>NC_134355.1:497555699-498768222 GCF_048569485.1 Anomaloglossus baeobatrachus | reverse complement strand
CTTTACCTTGGCTGGTGATCTAATTTTGGGGGACCCCTACGCATTTTTTTTTTTTTAATTATTTATTTAATTTAAAATAACAGCGTGGGGTGCCCTCAGTTTTGGATTACCAGCCAAGGTGAGGTTGTCAGCTGTGGTCTGCAGGCTGCAGCCGTCTGCTTTACACTAGCTGGCTACAAAACTAGGGGGAACCCTACGTCATTTTTTTTTTCATTTTTTTCGCTAAATACAAAGCTAAGCACCCCTTAGTGCCACATGAAAGGCATCAAAGGGTGCTCCACTTTTTCTCCACATTTTCTCCATTTTTTCTCCACTTTTTCTACATTTTTTCTTCACTTTTTCTACATTTTTTTCTCCATTTTTTCTCCACTTTTTCTCCATTTTTTTCTCCACTTTTTCTGAACCTTTTCTCCATTTTTTTCTCCACTTTTTCTCCACTTTTTCTCCACTTTTTCTCCACTTTTTCTCCATTTTTTTCTCCATTTTTCTCCACTTTTTTCCACATTTCTCCACTTTTTCTCCACTTTTTTCTCCACTTTTTCTCCACTTTTTCTCCACTTATTCTCCACTTTTTCTCCACTTTTTCTCCATTTTTTCTCCATTTTTTATCCACTTATTCTCTACTTTTTCTCCACTTTTTCTCCACTTTTTCTCCACTTTTTCTCCATTTTTTTCTCCATTTTTTGCTCCCACTTTTTCGTCCACTTTTTCTCCATTTTTTTCTCCATTTTTTATCCACTTATTCTCCACTTTTTCTCCACTTTTTCTCCAATTTTTCTCCACTTTTTCTCCACTTGTTCTCAATTTTTTCTCCATTTTTTTCTCCACTTTTTATCCACTTTTCTCCACTTTTTCTCCATTTTTTTCTCCATTTTTTATCCACTTATTCTCCACTTTTTCTCCACTTTTTCTCCACTTTTTCTCCATTTTTTTCTCCATTTTTTCTCCACTTTTTCTCCACTTTTTCTCCACTTTTTCTCCATTTTTTTTCTCCATTTTTATCCACTTATTCTCCACTTTTTCTCCACTATTTCTCCAATTTTTCTCCACTTTTTCGCAATTTTTTTCTCCATTTTTCTCCACTTTTTCTCCACTTTTCTCCACTTTTTCTCCATTTTTTTCTCCATTTTTTCTCCACTTATTCTCCATTTTTTCTCCACTTTTTCTCCACTTTTTCTCCACTTTTTTTTCCATTTTTTCCTCCACTTTTTCTCCACTTTTTCTCCACTTATTCTCCACTTTTTCTCCACTTTTTCTCCACTTTTTCTCCATTTTTTTCTCCATTTTTTCTCCACTTTTTCTCCCCTTTTTCTCCACTTTTTCTTCACTTTTTCTCCACTTTTTCTCCACTTATTCTCCACTTTTTCTCCACTTTTTCTCCATTTTTTTCTCCATTTTTTATCCACTTATTCTCCACTTTTTCTCCACTTTTTCTCCACTTTTTCTCCACTTTTCTCCATTTTTTTCTCCATTTTTTCTCCACTTTTTCTCCACTTTTCTCCATTTTTTTCTCCATTTTTTCTCCACTTTTTCTCCGATTTTTTCTCCACTTTTCTGAACCTTTTCTCCATTTTTTTCTCCACTTTTTCTCCCACTTTTTCTCCATTTTTTTCTCCATTTTTTCTCCACTTTTTCTCCACTTTTCTCCACTTTTTCTCCATTTTTTTCTCCATTTTTTATCCACTTATTCTCCACTTTTTCTCCATTTTTTTCTCCATTTTTTCTCCACTTTTTCTCCACTTTTTCTCCACTTTTTCTCCATTTTTTCTCCATTTTTTCTCCACTTATTCTCCATTTTTTCTCCACTTTTTCTCCACTTTTTCTCCACTTTTTTTCCATTTTTTCCTCCACTTTTTCTCCACTTTTTCTCCACTTATTCTCCACTTTTTCTCCATTTTTTTCTCCATTTTTTCTCCACTTTTTCTCCACTTTTTCTCCACTTTTTCTTCACTTTTTCTCCACTTTTTCTCCACTTATTCTCCACTTTTTCTCCACTTTTTCTCCATTTTTTTCTCCATTTTTTTATCCACTTATTCTCCACTTTTTCTCCACTTTTTCTCCACTTTTTCTCCACTTTTTCTCCATTTTTTTCTCCATTTTTTCTCCACTTTTTCTCCACTTTTTCTCCACTTTTTCTCCATTTTTTTCTCCATTTTTTATCCACTTATTCTCCACTTTTTCTCCACTTTTTCCCCAATTTTTCTCCACTTTTTCTCCACTTTTTCTCAAATTTTTTTCCTCCATTTTTTCTCCACTTTTTCTCCACTTTTTCTCCACTTTTTCTCCATTTTTTTCTCCATTTTTTCTCCACTTATTCTCCATTTTTTCTCCACTTTTTCTCCACTTTTTTTCCATTTTTTCCTCCACTTTTTCTCCACTTTTTCTCCACTTTTTCTCCACTTTTTCTCCACTTATTCTCCACTTATTCTCCATTTTTTTCTCCATTTTTTCTCCACTTTTTCTCCACTTTTTCTCCACTTTTTCTCCACTTTTTCTCCACTTATTCTCCACTTTTTCTCCACTTTTTCTCCACTTTTTCTCCACTTTTTCTTCACTTTTTTTCCACTTTTTCTCCACTTTTTCTCCACTTATTTTCTCTCCATTTTTTCTCCATTTTTTCTCCACTTTATAGTCTGACGTTCCTCTAATCTTTCCTCACCCCCCCATTCATCAAACACGTCCCCCCCTGTTTATCATACAGGACCACTATCCTAGCCAAAGTAAAATTAAGATAGAAAAAAAAAATAAGCGCACACGTGATCAGTAACCAAACAAAGCCAATTCTTACCACTTTTTAGGAAAAGAGCTCGGTCAGCCGAGCATGAATCTGAATGGGCAAGATTTGTACAGAATTTGAAATTTGTGAACCTTTTTCAAGTTTTCTCATTGCTAGCTTACACTTTTCACCTCTTACTGATCAATGTTTAAGGTAGAAATGCTGGTCCAGGCCATGTCTCAGGTAGAGTTGAGCGCAGTTCGCGGTTCGAGGTTCTCCAGTTCTAAGCTCGAGTGATTTTGGGGGCTGTTCGAGATCGAACTAGAACTCGAGCTTTTTGCAAAAGCTCGATAGTTCTAGATACGTTCGAGAACGGTTCTAGCAGCAAAAAGCAGGGCTTTTTACAGCTACAGTGTGCAGGAGCCATCGCTGGCAGCCTGCCAGAAGCTGGTAACCAAGATAAACATCGGGTATTCAACCAAAGCGCTTTGGTTAGTAACCGGATGTTTATCCTAGTTACGTGCAGGAAGCCCACACTTCCCCGCTCAGCTCGCTCCGCCCCCTCCTGCCCGCGGCATGTACACACACACACACACACACACACACACACACACATGGTCCCGCTCGGCTTACCTGCGGTGATGAAGTCCCGCCATCCCGACCTCAGCGCTGTCACTGTCCTCCATGGCCGCCACTTGTCACATCACCTTCTCTCGCTTCCGACCCGAGACTGACTAGCGGTGACGTCACGGGCCTCTTGCGATACTTGGTGTGAAGGCGCCGGTCATTGAACTCAGTGACAGGGGCTGTCAGTATGCAGGAGATCAGCGCAGGTAATGTACCTCGCTGACAGCAGCACTTGTCATCCCCCTGCAGTGACCTGGGCTGACCCATTGATGTTAGCTCAGGTCACTGCACTGCTCTCCCAGCCAATGGGGAACATCCTGCTCTTCATTGACTGGGACAGTGTGGATCGTCATGGCAACCCCCTTGGATTACACCAGACCTGGATTTGTTTTTCATTCTAATAAATTGGTTAAAGAGGGAATGTTTTGGGGAGTGTTTTTTTCAAATAAAAATGTGTTTGTCGTCTATTTTTTTTTATTACTGACTGGGTTGGTGATGTCGGGTATCTGATAGACGCCTGACCTCACCAACCCCAGGGCTTGATGCCAGGTGACATTACACATCTGGTATTAACCCCATATATTACCCCCGTTTGCCACCGCACCCAGGGCGCGGGATGAGCTGGGGCGAAGCACCAGGATTGGCGCATCTAATGGATGTGCCACTTCTGGGGCGGCTGCGGCCTGCTATTTTTAGGCTGGGGAGAGTCCAATAACCATGGACCTCCCTAGTCTGAGAATATCAGGCCCCAGCTGTCTGCTTTACCTTGGCTGGTGATCTAATTTTGGGGGACCCCTAAGTGTTTGTTTTTTTTAATTATTTATTTAATTTAAAATAACAGCGTGGGGTGCCCTCTGTTTTGGATTACCAGCCAAGGTGAGGTTGCCAGCTGTGGTCTGCAGGCTGCAGCCGTCTGCTTAACCCTAGCTGGCTACAAAACTAGAGGGAACCCTACGTCATTTTTTTTTCATTTTTTTCGCTAAATACAAAGCTAAGCACCCCTTAGTGCCACATGAAAGGCATCAAAGGGTGCTCCACTTTTTCTCCACATTTTCTCCATTTTTTCTCCACTTTTTCTACATTTTTTCTCCACTTTTTCTACATTTTTTCTCAATTTTTTCTCCACTTTTTCTCCACTTTTTCTCCATTTTTTCTCCACTTTTTCTGAACTTTTTCTCCATTTTTTTTCTCCACTTTTTCTCCACTTTTTCTCCATTAATTCTCCACTTTTTCTCCACATTTTCTCCACTTTTTCTCCACTTTTTCTCCACTTTTCTCCACTTATTCTCCACTTTTTCTCCACTTTGTTCTCCATTTTTTTCTCCATTTTTTATCCACTTATTCTCCACTTTTTCTCCACTTTTTCTCCACTTTTCTCCATTTGTTTCTCCATTTTTTTCTCCACTTTTTCTCCACTTTTCTCCATTTTTTTCTCCATTTTTTATCCACTTATTCTCCACTTTTTCTCCACTTTTTCTCCAATTTTTCTCCACTTTTTCTCCACTTTTTCTCCATTTTTTTCTCCATTTTTTCTCCACTTTTTCTCCACTTTTTCTCCACTTTTTCTCCATTTTTTTTCTCCATTTTTTCTCCACTTATTCTCCATTTTTTCTCCACTTTTTCTCCACTTTTTCTCCACTTTTTTCCATTTTTTTCTCCACTTTTTCTCCACTTTTTCACACACTTATTCTCCACTTTTTCTCCACTTTTTCTCCACTTTTTCTCCATTTTTTTCTCCACTTTTTCTCCACTTTTTCTCCACTTTTTCTCCACTTTTTCTCCACTTTTTCTCCATTTTTTTCTCCATTTTTTCTCCACTTTTTCTCCACATTTTCTCCACTTTTTCTCCACTTTTTCTCCACTTATTCTCCACTTTTTCTCCACTTTTTCTCCATTTTTTTCTCCATTTTTTATCCACTTATTCTCCACTTTTTCTCCACTTTTTCTCCACTTTTTCTCCATTTTTTTCTCCATTTTTTCTCCACTTTTCTCCACTTTTTCTCCACTTTTTCTCCATTTTTTTCTCCATTTTTATCCACTTATTCTCCACTTTTTCTCCACTTTTTCTCCAATTTTTCTCCACTTTTTCTCCACTTTTTCTCCATTTTTTTCTCCATTTTTTCTCCACTTTTTCTCCACTTTTTTCTCCACTTTTTCTCCATTTTTTTCTCCACTTATTCTCCATTTTTTCTCCACTTTTTCTCCACTTTTTTTCCATTTTTTTCTCCACTTTTTCTCCACTTTTTCTTCACTTTTTCTCCACTTTTTCTCCACTTTTCTCCACTTATTCTCCATTTTCTCTCCATTTTTTCTCCATTTTTTCTCCACTTTTTCTCCACTTTTTCTGAACCTTTTCTCCATTTTTTTTCTCCACTTTTTCTCCACTTTTTCTTCACTTTTTCTCCACTTTTTCTCCATTTTTTTCTCCATTTTTTTCTCCACTTTTTCTCCACATTTTCTCCACTTTTTCTCCACTTTTTCTCCACTTTTTCTCCACTTTTTCTCCACTTATTCTCCACTTTTTCTCCACTTTTTCTACATTTTTTTCTCCATTTTTTCTCCACTTTTCTCCATTTTTTTCTCCACTTTTTCTGAACCTTTCTCCATTTTTTTCTCCACTTTTTCTCCACTTTTTCTCCACTTTTTCTCCACTTTTCTCCATTTTTTCTCCATTTTTTCTCCACTTTTCTCCACATTTCTCCACTTTTCTCCACTTTTTCTCCACTTTTTCTCCACTTTTCTCCACTTTTTCTCCACTTTTTCTCCACTTTTTCTCCATTTTTTTCTCCATTTTTATCCACTTATTCTCCACTTTTTCTCCATTTTTTCTCCACTTTTTCTCCACTTTTTCTCCATTTTTTTCTCCATTTTTTCTCCACTTTTTCTCCACTTTTTCTCCACTTTTCTCCATTTTTTTCTCCATTTTTTATCCACTTATTCTCCACTTTTTCTCCACTTTTTCTCCAATTTTTCTCCACTTTTTCTCCACTTTTCTCAATTTTTTTCTCCATTTTTTCTCCACTTTTTATCCACTTTTTCTCCACTTTTTCTCCATTTTTTCTCCATTTTTTATCCACTTATTCTCCACTTTTTCTCCACTTTTTCTCCACTTTTTGTCCATTTTTTTCTCCATTTTTTCTCCACTTTTTCTCCACTTTTTCTCCACTTTTTCTCCATTTTTTTCTCCATTTTTTATCCACTTATTCTCCACTTTTTCTCCACTATTTCTCCAATTTTTCTCCACTTTTTCTCAATTTTTTTCTCCATTTTTTCTCCACTTTTTCTCCACTTTTTCTCCACTTTTTCTCCATTTTTTTCTCCATTTTTTCTCCACTTATTCTCCATTTTTTCTCCACTTTTTCTCCACTTTTACTCCACTTTTTTTCCATTTTTTCCTCCACTTTTTCTCCACTTTTTCCCCACTTATTCTCCACTTTTTCTCCACTTTTTCTCCACTTTTTCTCCATTTTTTTCTCCATTTTTTCTCCACTTTTTCTCCACTTTTTCTCCACTTTTTCTTCACTTTTTCTCCACTTTTTCTCCACTTTTTCTCCACTTTTTCTCCACTTTTTCTCCATTTTTTTCTCCACTTTTTCTCCACTTTTTCTCCACTTTTTCTCCACTTTTTCTTCACTTTTTCTCCACTTTTTCTCCACTTTTTCTCCACTTATTCTCCATTTTCTCTCCATTTTTTCTCCATTTTTTCTCCACTTTTTCTCCACTTTTTCTGAACCTTTTCTCCATTTTTTTCTCCACTTTTTCTCCACTTTTTCTCCACTTTTTCTCCACTTTTTCTCCATTTTTTTCTCCATTTTTTCTCCACTTTTTCTCCACATTTTCTCCACTTTTTCTCCACTTTTTCTCCACTTATTCTCCACTTTTTCTCCACTTTTTCTACATTTTTTTCTCCATTTTTTCTCCACTTTTTCTCCTTTTTTTTCTCCACTTTTTCTGAACCTTTTCTCCATTTTTTTCTCCACTTTTTCTCCACTTTTTCTCCACTTTTTCTCCACTTTTTCTCCATTTTTTTCTCCATTTTTTCTCCACTTTTTCTCAACTTATTCTCCACTTTTTCTCCACATTTTCTCCACTTTTTCTCCACTTTTTCTCCATTTTTTTCTCCATTTTTTCTCCACTTTTTCTCCACTTTTTCTCCACTTTTTCTCCATTTTTTTCTCCATTTTTTATCCACTTATTCTCCACTTTTTCTCCACTTTTTCTCCAATTTTTCTCCACTTTTTCTCCACTTTTTCTCAATTTTTTTCTCCATTTTTTCTCCACTTTTTATCCACTTTTTCTCCACTTTTTCTCCATTTTTTCTCCATTTTTTATCCACTTATTCTCCACTTTTTCTCCACTTTTTCTCCACTTTTTCTCCATTTTTTTCTCCATTTTTTCTCCACTTTTTCTCCACTTTTTCTCCATTTTTTTCTCCATTTTTTATCCACTTATTCTCCACTTTTTCTCCACTATTTCTCCAATTTTTCTCCACTTTTTCTCAATTTTTTTCTCCATTTTTTCTCCACTTTTTCTCCACTTTTTCTCCACTTTTTCTCCATTTTTTTCTCCATTTTTTCTCCACTTATTCTCCATTTTTTCTCCACTTTTTCTCCACTTTTTCTCCACTTTTTTTCCATTTTTTCCTCCACTTTTTCTCCACTTTTTCTCCACTTATTCTCCACTTTCTTCAGCGCTCTATTGGGAGACCCAGACGATTGGGGTATAGCTACTGCCCTCTGGAGGCCACACAAAGCACTACATTAAAAGTGCAAGGCCCCTCCCCCTCTGGCTATACCCCCCCGTGGTATCACGGGTACTCCAGTTTTAGCTTTGTGTGCGAAGGAGGTCAGACATTCCATGCATAGCTCCACAGATTTTAGTCAGCAGTAGCTGCTGACTAGTTCGGATGGAAGAAAAGAGGACACATATAGTGTCCCCAGCATGCTCCCTTCTCACCCCTGGATGGTGTTGTAAGGTTGAGGTACCTATTGCTGGTACAGGGCTGGAGCCTGACATGCTGTTTTCCTTCCACATCCCCTTGGGGGTTCTGTGGAAGTGGGATCCTGCCGGCCTCAAAGCTCTGACGCCGGGCTCCATCCACAGACCCATTAGAACCTGATGGATACGGAGCAGGAGTACCATCAGGGACCGGGCCCTGCATCATACAGGTACTCTGTGTCCCCGGCAGGCACACACACACTCCGGGCTGGCTGGGTGTTGTAGTGCGCCGGGGACCGTACACTGAGCTGGTGTTCCTACAGTTATCTGGGGGACTTTGTGTTCTTTTGTAGGTGGCTAGGGTCACCCTTTACCTGTCTCATGTATTCAGTTATTTGGGGTTTCACGTGTACGCCGACCGCGCTTTTACGGCGGCGGCGTTTATAACTCTAGTCCCCGGCTTTTGGGCCTAGGACGCCGGCAGCTCCGATCGTTCCCGCCCCCACCCTGTCAATCAGGGTAGGGGAGAGACGCTGTTTCACGGCAGCGAGGAGGGCTGGAGCCTGATTTACATGCTCCAGCCCTCACACTAGGCACAGAGGGAAGCAGGCTTCCCGCTCTTGGTCAGGAACGCCCAGGGCCCGCCCCCCTTCTTCTCTCAGGACGCCGGCAGCCATTACATGCATGTCTGGCTGGAGGAAGGACGCAAGGCTCTGGGAGACCTAGACTGAGGGGCTTTGGAAGACCACACACCCGCTCTTAAGCGGGCGGTAAGCGGCTTTTCACTGGCCCCTCTAGTGCCTCAGTGTATGTTAGTGTATTGTGTCACTGGACATAGATATTTATTGATTTCTTGCACTGTGAGGTCGCTTCCTGGCTGAATACCCCAGATCGCTCTGAGGAAGCAGCAGCATGTCATCCACAAGACGCAAAGCTGCCAAGGCTAGGGCTGTGTGCACTGTGTGTGCTGCATGTGGGGCTGCTCTACCAGCAGGCTCCAAGGACCCCCATTGTGTGCAATGCTCAGATCCGGTGCTGCTTCGCCAGCCGGAGTCAGGAGAGATAGTGACCCAGGCTGAGACGCCTGTAAGTCCTGCCCCGGTGTCAGGGACAGACTTTGCAGTTTTTGCGGTTAATATGTCGGTGACTATGGCAAAAATCCTGGAAACTTTGCAATCCATGCCTGGGGCTCAGTCTATGGACACGGCGAGGTCTATGTCCTCTAATCCTCCGCAGTTGGATTTAATCCAGACTGCAAGGGGGTCCCCGGCTTCTCAGGATGAGTATACTGACTCAGATGATTGCCCCAGCCACCCCAAGCGGGCTCGCTGGGAAAGACCCTCAACGTCATCACACTGCTCAGGGTCTCAGCGCAATCAGTCTCCCTGTGATGTGTCTGAAGAGAGTGATCAGGAGTCTAATCCTGGAACCCCTCTCAATCTGGATACCCCGGATGGGGACGCCATGGTAAACGATCTTATCTCAGCCATCAATAGGCTGTTAGATATTTCTCCCCCAACCCCTTCAGCAGAAGAGGCAGCGGCAGAGCAGGAGAAATTTCGTTTCCTCTATCCCAAGCGTAAATTAAGTGCTCTGTTGGATCACTCTGACTTCAGAGAATCAATCCAGAAACACGACGCTCATCCAGAAAAGCGTTTCTCTAAACGTTCTAAGGATACACGTTATCCTTTCCCCCCTGATGTGGTCAAGCGCTGGACCCAGTGTCCAAAGGTGGACCCCCCGATTTCCAAGCTTGCAGCTAGATCCATAGTTGCAGTGGAGGATGGCGCTTCACTTAAGGATGCCAATGACAGACAGATGGACCTTTGGTTAAAATCTGTCTATGAAGCTATCGGCGCGTCGTTTGCTCCAGCATTCGCAGCCGTGTGGGCACTCCAAGCTATTTCAGCTGGTTTAGCAAAAGTGGATGCTATCTTACATCCAGCGGTGCCGCAAGTGGCGTCCCTTACCTCGCAGATGTCCGCGTTTGCGTCTTACGCTATCAATGCGGTCCTAGAATCTACCAGCCGCACCTCAATGGCGTCTGCCAATTCGGTAGTTTTGCGCAGGGCATTGTGGTTAAAGGACTGGAAAGCAGATGCTGGTTCCAAAAAATGTTTAACCAGCTTGCCTTTGTCTAGAGAAAGACTGTTTGGCGAGCCATTGGCTGACATCATTAAACAGTCCAAGGGTAAAGACTCCTCTTTACCCCAGCCCAGATCAAGCAAACCTCAGCAGAGAAAGTGGCAGCAGAAGTTTCAGTCCTTTCGAGGTTCGGGCAAAACACAATTCTCCTCGTCCAAAGGGACTCAGAGGACGCAAAGAAACTCAGATTCCTGGCGGGCTCATTCACGCCCCAAGAAAGCAAATGGAGGAACCGCTTCCAAAGCGGCTACCTCATGACTTACAGTCCCCTCCCTCCGCATCTCCGGTCGGGGGCAGGCTCTCCCGCTTTTACGACACTTGGATGTCACAGGTCAAAGACCGGTGGGTGACAGACATTTTGTCGCGCGGGTACAGAATCGAGTTCAGTTCTCGTCCTCCAGCTCGGTTCTTCAGAACCTCCCCACACCCAGACCGTGTAGATGTCTTGCGGCAGGCGGTGGACTCCCTAAGAGCGGAAGGAGTAGTGGTTCCTGTACCGTCTCAGGAACAAGGGAGAGGGTTTTACTCCAATCTCTTTGTGGTGCCAAAAAAGGACGGCTCATTCCGTCCTGTTCTGGACCTAAAACTGCTCAACAAACATGTACACGCCAGACGGTTCCGGATGGAAACCCTCCGTTCTGTCATTGCCTCAATGTCTCAAGGAGACTTCCTTGCCTCAATAGACATCAAAGATGCTTATCTCCACGTGCCAATTGCTACAGAACATCAACGTTTTCTACGTTTTGTGATAGGAGACGACCATCTTCAGTTCACAGCTCTGCCATTCGGTCTGGCGACAGCCCCCCGGGTCTTCACCAAGGTCATGGCGGCGGTGGTAGCAGTCTTGCACTCTCAGGGACACTCGGTGATCCCTTACCTAGACGATCTACTTGTGAAGGCACCCTCTCAAGAGGCATGCCAACTCAGTCTACAGGCTACGCTGGAGACTCTCCAGACTTTTGGATGGATCATCAACTTTCCAAAGTCAAATCTGTCACCGACACAGTCACTAACGTATCTTGGCATGGAGTTCCATACTCGAGCAGCGAGAGTGAAGCTTCCGCTAAACAAGCAGCGGTCCCTACAGACAGGGGTGCAATCTCTCCTTCAGGGCCAGTCGCACCCCTTACGGCGCCTCATGCACTTCCTAGGGAAGATGGTGGCAGCCATGGAAGCAGTTCCCTTTGCGCAGTTTCATCTGCGTCCACTTCAATGGGACATTCTCCGCCAATGGGACGGGAAGACGACTTCCCTAGACAGGAAAGTCTCTCTTTCCCAGACGGCCAAGGACTCTCTACAATGGTGGCTCCTTCCCACCTCATTGTCTCAAGGAAGATCCTTCCTGCCCCCATCCTGGGCAGTGGTCACGACAGATGCGAGTCTGTCGGGGTGGGGAGCAGTGTTTCTACACCACAGGGCTCAGGGGACGTGGACTCCGCAAGAGTCCACCCTTCAGATCAATGTTCTGGAAATCAGGGCAGTGTATCTTGCCCTACTAGCCTTTCAACAGTGGCTGGAAGGAAAGCAGATCCGAATCCAGTCGGACAACTCCACAGCGGTGGCATACATCAACCACCAAGGAGGGACGCGCAGCCGGCAAGCCTTTCAGGAAGTCCGGCGCATTCTGAATTGGGTGGAGGACACAGCATCCACCATCTCCGCGGTTCACATCCCAGGCGTAGAAAACTGGGAAGCAGACTTCCTCAGTCGCCAGGGTATGGACGCAGGGGAATGGTCCCTTCACCCGGACGTGTTTCAAGAAATCTGTCGCCGCTGGGGGGTGCCGGACGTCGACCTAATGGCGTCTCGGCACAACAACAAGGTCCCGGCATTCATGGCGCGGTCGCGCGATCAAAGAGCGCTGGCGGCAGACGCCTTGGTGCAAGATTGGTCGCAGTTCCGCCTCCCATATGTATTCCCGCCTCTGGCACTCTTGCCCAGAGTACTACGCAAGATCAGATCCGATTGCAGCCGCATCATACTCGTCGCCCCAGACTGGCCGAGGAGATCGTGGTATCCGGATCTGTGGCATCTCACGGTCGGCCGACCGTGGTCACTTCCAGATCGTCCAGACCTGCTGTCTCAAGGGCCGTTTTTCCATCAGAATTCTGCGGCCCTGAACCTGACTGTGTGGCCATTGAGTCCTGGATCCTATCGTCAACAGGCTTATCCCAGGGAGTGGTAGCCACAATGAGACAAGCTAGGAAGTCAACTTCTGCTAAGATCTACCACAGAACGTGGAAGATTTTCTTAACCTGGTGCTCTGCTCAGGGAGTGTCTCCCTGGCCATTTGCATTGCCCACTTTTCTATCTTTCCTGCAATCAGGGTTGGAAAAGGGCTTGTCGCTCAGCTCCCTTAAAGGGCAAGTCTCGGCACTATCCGTGTTTTTTCAGAAGCGTCTAGCACGTCTTCCTAAGGTGCGCACGTTCCTGCAGGGGGTCTGTCATATTGTGCCCCCGTACAAGCGGCCGTTGGATCCATGGGATCTGAACAGAGTACTAGTGGCTCTCCAGAAACCGCCTTTCGAGCCTCTCAAAGAAGTTTCTTTTTCTCGCCTGTCACAGAAAGTGGCGTTTCTTGTTGCGATCACATCGCTCCGGCGAGTGTCTGAGCTGGCAGCTCTGTCATCCAAGGCTCCCTTCTTGGTGTTCCACCAGGACAAGGTAGTGCTGCGCCCCATTCCGGAGTTTCTCCCTAAGGTCGTATCCTCGTTTCATCTTAATCAGGATATATCCTTGCCTTCCTTTTATCCTCATCCGGTTCACCGGTATGAAAAGGACTTGCGTTTGCTAGATCTGGTGAGAGCACTCAGGATCTACATTTCCCGCACGGCGCCCATGCGCCGTTCCGATGCACTTTTTGTCCTTGTCGCCGGTCCGCGCAAGGGGTTGCAGGCTTCTAAAGCCACCTTGGCTCGATGGATCAAAGAACCAATTATAGAGGCCTACCGTTCTGCTGGGCTTCCGGTTCCTTCAGGGCTAAAAGCCCACTCAACCAGAGCCGTGGGTGCGTCCTGGGCATTACGGCACCAGGCTTCGGCTCAACAGGTGTGTCAGGCAGCTACCTGGTCGAGTCTGCACACTTTCACCAAGCATTATCAGGTGCATACCTATGCTTCGGCGGATGCCAGCTTAGGTAGAAGAGTCCTGCAGGCGGCAGTGACATCCCCGTAGGGGGGGGCTGTTTTACAGCTCTAACATGAGGTATTTCTTTACCCACCCAGGGACAGCTTTTGGACGTCCCAATCGTCTGGGTCTCCCAATAGAGCGCTGAAGAAGAAGGGAATTTTGTTACTTACCGTAAATTCCTTTTCTTCTAGCTCTTATTGGGAGACCCAGCACCCGCCCTGTTGTCCTTCGGGATTGTTTTTGCTGTTTGCGGGTACACATGTTGTTCATGTTGAACGGTTTTTCAGTTCTCCGATGTTACTCGGAGTTAATTTGTTTAAACCAGTTGTTGGCTTCCTCCTTCTTGCTTTGGCACTAAAACTGGAGTACCCGTGATACCACGGGGGGGTATAGCCAGAGGGGGAGGGGCCTTGCACTTTTAATGTAGTGCTTTGTGTGGCCTCCAGAGGGCAGTAGCTATACCCCAATCGTCTGGGTCTCCCAATAAGAGCTAGAAGAAAAGGAATTTACGGTAAGTAACAAAATTCCCTTCTTTTCTCCACTTTTTCTCCACTTTTTCTCCATTTTTTTCTCCATTTTTTCTCCACTTTTTCTCCACTTTTTCTCCACTTTTTCTTCACTTTTTCTCCACTTTTTCTACATTTTTTCTCAATTTTTTCTCCACTTTTTCTCCACTTTTTCTCCATTTTTTTCTCCACTTTTTCTGAACTTTTTCTCCATTTTTTTCTCCACTTTTTCTCCACTTTTTCTCCATTAATTCTCCACTTTTTCTCCACATTTTCTCCACTTTTTCTCCACTTTTTCTCCACTTTTTCTCCACTTATTCTCCACTTTTTCTCCACTTTTTCTCCACTTTTTCTCCATTTTTTTCTCCATTTTTTCTCCACTTTTTCTCCACTTTTTCTCCATTTTTTTCTCCATTTTTTATCCACTTATTCTCCACTTTTTCTCCACTTTTTCTCCAATTTTTCTCCACTTTTTCTCCACTTTTTCTCCATTTTTTTCTCCATTTTTTCTCCACTTTTTCTCCACTTTTTCTCCACTTTTTCTCCATTTTTTTCTCCATTTTTTCTCCACTTATTCTCCATTTTTTCTCCACTTTTTCTCCACTTTTTCTCCACTTTTTTTCCATTTTTTTCTCCACTTTTTCTCCACTTTTTCACCACTTATTCTCCACTTTTTCTCCACTTTTTCTCCACTTTTTCTCCATTTTTTTCTCCACTTTTTCTCCACTTTTTCTCCACTTTTTCTCCACTTTTTCTCCATTTTTTTCTCCATTTTTTCTCCACTTTTTCTCCACATTTTCTCCACTTTTTCTCCACTTTTTCTCCACTTATTCTCCACTTTTTCTCCACTTTTTCTCCATTTTTTTCTCCATTTTTTATCCACTTATTCTCCACTTTTTCTCCACTTTTTCTCCACTTTTTCTCCATTTTTTCTCCATTTTTTCTCCACTTTTTCTCCACTTTTTCTCCACTTTTTCTCCATTTTTTTCTCCATTTTTTATCCACTTATTCTCCACTTTTTCTCCACTTTTTCTCCAATTTTTCTCCACTTTTTCTCCACTTTTTCTCCATTTTTTTCTCCATTTTTTCTCCACTTTTTCTCCACTTTTTCTCCATTTTTTCTCCACTTATTCTCCATTTTTTCTCCACTTTTTCTCCACTTTTTCTCCACTTTTTTTCCATTTTTTTCTCCACTTTTTCTCCACTTTTTCTTCACTTTTTCTCCACTTTTTCTCCACTTTTTCTCCACTTATTCTCCATTTTCTCTCCATTTTTTCTCCATTTTTTCTCCACTTTTTCTCCACTTTTTCTGAACCTTTTCTCCATTTTTTTCTCCACTTTTTCTCCACTTTTTCTTCACTTTTTCTCCACTTTTTCTCCATTTTTTTCTCCATTTTTTCTCCACTTTTTCTCCACATTTTCTCCACTTTTTCTCCACTTTTTCTCCACTTTTTCTCCACTTTTTCTCCACTTATTCTCCACTTTTTCTCCACTTTTTCTACATTTTTTTCTCCATTTTTTCTCCACTTTTTCTCCATTTTTTTCTCCACTTTTTCTGAACCTTTCCTCCATTTTTTTCTCCACTTTTTCTCCACTTTTTCTCCACTTTTTCTCCACTTTTTCTCCATTTTTTTCTCCATTTTTTCTCCACTTTTTCTCCACATTTTCTCCACTTTTTCTCCACTTTTTCTCCACTTTTTCTCCACTTTTTCTCCACTTTTTCTCCACTTATTCTCCACTTTTTCTCCACTTTTTCTCCATTTTTTTCTCCATTTTTTATCCACTTATTCTCCACTTTTTCTCCATTTTTTCTCCACTTTTTCTCCACTTTTTCTCCATTTTTTTCTCCATTTTTTCTCCACTTTTTCTCCACTTTTTCTCCACTTTTTCTCCATTTTTTTCTCCATTTTTTATCCACTTATTCTCCACTTTTTCTCCACTTTTTCTCCAATTTTTCTCCACTTTTTCTCCACTTTTTCTCAATTTTTTTCTCCATTTTTTCTCCACTTTTTATCCACTTTTTCTCCACTTTTTCTCCATTTTTTTCTCCATTTTTTCTCCACTTATTCTCCATTTTTTCTCCACTTTTTCTCCACTTTTACTCCACTTTTTTTCCATTTTTTCCTCCACTTTTTCTCCACTTTTTCCCCACTTATTCTCCACTTTTTCTCCACTTTTTCTCCACTTTTTCTCCATTTTTTTCTCCATTTTTTCTCCACTTTTTCTCCACTTTTTCTCCACTTTTTCTTCACTTTTTCTCCACTTTTTCTCCACTTTTTCTCCACTTTTTCTCCACTTTTTCTCCATTTTTTTCTCCACTTTTTCTCCACTTTTTCTCCACTTTTTCTTCACTTTTTCTCCACTTTTTCTCCACTTTTTCTCCACTTATTCTCCATTTTCTCTCCATTTTTTCTCCATTTTTTCTCCACTTTTTCTCCACTTTTTCTGAACCTTTTCTCCATTTTTTTCTCCACTTTTTCTCCACTTTTTCTCCACTTTTTCTCCACTTTTTCTCCATTTTTTTCTCCATTTTTTCTCCACTTTTTCTCCACTTTTTCTCCACTTTTTCTCCATTTTTTTCTCCATTTTTTATCCACTTATTCTCCACTTTTTCTCCACTTTTTCTCCAATTTTTCTCCACTTTTTCTCCACTTTTTCTCAATTTTTTTCTCCATTTTTTCTCCACTTTTTATCCACTTTTTCTCCACTTTTTCTCCATTTTTTTCTCCATTTTTTCTCCACTTATTCTCCATTTTTTCTCCACTTTTTCTCCACTTTTACTCCACTTTTTTTCCATTTTTTCCTCCACTTTTTCTCCACTTTTTCCCCACTTATTCTCCACTTTTTCTCCACTTTTTCTCCACTTTTTCTCCATTTTTTTCTCCATTTTTTCTCCACTTTTTCTCCACTTTTTCTCCACTTTTTCTTCACTTTTTCTCCACTTTTTCTCCACTTTTTCTCCACTTTTTCTCCACTTTTTCTCCATTTTTTTCTCCACTTTTTCTCCACTTTTTCTCCACTTTTTCTTCACTTTTTCTCCACTTTTTCTCCACTTTTTCTCCACTTATTCTCCATTTTCTCTCCATTTTTTCTCCATTTTTTCTCCACTTTTTCTCCACTTTTTCTGAACCTTTTCTCCATTTTTTTCTCCACTTTTTCTCCACTTTTTCTCCACTTTTTCTCCACTTTTTCTCCATTTTTTTCTCCATTTTTTCTCCACTTTTTCTCCACATTTTCTCCACTTTTTCTCCACTTTTTCTCCACTTATTCTCCACTTTTTCTCCACTTTTTCTACATTTTTTTCTCCATTTTTTCTCCACTTTTTCTCCATTTTTTTCTCCACTTTTTCTGAACCTTTTCTCCATTTTTTTCTCCACTTTTTCTCCACTTTTTCTCCACTTTTTCTCCACTTTTTCTCCATTTTTTTCTCCATTTTTTCTCCACTTTTTCTCCACTTATTCTCCACTTTTTCTCCACATTTTCTCCACTTTTTCTCCACTTTTTCTCCATTTTTTTCTCCATTTTTTCTCCACTTTTTCTCCACTTTTTCTCCACTTTTTC
The DNA here is from genome assembly GCF_048569485.1 of Anomaloglossus baeobatrachus. Lineage (NCBI taxonomy): Eukaryota > Metazoa > Chordata > Amphibia > Anura > Aromobatidae > Anomaloglossus > Anomaloglossus baeobatrachus. The sequence goes on along the minus strand of NC_134355.1, from coordinate 498,750,600 downwards.
TCCATTTTTTTCTCCATTTTTTATCCACTTATTCTCCACTTTTTCTCTACTTTTTCTCCAATTTTTCTCCACTTTTTCTCCACTTTTTCTCAATTTTTTTCTCAATTTTTTCTCCACTTTTTATCCACTTTTTCTCCACTTTTTCTCCATTTTTTCTCCATTTTTTATCCACTTATTCTCCACTTTTTCTCCACTTTTTCTCCACTTTTTCTCCATTTTTTTCTCCATTTTTTCTCCACTTTTTCTCCACTTTTTCTCCACTTTTTCTCCATTTTTTTCTCCATTTTTTATCCACTTATTCTCCACTTTTTCTCCACTATTTCTCCAATTTTTCTCCACTTTTTCTCAATTTTTTTCTCCATTTTTTCTCCACTTTTTCTCCACTTTTTCTCCACTTTTTCTCCATTTTTTTCTCCATTTTTTCTCCACTTATTCTCCATTTTTTCTCCATTTTTTCTCCACTTATTCTCCACTTTTTCTCCACTTTTTTTCCATTTTTTCCTCCACTTTTTCTCCACTTTTTCTCCACTTATTCTCCACTTTTTCTCCACTTTTTCTCCACTTTTTCTCCATTTTTTTCTCCATTTTTCTCCACTTTTTCTCCACTTTTTCTCCACTTTTTCTTCACTTTTTCTCCACTTTTTCTCCACTTATTCTCCACTTTTTCTCCACTTTTTCTCCATTTTTTTCTCCATTTTTTATCCACTTATTCTCCACTTTTTCTCCACTTTTTCTCCACTTTTTCTCCATTTTTTTCTCCATTTTTTCTCCACTTTTTCTCCACTTTTTCTCCATTTTTTTCTCCATTTTTTATCCACTTATTCTCCACTTTTTCTCCACTTTTTCTCCAATTTTTCTCCACTTTTTCTCCACTTTTTCTCAATTTTTTTCTCCATTTTTTCTCCACTTTTTCTCCACTTTTTCTCCACTTTTTCTCAATTTTTTTCTCCATTTTTTCTCCATTTTTTCTTTACTTTTTCTCCACTTTTTCTCCATTTTTTTCTCCATTTTTTCTCCACTTATTCTCCATTTTTTCTCCACTTTTTCTCCACTTTTTCTCCACTTTTTTTCCATTTTTTCCTCCACTTTTTCTCCACTTTTTCTCCACTTATTCTCCACTTTTTCTCCACTTTTTCTCCACTCTTTCTACATTTTTTTCTCCATTTTTTCTCCACTTTTTCTCCGATTTTTTCTCCACTTTTTCTGAACCTTTTCTCCATTTTTTTCTCCACTTTTTCTCCACTTTTTCTCCATTTTTTTCTCCATTTTTTCTCCACTTTTTCTCCACTTTTTCTCCACTTTTTCTCCATTTTTTTCTCCATTTTTTATCCACTTATTCTCCACTTTTTCTCCATTTTTTTCTCCATTTTTTCTCCACTTTTTCTCCACTTTTTCTCCATTTTTTTCTCCATTTTTTCTCCACTTATTCTCCATTTTTTCTCCACTTTTTCTCCACTTTTTCTCCACTTTTTTTCCATTTTTTCCTCCACTTTTTCTCCACTTTTTCTCCACCTATTCTCCACTTTTTCTCCACTTTTTCTCCACTTTTTCTCCATTTTTTTCTCCATTTTTTCTCCACTTTTTCTCCACTTTTTCTCCACTTTTTCTTCACTTTTTCTCCACTTTTTCTCCACTTATTCTCCACTTTTTCTCCACTTTTTCTCCATTTTTTTCTCCATTTTTTATCCACTTATTCTCCACTTTTTCTCCACTTTTTCTCCACTTTTTCTCCACTTATTCTCCACTTTTTCTCCACTTTTTCTCCATTTTTTTCTCCATTTTTTATCCACTTATTCTCCATTTTTTATCCACTTATTCTCCACTTTTTCTCCATTTTTTCTCCACTTTTTCTCCACTTTTTCTCCACTTTTTCTCCATTTTTTTCTCCATTTTTTATCCACTTATTCTCCACTTTTTCTCCACTTTTTCTCCAATTTTTCTCCACTTTTTCTCCACTTTTTCTCAATTTTTTTCTCCATTTTTTCTCCACTTTTTATCCACTTTTTCTCCACTTTTTCTCCATTTTTTCTCCATTTTTTATCCACTTATTCTCCACTTTTTCTCCACTTTTTCTCCACTTTTTGTCCATTTTTTTCTCCATTTTTTCTCCACTTTTTCTCCACTTTTTCTCCATTTTTTTCTCCACTTTTTATCCACTTATTCTCCACTTTTTCTCCACTATTTCTCCATTTTTTCTCCACTTTTTCTCCACTTTTTCTCCACTTTTTCTCCATTTTTTTCTCCATTTTTTCTCCACTTATTCTCCATTTTTTCTCCACTTTTTCTCCACTTTTACTCCACTTTTTTTCCATTTTTTCCTCCACTTTTTCTCCACTTTTTCCCCACTTATTCTCCACTTTTTCTCCACTTTTTCTCCACTTTTTCTCCATTTTTTTCTCCATTTTTTCTCCACTTTTTCTCCACTTTTTCTCCACTTTTTCTTCACTTTTTCTCCACTTTTTCTCCACTTTTTCTCCACTTTTTCTCCACTTTTTCTCCATTTTTTTCTCCACTTTTTCTCCACTTTTTCTCCACTTTTTCTTCACTTTTTCTCCACTTTTTCTCCACTTTTTCTCCACTTATTCTCCATTTTCTCTCCATTTTTTCTCCATTTTTTCTCCACTTTTTCTCCACTTTTTCTGAACCTTTTCTCCATTTTTTTCTCCACTTTTTCTCCACTTTTTCTCCACTTTTTCTCCACTTTTTCTCCATTTTTTTCTCCATTTTTTCTCCACTTTTTCTCCACATTTTCTCCACTTTTTCTCCACTTTTTCTCCACTTATTCTCCACTTTTTCTCCACTTTTTCTACATTTTTTTCTCCATTTTTTCTCCACTTTTTCTCCATTTTTTTCTCCACTTTTTCTGAACCTTTTCTCCATTTTTTTCTCCACTTTTTCTCCACTTTTTCTCCACTTTTTCTCCACTTTTTCTCCATTTTTTTCTCCATTTTTTCTCCACTTTTTCTCCACTTATTCTCCACTTTTTCTCCACATTTTCTCCACTTTTTCTCCACTTTTTCTCCATTTTTTTCTCCATTTTTTCTCCACTTTTTCTCCACTTTTTCTCCACTTTTTCTCCATTTTTTTCTCCATTTTTTATCCACTTATTCTCCACTTTTTCTCTACTTTTTCTCCAATTTTTCTCCACTTTTTCTCCACTTTTTCTCAATTTTTTTCTCAATTTTTTCTCCACTTTTTATCCACTTTTTCTCCACTTTTTCTCCATTTTTTCTCCATTTTTTATCCACTTATTCTCCACTTTTTCTCCACTTTTTCTCCACTTTTTCTCCATTTTTTTCTCCATTTTTTCTCCACTTTTTCTCCACTTTTTCTCCACTTTTTCTCCATTTTTTTCTCCATTTTTTATCCACTTATTCTCCACTTTTTCTCCACTATTTCTCCAATTTTTCTCCACTTTTTCTCAATTTTTTTCTCCATTTTTTCTCCACTTTTTCTCCACTTTTTCTCCACTTTTTCTCCATTTTTTTCTCCATTTTTTCTCCACTTATTCTCCATTTTTTCTCCATTTTTTCTCCACTTATTCTCCACTTTTTCTCCACTTTTTTTCCATTTTTTCCTCCACTTTTTCTCCACTTTTTCTCCACTTATTCTCCACTTTTTCTCCACTTTTTCTCCACTTTTTCTCCATTTTTTTCTCCATTTTTCTCCACTTTTTCTCCACTTTTTCTCCACTTTTTCTTCACTTTTTCTCCACTTTTTCTCCACTTATTCTCCACTTTTTCTCCACTTTTTCTCCATTTTTTTCTCCATTTTTTATCCACTTATTCTCCACTTTTTCTCCACTTTTTCTCCACTTTTTCTCCATTTTTTTCTCCATTTTTTCTCCACTTTTTCTCCACTTTTTCTCCATTTTTTTCTCCATTTTTTATCCACTTATTCTCCACTTTTTCTCCACTTTTTCTCCAATTTTTCTCCACTTTTTCTCCACTTTTTCTCAATTTTTTTCTCCATTTTTTCTCCACTTTTTCTCCACTTTTTCTCCACTTTTTCTCAATTTTTTTCTCCATTTTTTCTCCATTTTTTCTTTACTTTTTCTCCACTTTTTCTCCATTTTTTTCTCCATTTTTTCTCCACTTATTCTCCATTTTTTCTCCACTTTTTCTCCACTTTTTCTACACTTTTTTTCCATTTTTTCCTCCACTTTTTCTCCACTTTTTCTCCACTTATTCTCCACTTTTTCTCCACTTTTTCTCCACTCTTTCTACATTTTTTTCTCCATTTTTTCTCCACTTTTTCTCCGATTTTTTCTCCACTTTTTCTGAACCTTTTCTCCATTTTTTTCTCCACTTTTTCTCCACTTTTTCTCCATTTTTTTCTCCATTTTTTCTCCACTTTTTCTCCACTTTTTCTCCACTTTTTCTCCATTTTTTTCTCCATTTTTTATCCACTTATTCTCCACTTTTTCTCCATTTTTTTCTCCATTTTTTCTCCACTTTTTCTCCACTTTTTCTCCACTTTTTCTCCATTTTTTTCTCCATTTTTTCTCCACTTATTCTCCATTTTTTCTCCACTTTTTCTCCACTTTTTCTCCACTTTTTTTCCATTTTTTCCTCCACTTTTTCTCCACTTTTTCTCCACCTATTCTCCACTTTTTCTCCACTTTTTCTCCACTTTTTCTCCATTTTTTTCTCCATTTTTTCTCCACTTTTTCTCCACTTTTTCTCCACTTTTTCTTCACTTTTTCTCCACTTTTTCTCCACTTATTCTCCACTTTTTCTCCACTTTTTCTCCATTTTTTTCTCCATTTTTTATCCACTTATTCTCCACTTTTTCTCCACTTTTTCTCCACTTTTTCTCCACTTTTCTCCATTTTTTTCTCCACTTTTTCTCCACTTTTTCTCCATTTTTTTCTCCATTTTTTCTCCACTTTTTCTCCACATTTTCTCCACTTTTTCTCCACTTTTTCTCCACTTATTCTCCACTTTTTCTCCACTTTTTCTACATTTTTTTCTACATTTTTTCTCCACTTTTTCTCCATTTTTTTCTCCACTTTTTCTGAACCTTTTCTCCATTTTTTTCTCCACTTTTTCTCCACTTTTTCTCCACTTTTTCTCCACTTTTTCTCCATTTTTTTCTATATTATTTCTCCACTTTTTCTCCACTTATTCTCCACTTTTTCTCCACATTTTCTCCACTTTTTCTCCACTTTTTCTCCATTTTTTTCTCCATTTTTTCTCCACTTTTTCTCCACTTTTTCTCCACTTTTTCTCCATTTTTTTCTCCATTTTTTATCCACTTATTCTCCACTTTTTCTCTACTTTTTCTCCAATTTTTCTCCACTTTTTCTCCACTTTTTCTCAATTTTTTTCTCAATTTTTTCTCCACTTTTTATCCACTTTTTCTCCACTTTTTCTCCATTTTTTCTCCATTTTTTATCCACTTATTCTCCACTTTTTCTCCACTTTTTCTCCACTTTTTCTCCATTTTTTTCTCCATTTTTTCTCCACTTTTTCTCCACTTTTTCTCCACTTTTTCTCCATTTTTTTCTCCATTTTTTATCCACTTATTCTCCACTTTTTCTCCACTATTTCTCCAATTTTTCTCCACTTTTTCTCAATTTTTTTCTCCATTTTTTCTCCACTTTTTCTCCACTTTTTCTCCACTTTTTCTCCATTTTTTTCTCCATTTTTTCTCCACTTATTCTCCATTTTTTCTCCATTTTTTCTCCACTTATTCTCCACTTTTTCTCCACTTTTTTTCCATTTTTTCCTCCACTTTTTCTCCACTTTTTCTCCACTTATTCTCCACTTTTTCTCCACTTTTTCTCCACTTTTTCTCCATTTTTTTCTCCATTTTTCTCCACTTTTTCTCCACTTTTTCTCCACTTTTTCTTCACTTTTTCTCCACTTTTTCTCCACTTATTCTCCACTTTTTCTCCACTTTTTCTCCATTTTTTTCTCCATTTTTTATCCACTTATTCTCCACTTTTTCTCCACTTTTTCTCCACTTTTTCTCCATTTTTTTCTCCATTTTTTCTCCACTTTTTCTCCACTTTTTCTCCATTTTTTTCTCCATTTTTTATCCACTTATTCTCCACTTTTTCTCCACTTTTTCTCCAATTTTTCTCCACTTTTTCTCCACTTTTTCTCAATTTTTTTCTCCATTTTTTCTCCACTTTTTCTCCACTTTTTCTCCACTTTTTCTCAATTTTTTTCTCCATTTTTTCTCCATTTTTTCTTTACTTTTTCTCCACTTTTTCTCCATTTTTTTCTCCATTTTTTCTCCACTTATTCTCCATTTTTTCTCCACTTTTTCTCCACTTTTTCTCCACTTTTTTTCCATTTTTTCCTCCACTTTTTCTCCACTTTTTCTCCACTTATTCTCCACTTTTTCTCCACTTTTTCTCCACTCTTTCTACATTTTTTTCTCCATTTTTTCTCCACTTTTTCTCCGATTTTTTCTCCACTTTTTCTGAACCTTTTCTCCATTTTTTTCTCCACTTTTTCTCCACTTTTTCTCCATTTTTTTCTCCATTTTTTCTCCACTTTTTCTCCACTTTTTCTCCACTTTTTCTCCATTTTTTTCTCCATTTTTTATCCACTTATTCTCCACTTTTTCTCCATTTTTTTCTCCATTTTTTCTCCACTTTTTCTCCACTTTTTCTCCACTTTTTCTCCATTTTTTTCTCCATTTTTTCTCCACTTATTCTCCATTTTTTCTCCACTTTTTCTCCACTTTTTCTCCACTTTTTTTCCATTTTTTCCTCCACTTTTTCTCCACTTTTTCTCCACCTATTCTCCACTTTTTCTCCACTTTTTCTCCACTTTTTCTCCATTTTTTTCTCCATTTTTTCTCCACTTTTTCTCCACTTTTTCTCCACTTTTTCTTCACTTTTTCTCCACTTTTTCTCCACTTATTCTCCACTTTTTCTCCACTTTTTCTCCATTTTTTTCTCCATTTTTTATCCACTTATTCTCCACTTTTTCTCCACTTTTTCTCCACTTTTTCTCCACTTATTCTCCACTTTTTCTCCACTTTTTCTCCATTTTTTTCTCCATTTTTTATCCACTTATTCTCCATTTTTTATCCACTTATTCTCCACTTTTTCTCCATTTTTTCTCCACTTTTTCTCCACTTTTTCTCCACTTTTTCTCCATTTTTTTCTCCATTTTTTATCCACTTATTCTCCACTTTTTCTCCACTTTTTCTCCAATTTTTCTCCACTTTTTCTCCACTTTTTCTCAATTTTTTTCTCCATTTTTTCTCCACTTTTTATCCACTTTTTCTCCACTTTTTCTCCATTTTTTCTCCATTTTTTATCCACTTATTCTCCACTTTTTCTCCACTTTTTCTCCACTTTTTGTCCATTTTTTTCTCCATTTTTTCTCCACTTTTTCTCCACTTTTTCTCCATTTTTTTCTCCACTTTTTATCCACTTATTCTCCACTTTTTCTCCACTATTTCTCCATTTTTTCTCCACTTTTTCTCCACTTTTTCTCCATTTTTTTCTCCATTTTTTCTCCACTTATTCTCCATTTTTTCTCCACTTTTTCTCCACTTTTACTCCACTTTTTTTCCATTTTTTCCTCCACTTTTTCTCCACTTTTTCCCCACTTATTCTCCACTTTTTCTCCACTTTTTCTCCACTTTTTCTCCATTTTTTTCTCCATTTTTTCTCCACTTTTTCTCCACTTTTTCTCCACTTTTTCTTCACTTTTTCTCCACTTTTTCTCCACTTTTTCTCCACTTTTTCTCCACTTTTTCTCCATTTTTTTCTCCACTTTTTCTCCACTTTTTCTCCACTTTTTCTTCACTTTTTCTCCACTTTTTCTCCACTTTTTCTCCACTTATTCTCCATTTTCTCTCCATTTTTTCTCCATTTTTTCTCCACTTTTTCTCCACTTTTTCTGAACCTTTTCTCCATTTTTTTCTCCACTTTTTCTCCACTTTTTCTCCACTTTTTCTCCACTTTTTCTCCATTTTTTTCTCCATTTTTTCTCCACTTTTTCTCCACATTTTCTCCACTTTTTCTCCACTTTTTCTCCACTTATTCTCCACTTTTTCTCCACTTTTTCTACATTTTTTTCTCCATTTTTTCTCCACTTTTTCTCCATTTTTTTCTCCACTTTTTCTGAACCTTTTCTCCATTTTTTTCTCCACTTTTTCTCCACTTTTTCTCCACTTTTTCTCCACTTTTTCTCCATTTTTTTCTCCATTTTTTCTCCACTTTTTCTCCACTTATTCTCCACTTTTTCTCCACATTTTCTCCACTTTTTCTCCACTTTTTCTCCATTTTTTTCTCCATTTTTTCTCCACTTTTTCTCCACTTTTTCTCCACTTTTTCTCCATTTTTTTCTCCATTTTTTATCCACTTATTCTCCACTTTTTCTCCACTATTTCTCCAATTTTTCTCCACTTTTTCTCAATTTTTTTCTCCATTTTTTCTCCACTTTTTCTCCACTTTTTCTCCACTTTTTCTCCATTTTTTTCTCCATTTTTTCTCCACTTATTCTCCATTTTTTCTCCATTTTTTCTCCACTTATTCTCCACTTTTTCTCCACTTTTTTTCCATTTTTTCCTCCACTTTTTCTCCACTTTTTCTCCACTTATTCTCCACTTTTTCTCCACTTTTTCTCCACTTTTTCTCCATTTTTTTCTCCATTTTTCTCCACTTTTTCTCCACTTTTTCTCCACTTTTTCTTCACTTTTTCTCCACTTTTTCTCCACTTATTCTCCACTTTTTCTCCACTTTTTCTCCATTTTTTTCTCCATTTTTTATCCACTTATTCTCCACTTTTTCTCCACTTTTTCTCCACTTTTTCTCCATTTTTTTCTCCATTTTTTCTCCACTTTTTCTCCACTTTTTCTCCATTTTTTTCTCCATTTTTTATCCACTTATTCTCCACTTTTTCTCCACTTTTTCTCCAATTTTTCTCCACTTTTTCTCCACTTTTTCTCAATTTTTTTCTCCATTTTTTCTCCACTTTTTCTCCACTTTTTCTCCACTTTTTCTCAATTTTTTTCTCCATTTTTTCTCCATTTTTTCTTTACTTTTTCTCCACTTTTTCTCCATTTTTTTCTCCATTTTTTCTCCACTTATTCTCCATTTTTTCTCCACTTTTTCTCCACTTTTTCTCCACTTTTTTTCCATTTTTTCCTCCACTTTTTCTCCACTTTTTCTCCACTTATTCTCCACTTTTTCTCCACTTTTTCTCCACTCTTTCTACATTTTTTTCTCCATTTTTTCTCCACTTTTTCTCCGATTTTTTCTCCACTTTTTCTGAACCTTTTCTCCATTTTTTTCTCCACTTTTTCTCCACTTTTTCTCCATTTTTTCTCCATTTTTTCTCCACTTTTTCTCCACTTTTTCTCCACTTTTTCTCCATTTTTTTCTCCATTTTTTATCCACTTATTCTCCACTTTTTCTCCATTTTTTTCTCCATTTTTTCTCCACTTTTTCTCCACTTTTTCTCCACTTTTTCTCCATTTTTTTCTCCATTTTTTCTCCACTTATTCTCCATTTTTTCTCCACTTTTTCTCCACTTTTTCTCCACTTTTTTTCCATTTTTTCCTCCACTTTTTCTCCACTTTTTCTCCACCTATTCTCCACTTTTTCTCCACTTTTTCTCCACTTTTTCTCCATTTTTTTCTCCATTTTTTCTCCACTTTTTCTCCACTTTTTCTCCACTTTTTCTTCACTTTTTCTCCACTTTTTCTCCACTTATTCTCCACTTTTTCTCCACTTTTTCTCCATTTTTTTCTCCATTTTTTATCCACTTATTCTCCACTTTTTCTCCACTTTTTCTCCACTTTTTCTCCACTTTTCTCCATTTTTTTCTCCACTTTTTCTCCACTTTTTCTCCATTTTTTTCTCCATTTTTTCTCCACTTTTTCTCCACATTTTCTCCACTTTTTCTCCACTTTTTCTCCACTTATTCTCCACTTTTTCTCCACTTTTTCTACATTTTTTTCTACATTTTTTCTCCACTTTTTCTCCATTTTTTTCTCCACTTTTTCTGAACCTTTTCTCCATTTTTTTCTCCACTTTTTCTCCACTTTTTCTCCACTTTTTCTCCACTTTTTCTCCATTTTTTTCTCCATTATTTCTCCACTTTTTCTCCACTTATTCTCCACTTTTTCTCCACATTTTCTCCACTTTTTCTCCACTTTTTCTCCATTTTTTTCTCCATTTTTTCTCCACTTTTTCTCCACTTTTTCTCCACTTTTTCTCCATTTTTTTCTCCATTTTTTATCCACTTATTCTCCACTTTTTCTCCACTTTTTCTCCAATTTTTCTCCACTTTTTCTCCACTTTTTCTCAATTTTTTTCTCCATTTTTTCTCCACTTTTTATCCACTTTTTCTCCACTTTTTCTCCATTTTTTCTCCATTTTTTATCCACTTATTCTCCACTTTTTCTCCACTTTTCTCCACTTTTTCTCCATTTTTTTCTCCATTTTTTCTCCACTTTTTCTCCACTTTTTCTCCACTTTTTCTCCATTTTTTTCTCCATTTTTTATCCACTTATTCTCCACTTTTTCTCCACTATTTCTCCAATTTTTCTCCACTTTTTCTCAATTTATTTCTCCATTTTTTCTCCACTTTTTCTCCACTTTTTCTCCACTTTTTCTCCATTTTTTCTCCATTTTTTCTCCACTTATTCTCCATTTTTTCTCCACTTTTTCTCCACTTTTTCTCCACTTTTTTCCATTTTTTCCTCCACTTTTTCTCCACTTTTTCTCCACTTATTCTCCACTTTTTCTCCACTTTTTCTCCACTTTTTCTCCATTTTTTTCTCCATTTTTTCTCCACTTTTTCTCCACTTTTTCTCCACTTTTTCTTCACTTTTTCTCCACTTTTTCTCCACTTATTCTCCACTTTTTCTCCACTTTTTCTCCATTTTTTTCTCCATTTTTTATCCACTTATTCTCCACTTTTTCTCCACTTTTTCTCCACTTTTTCTCCACTTTTTCTCCATTTTTTTCTCCATTTTTTCTCCACTTTTTCTCCACTTTTTCTCCATTTTTTTCTCCATTTTTATCCACTTATTCTCCACTTTTTCTCCACTTTTTCTCCAATTTTTCTCCACTTTTTCTCCACTTTTTCTCAATTTTTTTCTCCATTTTTTCTCCACTTTTTCTCCACTTTTTCTCCACTTTTTCTCAATTTTTTTCTCCATTTTTTCTCCATTTTTTCTTTACTTTTTCTCCACTTTTTCTCCATTTTTTTCTCCATTTTTTCTCCACTTATTCTCCATTTTTTCTCCACTTTTTCTCCACTTTTTCTCCACTTTTTTTCCATTTTTTCCTCCACTTTTTCTCCACTTTTTCTCCACTTATTCTCCACTTTTTCTCCACTTTTTCTCCACTCTTTCTACATTTTTTTCTCCATTTTTTCTCCACTTTTTCTCCGATTTTTTCTCCACTTTTTCTGAACCTTTTCTCCATTTTTTTCTCCACTTTTTCTCCACTTTTTCTCCATTTTTTTCTCCATTTTTTCTCCACTTTTTCTCCACTTTTTCTCCACTTTTTCTCCATTTTTTTCTCCATTTTTTCTCCACTTATTCTCCATTTTTTCTCCACTTTTTCTCCACTTTTTCTCCACTTTTTTTCCATTTTTTCCTCCTTTTTTTCTCCACTTTTTCTCCACCTATTCTCCACTTTTTCTCCACTTTTTCTCCACTTTTTCTCCATTTTTTTCTCCATTTTTTCTCCACTTTTTCTCCACTTTTTCTCCACTTTTTCTTCACTTTTTCTCCACTTTTTCTCCACTTATTCTCCACTTTTTCTCCACTTTTTCTCCATTTTTTTCTCCATTTTTTATCCACTTATTCTCCACTTTTTCTCCACTTTTTCTCCACTTTTTCTCCACTTTTCTCCATTTTTTTCTCCATTTTTTCTCCACTTTTTCTCCACTTTTTCTCCACTTTTTCTCCATTTTTTTCTCCATTTTTTATCCACTTATTCTCCACTTTTTCTCCACTTTTTCTCCAATTTTTCTCCACTTTTTCTCCACTTTTTCTCAAATTTTTTTCTCCATTTTTTCTCCACTTTTTCTCCACTTTTTCTCCACTTTTTCTCCATTTTTTTCTCCATTTTTTCTCCACTTATTCTCCATTTTTTCTCCACTTTTTCTCCACTTTTTTTCCATTTTTTCCTCCACTTTTTCTCCACTTTTTCTCCACTTTTTCTCCACTTTTTCTCCACTTTTTCTCCACTTTTTCTCCATTTTTTTCTCCATTTTTTCTCCACTTTTTCTCCACTTTTTCTCCACTTTTTCTCCACTTTTTCTCCACTTATTCTCCACTTTTGCTCCACTTTTTCTCCACTTTTTCTCCACTTTTTCTCCACTTTTTCTTCACTTTTTTTCCACTTTTTCTCCACTTTTTCTCCACTTATTCTCCATTTTCTCTCCATTTTTTCTCCATTTTTTCTCCACTTTACAGTCTGACGTTCCTCTAATCTTTCCTCACCCCCCCATTCATCAAACACGTCCTCCCCTGTTTATCATACAGGACCACTATCCTAGCCAAAGTAAAATTAAGATAGAAAAAAAAAATAAGCGCACACGTGATCAGTAACCAAACAAAGCCAATTCTTACCACTTTTTAGGAAAAGAGCTCGGTCAGCCGAGCATGAATCTGAATGGGCAAGATTTGTACAGAATTTGAAATTTGTGAACCTTTTTCAAGTTTTCTCATTGCTAGCTTACACTTTTCACCTCTTACTGATCAATGTTTAAGGTAGAAATGCTGGTCCAGGCCATGTCTCAGGTAGAGTTGAGCGCAGTTCGCGGTTCGAGGTTCTCCAGTTCTAAGCTCGAGTGATTTTGGGGGCTGTTCGAGATCGAACTAGAACTCGAGCTTTTTGCAAAAGCTCGATAGTTCTAGATACGTTCGAGAACGGTTCTAGCAGCAAAAAGCAGGGCTTTTTACAGCTACAGTGTGCAGGAGCCATCGCTGGCAGCCTGCCAGAAGCTGGTAACCAAGATAAACATCGGGTATTCAACCAAAGCGCTTTGGTTAGTAACCGGATGTTTATCCTAGTTACGTGCAGGAAGCCCACACTTCCCCGCTCAGCTCGCTCCGCCCCCTCCTGCCCGCGGCATGTACACACACACACACACACACACACACACACACACACATGGTCCCGCTCGGCTTACCTGCGGTGATGAAGTCCCGCCATCCCGACCTCAGCGCTGTCACTGTCCTCCATGGCCGCCACTTGTCACATCACCTTCTCTCGCTTCCGACCCGAGACTGACTAGCGGTGACGTCACGGGCCTCTTGCGATACTTGGTGTGAAGGCGCCGGTCATTGAACTCAGTGACAGGGGCTGTCAGTATGCAGGAGATCAGCGCAGGTAATGTACCTCGCTGACAGCAGCACTTGTCATCCCCCTGCAGTGACCTGGGCTGACCCATTGATGTTAGCTCAGGTCACTGCACTGCTCTCCCAGCCAATGGGGAACATCCTGCTCTTCATTGACTGGGACAGTGTGGATCGTCATGGCAACCCCTTGGATTACACCAGACCTGGATTTGTTTTTCATTCTAATAAATTGGTTAAAGAGGGAATGTTTTGGGGAGTGTTTTTTCAAATAAAAATGTGTTTGTCGTCTATTTTTTTTTATTACTGACTGGGTTGGTGATGTCGGGTATCTGATAGACGCCTGACCTCACCAACCCCAGGGCTTGATGCCAGGTGACATTACACATCTGGTATTAACCCCATATATTACCCCGTTTGCCACCGCACCAGGGCGCGGGATGAGCTGGGGCGAAGCACCAGGATTGGCGCATCTAATGGATGTGCCACTTCTGGGGCGGCTGCGGCCTGCTATTTTTAGGCTGGGGAGAGTCCAATAACCATGGACCTCCCTAGTCTGAGAATATCAGGCCCCAGCTGTCTGCTTTACCTTGGCTGGTGATCTAATTTTGGGGGACCCCTAAGTGTTTTTTTTTTTTAATTATTTATTTAATTTAAAATAACAGCGTGGGGTGCCCTCAGTTTTGGATTACCAGCCAAGGTGAGGTTGCCAGCTGTGGTCTGCAGGCTGCAGCCGTCTGCTTAACCCTAGCTGGCTACAAAACTAGGGGGAACCCTACGTCATTTTTTTTTTCATTTTTTTCGCTAAATACAAAGCTAAGCACCCCTTAGTGCCACATGAAAGGCATCAAAGGGTGCTCCACTTTTTCTCCACATTTTCTCCATTTTTTCTCCACTTTTTCTACATTTTTTCTCCACTTTTTCTACATTTTTTCTCAATTTTTTCTCCACTTTTTCTCCACTTTTTCTCCATTTTTTTCTCCACTTTTTCTGAACTTTTTCTCCATTTTTTTCTCCACTTTTTCTCCATTAATTCTCCACTTTTTCTCCACTTTTTCTCCACTTTTTCTCCATTTTTTTCTCCATTTTTTCTCCACTTTTTCTCCACTTTTTCTCCACTTTTTCTCCACTTTTTCTCCACTTATTCTCCACTTTTGCTCCACTTTTTCTCCACTTTTTCTCCACTTTTTCTCCACTTTTTCTTCACTTTTTTTCCACTTTTTCTCCACTTTTTCTCCACTTATTCTCCATTTTCTCTCCATTTTTTCTCCATTTTTTCTCCACTTTACAGTCTGACGTTCCTCTAATCTTTCCTCACCCCCCCATTCATCAAACACGTCCTCCCCTGTTTATCATACAGGACCACTATCCTAGCCAAAGTAAAATTAAGATAGAAAAAAAAAATAAGCGCACACGTGATCAGTAACCAAACAAAGCCAATTCTTACCACTTTTTAGGAAAAGAGCTCGGTCAGCCGAGCATGAATCTGAATGGGCAAGATTTGTACAGAATTTGAAATTTGTGAACCTTTTTCAAGTTTTCTCATTGCTAGCTTACACTTTTCACCTCTTACTGATCAATGTTTAAGGTAGAAATGCTGGTCCAGGCCATGTCTCAGGTAGAGTTGAGCGCAGTTCGCGGTTCGAGGTTCTCCAGTTCTAAGCTCGAGTGATTTTGGGGGCTGTTCGAGATCGAACTAGAACTCGAGCTTTTTGCAAAAGCTCGATAGTTCTAGATACGTTCGAGAACGGTTCTAGCAGCAAAAAGCAGGGCTTTTTACAGCTACAGTGTGCAGGAGCCATCGCTGGCAGCCTGCCAGAAGCTGGTAACCAAGATAAACATCGGGTATTCAACCAAAGCGCTTTGGTTAGTAACCGGATGTTTATCCTAGTTACGTGCAGGAAGCCCACACTTCCCCGCTCAGCTCGCTCCGCCCCCTCCTGCCCGCGGCATGTACACACACACACACACACACACACACACACACACACATGGTCCCGCTCGGCTTACCTGCGGTGATGAAGTCCCGCCATCCCGACCTCAGCGCTGTCACTGTCCTCCATGGCCGCCACTTGTCACATCACCTTCTCTCGCTTCCGACCCGAGACTGACTAGCGGTGACGTCACGGGCCTCTTGCGATACTTGGTGTGAAGGCGCCGGTCATTGAACTCAGTGACAGGGGCTGTCAGTATGCAGGAGATCAGCGCAGGTAATGTACCTCGCTGACAGCAGCACTTGTCATCCCCCTGCAGTGACCTGGGCTGACCCATTGATGTTAGCTCAGGTCACTGCACTGCTCTCCCAGCCAATGGGGAACATCCTGCTCTTCATTGACTGGGACAGTGTGGATCGTCATGGCAACCCCTTGGATTACACCAGACCTGGATTTGTTTTTCATTCTAATAAATTGGTTAAAGAGGGAATGTTTTGGGGAGTGTTTTTTCAAATAAAAATGTGTTTGTCGTCTATTTTTTTTTATTACTGACTGGGTTGGTGATGTCGGGTATCTGATAGACGCCTGACCTCACCAACCCCAGGGCTTGATGCCAGGTGACATTACACATCTGGTATTAACCCCATATATTACCCCGTTTGCCACCGCACCAGGGCGCGGGATGAGCTGGGGCGAAGCACCAGGATTGGCGCATCTAATGGATGTGCCACTTCTGGGGCGGCTGCGGCCTGCTATTTTTAGGCTGGGGAGAGTCCAATAACCATGGACCTCCCTAGTCTGAGAATATCAGGCCCCAGCTGTCTGCTTTACCTTGGCTGGTGATCTAATTTTGGGGGACCCCTAAGTGTTTTTTTTTTTTAATTATTTATTTAATTTAAAATAACAGCGTGGGGTGCCCTCAGTTTTGGATTACCAGCCAAGGTGAGGTTGCCAGCTGTGGTCTGCAGGCTGCAGCCGTCTGCTTAACCCTAGCTGGCTACAAAACTAGGGGGAACCCTACGTCATTTTTTTTTTCATTTTTTTCGCTAAATACAAAGCTAAGCACCCCTTAGTGCCACATGAAAGGCATCAAAGGGTGCTCCACTTTTTCTCCACATTTTCTCCATTTTTTCTCCACTTTTTCTACATTTTTTCTCCACTTTTTCTACATTTTTTCTCAATTTTTTCTCCACTTTTTCTCCACTTTTTCTCCATTTTTTTCTCCACTTTTTCTGAACTTTTTCTCCATTTTTTTCTCCACTTTTTCTCCATTAATTCTCCACTTTTTCTCCACTTTTTCTCCACTTTTTCTCCATTTTTTTCTCCATTTTTTCTCCACTTTTTCTCCACATTTTCTCCACTTTTTCTCCACTTTTTCTCCACTTTTTCTCCACTTATTCTCCACTTTTTCTCCACTTTTTCTCCATTTTTTTCTCCATTTTTTATCCACTTATTCTCCACTTTTTCTCCACTTTTTCTCCACTTTTTCTCCATTTTTTTCTCCATTTTTTCTCCACTTTTTCTCCACTTTTTCTCCATTTTTTTCTCCATTTTTTATCCACTTATTCTCCACTTTTTCTCCACTTTTTCTCCAATTTTTCTCCACTTTTTCTCCACTTTTTCTCCATTTTTTTCTCCATTTTTTCTCCACTTTTTCTCCACTTTTTCTCCGATTTTTCTCCATTTTTTTCTCCATTTTTTCTCCACTTATTCTCCATTTTTTCTCCACTTTTTCTCCACTTTTTCTCCACTTTTTTTCCATTTTTTTCTCCACTTTTTCTCCACTTTTTCACCACTTATTCTCCACTTTTTCTCCACTTTTTCTCCACTTTTTCTCCACTTTTTCTCCATTTTTTTCTCCACTTTTTCTCCACTTTTTCTCCACTTTTTCTCCACTTTTTCTTCACTTTTTCTCCACTTTTTCTTCACTTTTTCTCCACTTATTCTCCATTTTCTCTCCATTTTTTCTCCATTTTTTCTCCACTTTTTCTCCACTTTTTCTCCACTTTTTCTCCATTTTTTCTCCACTTTTTCTCCACTTTTTCTCCATTTTTTTCTCCACTTTTTCTCCACTTTTTCTCCACTTATTCTCCACTTTTTCTCCACTTTTTCTCCACTTTTTCTCCACTTTTTCTCCACTTATTCTCCATTTTTTTCTCCACTTTTTCTCCACTTTTTCTCAATTTTTTTCTCCATTTTTTCTCTATTTTTTCTCCACTTTTTCTCCACTTTTTCTCCACTTTTTCTCAATTTTTTTCTCCATTTTTTCTCCACTTATTCTCCACTTTTTCTCCACTTTTTCTCCATTTTTTTATCCATTTTTTCTCCACTTTTTCTCCACTTTTTCTCCATTTTTTTATCCATTTTTTCTCCACTTATTCTCCATTTTTTCTCCACTTATTCTCCATTTTTTCTCCACTTATTCTCCATTTTTTCTCCACTTATTCTCCACGTTTTCTCCACTTTTTCTCCACTTTTTCTCCATTTTTTCTCCACTTTTTCTCCACTTTTTCTCTACTTTTTCTCCACTTTTTCTTCACTTTTTCTCCACTTTTTCTCCACTTTTCCCCATTTTTTCCTCCACTTTTTCTCCACTTTTTCTCCATTTTTTTCTCCACTCTTTCTCCACTTTTTCTCTACTTTTTCTCCATTTTTTTCTCCACTTTTTCTCCACTTTTTCTCCACTTATTCTCCACTTTTTCTCCACTTTTTCTCCACTTTTTCTTCACTTTTTCTCCACTTTTTCTCCACTTATTCTCCATTTTCTCTCCATTTTTTCTCCACTTTTTCTCCACTTTTTCTCCACTTTTTCTCCACTTTTTCTCCATTTTTTCTCCACTTTTTCTCCACTTTTTCTCCACTTTTTCTCCATTTTTTTCTCCACTTTTTCTCCACTTTTTCTCCACTTATTCTCCACTTTTTCTCCACTTTTTCTCCACTTTTTCTCCACTTTTTCTTCACTTATTCTCCATTTTTTTCTCCACTTTTTCTCCACTTTTTCTCCACTTATTCTCCACTTTTTCTCCACTTTTTCTCCACTTTTTCTCCACTTATTCTCCATTTTTTTCTCCACTTTTTCTCCACTTTTTCTCCACTTTTTCTCCACTTTTTCTCCATTTTTTTCTCCATTTTTTCTCCACTTTTTCTCAACTTTTTCTCCACTTTTTCTCCATTTTTTTCTCCATTTTTTCTCCACTTATTCTCCATTTTTTTTCCACTTATTCTCCACTTTTTCTCCACTTTTTCTCCACTTTTTCTCCACTTTTTCTCCACTTTTTCTCAATTTTTTTCTCCACTTTTTCTCCACTTTTTCTCCACTTTTTCTCCACCTTTTCTCCATTTTTTCTCCATTTTTTCTCCACTTTTTCTCCACTTTTTCTCCGTTCTTTTTCTATGGTCAGTCTACCCATTAGCTCTGCCATGCATAGTGTAGCTCTACACCTACTGCACATGTTACTTTATGATTGACATCTCTTTCGTACCAGAGCTGTCTAAGCCTACTCTGACCCCATATTTGTCATTACTATATTGTCCTTGTACTGTATTATGACATTTGTATCATGTGTTTCATTTCTTGCTGTGTTGCAATTTTTTTGCTGCATCCCAATTGTACCTCTACATTGTTCGATTTTATGTTATTGTTCTCTCACTCTTATGTGATACTGATTATTGTCATTTTTCATGATTACATGCAGATAAGTCCAATCTGACGAAGGCTCAGGCCGAAACGTCATTTGTAACTTCTTTTGGACAAAAACATATATGCTTATGAAAAAAATTTTTTTCTTAATACGGACCAATAAAGAGTGATTTTGCATTACTATCCGTTGTGACTTACTGACTTAGTCTGGGAGATTTAGAGTGCCGAGGTTACTCACTAATTTTATCTATTATTACCTCTGAGCACCTATATACCAGTGAGCAGAGCTTCCTCTACAGTAGTTCTCCTGATTAGGCATGCCCTTACCTCATGAGCAGGGCATTGCAGCTTTGGTAGCAACCATTACGACATGGACTCTGCTGCTGTGGACCCGAGAAGAGTGAGTGCAGATTCATTGCACCCACACTCCTCACATGAAGGGTCCGCACTCCTAGAAAATGGGGGATACGTTCCCTGAGTGTCTCCCCCCCATATTCTAGACGGTCCAGAGTCGTCGTGGGACCCCTTTATTTTTTTTCTTACAATAAATTGGTGAAAGAGGAAATGTTTTGGGGACTGTTTTTTCAAATAAATTTCTTTTGTCGATTTTTTTTTTTTTGTTAGTACTGACAGTTTATGATGTTGGGTATCTAATAGACGCCATGACATCACAAACTGCTGGGCTTGATCTCAGGTTACTTTACAGCTAGTATCAACCCGATTTATTACCCTGTTTGCCACTGCACCAGGGCACGGGATGAGCTGGGGTGAAGCGCCAGGATTGGCGCATCTAGTGGATGCGCCACGTCTGGGGTGCCTGCGGCCTGCTATTTTTAGGCTGTGAAGGCCCAATAGCTATGGACCTTCCCACCCTGAGAATACCAGACCACAGCTGTCCGCTTTACCTTGGCTGGTGATCCAATTTGGGGGGGACCCTACTTTTATTGTGCAATTATTAATATTTATAAAATAATTATAAAAAAGAGCCTGAGGGGACCTCCACATTGGATCCCAAACCACGGTAAAGCTGCCAGCTGTGGTTTTCAGGCTACAGCTGTCTGCTTTACCCTAGCTGGCTATCAAAAATGGGGGGACCCAACGTCATTTTTTTTTTAACTATTTTTTAAATAGAAAAAATTAATGGGCTTCCCTGTATTTTGATTGCCAACCAAGGTAACGGCAGGCAGATGGGGGTGGCAACCCATAGCTGTCTGCTTTATCTGCGCTGAGAATCAAAAATACCGCGGAGCGCTACGTCATTTTTTTAAAGAATTATTTTTACAGCACTGTGATGTCCAGCAATCAAAATACAGGGAAGCCCATTTTGTTTTTAGTTATTTAAATAAATAATTAAAAAAAATATATATGGGCTCCCGCTGCATTTTTTGTATTGCTAGCTAAGGGTAATCCAAGCAGCTACTGGCTGCTAACCCCCACTGCTTGGTGTTACCTTCACTGACAATGGAAAATCCAGGGAAGCATTTTTTATTTTTTTTGCCAAAAAACTACAAAAAAAGGACCTGAGCTTCGCCATATTTTTGTATGCTAGCCAGGTATAGCAGGCAGGTGCTGGAAGAGTTGGATACAGCGCCAGAAGATGGCGCTTCTATGAAAATGCCATTTTCTGAGGCGGCTGCAGACTGCAATTCGCAGCAGTGGGGCCCAGAAAGCTCAGGCCAACCTGTGCTGCGGATTCCAATCCCCAGCTGCCTAGTTGTACCTGGCTGGACACAAAAATGGGGCGAAGCCTACATCATTTGTTTTCTAATTATTTCATGAAATTCATGAAATAATAAAAAAAGGGCTTCCCTTTATTTTTGGTTCCCAGCCGGGTACAAATAGGCAACTGGGGGTTGGGGGCAGCCGTACCTGCCTGCTGTACCTGGCTAGCATACAAAAATATGGCGAAGCCCACATAATTTTTTCAGGGGGCAAAAAACTTCTGCATACAGTCCTGGATGGAGTATGCTGAGCCTTGTAGTTCTGCAGCTGCTGTCTGTCTGTATGGAGAAGAGCAGACAGCAGCTGCAGAACTACAAGTCTCAGCATACTCCATCCAGGACTGTATGCAGAATTTTTTTGCCCACCAAAAAAATGACGTGGGCTTCGCCATATTTTTGTATGCTAGTCAGGTACAGCAGGCAGCCACGGGCTGCCTCCAACCCCCAGTTGCCTATTTGTACCCGGCTGGGAACCAAAAATATAGGGAAGCCCGCTTTTTTTTAATTATTTCACTTATTTCATGAAATAATTAAAAAACAAATGACGTGGGCTTCGCCCCATTTTTGTGTCCAGCCGGGTACAACTAGGCAGCTGGGGATTGGAATCCGCAGCACAGGTTAGCCCGAGGTTTCTGGGCGCCTCTGCTGCGGATTTCAGTCCGCAACCGTCCCAGAAAATGGCGCTCTCATAGAAGCGCCATCATCTGGCGCTGTATCCAACTCTTCCAACAGCCCTGAAGCCGGGTGGCTTGTTGGGTAATCATGAGTTAATACTGGCTTTGTTTTACTAGCCAGTATTAAGCCAGAGATTCTTAATGTCAGGCACGTTTGACCCGGCCATTAAGAATCTCCAATAAAGGGTTAAAAAAAAACACCACACAGAGAAAAAATACTTTAATAGAAATAAATACACAGACACATTAGAGACTCCATCTTTATTACCCCCTGTCAGCCCTCCACGATCCTGCTCTTCTGTCTTCTTTCTTTCTAGTGTAGTAGTAGTGACGATTGTAGTGAGGATGAGGTGCACCAGCCCATTACTTGATGGGCTGGGGCACCTCATCCTCACTACAATCCTCACTAGTGTAGTAGTAGTGACGATTGTAGTGAGGATGAGGTGCCCCAGCCCATCACTTGATGAGCTGGGGCACCTCATCCTCACTACAATCCTCACTAGTGTAGTAGTAGTTACGATTGTAGTGAGGATGAGGTGCCCCAGCTCATCACTTGGGGATGGGAAACCTCATCCTCACTACAACCCTCACTACAATCGGGAAGCATCGTGCAGCCTTCACTCCATGAGTGATCAGTGCTGGCTGTCAGCGGTAACAGCGGTAACGCTGACAGACGCGTTACCATAGCAACGGTGCTCTCGGAGCCGCGGTTAGCGGTGACGTCACCGCTAACTGCGTTGCTATGGCAACGGTGATCTCCGTTAATGACCGGCTGTGTCAGCCGGTCCCTAACGGAATGGGGAGTCGACCGTGTGCTAGAGCATGTCGCCGGTACACGGCGATACACATATGTGCACCGTGTACCGGAGAGATGCACTCGCAGGTCCTACATGATGCGTCATAGTCATGTGACCAGTCTGTAGCCAATGAGATAATAGCCACGTGACTGGTCACATGGCTATTTTGACGTCACGATAGGTCCTGCATCTCTGCTGGCAGTGCCGTCACCGGGAGGATTCAGCGATCATCGGATGGAATAGCGGCAGGAGACAGAGTGCAGAAGGGATCGCGAGGACCGGTAAGTGTTATGGCAATGTTTATTAACTGTTTGTGTACATTTATAATGCATTTTTATGTGTTTGTGATTGCCTCCCATTATAGCCTATTGGCTCGAGTTCGGTTCGTCGAACGTTCGACGAACCGAACTCGAACGGGACCCCCGTTCGGCGAACCGACCTCGAGCCGAACCGCGACCGGTTCGCTCATCTCTAGTCTCAGGCCCTGTCCCATGCATCCATGCTGCACCATTACACTGTTTGTAGTCTGGAGCAATTGATGCCACTTTCTTGATGTCTGGGGGGGATGGGGACTCCTAGTTGGGTCTTCTTTTTGTGTGTTGCCTGTAACTGTAGGGTTCCCAGACTGGAAGGCATGCACCTACCTTTCAGTCATCTACTTGTATTACTGTCCTTAAATGTGTCTAGTAATAACAGTTTATGAAGCTATCATTGGTGACACCTGAGTGTGGCTGAGCAAAAAAGCAGTTTGAGCTGTTGCATGAGGTATTAGGACACCCAGCTCACCTAGCCTACACCTGTCACTCATTCACCTCAATATTTCTTATGGTCTACACCTGTCACTCATCCACCTCAATATTTCCTATATTAATAGTCCAGGAAGCTAACGGCAATGCCACAACAGTGTGGCTTCACTAAAAAGCTGTTTAAGCTGTTTTGGTAGCCTCCCATTGAACACCGGGAAATTTAGCTAACCAAATCAAACCTTTAAAAGCTTAACAAATATCTACACTTTAAATTGAGGAATATTTCACTGGTTATGAATACATGGCTCGAACGTAGTCTATTTTTTTTTCTGTGGTAACATATGATGCAAAATCTGAACAATAAAGAAATAAGACAAAAGAAGGATTTGGTACTGTAGATAGATGTTATCAATACCATGGATGACAAGAAGACTTAACAAATCAATTTTGAAACAAATTAAGCGAGACTTGTCACTCAAAGCAAGAATCCCCAAGCTACGATATGCCTACTTTGGACATATCATTCGAAGAGAGCAATCACTGTGGAAGGACATTATTGTCGGAAGAATTGAAAGAACAATGCAAAGAAAAAGACCAGCAACCCAATGGTTCAAAGGCCCAGTCACACTAAACAACTTATTAGCGATCCCAACAACGATACAACCTGATAGGGATCACTGGTAAGTTGCTAGGAGGTCGCTGGTGAGATGTCACACTAAGCAACGCTCCAGCATCCCACCAGCAACCTGACCTGGCAGGGATCGCTGGGGCGTCGCTACACGGGTTGCTGGTGAGCTGTCACACAGGCAGATTTCACCAGTAGAGTTGAGCACGGTTCGTGGTTCGTGGTTCTCCAGTTCGCGGCTCGAGTGATTTTGGGGGCTGTACTAGATCGAACTAGAACTCGAGCTTTTTTTGCAAAAGCACGATAGTTCTAGATACGTTCGAGAACGGTTCTAGCAGCAAAAAAAACAGCTAATTCCTAGCTGACTTTCCGCTGTAATAGTGTAAGTCACTCTGTGACTCACACTATTATGACATTTCAGTGTATAGTGTGCGGGAACAGCGCATTCAGATCACTGCTGTATGTATAATGGCCATCGCCATTTTTTTTTTTTTTTCCTTGTCTTCCTTCTCTAAGCGCGCGCGTGTATTGGGGAGGGCCAGCATGTCAGCCAATCCCAGACACACACAGCTAAGTGGACTTTTAGCCAGAGAAGCAACGGCATGTGTGATAGGATGTCCATGTTACATGTCCCTGCATTATAAAAACGAGTATCTGCCCGTCCGGACGCCATTATCTCTTCTGCGTCCTTGATGTCAGACATCACTGGCGCAGCTCCTATCGCCGATACAGCTGTATTACGCTCCATACACAGCGCTGGACAACGTAGGGATAGCACTTTCTATCAGTTCTTTTAAGGGCTCATACCGGCAGGGTCAGAGCCATAGGTGACAGGTCCTGAAAACAGAGTTTGACAGCTACACAAGATGACAGCGTCTGTGTAGCTAAGGTCAGGGATTTCCTCGCTGCATTTCCCCATTAGGAGGGATAGAAAGGCAGGCTTCCTTTCCTCTACCCAGAGACCCACAATCCTGCCACTGTACCCTCCTGCCCTTTGCACACTCCAACTCATTGTTACTAAGCCATTATACTAGCAAACACTGAGTGAACTTAGTGGCATCCTAAACGTGGCTATTGGACTTCTGTATAGTCCCACTACTGCAAAGATATTTGCAGCACGTCTGCCTGCATTGCACACTCAAACTCATTATAACTAAGCCATTATACTAGCAAACACTGAGTGAACTTAGTGGCATCCTAAACGTGGCTATTGGACTTCTGTATAGTCCCAGTAGTGCAAAGATATTTGCAGCACGTCTGCCTGCATTGCACACTCAAACTCATTATAACTAAGCCATTATACTAGCAAACACTGAGTGAACTTAGTGGCATCCTAAACGTGGCTATTGGACTTCTGTATAGTCCCAGTAGTGCAAAGATATTTGCAGCACGTCTGCCTGCATTGCACACTCAAACTCATTATAACTAAGCCATTATACTAGCAAACACTGAGTGAACCTAGTGGCATCCTAAACGTGGCTATTGGACTTCTGTATAGTCCCAGTAGTGCAAAGATATTTGCAGCACGTCTGCCTGCATTGCACACTCCAACTCATTGTTACTAAGCCATTATACTAGCAAACACTGAGTGAACTTAGTGGCATCCTAAACGTGGCTATTGGATTTCTGTATAGTCCCAGTAGTGCAAAGATATTTGCAGCACGTCTGCCTGCATTGCACACTCAAACTCATTATAACTAGGCCATTATACTAGCAAACACTGAGTGAACTTAGTGGCATCCTAAACGTGGCTATTGGACTTCTGTATAGTCCCAATAGTGCAAAGATATTTGCAGCACGTCTGCCTGCATTGCACACTCAAACTCATTATAACTAAGCCATTATACTAGCAATTTATGCTGCCAGTTTAAGGGCCGTAGTTGCATTGTCAGGGATATTTATTCTTTATTATTCTGCTGTTAATAAAGCTAGACCACCACTGCAATCTACACCACCTCTCAATTTTTACTACCACATTTTCAGTGCACAATCTTGTCGCAATCAACATGAGTGGCAAAATGACAGATGCTGGTGGAAAGGGAAAGAGGCGTGGTGGAAAAGGAAAAAAAGTGTTTGTCCGTGGGGAAGGTGGCAAAGCTCCATTATCATCTGCTGAAATAGACCATCTACCAGCAAAAGAAAGATGTCTACTACTTACCGTGGACAATCCGATGTGCTCCCTTTTTTACGGACACGAACAACAGGAACAAAGGTAGATGATGGCCAAAAAAGGAAACTGCTTCAATGGATCTCAAGTGGTCCAACACGTGCCCTCTCAGCCACTTCAAGTACCGCATCCAAAAAACACCAGTCCTCTGAGTTGTCATCCCAATCAAACTTGCTTTCTCCTAGCTCTGAAGTCTCCATCAGCCCTGCACAGTATGGTGGAACTGAGATGGCTGAGTCTGCAGAGCTGTTCAGTCACACTACAGCCTGGGAATCAGAGGTCTGCTCCCAAGCTACAGTGAGTACAGACCAGGAAATGGTCTGCAGTGATGCCCAGAACCTTTGTTACTCTGATTCAGGCCGTGAGGACCAAGTTTCTGAGCATAATGTTGACCCTTTGTCATAAACTGTAACACCTGTGATTATAGACAATGAGGAACATACTGATGACGATGAGACGCAGATACCAGATTGGGATGACAACTTAAATATTCGGTCAGGGCAAGAAGAGGCTCGGTCTGAGGGGGAGGGGAGTGCAAACACAACAATTGATGATGAAGTTCTAGATCCCACCTACTGTCAACCCCCAGTCAGGCACTCGAGGAGGTCAACAGAGGCGGTGGAGGAGGATGCAACCAACGACGAAGTTACCTTGCGCATTCCTGGACAGAGTCGGAGCACTGGTAGCACGTCTACAACTGCATCATCAGCCACCACTCTGCCTCTGAGCACTAGTCGGGGTGGCTCAGCAGGTCGCATGCCCTCTAAGCCTTGCCTAGCCTGGTCCTTTTTTGACATAGAAAAAGATTGCCCAAATTATGTGATGTGTAAAATTTGTCGTGATTCTGTTAGTAGAGGTCAAAACCTCAGCAGTTTGACAACTTCTTCCATGAATCGTCACATGAATAAATATCATAGGTCCCGGTGGGAAGCTCACCATGCTGCAATGCAGCCTAGCGGAGCGAACCATCCATGGCCTGCCCCTTCCAGTGCATCCGCGCACTCTTCATCTTTTAGGACTGTGGGGACAGCTGTCACACCTGGTTTTCCACGCACAACTTCCACCACTGTAACCGCAACTAGCAGTTTGCTTGGTAGGTCATCAGTTGGTTTGGAAGGGGAAACAAGTGAGTGTGTACAGCTCTCTCAGACATCGATAGCACCAACGTTGGATGAAGGCAACATCATGTCTCCGCCTGCAATTTCCTCACAAACCTGCATTTTTCCAGGGACACCCTACTCAACACCGTCTACACACAGCAGCCAGATCTCTGTCCCTCAGATGTGGTCAAATAAAAGGCCATTTCCTGCGACCCATGACAAAGCTAAGAGCTTGACTCTATCCCTCTGTAAGCTCTTGGCTACCGAAATGCTGCCTTTCCGCCTAGTGGACACACAGGATGTTAGAGACCTTATGTCTGTCGCAGTGCCCCAGTACCAGATGCCTAGTCGCCACTAGTTCTCTAAGAAAGGTGTGCCCGCGCTACACCAGCATGTCGCACACAACATCACCCCTTCCTTGAGAAACTCTGTGTGTGAACGGGTGCATTTCACCACCGATACTTGGACCAGTAAGCATGGACAGGGACGTTACATGTCGCTGACTGGGCACTGGGTAACTATGGTGATAGATGGTGAAGGGTCTGCTGCACAAGTCTTGCCGTCCCCACGACTTGTGTGTCAATCCTCTGTCTGTCCAAGTTCCGCCACTGCTTCTGCCTCCTCCACCTCATCTGAGTCCTCCACCTCCGCCCCAAGCCTGCCTGGTCAAGGCCACCAGCGTTCTCACTGCGCAGAATGAATCACACACCCCTCATTACTATGCTGGCAGCAGAGCGCAAAGACATCAGGTGGTCTTTAGCTTGATATGTCTTGGGAATAGGAGTCACACAGCTGAGGAGTTGTGGTCAGCTCTGCGGTCCGAGTTTAATAAATGGTTGTCTCCACTCAACCTGCAGCCTGGTAAGGCCGTGTGCGACAATGCTGCAAACCTGGCTGCGGCCCTTCCCCTGGGCAAGGTGACACACGTGCCTTGTATGGCTCACATGTTTAACCTTAATGTCCAGCAATTTTTAACACACTATCCCGGCGTAGATGGCCTTCTGACCAGGGCACGAAAACTGTCTGCTCACTTTCGCCGTTCAACCGCCACAGCTGAGCGACTTGCATCGCTCCAGAAGTCTTTCGGCCTGCCGGTTCATCGCCTGAAATGCGATGTGGCGACACGCTGGAATTCGACTCTCCACATGTTACAGTGACTGTGGCAGCACCGACGAGCCCTGGTGCAATACGTCATGACGTATAGCCTGGGCTACGAGATGCAGAGGTGGGGCAGATCACCCTGATGGAGTGGTCTCAGATCAAGGACCTATGCACCCTTCTGCACAGTTTTGACATGGCGACGAATATGTTTAGCGCTGACAATGCCATTATCAGCATGACAATTCCAGTCATTTACATGCTGGAGCACACGCTAAACACTATTCGGAGTCAGGGGGTGGGACAACAGGAAGGGGAGGAACTACAGGAGGATTCATATGCGCAAGGGACAACAACATCACCAAGGTCCAGACGTTCATCATCACCAACGCAGCCGGCATGGGACCATGGGGGACAGGGATCAACAAGGGCGCATAGTAGCAGGCGAAATGTTGAGGAAGGTGCAGGAGAACATGAAGAAATGGAGGACGAACTGTCCATGGACATGGAAGACTCAGCGGATGAGGGAGACCTTGGTCAAATTTCAGTTGAAAGAGGTTGGGGGGAGATGTCAGAGGAAGAAAGAACGGGTAGCACCTCTATGCCACAAACACAGCGTGGACTTGGTCCGCATGGCTGTGCAAATCACATGAGTGCCTTCTTGTTGCACTACCTCCAACATGACCCTCGTATTGTCAAAATTAGAAGTGATGATGACTACTGGCTTGCCACACTATTAGATCCCCGGTACAAGTCCAAATTTTGTGACATAATTCCAGCCATAGAAAGGTACACACGTATGCAGGAGTATCAGCAGAAGCGGTTACTCGATCTTAGCTCGGCTTTTCCACCAAACAACCGTGCAGGTGCAGGGAGTGAATCTTCCAGTTGTAACTTGACAAACATGGGACGGTCTCGTCATCTTCAACAGTCTACCCGTACCAGTAGGACTGTATCTGGTGCTGGTAACAGCAATTTTATGGAATCTTTTCATAATTTTTTTAGACCCTCCTTTGCATTGCCACCAGAGACAACAAGTCTGACACATAGTCAATGGCTGGAGAGGATGATACAGGAGTATCTCCAAATGAACATCGATGCCATGACTTTGCAAATGGAGCCTTCCTCATTTTGGGCTTCAAATCTAGAAAAATGGCAAGAGCTCTCCAGTTACGCCTTGGAGATATTGTCATGTCCAGCTGCCAGCGTTGTCTCTGAACGTGTCTTCAGTGCTGCTGGGTGTGTGCTGACAGATAAGTGCACGCGTCTGTCCAGTGACAATGTGGACAGACTAACGTTCATCAAAATGAACAAGTCATGGATCCACCAGGAATTTACTACCCCTGTGTCAATCTGGGGAGAGTAAATGCTTGTGGATTTGGAATGTGCTTGATGCAAATCTAGCTGTGAAGTGTACAACTAGGGCACAAGTGCTGCCACTGAATGGGTGGGTGTGTGTGGGGCACAATTTTTGGAAAAAAGGGAGACTCTGCGTGGAGTAACCCTTGCTTACATTGTTTTTAAAAGAAGCCAAGATCAACAGAGCTGGGATCAGGAAAGACTTTGCTACCTACCCCGGTGTCATCCTGGGGAAGGTTAAGTATGGCGTATTTTTGAATGTGCTTGATGCAAATCTAGCTGTGAAGTGTACAACTGGGGCACAACTGCTGCCACTGAAGGGGTGGGTGTGTGTGGGGCCCAATTTTTGGAAAAAAGGGAGACTCCGCTTGGAGTAACCCTTGCTTACATTGTTTTTAAAAGAAGCCAAGATGAACAGAGCTGGGATCAGGAAAGACTTTGCTACCTACCCCGGTGTCATCCTGGGGACGGTTAAGTATGGCATATTTTTGAATGTGCTTGATGCAAATCTAGCTGTGAAGTGTACAAGTGGGGCACAACTGCTGCCACTGAAGGGTTGGGTGTGTGTGGGGCCCAATTTTTGGAAAAAAGGGAGACTCTGCTTGGAGTAACCCTTGCTTACATTGTTTTTAAAAGAAGCCAAAATGAACAGAGCTGGGATCAGGAAAGACTTTGCTACCTACCCCGGTGTCATCCTGGGGACGGTTAAGTATGGCGTATTTTTGAATGTGCTTAATGCAAATCTAGCTGTGAAGTGTACAACTGGGGCACAAATGCTGCCACTGAAGGGGTGGGTGTGTGTGGGGCCCAATTTTTGGATAAAAGGGAGACTCCGCTTGGAGTAACCCTTGCTGAAATTGTTTTTAAAAGAAGCCAAGATGAACAAGTCATGGTTCAGCAAAGACTTTGCTACCTACCCCTGTGTCATCCTGGGGACGGTTAAGTATGGCGTATTTTTGAATGTGCTTGATGCAAATGTAGCTGTGAACTGTACAACTGGGGCACAACTGCTGCCACTGAAGGGGTGGGTGTGTGTGGGGCCCAATTTTCGGATAAAAGGGAGACTCCGCTTGGAGTAACCCTTGCTTACATTGTTTTTAAAAGAAGCCAAGATGAACAGAGCTGGGATCAGGAAAGACTTTGCTACCTACCCCGGTGTCATGCTGGGGACGGTTAAGTATGGCGTATTTTTGAATGTGCTTGATGCAAATCTAGCTGTGAAGTGTACAACTAGGGCACAAGTGCTGCCACTGAATGGGTGGATGTGTGTGGGGCACAATTTTTGGAAAAAAGGGAGACTCCGCTTGGAGTAACCCTTGCTTACATTGTTTTTAAAAGAAGCCAAGATGAACAGAGCTGGGATCAGGAAAGACTTTGCTACCTACCCCGGTGTCATCCTGGGGACGGTTAAGTATGGCGTATTTTTGAATGTGCTTGATGCAAATCTAGCTGTGAAGTGTACAACTGGGGCACAAATGCTGCCACTGAAGGGATGGGTGTGTGTGGGGCCCAATTTTTGGAAAAAAGGGAGACTCCGCTTGGAGTAACCCTTGCTTACATTGTTTTTAAAAGAAGCCAATATGAACAAGTCATGGTTCAGCAAAGACTTTGCTACCTACCCCGGTGTCATCCTGAGGACGGTTAAGTATGGCGTATTTTTGAATGTGCTTGATGCAAATCTAGCTGTGAAATGTACAACTAGGGCACAAGTGCTGCCACTGAATGGGTGGATGTGTGTGGGGCACAATTTTTGGAAAAAAGGGAGACTCCGCTTGGAGTAACCCTTGCTTACATTGTTTTTAAAAGAAGCCAAGATGAACAGAGCTGGGATCAGGAAAAACTTTGCTACCTACCCCGGTGTCATCCTGGGGACGGCTAAGTATGGCGTATTTTTGAATGTGCTTGATACAAATCTAGCTGTGAAGTGTACAACTGGGGCACAACTGCTGCCACTGAAGGGGTGGGTGTGTGTGGGGCCCAATTTTTGGAAAAAAGGGAGACTCCGCTTGGAGTAACCCTTGCTTACATTGTTTCTAAAAGAAGCCAAGATGAACAGAGCTGGGATCAGGAAAGACTTTGCTACCTACCCCGGTGTCATCCTGGGGACGGTTAAGTATGGCGTATTTTTGAATGTGCTTGATGCAAATCTAGCTGTGACGTGTACAACTGGGGCACAAGTGCTGCCACTGAAGGGGTGTCTGTGTGGCCCAATTTTTGGAAAAAAGGGAGATTCAGCTTGGAGTCACCTTGCGGTGTTTTACATGATTTTAGAAGGGCATGCCATGCCTATATCTGTGTCTCGTCCTCTTTTTCCTCGTAACGCTGTTTTGTTTTCACATGAGCATTTTTCCTTGTCACTTTCCCATGTGTTTGTGTTGTGTTGTGAGTTGTTTGTCCCCTTTTGGACACATTTGAGGATGTTTTCTAGGTGTTTTTATGTGTTTGTGATTGCCTGCCATTGTTTCCTATGCAGTTCGAGTTCGGTTCGTCGAACGTTCGACGAACCGAACTCGAACAGGAGCTCCGTTCGGCGAACCAACCTCAAGCCGAACCGCGAAAGGTTCGCTCATCTCTACTCACCAGCAACTAGTGACCAGCCCCCAGCCAGCAGCGCCGCATGGAAGCGATGCTGCGCTTGGTAACTAAGGTAAATATCGGGTAACCAACCCAATATTTACCTTGGTTACCAGCTCACATCGCTTAGTGCTGGCTCCCTGCACACCTAGCCAGAGTACACATCGGGTTAATTACCTGATGTGTACTCTGCTACATGTGCAGGCAGCAGGAGCCGGCTTCTGCGGACTCTGGTAACCACGGTAAACAGCGGGTAACCAAGAAGCCCTTACCTTGGTTACCCGATATTTACCTTCGTTACCAGCGTCCGCCGCTCTCAGCGGTCAGTGCCGGCTCCCTGCTCTCTGCACACATAGCCACAGTACACATTGGGTTAATTACCCGATGTGTAGTCTTACTATGTATCTAGGTTTGCATAACATCGATCTTATATTGTTCATTCATCAAATCACCATGGCTCGAGATAGAACTAAATGCCAATTTATACAATAATAATGTAAAAGATTAACTATTACATTAGTAAAGAATGAGAGTGGTGCAAACAAATTCAAACTGATATCAGAGCTAATATCATCCTGCTCTGACCAAGACAAAGGATGTGCATATATTCCATACTGCCCTCTGCTTCCTCCTCAATAATGCACCCACCAGATGCAAAACAGGATTATGATCTAAATTTAGAAAAATATATTCCACAACACTTTCCCCATGCCAATTCTAACAGGTCCTCTGAAGGAACAATATTACAAAACAGCCTTAGGCCTCTGCCACACTAACGTGAAAATCACGCACGTGCCGAGAGACACGTATTTCCCCTGCGTGTTGCGTGCAGGTAAGTACATGTCTCTGGTACGTGCGGGCCACGTGTGTTCTACGTGTGCTATCCACGATAGCACACGTAGAACCGGTAATTTACATACTCACCTGGTCCTTCCTGCTGTCCGCGCTGCTGTCCGTGGTGCTGATCTTCGGCTCCAGCCCTCCCGTCTCCCCGCTGCTGCTGCTGCCAGGCAGTGAAGTGAATATTAAATGAGAATAATGGGCGGGGGTTGGCAGCAAGAGGCAGCAGCGGCAGAGACAGGAGGGCTGGAGAGGTGAGTAAATGTTTTGGGTTTTTTCACTGACACTTGTGTTTTCTCCAGCGCGTGTCACACGGGACCACATCCACACTACACCCGTGTGGTACTGGTGCGGGCCGTGTGACACCCGTGCTGCCGGAGGAAACACTGACATGTCAGCGCTTTAAAAAAACGCACACACGTACAAACGCACATGGACACACGTTCTGTGTGGTTTTACGTGTGTGTGCCTGCTACAATAGGGTAGCATTGCTTAACGTGTCTCCATGCCACCAGTACGTGTAAAAAATGACAAACACATGCCGGCGGCACGGACGTCTGTCGCAGACCTAAGGCAATTGTATGTGTACCCATGCTTTCTGAAGGTCTCATCGTGAAAGAGTTAGTGCATACAAAAATGATCGCAGGCAGTGTTAGGCCTTGTGCGCACACTGTATCTTTACCCGCGGTTGTTTGCGTTTTTGCTATAGAAATTTCTTGAGAAAATGGTTGTAACCTTTCTGCAGACATTCCCCAGCAAAACCTATGGAAAAAAAATAGCTGTGTGCACACTGCGTTTTTTTCTCAAGAAAATTCTTTCTGCAGAATTTCTTGAGAAAACAAATGAGCATGTCACTTCTCTTTTGCAGGTACCTGCAATTTTTAACCATACATAATGGTAAAAAAAGCAGGGACTAACCTGCGGAAAAAAACGCATCAAAAATGCGGTAAAAACACATGCGTTATTGGTGCATTTTTGTAACGTAAGTGCGTTAATCTTTCAGACTCAAGAAATTTCTTGAGAAAAATTCTATTTTTAGTGCACACAGGGCTTTAGAATGCTTTTTCTCATATACTAAAATGATTGCCTCATTTCCTGCTTCAGCTTTTATATAGGCTCTGATAGACCATCTAAGTATTAGAGTTGAGCGCGGTTCGAGGTTCGAGGTTTGCCAGTTCGCGGTTCGAGTAATTTTGGAGGGTGTTCTAGATCGAACTAGAACTCGAGCTTTTTGCCAAAAGCTCGACAGTTACGTTCGAGAACGGTTCTATCAGCAAAAGCAGGGCTTTTTACAGCTACAGTGTGCAGGGAGCCATCGCTGGCAGCCTGCCACAAGCTGGTAACCAAGATAAACATTGGGTATCCAAGCAAAGCGCTTTGGTTAGTAACCCGATATTTACCCTGGTTAGGCGTGCAGGGAGACGACACTTCCCCGCTAGGCTCCGCCCCCTCCTGCACTCGGCATGTACACACACACACACACTCACCTGTCCCCAGCCATGCAGTCCATGACACTGACGTCCTCAGCGCCACATGGCCCCGCTAGGCTCCACCCACTTCGCACACCTTGCACCCGCACACATAGCCCCGCTAGGCTCCGCCCACCTCGCACCCGCACACATTACCTCGCTAGGCTCTGCCCACCTCGCACCCGCACACATTACCCGCTGGGCTCCGCCCACCTCGCACCGAACACATAGCCCCGCTAGGCTCCACCCACCTTGCACCGCACACATAGCCCCGCTAGGCTTCGCCTACCTCGCACCACACACATTACCCCGCTAGGCTCCGCCCACCTCGCACCGCACACATTACCTCGCTACGCTCTGCCCACCTCACACCGCACACATAGCCCCGCTAGGCTCCGCCCACCTCGCACCCGCACACATTACCTTGCTAGGCTCCGCCCACCTTGCACCCACACACATTACCTCGCTAGGCTCCACCCACCTCGCACCACACACATGGCCCCGCTCGGCTTACCTGCGGTGATGAAGTCCTGCCCTCCCGACCTCAGCGGTGACACTGTCCTCCATGGCTGCCGCTTCACATTAGTCACTGCAGACTGTCACTAGCGGTGACGTCACGGGCCGCTCGCGATTCTTTGCTGTGAAGGTGATTGAAGTCAGTGTGCAGTATCAGCAGTGCAGGAGATCAGCGCAGGTAATGTACCTCGCTGACAGCAGCACTTGTCATGCCCTGCAGTGACCTGGGCTGACCTTCTGATGTTAGCTCAGGTCACTGCATTGCTCTCCCAGCCAAAGGGGAACATTCTGCTCTTCATTGACTGTGACAGTGACTATGGTATGGATCGTCATGGGAACCGCTTGGATTACAGCAGACCTGGATTTTTTTTTCATTCTAATATGTTGGGCAGTGTTTTTTCAAATAAAAATGTGTTTGTCGTTTATTTTTTTTTTATTACTAACTGGGTTGGTGATGTCGGGTATCTGATAGACGCCTGACCTCACCAACCCCAGGGCTTGATGCCAGGTGACATTACACATCTGGTATTAACCCCATATATTACCCCGTTTGCCACCGCACCAGGGCACGGGATGAGCTGGGGCAAAGCACCAGGATTAGCGCATCTAATGGATGCACCACTTCTGGGGTGGCTGCGGCCTGCTATTTTTAGGCTGGGGAGTGTCCATTAACGGTGGACCTCCCTAGTCTGAGAATATCAGATCCCAGCTGTCTGCTTTACCTTGGCCGGTGGTCCAATTTTGGGGGGACCCCTACGTGTTGTTTTTTTTTAATTATTTATTTAATTTAAAATAACAGCTTGGGGTGCCCTCAGTTTTGGATTACCAGCCAAGGTGAAGCTGCCAGCTGTGGTCTGCAGGCTGCAGCCGTCTGCTTTACCCTAGCTGGCTATCAAAAATAGGGGGAACCCCACATAATTTTTTTTAAAATGTATATATTTATTTTGGTAAATACAAGGCTAAGCACCCCTTAGTGCCACATGAAAGGCACAAAAGGGTGCAAAATTACAAAATGCAGGAGAGTGGGACATTATGTGTCTTTCTGCCATTGTAATGACAGAAAAGACTGATATGAAGTGCACAAGCACAAGAAAATCACCAGAGCGCTCTACGCTGTGAAAAGCAGTAGAAAATGGCACTGGAGTGAACATGTGACCGCCTCATGTAGGTTGAAGCTATGGATCCTGGGTAAATTTATGTATTTTCCCTCATTCAGTTTTTTGGCAGTACGCCAAAAAAATGGGAGGCACACGGAAGACAAACAGATGACATACGGACCGTATACATGTCACGCTCCCGATGCATCGGCACCGCTCCTTACCCACTGATCCAGTTGCACCATTCCAGCACCACTCCTTACCCACTGATCCGGTCGCACCTACACGGCACAACTCCTTACCCACTGATCCGGTCGCATCTGCACGGCACCGCTCCTTACCCACTGATCCAGTCCACATGTCCACCGGTCACGGCTGCCGCTCCTGCTCGAGCTCTCCTGTGTCCTATCCCCAGTCTCATGTGTCTGACTCATGCTTCTGTATAGTGTCGGGACGCGCCCGCTCACCTGGTC
Source organism: Anomaloglossus baeobatrachus (assembly GCF_048569485.1). Taxonomy (NCBI): domain Eukaryota; kingdom Metazoa; phylum Chordata; class Amphibia; order Anura; family Aromobatidae; genus Anomaloglossus; species Anomaloglossus baeobatrachus. Next base: position 498,714,480 of record NC_134355.1, on the reverse strand, counting down.
TTATGGGCCCAGCACTGCTGCAGCAGAATATGACATGAGGCTGTGCTGGGTATATAAGACTGGCCTTGCCATGTGTGAGGGGCCTGATCAACGTGTCTTGTAAGCCTTGTCTTGAAAGCCTGGTGCTCAGGTCCACCTTGTGCCGTGTCCTGTGATCACACTATTGCCTGACATTCCTACCCGGCACCTGTGCCGGATTCCTGCACTGTCTGCACGAACTCTGAAGCCCCAGTGACTGTTCAACCTGTCCCCTGTGGGACGCAGTCCCTGCCATGCTAGTGCTCCGGCAACCGTGCACCCAAGCCTCCGGTGGGGTGCACGGCCCAGTGGATCCAGCACCCGGACCTAACAATACGGAACGGAAACGGATGCCACACGGATGCACCCGTGAAAAAAATGGACCGTTGTTTGCAAACTGCAAAAACGGATCGGTCGTGTGAATGTAGCCTTATTCTAATTTGCCGTTTATAAACAGCAGGCAGAAATAAGTGAATAGCTCCCCCCAGCGTCAGAAAATCTCCGGGGTTTCAGGGGTAGCTAAGACCCTGGAGATCATGATTCAGGTCGGTTTGTCCGGTACCTGCTCACGTGATCACCGTTATACACCGTATACCGGTGATCACGTTACAGTAAATGACAGCGCCGGTAAAAAATTATTTATCACCATCTGGCATGAACAAATATGTCAGATGGGAGATAGATCTCCACCCCGGTCCCCCGGTGTCGCCAAAGTGTCCCCCCACAACCCCCTCCCGGAAAATCCAAGATGGCAGCAGCAGCGCGCCGGCCGCATTCACCCTACTCCTCTGATTTCTGTCGCATGTGCCATGACACATGCGACAGACAACTCCTCCCCAGGCCCTGCCAGGTCACCCCCTATAACCCCACCGGTGTTCCCCGGTGTCCCACGGTACCTGTGCAGCGTTGAGCCCCCGCGGCCCCCTCCGTCACAATAGACGCTGCCGCATGTACAGAGCGGCTGTCAGCTCAAGTTCCTGTGTTCAGACACAGTGAGTGGTGGTAACCATGCATCTGTAAGCTACTGCAATGCCCTGCTCATGAGGTAAGGAACATAGTTGATCAGGAGAGCTATACTACATTTCCAAATGGAGGGATTTGCTTTTATAGTTGCCCTGCTGAACGACTACCAAACATGAGAGTCCGTTATACGCCACAAGAAAACATGTCTAAATAGCGAGCTCTGTTGTTTAGTATTCATTCAGCTGGATAACTGGACTTAAAGGGGTATTCCATCTCCAAGATCCTATCCCCTATATATAGTAGATGGAATAGCAATAATATCAGCAAATACCAATATTTGGAAATGTAGAATAGTTCTCCTGATTAGGCATGCCCTTACCTCATGAGCAGGGCATTGCAGCTTTGGTAGCAACAGTTACGACATGGACTCTGCTGCTGTGGACCCGGGGAGAGTGGGTGCAGATTCATTGCACCCACACTCCTCACATGGAGGGTCTGCACTCCTAGAAAATGGGAGATACGTTCCCTGAGCGTGTCCCCCCATATTCTAGACGGTCCAGAGTCATCGTGGGTCCCCTTTATTTTTTTTCCTTACAATAAATTGGTGAAAGAGGGAATGTTTTGGGGAGTGTTTTTTCAAAAACATTTTTTTCGTCTATTTGTTTTGTTAGTACTGACAGTTTGTGATGTCGGGTATCTGATAGACGCCATGACATCACAACTGCTGGGCTTGATGTCAGGTGACTTTACAGCTAGTATCAACTCCATTTATTACCCCGATTGCCACTGCACCAGGGCACGGGATGAGCTGGGGTGAAGCGCCAGGATTGGTGCATCTAGTGGATGCGCCAATTCTGGGGTGCCTGCGGCCCTCTATTTTTAGGCTGTGAAGGGCCAATAACTATGGACCTTCCCACCCTGAGAATACCAGACCACAGCTGTCCGCTTTACCTTGGCTGGTGATCCAATTTGGGGGGGACCCTACTTTTTTTTTGTAATTATTATTATTTATAAAATAATTATAAAAAAGAGCCTGGGGTGACCTCCACATTGGATCACTAACCACGGTAAAGCTGCCAGCTGTGGTTTTCAGCCTACAGCCTTCTGCTTTACCCTAGCTGGCTATCAAAAATGGGGGGACCCCACATCATTTTTTTTTAAACTATTTTTTTAAATAAAAAAAATTAATGGGCTTCCCTGTATTTTGATTGCCAGCCAAGGTAACGCCAGGCAGATGGGGGTGGCAACCCGTAGCTGTCTGCTTTATCTGCGCTGAGAATTAAAAATATCGCGGAGCGCTACGTCATTTTTTTAATTATTTATTTTTACAGCACTGTCATGTCAGGCAATCAAAATACAGGGAAGCCCTTTTTTTTTTTTTTTTAGTTATTTAAATAAATAATTAAAAAAAATATATATGGGCTCCCGCTGCATTTTTTGTATTACTACTTTGTGTTACCTTCATTGGCAATGGAAAATCCAGGAAAGCATTTTTTTTTGCCAAAAAACTAAAAAAAAATGACATATTTTTGTATGCTAGCCAGGTACAGCAGGCAGGTACGGGCTGCCCCCAACCCCCAGCTGCCTATTTGTACCCGGCTGTGAACTAAAAATATAGGGAAGCCCTTTTTTTAATTATTTCATGAATTTCATGAAATAATTAAAAAAAAAAAACGATGTGGGCTTCGCCCCATTTTTGTGTCCAGCCGGGAACAACTAGGCAGCTGGGGATTGGATCCGCAGCACAGGTTTGCCCGAGGTTTCTGGGCCCCTCTGCTGTGAATTGCAGTCTGCAGCCGCCCCATAAAATGGCGCTCTCATAGAATCGCCATCTTCTGGCGCTGTATCCAACTCTTCCAGCAGCCTTGAAGCCGGGTGGCTTGCTGGGTAATAATGAGTTAATACTAGCTATGTTTTACTAGCTAGTATTAAGCCAGAGATTCTTAATGTCAGGCATGTTTGACCCAGCCATTAAGAATCTCCAATAAAGGGTTAAAAAAAACCACCACACAGAGAAAAAATACTTTAATAGAAATAAATACACAGACACACTTAGAGACTCCATCTTTATTACCCTTGTCACCCCTCCACGATCCATGCTCTTCTGTCTTCTTTCTCCTTCAACACATGCAGCTCTGTCTGCTCCGTCAGACAACACAGCTGCATGGGGAAGACGCTGTGCTCCGTGCAGAAATCACTCTGTGAGAGTGACCACAGGCTCCCGGCTCTAAGCGGTGGCACGGGTTGCCATAGCAATGGTGCTCCGATCACGTGACTCCGGTGCCGCTGCGTGCTGGTAGCGGGACGTCCCCGTCACCGCTAACAGGCGCGTTGCTATGGCAACGGTGATCTCCGTTATTGACCGGCTTCTGCAGATGCTGGTAACCACGGTAAAATCGGGTAACTAAGAAGCATTTTCCTTGGTTACCCGATGTTTACCTTCGTTACCAGCGTCCGCTGCTGTCACGTTGTCAGTGTCGGCTCCCTGCTCCGTGCACACATAGCCAGACTACACATCGGGTAAAATTAACCCAATGTGTACTCTGGCTAGGTGTGCAGGGAACCAGCGCTAAGCGGTGTGCGCTGGTAACCAAGGTAAATATCGGGTTGGTTACCCGATATTTACCTTAGTTACCAAGCGCAGCATCGCTTCCACGCGTCGCTGCTGGCAGGGGGCTGGTCACTGGTTGCTGGTGAGATCTGCCTGTGTGACAGCTCACCAGCAACCCGTGTAGCGACGCTCCAGCAATCCCTGCCAGGTCAGGTTGCTGTGGGATCGCTGGAGCGTAACAGAGAGATGCAATGACAGGTCCTAGCATGTCGGCGTCATAGTCATGTGACCAGTCTATAGAAAATGAGATAATAGACACGTGACTGGTCACATGGCTATTTTGACGTCACGATAGGTCCTGCATCACTGCTGGCAGTGCTGGTTACCGGGAAAATTCAGCGATCATCGGATAAAATAGCGGCAGGAGACAGAGTGCAGGATGGATCACAGGGACAGGTAAGTGTTATGGCAATGTTTATTAACTGTATGTGTACATTTATAATGTGTTTTTATGTGTTTGTGATTGCCTCCCATTGTTTCCTATGGGGTTCGAGCGGTTCGCCGAACCGAACTCGAACCAGACCTCGGTTCGGCGAACCGAACCGCGGCCGGTTCGCTCATCTCTACTTAATATGCAGTGCTATACCATGTAATGTGATAGTTGCAAGACATTATGAGTAAGTAGGTGTAGCCGCATCTGAGGTCTTTTGAGACTTCTGTGGATGTTGAAAGTGTGTGACTGTGTTTCTTTTTGTCTTTGGAATGAATTGAATATCGTAGAACTTCATACAATACCTCTTATTGTGTAATTATATTTTAAAACCTATATTAAAGTAGAGCAAAACAAAGTAAATTTGTCCATGCATAATAAAAAAATATAGAATTGGATTTGGTGTTGTTCTCTGCAGTCAGTCCCAGCGGACACATTAATTAAATAGAAAGGTCACAGTTAGCCTGGTTTCAGATGTTCGTGTTTTAGATACATGTGACATCCGTTTTTTACATGCATGCCACAAGTACCCATGTTATTCTATGGGCTAACTCACACATGCACACAGAGACATGTAAACTTTTTCACTTGCTGCACTGATGTCACAACTGATATGATCTGTGAGACATCAGTGTGACATGTACCGGAGAAAACATGTGCCTAGGAAATTAAATGATTTTCTATACTTGCCTGACTCCTGTGCTTCAGTCTTCAGCGCTGCTGTCAAATGCTTCTGACCGCCGTTCATTAAGTTCATTGTATATGCACTGCACCGCGGACCGGAAGCAGCAGCAGCACCAGTGAGTGCATCACCAGAACAGGTGAGTATCCAGCAGTGTGTGCAGTGATGCAAGATGTTATCGGAGTTCACAATGAACTCTGATGACCTCTGAGTCCTGACGACACCCAGTGACACCAGCGCCCCAGCAGGTGTTGCAGCAGTATTGTCACAGGTTCATTGGAGTATCCAATAAACTCTGATGACCTCCTGATCACACCACTGCAATATCTGCATCACCATTGGTGTCACGACAGTGACTTCACAGGTTCATCAGAATTCATTGTGAACTCCAATTAACCTGTCAGACACCAGCAGGAACATCAGTGACACGGGGGTGTAATCAGGAGGTCATCAGAGTTCATTATGAACTCCAATGAACCCGTGACGTCACTTCTGCGGCTGCACACACACTGCTGGGGGCACCCCTGCGGTGAACTGGGCTGATCCTTATAAGGTCCAGGTCATCGCAGGGAAGCACACACATTGCTAAGGGTGCCCCTGTGGTGACCTGGGCTGACCTCCAGGTCACCACAGGGAAGCATACATAGCAGTGTGTGTGTGTGCCTGCAGGGGCTGCTCTCACAATCAATGGGGAATGTTCTGTTCTCCATTGAATGTGCCAGCAGTATGAGATTGACGTGGGCCTCCCAATTTGATTACATCGGACCAGGATTAGGGCTTTGACAGGGAAATAAAATGAAAAAGAAGGTGTCTCTTATCTTTATTTATTGAATGATTTTTCTCTTTTTATGTCTGTTCAGACTTGCTTTTGGGGAACATTGTGAGACCTTTTGCATTTTCTTATTTTTAAAAAACAAATAAATTGGTGAACGAGGGCTGGAGTTGAGGGGTTTTGTTCAAATAAACTTTTTTATTATTCTTTCAACTACATGGTTAGTAATGGAGGTGTCTGCTATACACCACCCATTACTAATGCCAGGGCTTGATGCCAGCTGGAGCCGTGGGAAGAGCCGTGCCCAGCAACAGAATTAGCGTATCTAATAGATGCACCATTTCTGGGGCAACTGTGGGCTGCTAATATTAGGCTGGAAAGGGCCAAATAACTATTATTAGAATGGGAAGGGCCATGGTTATCTAATCTAATAATAGTTATCCAGTTGTCTGCTGTACCTTGGCTGGTTTTAGTAAAATGGAGGGGACCCCATGTCATTTTTTTATCTAAAAATTTAAAAAATAAGCGTGGAATCCCCTCTATTTTAATAACCAGCCAAGGAACAGCAGAGAACTGAGGGTTGCAGCCCATAGCTGCTGCTGTTCCTGTGCTAGATATGAAAATTGGTGGGAACCCCAAGTCATTTTATTTATTTTTTTTAAATTAAAAAATAAAAATGCTGTAAAACAGCTGGCCAAGCTAGCTATCTCTATATCTTCTTTATTATTTTGTTTTGTTGTTATTTCTCTATCTATCTTATTTGTTCTATCTATCTGTCTATTTTACCTGTTCTATCTATCTATCTATCTATCATCTATCTATCTATCTATCTATCTTATCTGTTAATATCTATCCCTCTATTTATCTATCTATTTTTTTTATCTTTTCTATCTCACTATTTTATCTCTTCGTTCTATCTATCTATGTATTCTATCTATTTATCTTTCTATATCTATCTATCATTTTTCAGGCATTGCTGATTTTTTACACATTTAATAACCATTCATTTCAGTAACATGCATTTTTTACCGGTACCAATCACACAGATATCACACGAATGTCACACGGATGACCATACCGGTACTTGTGGCTTGCACCTGTTTAAACACGGATGTCTGAAAGGGGCCTTACCTTGAGTGGTGTTTCAATTTTATCTACTGCTTCTTACAACTATTTTCTTTGTTTTGTATTTTTTTTTTAAATTACAAACATCTCTTACCTAATTATTTGAAATGTCTTGTTAAAGTTATCAGCTTTGCATATAGACTTTATCATAGGATTTTCCGAAGCTAAACAGGGAAACAGCGGTGACACAAAGGAAAATTATATTAAAATATGATTAAACATTAATCCAACCTTGTAATTAGAAATGGTCTGGAATTAATAGTTAAATCCTAATAGCAATATATTAAAAGGTTACCACTGTCAGTATTTAATTAATTCATTTAATTATTATGATAAGGATATAGAATCCAAAATGCTTGAAAGTCAGAATTTGGCAATCATTTGAGGCATGAACTTTGTCTTCCATCTTTTCTTTGCGATAATTGTTTTGATTTAACACTCCGACTCGTCCTCTTTAAAACGCTTTGACAATGTTTTACGTTTTTGTACTATTATCTTCTTAAAATAATATTAGCAGATATTCATTCACCTTATCTGTACTTTTTGCCATGCTTTAAATATAGAGGGCTATTTTTTTTTTTTTTATTTGCTTTATTAACAACAGTTGCAAACTCATACAGATTCCATCCTCCAACTCCTGAAATTCAGTGCTGTTTCATTGTGAACATTACTAAGACACAAAATGTTACTCTATGCATAAAGTCATAAAAGAACGAATTGTGACAAGTTAGATACTGTACTTTACCTGATATTAATCATACAAATTCCTAACAGCCGAGAAGTAACAGTGGTCTACTTAACGGATAAACTATCAAACAAACATGCTGCTGAGAACCGTTGCAAGCATAATAATTCCAGAAAGGGTGCCGCTATAGAGCCTGATAAATAATTTTGCCTTCCTGCTAAGGATATCAAGGCTAGTTACATTGTGGTGGATTAGCAACTGCCTTTAATAGCTTGGTAAAAGTGTAGTGGGGTAGGAGTTCCAGGGGTCCGATACTTTATAAAATTTTTAGGTTTTTTTTTATATAATGTGCGCTCAAAGGTTATTGTGGAGTTGGCTAATTAAATACAGGCCCTGAGGGTTGGGTCCAAACCCCCCATTCAACGAGGAGCTACCACTTTCCTTGCCAGGAAAGAGGCCTACCATAAAATTATATTTCCAGAGTCCCTTTTCAAGTATTCCAAAGAGGGATATTAGGGGATCACAGGGGATGAGAATTGATATTAGGGAGGACAGCAGAGATACAACTTCCTACCAGAAGCAAAGGATAATTGGGCAGCTCCATATCATATGTGTGAAATTGCTTTGGGCATTCTAAAGATTGGGATTGGCCCATATTGAACATTTATGTGGGAGTGTGATATGATTGGTAATTTACATAGCATTGGATCATCTTGTTATTAACAGAGGGGGACATTTTAGTTGCAGATTCCAAAATTTCCTCCCAATCTTCCTCATGGATGAATGGGATTAGGAGCTTCCATTTTTCCTTCACTGCTAAGAGAGTGGACTCCACACCTATTAACAGCAAGTGAGTGTATATAGCAGATCTGAGGCCACGGGGGCCTTGTGACTTCAAAATGCCTATCAAGGGGAAGCATGATATTGAATCATCTGCACCCACGCCATGTAACTGAGATTGCAAATATTTCAAAAAAACTGACCCGCACATCCTACAAGTGTGTATAGGTGCCAGCTGAAAAAAACATAGCAAATACAAAATGGATACAGCCGCACACTAAATGCCATCAATGTATAAAGGAACTCTGGTACTGCATTACTGCTATATGAAAAATGAGATTTTTAGTTTATGAATTGGCCAATGCATGTAATCCCGGAAACCAACGGCAAGGTAAATCTCAATATTCCGGGTACCTAACTAAAATGCCACTATCTAGGTTAAAAACATCCTTGTCTGGGCAGCTAGACTAAAAAAATCTAACTTGAAATGCCACTATGTGGACTAACCTCCATGTCTGGGCAGCTAGGACTCCTGGTATAAGGATTATGAACACAGCCTGGTTTATAGGGCGGAGTGCTCAGTCAGAAAAAACTCACTGCAAATATTTCAAAAGACTGACCTGCACATCCTACAAGTGTGTATAGGTGCCAGCTGAAAAAAACATAGCAAATACAAAATGGATACAGCCGCACACTAAATGCCATCAATGTATAAGGGAACTCTGGTACTGCATTACTGCTATTTGAAAAATGAGATTTTTAGTTTATGAATTGGCCAATGCATGTAAGCCCGGAAACTAACGGCAAGGTAAATCTCAATATTCCGGGTACCTAACTAAAATGCCACTATCTAGGTTAAAAACATCCTTGTCTGGGCAGCTAGACTAAAAATCTAACTTGAAATGCCACTATCTGGACTAACCTCCATGTCTGGGCAGCTAGGACTCCTGGTATAAGGATTATGAACACAGCCTGGTTTATAGGGTGGAGTGCTCAGTCAGAAAGAAACTCACTGCAAATATTTCAATATTTTTTTTTTTTTTTTTTAAATATTTGCAGTGAGTTTCTTTCTGACTGAGCACTCCGCCCTATAAACCAGGCTGTGTTCATAATCCTTATACCAGGAGTCCTAGCTGCCCACACATGGAAGTTAGTCCATATAGTGGCATTTCAAGTTAGATTTTTTTAGTCTAGCTGCCCAGACAAGGATGTTTTTAACCTAGATAGTGGCATTTTAGTTAGGTACCCGGAATATTGAGATTTACCTTGCCGTTGGTTTACGGGCTTACATGCATTGGCCAATTCATAAACTAAAAATCTCATTTTTCATATAGCAGTAATGCAGTACCAGAGTTCCTTTATACATTGATGGCATTTAGTGTGCGGCTGTATCCATTTTTTATGTAACTGAGATTGAACTGCTGTCCGAAGTTGCCAATACCAAAAAAAGTGAGATCTTGGAATGTTATACCTGCTTTATATCTGCTTAAAGGACATTATGACGTCATGTATATTTATATATATACATCCCCTAGTATTAAAACCTTCTGGGTGGATGAGTAGTTCAGTACTATGGAGAAGTATGAATTCCGCCACAGTGGAAGTTCAGCCATCATCCCTTCAAACCACCTTTCTGGCTTGTCTCCACATTAAACATGCTAGCCTAAGAATGAGTAATAGCATTGGGGTGCTGGGCTTGTCTAGCTCCAAAAACCCGAACTGGCAATAAGCCCTGGCTGCCTGGGCCAATTGATGCTCCAAGTTCAGTAGCTGACAGCCTGGCATACACGTGTTCAGTACCCTAAGTTGTCCAGCGATATAGAAAGAAGACAAAAAGAAGTCTGGAAGTTTCGTCCCATTTGTTTGTTTTTTTAGAGTAGATAATTTAAGTTTAGGTCTAGCCCTCCCCCACACAAATGAAGTCATCAGGTAATTAAGGGTTGAGAAGAAGGGTTTATGTAGGAGTGTGTAACTGAGCTTAGGGAGTAGAATCATTTTAATTAGGTTTATGCGCCCTGGTACTTAAAGTGGTAGTTTACTCCAGAGATAAAATGTAAATTTTGCGTGATCTAGAAGGGACTATATATTTAATTGACCATCAAGTTTGCTGTCTTTTTGTTCATGTATTCACAGATAAGTAAAACTAGATACAACAGGTAGAGGTGATAATTGTGCCTAGTGGTCCGTCGGGCCATGTGAAAGTGACATCCCAATTTGTATAGAGTCCTGAGTAGTTTAATATATCTATGATGGCTATGGCTCTTGCCAGCATGTCTCTCACTTTATCCATAAAGATTATCATTTTGCCAGGATGTAGATAAAATGGTGTCTGTTTGGTTAGCTATAGTGATGCTCGTGATTGATGGGTCAGCCGGTTTTTGCATTGCTAACACTTCATTGGCAAGGGCAAAAAAGGCCAGAGACCAATGGCAGCCTAGAGATGTACCTCTGTCGAAGGAGAAGGGCTCTAATGGGATGTTATTAATTATTATCCTAGCTTTAGGGGCTATGTACAATGCTTGTATCCAGATACGAAATTTGGGGCCAAATTCAAACTTCTGGAAACATACGGATAGAAAGGGCCATTACAGTGAATTGAAGGTCTTGGCTGCATCCAGCGAAGCCAAGGCCTATTCATTTATGAGTGAATTCACTGCACTCGTTATTAAACGTGAAATCATTTTTGACAAATGAATGGTCTGCACTCAGGCTGAGTTGATGATGGTGCTAGTGAAAATGGGGTGATGGGGTGTTAATAACGAGTGCAGTGAATTCATTCATATATGACTTTCGGGTATCGCCCCATTTTCACTAGCACCATCCTCAACTCAGCCTGAGTGAAGACCATTAATTTGTTGTAAGACCTATTCATTATCAGGAAGCAGCAAACTACATTGAGTTATAGGTTGGACTCACCTGATATTGATGGATGTGCTTTTTCTTTGTCATGAATCCAGTTTGGTCTGGAATGGATGTCTTATCCCCAAAATGACTGAGTTAAGCCTGTTAGCTAATATTTTAGTAAATACTTTACAGTCTACATTGACCAATGAAATTGGTGATATGAACCGCAGTCCAGTGGCTCTTTACCCTCTTTATGCAATACTATGATATGTGCTTTATTAACCCTAGAACGCGCAATCATAGAAATCCACATTAGAAAACAAGTAACCTAGCAGGCCTGCAAGGAACCAGGTATGTGTTCTAGGGTTAAATGGAATCAGGGAGGGAGCAACCTTTGGATAATTGCGTTAGAACATCCAGCAAGAGAGATGCGATAGTGTCACAATATTTTCCATAGAATTCTGCAGGGAAGACATCCGGCCCTGGCGCTCTAGCTTCTGCCAGATCTGCTATGGCTGCACTTACATCCTCCAGGGAAAAATCCGCATTCAAATAAGCCCTTTGAGAATGGTCCAGTGTGGGGCATTCTATGTCTGATAAGTATGTAAGACAATCCGAGACTCCCTTGCCACTTCTCAAATGGTATAGAGATTTATAGAAATCAGAGAGACATGGAAGATTATCTTCCAGGGAGGTAACCACCAAACCTGTCCATGAATTTTGAGTATAGTATTGTATTTGTTATGCTGGCAAACCATATATGCTGTCAATTTTCTTGATTGTTTTTCGAGTTCAAAGTATGATTGGCGGGTAAACAATAGTTTGTGTTTAGATTTAGTGTTTATGTCCTGTGCATATAATCGACAAGAGCATAACCACTCCACCCTGCTTTCGTCAGAAGGGTTAGATATGTATTAAAGATCCTCTCTAATTCCCTGAGTTTCTCCTCAATTTCAGTATAGGTCTTTCCTATTTGCCTTGGTCTCCCATCTAACCGATTTATGTATTAAAAGAGACACCCCCCTAGAGTAGCTAGTATGGAAGGCATGCAGAGACCACTGTACCCAGAGCTTTTGCACCAATTTAGCTGAATATCTAGTAAGATGAGTCTCTACCAAAGCCATTATTTGAGCATGGTAGTGTTTGATTTGAGACAATACCTTGATTCTCTTCCTAGGTGATTTTAGGCCCCTCAAATTGCAGGTCATGACCCATTCTACATTAGCCGAAAATAGTGGGATGAGACCTTTAGTTCAGCCACTGTGGGCTCCCCTGACCTGCAATTAGACCAATTTCAATTTCCTTTTATAGCATGTTTGTAACATGTAGAATAAATGGTCAGTATCTCGGCGGCATTAAACATAAAAACATAAACTACTATAACTAAAGATAAACTAATTATCAGTATCAGCACAAAGTAACACAAAATCCAAGTCTTCTTGTGGTTTTGTGATATAGGGGATAGCTTCACTGTTCCCAGTGTCCGGTATTGATAGTATAGTGGACGAGGAAAATGCCTGCCCCCACTTATCGATTAGCTGTATGTGCTGGTATTTCAATGCCATGGAATGAGTCTGTATGTTCAGTGGCAGAATAGGATTTGCCAAGCAATGCAATAGAGAAAAAGAGAAACAAAAGGTAAAGAGGGGGGGTCTTCAGGAGTCCCTTCTGCCTGCTCCTGGATGCAGTTGAAGCAATTCCTCTGCCTCTGCAGGGGACGAACGAAACAGAGAGGAACCATCATAAACTATGTGCAGGAGGGCTGAGTAGTCCAAGTATACAATGTTCCTATCTCTGAATTTCTTCTTGACCTGGCTCTGGCTGACCCTGAGCTTGGTCCTAGGTAAGGAATGGATAGGATGAGTCGCAGTAGGTTGTGACCACCAGTGAACTGAGTGACATCACCTGCTTACAGCTGGGTCGCCTATTGGCTAATTATGTAATTCAGTTCAGCGGTGGTCACACCTTGGCTCCTCCGCTTCTCTAAGTGAAAGTGCTGCTGGACTGTCAGATTGCGGATCATGCTTTCTGAATTTGTATGGATTACATCGGAGCTGCAAAGTTGTTTTGGGGGTTAAAAAAGGGGAGAAAAAAAGGTGTGGATATTTTATTTCAAATAAAGGATTTTTTCAATATTTGTGTATTATATTTTTTCACTTAAAGGATAAGTAATGGGGGTCTAATAGATGCCTCCCATTACTAATCTAGGGCTTAATGGTAGTTGACAAATCACAGTTGTCATTAACCCCTTATACTACCCCAAATGTCATTTGCCCCAGGGCAAACGAGATGATCCACTTAAGGCCCACAATTTTCACATGTATTGGATGCAACAATTCTGGGAAGTTGAGGGCTGGTATTTTTAGGCTGGGGAGAAATACCCATGACTCCTCCCATCCTGTCAATACCAGCTCCCACCTGTCTCCTTTACCATGGCTGATTATCATAAATGGGTGGGATCATGTCTCTTTTAGTCTCTACTTTGATATCCAGCCATGGTTAACCCCATTCACGACCCTTGAAATAACTGTACATAAATTAAGTGGGTTTGATCCCGACCTATCATGTACAGTTACATTATAGCAATTGCGGGAATTCCTGCGCTGTACTCCCACGATAGCCGCCTTTTTACTAGCTGATCTTACAGCTGGGACCCGGCTCTCATTGCCATGATCGGTCCCCATGCCACTCCCAGCATATTAATCCCGTGATTAATCGTGTGACGTCGCTGTGACGTCGCACGAACCGCCCCCTTAGAAAGGAGACGGTTCGCCGGCCAGAGTAACGTCACAGAACAGGTGTGTGTGATGCTGCCATAGCGATAATGTTCACTACGGCAGCGATCACCACTTATCGCACCAACGACGGGGGCGGGTGCAATCGCTCACGACATCACTAGCAATCGCTAGCGATGTCGCAGCGTGTAAAGCACCCTAAAGAGTTGATAAACTTCTTGGATGTGGTTTTGAGTAGTGCGAGGTGTGCAATTTTAAGAATGGTGTCATTTTTGGATATTTTTTTTCTCACGTAGGCGTCTGAAAGTCACTTAAAATGTGATGTGGTCCCTAAAAAAATGGCTTTGCAAATGTTGTTGAAAAATGAAAAATTGCTGATGAACTTTGAACCCTTTTAACCTCCTAACAAAAAAATGATGTTTCAACAATTGTGTTGATGTACAGTAGACATGTGGGAAATATTATTTTGTAACTAGTTTCTGTGACATAGCTCTCGGATTTATAGGGCTGTAAGATGGTGACAGGCATCGTTGTAAATAAGCGGTATGTACCACAAAAATTGTGTGATCATAGAAGTCTGTGCTGGTACTTGTAGTTCCACAGATTTTATTATAGTATTCACACGGCCCATGATCATGAAAGGATGGACAGATGGGTGGGTCTGGCCACCTACATACCCTGCCCATGGATGTGTATGACATGTAGCTGACAGGTCATATGATGTTTAATGGAGTCTTTCGTTTGGCACATGGTTCATTGTGAGGAGGCTGTTTGTGTGTGAAGCCTCTGGAAAGAATCTTCTTTGTGAAGAGAGGATTGGAGAGTCCTGACCTGGACCATGTGTAGAGCCTTGAAACCTCTGGAAGGGACCTTCTGAGGGAAGTGAAGGTTCACTTCATCTGACTGGAGGGAGACAGCTCTAATAGGATACATCTGATAAGAGGTGTCTGAGCCTGGGCAGACGTACCGCAAAGAAAGACGGTCAGAAAAACATGTTGTTTTTTTGTAAAGCCGAATGAAGGCTCGTCCTGTTTTGTGTTGCTGAAGAGCAGTTTATAAGGAGTTTTTAATAAACTGCTGGACTGTTAATGAAGTGAATTCCTGTTTGCTACCTCTGAAACGCAGCTGAATGAGTCACCCCCATCAGGTGAGCAGGCAATGTTTCACATGGCATAAAAATTAAAATTTTAAAAATTGTGAAATTTTAAAGAATTTTGACTTTTTTTTTATTTTTTCACAAATAAATGCAAAAAGTATTGGTCTAAATTTACAACTACCATGGAGTACAATAGGTCCCAAAAAAACCCTGTCAGATTAACAGGGATCCGTTGAAGAGTTCTAGAGTTATAACTAGAGATGAGCCACCCCCCTAGAGTTCGAGTTCGGTTCGGTTCGTCGAACAGTGCCCCGTTTGACGAGCCGTTCATCAAACCGTTCGTCAAACTCTCGAACCCCATAAGAAACAATGGGAGGCAATCACAAACACATAAAAACACCTGGGAAACACACTCAAAGTTGTCCAAAAGGTGCCAAACAACTCCCAAGACAACACAAACACATGGGAAATGACAAGGACAAATACTCATGCGAAAACTAAACAGCTGGAGGAGGAAAAAGAGGAGGAGACATAGATATAGGCATGGCATGCCCTTCTAAAAACATGTAAAACACAGCAAGGGGACTCCAAGCAGACTCTCCCTTTTTCCAAAAATTGGGCCCCACAGACACCCCTTCAGTGGCAGCACTTGTGCCCCAGTTGCAAACTGTATGTGTTGATTAGCATCAAGCACATTCAAAAATACGCCAGCCTTAACTGTCCCCAGGATGGCACCGGGGTACGTAGCAAAGTCTTTGCTGAACCATGACTTGTTCATCTTGGCTCATTTTTAAAAACACCGCAAGGGTTACTCCAAGCAGAGTCTCCCTTTTTTCCAAAAATTGGGACACAGACACCACTTCAGTGGCAGCACTTGTGCCCCAGTTGCAACCTTGACAGGTACATTTGCATCAAGCACATTCCAAATACACAAGCATTTACTCTTCCCAGGATGACACATTGGTTGTAAAGTCCTTGCGGATCCATAACTTGTTCATTTTGATGAACGTTAGTCTGTCCACATTGTCACTGGACGGACGCGTGCGCTTATCTGTTAGCACACACCCAGCAGCACTGAAGACACGTTCAGAGACAACGCTGGCAGCTGGACACGACAAGATCTCCAAGGTGTAAGTGGCGAGCTCAGGCCATTTTTCAATATTTGATGCCCAAAATGAGCAAGGCTCCAGTTGCAAAGTCATGGCATCGTTGTTCATTTGGAGATACTCCTGTATCATCCTCTCCAGCCATTGACTATGTGTCAGACTTGTTGTCTCTGGTGGCCTTGCAAAGGAGGGTCTAAAAAAATTATGAAAAGATTCCATAAAATTGCTGTTACCAGCACCAGATACAGTCCTACTGGTACGGGTAGACTGTTGAAGATGACGAGACCGTCCCATGTTTGTCAAGTTACAACTGGGAGATTCACTCCGTGCACCACGGGGGTTTGGTGGAAAAGCCGAGCTAAGATTGAGTAACAGCTTCTGCTGATACTCGTGATTACGTGCGTCCCTTTCTATGGCTGGAATTATTTCACAAAATTTGGACTTGTACCGGGGATCTAATAGTGTGGCAACCCAGTAGTCATCATCACTTCTAATTTTGACAATTCGAGGGTCATGTTGCAGGTAGTGCTTTAAGAAGGCGCTCATGTGTCTTGCGCATCCATGCGGACC
This sequence comes from Anomaloglossus baeobatrachus, assembly GCF_048569485.1. Classification (NCBI taxonomy): domain Eukaryota; kingdom Metazoa; phylum Chordata; class Amphibia; order Anura; family Aromobatidae; genus Anomaloglossus; species Anomaloglossus baeobatrachus. The sequence goes on along the minus strand of NC_134355.1, from coordinate 498,698,063 downwards.
AAGTCCTTGCTGTGTTTGTGGCATAGAGGTGCTAACCAATCTTTCCTCCTCTGACATCTCCCCCCAACCTCTTTCATCTGAAATGTGACCAAGGTCTCCCTCATCTGCTGAGTCTTCCATGTTTATGGACAGTTCGTCCTCCATTTCTTCATGTTCTCCTGCACCTTCCTCAACTTTTTTCCTGCTACCATGCACCCTTGTTAATCCCTCTCCCCCACCGTCCCATGCCTTCCAACTTGGTGATGATGAACGTCTGGACCTTGGTGATGTTGTTATCCCTTGCGCATATGAATCCTCATGTACTTCCTCCCCTTCCTGTTGAACCACCCCCTGACTCCGAATAGTGTTTATCGTGTGCTCCAGCATGAAAATGACTGGAATTGTCATGCTGCTACTGGCATTGTCAGCGCTAAACATATTCGTCGCCATGTCAAAACTGTGCAGAAGGGTGCATAGGTCCTGGAACTGAGACCACTGCATCAGGGTGATCTTCCCCACCTCTGCATCTCGTTGGCCCAGGCTATACGTCATGACATATTGCACCAGTGCTTGGCGGTGCTGCCACAGTCGCTGTAACATCTAAAAAATGTGATACCACACAATGGAGTAGATGCTATCCAAAATATTTTATTATTAAACAGTCACAAACATTTTTAAAAGGGGGTGCACAAAGTACACTCCTAATCCTGGTAACAGAAAGTAAGAGGACATAGAAAACCTCACAAACGTGGGGACCAAGACCAGACAATAAATATAGGGGTCTGTGTCTGGGGAATCATAAGGCAAATCGCCAATCTAGTAACACATATTATCTGTGCACCCAGATACAGAAGGTAAACTCCCTTCACCTAGCCTCACCAGCGAATATGCATAGTATAGTCACCCAGAGTGCTCGAATGAGCAGAGCCAGAGACACCATTATCTGAAATACATACCGGAGGTTGAGGCAGGAAGGGAGCCGGTCCAAGGTCCATGCCCGACGCGCGTTTCGGGTACCTTTTTCAGGGGCACCACATGCTGTTATGGACCCCTTTCCCTCACCTTTAAATACCCAGTGGCCTCCAGCTGTTGTCCATCTGCCCGCCCATCACGCGCACGCATACATCGCGTCTCGGGGATGTCAGTATACAAGCCGGCGGTAAGCGGCGACAAACTGCGCATGCGTCGGAGCAAATTCTCCAATGACGTCTTTAGCGCATGCGCACAGTCACCTTAGATGCCGCCGGGTGTATAAACCCGAGAATCGCGTCTGGACAGCGCGCTGGGAAGGTCAGAGATGGACAAAAGCAAACGGGCCACTAAGGATATCATCTACATTTCATGTTTATATCATGTTAGTGAATTCATGTACTAAAATGCCCCGTCCATATAGATGGATGCAGCCTCCACCACACAGTAAAGGACACGTTAATTTAATATGAGTATATTACATCCATCTACATAGGCACAGGCTAAAGGAAGCAATGATAGTATGGTTGCACATTCAAATTGAGTATCTGGTCTGTGTCCATAATTGGACAGATGTATCCATTAACTCACATATAATATAACAACCCATCTCAATAAATTTGAATGTCCCACTCATACACCAGACACGTCCATTTGGCTACAACATAGCAGATCACAAACTTTACTATATGGACACATACGATCTCAAATTAGGACATAAATACACATTAAAGAGACCCGTTATATCCAGTGATGCTTCATGAATCAGCCATCAAAAAGAACCCATCATGTTAGTGAATTCATGTACCAAAATGCCCCGTCCATATAGATGGATGCAGCCTCCACCAAACAGTAAAGGACACGTTAATTTAATATAAGTATATTACATCCCTATACATAGACACAGGTTACAAGAAGCGATGGTAGTATGGTTGTACATTCAAATTGAGTATCCGGTCTGTGTCCAAAGATTGGACAGATGTATCCATTATCTCACATGTAATATGACAACCCATCTCAATAAATTTGAATGTCCCACTCATACACCAGACACGTCCATATGGCTACATCATAGCAGATCACAAACTTTACTATATGGACACATACGGTCTCAAATCAGGACATAAATACACATTAAAGAAAAACAGTTATATCCAGTGATGCTTCATGAATCAGCTGTTCAGCCCCGAATTCTTATCCCATCGCTGGGAGGGCACACGGGAGAGGGGAGGGAAAACAGGAAATCCAAATACTCCTCAGATGGAAAAAGTTACTGGAATAAAACAACATGCAATTAAAAAGCAGCACGATAACAGTAAAATATTGCAATATGGTCGTCCATAGGACAAAAAAACAGAAAACAACCCTTCTAACAGGTTAGAGATTAGAAACCCCCTCTTTAGAATATTTAGGTGTTAAGGAATGGGGCAAAGCTTAATTGTTTGTTCAGTCCTGCAGGAGCCAGGGTCCCTAAAGAGAAAATCCACCTACATTCAAGTCTAGAGAGGGCCGTTTTCAGATTACCCCCATGGATCCCACCGCTGACAAGGTCGATCCCCATCACCTTCAGTCCAGTGGGGTCGCAGTTATGATGGACTTTAAAGTGCCTGGGGAGAGTCCTCAACAGCGATAGGTCCGTCACGGTAGGTGCCTTCAAAATGTCGCGAACATGCTCGCGTATACGAACACGTAATTGTCTCGTGGTCAGGCCTACATAAACCAAATCACAGGGGCATCTGGCGTGATATATTACGTATGTGCTACTGCACGAGATATACTTCTTAATGCAGAAGCGTCGTTTACCATCAGCCGAAAAAAACTCCTTGCCCCTAATGATATTGCCTGATTTACACTTAACACATTCGCCACATGTAAAGCATCCTATCCTGGGGGGTACTGTGTCCAAAGAGGCCTCCAGGTGTCCTAGCCACATAGTGGCTGTCCACCAGGAGGTCTCGTAGACTCCTGCCTCTTCTAGAGGTTAGTAACGGAGCATCTGGTAAATCACTGGCCAAAACTGCGTCCGTCTGTAAGACGGGCCAGTGCCTGGACAGTGCATCCCTGATCCGTCTCCACTGTCCATTGTACGTGGAGATGAACCGAGTGTGACTACCACCACCATCCGATGCCCTCACACTAGACCCATATAAGAGGTGTTCTCTGGATGTGTATTTAGCTCTCATATATCCTTGTTTGATCCCACGGGCGCCGTATCCCCTATCCCTGAATCTCATGCGGAGGTCATCAGCCTGATGTTCAAATTTCTGAGGGGTAGAGCATATCCTTTTTGCCCTCAGAAATTGGCCAGTAGGAATAGCTCGGATGGTTGATCTCTGGTGAGCTGATGAGGCATGTAATAATGCATTTACGGAGGTGGTCTTTCTAAATAGATCCGTCTCGATCATGCCTCCTTCCATCACTGTAACATGTAAAGAGTCGAATTCCAGTGTGTCGGCACATCGCATTTCAGGCGATGAACCGGCAGGCTGAAAGACGTCTGGAGCGATGCAAGTCGCTCAGCTGCGACGGTTGAACGGTGGAAGTGAGCAGACAGTTTTCGTGCCCTGTTCAGAAGGCCATCTAGGCCAGGATAGTGTGTTAAAAATTGCTGGACGTAAGGTTCAACACATAAGCCATACAAGGCACGTGTGTCACCTTGCCCAGGCGAAGGGCCACACCCAGGTTTGCAGCATTGTCGCGCACGGCCTTACCTGGCTGCAGGTTGAGTGGAGACAACCATTTATGAAACTCGGAAAGCAGAGCTGCCCACAACTCAGCTGCTGTGTGACTCTTATTTCCAAGACATTTCAAGCTAAAGACCGCCTGATGCCATTGCGCTTTGCTGCCAGCATAGTAAGGAGTAGAGATGAGTGAACCGGCCGTGGTTCGGCTCGAGTTCGGTTCGTCGAACGGAGGTCTCGTTCGAGTTCAGTTCAGTGAACGTTCGACGAACCGAACTCGAACCGCATAGGAAACAATGGCAGGCAATCACAAACACATAAAAACACCTATAAAACACCCTCAAAGGTGTCCAAAAGGTGACAAACAACTCACAACACAACACAAACACATGGGAAAGTGACAAGGACATATACTCATGCGAAAACAAAGGAGCTGGACAAGGAAAAAGAGGAGGAGACACAGATATGGGTATATGCAAGGGAACGTCCATGCCATTACTGTGCAACTTGAGCCCTGCTCATTTTAGGCTTCCAATCTGGATAAGCTGCCTGAGCTCACCACGTACGCCTTGGGGATCTTGTTGTGTCCCGCAGCCAGCGTTTTCTCGGAACGTGTCCTCAGTGCTGCTGGGGGTGTGCTGACAGCTAAACACACGCATCTGTCCACTGACAATGTGGACAGACTAACGTTCACCAAGATGAACAAGTCATGGCTCTCAGAGGACTTTTCTTCCCCTGGCTCATCCAGGGGAGGTGAAAGGCACGCGTATTTTTGAGAGTGCTTCATGCAAAGCATCTTTCTCATCTTGAAAATGGGGGTCAACTGATGCCAGTCAAGTGGGGTGTGTGTGGCCCAATTAGTGGAAACGAGGGAGACTGTGGTTTGACTCCCCTTGCTGTGTTTTACATGCTTTTAGAAGAGCATGACATGGCTTAGAGCTTGACTTTCAGCACCTGCAAACTGTTGGCTACCAAAATGCTTCCTTTCCAACCTTTTTAACCGAGGATTTTCGAGACCTTATGCCCATCGCAGTGCCCCAAGAGCCGATGCCCAGGCGCCACTCCTTCTCCAACAAAGACGTGCACGCGCTACACCAGCATGTCGCACCAAACATCACCGCTTCTTTGAGAAACTGTGTGACAGGGTGCATTTCACCACAGATACTTGGTCCAGTAAGCATGGACAGGGGCGTTACATGTCGCTGACTGGGCAATGGGTTACTATGGGGAGAGATGGAGAAGGGTCTGCTGTACAAGTCTTGCTGTCCCCACGAGTTGTATCAATCCTTCCTCTGTATGTAGAAGTTAATACACTGCTTCTGCCTCCTGAACCTCGTGTGGGTCCTTCACCTCGGCCCAAACCCTGTGTGGTCAGGGCACCCTTCCTTGTAACTGTGCACAAGGAAAACCACACACCTCCTCCTTACTATGCTGGCAGAAGAGCTCAATGCCATCATGCGGTCAAATGTTTACTTTGAAATGTATGGGAAATGTGAGTCACACCGCTGAGAAGTTGTGGACGGTTAGCTCTGGAGACCAAGTTTCATCAATGGTTATCTCCACTCAACCAGCAGCCAGGGAAGGCCGAGTGTGACAATGATGCAAACATGGGTGCGGCCCTTCGCCGTGACAATGTGACACATGTGCCTTGTGTGGCTCACGTGTTGAATCTAATTCTCCAGCAATTTTTAAAACACCATCCCGGCCTACATGGCCTTGTGCAGCGGGCTTGCTCACTATGTGCTCACTTCCATCGTTCGCACACAGCAGCTCAACAACTTTCGTCGCTCCAGAAGTCTTTAGGTCTGGTGGTTAAACGCCTGAAATGCGATGTGCCGACACGCAGGAATTTGAATCTGCACATGTTGCAGCGTTTGTGGCAGCGTTATACGTTATGACATATAGCCTTGCCTAACTTGATCCAGAGGTGGTGCAGATCACGCTGCTGGAGTGGTGTCAGATCAAGGACCTATGCACCCTTCTACACAGTTTACAAATGTCGACGAAGATGTTTAGCACTGGCAATGCCATTCTCAGCGTGACAATTCTGGTCATCTACATGATGGAGCACACTGTAAGCATTATTCGGAGTCAGGTGTTGGGACAAGAGGAAGGGGAGGAAGTACAGGAGGAGTCATATGCGGAAGGGATAACAAGATCTACGAGGTCCAGATGGTCAGCGGCACCTAGGTGGCAGTCATGGTGGGGGAGAGGGATTAACAAGGGCGCATAGCATCAGCAAAAAGTGTTGAGGAAGGTGCCGGAGCCCATGAAGAAATGGAGGACGAACTGGCGATGGGCATGGAAGACTCAGCAGATGAGTGAGAGCTTGCTCACATTTCAGTTGTGCGAGGTTGGGGGGAGAGGGCAGAGGAAGGAGGCACGATTCTCACCTCTCTGCCACCAGCACACCAAGGACTTGGTCCTCCTAGATGCACAAGACACATGAGCGCCTTCTTGCTGCACTACCTACAACATGACCCTCAGATTGTACGAATTCGAAGTAATGCTAACTACTGGGTTGCCACACTGTTAGATCCCCGGTACAAGACAAAATTTGGCGAAATAATTTCTGCCATAGAAAGGGACGCACGTATACAGGAGTATCTGCAGAAGGTGGTACGCAATCTTAGGTCTGCTTTTCTACTAAACACCAGTGCTGCACAGAGTGAATCTCAATGCTTTGTCATGGATAGGAGGAAATGGTCTTTTACTTGTCCACATCTGAGGGACCGAGGGCTGGCTTCTGTGCTGAGATGGCATTGAGTACGGTGTCCCTGCAGAGTTGCACTTTTGGTCATATACAAAATGAGTTGAAAAAGGACAGATGCTGGTGGAAAGGGGAACAGGTGTGTTGGAAAGGGGAAAAATGTTTTTGTCCGTGGGTTTGGTGGTTAAGCAAAAGTAACATTTGCTGAAGAAACACCATCTGTTACGGTGGGACTGGCAGATTTGGATAAGGTGGTATATACTATGTTACCGCTATATAACGAAAATTAATAAGAAAAGAAAGAGAAAGGTATATATCCCCATCAGCAGTCAATGTCCACCGTGCTCCCAGATGGAAAAGGAGAGGTTGGCAACTGGAAGGTTAGGTGGAGGATAAAGAGCTGTGTGGCTATGAAACTAATAGTAGCCTGAACCGAGTTAGACGCCACTCAGATCTGGAGACTGGGAGCCCTGTCAGCGTCACAGGGTCCACATGCCCACCCAGCCCAAGAACTCCCTGCTAACATCACAGGGGCCATTGAGTACGCTGACCATGTGCATTGGGGCCACACCTGTGGACAGCAGGCGCATCAGCAGCAGCAGGCCTGTTAATGCCACAGGGCTGCACAAGTAGGACTTGTAGGACAGGAGCTGGTCTTAACCGGTTTGCGATACCAACTGTGGTGGCGGCCTGCATCGACGCCCTATCCCTGCCTACCTCTGGCCTAAAGCCGCAATGGGTTCAACACATGGAGGTGTGCTCTTTCGGAGTATAATAGAAGACTGCGCACCTCCTTGTTGGCTTCAGCCCGTTTTATAACCTGGGTCCGCCCCAAACCAGGGTGGACCACAATGCACCTCCTGGAGACAAAAGCAGAGTGACACGTCATGTGTGGCATAACTAGCGTCCTATTTGGAAACGCAACTTCAATAATGACCTCATGGCTGCCACGACACAAACACCTCACCAGTCATCGTCTGACCATCAATAATGAGGTGACAAGTCATAGGGGCGGGCCTCTGGAAGCCATTTGGGAGTGTCCTGGCCACATCGTCAGGACACCTGATGCCCTGTGGTCTATATGGGACCCCCACATCAGGGGCAGGGCCAAAGAGTTCATTACCGGACCTAGTCTCTGATGCAGTAAGTGCCTGAGCATGCTCAGTAGCATGAAATACAGTCTCTGAAAAAAGACTATCAGCTTTAGCATGGTGTCTAGGCACAAAACAGGACTTAGACCCGGCACGGAATGCAAGTACCTGTGCAAAGAGGCTTTTCGCACTAAGTGTGGGAGCATGCGCTGTATCCCGAAATGAAGACAGCCTCAGGAATGGCACAGTCAGGCTGAGCATACTCACTAGGCGAAACACTGTAGTTAGGCTGCAGCTGGGGTAAATCGGCACACGCATGCACACTAGCTGCCTCTCCACACTTAGACATGGAGGAGAAATTGCTCTTCGGGTGTGGACTTGGAGATGCTGTCTATGAACAGAAGGAAAAGCTAAAGGTGTGTGTTACAGCAAGGAGCCACCGCGGAAACACTTCGTTCAATTGTGAGGGCAGTCATTTTGTAGTTTGGTTAGGAGTACCGTAACGCCAGTGAGCAGCAACCTGTGCCACAGACCAACATTCTTACGGTGCTGTCTATACTGCTTACCGTGAGAGGAGCGTAAAGTCTGTATTTCTGGCAACTGGACATCACAGTACCCGGGTACGGTAGGCTGTGTCCAGACAATAATGCGGGCACGCAACACTTTGTTTTATTAGCAAAACACATATCTGTTCTGGGTAGGCCGACTATTTATAGACAATAAGACTTGCTGCCTCTGCACTGTCAAATTGTCACGTACAGTTTAAATCATAGAGGGACAGCAACACATGTTTGCATTGACTGTTGATTTTCAAGATTTCCATGACTGTGTTGCAGAGCTGTTTGGTTTGCATTCACACTGTTATCATCTGCCTTATCTGTGAGGCTTCAGCTAACAAGGGTATTCAGGGGGGGTAATGTGTTTTGTCTATGTTTACGTAGATAACTGGGAAGCTCTTGTGATGCACCACTGGTAAGTCGTGTTGGCACACACACACACACACACACACACAAACACACACACACACACACACACGCACAAACACACAATTACTGCTACGCAGAGGGATTAGCAGGTAGTAGGCAACAGAATAGATTGTTCAATTATTTAAATTGTATGCATGGTTCTTATTGTTTGTTTTGGTAAAGTTAAACAATCATTTATCAACCTAACTGACTAGAGTCCTTTTCCTGTTGCCTGGTTTTGCTGCACACTGGGGAGCCCACCCTGTACACGACTTAAAATGAAGCATAAGTCGCAATGTGAATTTCACTGTGCTACAATGCGGCCTAGCGTGCCTGTGCAACCACCGCCTGCCCCATCAAGTGCATCTGCGTGCTCTTCATCCTCTGTGACTGTGGGGACAGCAGTCTCACATGGTTTTTCACACTGAATTTCCACCCCTTTACACGCAACAGGGAGTGTGATTGGTAGGTCATCACTTGTTTTGGAAGTGGATACAGATGGTATTGTTGAGCTGTCAGACATCGAGAAAACCAACATTGGATGCAGGCTACATTATGTCCACACCTGCACCTTCGTCACAGATTGGCTGGACTACCTGCAGTTAATAATTGCATTCCAGAAATGGAAAGGAGTGTAGAATGCACATGTGTTGTACCTTGCTTGGCAGCAAAGGAACACTAACTTAGTATTACAGACAATTTTAGGAAGGCAGAAAAAGAGTCAGCTCTTTGGGCAAAATAAATAGCGTGGCAAAAGTGGACAGGTGGGTACAGTGGCCGTGTTCTGTGGGTACCAGGAGAGTAAAGGAAGACTCACTTTCTATCCCTCCGAATGATCAAATGCAGCAAGGAATTCTCTGAGTTTGCTATAAAATTAGCGTAGCAAAATGTGCATGAGGGTGTCATGCAGAGGTGCTGCAAATAGATTTGCACCAGTGGGACACTAATAGAAGTCCAACAGTCACTTCTTGTATGCCACTAAATGGCAGCATTTTTTGCTATTATTATAGCTTATTAAAAACAGAGCGGGAGGGTGTCATGCAGAGGTGCTAGAAATAGCTTGGCACCAGTGGGACAATAATAGAATACAACAGCCAGTTCTTGTATGCCACTAAATGGCAGCATTTTTTGCTATTATTATAGCTTATTAAAAACAGAGCAGGAGGGTGTAATGCAGAGGTGCTAGAAATAGCTTGGCACCAGTGGGACAATAATGGAATACAACAGCCAGTTCTTGTACTAAATGGCAGCATGTTTTGCTATTATTATAGCTTATTAAGAACAGAGCAGGAGGGTGTCATGCAGAGGTGCTAGAAATAGCTTGGCACCAGTGGGACAATAATGGAATACAACAGCCGGTTCTTGTATGCCACTAAATGGCAGCATTTTTTGCTATTATTATAGCTTATTAAAAACAGAGCAGGAGGGTGTCATGCAGAGGTGCTAGAAATAGCTTGGCACCAGTGGGACAATAATGGAATACAACAGCCAGTTCTTGTACTAAATGGCAGCATTTTTTGCTATTATTATAGCTTATTAAAAACAGAGCAGGAGGGTGTCATGCAGAGGTGCTAGAAATAGCTTGGCACCAGTGGGACAATAATGGAATACAACAGCCGGTTCTTGTATGCCACTAAATGGCAGCATTTTTTGCTATCATTATAGCTTATTAAAAACAGAGCAGGAGGGTGTCATGCAGAGGTGCAGCACATAGATTTGCACCAGTGGGGCACTAATGGAGTACAACAGCCAGTTCTTGTTTGCCACTAAATGGCAGCATTTTTTGCTATCATTATAGCTTATTAAAAACAGAGCAGGATGGTGTCATGCAGAGGTGCTAGAAATAGCTTTGCACCAGTGGGACACTAATGAAGTCCAACAGCCACTTTTAAGATGCCACTAAGTTTACTCAGTGTTTGGTATTATAATGGCTTAGTAACAATGAGTTTGAGTGTGCAATGCAGGCAGACATGCTGCAAATATCTTTCCAATAGTGGGACAATAATAAAGTCCAACAGCCACTTTTAGGATGCCACTAAATGGCAGCATTTTTAGCTATCGTTATAGCTTATTAAAACAGAGCAGGAGGGTGTCATGCAGAGGTGCTGCACATAGATTTGCACCAGTGGAGCACTAATGGAGTACAACAGCCACTTCTTGTATGCCACTAAATGGCAGCATTTTTTTGCTATCATTATAGCTTATTATAAACAGAGCAGGAGGGTGTCATGCAGAGGTGCTGCACATAGATTTGCACCAGTGGAGCACTAATGGAGTACAACAGCCACTTCTTGTATGCCACTAAATGGCAGCATTTTTTGCTATCATTATAGCTTATTAAAAACAGAGCAGGAGGGTGTCATGCAGAGGTGCTGCACATAGATTTGCCCCAGTGGGGCACTAATGGAGTACAACAGCCACTTCTTGTATGCCACTAAATGGCAACATTTTTTGCTATCATTATAGCTTATTAAAAACAGAGCAGGAGGGTGTCATGCAGAGGTGCTATAAATAGCTTTGCACCAGTGGGACACTAATGAAGTCTAACATCCACTTTTAGGATGCCACTAAGTTTACTCAGTGTTTGGTATTATAGTGGCTTAGTAACAATGAGTTTGAGTGTGCAATGCAGGCAGACGTGCTGCAAATATCTTTGAACTAGTGGGATAATAATGAAGTCCAACAGCCACTTTTAGGATGCCACTAAATGGCAGCATTTTTTGCTATCATTATAGCTTATTAAAAACAGAGCAGGGGGGTGTCATGCAGAGGTGCTGCACATAGATTTGCACCAGTGGGGCACTAATGGAGTACAACAGCCACTTCTTGTATGCCACTAAATGGCAGCATTTTTTGCTATCATTATAGCTTATTAAAAACAGAGCAGGAGGGTGTCATGCAGAGGTGCTGTACATAGATTTGCACCAGTGGGGCACTAATGGAGTACAACAGCCACTTCTTGTATGCCACTAAATGTTAGCATTTTTTGCTTTCATTATAGCTTATTAAAAACAGAGCAGGAGGGTGTCATGCAGAGGTGCTGCACATAGATTTGCACCAGTGGGGCACTAATGGAGTACAACAGCCAGTTCTTGTATGATACCAAATGGCCGCATTTTTTGCTATTATTATAGCTTATTAAAAACAGAGCTGGAGGGTGTCATGCAGAGGTGCTAGAAATAGCTTGGCACCAGTGAGACAATAAAGGAGTACAACAGCCAGTTCTTGTATGCCACTAAATGGCAGCATTTTTTGCTATCATTATAACTTATTAAAAACAGAGCAGGAGGGTGTCATGCAGAGGTGCTGCATATAGATTTGCACCAGTGGGGCACTAATGGAGTACAACAGCCACTTCTTGTATGCCACTAAATGGCAGCATTTTTTGCTATCATTATAGCTTATTAAAAACAGAGCAGGAGGGTGTCATGCAGAGGTGCTGCACATAGATTTGCACCAGTGGGGCACTAATGGAGTACAACAGCCAGTTCTTGTATTACACTAAATGGCTGCATTTTTTTATATCATTATAGCTTATTAAAAACAGAGCATGAGGGTGTCATGCAGAGGTGCTGCACATAGATTTGCACCAGTGGGGCACTAATGGAGTACAACAGCCACTTTTAGGATGCCACTAAGTTTACTCAGTGTTTGGTATTATAATGGCTTAGTAACAATGAGTTTGAGGGTGCAATGCAGGCAGACGTGCTGCAAATATCTTTGCACTAGTGGGACAATAATGAAGTCCAACAGCCACTTTTAGGATGCCACTAAATGGCAGCATTTTTTGGTATCATTATAGCTTATTAAAAACAGAGCAGGAGGGTGTCATGCAGAGGTGCTAGAAATAGCTTGGCACCAGTGGGACAATAATGGAATACAACAGCCACTTCTTGTATGCCACTAAATGGCAGCATTTTTTGCTATCATTATAGCTTATTAAAAACAGAGCAGGAGGGTGTCATGCAGAGGTACTGCACAAAGATTTGCAGCAGTGGGGCACTAATGGAGTACAACAGCCACTTCTTGTATGCCACTAAATGGCAGCATTTTTTGCTATCATTATAGCTTATTAAAAACAGAGCAGGAGGGTGTCATGCAGAGGTGCTGCACATAGATTTGCATCAGTGGGGCACTAATGGAGTACAACAGCCACTTCTTGTATGCCACTAAATGACAGCATTTTTTGCTATCATTATAGCTTATTAAAAACAGAGCAGGAGGGTGTCATGCAGAGGTGCTGCACATAGATTTGCACCAGTGGGGCACTAATGGAGTACAACAGCCACTTCTTGTATGCCATTAAATGGCAGCGTTTTTTGCTATCATTATAGCTTATTAAAAACAGAGCAGGAGGGTGTCATGCAGAGGTGCTGCACATAGATTTGCACCAGTGGGGCACTAATGGAGTACAACAGCCACTTCTTGTATGCCACTAAATGGCAGCATTTTTTGCTATCATTATAGCTTATTAAAAACAGAGCAGGAGGGTGTCATGCAGAGGTGCTGCACATAGATTTGCACCAGTGGGGCACTAATGGAGTACAACAGCCACTTTTAGGATGCCACTAAGTTTACTCAGTGTTTGGTATTATAATGGCTTAGTAACAATGAGTTTGAGTGTGCAATGCAGGCAGACGTGCTGCAAACATCTTTGCACTAGTGGGACAATAATGAAGTCCAACATCCACTTTTAGGATGCCACTAAATGGCAGCATTTTTTGCTATCATTATAGCTTATTAAAAACAGAGCAGGAGGGTGTCATGCAGAGGTGCTAGAAATAGCTTGGCACCAGTGGGACAATAATGGAATACAACAGCCACTTCTTGTATGCCACTAAATGGCAGCATTTTTTGCTATCATTATAGCTTATTAAAAACAGAGCAGGAGGGTGTCATGCAGAGGTGCTGCACATAGATTTGCACCAGTGGGGCACTAATGGAGTACAACAGCCACTTCTTGTATGCCACTAAATGACAGCATTTTTTGCTATCATTATAGCTTATTAAAAACAGAGCAGGAGGGTGTCATGCAGAGGTGCTGCACATAGATTTGCACCAGTGGGGCACTAATGGAGTACAACAGCCACTTATTGTATGCCACTAAATGGCAGCGTTTTTTGCTATCATTATAGCTTATTAAAAACAGAGCAGGAGGGTGTCATGCAGAGGTGCTGCACATAGATTTGCACCAGTGGGGCACTAATGGAGTACAACAGCCACTTCTTGTATGCCACTAAATGGCAGCATTTTTTGCTATCATTATAGCTTATTAAAAACAGAGCAGGAGGGTGTCATGCAGAGGTGCTGCACATAGATTTGCACCAGTGGGGCACTAATGGAGTACAACAGCCACTTATTGTATGCCACTAAATGGCAGCGTTTTTTGCTATCATTATAGCTTATTAAAAACAGAGCAGGAGGGTGTCATGCAGAGGTGCTGCACATAGATTTGCACCAGTGGGGCACTAATGGAGTACAACAGCCACTTCTTGTATGCCACTAAATGGCAGCATTTTTTGCTATCATTATAGCTTATTAAAAACAGAGCAGGAGGGTGTCATGCAGAGGTGCTGCACATAGATTTGCACCAGTGGGGCACTAATGGAGTACAACAGCCACTTCTTGTATGCCACTAAATGGCCGCATTTTTTGCTATTATTATAGCTTATTAAAAACAGAGCTGGAGGGTGTCATGCAGAGGTGCTAGAAATAGCTTGGCACCAGTGAGAAAATAAAGGAGTACAACAGCCAGTTCTTGTATGCCACTAAATGGCAGCATTTTTTGCTATCATTATAACTTATTAAAAACAGAGCAGGAGGGTGTCATGCAGAGGTGCTGCATATAGATTTGCACCAGTGGGGCACTAATGGAGTACAACAGCCACTTCTTGTATGCCACTAAATGGCAGCATTTTTTGCTATCATTATAGCTTATTAAAAACAGAGCAGGAGGGTGTCATGCAGAGGTGCTGCACATAGATTTGCACCAGTGGGGCACTAAAGGAGTACAACAGCCAGTTCTTGTATGACACTAAATGGCTGCATTTTTTGATATCATTATAGCTTATTAAAAACAGAGCAGGAGGGTGTCATGCAGAGGTGCTGCACATAGATTTGCACCAGTGGGGCACTAATGGAGTACAACAGCCACTTTTAGGATGCCACTAAGTTTACTCAGTGTTTGGTATTATAATGGCTTAGTAACAATGAGTTTGAGTGTGCAATGCAGGCAGACGTGCTGCAAATATCTTTGCACTAGTGGGACAATAATGAAGTCCAACAGACACTTTTAGGATGCCACTAAATGGCAGCATTTTTTGCTATCATTACAGCTTATTAAAAACAGAGCAGGAGGGTGTCATGCAGAGGTGCTAGAAATAGCTTGGCACCAGTGGGACAATAATGGAATACAACAGCCACTTCTTGTATGCCACTAAATGGCAGCATTTTTTGCTATCATTATAGCTTATTAAAAACAGAGCTGGAGGGTGTCATGCAGAGGTGCTGCACATAGATTTGCACCAGTGGGGCACTAATGGAGTACAACAGCCACTTCTTGTATGCCACTAAATGGCAGCATTTTTGCTATCATTATAGCTTATTAAAAACAGAGCAGGAGGGTGTCATGCAGAGGTGCTGCACATAGATTTGCACCAGTGGGGCACTAATGGAGTACAACAGCCACTTCTTGTATGCCACTAAATGACAGCATTTTTTGCTATCATTATAGCTTATTAAAAACAGAGCAGGAGGGTGTCATGCAGAGGTGCTGCACATAGATTTGCACCAGTGGGGCACTAATGGAGTACAACAGCCACTTCTTGTATGCCACTAAATGGCAGCATTTTTTGCTATCATTATAGCTTATTAAAAACAGAGCAGGAGGGTGTCATGCAGAGGTGCTGCACATAGATTTGCACCAGTGGGGCACTAATGGAGTACAACAGCCACTTTTAGGATGCCACTAAGTTTACTCAGTGTTTGGTATTATAATGGCTTAGTAACAAAGAGTTTGAGTGTGCAGTGCAGGCAGACGTGCTGCAAACATCTTTGCACTAGTGGGACAATAATGAAGTCCAACATCCACTTTTAGGATGTCACTAAATGGCAGCATTTTTTGCTATCATTATAGCTTATTAAAAACAGAGCAGGAGGGTGTCATGCAGAGGTGCTAGAAATAGCTTGGCACCAGTGGGACAATAATGGAATACAACAGCCACTTCTTGTATGCCACTAAATGGCAGCATTTTTTGCTATCATTATAGCTTATTAAAAACAGAGCAGGAGGGTGTCATGCAGAGGTGCTGCACATAGATTTGCACCAGTGGGGCACTAATGGAGTACAACAGCCACTTCTTGTATGCCACTAAATGACAGCATTTTTTGCTATCATTATAGCTTATTAAAAACAGAGCAGGAGGGTGTCATGCAGAGGTGCTGCACATAGATTTGCACCAGTGGGGCACTAATGGAGTACAACAGCCACTTCTTGTATACCACTAAATGACAGCATTTTTTGCTATCATTATAGCTTATTAAAAACAGAGCAGGAGGGTGTCATGCAGAGGTGCTGCACATAGATTTGCACCAGTGGGGCACTAATGGAGTACAACAGCCACTTATTGTATGCCACTAAATGGCAGCGTTTTTTGCTATCATTATAGCTTATTAAAAACAGAGCAGGAGGGTGTCATGCAGAGGTGCTGCACATAGATTTGCACCAGTGGGGCACTAATGGAGTACAACAGCCACTTCTTGTATGCCACTAACTGGCAGCATTTTTTGCTATCATTATAGCTTATTAAAAACAGAGCAGGAGGGTGTCATGCAGAGGTGCTGCACATAGATTTGCACCAGTGGGGCACTAATGGAGTACAACAGCCACTTCTTGTATGCCACTAAATGGCCGCATTTTTTGCTATTATTATAGCTTATTAAAAACAGAGCTGGAGGGTGTCATGCAGAGGTGCTAGAAATAGCTTGGCACCAGTGAGAAAATAAAGGAGTACAACAGCCAGTTCTTGTATGCCACTAAATGGCAGCATTTTTTGCTATCATTATAACTTATTAAAAACAGAACAGGAGGGTGTCATGCAGAGGTGCTGCATATAGATTTGCACCAGTGGGACACTAATGGAGTACAACAGCCACTTCTTGTATGCCACTAAATGGCAGCATTTTTTGCTATCATTATAGCTTATTAAAAACAGAGCAGGAGGGTGTCATGCAGAGGTGCTGCACATAGATTTGCACCAGTGGGGCACTAAAGGAGTACAACAGCCAGTTCTTGTATGACACTAAATGGCTGCATTTTTTGATATCATTATAGCTTATTAAAAACAGAGCAGGAGGGTGTCATGCAGAGGTGCTGCACATAGATTTGCACCAGTGGGGCACTAATGGAGTACAACAGCCACTTTTAGGATGCCACTAAGTTTACTCAGTGTTTGGTATTATAATGGCTTAGTAACAATGAGTTTGAGTGTGCAATGCAGGCAGACGTGCTGCAAATATCTTTGCACTAGTGGGACAATAATGAAGTCCAACAGACACTTTTAGGATGCCACTAAATGGCAGCATTTTTTGCTATCATTATAGCTTATTAAAAACAGAGCAGGAGGGTGTCATGCAGAGGTGCTAGAAATAGCTTGGCACCAGTGGGACAATAATGGAATACAACAGCCACTTCTTGTATGCCACTAAATGGCAGCATTTTTTGCTATCATTATAGCTTATTAAAAACAGAGCAGGAGGGTGTCATGCAGAGGTGCTGCACATAGATTTGTACCAGTGGGGCACTAATGGAGTACAACAGCCACTTCTTGTATGCCACTAAATGGCAGCATTTTTGCTATCATTATAGCTTATTAAAAACAGAGCAGGAGGGTGTCATGCAGAGGTGCTGCACATAGATTTGCACCAGTGGGGCACTAATGGAGTACAACAGCCACTTCTTGTATGCCACTAAATGACAGCATTTTTTGCTATCATTATAGCTTATTAAAAACAGAGCAGGAGGGTGTCATGCAGAGGTGCTGCACATAGATTTGCACCAGTGGGACACTAATGGAGTACAACAGCCACTTCTTGTATGCCACTAAATGGCAGCATTTTTTGCTATCATTATAGCTTATTAAAAACAGAGCAGGAGTGTGTCATGCAGAGGTGCTGCACATAGATTTGCACCAGTGGGGCACTAATGGAGTACAACAGCCAGTTCTTGTATGCCACTAAATGGCCGCATTTTTTGCTATTATTATAGCTTATTAAAAACAGAGCTGGAGGGTGTCATGCAGAGGTGCTAGAAATAGCTTGGCACCAGTGAGACAATAAAGGAGTACAACAGCCAGTTCTTGTATGCCACTAAATGGCAGCATTTTTTTCTATCATTATAACTTATTAAAAACAGAGCAGGAGGGTGTCATGCAGAGGTGCTGCATATAGATTTGCACCAGTGGGGCACTAATGGAGTACAACAGCCACTTCTTGTATGCCACTAAATGGCAGCATTTTTTGCTATCATTATAGCTTATTAAAAACAGAACAGGAGGGTGTCATGCAGAGGTGCTGCACATAGATTTGCACCAGTGGGGCACTAATGGAGTACAACAGCCACTTTTAGGATGCCACTAAGTTTACTCAGTGTTTGGTATTATAATGGCTTAGTAACAATGAGTTTGAGTGTGTAATGCAGGCAGACGTGCTGCAAATATCTTTGCACTAGTGGGACAATAATGAAGTCCAACAGCCACTTTTAGGATGCCACTAAATGGCAGCATTTTTTGCTATCATTATAGCTTATTAAAAACAGAGCAGGAGGGTGTCATGCAGAAGTGCTAGAAATAGCTTGGCACCAGTGGGACAATAATGGAATACAACAGCCACTTCTTGTATGCCACTAAATGGCAGCATTTTTTGCTATCATTATAGCTTATTAAAAACAGAGCAGGAGGGTGTCATGCAGAGGTGCTGCACATAGATTTGCACCAGTGGGGCACTAATGGAGCACAACAGCCACTTCTTGTATGCCACTAAATGGCAGCATTTTTTGCTATCATTATAGCTTATTAAAAACAGAGCAGGAGGGTGTCATGCAGAGGTGCTGCACATAGATTTGCACCAGTGGGGCACTAATGGAGTACAACAGCCACTTCTTGTATGCCACTAAATGACAGCATTTTTTGCTATCATTATAGCTTATTAAAAACAGAGCAGGAGGGTGTCATGCAGAGGTGCTGCACATAGATTTGCACCAGTGGAGCACTAATGGAGTACAACAGCCACTTCTTGTATGCCACTAAATGGCAGCATTTTTTGCTATCATTATAGCTTATTAAAAACAGAGCAGGAGGGTGTCATGCAGAGGTGCTGCACATAGATTTGCACCAGTGGGGCACTAATGGAGTACAACAGCCACCTCTTGTATGCCACTAAATGGCAGCATTTTTGCTATCATTATAGCTTATTAAAAACAGAGCAGGAGGGTGTCATGCAGAGGTGCTGCACATAGATTTGCACCAGTGGGGCACTAATGGAGTACAACAGCCACTTCTTGTATGCCACTAAATGGCAGCATTTTTTGCTATCATTATAGCTTATTAAAAACAGAGCAGGAGGGTGTCATGCAGAGGTGCTAGAAATTTCTTGGCACCAGTGGGGCACTAATGGAAGTCCAACAGCCACTTTTAGGATGCCACTAAGTTTCATCAGTGTTTCCTAGTATAATGGCTTTGTAACAATGAGTTTCAGTATGCAATGCAGGCAGTCATGCTGCAAATATCTTTGCACTAGTGGGACAATACAGAAGTCCAACAGCCACGTTTAGGATGCCACTAAGTTTCCTCAGTGTTTGCTAGTATGATGGCTTAGTAACAATGAGTTTGAGTGTGCAATGCAGGCAGACGTGCTGCAAATATCTTTGCACTAGTGGGACAATACAGAAGCCCAACAGCCACTTTTAGGATGCCACTAAGTTTCCTCAGTGTTTGCTAGTATAATGGCTTAGTAACAATAAGTTTGAGTGTGCAAAGGGCAGGAGGGTACAGTGGCAGGGTTGTGGGTCTGGGTAGAGGAAAGGATGCCTCCCTTTCTATCCCTCCTAATTGGGAAATGCAGCGAGGAATTCCCTGACCTTAGCTACACAGACGCTGTCATCTTGTGTAGCTGTTAAAATCTGTTTTCACGGACCTGACTGTCACCTATGGCTCTGACCCTGCCGGTATTAGCCCTTACAAGGGCTGAAAGAAACTTCTATCCCTATTCTGTATAGCGCTGTGTATAGAGCGTACACAGCAGTATCGGAGACAGGAGCTACGCCAGCGGTGACTGACACCCAGACGCAGAAGAGATAATGGCGTCCGGACGGGCAGATACTCGTTTTTATAATGCAGGGACTTGTGACATGGACATCCTATCACACATGCTGTTGCTTCTCTGGCTAAAAGTCCATTTAGCTGTGTGTGTGTCTGGGATTGGCTGACATGCTGGCCCGCCCCACTACACGCGCATGCTTAGGGAAGGCAGACAAGGAAAAAAAAAATGGCGATCGCCATTATCCAAGCAGCAGTGATCTGAATGCGCTGTTCCCGCACACTTTACACTGAAATTTCATAATAGTGTGAGTCACAGAGTGACTTACACTATTACAGCGGAAAGCCAGCTAGTAATTAGCTTGTCCTTTTGCTGCTAGACCCGTACTCGAACGTATCTAGAACTATCGAGCTTTAGCAAAAAGCTCGAGTTCTAGTTCGATCTAGAACAGCCCCCAAAATCACTCAAGCCGCGAACTGGAGAACCTCGAACCGCGCTCAACTCTAGTAAGGAAGTGTGCGTGATTCCTTGTGCGCAGTTGCAATGCTGGTGGCCTGACCAGGCAGACTTGGGGCACAGGTGGAGGACCCAGACAAGGTTGAGGAGGCAGAAGCGTTGGACGAACTTATACAGACAGAGGATTGACGCACAAGTCGTGGGGATGGCAAGACTTGTGCAGCAGACCCTTCCCCATCTATCACCATAGTTACCCAGTGCCCAGTCAGTTACATGTAATGTCCCTGTCCATGCTTACTGGTCCAAGTGTATCGGTGGTGAAATGCACCCGTTCACACTCAGAGTTTCTCAAGGAAGCGGTGATGTTGTGTGCGACATGCTGGTGTAGCGCAGGCACACCTTTCTTGGAAAAGTAGTGGCGACTGGGCATCTGGTACTGGGGCACTGCGACAGACATAATATCTCGAAAATCCTCTGTGTCCACCAGGTGGAAAGGCAGCATTTCGGTAGCCAAGAGCTTACAGAGGGATAAAGTAAAACCTCTTAGCTTTGTCATGGGTTGGAGGAAATGGCCTTTTATTTGTCCACATCTGAGGGACAGAGATCTGGCTGCTGTGTGTAGACGGTGGTTAGTAGGGAGTTCGTGATAAAATGCAGGTTTATGAGGAAAGCGCAGGCGTAGAAATGATGTTGCCTTCATCCAACGTTGGTGCTATTGATGTCTAAGAGAGCTGTACACACGGACTTTTTTCCCTTTTCAAACCAACTGACGACCTACCAAGCAAACTACCTGTTGCGGTTACAGTTGTGGAAGGTGTGCATGGAAAACCAGGTGTGACAGCTGTCCCCCCAGTAATAGAAGATGAAGAGCGCACGGATGCACTGGAAGGGGCAGGCAGTGGTTGGCCCACTACGATAGGTCGCATTGCAGCACTGTGAGCTTCCCACTGGGAATTATGCTTGGTATTCATGTGACGATTCATGGAAAAAGTTGTCAAACTTGTGAGCTTTTTGCCTCTACTTATAGATTCCCGACAAATTTTACAGATCAGATGATTTGGGAGATACTTTGCAAGGTCAAAAAAGGACCAGGCTAGGCAAGGCTTAGAGGACATGCGACCTGCAGAGCCACCCCGACTTGTGCTTAGGGGCAGAGTGGTGGCTTAGGATGCAGTTGTAGACGTGCTACCAGTGCTCCGACTCTGTCCAGGAAGGCACAAGGTAACTTCGTCGTTAGTTGCATCCTCCTCCACTGCCTCTGTTGACCTTCTCAAGTGTCTGACTGTGGGTTGACAGTAAGTGGGATCTAGAACTTCATCATCAAGCGTTGTGTTTGCACTTCCCTCGCCCTCAAACCTAGCCTCTTCCTGCCCTGACCGAATATTTAAGTTGTCATCCCAATCTGGTATCTACATCTCATCGTCATCAGTATGTTCCTCATTGTCTCCACAAACAGGTGTTACAGCTTAAGAATGAGGTTCTACATTATGCTCATAAAGTTGGTCATCAGGGCCTGAATCTGAGTCACAAAGGTTCTGGGCATCACTGCAGACCATTTCCTGGTCTGTACTCACTGTAGCTTGGGAGCAGACCTCTGATTCCCAGGCTATATTGTGACTGAACAGCTTTGCAGACTCAGCCATCTCTGGTATACCTTACTGTGCAGGGCGGGTGGAGACTTGATAGCTGGGAGAAAGTAATTGTGATTGGGATGACAACTCAGAGGACTGGGGTTTTTTTTTATGTAGTAGTTGAGGTGGAGGAGAGGGCACATGTTGGAGCACTTGAGATCCATTCAAGCATGTTCTTATTTTGTGCATCAAATACCTTTCTTACAGTTGTTCGGGTCAGTAAAAAAGGGAGCACATCGGATTGTCCACGAAAAGTAGTAGACATCTTACTTTTGCCGGAAGATGGGTTATTTTAAGCAGATGCTAATGTAGCTTTGCCACCTTCCCCACGGACAAAAACTTTTTTTCCTTTTCCAACACGCCTGTTCCTCTATCCACCAGCATCTGTCCTTTTGCCACTCATTTTGTTAGCGACAAGATTAGTCACTTAAAAAATGTGGTAGAAAAAATTGAGAGGTGGTGTAGATTTCAGAGGTGGTCTAACTTTATTGACAGCTGAACAACCAACACCGACTATCCCTGACAATGCAACTATGGCCCTAAAACTGGCAGCACTGTTTGCTGTAAAAATAGCGTAGCAAAATGTGCATGAGGGTTTAATGCAGAGGTGCTGGAAAATGCTTGGCACCAGTGGGAGACAAAAATAGTAGAGTAGCCACTTTTTGGATGCCACTTATGTCCAGCACTGTTTGCTATAAAAATAGCGTAGCAAAATGTGCATCAGAGTTTAATGCAGAGGTGCTGGAAACTGCATGGCACCGGTGGGACAGAAAATTAGTATAGCAGCCACTGTTTGGATGCCACTTATATTCAGCACTGTTTGCTATAAAAATAGCATAGCAAAATGTTCATGAGGGTTTAATGCAGAGGTTCTGGAAAATGCTTGGCACCAGTGGGACACAAAAATAGTAGAGTAGCCACTTTTTGGATGCCACTTATGTCCAGCACTGTTTGCTAAAAAAATAGCGTAGCAAAATG
This sequence comes from Anomaloglossus baeobatrachus, assembly GCF_048569485.1. NCBI lineage: Eukaryota > Metazoa > Chordata > Amphibia > Anura > Aromobatidae > Anomaloglossus > Anomaloglossus baeobatrachus. The sequence continues at coordinate 498,675,290 of NC_134355.1, read as the reverse complement.
TGCATCAGAGTTTAATGCAGAGGTGCTGGAAACTGCATGGCACCGGTGGGACAGAAAATTAGTATAGCAGCCACTGTTTGGATACCACTTATGTCCAGCACTGTTTGCTATAAAAATAGCGTTGCAAAATGTGCATGAGGGTTTAATGCACAGGTTCTGGAATATGCTCGGCACCAGTGGGACACAAAATTAGTATAGTAGCCACTGTTTGGATTCCACTTATATTTAGCACAGTTTTCTATAAAAATAGCGTAGAAAAATGTGCATGAGGGTTTAATTCAGAAGTGCTGGAAAATGCTTGGCACCAGTGGGACACCAAAATAGTATAGCAGCCACTGTTTGGATGCCACTTATATTCAGCACTGTTTGCTTAAAAATAGCATAGCAAAATGTGCATGAGGGTTTAATGCAGAGGTGCTGGCAAATGCTTGGCACCAGTGGGACACAAAATTAGTATAGCAGCCACTGTTTGGATGCCACTTATGTCCAGCACTGTTTGCTATAAAAATAGCATAGCAAAATGTGCATCAGGGTTTAATGCAGAGTTGCTGGCAAATGCTTGGCACAAGTGGGACACAAAAATAGTATAGCAGCCACTTTTTGGATGCCACTTATGTCCAGCACTATTTGCTAAAAACATAACGTGGCAAAAGTGGGCAGGTGGGTACAGTGGTCGGGTTCTCTAGGTCAGTGGACATGAAAGGAAGCCTCACTTTCTATCCCTCCTAATGGTGAAATGCATCAAGGAATTCCCTGAGCTTAGGTACACAGACGCTGTTATATGAAGCTGTATACAGCGTTTGCACGGACCTGACTGTCACCTATGGCCCTGAGCCTGAGTAAATGAGCCCTGAAAATGACTGAAATAAACTTCTGTCCCTAATCTGTAGAGTGCTGTGTGTATACAGTGCCTACAAGTAGTATTCAACCCCCTGCAGATTTAGCAGGTTTGATAAGATGCAAATAAGTTAGAGCCTGCAAACTTCAAACAAGAGCAGGATTTATTAACAGATGCATAAATCTTACAAATCAACAAGTTATGTTGCTCAGTTACATTTTAATACATTTTCACCATAAAAGTGTGGGTCAATTATTATTCAACCCCTAGGTTTAATATTTTGTGGAATAACCCTTGTTTGCAATTACAGCTAATAATAGTCTTTTATAAGACCTGATCAGGCCTGCACAGGTCTCTAGAGTTATCTTGGCCCACTCCTCCATGCAGATCTTCTCCAAGTTATCTAGGTTCTTTGGGTGTCTCATGTGGACTTTAATCTTGAGCTCCTTCCACAAGTTTTCAATTGGGTTAAGGTCAGGAGACTGACTAGGCCACTGCAACAGCTTGATTTTTTCCCTCTTGAACCAGGCCTTGGTTTTCTTGGCTGTGTGCTTTGGGTCATTGTCTTGTTGGAAGATGAAATGACGACCCATCTTAAGATCCTTGATGGAGGAGCGGAGGTTCTTGGCCAAAATCTCCAGGTATGAGATCAAAATGGACCTAGCGTCACCTGTCACAGGTGCTCAGGAGAAAAATTATCTAGTAGAAGTGAAGTAGCTCCGGCACATCGTTTATTTCCCAATTGCAATCACACATCAAAGAAGGGTGAATGTCTCTTTTGAATTTTTATTGAAAAAAGATGATACAGTTGCAGAAAGTCCGCCTATGACAATGTTTCGGCCATCGTCTCGGCCTTCATCTGGTCGGACAGACTGACTAGACATATTTACAAGATAAACATAACAACATAAAAATTGATCAGTACACTTATAAGTGAACATTTTGCATTTAGCAACGTTTTAATACAAAAAGAAATATTAATAAGGGTCATATGACATGAGAAATAAGGAGAAGAAACCATTGGTCGTGTAAATAAGACACAGTTTTGAAGGTCACTTAGAAGAGGGGATGTGTCAAGGTAAGTCCTGTGGGGGAGGAATGTGTGGTGCAACGTCCTGGGACTAACCTGGTTGAATAATGATTCCCAGAGGGGCAAAAGGACAAAATGACGGTACTGGGAGAAACGGTAAGTGGTGTGAACCCGTTATTCGTCTGTGATAGATATGGAAAGGGACAAAGAAAGAGGAATGAGCTGTTGGGATAATGGTATCGTAAACTTGGAAAAAACGTCATGTGAGAGTGCATTTTACCTATTGGTGGATGGACTTGTAAATTCCTGAGACAATGACGGGGTCCCATCAATATTTTAGGATATATCTATAAGGATACTCTGCGGTACATAAGTAATGCTCGGCTCTGTGAGAGCGTGAGACCAATCTAGTGAAAAATATCCATAATTAGTAATAATAATAATAATAATAATAATTTTATTCATTTATATAGCGCTATTAATTCCATAGCACTTTACATACATTGGCATACAATGACTGTAATGAAATACAGTCATTAACTGGGTATAACATGAAACTATACACCTGGTTCTGGTACCCGTATATGAGTGGCAGGATGTCAAAAAATCCTTAGGCAGGGGTACTGTGTGGCAGGTTGCTAGCCGGATAAGGTGTTGATGTCAGAGAATCTGGTTCAACTCTAAGGAAAAGACATGGGGGGAAAAATATTCTTTTACCTATGAAAGGTCATAAAGGACACAAAAAAAAGGGGTTGGGGAACCTCCTACCTTAGTTCATTTGCACATGGCAGAAAAAAGTGAGTGGTGTCCGCAAGTTACATGGGATCCGGGGCTCTATGCCTGAGAATGTATATAGCAAATAAAGACATAGGATTGGATATATTAGAGCGCTTAATCAAGGGAGAAATAAGTACCAATCTGGTGAAGTAAATGGTATACCTCAGAAATCCGGTATGGTTGGCAACCCATAGGGCTTTAGGATACAGCGGTGTGACAGGTAAGGAAACCTATGCGTAGGCAAGCTGACAGAAAGGGGAGAGAGGATTAGCAGAGTTCAGCATGCTGCAAGGGAAGGTGTGAGGAGGGATCACTTACCATTATGTGTAGAGACCGCTTGTGTGCCCTGTGCGTCCGGTGAGGTGGGAGGATAATACTGAGAGCAGTGTTTAAAAGCGCTGGTGGTGTGGCGTCACTTCCGGTGATTGACACGCGGAAGTAATGGACAGGCCGGTGGAACGCATGTCGCGCATGCGCTCTAGTCACTTGTGGGATTGTGGTGGAAGTCCCATTGAGGAGGTGTGTGTGTGCTGGAGCGTGAGAGCACGCTTGGGCGGTAGTGGTCAGCTGTGGAATTGGAGGAACGGTGCACACTATGCCATATAAGGAAGTAGATCCAGTGATAAATTCAGGATGATGGTGGGAACAGGCTGTGCAGGTCTAAGTGAGGTTATAGTTCTGTAAAAAAAGGGCAAAAGCAGATTAGATATAAGTCATAACAATACCAATTATACAGTGTCCATTATACACAACAGATGAAAATCGATATTGGAGGATTATATGAATATGGTTAAATAGGTGAGCATGAGAGTGCAAGCTCGGAAGGGCACTCAGAACCATGTCATTGTAATTTATGGATTAGGGAAACTACTAAGGAATAATACGCTACTAAGCCACCCATCATAATGAGAATCTTAATCATAAGGACATGTGATTATGATTAAAGGAATCACGACCAATGACTAAGAGCAAGGAGAAAGACATGTACAAAAGGAAAGAAAGAAAAACTTAAAAACCTGTTTCGTACTTTCGATTCAGTCCATGGGGTTCCATGGTACCTAATGTATGTATCCATCTAGCCTCCTTGTCAAGGAGGCGTTTAACCCTGTTTCCGCCTCTGCGATGAATTTCAACTGTGTCAATGACTTGAAATCGAAGCTGGGAAATCCTGTGGCCAGCTGTTATAAAGTGATGGGGAATGGGTAGCAACATACGTCCGCATCTGATGTCGGACTTATGTTTATTAATGCGGTCTCGGATATGCTGGGTGGTTTCCCCAACATATCCGAGACCGCAGGGACACTTGATGTAGTAAACGACAAATGTGCTGTCGCATGTAAAGAAATGTTTAATCTGGAAGATTTTGCCAGACCTGGGGTGAGAAAAAGTGTTACCTTTGATCACGTTAGAACACTGGGCACAGCCCAAACATGGGAAGGTACCCAGTTGGGGAGTGCCCAAAAATCTCTGATGTGGACTAGTGTTGGCAGAACCAATATCTGCTCGTATCAGTTTGTTCTTGAGATTGGGTGATCTTCTGTGGCAAATCAGTGGTGGGTTTTGAAACTCCTTGATTTGTGGATATGACAACCTCAGTAAAGGCCAGTGTTTTAAGATGATTTTCTTAAGTAATGGTGAGAAGGAATGGTATGTATTGATGAAGGGAATACGATTCTAATTCCCTGTGGATTTATCCGAAGTTGAGGTTGTTCTCATTGCTATATGTTGGGGATAGCCCCTCTGAATGAATTTGTCACTCATTTCGTGATGTGTCGTGGTTCTAGTGTCAATGTTCATGACTAACCTATCAACCCGGGTGTGTTGGGAAATGGGTAGAGATTGTTTCGTATGCTTTGGGTGATTACTCTTGTACTGCAAGAGACTATTCTTGTCGGTTGGCTCGTGTAAATGTCAGTGCTGAGGACACCATCTGTGCCCTTAAGAACCATACAATCTAGAAAATTGATTGAGTCAGTGTCATGATGTATGGTAAATGATAGACCGGGTAGACGGGTATTGATGTCTTCGTGAAATAAAGTAAGGGAAGTGATGTCCCCGTCCCAAATCATGAACACGTCGTCAATGTAACGACGCCAGAGAAGGGCATGTTGCATGACTAGGGGATGGAAATGGATGAATCGTTCTTCGAAGAATGTCCTAAAAATGTTAGCGTACGGGGGCGCGACATTAGATCCCATCGCGGTCCCCCTGTGTTGCATGTAAAACTGGTCTTGGAAAAGAAAGAAATTTTGTTCAAGGACTATCCTCAGCATATCGAGGCAGAAGTTTCTGTTGTCAGTGGGTAAGGTGGTGTACTGTTGTAGAAACCAATCAACTGCCTGTACATCATCATCATGTCGGATGCTGGTGTACAGGCTGTTGACATCTAGTGTCACCAGTAAGGCAGAGAGGGGAATATGATGTAAATCACCTAAAATTTCCCAAAAATGTGTAGTATCTTTGATGTAAGATGGTGTGAGTGGTATGAAGGGTGACAAAATCTTCTCAATGGTTTTGGCTACCGGAGAAAGAACGGAGTCAGTAGAGGCCACTATCGGTCTGCCGGGCGGGTGGGTTAAGTTTTTATGAATTTTGGGAAGGGTGTAGAAAACCGGGGTGATGGGGTGTGGATTGACCAGAAATTCATTAAGTTTGGAATCTATGACGCCCAGGTTACAGTAAAAATTAGCTGTGGTTTTGATAAGGGAGGAAACTTTTGGTGTCGGGTCGGTAGGGACTGGTTTATAGGTCAATCGGTCTGCGAGTTGGCAGAGTATTTCGGAGATGTAATAGTGTCTGTCCAGAACCACAATGGCACCCCCTTTATCAGCTGGTTTGATAATGATAAGTTGGTTATCATGGAGGTTTTTAATAGCCTTGGATTCCTAAACAGAGAGATTATTTCTGATGTGGAAGTCTCCAGAGTGAATTTTCCGATTGAGATCGTCCACCTCACCAGAGATTAGTGATATGAATGTCTCAACCGGGTGATACGTTTTGGGAGGCGTATATGAACTCTTAGAGGGAAGGTCCAGACCTTTCAAAGAAAAACACAAGTTACAGATATTATAAGTACAGGTATTATTGACATTAGTAATGACATTACTGAAATGTGTTTTCAAACATATTGATCTGAAAAATTGATTAAGTTCTTGTTCGACTCTGAAGGTGTCATATTGTGGAACAGGACTGAATGTGAGATCTTTTTGTAAAACTAGATATTCTGAGGGTGACAGGTTATAGGACGATAAGTTGTAGACCAATTGGGATTTACCTGAGATCTCGTCCACACCCAGTCCTCTCGATAGTAACGCCCTGTGTCTGAGCCCCCTCCTCGTCTTCTTCCTTGTTGCCGTCGAGGTCCTAAAAAACCAGGTTGCTGATGTGATGGGCGGAACTCGCTGTCGGAGCTCCCTGAGAACGAGTAGCCGGTATATCGGGGTTGGCGTCGATAGCTGGATGATTCGCCAGAGCGCCATCTGTATATGGAACCTCGCGTATAATCCTCCTGGTCCCTTAAGAATTTATTTCTCTTTCTGGCTTCCAAAGTTTTCCTGAAGTCGTTAATTAGATCCTGGGTCTTCTTTTTTAACTGGTCAAAATCTGTGTTTGAAAGAACTTGTTTGAGTTGTGCTTCCGTGGTTTTGATGTTTGTGTATAGTTCCGTTTCTCTTTGCAAAAAATCAATGGTCAACGTGATGATGTCCATTGAGCATTTGTTTATTATATCTTCGAATTTATCACAGAACTCGCTAATGTCCCTCTTGAACCAGGCCTTGGTTTTCTTGGCTGTGTGCTTTGGGTCATTGTCTTGTTGGAAGATGAAATGACGACCCATCTTAAGATCCTTGATGGAGGAGCGGAGGTTCTTGGCCAAAATCTCCAGGTAGGCCGTGCTATCCATCTTCCCATAGATGCGGACCAGATGGCCAGGCCCCTTGGCTGAGAAACAGCCCCACAGCATGATGCTGCCACCACCATGCTTGACTGTAGGGATGGTATTCTTGGGGTCGTATGCAGTGCCATCCAGTCTCCAAACGTCACGTGTGTGGTTGGCACCAAAGATCTCAATCTTGGTCTCATCAGACCAGAGAACCTTGAACCAGTCTGTCTCAGAGTCCTCCAAGTGATCATGAGCAAACTGTAGACGAGCCTTGACATGACGCTTCGAAAGTAAAGGTACCTTACGGGCTCGTCTGGAACGGAGACCATTGCGGTGGAGTACGTTACTTATGGTATTGACTGAAACCAATGTCCCCACTGCCAAGAGATCTTCCCGGAGCTCCTTCCTTGTTGTCCTTGGGTTAGCCTTGATTCTTCGGACAAGCCTGGCCTCGGCACGGGTGGAAACTTTCAAAGGCTGTCCAGGACGTGGAAGGCTAACAGTAGTTCCATAAGCCTTCCACTTCCGGATGATGCTCCCAACAGTGGAGACAGGTAGGCCCAACTCCTTGGAAAGGGTTTTGTACCCCTTGCCAGCCTTGTGACCCTCCACGATCTTGTCTCTGATGGCCTTGGAATGCTCCTTTGTCTTTCCCATGTTGACCAAGTATGAGTGCTGTTCACAAGTTTGGGGAGGGTCTTAATTAGTCAGAAAAGGCTGGAAAATGAGATAATTAATGCAAACATGTGAAGCTCATTTTTCTTTGTGCCTGAAATACTTCTTAATACTTTAGGGGAACCAAACAGAATTCTGGTGGTTTGAGGGGTTGAATAATAAATGACCCTCTGAATAAACTTTTCACCATTTAAAAAAAAAACAAATAAAGAAATAACATTCTTTTTTGCTGCAGTGCATTTCACACTTCCAGGCTGATCTACAGTCCAAATGTCACAATGCCAAGTTAATTCTGAATGTGTAAACCTGCTAAATCTGCAGGGGGTTGAATACTACTTGTAGGCACTGTAGCGTACACAGCCGGAGTGGCGCCAGGAGCTGCGTGAGCGGTGACTGTCACCTACACGCAAAAAGCAGGTAATGGCGCCGTGAAAGAAAATGCCCGTATTTATAATTTAAGGACATGCGACATGGACAGCCTATGACACATGCCCTTGCTTGTCTGGCAAAAAAGACCACTTAGCTGTGTGTGTGTCTGGGATTGGCTGACATGCTTGCCCGCCCCACTGCACGCGCACTTAGGGGAAAAAAAAAAATGGTGATCGCCATTATCCCAGCAGCACTAATCTAAACGCTCCCCCCCACACACTATACGCTGAAATTAGATAATAGTGTGATTCACAGAGAGACTCACACTATTACAGTGAAACGCCAGCTAGTAACTAGCTAGGCTTTTTGCTGATCGAACCATTCTCATACTTAACTCGAGCTATCGAGCTTTTAGCATAAAGCTGGAATTCACGTTCGATCTCGAGCCCCCCCAAAATCACTCGAACATAAAATTGGCGAACCTCGAACATCGCTAAACTCTAGTAAAACCTATAAAAATGACATTGGTCAGAAGTGAAAAAAAATGGCCTGGTCAGGAAGGTGTTTTCAGGATGGGGAGTAAAGGGGTTAAGCTCACAGGTGGGGATTGTAGCCTGTTGTTTTACCCGCACTGGCTATCGAAATATGGCTGGAGCCTACTTTTTTTTAATACATGTGTAGTGCAGTGAATATTCTTTAATTTTAATTAGCAGGCCTGGAAAAGAGTCTGACTGCAGTGTGATCCTCTGGGAAACACAGTATATATAACTATCTTATTACCATTTAACTTCCATTTAACCCCTTCACGACCATGGACGAATCTTTCCGTCATGGTGCCCTGGGCCTTAACGACCAAGGATGGATCTTTCCGTCATGGCATAATCGCGGCACCAGAGCCTCCGGTGACTGCGAAAAGTTAGCATAAACTGCAGATTCGGGGAGGAGGGGACCTGTACCTGACCTCAGGAGGGGTGGTGCCTCCTCCCCGGACCTACGGAGGCTGTGATTGGCTGACGAACGCCGCTCAACCAGTCACAGCCACTGTAATGTTCCAGCCATTTAAAATGACTAAAACATTGAAATCCAGCCCTGACCAGTGCAGCTGTAGCACTGGCCATTGACTGGAGCTGGGTGACCTCACTGGATCACCCTCCCCCAGTTCCAGCAGCTCTGAATGGAGAGATCGGCCTTGTGACCGATCTCTCTAATCACCATGGACCTGTTGCCGGTGACCGCCCCTGTCACTGTCACTTGTCGTCCCTGCAGCATGCCAGCACAGTGAGTGTATACAGTGCAATGGCAGGGCAACAAGCTCCGGTCCCATGCTGTTATGTGACCGGAGCATAAGACCCGGAAGTTGCCGCGCTGCCATTGCACTGTATGAAACCGGCGAAAAGCCTCCCGATCCACTGCCGCTGCTGCCCTCCGCGATCTGCCACCTGTCTCCCCGATCTGCTGCCCGCACCCCCACCCCCACACCTCCCAATCCACCGCCGCCGCTGCCCTCCGCGATCTGCCATTTGTCTCCCCGATCTGCTGCCCGCACCCCTCGTGATCTGCTGCCCGCACCCCCACACCTCCCGATCCGCCACTGCCCTCCGCGATCTGCCACCTGTCTCCCCGATCTGCTGCCCGCACCCCCACCCCTTGTGATCTGCTGCCGCGACTCCCACCCCCACACCTCCCGATCCGCCGCTGCCCTCCACGATCTGCCACCTGTCTCCCCGATCTGCTGCCCGCACCCCCACCCCCCGTGATCTGCTGCCCACACCCCCACCCCCACACCTCCCGATCCGCCGCTGCTTTCCGCGATTTGTCACCTGTCTCCCCAATCTGCTGCCCGCACCCTCACCCCTCGTGATCTGCTGCCCACACCCCCACCCCTCCCGATCCGCCGCTGCCCTCCTCCGTCTGCCACAGTGTCACCGCTCTCCCCGATCTGCTTCCTGGCCCCTCCCCCTCGTGATTAGCTGCCTGCCCCCTCTCCTCCATTATGTGCTGCACGCCCCCTCTCCTCCGTTATGTGCTGCACGCCCCCTCTCCTCTGTTATGTGCTGCACGCCCCCTCTCCTCCGTTATGCACTGCGCGCCCTCTCTCCTCCGTCATGCGCTGCGTGCCCCCTCTCCTCCATTATGTGCTGCCCGACGCTCCCCCTCATTATCGGCTGGTGCCCCCTCCCCTCCGTGATGTGCTGCCCACTCCCCCCCACCTCTCACCCCCGTGATCGGCTACCTGCCCCCTCCCCTGTCACCCCCGTGATGTGTGCTCCCTCCCCTGTCATACCCGTGATGTGTGCTCTCTCTCCTGTCACCCCTGTGATCTGTGCTCCCTCCCTTGTCACCCTCGTGATCTGTGCTCCCTCCCCTGTCACCCCCGGGATGTGTGCTCCCTCCCCTGTCACTCCCGTGATGTGTGCTCCCTCCCCTGTCACCCCCGTGATGTGTGCTCCCTCCCCTGTCGCCCCCGTCATGTGTGCTCCCTCCCCTGTCACCCCCGTGATGCGTGCTCCCTTACCTGTCACCCCTGTGATCTGTGCTCCCTCTCCTGTCACCCCTGTGATCTGTGCTCCCTCACCTGTCACCCCCATGATCTGCTGTCCGTTCTCCCGCCACCTCTCACCTCCGTGATCTGTGCTCCCTCACCTCTCACCCCCGTGATCTGTGCTCCCTCACCTCTCACCCCCATGATCTGTGCTCTGCTCACCTGTCTCCCCCGTGATCTGCGCTGTGCTCCCTCTCCCACCTCTCACCCTCCCTGATCTGCTGCCTCCTTCATCTCCTGTGATCCTGCTGCCTAGATCCATCCTGTAAGGTAACTATCCCCAATCTCACCTCCCACTCTCCATCCCCCCCATTCCCCCTTCACCCCATCCTCTGCCGCTCCTGCATCCACTGCGCCCTCTCCCATCCGCCCCCACCCTATCCCAGCCGCCTCCACCCTATCCCAGCCGCCTCCGTCTCACAATCACAGATGCTCCCTTTATATGCCGCTGCCCCCCCATCTGTCGCCCCCCATCTGCCGCTGTTCTGATCCATCCTGTAAGTATTGTTCGTGGCCCTTTTCTAATTATCCCCAATCGCATCTCCCACTCCCTCTCCCCCCCCTCCTCCTCCACCTGCTTGCCGCCAAGTGCTGATCAGCTACGTGATTGGCTCATCAGATACGTAATTGTTGCTCTAGTTTTTGCTTTTTTTGTGCACCTCAAAAAAAAAAAACAACGTTTGTCCATGGTTTTTATTAAGAATTTGCCTTTGTCTGGATGGGCAACTGTGTTTTGGATGGTGGTTAACCAATTGACTAAACAGGCATATTTTGTTCTTTTATCGAGGTTACCAAATGCTGAAACACCTTCTAGGATTTTTAGCAATCATATGGTGAGATAGCATGGTATCCATTTGAAAATTGTATCTGATAGAGGAGTGCAATTTGTCTGCCAATTTTGAAGAGTGTTTTATAAGTAATTAGGGAATTATCTGTCATTTTCTTATGCCTACCATCCAGAAACAAACAGTCAGACTAAAAAGAAAAATCTATTGTTGGAACAAATTTTAAGGTATTTCATTGTGGCTCAGCAGACTGGTCATTATTTTTACCTTTTGCTGATTTTGCCTTTAACAGTTGGGTTAACCAGTCTACTGGAACCTTGCCCTTTTTTTGTAGTTATCGTTTTCATCCCGATTTAGATTAATTCTCTAGGATGAATTCTGGCATTCTAGGAATAGAGGTTGAGATAAGGAAACTTATGGATATCTGGTTCAGAAGATTTTTGGGGTGACTCAGTAGCACCACATATGGAAGGCATAGAAAACATTTGCTGGATTCTACATTCAAAGTAATCGATAAGGTTTGCTTGTCATCCAAGAATATGAAGTCAAAAGTGCCATCAGCAAAGTTGGGTCCTAAGTAGAGTTGAGCGCGGTTCTAGGTTCGTGGTTCTCCAGTTCGCGGCTCGAGTGATTTTGGGGCCTGTTCTAGATCGAACTAGAACTCGAGCTTTTTTGCAAAAGCTTGATAGTTCTAGATACGTTCGAGAACAGTTCTAGCAGCAAAAAAACAGCTAATTCCCAGCTGGCTTTCCGCTGTAATAGTGTAAGTCACACACTATTATGAAAATTCAGTGTATAGTGTGCGGGAACAGCGCCTTCAGATCACTGCTGTATGGATAATGGCGATCGCCATTTTTTTTTTTTCCTTGTCTTCCTTCCCTAAGCGCGCGCGTGTAGTGGGGAGGGCCAGCATGTCAGCCAATCCCAGACACACACACAGCTAAGTGGACTTTTAGCCAGAGAAGCAACGGCATGTGTGATAGGATGTCCATGTCACATGTCCCTGCATTATAAAAACGAGTATCTGCCCATCCGGACGCCATTATCTCTTCTGCGTCCTTGGTGTCAGACATCACTGGCGCAGCTCCGTCCTGAGTCCTATCGCCGATACTGCTGTATGCGCTCCATACACAGCGCTGGACAGCTTAGGGATAGCACTTTCTATCAGTCCTTTTAAGGGCTCGTACCGGCAGGGTCAGAGCCATAGGTGACAGGTCCTGAAAACAGAGACAGCGTCTGTGTAGCTAAGGTCAGGGATTTCCTCGCTGCATTTCCCCATTAGGAGGGAATAGAAAGGCAGGCTTCCATTCCTCTACCCAGAGCCCCACAACCCTGGCACTGTACCCTCCTGTCCTCTGCACACTCCAACTCATTATAACTAAGCCATTATACTAGCAAACACTAAGTGTACCTAGTGTCATCCTAAACGTGGCTATTGGACTTCTGTATAGTCCCAGTAGTGCACAGATATTTGCAGCACGTCTGCCTGCATTGCACACTCAAACTGATAGTTACTAAGCCATTATACTAGCAAACACTGAGTGTACCTAGTGGCATCCTAAACGTGGCTGTTGGACTTCTGTATAGTCCCACTAGTGCACAGATATTTGCAGCATCTCTGCCTGCATTGCACACTCCAACTGATAGTTACTAAGCCATTATACTAGCAAACACTGAGTGTACCTAGTGGCATCCTAAACGTGGCTGTTGGACTTCTGTATAGTCCCAGTAGTGCACAGATATTTGCAACACGTCTGCCTGCATTGCACACTCCAACTCATTATAACTAAACCATTATACTAGCAAACACTAAGTGTACCTAGTGTCATCCTAAACGTGGCTATTGGACTTCTGTATAGTCCCACTAGTGCACAGATATTTGCAGCACCTCTGCCTGCATTGCACACTCCAACTCATTATAACTAAGCCATTATACTAGCAAACACTGAGTGTACCTAGTGTCATCCTAAACGTGGCTATTGGACTTCTGTATAGTCCCACTAGTGCACAGATATTTGCAGCACCTCTGCCTGCATTGCACACTCCAACTCATTATAACTAAGCCATTATACTAGCAATTTATGCTGCCAGTTTAAGTGCCGTAGTTGCATTATCAGGGATATTTATTCTTTATTATTCTGCTGTTAATAAAGCTAGACCACCGCTGCAATCTACACCACCTCTCAATTTTTACTACCACATTTTCAGTGCACAATCTTGTCGAAATCAACATGACAACATGAGTGGCAAAATGACAGATGCTGGTGGAAAGGGGAAGAGGCGTGGTGGAAAAGGAAAAAAAGGGTTTGTCCGTGGGGAAGGTGGCAAAGCTCCATTATCATCTGCTGAAGATAGACCATCTACCAGCAAAAGTAAGATGTCTACTACTTACCGTGGACAATCCGATGTGCTCCCTTTTTTACGGACACGAACAACAGGAACAAAGGTAGATGATGGCCAAAAAAGAAAAATGCTTGAATGGATCTCAAGTGGTCCAACAAGTGCCCTCTCAGCCACTTCAAGTACCGCATCCAAAAAACACCAGTCCTCTGAGTTGTCATCCCAATCAAACTTGCTTTCTCCCAGCTCTGAAGTCTCTGTCAGCCCTGCACAGTATGGTGGAACTGAGATGGCTGAGTCTACAGAGCTGTTCAGTCACACTATAGCCTGGGAATCAGAGGTCTGCTCCCAAGCTACAGTGAGTACAGACCAGGAAATGGTCTGCAGTGATGCCCAGAACCTTTGTGACTCTGATTCAGGCCGTGAGGACCAAGTTTCTGAGCATAATGTTGACCCTTTGTCACAAACTGTAACACCTGTGGTTATAGACAATGAGGAACATACTGATGAAGATGAGACGCAGATACCCGATTGGAATGACAACTTAAATATTCAGTCAGGGCAAGAAGAGGCTCGGTCTGAGGGGGAGGGGAGTGCAAACACAACAATTGATGATGAAGTTCTAGATCCCACCTACTGTCAACCCCCAGTCAGGCACTCGAGGAGGTCAACAGAGGCGGTGGAGGAGGATGCAACCGACGACGAAGTTACCTTGCGCCTTCCTGGACAGAGTCGGAGCACTGGTAGCACGTCTACAACTGCATCCTCAGCCACCACTCTGCCTCTGAGCACTAGTCGGGGGGGCTCAGCAGGTCGCATGCCCTCTAAGCCTTGCCTAGCCTGGTCCTTTTTTGAAATAGAAAAAGATCGCCCAAATAATGTGATGTGTAAAATTTGTCGTGAGTCTGTTAGTAGAGGTCAAAACCTCAGCAGTTTGACAACTTCTTACATGAATCGTTACATGAATAAATATCATAGGTCCCGGTGGGAAGCTCACTGTGCTGCAATGCGGCCTAGCGGAGCTAACCATCAACGGCCTGCCCCTTACAGTGCATCCGCGCGCTCTTCATCTTCTAGAACTGTGGGGACAGCTGTCACACCTGGTTTTCCACGCACAACTTCCACCACTGTAACCGCAACAGGCACTTTGCTTGGTAGGTCGTCAGTTGGTTTGGAAGGGGAAACAAGTGAGTGTGTACAGCTCTCTCAGACATCGATAGCACCAACGTTGGATGAAGGCAACATCATGTCTCCGCCTGCCCTTTCCTCACAAACCTGCATTTTATCAGGAACACCCTACTAACCACCGTCTACACACAGCAGCCAGATCTCTGTCCCTCAGATGTGGACAAATAAAAGGCCATTTCCTCCAACCCATGACAAAGCTAAGAGGTTTTACTTTATCCCTCTGTAAGCTCTTGGCTAGAGTTGAGCGCGGTTCGTGGTTCGAGGTTCTCCAGTTCGAGGTTTGAGTGATTTTGGGCCATGTTCTAGATCGAACTAGAACTCGAGCTTTTTTCAAAAGCTCGATAGTTCTAGAAACGTTCGAGAACGGTTCTAGCAGCAAAAAGCAGGGCTTTTTACAGCTACAGTGTGCAGGAGCCATCGCTGGCAGCCTGCCACAAGCTGGTAACCAAGATAAACATCGGGTATCCAAGCAAAGCGCTTTGGTTAGTAACCCGATGTTTATCCTAGTTACGTGCAGGAAGCCGACACTTCCCCGTTTAGCTCGCTCCGCCCCCTCCTGCCCGCGGCATGTACACATACATACATACACACACACACTCACACACACACACACACACACACACACACACACACACACACACACACACACACACGGTCCCACTCGGCTTACCTGCGGTTGGTCCGGAGGCAGCAGTCCTTGGCACTGGAAACTGTGGCTGCCGGCCCTTTAAGGGTGTGTTCTCCTTCATTGAGCATCATCTGTGGGCGGAGCTACCGCCCGGCGTCCTGCTCGGTCGCACAGATGAAGGAGTCACAGTGCCAGCCAGCGACCCCCAGCACATCGCTTCCCTCCGGCGCTGTGTGGGCCCCATCTGCACCGTGACCTGATCAGTATGTGGGACATCACTCCCTCCCCGCCCCTCCCTGTCCCCCCGTGCGTGTGTGGGCCCCGCAGAGCCGTGTGTGTGGCCCCCGGAGCCGCGTGTGTGGGCCCCACAGAGCCGTGTGTGTGGCCCCCGGAGTTGCGTGTGTGGGCCCCGCAGAGCCGTGTGTGTGACCCCCGGAGCCGCGTGTGTGGGCCCCGCAGAGCCGTGTGTGTGGCCCCCGGAGCCGCGTGTGTGGGACGCGCAGAGCCGTGTGTGTGGCCCCCGGAGCCGCGTGTGTGGGCCCCGCAGAGCCGTGTGTGTGACCCCCGGAGCCGCGTGTGTGGGCCCCGCAGAGCAAGGTGTGTGTTTGTATGTATGTATATATGCAGCAGAGCAGTATGCGTGTCTATATGTATGTATATATGCAGCAGAGCAGTATGCGTGTCTATATGTATGTATATATGCAGCAGAGCAATATGCGTGTCTATATGTATGTATATATGCAGCAGAGCAGTATGCGTGTCTATATGTATGTATATATGCAGCAGAGCAGTATGCGTGTCTATATGTATGTATATATGCAGCAGAGCAGTATGCGTGTCTATATGTATGTATATATGCAGCAGAGCAGTATGCGTGTCTATATGTATGTATATATGCAGCAGAGCAGTATGCGTGTCTATATGTATGTATATATGCAGCAGAGCAGTATGCGTGTCTATATGTATGTATATATGCAGCAGAGCAGTATGCGTGTCTATATGTATGTATATATGCAGCAGAGCAGTATGCGTGTCTATATGTATGTATATATGCAGCAGAGCAGTATGCGTGTCTATATGTATGTATATATGCAGCAGAGCAGTATGCGTGTCTATATGTATGTATATATGCAGCAGAGCAGTATGCGTGTCTATATGTATGTATATATGCAGCAGAGCAGTATGCGTGTCTATATGTATGTATATATGCAGCAGAGCAGTATGCGTGTCTATATGTATGTATATATGCAGCAGAGCAGTATGCGTGTCTATATGTATGTATATATGCAGCAGAGCAGTATGCGTGTCTATATGTATGTATATATGCAGCAGAGCAGTATGCGTGACTATATGTATGTATATATGCAGCAGAGCAGTATGCGTGTCTATATGTATGTATATATGCAGCAGAGCAGTATGCGTGTCTATATGTATGTATATATGCAGCAGAGCAGTATGCGTGTCTATATGTATGTATATATGCAGCAGAGCAGTATGCGTGTCTATATGTATGTATATATGCAGCAGAGCAGTATGCATGACTATATGTATGTATATATGCAGCAGAGCAGTATGCGTGTCTATATGTATGTATATATGCAGCAGAGCAGTATGCGTGTCTATATGTATGTATATATGCAGCAGAGCAGTATGCGTGACTATATGTATGTATATATGCAGCAGAGCAATATGCGTGTCTATATGTATGTATATATTCAGCAGAGCAGTATGCGTGTCTATATGTATGTATATATGCAGCAGAGCAGTATGCGTGTCTATATGTATGTATATATGCAGCAGAGCAGTATGCGTGTCTATATGTATGTATATATGCAGCAGAGCAGTATGCGTGTCTATATGTATGTATATATGCAGCAGAGCAGTATGCGTGACTATATGTATGTATATATGCAGCAGAGCAGTATGCGTGTCTATATGTATGTATATATGCAGCAGCAGTATGCGTGTCTATATGTATGTATATATGCAGCAGAGCAGTATGCGTGTCTATATGTATGCATGTATATATGCAGCAGAGCAGTATGCGTGTCTATATGTATGTATATATGCAGCAGAGCAGTATGCGTGACTATATGTATGTATATATGCAGCAGAGCAGTATGCGTGTCTATATGTATGTATATATGCAGCAGAGCAGTATGCGTGTCTATATGTATGTATATATGCAGCAGAGCAGTATGCGTGTCTATATGTATGTATATATGCAGCAGAGCAGTATGCGTGACTATATGTATGTATATATGCAGCAGAGCAGTATGCGTGTCTATATGTATGTATATATGCAGCAGAGCAGTATGCGTGTCTGTATGTATGCATGTATATATGCAGCAGAGCAGTATGCGTGTCTGTATGTATGTATATATATATGCAGCAGAGCAATATGCGTGTCTGTCTGTATGTATGCATGTATGTATGCAGCAGAGCAGTATACGTGTCTGTATGTATGCATGTATGTATGCAGCAGAGCAGTATGCGTGTCTGTATGTATGCATGTATGTATGCAGCAGAGCAGTATGCGTGTATGTATGTATGCATGTATGTATGCAGCAGAGCAGTATGCGTGTCTGTATTTATATATATATATATATGCAGCAGAGCAATATGCGTGTCTGTCTGTATGTATGCATGTATGTATGCAGCAGAGCAGTATACGTGTCTATATGTATGTATATATGCAGCAGAGCAGTATGCGTGACTATATGTATGTATATATGCAGCAGAGCAGTATGCGTGTCTATATGTATGTATATATGCAGCAGAGCAGTATGTGTGTCTGTATGTATGCATGTATATATGCAGCAGAGCAGTATGCGTGTCTGTATGTATGTATATATATATGCAGCAGAGCAATATGCGTGTCTGTCTGTATGTATGCATGTATGTATGCAGCAGAGCAGTATACGTGTCTGTATGTATGCATGTATGTATGCAGCAGTGCAGTATGCGTGTCTGTATGTATGCATGTATGTATGCAGCAGAGCAGTATGCGTGTCTGTATGTATGTATGTATATATGTAGCAGAGTAGTATGCGTGT
The DNA here is from genome assembly GCF_048569485.1 of Anomaloglossus baeobatrachus. Lineage (NCBI taxonomy): Eukaryota > Metazoa > Chordata > Amphibia > Anura > Aromobatidae > Anomaloglossus > Anomaloglossus baeobatrachus. The sequence continues at coordinate 498,657,179 of NC_134355.1, read as the reverse complement.
CTGTATGTATATATATATATGCAGCAGAGCAATATGCGTGTCTGTCTGTATGTATGCAGCAGAGCAGTATGCGTGTCTGTATGTATGTATGTATATATGTAGCAGAGTAGTATGCGTGTCTGTATGTATGTATATATATATATATGCAGCAGAGCAATATGCGTGTCTGTCTGTATGTATGCATGTATGTATGCAGCAGAGCAGTATGCGTGTCTGTATGTATGCAGCAGAGCAGTATGCGTGTATGTATGTATGCATGTATGTATGCAGCAGAGCAGTATGCGTGTCTGTCTGTATGTATGTATGCAGCAGAGCAGTGTGTGTGTGTGTCTGTCTGTATGTATGCAGCAGAGCAGTATGTGTGTGTCTGTCTATATGTATGTATGTAGCAGAGCAGTGTGTGTGTCTGTCTGTATGTATGTATGCAGCAGAGCAGTGTGTGTGTGTGTCTGTCTGTATGTATGCAGCAGAGCAGTGTGTGTGTGTGTGTCTGTATGTAAGTATGCAGCAGAGCAGTATGTGTGTGTCTGTCTATATGTATGTATGTAGCAGAGCAGTGTGTGTGTCTGTCTGTATGTATGTATGCAGCAGAGCAGTGTGCGTGTCTGTCTGTATGTATATATGCAGCAGAGCAGTGTGTGTGTGTGTCTGTATGTATGTATGCAGCAGAGCAGTATGTGTGTGTCTGTCTGTATGTATGTATGTAGCAGAGCAGTGTGTGTGTCTGTCTATATGTATGTATGCAGCAGAGCAGTATGTGTGTGTCTGTCTGTATGTATGTATGTATGCAGCATAGCAGTGTGTGTCTCTGTATGTATGCATGTATGATGTGTATCTATGTATGTCAGTGTATATGACTGTATAGATTTGTCTGTTTATATGTATTTTTGTGAGTTTGTCTTTAAATATGTATATGTACGTGTATGTATCTGTGTATGTGTGTGTGTCTCCGTGTTTATGGGGCCCACTGGGACTCTTCCGCCCGGGGCCCACAAAAACCTGGAGCCGGCCCTGCCTGCGGTGATGAAGTCCCGCCATCCCGACCTCAGCGCTGTCACTGTCCTCCATGGCCGCCGCTTGTCACATCACCTCTCGCTTCCGACCCGAGACTGACTAGCGGTGACGTCACGGGCCTCTCGCGAGACTTGGTGTGAAGGCGGCGGTCATTGACCTCAGTGACAGGGGCTGTCAGTGTGCTGGAGATCAGCGCAGGTAATGTACCTCGCTGACAGCAGCACTTGTCATGCCCTGCAGTGACCTGGGCTGACCCATTGATGTTAGCTCAGGTCACTGCACTGCTCTCCCAGCCAATGGGGAACATCCTGCTCTTCATTGACTGGGACAGTGTGGATCGTCATGGCAACCCCTTGGATTACAGCAGACCTGGATTTGTTTTTCATTCTAATAAATTGGTTAAAGAGGGAATGTTTTGGGGAGTGTTTTTTCAAATAAAAATGTGTTTGTCGTCTATTTTTTTTTATTACTGACTGGGTTGGTGATGTCGGGTATCTGATAGACGCCTGACCTCACCAACCCCAGGGCTTGATGCCAGGTGACATTACACATCTGGTATTAACCCCATATATTACCCCGTTTGCCACCGCACCAGGGCGCGGGATGAGCTGGGGCGAAGCACCAGGATTGGCGCATCTAATGGATGCGCCACTTCTGGGGCGGCTGCGGCCTGCTATTTTTAGGCTGGGGAGAGTCCAATAACCATGGACCTCCCTAGTCTGAGAATATCAGGCCCCAGCTGTCTGCTTTACCTTGGCTGGTGATCCAATTTTGGGGGACCCCTACGTGTTTTTTTTTTTAATTATTTATTTAATTTAAAATAACAGCGTGGGGTGCCCTCAGTTTTGGATTACCAGCCAAGGTGAGGTTGCCAGCTGTGGTCTGCAGGCTGCAGCCGTCTGCTTTACCCTAGCTGACTACAAAACTAGGGGGAACCCTATGTCATTTTTTTTTTTCATTTTCTGGCTAAATACAAAGCTAAGCACCCCTTAGTGCCACATGAAAGGCACCAAAGGGTGCTCCACTTTTTCTCCACTTTTTCTCCATTTTTTCTCCACTTTTTCTCCATTTTTTCTCCACTTATTCTCCATTTTTTCTCCACTTATTCTCCACTTATTCTCCACTTATTCTCCACTTTTTCTCCACTTTTACTCCACTTATTCTCCACTTTTTCTCCACTTTTTCTCCATTTTTTTCTCCACTTTTTCTCCACTTTTTCTCCATTTTTTCTCCACTTATTCTCCATTTTTTCTCCACTTATTCTCCACTTATTCTCCACTTATTCTCCACTTTTTCTCCACTTTTACTCCACTTTTTCTCCACTTTTTCTCCATTTTTTTCTCCACTTTTTCTCCACTTTTTCTCCACTTATTCTCCACTTATTCTCCACTTTTTCTCCACTTTTTCTCCACTTTTTCTCCACTTTTTTCTCCACTTTTTCTCCACTTTTTCTCCACTTTTTTCTCCATTTTTTCTCCACTTTTTCTCCACTTTTTCTCCACTTTTTCTCCACTTTTTCTCCACTTATTCTCCACTTATTCTCCACTTTTTCTCCAATTTTTCCTCCACTTTTTCTCCACTTTTTTCTCCACTTTTTCTCCAATTTTTCCTCCACTTTTTCTCCACTTTTTTCTCCACTTTTTCTCCACTTTTTCTCCACTTATTCTCCACTTATTCTCCACTTATTCTCCACTTTTTCTCCACTTTTTCTCCACTTTTTTCTCCACTTTTTCTCCACTTTTTCTCCACTTTTTCTCCACTTTTTCTCCACTTTTTCTCCACTTATTCTCCACTTTTTCTCCACTTTTTCTCCACTTTTTCTCCACTTTTTTCTCCACTTTTTCTCCACTTTTTCTCCACTTTTTTCTCCATTTTTCCTCCATTTTTTCTCCACTTTTTTCTCCACTTTTTTCTCCACTTTTTCTCCACTTTTTCTCCACTTTTTTTTCTCCACTTTTTCTCCACTTTTTCTCCACTTTTTCTCCACTTTTTCTCCAATTTTTCCTCCACTTTTTCTCCACTTTTTTCTCCACTTTTTCTCCACTTTTTCTCCAATTTTTCCTCCACTTTTTCTCCACTTTTTTCTCCACTTTTTCTCCACTTTTTCTCCACTTATTCTCCACTTATTCTCCACTTTTTCTCCACTTTTTCTCCACTTTTTCTCCACTTTTTCTCCACTTTTTCTCCACTTTTTTTTCCACTTTTTTCTCCACTTTTTCTCCATTTTTTCTCCACTTTTTCTCCACTTTTTCTCCACTTTTTCTCCACTTTTTCTCCAATTTTTCCTCCACTTTTTCTCCACTTTTTCTCCACTTTTTCTCCACTTTTTCTCCGTTCTTTTTCTATGGTCAGTCTACCCATTAGCTCTGCCATGCATACTGTAGCTCTACACCTACTGCACATGTTACTTTATGATTGACATCTCTTTCGTACCAGAGCTGTCTACTCCTACTCTGACCCCATATTTGTCATTACTATATTGTCCTTGTACTGTATTATGACATTTGTATCATGTGTTTCATTTCTTGCTGTGTTGCAATTTTTTTGCTGCATCCCAATTGTACCTCTACATTGTTCGAGTTTATGTTATTGTTCTCTCAATCTTATGTGATACTGATTATTGTCATTTTTCATGATTACATGCAGATAAGTCCAATCTGACGAAGGCTCAGGCCGAAACGTCATTTGTAACTTGTTTTGGACAAAAACATATATGCTTATGAAAAAAATTTTTTTCTTAATACGGACCAATAAAGAGTGATTTTGCATTACTATCCGTTGTGACTTACTGACTTAGTCTGGGAGATTTAGAGTGCCGAGGTTACTCACTAATTTTATCTATTATTACCTCTGAGCATCTATATACCAGTGAGCAGAGCTTCCTCTACAGTAGTTCTCCTGATTAGGCATGCCCTTACCTCATGAGCAGGGCATTGCAGCTTTGGTAGCAACTATTACGACATGGACTCTGCTGCTGTGGACCCGGGGAGAGTGAGTGCAGATTCATTGCACCCACACTCCTCACATGAAGGGTCCGCACTCCTAGAAAATGGGGGATACGTTCCCTGAGTGTCTCCCCCCCATATTCTAGACGGTCCAGAGTCGTCGTGGGACCCCTTTATTTTTTTTCTTACAATAAATTGGTGAAAGAGGAAATGTTTTGGGGACTGTTTTTTCAAATAAATTTCTTTTGTCGATTTTTTTTTTTTGTTAGTACTGACAGTTTATGATGTGGGGTATCTAATAGACACCATGACATCACAAACTGCTGGGCTTGATCTCAGGTGACTTTACAGCTAGTATCAACCCGATTTATTACCCCGTTTGCCACTGCACCAGGGCACGGGATGAGCTGGGGTGAAGCGCCAGGATTGGCGCATCTAGTGGATGCGCCACGTCTGGGGTGCCTGCGGCCTGCTATTTTTAGGCTGTGAAGGCCCAATAACTATGGACCTTCCCACCCTGAGAATACCAGACCACAGCTGTCCGCTTTACCTTGGCTGGTGATCCAATTTGGGGGAGACCCTACTTTTATTGTGTAATTATTAATATTTATAAAATAATTATAAAAAAGAGCCTGAGGGGACCTCCACATTGGATCCCCAACCACGGTAAAGCTGCCAGCTGTGGTTTTCAGGCTACAGCCGTCTGCTTTACCCTAGCTGGCTATCAAAAATGGGGGGACCCAATGTCATTTTTTTTTAACTATTTTTTAAATAGAAAAAATTAATGGGCTTCCCTGTATTTTGATTGCCAACCAAGGTATCGGCAGGCAGACTGGGGTGGCAACCCATAGCTGTCTGCTTTATCTGCGCTGAGAATCAAAAATACCGCGGAGCGCTACGTCATTTTTTTAAAGATTTATTTTTACAGCACTGTGATGTCCAGCAATCAAAATACAGGGAAGCCCATTTTATTTTTAGTTATTTAAATAAATAATTAAAAAAAATATATATGGGCTCCCGCTGCATTTTTTGTATTGCTAGGTAAGGGTAATCCAAGCAGCTACTGGCTGCTAACCCCCACTGCTTGATGTTACCTTCACTGGCAATGGAAAATCCAGGGAAGCATTTTTTATTTTTTTTGCCAAAAAACTACAAAAAAAAGGACGTGAGCTTCGCCATATTTTTGTATGCTAGCCAGGTATAGCAGGCAGGTGCTGGAAGAGTTGGATACAGCGCCAGAAGATGGCGCTTCTATGAAAATGCCATTTTCTGAGGCGGCTGCAGACTGCAATTCGCAGCAGTGGTGCCCAGAAATCTCAGGCCAACCTGTGCTGCGGATTCCAATCCCCAGCTGCCTAGTTGTACCTGGCTGGACACAAAAATGGGGCGAAGCCTACGTCATTTGTTTTCTAATTATTTCATGAAATTCATGAAATAATAAAAAAAGGGCTTCCCTTTATTTTTGGTTCCCAGCCGGGTACAAATAGGCAACTAGGGGTTGGGGGCAGCCGTACCTGCCTGCTGTACCTGGCTAGCATACAAAAATATGGCGAAGCCCACATAATTTTTTCAGGGGGCAAAAAACTTCTGCATACAGTCCTGGATGGAGTATGCTGAGCCTTGTAGTTCTGCAGCTGCTGTCTGTCTGTATGGAGAAGAGCAGACAGCATCTGCAGAATTACAAGGCTCAGCATACTCCATCCAGGACTGTATGCAGAATTTTTTTTCCCACCAAAAAAATGACGTGGGCTTCGCCATATTTTTGTATGCTAGCCAGGTACAGCAGGCAGCCACGGGCTGCCTCCAACCCCCAGTTGCCTATTTGTACCCGGCTGGGAACCAAAAATATAGGGAAGCCCGTTTTTTTTAATTATTTCACTTATTTCATGAAATAATTAAAAAACAAATGACGTGGGCTTCGCCCCATTTTTGTGTCCAGCCAGGTACAACTAGGCAGCTGGGGATTGGAATCCGCAGCACAGGTTAGCCCGAGGTTTCTGGGCGCCTCTGCTGCGAATTTCAGTCCGCAGCTGTCCCAGAAAATGGCGCTCTCATAGAAGCGCCATCATCTGGAGCTGTATCCAACTCTTCCAACAGCCCTGGAGCCGGGTGGCTTGTTGGGTAATCATGAGTTAATACTGGCTTTGTTTTACTAGCCAGTATTAAGCCAGAGATTCTTAATGTCAGGCACGTTTGACCCGGCCATTAAGAATCTCCAATAAAGGGTTAAAAAAAAACACCACACAGAGAAAAAATACTTTAATAGAAATAAATACACAGACACATTAGAGACTCCATCTTTATTACCCCCTGTCAGCCCTCCACGATCCTGCTCTTCTGTCTTCTTTCTTTCTAGTGTAGTAGTAGTGACGATTGTAGTGAGGATGAGTTTACCCAGCTCATCACTTGGGGCTGGGGAACCTCATCCTCACTACAATCATCACTACAAACGGGAAGCAGCGTGCAGCGTGCAGATCAGTGCTGGCTGTCAGCGGTAACAGCGGTAAAGGCCCCGTCACACTAAGGCTAAGTTCACATTTCCGCTAAAATGTATCAGTCACAATCCGCTGCTCTTGTAAACAGCGGAATCCGTTTAGCGGATTCCGCTGCTCCCATAGACTTGTATGAGCAGCGGATTGTGACTGATGATGCTGCGTTGCACCCTCCGCCCGACTGATCAGTCGTGGAACGACTGACCGCCGGGCGGGAGGAACGCAGCATGTAACGTTTTTTGAGCAGCGAGATCCGTCGGATTTCGCTGCGCATGCTCTCTGGCTCCCTGCACACGTCACCAGCTTTGGTTGGTTACCCGATATTTACCCTGGTTACGGTGCAAGGAGCCAGCGCTAAGCGGTGTAGGCCCGTAACCAAGGTAAATATCGGGTAACCAAGGTAAACATCGGGTGCTTTGCTGTTACCCGATATTTAGGCTGGTTACGTGTGCAGGGAGGCCGACACTTCCCCGCTCGGCCCCGCCCCCTCCCGCACTCCGCACATGTATGTACACACACACACACACACACACACACACACACACCTGTCCCCAGCCATGCAGACAAGCACTGCCACTGACACCCTCGTCTGGCCCCGCCCCCTGCTCGGCTCCGCCCCCTCCCGCACTTTGCATGTGCACACACATACATACATACATGCACATACATACATACATGCACATACACACACTCACTCACACATACACTCACCTGTCCCCAGCCATGCAGACCGCAGCACTTCTACTGACATCCTCAGCGCCTGGCCCCGCCCCCTGCTCGGCTCCGCCCCCTCCCGCACTTTGCATGTGCACACACATACATACATACATGCACATACACACACTCACTCACTCACAGATACACTCACCTGTCCCCAGCCATGCAGACCGCAGCACTTCTACTGACATCCTCAGCGTCTGGCCCCGCCCCCCGCTCGGCTCCGCCCCCTCCCGCACTTTGCATGTGCACACACATACATACATGCACATACACACACTCACTCACTCACAGATACACTCACCTGTCCCCAGCCATGCAGACCGCAGCACTTCCACTGACATCCTCAGCGCCTGGCCCCGCCCCCCGCTCGGCTCCGCCCCCTCCCGCATTCAGCATGTGTATACACACACACACTCACACACTCACACACACACACACTCACCTGTCCTGCAGTCACTGCGGCACTGACGTCCTCAGTGCCACGGCCCCGCTCGGCTCCTCCCCTCCCCCCCGAACTCCGCCCCCCGCACACAACGGAATCCGACAAAGAATTCTGTTCTTTGTCATCCGTTGTACAGCGTTGAACAGCGCATCAGTCACATGCGTCAAGCGACGCATGTGACTGATACAAATCAACGGAAATGTGAACTTAGCCTTAGCAACTTACCAGCGATCCCAGCAACGATAGGGATCGCTGGTAAGTTGCTAGGAGGTTGCTGGTGAGATGTCACACTAGCGACGCTCCAGCGATCCCACCAGCAACCTGACCTGGCAGGGATCGCTGGAGCGTGGCTACACGAGTTGCTGGTGAGCTCACCAGCAACCAGTGACCAGCCCCCAGCGCCGCGTGGAAGATGCTGCGCTTGGTAACTAAGGTAAATATCGGGTAACCAACCCGATATTTACCTTGGTTACCAGCGCACGCAGCTACACGTGCAGAGAGCAGGGAGCAGCGCACACTGAGCGCTGGCTCCCTGCTCTCCTAGTTACAGCACACATCGGGTTAATTACCCGATGTGTGCTGCAGCTAAATGTGCACAGAGCAGGGAGCAGCGCACACTACTTAGCGCTGGCTCCCTGCTCTCCTAGTTACAGCACACATCGGGTTAATTACCCGATATGTGCTGCAGCTACATGTGCACAGAGCAGGGAGCAGCGCACACCGCTTAGCGCTGGCTCCCTGCTCTCAGACGCTGACAGACGCGTTACCATAGCAACGGTGCTCTCGGAGCCGCGGTTAGCGGTGACGTCACCGCTAACTGCGTTGCTATGGCAACCTCCGTTAATGACCGGCTGTGTCAGCCGGTCCCTAACGGAATGGGGAGTCGACCGTGTGGTAGAGCATGTCGCCGGTACACGGCGATACACATATGTGCACCGTGTACCGGAGAGATGCACTCGCAGGTCCTACATGACTCGTCATAGTCATGTGACCAGTCTGTAGCCAATGAGATAATAGCCACGTGACTGGTCACATGGCTATTTTGACGTCACGATAGGTCCTGCATCACTGCTGCAGTGCCAGTCACCGGGAGGATTCAGCGATCATCGGATGGAATAGCGGCAGGAGACAGAGTGCAGAAGGGATCGCGGGGACCGGTAAGTGTTATGGCAATGTTTATTAACTGTTTGTGTACATTTATAATGCATTTTTATGTGTTTGTGATTGCCTCCCATTCTAGCCTATACGTTCGAGTTCGGTTCGTCGAACGTTCGACGAACCGAACTCGAACGGGACCCCCGTTCGGCGAACCGACCTCGAGCCGAACCGCGACCGGTTCGCTCATCTCTACTCTTGGCTACCGAAATGCTGCCTTTCCACCTGGTGGACACAGAGGATTTTCGAGATATTATGTCTGTCGCAGTGCCCCAGTACCAGATGCCCAGTCGCCACTACTTTTCCAAGAAAGGTGTGCCTGCGCTACACCAGCATGTCGCACACAACATCACCGCTTCCTTGAGAAACTCTGAGTGTGAACGGGTGCATTTCACCACCGATACTTGGACCAGTAAGCATGGACAGGGACATTACATGTCACTGACTGGGCACTGGGTAACTATGGTGATAGATGGTGAAGGGTCTGCTGCACAAGTCTTGCCATCCCCACGACTTGTGCGTCAATCCTCTGTCTGTATAAGTTCGTCCAACGCTTCTGCCTCCTCAACCTTGTCTGGGTCCTCCACCTCTGCCCCAAGTCTGCCTGGTCAGGCCATCAGCATTGCAACTGCGCACAAGGAATCACGCACACCCTACTCAACACCGTCTACACACAGCAGCCAGATCTCTGTCCCTCAGATGTGGTCAAATAAAATGCCATTTCCTGCGACCCATGACAAAGCTAAGAGGTTGACTCTATCCCTCTGTAAGCTCTTGGCTACCGAAATGCTGCCTTTCCGCCTAGTGGACACACAGGATTTTAGAGACCTTATGTCTGTCACTGTGCCCCAGTACCAGATGCCTAGTCGCCACTACTTCTCTAAGAAAGGTGTGCCTGCGCTACACCAGCATGTCGCACACAACATCACCGCTTCCTTGAGAAACTCTGTGTGTGAACGGGTGCATTTCACCACCGATACTTGGACCAGTAATCATGGACAGGGACGTTACATGTCGCTGACTGGGCACTGGGTAACTATGGAGATAGATGGTGAATAGTGATGAGCGAGTATGCTTGTTACTACTCGGTACTCGCACGAGTATCACTGTACTCGGGCTACTCGGCGGGGACCGAGTAATCTCGCGATACTCGTGCTGTACTCGTGGTCTTCATCCCTGCATGTTGGCGCTCTTTTGAGAGCCAACCCTCATGCAGGGATTGGCTGGCAGACCACTGCAATGCCACATCCCTGTTAGTTGTGGAATTGCAGTGATTGGCCGGCCTGCACAGCGTGACCGAGCCTTTATACCGGCGGGCGCGCTGTGCTCTGCTCACAGCCATCCAGACAGTCAGTGCAGGGAGAGTGTCGCTGCTTCAGGGAAAGGTTTGCGGCCCTTTATATTTAGTTCCGGAGCAGGGCTGCAAACAATGTGACCAGAAGTCCTTCTCAGGACATACAATAAGTTGTATACAGGCAGGCAGGGTATAGCCAGGTCGGAGTACAGTAGCAGAGTACTTCTCAGGACTATTGTTGCTATATACAGGCAGGGTATAGCCAGGTCGGAATACAGGCTAGTGACCAGAAGAGTCCTTGTCAGGACTATTGTAGCAGTATACAGGCAAGCAGGCAGGCAGGCAGGGTATATAGCCATTCCTAGTGGTGACCGTATACCAGCCTTCATCATATCTGGGGCTGGTGTACACAGTCTAAAACAGTCCAGATAGTGTCAAACTTCTCATTAATTGTCGCTCCTAAAAACCTGTTAGGTTCTTAGTGCGTCCGTGCTTGCATTTAAAAACCGCACGTGTGTGCCTGTCGGTGGCAGCGTACAGCTGCACTTGTGTGCGTTTTTACCAAACTATTATATAACGCACAAGTGTAGTGTATAATACACGTCAGTCAGCAGTGGCTGATAGTGTCAGAGTTCTCATTAATTTTTGCTCCTAAAACCTGTTAGGTTCTTAGTGCGTCCGTGCTTGCATTTAATAACCGCACGTGTGTGCCTGTCGGTGGCAGCGTACAGGTGCACTTGTGTGCGTTTTTACCAAACTATTATATAACGCACAAGTGTAGTGTATAATACACGTCAGTCAGCAGTGGCTGATAGTGTCAGAGTTCTCATTAATTTTTGCTCCTAAAACCTGTTAGGTTCTTAGTGCGTCCGTGCTTGCATTTAAAAACCGCACGTGTGTGCCTGTCGGTGGCAGCGTACAGGTGCACTTGTGTGCGTTTTTACCAAACTATTATATAACTCACAAGTGTAGTGTATAATACACGTCAGTCAGCAGTGGCTGATAGTGTCAGAGTTCTCATTAATTTTTGCTCCTAAAACCTGTTAGGTTCTTAGTGCGTCCGTGCTTGCATTTAAAAACCGCACGTGTGTGCCTGTCGGTGGCAGCGTACAGGTGCACGATTTGCACAAACTTGGATATAATGCCCAAGTCTAGTGAATACACGTCAGCACAGCATTGCAAAATGCGCAAGGGCGTTGGCAAGGAACAAGGAAGTGGACGTGATGGTGGTGCAGGCAGAGGCCGAGGTCGTGGGCAAGCTCTAATTTCGCCACAACAAAGGGCCACATCTAGTCGCTCGCACGTCCTGTCCCAAATTCTTGGGGACCGCAGCAGTACACCGCTCTTGAACCAAGACCAGTGTCAACAGGTTGTTAGTTGGATAGCGGATAATGCTTCCAGTCAGATTGGCACCACCACAAACACTCTGTCTTCCACACGGTCAAGTGTCAGTAGCCGTGATACTGCACCGCACATTTCAGAACCTGATCCTCCTTCCTACCACAAGGCTGAGTACACGTCCTCGGACATTAATGATCCCACACTTGGACACTCGGAAGAGCTGTTCACGTTTCCATTCTCACATTCTGGCCTCTCGCCAGCTAATGTTGAAGTGGGTCATGAGGAGATCGTATGTAAAGATGGCCAAATATTTGAGCAGCCACGTTCTCACGAAGTTGGCAACGTGTCTCAACAAGGGGTGGACGATGATGAGACACAATTGTCAGGAAGTCAGGAGGAGGAGCAGGGTGCGGAAGAGGAAGACGACGTGGTGGATGATCCAGTAACTGACCCAACCTGGCAGGAGGATATGCAGAGCGAGGACAGCAGTGCACAGGGGGAGGGAGGCGTAGCATCCCAACAGGCAGTAAGAAGCAGGGTGGTGGCTCCAGGCAGAAGTCAGGCAACCGTTCCCCGGAACAACAACACGACACAAGGTGCCTGTACAAATGTTAGGTCTTCCCGAGTCTGGCAGTTTTTTAAGTTGGCTCCAGATGATTCTAAAAAGGCCATTTGCAACACCTGCCGTGCCAGCATCAGCAGGGGTACCAAAACTAGCAGCCTGACCACCACCAGCATGATCAGGCACATGTCAGCCAAGCACCCGACTTTGTGGGAAGTACAACAGAGTCGAGGAGCAGTGCTTGCTGATGTCACTGCTACGTCTTCGCTGGTTGTGCATGCGAGCCAATCCCCTGTCCATGCTGCCTGCGAACAAGCCTACTCCGGTCCTGCACCTGCAGTTGCCTACGCAGAAATAACACCATCATCAAGCACGTCCTTGTCCCAGTGCAGCGTTCAGTTATCCATTCAGCAAGCCTTTGAACGCAGGCGCAAATACACTGCCAACACCCCACATGCCACAGTTCTAAATGCTAACATTTCGCGACTGCTTGCGCTGGAAATGTTGCCTTTTAGGCTGGTGGAGACAGAAGCATTCCGCGACCTGATGGCGACAGCTGTCCCACGTTACTCGGTCCCCAGCCGCCACTATTTCTCCCGGTGTGCCGTCCCCGCGTTGCATAACCACGTGTCACAAAACATCACACGTGCCCTGAACAACGCTGTTTCACCCAAAGTCCACCTAACCACAGACACATGGACAAGTGCTTGTGGGCAAGGCCGCTACATATCGTTGACGGCACACTGGGTTAATATTGTGGAAGCTGGGACCCAGTCTGAGCGAGGGACGGAACACGTCCTTCCCACACCAAGGTTTGCAGGCCCTACCTCAGTCAGTGTTTCACCCACACTCTACAGCTTCGGAATGTCATGCTCTTCAGCCTCCTCCTCCTCCTGCGCATCCTCATCCACTGTACCCTCCACACCAGTCCCAAGCTGGAAGCACTGCAGCACTGCCTCGGCGAAGCGGCAACAGGCTGTGCTGAAGCTAATCTGCATAGGTGACAAACCCCACAATGCAGAAGAGGTGTGGACAGCTCTGAAACAGCAGGCAGATCACTGGCTCACACCTCTGAACCTAAAGCCAGGAAAGGTCGTGTGTGACAATGGCCGGAACCTGGTGGCGGCTTTGAGGCGAGGCCAGCTGACACATGTTCCATGCGTGGCCCATGTGCTCAACCTCGTGGTTCAGTGGTTTCTAAAGTCATACCCAGAGGTGTCTGATCTGCTGGTAAAAGTTCGCCGCCTGTCTGCACATTTTCGAAAGTCACCTACTGCTTCAGCCGGCCTTGCCGGCTTTCAGCGCCGTTTGCATCTTCCGGCTCACAGACTGGTGTGTGATGTCCCCACTAGTGATGAGCGAGCATGCTTGTAACTACTCAGTACTCGCACGAGTATCGCTGTACTCGGGCTGCTCGGTGGGGACCGAGTAATCTCGCGATACTCGTGCTGTACTCGTGGTCTTCATATCTGCATGTTGGCGCTCTTTTGAGAGCCAGCCCTCATGCAGGGATTGGCTGGCAGACCACTGCAATGCCACAGCCCTGTTAGTTGTGGAATTGCAGTGATTGGCCGGCCTGCACAGCGTGACCGAGCCTTTATATCGGCCGGCGCGCTGTGCTCTGCTCACAGCTATCCAGACTGTCAGTGCAGGGAGAGTGTCGCTGATTCAGGGAAAGCTTTGCGGCCCTTTATAGCTTTTTCAGTTGCAGGGCTGCAAACAGTGTGACCAAAAGTCCTTCTCAGGACTATTCTAGTTGTATACAGGCAGGCAGGGTATAGCCAGGTCGGAGTACAGTAGCAGAGTCCTTCTCAGGACTATTGTTGCTATATACAGGCAGGGTATAGCCAGGTCTGAATACAGGCTAGTGACCAAAAGAGTCCTTGTCAGGACTATTGTACCAGTATACAGGCAGGCAGGCAGGCAGGGTAGTGGTGACCGTATACCAGCCTTCATCATATCTGGGGCTGGTGTACACAGTGTAAAACAGTCCAGATAGTGTCTGACTTGTCTGTAATTGTCGCTCCCCAAAAAAACCTGTTAGGTTCTTATTGCGTCCGTGCTTGGTTTTTAAAACCGCACGTGTGTGCCTGTTGGTGGCAGCGTACAGGTGCACTTGTGTGCAATTTCCAGAAACTTTGATATAACGCACAAGTAGTGAATATACACGTCAGCAGTGCACAGCATTGCAAAATGCGCAAGGGCATTGGCAAGGAACAAGGAAGTGGACGTGATGGTGGTGCAGGCAGAGGCCGAGGTCGTGGGCAAGCTCTAATTTCGCCACAACAAAGGGCCACATCTAGTCGCTCGCACGTCCTGTCCCAAATTCTTGGGGACCGCAGCAGTACACCGCTCTTGAACCAAGACCAGTGTCAACAGGTTGTTAGTTGGATAGCGGATAATGCTTCCAGTCAGATTGGCACCACCACAAACACTCTGTCTTCCACACGGTCAAGTGTCAGTAGCCGTGATACTGCACCGCACATTTCTGAACCTGATCCTCCTTCCTACCACCAGGCTGAGTACACGTCCTCCTCGGACATTAATGATCCCACACTTGGACACTCGGAAGAGCTGTTCACGTTTCCATTCACACATTCTGGCCTCTCGCCAGCTCATATTGAAGTGGGTCATGAGGAGATCGTCTGTACAGATGGCCAAATATTTGAGCAGCCACGTTCTCATGAAGTTGGCAACGTGTCTCAACAAGTGGTGGACGATGATGAGACACAATTGTCAGGAAGTCAGGAGGAGGAGCAGGGTGCGGAAGAGGAAGACGACGTGGTGGATGATCCAGTAACTGACCCAACCTGGCAGGAGGATATGCAGAGCGAGGACAGCAGTGCACAGGGGGAGGGAGGCGTAGCATCACAACAGGCAGTAAGAAGCAGGGTGGTGGCCCCAGGCAGAAGTCAGGCAACCGTTCCCCGGAACAACACGACGACACAAGGTGCCTGTACAAATGTTAGGTCTTCCCGAGTCTGGCAGTTTTTTAAGTTGGATCCAGATGATTCAAAAAAGGCCATTTGCAACACCTGCCGTGCCAGCATCAGCAGGGGTACCAAAACTAGCAGCCTGACCACCACCAGCATGATCAGGCACATGTCAGCCAAGCACCCGACTTTGTGGGAAGTACAACAGAGTCGAGGAGCAGTGCTTGCTGATGTCACTGCTACGTCTTCGCTGGTTGTGCATGCGAGCCAATCCTCTGTCCATGCTGCCTGCGAACAAGCCTCCTCCACTCCTGCACCTGCAGTTGCCTACGCAGAAAGAACACCATCATCAAGCACGTCCTTGTCCCAGCGCAGCGTTCAGTTATCCATTCAGCAAACCTTTGAACGCAGGCGCAAATACACTGCCAACACCCCACATGCCACAGTTCTAAATGCTAACATTTCGCGACTGCTTGCGCTGGAAATGTTGCCTTTTAGGCTGGTGGAGACAGAAGCATTCCGTGACCTGATGGCGGCAGCTGTCCCACGTTACTCGGTCCCCAGCCGCCACTATTTCTCCCGATGTGCCGTCCCCGCGTTGCATAACCACGTGTCACAAAACATCACACGTGCCCTGAACAACGCTGTTTCACCCAAGGTCCACCTAACCACAGACACGTGGACAAGTGCTTGTGGGCAAGGCCGCTACATCTCGTTGACGGCACACTGGGTTAATATTGTGGAAGCTGGGACCCAGTCTGAGCGAGGGACGGAACACGTCCTTCCCACACCAAGGTTTGCAGGCCCTACCTCAGTCAGTGTTTCACCCACACTCTACAGCTCCGGAATGTCATGCTCTTCAGCCTCCTCCTCCTCCTGCGCATCCTCATCCACTGTGCCCTCCACACCAGTCACAAGCTGGAAGCACTGCAGCACTGCCTCGGCGAAGCGGCAACAGGCTGTGCTGAAGCTAATCTGCATAGGTGACAAACCCCACAATGCAGAAGAGCTGTGGACAGCTCTGAAACAGCAGGCAGATCACTGGCTCACACCTCTGAACCTAAAGCCAGGAAAGGTCGTGTGTGACAATGGCCGGAACCTGGTGGCGGCTTTGAGGCGAGGCCAGCTGACACATGTTCCATGCGTGGCCCATGTGCTCAACCTCGTGGTTCAGTGGTTTATAAAGTCATACCCAGAGCTGTCTGATCTGCTGGTAAAGTTCGCCGCCTGTCTGCACATTTTCGAAAGTCACCTACTGCTTCAGCCGTTTGCATCTTCCGGCTCACAGACTGGTGTGTGATGTCCCCACGCGTTGGAATTCAACTCTGCACATGTTGGTCAGGATATGTGAGCAGAAGAGGGCAGTTGTTGAGTACCTGCATCACCTAAGCCGTCGGGAAATGGGTCAAACTCCACACATAACACCTGAGGAGTGGAGATGGATGTCAGACCTATGTACCATCCTCCAAAACTTTGAGGACTCCACCAAGATGGTGAGTGGTGATGACGCCATTATTAGCGTCACCATACCGCTACTCTGCCTTCTAAAACGGTCTCTGCTGAAAAACAAACATGATGCATTGCAGGCTGAGCGCGATGAGTTGCAGCAAGAAACAGTAGTGGGTGTGGGTGATAACACACAGCCCAGCCTCGTCTCATCACAACGTGCAGTGGAGGACTATGACGAGGAGGAGGATGAAGACATGGAGCAACTCTCCGGCCAAATTGAGGATATGACATGCACACCAGTCATATCCTCGGTTCAGCGTGGCTGGCCAGAGGACAGGGTAGATGAGGAGGAGGAGGAGGAGGAGGACAGCATGTTCAGTCATCTTGTTGGTCAGGCTACTGAAGTCCTGGCTGTTAAGAGTCTGGCGCACATGGCTGACTTTATGGTAAGCTGCCTGTCTCGTGACCCTCGCGTTAAGAACATCTTGGCCGACAATCATTACTGGTTGGTAACACTGTTAGACCCACGCTACAAGGAGAACTTTTTGTCTCTTATTCCCGTGGAGGAGAGGTCAACCAAAATGCAGCAGTTCCGGAAGGCCATACTCACGGAAGTAGGCAAAGCATTCCCCTCACAAAACGCTAGCGGCATAGGTCAGGAATCAGTGGACAACCGAGGCGTACAGCCGAGAGAGGCACAAGTCCAATCCGCCAGAGGTAGGGGAACAGTCTTTAAGATGTGGGACAGTTTTCTCAGCCCCTCACGTACCACAGCCCCTGAGGTGCGGGGTAGTGCTACAAGAAATCCTAAGTTTGCCCAGATGCTGAAGGAGTACCTTGCAGATCGAACAACTGTACTCCGACATTCCTCTGTGCCTTACAATTATTGGGTATCCAAGCTGGACACGTGGCATGAATTGGCTCTCTACGCCTTGGAAGTCCTGGCCTGCCCTGCTGCTAGCGTTTTGTCAGAGAGTGTTTTTAGTGCCGCAGGTGGAATCATTACAGATAAACGCACCCGCCTGTCAACTGAAAATGCTGACAGGCTGACTCTGATCAAGATGAACAAGGGTTGGATTGGGCCAGACTTCACCACACCACCAGCAAATGAGAGCGGAATTTAAAGTTTGCCATGTACCTCCACTCACCCATGGGTACACACTTCTGGACTTTGGATAATCGCTGGACTGCTCCTCCTTCTCCTCATGCACCACCATGATGATGACCGTTACAAATTGCAATACTTAGGCCTTTGTTTCAGGTATACCCCCAGTGGTAAATTTTTTCGCCCATTCTTTGCAGAATGGACATTACAACGACAGGAGACCCGCTCCTTTGCAATGGGAACAATGTTTTGAGGCCCTCATGCACGTCTCTACCCAGGGACAACATGGAGCCTCCCAATTTTTGGCTGCCCTGCCTAAGGGCTATACTATAATACACCCACTTCCTTAAAATGGACACTTAATGTTTTGAGGCCCTCATGCACGTCTCTACCCAGGGACAACGTGGAGCCTCCCAATTTTTGGCTGCCCTGCCTAAGGGCTATACTATAATACACCCACTTCCTTAAAATGGACACTTAATGTTTTGAGGCCCTCATGCACGTCTCTACCCAGGGACAACGTGGAGCCTCCCAATTTTTGGCTGCCCTACCTAAGGGCTATACTATAATACACCCACTTCCTTAAAATGGACACTTAATGTTTTGAGGCCCTCATGCACGTCTCTACCCAGGGACAACGTGGAGCCTCCCAATTTTTGGCTGCCCTGCCTAAGGGCTATACTATAATACACCCACTTCCTTAAAATGGACACAATGTTTTGAGGCCCTCATGCACGTCTCTACCCAGGGACAACGTGGAGCCTCCCAATTTTTGGCTGCCCTGCCTAAGGGCTATACTATAATACACCCACTTCCTTAAAATGGACACTTAATGTTTTGAGGCCCTCATGCACGTCTCTACCCAGGGACAACGTGGAGCCTCCCAATTTTTGGCTGCCCTGCCTAAGGGCTATACTACAATAGACCCACTTCCTTCCAATGGGCACTTCAGGTTTACAGGCCCTCATGCACGTCTCTATCCAGGGACAACGTGGAGCCTCCCAATTTTTGGCTGCCCTGCCTAAGGGCTATACTACAATAGACCCACTTCCTTACAATGGGCACTTCAGGTTTACAGGCCCTCATGCACGTCTGTATGCAGGGGCATTGGTGAACCTCACAATTTTGGACTGCCCTGGCAAAGGAAAATACTACAAAGACTCACTTCCTCAAAATGGGCACATTAGACTCAAGAGGCCTTCATGTACGTCTCTTCTCAGGGACATCGGAGTGCCACACAATGTTTTCACGTAAAATCTTTCATGTATTAATCTCAAAAAGTAACATACACCAGCTCTATCTCACTATTGGGTATGTGCCCTTAACATTTGTGCCATGAAAAATCATTTTGGGGTCATTTTGGAAGGTTTTCTGGTGAGTCCGTAAAAATGGCGTGAAACGCGGACAAAATTGTTCACAGCTGTGACTTTTGAGTGATAAATGCTTCAAGGGGTCTTCCCCATGCTGTTGCCATGTCATTTGAGCACTCTTCTGAGACTTTTGTGACATTTTTAGGGTTTCTACATGCTGCCGGGGGGTCATTTCACAAAAATACTCGGGTCTCCCATAGGATAACATTGAACTCGTTGCTCGGCCCGAGTACACGAGTATCTTGGGAGGCTCGGCCCGAGCTTCGAGCACCCGAGCTTTTTAGTACTCGCTCATCACTAGTCCCCACGCATTGGAATTCAACTCTGCACATGTTGGTCAGGATATGTGAGCAGAAGAGGGTAGTTGTTGAGTACCTGCATCACCTAAGCCGTCGGGAAATGGGTCAAACTCCACACATAACACCTGAGGAGTGGAGATGGATGTCCGACCTATGTACCATCCTCCAAAACTTTGAGGACTCCACCAAGATGGTGAGTGGTGATGACGCCATTATTAGCGTCACCATACCACTACTCTGCCTTCTAAAACGGTCTCTGCTCAAAACCAAACATGATGCATTGCAGGCGGAGCGCGATGAGTTGCAGCAAGAAACAGTAGTGGGTGTGGGTGATAACACACAGCCCAGCCTCGTCTCATCACAACGTGCAGTGTAGGACTATGACGAGGAGGAGGATGAAGACATGGAGCAAATCTCCGGCCAAATTGAGGATATGACATGCACACCAGTCATATCCTCGGTTCAGCGTGGCTGGCCAGAGGACAGGGTAGATGAGGAGGAGGAGGAGGAGGAGGACAGCATGTTCAGTCATCGTGTTGGTCAGGCTACTGAAGTCCTGGCTGTTAAGAGTCTGGCGCACATGGCTGACTTTATGGTAAGCTGCCTGTCTCGTGACCCTCGCGTTAAGAACATCTTGGCCGACAATCATTACTGGTTGGTAACACTGTTAGACCCACGCTACAAGGAGAACTTTATGTCTCTTATTCCCGAGGCGGAGAGGTCAACCAAAATGCAGCAGTTCCGGAAGGCCATAGTCACGGAAGTAGGCAAAGCATTCCCCTCACAAAACGCTAGCGGCATAGGTCAGGAATCAGTGGACAACCAAGGCGTACAGCCGAGAGAGGCACAAGTCCAATCCGCCAGAGGTAGGGGAACAGTCTTCAAGATGTGGGACAGTTTTCTCAGCCCCTCACGTACCACAGCCCCTGAGGTGCGGGGTAGTGCCACAAGAAATCCTAAGTTTGCCCAGATGCTCAAGGAGTACCTTGCAGATCGAACAACTGTACTCCGACATTCCTCTGTGCCTTACAATTATTGGGTATCCAAGGTGGACACGTGGCATGAATTGGCTCTCTACGCCTTGGAAGTCCTGGCCTGCCCTGCCGCTAGCGTTTTGTCAGAGCGTGTTTTTAGTGCCGCAGGTGGAATCATTACAGATAAACGCACCCGCCTGTCAACTGAAAATGCTGATAGGCTGACTCTGATCAAGATGAACAAGGGTTGGATTGGGCCAGACTTCACCACACCACCAGCAAATGAGAGCGGAATTTAAAGTTTGTAACGGGAATTTGCCATGTACCTCCAGTCACCCATGGGTACACACTTCTGGACTTTGGATAATCGCTGGACTGCTCCTCCTTCTCCTCATGCGCCACCATGATGACTGATACAAGAGTTAGGCCTTTGTTTCAGGTATACCCCCAGTGGTAAATTTTTTCGCCCATTCTTTGCAGAATGGACATTACAACGACAGGAGACCCGCTCCTTTGCAATGGGAACAATGTTTTGAGGCCCTCATGCACGTCTCTATCCAGGGACAACGTGGAGCCTCACAATTTTTGGCTGCCCTGCCTAAGGGCTATACTATAATACACCCACTTCCTTAAAATGGACACTTAATGTTTTGAGGCCCTCATGCACGTCTCTATCCAGGGACAACGTGAAGCCTCCCAATTTTTGGCTGCCCTGCCTAAGGGCTATACTACAATAGACCCACTTCCTTACAATGGGCACTTCAGGTTTACAGGCCCTCATGCACGTCTCTATCCAGGGACAACGTGGAGCCTCCCAATTTTTGGCTGCCCTGCCAAAGGGCTATACTATAATACACCTACTTCCTGACAATGGACACTTAATGTTTTGAGGCCCTCATGCACGTCTCTATCCAGGGACAACGTGGAGCCTCACAATTTTTGGCTGCCCTGCCAAAGGGCTATAATATAATACACCCACTTCCTTCCAATGGGCACTTCAGGTTTACAGGCCCTCATGCACGTCTCTATCCAGGGACAACGTGGAGCCTCCCAATTTTTGGCTGCCCTGCCAAAGGGCTATACTATAATACACCCACTTCCTTCCAATGGGCACTTCAGGTTTACAGGCCCTCATGCATGTCTCTATCCAGGGACAACGTGGAGCCTCCCAATTTTTGGATGCCCTGCCAAAGGGCTATACTATAATACACCTACTTCCTGACAATGGACACTTAATGTTTTGAGGCCCTCATGCACGTCTCTATCCAGGGACAACGTGGAGCCTCCCAATTTTTGGCTGCCCTGCCTAAGGGCTATACTACAATAGACCCACTTCCTTACAATGGGCACTTCAGGTTTACAGGCCCTCATGCACGTCTCTATCTAGGGACAACGTGGAGCCTCCCAATTTTTGGCTGCCCTGCCTAAGGGCTATACTACAATAGACCCACTTCCTTCCAATGGGCACTTCAGGTTTACAGGCCCTCATGCACGTCTCTATCCAGGGACAACGTGGAGCCTCCCAATTTTTGGCTGCCCTGCCTAGGGGCTATACTACAATAGATCCACTTCCTTCCAATGTGCACTTCAGGTTTACAGGCCCTCATGCACGTCTCTATCCAGGGACAACGTGGAGCCTCCCAATTTTTGGCTGCCCTGCCTAAGGGCTATACTACAATAGACCCACTTCCTTACAATGTGCACTTCAGGTTTACAGGCCCTCATGCACGTCTCTATCCAGGGACAACGTGGAGCCTCCCAATTTTTGGCTGCCCTGCCTAAGGGCTATACTACAATAGACCCACTTCCTTCCAATAGGCACTTCAGGTTTACAGGCCCTCATGCACGTCTGTATGCAGGGTCATTGGTGAAACTCACAATTTTGGACTGCCCTGGCAAAGGAAAATACTACAAAGACTCAGTTCCTCAAAATGGGCACATTAGACTCAGAGGCCTTTATGTACGTCTCTTCTCAGGGACATCGGAGTGCCACACAATGTTTTACGTAAAATCTTTCATGTATTGATCTCAAAAAGTAACATACATTAGCTCTATCTCACTATTGGGTATGTGCCCTTAACATTTCCGCCATGAAAATTCATTTTGGTGTCATTTTGGAAGGTTTTCTGGTGAGTCCGTAAAAATGGCGTAAAACGCGGACAAAATTGTTCACAGCTGTGACTTTTGAGTGATAAATGCTTCAAGGGGTCTTCCCCATGCTGTTGCCATGTCATTTGAGCACTCTTCTGAGACTTTTGTGACATTTTTAGGGTTTCTACATGCTGCCGGGGGTCATTTCACAAAAATACTCGGGTCTCCCATAGGATAACATTGGGCTCGGTGCTCGGGCCGAGTACACGAGTATCTTGGGATGCTCGGCCCGAGCCTCGAGCACCCGAGCTTTTTAGTACTCGCTCATCACTAATGGTGAAGGGTCTGCTGCACAAGTCTTGCCATCCCCACGACTTGTGTGTCAATCCTCTGTCTGTCCAAGTTCCGCCACTGCTTCTGCCTCCTCCACCTCATCTGGGTCCTCCACCTCCGCCCCAAGCCTGCCTGGTCAGGCCACCAGCGTTCTCACTGCGCAGAAGGAATCAGGCACCCCTCATTACTATGCTGGCAGCAGAGCGCAACGGCATCAGGCGGTCTTTAGCTTGACATGTCTTGGGAATAGGAGTCACACAGCTGAGGAGTTGTGGTCAGCTCTGCGGTCAGAGTTTAATAAATGGTTGTCTCCACTCAACCTGCAGCCTGGTAAGGCCGTGTGCGACAATGCTGCAAACCTGGGTGCGGCCCTTCGCCTGGGCAAGGTGACACACGTGCCTTGTATGGCTCACGTGTTGAACCTTGTCGTCCAGCAATTCTTAACACACTCTCCCGGCCTAGATGGCCTTCTGACCAGGGCACGAAAACTGTCTGCTCACTTCCGCCGTTCAACCGCCGCAGCTGAGCGACTTGCATCTCTCCAGAAGTCTTTCGGCCTGCCGGTTCATTGCCTGAAATGCGATGTGGCGACACACTGGAATTCGACTCTCCACATGTTACAGCGACTGTGGCAGCACTGCCGAGCCCTGGTGCAATACGTCATGACGTAGAGCCTGGGCCAACGAGATGCAGGGGTGGGGCAGATCACCCTGATGGAGTGGTCTCAGATCAAGGACCTATGCACCCTTCTGCACAGTTTCGACATGGCGACGAATATGTTTAGCGCTGACAATGCCATTATCAGCATGACAATTCCAGTCATTTACATGCTGGAGCACACGCTAAACACTATTCGGAGTCAGGGGGTGGGACAACAGGAAGGGGAGGAACTACAGGAGGATTCATATGCGCAAGGGACAACAACATCACCAAGGTCCAGACGTTCATCATCACCAACGCAGCAGGCATGGGACCATGGGGGACAGGGATCAACAAAAGCACATAGTAGCAGGCGAAATGTTGAGGAAGGTGCAGGAGAACATGAAGAAATGGAGGGCGAACTGTCCATGGACATGGAAGACTCAGCAGATGAGGGAGACCTTGGTAAAATTTCAGTTGAAAGAGGTTGGGGGGAGATGTCAGAGGAAGAAAGAACGGTTAGCACCTCTATGCCACAAACACAGCGTGGACTTGGTCCGCATGGCTGCGCAAGACACATGAGTGCCTTCTTGTTGCACTACCTCCAACATGACCCTCGTATTGTCAAAATTAGAAGTGATGATGACTACTGGATTGCCACACTATTAGATCCCCGGTACAAGTCCAAATTTTGTGACATAATTCCAGCCATAGAAAAGGACGCACGTATGCAGGAGTATCAGCAGAAGCTGTTACTCGATCTTAGCTCGGCTTTTCCACCAAACAACCGTGCAGGTGCAGGGAGTGATTCTCCCAGTTGTAACTTGACAAACATGGGACGGTCTCGTCATCTTCAACAGTCTACCCGTACCAGTAGGACTGTATCTGGTGCTGGTAACAGCAATTTTATGGAATCTTTTCATAATTTTTTTAAACCCTCCTTTGCAAGGCCACCAGAGACAACAAGTCTGACACATAGTCAACGGCTGGAGAGGATGATACAGGAGTATCTCCAAATGAACATCAATGCCATGACTTTGCAAATGGAGCCTTGCTCCTTTTGGGCTTCAAATCTAGAAAAATGGCCAGAGCTCTCCAGTTACTCCCTGGAGATTTTGTCATGTCCAGCTGCCAGCGTTGTCTCTGAACGTGTCTTCAGTGCTGCTGGGTGTGTGCTGACAGATAAGCGCACGCGTCTGTCCAGTGACAATGTGGACAGACTAACGTTCATCAAAATGAACAAGTCATGGATCCACCAGGAATTTACTACCCCTGTGTCATCCTGGGGAGAGTAAATGCTTGTGGATTTGGAATGTGCTTGATGCAAATCAAAACATCCTGTTTGCAACTAGGGCACAAGTGCTGCCACTGATAAGGTGTCTGTGTGGCCCAATTTTTTGAAAAAAGGGAAACTCCGCTTGGAGTAACCCTTGTGTGCTGTGTTTTTTAAAAATGATCCAAGATGAACAGAGCTGGGATCAGGAAAGACTTTGCTACCTACCCCGGTGTCATCCTGGGGACGGTTAAGAATAGCGTATTTTTTAATGTGCTTGATGCAAATCAAAACATCCTGTTTACAACTAGGGCACAAGTGCTACCACTGAATGGGTGGGTCTGTGTGGGGCACAATTTTTGGAAAAAAAGGGAGACTCCGCTTGGAGTAACCCTTGCTTGCTGTGTTTTTTAAAAATGATCCAAGATGAACAGAGCTGGTATCAGGAAATACTTTGCTACCTACCCCGGTGTCATCCTGGGGACGGTTAAGAATAGCATATTTTTGAATGTGCTTGATGCAAATCTAGCTGTGAAGTGTACAACTAGCGCACAAGTGCTGCCACTGAATGGGTGGGTTTGTGTGGGGCCCAATTTTTGGAAAAAAAGGGAGACTCAGCTTGGAGTAACCCTTAATTGCTGTGTTTTTTAAAAATGATCCAAGATGAACAGAGCTGGGATCAGGAAAGACTTTATCTACCTACCCCGGTGTCATGCTGGGGACGGTTAATTATGGCGTATTTTTGAATGTGCTTGATGCAAATCTAGCTGTGAAGTGTCCAACTGGGGCACAACTGCTGCCACTGAATGGGTGGGTGTGTTTGGGGCCCAATTTTTGGAAAAAAAGGGAGACTCCGCTTGGAGTAACCCTTGCTTGCTGTGTTTTTTTTAAAAGGAGCCAAGATGAACAAGTCATGGTTCAGCTAAGACTTTATCTACCTACCCCGGTGTCATGCTGGGGACGGTTAATTATGGCGTATTTTTGAATGTGCTTGATGCAAATCTAGCTGTGAAGTGTACAACTGGGGCACAACTGCTGCCACTGAATGGGTGGGTGTGTGTGGGGCCCAATTTTTGGAAAAAAAGGGAGACTCCACTTGGAGTAACCCTTGCTTGCTGTGTTTTTTAAAAATGATCCAAGATGAACAGAGCTGGGATCAGGAAAGACTTTGCTACCTACCCCGGTGTCATCCTGGGGACGGTTAACTATGGCGTATTTTTGAATGTGCTTGATGCAAATCAAAACATCCTGTTTGCAACTAGGGCACAAGTGCTGCCATTGATAAGGTGTCTGTGTGGCCCAATTTTTGGAAAAAAGGGAGACTCCGCTTGGAGTCACCTTGCGGTGTTTTACATGATTTTAGAAGGGCATGCCATGCTTATATCTGTGTCTCATCCTCTTTTTCCTCGTAACGCTGTTTTGTTTTCACATGAGAATTTGTCCTTGTCACTTTCCCATGTGTTTGTGTTGTGTTGTGAGTTGTTTGTCACTTTTTGGACACCTTTGAGGGTGTTTCCTAGGTGTTTTTATGTGTTTGTGATTGCCTGCCATTGTTTCCTATGCAGTTCGAGTTCGGTTCGTCGAACGTTCGACTAACCGAACTCGATCGGGACCTCCGTTCGGTGAACTGACCTCGAGCCGAACCGCGACCGGTTCGCTCATCTCTAGTCCTAAGTTTGTTGGCACGCATGAGATTTGTGAGGTAGTTAATCTAGTGGCCTTTAGACTAGAACTTCCTCTTTCTTTTTTCATCCCGAATGTGTTCAATACATGACTGCTAAATGAGTTTGTCGCATCGGTTTTGTCTACCTCAAATCTACTTCCTCTGGTTTTTGCTGGTGAGAGTGAAAATTATCAGTATTAAGAATTGTTGATTCTTGGAAAAACCGTAGTTCCCTGCAATGTCTCATCCAGTGCAATGGGTATGGACTCGAGGAGTGATCCTGCTTTGTCTGGTCTAGGTCTCCCATCATAGGCTTCCTGGAAAACTTAGGGGGGGCACTGGTCTCCTAGAAGAGGGGGTGCCGTTACAAGGTATGAGTGTTGTAAATGACAGCTCAGCAATCTTATTAGGAGGGGTCTGTTAAATTTCTTTCAGATGCCATCTATTCTAGGTGATTTCATGGCTATTAAGCAATCTGACAATGGTCAGACTATTTTTGATTGTAGTTATGCTCAAGTGATTTATGTTTGCTCTGTATGCTATGTAATATTTTAATTTCCATTGCTGACTTTGAACTTTCCTTTGACCACTTGCTTAACTCATCCTTTTTGTCTTAATCCATTACCTGTATAATACTTTGACCTCGAACTGTGCCCTGACTACGCTTTTGTCTTTTCCTATTATCTATTTCGAACCCTATTGGTACTAACTCCAGACACCTTGACCATCTTGCCTAATGGCAAGTCCATGTGTAGTAACTAGCCTCACACCCTCAAAATATATTTCTTTATTTTCCTGTGCAAAAGTAGAAAAAAAAAATTATTTGAGTATGGTTGTATTATTGATGAAATAAAATGCACAGCCAAAGAAATAAATGGAACTTTATGTCCAAATAATTAAATTTTAAATACAGGGTGGTCCATAAGTATGGATACACCCTGGGTGGGCCATACGTATGGTTACACCCTGATAAAGTGGAAGTGGTTGCTGATATCACCTTACTGTTTGTGACATATTAGTACATGGGAGGAGCCAAACATTGGAGGCCTGGTGACGCCCATGGCTGCCATCTGCAAAGCCACCATTCAACTTTATTTTTTTTATCAGGGTGTATCCATACTTATGACCCACCCTGTCTAGCAAAAAGGCAATGGTATTTTCCAGTCATGGTAATAAAAACAAATGCACAAACAGAATGCAGCAAACCGCCTTGGTAATACAGGTGCAAAATACTGATTAAATAACCAATCTCAACCTATCAGTTCATGGAGGGCGTTATTTCCCAGTATTAGAATTGCACACAGATGAGGCTTGCACTAGGAGACAAGTCACACACATCACATGGGAAGCACACTGCCCAGCCAACAGCCTATTACACACCTTTTCTAATCAATTAGATGGGCTGCCCGCCACTTTATCAGTACATCTAAGGATTACAGGCCCCTAGTATACAAGGTCACATTGATGGGACTAGCTGCACAGTTTAAAAAAATAAATGTTCAGAAAAATATATATTTGAGATATTGGTTAATATTTTGGCCAAAATAGGCAACCTTGCAACTCACCTCAAGAATCCATACTGTCTTGAAAGTTCCTAAACTACAGTAAAATAAAAAGTATAGTCAATTGATTAGTAGGAGTGTATAATAGGCTGTTAGCTGGACACTGTTTTACATGTGTGGGACTTGCACCTTTTTGCAAGCTTAATCTGTGTGCAATTCTAATAGTGGTCAATCACCCCCTCCATTAATTGAAAAGTTTAGAGTGGTTATTTAATCATGATTTTGCACCTGTTACTTTTTCTTGTAAGGGGCTCTGTTGCATCCAAATGTATTTTAGTGATCCTTTGTGATCATCTTAAAAAATTTAGAGAAAAGAACAATACATCTTATAAGAAAAATAACAAAATGTTCATAATTTTGACTGAACATTATTTTTATGCCAAAAATGTGTCAGTCTGTAATGGCTATTATGTGAACCTTACCTACTGCAAGGTTTTTATTTATTTTTTATTATACAATAAAGAAGATTTTATTATTTTATTTCTTCGATGGGCCTCTCTTAATCTTTGTTTGTGAAGCGGACGGTCTACTAGAACATTGGCACCCATATATTCCAAACCAGGCAGCATTACTTGAATTATGGATGACGTGAACCCCTAGATTTTAATGAAACAAAACGAAATGTAAAAGAGACACATATCATAAAAAATTAAGCCCAATGTATCATGAAAAACATAAAAAATATTATCAAATGTTATCAAAATATCAAAAAAAGTTGAACTCCTATAATTGCATGTATAAAAAATTCCAAAGTGTGCTTGGTCACAAATAGAGGAATATGGTCATATTTTAAGTCTGTTAAGGTACCTTTATCATTTCTTATTTAATTATTTGGGGTTTACATTACTAAACCATTGATGGCAAAAGTTTAAGATTTATAAGAGATTAGTTCTTGAATTACTTTCAGCATTGTAAAGAAATTTACAGTTTTCACATTATATGTAAAAGCTACAGCTGCTGCCAAATAAACACCACCATGTCTAGTAAACAATGAAAGGATTATGACAATCCAACAAGTCTCTTTTCTGATAACTCTGCTACTTTTTTCTGAAGCAGGAATGGTGGCCATTGATTAAAATAGATCTTCCAAATGGTCTCTTGAGAAAGCAAATCAAAGTAGACAGGAAACGAAGCGGCCGAGCACTTATTACATTGTTTCATTGATCAAAGAGGGTTACAATGGTTTGACTCCCACTTAACAGATATTAATGGCATATCTTAGCTATGTGCCATCTCTGTCTTTCCTTATATAACTTATTCATTATTCCAGCTTTGTGACATAATTGTCTTTACTATACTTGTACCATTATATCATTAAGCTTATAAACTTTGTTCTATGGCATCACTGTACTTATTATACTAGTATTAACTTATAAATATACTTACGATTGTTCTACATTATATTACTGTCTATTTTATTGTATTATAGATTAGACTGGACAAATAAACGGTCAAACGGTGCATTGGAAATGATGAAAAACTTCAGTATATAAAAGAACAAACCTTTCTTCCTCACTATGGCTGTAGAGGGCAATAAAGGTTTGTTTTTTTATACACTGAAGTTTTTCATCATTCCCAGCGCTCCGTTTGACCGTTTATTTGTCCAGTCTAATCTATGATCTACATCCCGCTGAGGGATTAACGGCAGGAGCAGCTTCGGAATCCTTCAATCGGTTCCTGACCTAAGTACCTGTGGTGGGCGGATTACCATTTCATCGACAGGACCTGCGGTGATGTGCTCCCATCCGGACCGGTCACATGACCGCAATTGGTTAATGCCCATCAAGTGATGGACGCGGAAACCACCAGTGCCCAGTTGCAGCCAGCAAACTACTGATCCTCCCTGCCATAACCAGGGTTGTGCAGGGGTACACAACCCTTTTAGGTGAGCGCCTTGGTATATTAATTATACCCCTTATCATTAGATCCTTCACAGTGGTTCTCTTCTCTCCTTTTTATTTTATCGTATTGTCACACTCCTTTATTTTAACTTGTGTTATATTAAACTTTGTACCGTGCACCAATTTTTTTAAGAATGTAGTAAAATCAGAGTGGAATATTAAGGACAAATCATGCAATCAAATTCAACTTTCCATTGTTATATCAAAGCAGCAAATTGGTTACCAAAAGCAGCTACAGTAAATACAACAGCTCAGTGTTCATCATCCCTAAGTAAAAGGGATCCTGCGCAGAACCCTCAAACTCTCAGGACTCTTGCAGAGGACTCAGGATTGAAAGAAGAAAAAAAAAAGTAATCCAACCACCCCATAGGTAGGGGGGAGAGAAATTAATTATAATTATTACTTATACATACATATATAGAGGACCCGAGATTGAAGGAAGAACAAAAAAGTAATTCAACCACCCCATAGGTAGATATGAGAAATAAATTGTTATTATATGCATATACACTGGAGATAAAAATTAGAGTACAATATATGATTACTTTCTTTCTTCCAAAACATTGATTAACATTTGAAGGTTTTTTTGAAGCGGTATACCATGCCAATAGAACAGTGTTTTACAAAAAATCCAAAGTTTATCAACATAAAACGTTTATTTTAAAACGTGATGATCATAATTAGTGAGCAGCAATGAATGTAGCACAGAGAAAGATAACTAAATTTACTAAAGGTAACAACAGTCACCAATCAGTAGGAAGTGTACAGGCCTTTGCTTTGAATGACTTCAGCGGCCACAGGACATCACTAGAGTCTCTCACACTGCTATGGTGTGATTTAGGGCCACACTTCTTCTAGTCTCTTCAATAGTTCTTTGGTTTTTTTGGCCATAACTTTTACACTAAGAGTTTTCCACAGGTTTTTTTATTGGGTATCACTCAGGACTCTGGGCTGGCCATTTCATTGTTTCAATGTTTTCTATTACAAGGAACTGCTTTACCTGTTTGCTGTGTGAAAGGGGGCATTGTCCAGCTGTAACGCCTGCTTGGATGCACAGACTCAGACAGGCTGTAATGGACAGGAAAGAGGGAAGCCACTCACCAAGCAGGACCCCCAGAACCCTGAAACCCTTTAACCCCTATACAGGGATTTTGAATTACACAGGGCCCTGGAGTTCACTACCTGTGGAAGGCAGCAGTCCAAGAGAGTAGTCAACAGGCAGGGTCAAACCAGGAATTGCAGAACAGGGACAGAATCGGTAGGCAAGGACATAATCTGAAACAAGCAGAGGTAAAAACCCGGTCGGGCAGCCGAGGTAAAAACCAGATTGGGCAGCGAGGAACAAAAACAGCAGGCAGGAGAGGTAGTCAGAACACAAGCAAAATTCAGAACACCAGAATCACAAAACAGAACAGGAGCCAGAATATCAGAACTATCTCTGGCAGAGATCAGCAGACAGGAGAGGAATTAAGAAGGGTGTTGTGTCTTCCCATTGGCTGTAGCTGAATGATGGCAACTTCAGGTGGAAGACACACGCTACTATAGTCAGCCAGTGGTACTGCAGATCCCAAGATAACCCAACCCAGTGGATGATCGGAGCCTGCGCCCACCGTTGCCGCTGGCATCGACTCCTCTCCCATCACCAGCACCATCCACGGCAGAAACACGGCGTTGCCTGGCGATCGGAGTAGAAGTCACTGAAGCGGACTCCGGTGGTGACGTAACACCTACATGAAAATTGCCTGTTTATTGAGTGATGAATGTAAGTAAGGAACCACGTGTTCCTCCACCACCTTTCATTGACTTCTTAACACACTTTATGTTCAGTCTTTCCCAAGTTTGTGAAGGAACACAATGTTTCCCATCAGACCCAAATAAATTAAACTTGCTTTCATCAATAAAATGAACTGTGGATCACTTCTTCTCTGTCCACACAACATGCTTTTCACAAAAGGTGAGTCTAGCCTTTTTATTCTTTCTGCTAATGAGATGTTTCGTCACTGCACAATGGGCTTTCAGTCCAAAAGCTCTTAAACATCATGATACTGTATCACAAAACACATCCTTACCCTTTTCAGTGCTGAATTGCTGAGCAATTCCAGCTGCAGTGTTGAAACTATTATCCATGGAGATTCTCCACATTGTCCTGTCCTCTCTTGCATTTGTCTTTCGAGGGCAACCATCCTTCTTAGTGGCCTTGAAAGAGTTTGTGATGTTGTTAACCCCTTCACGACCATGGACGGATCTTTCCGTCATGGATCGTGTCCCGGTAAGCCCCGCCAACAGCTGACATGTGTGCCTACATGTTCCGAGTGGAATCGCATTCCACCCGGAACATTAACCCCTTAAATCTCGCTGCCAAAGTCTGGCAGCGAGATCTATATGCGCGCGGCCATGTTTTTTACTTACCGCCGCCCCCTCCGGACGTCACGTGAGTGATCACGTGATGTTCGGTGGTTGCCATCGTATCACAGGGTCATGTGATGATGCCTGCTGCTATGAAGTTTCACTTTCATTCTTCCTCGGCACGGAGCAGAGGAAAAATGAAAGTGACTATTTCTGCTGTTTACAGCGGTATAGCTGTGATCAGCAGATAGCGATCAGCAATCGGATTGCTGATCGCTATAGCCCCCTAGGGGAACTAGTAAAATAAAATAAAAAAAGTAAAAAAAAAGTTTTAAAATATTAAAAAAAAAACAAAAAACCTAAAAGTTCAAATCACCCCGCTTTCCCCCCATTGAAAATTAAAGGGTTAAAAAATAAATAAATATACACATATTTGGTATTGCCGCGTTCAGAAATGCCCGATCTATCAAAATATAAAATCAATTAATCTGATTGGTAAACGGCGTAGTGGCAAAAAAATTCCAAACGCCAAAATTACGTTTTTTGGTTGCCACAAGTTTTACGCAAAATGCAATAACAGGCGATCAAAACGTAGCATCTGCACAAAAATGCTACCATTAGAAACATCAGCTTGAGACGCAAAAAATAAGCTGTCACCGAGCCATAGATCCCAAAAAATAAGAACGCTACGTGTTTCGGAAAATGGCGCAAAACGTGCGCCACTTTTATTGGACAAACTTGTGAATTTTTTTAACCCCTTAGATACAAGTAAATCTATACATGTTTGGTGTCTACAAACTCGCACCGACCTCAGGCATCATACCCACACATCAGTTTTACCATATAGTGAACACCGTGAATAAAACATCCCAAAAACTATTGTGCCATCACACATTTTTTGCAATTTTTCCACACTTGGAATTTTTTTGCTGCTTTCCAGTACACCATATGGTAAAACTTATGGTTTCATTTAAAAGTACAACTTGTCCCGCAAAAAACAAGCCCTCATATGGCAAGATTGATGGAAAAATTAAAAGTTACGGCTCTCGGAAGAAGGGGAGCAAAAAACAAAAACGCAAAAACGGAAAGTGCCCCGGGGCTGAAGGGGTTAAAGATGCAATATTCTCAAAATCACAGACTTGGAATGACCAACTTCTCTTGCTATGGTTGATAGGGTCACCCCTTTGGCCTTCATCTGGACAACCTCCTGCCGGAGTGATTCAGTCACTTTGAAATGGCACACCATTTTTGCGAAATCAGTTCAAACTGGAAAGTTAGGCTGCCAGTTAAATACGGTTTGTCAGATAATTAAGGAAATTAGCACCAGGTTCCAGATTATCATCAATAACTTGCAGGAATCTGAAAGAGTGCCCTACTTTTGATCAGTGTTCTTTTACATGTATTTCTTTACATTTTTATTATGCGCTTTAGAAAAAATATATATTTAAGAGGCTCCTCTGTCCTCCACTCATTACCTGTAGTAAAGGCACCTGTTTAAAAGACACCTGTTCAGAACCTCAAATAGTCACACACCAAACTTCAGTATGGTGAAAACCAAAGAGCTGTCGAGGGAGACCAGAAACAAAATTGTAGCTCTGCACCAGGCTGGGAAGACTGAATCTGAAATAGTCAAGCAGCTTGGTGTGATGAAATCAACTGTTGAGCAATAATAAAAAAATGAAAGACATACAAGACCATTGATAATCTCACTCCATCTGGGGCTCCATGCAAAATCTCACCCGGTGGGGTAAAAGTGATCACAAAAACGGTGAGCAAAAATCCCAGAACCACATGGTAGGACCTAGTGAATGACCTGCATAGAGCTGGGACCACCGTAACAAAGGCTACCATCAGTAACACACTACGCCACTAGAGACTTTAGATCCTGAAATGCCAGACGTGTTCCCCTGCTTAAGCCAGTACATATCCGTGCCCATGTGAAGTTTGCTAGAGAGCATTTGGATTATCCCAAAGAGTAATGGGAAAATGTAATATAGTCTGATGAAACCAAAGTAAAACTGTATGGTAGAAACAAAAGTCGTCGTGTTTTCAGGAGAAAGAATGCTGAGTTGCATCCAAAGAACACCATACCTACTGTGAAACATGGGGGTGGCAACATCATGCTTTGTGGCTTTTTTTCTGCAAAGGGACCAGAACAACTGATCCATGCACATGAAAGAATGAATAGGGCCATGTATTGTGAGATTGAGTGCAAGCCTCCTTCCATCAGCAAGAACATTGAAGGTGAAACGTGGCTGCATCTCTCAGCATGATAATGATCCCAAGCACACAGTCAGAGCAACAAAGGAGTGACTTTGTGAGAAGCATATTGTTACGGGTGACTGGCAGATCAGGATAAGGTGGTAAATATCCCAATCGCCAGTCGAGGCCCACTGTGCTCCAGATGACAAAGGAGCTGCTGGCAACCCGAAGGTTAGGCGGAGAATACAGAGCTGGGTGGCTCTGTGATAACTAGAGTTGAGCGTGGTTCGTGGTTCGTGGTTCTCCAGTTCGTGGCTCGAGTGATTTTGGGGGCTGTTCTAGATCGAACTAGAACTCGAGCTTTTTTGCAAAAGCTCGATAGTTCTAGATACGTTCGAGAACGGTTCTAGCAGCAAAAAAACCAGCTAATTCCTAGCTGGCTTTCCGCTGTAATAGTGTAAGTCACTCTGTGACTCACACTATTATGACATTTCAGTGTATAGTGTGCGGGAACAGCGCATTCAGATCACTGCTGTATGTATAATAGTCCCAGTAGTGCAAACATATTTGCAGCACGTCTGCCTGCATTGCACACTCAAACTCATTATAACTAAGCCATTATACTAGCAAACACTGAGTGAACCTAGTGGCATCCTAAACGTGGCTATTGGACTTCTGTATAGTCCCAGTAGTGCAAAGAAATTTGCAGCACGTCTGCCTGCATTGCACACTCAAACTCATTATAACTAAGCCATTATACTAGCAAACACTGAGTGAACCTAGTGGCATCCTAAACGTGGCTATTGGACTTCTGTATAGTCCCAGTAGTGCACAGATATTTGCAGCACGTCTGCCTGCATTGCACACTCCAACTCATTACAACTAAGCCATTATACTAGCAAACACTGAGTGAACTTAGTGGCATCCTAAACGTGGCTATTGGACTTCTGTATAGTCCCAGTAGTGCAAAGATATTTGCAGCACGTCTGCCTGCATTGCACACTCAAACTCATTATAACTAAGCCATTATAGTAGCAAACACTGAGTGAACCTAGTGGCATCCTAAACGTGGCTATTGGACTTCTGTATAGTCCCAGTAGTGCAAAGAAATTTGCAGCACGTCTGCCTGCATTGCACACTCAAACTCATTATAACTAAGCCATTATACTAGCAAACACTGAGTGAACCTAGTGGCATCCTAAACGTGGCTATTGGACTTCTGTATAGTCCCAGTAGTGCAAAGATATTTGCAGCACCTCTACCTGCATTGCACACTCAAACTCATTATAACTAAGCCATTATACTAGCAATTTATGCTGCCAGTTTAAGGGCCTTAGTTGCATTGTTAGGGATATTTATTCTTTATTATTCTGCTGTTAATAAAGCTAGACCACCGCTGCAATCTACACCACCTCTCAATTTTTACTACCACATTTTCAGTGCACAATCTTGTCGCAATCAACATGAGTGGCAAAATGACAGATGCTGGTGGAAAGGGGAAGAGGCGTGGTGGAAAAGATAAAAAAGAGTTTGTCCGTGGGGAAGGTGGCAAAGCTCCATTATCATCTGCTGAAGATAGACCATCTACCAGCAAAAGTAAGATGTCTACTACTTACCGTGGACAATCCGATGTGCTCCCTTTTTTACGGACACGAACAACAGGAACATAGGTAGATGATGGCCAAAAAAGGAAAATGCTTGAATGGATCTCAAGTGGTCCAACAAGTGCCCTCTCAGCCACTTCAAGTACCACATCCAAAAAACACCAGTCCTCTAAGTTGTCATCCCAATCAAACTTGCTTTCTCCCAGCTCTGAAGTCTCTATCCGCCCTGCACAGTATGGTTGAACTGAGATGGCAGAGTCTGCAGAGCTGTTCAGTCACACTATAGCCTGGGAATCAGAGGTCTGCTCCCAAGCTACAATGAGTACAGACCAGGAAATGGTCTGCAGTGATGCCCAGAACCTTTGTGACTCTGATTCAGGCCATGAGGACCAAGTTTCTGAGCATAATGTTGACCCTTTGTCGCAAACTGTAACACCTGTGGTTATAGACAATGAGGAACATACTGATGACGATGAGACGCAGATACCAGATTGGGATGACAACTTAAATATTCGGTCAGGGCAAGAAGAGGCTCGGTCTGAGGGGGAGGGGAGTGCAAACACAACAATTGATGATGAAGTTCTAGATCCCACCTACTGTCAACCCCCAGTCAGGCACTCGAGGAGGTCAACAGAGGCGGTGGAGGAGGATGCAACCGACGACGAAGTTACCTTGCGCCTTCCTGGACAGATTCGGAGCACTGGTAGCACGTCTACAACTGCATCATCAGCCACCACTCTGCCTCTGAGTACTAGTCGGGGGGGCTCAGCAGGTCGCATGCCCTCTAAGCCTTGCCTAGCCTGGTCCTTTATTGACATAGAAAAAGATCGCCCAAATTATGTGATGTGTAAAATTTGTCGTGATTCTGTTAGCAGAGGTCAAAACCTCAGCAGTTTGACAACATCTTCCATGAATCGTCACATGAATAAATATCATAGGTCCCGGTGGGAAGCTCACCGTGCTGCAATGCGGCCTAGCGGAGCGAACCATCCACGGCCTGCCCCTTCCAGTGCATCCGCGCGCTCTTCATCTTCTAGGACTATGGGGACAGCTGTCACACCTGGTTTTCCACGCACAACTTCCACAAGTGTAACCGCAACAGGCAGTTTGCTTGGTAGGTCGTCAGTTGGTTTGGAAGGGGAAACAAGTGAGTGTGTACAGCTCTCTCAGACATCAATAGCACCAACGTTGGATGAAGGCAACATCATGTCTCCGCCTGCACTTTCCTCACAAACCTGCATTTTTCCAGGGACACCCTACTCAACACCGTCTACACACAGCAGCCAGATCTCTGTCCCTCAGATGTGGTCAAATAAAAGGCCATTTCCTGCGACCCATGACAAAGCTAAGAGGTTGACTCTATCCCTCTGTAAGCTCTTGGCTACCGAAATGCTGCCTTTCCGCCTAGTGGACACACAGGATTTTAGAGACCTTATGTCTGTCGCTGTGCCCCAGTACCAGATGCCTAGTCGCCACTACTTCTCTAAGAAAGGTGTGCCCGCGCTACAGCAGCATGTCGCACACAACATCACTGCTTCCTTGAGAAACTCTGTGTGTGAACGGGTGCATTTCACCACCGATACTTGGACCAGTAAGCATGGACAGGGACATTACATGTCGCTGACTGGGCACTGGGTAACTATGGTGATAGATGGTGAAGGGTCTGCTGCACAAGTCTTGCCGTCCCCACGACTTGTGTGTCAATCCTCTGTCTGTCCAAGTTCCGCCACTGCTTCTGCCTCCTCCACCTCATCTGTGTCCTCCACCTCCGCCCCAAGCCTGCCTGGTCAGGCCACCAGCGTTCTCACTGCGCAGAATGAATCACGCACCCCTCATTACTATGCTGGCAGCAGAGCGCAACGGCATCAGGCGGTCTTTAGCTTGACATGTCTTGGGAATAGGAGTCACACAGCTGAGGAGTTGTGGTCAGCTCTGCGGTCCGAGTTTAATAAATGGTTGTCTCCACTCAACCTGCAGCCTGGTAAGGCCGTTTGCGACAATGCTGCAAACCTGGGTGCGGCCTTTCGCCTGGGCAAGGTGACACACGTGCCTTGTATGGCTCACGTGTTGAACCTTGTTGTCCAGCAATTTTTAACACACTATCCCGGCCTAGATGGCCTTCTGACCAGGGCACGAAAACTGTCTCCTCACTTCCGCCGTTCAACCGCCGCAGCTTAGCAACTTGCATCACTCCAGAAGTCTTTTGGCCTGCCGGTTCCTCGCCTGAAATGCGATGTGGCGACACGCTGGAATTCGACTCTCCACATGTTACAGCGAATGTGGCAGCACCGCCGAGCCCTGGTGCAATACGTCATGACGTATAGCCTGGGCCAACGAGATGCAGAGGTGGGTCAGATCACCCTGATGGAGTGGTCTCAGATCAAGGACCTATGCACCCTTCTGCACAGTTTAGACATGGCGACGAATATGTTTAGCGCTGGCAATGCCATTATCAGCATGATAATTCCAGTCATTTACATGCTGGAGCACACGCTAAACACTATTCGGAATCAGGGGGTGGGACAACAGGAAGGGGAGAAACTACAGGAGGATTCATATGCGCAAGGGACAACAACATCACCAAGGTCCAGACGTTCATCATCACCAATGCAGCAGGCATGGGACCATGGTGGACAGGGATCAACAAGGGCGCATAGTAGCAGGCGAAATGTTGAGGAAGGTGCAGGAAAACATGAAGAAATGGAGGACGAACTGTCCATGGACATGGAAGACTCAGCGGATGAGGGAGACCTTGGTCAAATTTCAGTTGAAAGAGGTTGGGGAGAGATGTCAGAGGAAGAAAGAACGGGTAGCACCTCTATGCCACAAACACAGCGTGGACTTGGTCCGCATGGCTGTGCAAGACACATGAGTGCCTTCTTGTTGCACTACCCCCAACATGACCCTCGTATTGTAAAAATTAGAAGTGATGATGACTACTAAATTGCCACACTATTAAATCCCCGG
Source organism: Anomaloglossus baeobatrachus (assembly GCF_048569485.1). NCBI lineage: Eukaryota > Metazoa > Chordata > Amphibia > Anura > Aromobatidae > Anomaloglossus > Anomaloglossus baeobatrachus. The sequence continues at coordinate 498,618,503 of NC_134355.1, read as the reverse complement.
TACAAGTCCTAATTTTGTGACATAATTCCAGCCATAGAAAGGGACGCACGTATGCAGGAGTATCAGCAAAAGCTCGATCTTAGCTCAGCTTTTCCACTAAACAATCGTGGTGCAGAGAGTGAATCTCCCAGGAGTATCTCCAAATGAACATCGATGCCATGACTTTGCAAATGGAGCCTTGCTCATTTTGGGCTTCAAATCTAGAAAAATGGCCAGAGCTCTCCAGTTACGCCTTGGAGATTTTGTCGTGTCCAGTTGCCAGCGTTGTCTCTGAACATGTCTTCAGTGCTGCTGGGTGTCTGCTGACAGAAAAGCGCACGCATCTGTCCAGTGACAATGTGGACAGACTAACGTTCATCAAAATGAACAAGTCATGGATCCACCAGGAATTTACTACCCCTGTGTCATCCTGGGGAGAGTAAATGCTTGTGGATTTGGAATGTGCTTGATGCAAATCTAGCTGTGAAGTGTACAACTAGGGCACAAGTGCTGCCACTGAATGGGTGGGTGTGTGTGGGGCACAATTTTTGGAAAAAAGGGAGACTCTGCTTGGAGAAACCCTTGCTTACATTGTTTTTAAAAGAAGCCAAGATGAACAGAGCTGGGATCAGGAAAGACTTTGCTACCTACCCTGGTGTCATCCTGGGGACGGTTAAGTATGGCGTATTTTTGAATGTGCTTGATGCAAAGCTAGCTGTGAAGTGTACAACTGGGGCACAACTGCTGCCACTGAAGGGGTGGGTGTGTGTGTAGCCCAATTTTTGGAAAAAAGGGAGATTCCGCTTGGAGTAACCCTTACTTACATTGTTTTTAAAAGAAGCAAGGATGAACAAGTCATGGTTCAGCAAAGACTTTGCTACCTACCCCGGTGTCATCCTGGGGACGGTTAAGTATGGCGTATTTTTGAATGTGCTTGATGAAAATCTAGCTGTGAAGTGTACAACTGGGGCACAACTGCTACCACTGAAGGGGTGGGTGTGTGTGTGGCCCAATTTTTGGAAAAAAGGGAGATTCCGCTTGGAGTAACCCTTGCTTACATTGTTTTTAAAAGAAGCCAAGATGAACAGAGCTGGGATCAGGAAAGACTTTGCTACCTACCCCGGTGTCATCCTGGGGACGGTTAAGTATGGCGTATTTTTGAATGTGCTTGATGCAAATCTAGCTGTGAAGTGTACAACTAGGGCACAAGTGCTGCCACTGAATGGGTGGGTGTGTGTGGGGCCCAATTTTTGGAAAAAAGGGAGACTCCGCTTGGAGTAACCCTTGCTTACATTGTTTTTAAAAGAAGCCAAGATGAACAGAGCTGGGATCAGGAAAGACTTTGCTACCTACCCCGGTGTCATCCTGGGGACGGTTAAGTATGGCGTATTTTTGAATGTGCTTGATGCAAATCTAGCTGTGAAGTGTACAACTGGGGCACAACTGATACCACTGAAGGGGTGGGTGTGTGTGTGGCCCAATTTTTGGAAAAAAGGGAGACTCCGCTTGGAGTAACCCTTGCTTACATTGTTTTTAAAAGAAGCCAAGATGAACAAGTCATGGTTCAGCAAAGACTTTGCTACCTACCCCGGTGTCATCCTGGGGACGGTTAAGTGTAGCGTATTTTTGAATGTGCTTGATGCAAATCTAGCTGTGAAGTGTACAACTGGGGCACAACTGCTGCCACTGAAGGGGTGTCTGTGTGGCCCAATTTTTGGAAAAAAGGGAGACTCCGCTTGGAGTCACCTTGCGGTGTTTTACATGATTTTAGAAGGGCATGCCATGCCTATATCTGTGTCTCGTCCTCTTTTTCCTCGTAACGCTGTTTTGTTTTCACATGAGAATTTGTCCTTGTCACTTTCCCATGTGTTTGTGTTGTGTTGTGAGTTGTTTGTCACCTTTTGGACACCTTTGAGGGTGTTTTCTAGGTGTTTTTATGTGTTTGTGAATGCCTGCCATTGTTTCCTATGCAGTTCGAGTTCGGTTCGTCGAACGTTCGACGAAGCGAACTCGAATGGGAGCTCCGTTCGGCGAACCGACCTCGAGCCGAACCGCGACCGGTTCGCTCATCTCTAGTGATAACCCAGGTAACCTGGGAACCAGTCACGTGTGTAGGGATACGTCAGACCGGACGACAACCCAGTTAGGGTTTTGGTGTACCTGGCACTACACCGACCACGTGTGCAGGGAACACGTCAGGCCAGGTGGGCACCAGGTTGCGTTGACCGGAAGACCGCCGCGAAAGCGCCCTGTCAGACACATGTGTAGGACACGTCAGGCTGAGAGGTCCTCCGATTAGCATTTCTGATCACCTCTTGACTGGCCACGCGTGTGAAGGACACATCAGGCCAGGTGTCACACAGGTAGCATTGACTGGGAAGCCGAAGGGGATAACAGGGTCCACACACCCAACCCAGGAAGTCCCTGTTAACACCACAGGGGTCCTGGGGTACACTGTACGTGCGCGTAGGGGGCACAACCAAACAGGTGGTGCAACAGTCGCAGCCCAATTGACGCCACTAGGCTGCTGCAGCAAGACTGGAATGGCAGGAGGGAAGCCCGGCGCCTGACCCTGATGTGCTGAGCCACGAATCATGGCGTGACAGGCACCGTTTGCCGAACCCTATCTATCGCTTCCAGAACTAGTGGTTATTGCCGCAAAGAAACTCAGTGCATGGAGGTGTGTACAAAGTAATGACATAAGAAGACTGCGCACCTCCATGTTGTCTCCAGCCCCTTTTATAACCTAGGTCCGCCTCTCACCCAGGGTGGACCACAATGGCACCCCCTAGGATCAATTGTGGAGTGCCACATCATCAGAGACATCAGCAGCAGCCTATCTGGAACTGCCATGTTACTGATGACCTCATGGCAGCCACGCCTCAAACACCTCACCAGTCATCATCTCATGACAAATGGTGAGGTGCCAGGTCATAGGGGCGGGCCTCCGTGAGCCAGTCCAGAGTGGCCACGTCATCAGGACACCTGATGCCCTCTGCCCTATTAGGGACTGCCACCTCACGGACATGCCCAGTGAGGTCCTTACCGGACCTAGCCTCTGATGTACTAAGTGCCTGAGCATGCTCAGTAGCCCAAACAACAGTCTCAGAAGTCAATCTGCCTGAGCATGCTCAGTAGGCACAACGCCGGACTTAGACACGGCACGAAGTCCAAGTACCTGTGCAAAGAGACTTTTCGCTTTAAGTGTAGGAGCATTCTTAGTAACCTGAACCGAGGACTTGGCCTCAGAAATGGCAGTATCAAGCTGAGCATGCTCACTAGGCGAAACACTGGACTTAGGCTCTGGCTGGGTAAATTGTCACATGCATACGCACTATCTGCCTCTCCACACTTAAGGCCGCTTTACACGCTACGATATATCTAACAATATGCTGTCGGAGTCACGTCGTTAGTGATGCACATCCGGCATTGTTTGATATATCGTAACGTGTGACAGCTACGTGCCACTGTGAACAAGCAAAAATACTCACCTTATCGTTGCTTGTTGACACGCCGCTCATTTTCTAAAAATCGAACGTCCTTCTGTGCTCCGGTTGTTTATCGTTCCCAAGGCAGCACACATTGCATCGTGTGACACCCCGGGAACAATGAACTGCAACTTACCTGCGGCCGCCGGCAATGCGGAAGGAAGGAGGTGGGCGGGAGTTTACATCCCGCTCATCTTTGACCCTCAGCTTCTATTTGCCGGCCGCTGTGTGACATCACTGTGATGCCGTACGTCCGTCCCCCTTCAGGAAGAGGATGTTCGCCGCCCACAGCGAGGTCGTTTGGAAGGTAAGTACGTGTGACGGGGGTTTACGACTTTGTGCGACACGGGCAACAAATTGCGAATGCAGCACAAACGATGGGGCGGGTGCGGTCGCAAATGTGATCGCACGAGAAATTAAAGCATGTAAAGCAGGCTTTAGACATGTAGGAAAAAACAGCTAGCTGAACGACCCGAGGCATGACCAAAAACGACGACCGGCGCCTGGGCGTCGCAGGAACCACAGCAGGCTGCTTGCGGCTACGGCAGCACTGATTCGTAACACATATGAAGGTCCTGGAGGGGCCTAGCCGGTCTCCAGATCTCAACCCCATAGAAAACCTTTGGAGAGAGTTGAAAGTCCATGTTGCCCTGCGACAGGCCCAAACCTCACTATTCTAAAGGAGTTCTGCATGGAGGAATGGGCTAATATACCACCAACAGCTGTGCCAACCTTAAGAAGACTTACAGAAAATGTTTGTCCTTTGTCATTGCCAACAAAGGATATATAACAAAACATTAAGATGAACTTTTGTTATTGACTATATATTTTTTTTTCCACCATAATTTGCAAAATCAATCTTGCCAAATCAGACAAGGTGATTTTCTGGATTTGTTTTCTTACTTTGTCTCTTATAGTTGTGGTCTCACTATGATGTCAATTACAGGCCTCTCTCATCTTTTTAAGTGTGAGAACTTGCCCAGTTGGTGGCTGACTAAATACTTTTTTTTCCCACTGTATATAGAGGACCTAAAATTGAAGGAAGAATAAAAAAGTAATCCAGCCATCCCATAGAAGGGCGTGGGATAATAAAATATATTAATATCATGCCCAACCTAATTCTTAATTGTTTTAGAAGTGGCTGGCAACAGGTTAACATTTAAACTCTACCTCTTAGTTTATGTAGTGATTTGAGCCAAAAAAAATGCTGCAGTTTCAATGAACAAAAATATTGTAGATTTGTAAAATCAGCAACTACTTTTTTGTATTAATAACCCAAAACTTTGTTAATTATTATTTCTTAATATATTCAAGCACCTAAAAGAATTTTGTTTTCATGAGTATTGTCATGTTACTATGAATGATTTTAAGGTGAGTTTGGATCAGCTATACAACTAGCATATTTGAAGATGACAGGTCTTTATTACTAGAGGGACTTTACCATTATGTAACGGGAATAATTGGCAATAGATGTAAGCAAAATGTGGAAAAACCTGCATTGTTTTGACATTACATCCATTCCTTTCTATATCAAAGTCCTTCTTAAAAAGGTAAAATAGCAAAAAATTAGGATAGAGCCGAGCAAGGCCCCGCACAGAGTAAGACTTTAGCTATCATATTCTTTTTTAATATAGTGGCTATAATCACAACAACCAGTATTTTTGAAAAAAAAAGTTTTGGAAAAGTAAGGTAACATCATGGTTGTCGTTTTGGCAACATGTTGTCCATTGGTCACACAGAGGTGTTTTTTCTCCTTGTGAAACTTGCTGTATATGAAACCATGATGAACAAATACCAGAATACACAATCACATTCTGTATTATTCAGATCTTATTTTTAAATGTTACTGAGAATGCAGGGCCAGTATAATAGATATGTAACCTGCACTACAAATGTCTTTACTGAAGGGAGCCCCACCATTAACCTTTCAGCCAAGGTATGTGCCAAATAGATATATTTGTTACATGTACAGCAGTATTGTTAGTATGTGAGAACTTTATAGTATTTTGCACTGAGGCATTTTGTGTTTCTGCTACTTCGGCACAGCACAAAATGATTTATTTAAGTGTATGATACCAGCACTATACATTATTTTTTCAAAATTGCAATGAATTATTATTTGAACAACATATGGCAGTGTTTTTTGGGTACTATTCTGTATCCTCATATATGTATGCTTTATGATATAATGTGTGCTGTTATAAGAATATTCAAATTGATCTTGCCCCTCCTGTTGTAAAATATTTTGAATCTCTATTTTCATCTTTGAGATGCAAATATGTTTATACTAATACATGGAGCTTTTTCCTTTAATGGCATTATGGTGCCTTGTTAAAGATGTAAAATGTCAACTGGCAAGATCAGTGTTCCCATAGACTCCTTTTTTGAGTAAAGCCAGGTGGCTCACCTGCATACATTACATTACATGCCATTATAAGGCCTCATTAACACTGCAGTTCTGCAGTTCGTTTGGAGGTTTTGTCTGAATGCTCATAAAAACTTGACAGGATTCAATTTGTGAGAATTTCTTTCTGATTGTATCTGTTTAGATAGGCACAGAATCATAGCAAAATACAGTTTAGTATATGGCATGCTCTTAGTAGTGGCAGAGATTGAGCTTTGTTAGAGCTACCAGAATTATCACTATAAGTATTTGTCCATAAAAATAGAAAGAAAGAAGTGTGTCCAAGGACCAAGAGGTTATAGCATGTGGCTTCCTGTACTAGTTTGTCTGGGAGGTGGTGAGGAGTCCCCTTTAAATTGATTATTGTGAGACTAGTTGACTGGACAGAAGAGTCTCCCTGTGCCAGACAAAAGGAAAGGCCTGGTAAGAACAAATATGGAGCATATGTAACTACAAGCATAGTCATATAGCAGAAACCACAATTGTTATGCTAAAGCCTGCTTTACACGTTGCAATTTCGCATACGATATCGTATGCAATTTGCAACGCCCCCATCGTATGTGTGGCACGTTCAATTTGTTGAATGTGCCACACAAACGATTAACCCCCGTCACACGTACTTACCCGTCCATACGACCTCGCTGTGGGTGGTGAACGTGGCACTTGGCAACCGGCCAATAGAAGCGGAGGTGCGGAGCTGAGCAGGACGTAAACATCCCGCCCACCTCCTTCCTTCCGCATTGTGGGCCGGGAGCCGCAGGACGCTGGTAAGATCTGTTCATCGTTCCCGGGGTGTCACACACTACAATGTGTGCTACCCCGGGTACGATGACCAATCTGTCGTCCAATTCTAGAGAAAGGTACGATGTCTATGCGATGAACGTTTTACCGTTCAATCGCAATCGCACATACCTATCACACACTGCAATGTACCTTACGATGCCGAATGTGCGTCACTTACGACGTGACCCCACCGACACATTGTAGGATACAATGCAGCATGTAAAGCGGGCTTTATTGTTTTACTAGGGTTTTGTGCCTCTTTGGAAAACTTATGGTGTTTAAAAGTAACCTCAAAGCCCATAAACTGTATATCCATATCTCAAAGTGTGTAACATGGACTTAAGGCTACTTTACACATTGTGATATCGGTCCCGATATCGCTAGTGTGGGTACCCGCCCCCATCTGTTGCGCGACACGGGCAAATCGCTGCCCGTGTCGCACAACAGCCGTCACACATACTTACCTGTCCGGCGACGTCGCTGTGACGGGCGAACCGCCTCCTTTCTAAGGGGGCGGTCCGTGCGGCGTCACAGCGACGTCACTGAAGCGTCACTGAACCGCCGCCCAATAGCAGCGGAGGGGCGGAGATGAGCGGGACGTAACATCCCGCCCACCTCCTTCCTTCCGCATAGCGGCCGGGAGGCAGGTAGGAGAGCTTCCTCGTTCCTGCGGCGTCACACAAAGCGATGTGTGCTGCCGCAGGAACGAGGAACAACTTCATTACTGCTGCAGTAACGATTTTTAAGAATGGACCCCCATGTCGCCGATTAGCGATTTTGCACGTTTTTGCAACGATGAAAAATCGCTTATCGGTGTCACACGCAACGGCATCGCTAATGTGGCCGGATGTGCGTCACAAAATCCGTGACCCCAACGACTCCGCATTAGCGATGTCGCAGCGTGTAAAGCCCGCTTTAGTTAAAAGATGGTCTTATTATTCCTTCAAAGCCAATTGTTAACGTCTGCACAATACATTGTATTTATGTTTGTCTATTTTGAATTCTCTTTACTTGTCCATAGTATTCATTTTGAGCTTTCATTCAAGCCTACAACTAAATAGATATGAGTGGGATGATTAATTAAGACAACCAAACTGTGCAACTTTGCAGTACAGTTATTGTCATCTTCTTTCACTAGCTGAGGGTGCGGTATAGGGCATTATGCAAGATTATTATTATTTAATATTAGGGCCATTTATTCCATGGCATAAATATGGAATAACACACAGACTTGTAAAGGAGGAGAGGTCCCTTCCCCTGACAGTGATGGGTAAGCATACAGTCGGTGAGGGTAGAGTGAGTCATCATAAAGATAGTCACCACTGTATAAAGACAATATCTAATGGCATTTGGATTACATTTGTGGATTAGACATATCATTTGCCTATGGAGACAATTTCCAAACAGCATTGCTGTGTCCATGGATCCTTGCAAATGTTAATTTCTGGTTGACCACAATTACCAACTTTCCTCTAAGTAATCCAATCAATCACTTAATAGATAAGACAGATTGAAGAAATTCTGAAAATTACATGTACACTATTATTATTTACCCCCAATGTTTTTTAGATCCAAAGACATACTTGTAGGGAACTTAGATTTTGAGTCCCATGAGGACTGTGATGATCATGTGTGTACAGTAGTGAGGAAATTAGTGTAGCTATAAAAGTAAGCAAATTAATAAAAATATATTTAACCCAAATGCTGACATGAATATGAATAATATAGAGGGTTAATACAATTTCAAAATGGATTTAGGATAAGTTCTAGACCAAATATATGAAATATATTTACAGACCATTTATTGGATAGTTGTTATTGTCTAACAATTGTGATTGTGGAGACATGGGGCTCAGTGGGTGCTCTCGTCCACTAAAACCCGCCGCCTTTAGAAAGACAGCGTGGCTCAGGGCTCATCCCAACTGAACGCCGGCCTCCTTAACCGTGGGTGTAACACTACTCAGACAACACAGGGTGAGGGAACCACAATAATTAGACTTTATTGGATCCCCAAACAATTAACGGCACATAACACATAACCAGTAGTGATGAGCGAGTACTAAAAAGCTCGGGTGCTCGAAGCTCGGGCCGAGCCTCCCAAGATACTCGTGTACTCGGGCCGAGCAACGAGCCCAATGTTATCCTATGGGAGACCCGAGTATTTTTGTGAAATGACCCCCCGGCAGCATGGAGAAACCCTAAAAATAGCACAAAAGTCTCAGAAGAGTGCTCAAATGACATGGCAACAGCATGGGGAAGACCCCTTGAAGCATTTATCACTCAAAAGTCACAGCTGTGAACAATTTTGTCCGCGTTTCACGCCATTTTTACGGACTCACCAGAAAACCTTCCAAAATGACCCCAAAATGATTTTTCATGGCAGAAATGTTAAGGGCACATACCCAATAGTGAGATAGAGCTGGTGTATGTTACTTTTTGAGATTAATACATGAAAGATTTTACGTGAAAACATTGTGTGGCACTCCGATGTCCCTGAGAAGAGACGTACATGAAGGCCTCTTGAGTCTAATGTGCCCATTTTGAGGAAGTGAGACTTTGTAGTATTTTCCTTTGCCAGGGCAGTCCAAAATTGTGAGGTTCACCAATGCCCCTGCATACAGACGTGCATGAGGGCCTGTAAACCTGAAGTGCCCATTGTAAGGAAGTGGGTCTATTGTAGTATAGCCCTTAGGCAGGGCAGCCAAAAATTGGGAGGCTCCACATTGTCCCTGGATAGAGACGTGCATGATGGCCTGTAAACCTGAAGTGCCCATTGTAATGAAGTGGGTCTATTTCAGTATAGCCCTTTGCCAGGGCAGCCAAAAATTGGGAGGCTCCACGTTGTCCCTGGATAGAGACGTGCATGATGGCCTGTAAACCTGAAGTGCCCATTGTAAGGAAGTGGGTCTATTTCAGTATAGCCCTTTGCCAGGGCAGCCAAAAATTGGGAGGCTCCACGTTGTCCCTGGGTAGAGACGTACATGATGGCCTGTAAACCTGAAGTGCCCATTGTAAGGAAGTGGGTCTATTTCAGTATAGCCCTTTGCCAGGGCAGCCAAAAATTGGGAGGCTCCACATTGTCCCTGGATAGAGACGTGCATGATGGCCTGTAAACCTGAAGTGCCCATTGTAATGAAGTGGGTCTATTTCAGTATAGCCCTTTGCCAGGGCAGCCAAAAATTGGGAGGCTCCACGTTGTCCCTGGATAGAGACGTGCATGATGGCCTGTAAACCTGAAGTGCCCATTGTAAGGAAGTGGGTCTATTTCAGTATAGCCCTTTGCCAGGGCAGCCAAAAATTGGGAGGCTCCACGTTGTCCCTGGGTAGAGACGTGCATGATGGCCTGTAAACCTGAAGTGCCCATTGTAAGGAAGTGGGTCTATTTCAGTATAGCCCTTTGCCAGGGCAGCCAAAAATTGGGAGGCTCCACATTGTCCCTGGATAGAGACGTGCATGATGGCCTGTAAACCTGAAGTGCCCATTGTAAGGAAGTGGGTCTATTTCAGTATAGCCCTTTGCCAGGGCAGCCAAAAATTGGGAGGCTCCACGTTGTCCCTGGATAGAGACGTGCATGATGGCCTGCAAACCTGAAGTGCCCATTGTAAGGAAGTGGGTCTATTTCAGTATAGCCCTTTGCCAGGGCAGCCAAAAATTGGGAGGCTCCACGTTGTCCCTGGATAGAGACGTGCATGATGGCCTGTAAACCTGAAGTGCCCATTGTAAGGAAGTGGGTCTATTTCAGTATAGCCCTTTGCCAGGGCAGCCAAAAATTGGGAGGCTCCACATTGTCCCTGGATAGAGACGTGCATGATGGCCTGTAAACCTGAAGTGCCCATTGTAAGGAAGTGGGTCTATTTCAGTATAGCCCTTTGCCAGGGCAGCCAAAAATTGGGAGGCTCCACTTTGTCCCTGGATAGAGACGTGCATGATGGCCTGTAAACCTGAAGTGCCCATTGTAAGGAAGTGGGTCTATTTCAGTATAGCCCTTTGCCAGGGCAGCCAAAAATTGGGAGGCTCCACGTTGTCCCTGGGTAGAGACGTGCATGATGGCCTGTAAACCTGAAGTGCCCATTGTAAGGAAGTGGGTCTATTTCAGTATAGCCCTTTGCCAGGGCAGCCAAAAATTGGGAGGCTCCACGTTGTCCCTGGATAGAGACGTGCATGATGGCCTGTAAACCTGAAGTGCCCATTGTAAGGAAGTGGGTCTATTTCAGTATAGCCCTTTGCCAGGGCAGCCAAAAATTGGGAGGCTCCACGTTGTCCCTGGGTAGAGACGTGCATGATGGCCTGTAAACCTGAAGTGCCCATTGTAAGGAAGTGGGTCTATTTCAGTATAGCCCTTTGCCAGGGCAGCCAAAAATTCGGAGGCTCCACGTTGTCCCTGGATAGAGACGTGCATGATGGCCTGTAAACCTGAAGTGCCCATTGTAAGGAAGTGGGTCTATTTCAGTATAGCCCTTTGCCAGGGCAGCCAAAAATTGGGAGGCTCCACGTTGTCCCTGGGTAGAGACGTGCATGAGGGCCTCAAAACATTAAGTGTCCATTGTCAGGAAGTGGGTGTATTATAGTATAGCCCTTAGGCAGGGCAGCCAAAAATTGGGAGGCTCCACATTGTCCCTGGGTAGAGACGTGCATGAGGGCCTCAAAACATTAAGTGTCCATTGTCAGGAAGTGGGTGTATTATAGTATAGCCCTTAGGCAGGGCAGCCAAAAATTGGGAGGCTCCACGTTGTCCCTGGATAGAGACGTGCATGATGGCCTGTAAACCTGAAGTGCCCATTGTAATGAAGTGGGTCTATTTCAGTATAGCCCTTTGCCAGGGCAGCCAAAAATTGGGAGGCTCCACGTTGTCCCTGGATAGAGACGTGCATGATGGCCTGTAAACCTGAAGTGCCCATTGTAAGGAAGTGGGTCTATTTCAGTATAGCCCTTTGCCAGGGCAGCCAAAAATTGGGAGGCTCCACGTTGTCCCTGGGTAGAGAAGTGCATGATGGCCTGTAAACCTGAAGTGCCCATTGTAAGGAAGTGGGTCTATTTCAGTATAGCCCTTTGCCAGGGAGGCCAAAAATTGGGAGGCTCCACATTGTCCCTGGATAGAGACGTGCATGATGGCCTGTAAACCTGAAGTGCCCATTGTAAGGAAGTGGGTCTATTTCAGTATAGCCCTTTGCCAGGGCAGCCAAAAATTGGGAGGCTCCACGTTGTCCCTGGATAGAGACGTGCATGATGGCCTGCAAACCTGAAGTGCCCATTGTAAGGAAGTGGGTCTATTTCAGTATAGCCCTTTGCCAGGGCAGCCAAAAATTGGGAGGCTCCACGTTGTCCCTGGGTAGAGACGTGCATGATGGCCTGTAAACCTGAAGTGCCCATTGTAAGGAAGTGGGTCTATTTCAGTATAGCCCTTTGCCAGGGCAGCCAAAAATTGGGAGGCTCCACATTGTCCCTGGATAGAGACGTGCATGATGGCCTGTAAACCTGAAGTGCCCATTGTAAGGAAGTGGGTCTATTTCAGTATAGCCCTTTGCCAGGGCAGCCAAAAATTGGGAGGCTCCACGTTGTCCCTGGATAGAGACGTGCATGATGGCCTGTAAACCTGAAGTGCCCATTGTAAGGAAGTGGGTCTATTTCAGTATAGCCCTTTGCCAGGGCAGCCAAAAATTGGGAGGCTCCACGTTGTCCCTGGGTAGAGACGTGCATGATGGCCTGTAAACCTGAAGTGCCCATTGTAAGGAAGTGGGTCTATTTCAGTATAGCCCTTTGCCAGGGCAGCCAAAAATTGGGAGGCTCCACGTTGTCCCTGGATAGAGACGTGCATGATGGCCTGTAAACCTGAAGTGCCCATTGTAAGGAAGTGGGTCTATTTCAGTATAGCCCTTTGCCAGGGCAGCCAAAAATTGGGAGGCTCCACGTTGTCCCTGGGTAGAGACGTGCATGATGGCCTGTAAACCTGAAGTGCCCATTGTAAGGAAGTGGGTCTATTTCAGTATAGCCCTTTGCCAGGGCAGCCAAAAATTCGGAGGCTCCACGTTGTCCCTGGATAGAGACGTGCATGATGGCCTGTAAACCTGAAGTGCCCATTGTAAGGAAGTGGGTCTATTTCAGTATAGCCCTTTGCCAGGGCAGCCAAAAATTGGGAGGCTCCACGTTGTCCCTGGGTAGAGACGTGCATGAGGGCCTCAAAACATTAAGTGTCCATTGTCAGGAAGTGGGTGTATTATAGTATAGCCCTTAGGCAGGGCAGCCAAAAATTGGGAGGCTCCACATTGTCCCTGGGTAGAGACGTGCATGAGGGCCTCAAAACATTAAGTGTCCATTGTCAGGAAGTGGGTGTATTATAGTATAGCCCTTAGGCAGGGCAGCCAAAAATTGGGAGGCTCCACGTTGTCCCTGGGTAGAGACGTGCATGAGGGCCTCAAAACATTAAGTGTCCATTGTCAGGAAGTGGGTGTATTATAGTATAGCCCTTAGACAGGGCAGCCAAAAATTGGGAGGCTCCACGTTGTCCCTGGGTAGAGACGTGCATGAGGGCCTCAAAACATTAAGTGTCCATTGTCAGGAAGTGGGTGTATTATAGTATAGCCCTTAGGCAGGGCAGCCAAAAATTGGGAGGCTCCACGTTGTCCCTGGGTAGAGACGTGCATGAGGGCCTCAAAACATTAAGTGTCCATTTTAAGGAAGTGGGTGTATTTCAGTATAGCCCTTAGGCAGGGCAGCCAAAAATTGGGAGGCTCCACGTTGTCCCTGGGTAGAGACGTGCATGAGGGCCTCAAAACATTGTTCCCATTGCAAAGGAGCGGGTCTCCTGTCGTTGTAATGTCCATTCTGCAAAGAATGGGCGAAAAAATTTACCACTGGGGGTATACCTGAAACAAAGGCCTAAGTATTGCAATTTGTAACGGTCATCATCATGGTGGCGCATGAGGAGAAGGAGGAGCAGTCCAGCGATTATCCAAAGTCGAGAAGTGTGTACCCATGGGTGAGTGGAGGTACATGGCAAACTTTAAATTCCGCTCTCATTTGCTGGTGGTGTGGTGAAGTCTGGCCCAATCCAACCCTTGTTCATCTTTATCAGAGTCAGCCTGTCAGCATTTTCAGTTGACAGGCGGGTGCGTTTATCTGTAATGATTCCACCTGCGGCACTAAAAACACGCTCTGACAAAACGCTAGCAGCAGGGCAGGCCAGGACTTCCAAGGCGTAGAGAGCCAATTCATGCCACGTGTCCAGCTTGGATACCCAATAATTGTAAGGCACAGAGGAATGTCGGAGTACAGTTGTTCGATCTGCAAGGTACTCCTTCAGCATCTGGGCAAACTTAGGATTTCTTGTGGCACTACCCCGTATCTCAGGGGCTGTGATACGTGAGGGGCTGAGAAAACTGTCCCACATCTTAAAGACTGTTCCCCTACCTCTGGCGGATTGGACTTGTGCCTCTCTCGGCTGTACGCCTCGGTTGTCCACTGATTCCTGACCTATGCCGCTAGCGTTTTGTGAGGGGAATGCTTTGCCTACTTCCGTGAGTATGGCCTTCCGGAACTGCTGCATTTTGGTTGACCTCTCCTCCACGGGAATAAGAGACAAAAAGTTCTCCTTGTAGCGTGGGTCTAACAGTGTTACCAACCAGTAATGATTGTCGGCCAAGATGTTCTTAACGCGAGGGTCACGAGACAGGCAGCTTACCATAAAGTCAGCCATGTGCGCCAGACTCTTAACAGCCAGGACTTCAGTAGCCTGACCAACAAGATGACTGAACATGCTGTCCTCCTCCTCCTCCTCCTCCTCCTCCTCCTCATCTACCCTGTCCTCTGGCCAGCCACGCTGAACCGAGGATATGACTGGTGTGCATGTCATATCCTCAATTTGGCCGGAGAGTTGCTCCATGTCTTCATCCTCCTCCTCGTCATAGTCCTCCACTGCACGTTGTGATGAGACGAGGCTGGGCTGTGTGTTATCACCCACACCCACTACTGTTTCTTGCTGCAACTCATCGCGCTCCGCCTGCAATGCATCATGTTTGTTTTTCAGCAGAGACCGTTTTAGAAGGCAGAGTAGCGGTATGGTGACGCTAATAATGGCGTCATCACCACTCACCATCTTGGTGGAGTCCTCAAAGTTTTGGAGGATGGTACATAGGTCTGACATCCATCTCCACTCCTCAGGTGTTATGTGTGGAGTTTGACCCATTTCCCGACGGCTTAGGTGATGCAGGTACTCAACAACTGCCCTCTTCTGCTCACATATCCTGACCAACATGTGCAGAGTTGAATTCCAACGCGTGGGGACATCACACACCAGTCTGTGAGCCGGAAGATGCAAACGGCGCTGAAAGCCGGCAAGGCCGGCTGAAGCAGTAGGTGACTTTCGAAAATGTGCAGACAGGCGGCGAACTTTTACCAGCAGATCAGACAGCTCTGGGTATGACTTTATTAACCGCTGAACCACGAGGTTGAGCACATGGGCCACGCATGGAACATGTGTCAGCTGGCCTCGCCTCAAAGCCGCCACCAGGTTCCGGCCATTGTCACACACGACCTTTCCTGGCTTTAGGTTCAGAGGTGTGAGCCAGTGATCTGCCTGCTGTTTCAGAGCTGTCCACAGCTCTTCTGCATTGTGGGGTTTGTCACCTATGCAGATTAGCTTCAGCACAGCCTGTTGCCGCTTCGCCGAGGCAGTGCTGCAGTGCTTCCAGCTTGTGACTGGTGTGGAGGGCACAGTGGATGAGGATGCGCAGGAGGAGGAGGAGGCTGAAGAGCATGACATTCCGGAGCTGTAGAGTGTGGGTGAAACACTGACTGAGGTAGGGCCTGCAAACCTAGGTGTGGGAAGGACGTGTTCCGTCCCTCGCTCAGACTGGGTCCCAGCTTCCACAATATTAACCCAGTGTGCCGTCAACGAGATGTAGCGGCCTTGCCCACAAGCACTTGTCCACGTGTCTGTGGTTAGGTGGACCTTGGGTGAAACAGCGTTGTTCAGGGCACGTGTGATGTTTTGTGACACGTGGTTATGCAACGCGGGGACGGCACACCGGGAGAAATAGTGGCGGCTGGGGACCGAGTAACGTGGGACAGCTGCCGCCATCAGGTCACGGAATGCTTCTGTCTCCACCAGCCTAAAAGGCAACATTTCCAGCGCAAGCAGTCGCGAAATGTTAGCATTTAGAACTGTGGCATGTGGGGTGTTGGCAGTGTATTTGCGCCTGCGTTCAAAGGTTTGCTGAATGGATAACTGAACGCTGCGCTGGGACAAGGACGTGCTTGATGATGGTGTTCTTTCTGCGTAGGCAACTGCAGGTGCAGGAGTGGAGGAGGCTTGTTCGCAGGCAGCATGGACAGAGGATTGGCTCGCATGCACAACCAGCGAAGACGTAGCAGTGACATCAGCAAGCACTGCTCCTCGACTCTGTTGTACTTCCCACAAAGTCGGGTGCTTGGCTGACATGTGCCTGATCATGCTGGTGGTGGTCAGGCTGCTAGTTTTGGTACCCCTGCTGATGCTGGCACGGCAGGTGTTGCAAATGGCCTTTTTTGAATCATCTGGATCCAACTTAAAAAACTGCCAGACTCGGGAAGACCTAACATTTGTACAGGCACCTTGTGTCGTCGTGTTGTTCCGGGGAACGGTTGCCTGACTTCTGCCTGGGGCCACCACCCTGCTTCTTACTGCCTGTTGTGATGCTACGCCTCCCTCCCCCTGTGCACTGCTGTCCTCGCTCTGCATATCCTCCTGCCAGGTTGGGTCAGTTACTGGATCATCCACCACGTCGTCTTCCTCTTCCGCACCCTGCTCCTCCTCCTGACTTCCTGACAATTGTGTCTCATCATCGTCCACCACTTGTTGAGACACGTTGCCAACTTCGTGAGAACGTGGCTGCTCAAATATTTGGCCATCTGTACAGACGATCTCCTCATGACCCACTTCAATATGAGCTGGCGAGAGGCCAGAATGTGTGAATGGAAACGTGAACAGCTCTTCCGAGTGTCCAAGTGTGGGATCATTAATGTCCGAGGAGGACGTGTACTCAGCCTGGTGGTAGGAAGGAGGATCAGGTTCAGAAATGTGCGGTGCAGTATCACGGCTACTGACACTTGACCGTGTGGAAGACAGAGTGTTTGTGGTGGTGCCAATCTGACTGGAAGCATTATCCGCTATCCAACTAACAACCTGTTGACACTGGTCTTGGTTCAAGAGCGGTGTACTGCTGCGGTCCCCAAGAATTTTGGACAGGACGTGCGAGCGACTAGATGTGGCCCTTTGTTGTGGCGAAATTAGAGCTTGCCCACGACCTCGGCCTCTGCCTGCACCAACATCACGTCCACTTCCTTGTTCCTTGCCAATGCCCTTGCGCATTTTGCAATGCTGTGCACTGCTGACGTGTATATTCACTACTTGTGCGTTATATCAAACTTTCTGGAAATTGCACACAAGTGCACCTGTACGCTGCCACCAACAGGCACACACGTGCGGTTTTAAAAACCAAGCACGGACGCAATAAGAACCTAACAGGTTTTTTTGGGGAGCGACAATTACAGACAAGTCAGACACTATCTGGACTGTTTTACACTGTGTACACCAGCCCCAGATATGATGAAGGCTGGTATACGGTCACCACTACCCTGCCTGCCTGCCTGCCTGTATACTGGTACAATAGTCCTGACAAGGACTCTTTTGGTCACTAGCCTGTATTCAGACCTGGCTATACCCTGCCTGTATATAGCAACAATAGTCCTGAGAAGGACTCTGCTACTGTACGCCGACCTGGCTATACCCTGCCTGCCTGTATACAACTAGAATAGTCCTGAGAAGGACTTTTGGTCACACTGTTTGCAGCCCTGCAACTGAAAAAGCTATAAAGGGCCGCAAAGCTTTCCCTGAATCAGCGACACTCTCCCTGCACTGACAGTCTGGATAGCTGTGAGCAGAGCACAGCGCGCCGGCCGATATAAAGGCTCGGTCACGCTGTGCAGGCTGGCCAATCACTGCAATTCCACAACTAACAGGGCTGTGGCATTGCAGTGGTCTGCCAGCCAATCCCTGCATGAGGGCTGGCTCTCAAAAGAGCGCCAACATGCAGAAATGAAGACCATGAGTACAGCACGAGTATCGCGAGATTACTCGGTCCCCGCCGAGCAGCCCGAGTACAGCGATACTCATGCGAGTACCGAGTAGTGACAAGCATGCTCGCTCATCACTAATAACCAGCAAAACACACAAATGTAACAGGCAACAGAGTCTCACCCTTCCGCTGGCTCACCAGGGATTTAGAATGTCCATGCCTCAGAGCTTCCAGGGCCGCTTTCTCCAGTCCAGCAGCACCCAGCTTTTGGCGGGCACCCATCGAGAAAGGAATACTGCCAGATTCAGGAAGCTGTGTGAGGTCTGCAAAGTCTGTAACAGGTGACTGAACTGTCCCAACCTGAGTGTCCTCCTTAGGTAGTCCTGATATGATGTTACAATCCTGGCAGCTGGAGTCAAAATCCCTAGGCTGTGGATATGGTCTCCAACCGGAACCGGAGTCCCTAGACTGAAGCCATAAGATATCCTGATCCTCTAGTCAGCTCCAAAGAGCTTAGACTGGATCCATCAGCATCCATCAACCTTCATC
Organism: Anomaloglossus baeobatrachus; assembly: GCF_048569485.1. NCBI lineage: Eukaryota > Metazoa > Chordata > Amphibia > Anura > Aromobatidae > Anomaloglossus > Anomaloglossus baeobatrachus. The sequence continues at coordinate 498,600,249 of NC_134355.1, read as the reverse complement.
AACCCTGGTGGCTTAAAGAAGTCCCTTTTATAGCCATAACTTTCCCTTAGGACACACTGCGTCCTCATCGATTGGTTGGACAAGATTGCTTCTCCCATTGGATGAATTTCAAGCTGCATGGATAATGTTCATTTAAATGATGTGCATAGAAAGACTCAGTATATCTACATGGAGTCGGCATGTCACCGACTAGACAATGGCTACTAAGGTAATTACATTATCAATACACAACTACAATACAATGATTACTGGAAAAGTCTGGAGAGCAATAGCTAAGCAAACATGACTTAGCACACATAAGAACAATAGTCTGGCTGAATGTTAAGAAACTTTAACCCATGAGAGTCCATGTCGTCACAGTGATCACACCAGATTTTTTGCGCAGGTTTACGAAAAACCTTTTATTAACACTAGAAAATTATTTGTATTAAAACGAACCAAGTCATTTTTAGCTTTCATATATTAATATTTTAAGCTCTGATAATTACACTTTTTAATTGCATCTAACATGTACCATCAGGAATAATACCATGCTTGACCTGCTTTGTGAACAGGGCTAATTAATGTAAAACTGTTGGAAAATGCCTGAATGCCCTTAGCAAAGCAAACATTAAAATGATATGTAACTTCAATTTTTTTTTTAATATATAGAACCATCTGCTTTATTAAAATAATTTCGGTTAATATAAAATGTAGACATTAATTTAATTATTCTGCAATTTAAGTAAGGTATAAAATAGTTTCATTTGAACTTCTCTGTTGAATGTCAAAATGTTTTGACCTCATGTTACAGCAATTGGTTCATTAAATAAAGGTGCGATTTTTTTTTAGATAGATTTCCATAATTATTCAATATAGGAACTGAATAAGAAACATATTAAAATACCATACATTTTTATATACAAACTGAAAGAATAAGAAAATACAGAAAGTTTAATTAAAGTATCGAAAATTACGGTGATACTTTAGCATTTGCGAACCCTTTTTTTTTACATTTTTTCATAATTTGCATCAGTTCTAAAAGTAGAGGAAGAGAACCAAATGAAACAAGTCAATCAAAAATATTACATTTCCATAGTTATAAAATGTGGAAAATTATCCAATATCACATATATTGCTTTAAATTGTATACAATGTATTTGATTGTTTATTATGGGCGGCACGGTGGCTCAGTGGTTTCACTGGCGCTGGAGTCCTGGGTTCAAATCCCACCAAGGACACCATCTGCAAGGAGTTTGTATGTTCTCCCCGTGTTTGTGTGGGTTTCCTCCGGGTTCTCCGGTTTCCTCCCACACTCCAAAGACATACAGATAGGGACTCTAGATTGTAAGCCCCAATAGGGACAGTGTCCCCAATGTATGTAAAGCACTGTGGAATTAATAGTGCTATATAAATGAATAAAATTATTAATTATTATGATTTATTGGTTGAGAGTAGGGATGTCATGCTAGGTAGGGAGGAATACCATACGAAAGGCGAAAGGGGGGGAAGGGAAACCCTGTCTCTAAGGAAGGGGGAAGATGATGGCCCCTGGTAAAAAAAAAATACTGCTGGCAACTGGCTTTCCTTATGTCCTTAGATTGGTTTCGAACCTATACGCAAAACAGGATACCTAGGCCCTGGCTGACCTTAAAATAGGCTCTTGGTAGCGACCAGATGGAATTGTCACTAGTCAACCCCACTAAGACCATACTATGAAGACCTAAGGAACACACAGGAAAAAAAACAGGGCAATGCAAACAGATAACGTATCTGCGAGATGACTTTGAAAGAATGACAATAACATATGACAATGTGTTACAACAGTAGATTTCAAGCCCACTGCTTGCAATCTTGACAGCATAGCAGTAAACTCTTTCACCAGCAACAAACCAAGGGGAAATGCAGGTATATATAGACACAGGGAATGGAGTTAAGAATTTGCAGCTGAAGTGCCGAGATATCAGCAGGGTCCAAAAGGGAAAGAGTTAACCTTAGCGAGGAAGATGCATAGAACTCCAGTCACATCAAGGAAAAATAGGAGTATCAAGGAGCAGTTTGTGTAGCCAAGCACAGCAAACTTCTGTAGCAAGACACCGCAGGGTTGACGGTACCACCCCTTTTACGAGTGGTCTCCAGACACTCAGGGCCATGTTTATACTGATGGGTTGCATGTAATGCATGAACCAACCTTGTGGCAGTCACTTCCGATGTTGGAACCCACATCCTCCCCTCTGGTCCATAAACTCTCCAGTGCAAAATGTATTTAAGGAAATTACCTAGAAACTGAGAATCAACAATCTTAGCTATTTGGCATTCCAAATTACCATCTACCATGACCGAGCAGGTGGCAAGAGGGATTGCTCCAAAGGTACAACTTTTTCTTGAGCATAGATCTGTAAAACTCATTGTGGATCTTAGGAGCCTGAGGAAACTCCAGACAAAAGTCTTCTGGGTTAATAATGGCAATAACTTTATAGGGACCAAGAACCTTGAGGCCCAGCTTCCAAGAAGGAAATTTCAACGTAATATTCCTGTTCAACAGCCACACTCTCATTCACACCTAGGTTCGGATCGGGCAAATGACGTACACAATGAGCACTAGTCAACCCCACTAAGACCTAAAGAACACTCAAGGAAAACTAACAGGGGAATGCAAAAGGACAACTTATCTGCAAGATGACTTTGGGACAATGACAGCAACATACAACATGTTATGTCAGGAGAATTTAATGTGACTGCTTGCAATCTGGACAACATTGAAGTGAACTCTATTACCAGCAACACACCAAGGGGAAATGTAAACAATCAAAAAGGGGGGAGAAGGAAAGAGTCAGCTCATCCATCCATGGACCTGTGCAGCAGATTCAGCCAGTGTAGACAAGAGAACAATTCAAGGAAAGTGTAGAAAAAAATCTGGCATCCAAGAATCTATAAAAAAATCCAAGTTTTATTGAAAACTTTTTTAAAATCCTTCACTCCATATTAAAAAGAAGACATACAATGATCAAAGTTGTTACATCCAAGCTCACACATACGTGTTTCGGACTATGGTGTTTTTATTCATTGTATCACTTTGTTCTTTTAAACATTTTTTTTTTTTTTTTAAACTAACAACCTGTACAATAAAGAGTTATTACAGTATTTATGGTGATTGGTACATATTGTAAAAAAAGTGTTGCTGCTTTTTATTTATTTTTTCTGTGATAAAAGCTCCTTAAAATAAGTGATCACTTATGTATTACACAAATGGACCTTAAAAATCTGCAATCTCTCACAAAAAGACAGACATGCAGCTATGTCGATATAAAAATATAATACTAATTAATCTTTTAAAAATAAAAAAAATGGCAATATCCTCTTGCCATCAGTACAAAACAGTAACAATATTTTTAAATTGAAAGGGTTTCAATACAGGCTTTGCTGCATACAGCTCTCCTTTTCCTTCAGACTTAAATTTTTTGTTGTATATTTGCAATATTTGTTACACCACTTTTAGTAGGTACTAATCACTGCATATTGGTAAAATCCCACAAGAACTGCTCATTTGGAGATGCACTATGTGAACTTATAAGTTGCCATTAGTGATGGGCAATGGTTTTCAGCACTGCTTGATACTCGATCAAGCATTGGGGTGCTTGAGACGCTGGATACTCAATCAAGTATTCTGCTACTTGGTCGCCATGATGGTGGTGCACGAAAAGGCCGTGGCCAGAGCATACTGGGCCTAATGTGGAATCACACCAAACACATCCATCATCTGAACCTAGATTCCTGTCCCATTTTGTAGGATGACGCGGGACATCACTATTGAATAGAGATGAGCCACCCCCCTAGTGTTCGAGTTCGGTTCAGTTCGTCGATCGGCGGGTGTGTTTGTCAAACATTCGACTATTGAAAACAATGGCAGGCAAACACAAACACATACAGTTAGGTCCAGAAATATTTGGACAGTGACACAATTTTCGCGAGTTGGGCTCTGCATGCCACCACATTGGATTTGAAATGAAACCTCTACAACAGAATTCAAGTGCAGATTGTAACGTTTAATTTGAAGGTTTGAACAAAAATATCTGATAGAAATTGTAGGAATTGTACACATTTCTTTACAAACACTCCACATTTTAGGAGGTCAAAAGTAATTGGACAAATAAACCAAACCCAAACAAAATATTTTTATTTTCAATATTTTGTTGCGAATCCTTTGGAGGCAATCACTGCCTTAAGTCTGGAACCCATGGACATCACCAAACGCTGGGTTTCCTCCTTCTTAATGCTTTGCCAGGCATTTACAGCCGCAGCCTTCAGGTCTTGCTTGTTTGTGGGTCTTTCCGTCTTAAGTCTGGATTTGAGCAAGTGAAATGCATGCTCAATTGGGTTAAGATCTGGTGATTGACTTGGCCATTGCAGAATGTTCCACTTTTTTGCACTCATGAACTCCTGGGTAGCTTTGGCTGTATGCTTGGGGTCATTGTCCATCTGTACTATGAAGCGCCGTCCGATCAACTTTGCGGCATTTGGCTGAATTTGGGCTGAAAGTATATCCCGGTACACTTCAGAATTCATCCGGCTACTCTTGTCTGCTGTTATGTCATCAATAAACACAAGTGACCCAGTGCCATTGAAAGCCATGCATGCCCATGCCATCACGTTGCCTCCACCATGTTTTACAGAGGATGTGGTGTGCCTTGGATCATGTGCCGTTCAATTTCTTCTCCAAACTTTTTTCTTCCCATCATTCTGGTACAGGTTGATCTTTGTCTCATCTGTCCATAGAATACTTTTCCAGAACTGAGCTGGCTTCATGAGGTGTTTTTCAGCAAATTTAACTCTGGCCTGTCTATTTTGGAATTGATGAATGGTTTGCATCTAGATGTGAACCCTTTGTATTTACTTTCATGGAGTCTTCTCTTTACTGTTGACTTAGAGACAGATACACCTACTTCACTGAGAGTGTTCTGGACTTCAGTTGATGTTGTGAACGGGTTCTTCTTCACCAAAGAAAGTATGCGGCGATCATCCACCACTGTTGTCATCCGTGGATGCCCAGGCCTTTTTGAGTTTCAAAGCTCACCAGTAGAGTTGAGCGCGGTTCGCGGTTCGTGGTTCTCCAGTTCGCGGCTCGAGTGATTTTGGGGGCTGTTCTAGATCGAACTAGAACTCTAGCTTTTTTGCAAAAGCTCGATAGTTCTAGATCCGTTCGAGAACGGTTCTAGCAGAAAAAAACCCAGCTACTTCCTAGCTGGCTTTCCGCTGTAATGGTGTAAGTCACTCTGTGACTCACACTATTATGACATTTCAGTGTATAGTGTGCGGGAACAGGGCATTCAGATCACTGCTGTTTGGATAATGGCGATCGCCATTTTTTTTTTTTTTTCCTTGTCGTCCTTCCCTAAGCGCGCGCATGTAGTGGGGCGGGCCAGCATGTCAGCCAATCCCAGACACACACACAGCTAAGTGGACTTTTAGCCAGAGAAGCAACGGCATGTGTGATAGGATGTCCATGTCACATGTCCCTGCATTATAAAAACGAGTATCTGCCCGTCCGGACGCCATTATCTCTTCTGCGTCCTTGGTGTCAGCCATCACTGGCGCAGCTCCTATCACCGATACAGCTGTATACGCTCCATACACAACGCTGGACAGCATAGGGATAGCACTTTCTATCAGTCCTTTTAAGGGCTCATACCGGCAGGGTCAGAGCCATAGGTGACAGGTCCTAAAAACAGAGTTTAACAGCTACACAAGATGACAGCGTCTGTGTAGCTAAGGTCAGGGATTTCCTCGCTGCATTTTCCCATTAGGAGGGATAGAAAGGCAGGCTTCCTTTCCTCTACCCAGAGACCCACAACCCTGCCACTGTACCCTCCTGCCCTTTGCACACTCCAACTCATTGTTACTAAGCCATTATACTAGCAAACACTCAGTGAACTTAGTGGCATCCTAAACGTGGCTATTGGACTTCTTTATAGTCCCAGTAGTGCACAGATATTTGCAGCACGTCTGGCTGCATTGCACACTCAAACTCATTATAACTAAGCCATTATACTAGCAAACACTCAGTGAACTTAGTGGCATCCTAAACATGGCTATTGGACTTCTGTATAGTCCCAGTAGTGCAAAGATATTTGCAGCACGTCTGCCTGCATTGCACACTCAAACTCATTATAACTAAGCCATTATACTAGCAAACGCTCAGTGAATTTAGTGGCATCCTAAACGTGGCTATTGGACTTCTGTATAGTCCCAGTAGTGCAAAGATATTTGCAGCACGTCTGGCTGCATTGCACACTCCAACTCATTATAACTAAGCCATTATACTAGCAAACACTGAGTGAACTTAGTGGCATCCTAAACGTGGCTATTGGACTTCTGTATAGTCCCAGTAGTGCACAGATATTTGCAGCACGTCTGCCTGCATTGCACACTCAAACTCATTATAACTAAGCCATTATACTAGCAAACACTGAGTGAACTTAGTGGCATCCTAAACGTGGTTATTGGACTTCTGTATAGTCCCATTAGTGCAAAGAAATTTGCAGCACGTCTGCCTGCATTGCACACTCAAACTCATTATAACTAAGCCATTATACTAGCAAACACTGAGTGAACTTAGTGGCATCCTAAACGTGGCTATTGGACTTCTGTATAGTCCCAGTAGTGCAAAGATATTTGCAGCACGTCTGGCTGCATTGCACACTCAAACTAATTATAACTAAGCCATTATACTAGCAAACACTGAGTGAACTTAGTGGCATCCTAAACGTGGCTATTAGACTTCTGTATAGTCCCAGTAGTGCAAAGATATTTGCAGCACGTCTGGCTGCATTGCACACTCAAACTCATTATAACTAAGCCATTATACTAGCAAACACTCTGTGAACTTAGTGGCATCCTAAACATGGCTATTGGACTTCTGTATAGTCCCAGTAGTGCAAAGATATTTGTAGCACCTCTGCCTCCATTGCACACTCAAACTCTTTATAACTAAGCCATTATACTAGCAAACACTGAGTGAACTTAGCGGCATCCTAAACGTGGCTATTGGACTTCTGTATAGTCCCAGTAGTGCAAAGATATTTGCAGCACGTCTGCCTGCATTGCCCACTCAAACTCATTATAACTAAGCCATTATACTAGCAAACACTGAGTGAACTTAGTGGCATCCTAAACGTGGCTATTGGACTTCTGTATAGTCCCAGTAGTGCAAAGATATTTGCAGCACGTCTGCCTGCATTGCACACTCCAACTCATTATAACTAAGCCATTATACTAGCAAACACTGAGTGTACCTAGTGGCATCCTAAACGTGGCTATTGGACTTCTGTATAGTCCCAGTAGTGCACAGATATTTGCAGCACGTCTGCCTGCATTGCACACTCCTACTCATTGTTACTAAGCCATTATACTAGCAATTTATGCTGCCAGTTTAAGGGCCGTAGTTGCATTGTCAGGGACATTTATTCTTTATTATTCTGCTGTTAATAAAGCTAGACCACCGCTGCAATCTACACCACCTCTCAATATTTACTTCCACATTTTCAGTGCACAATCTTGTCGCAATCAACATGAGTGGCAAAATGACAGATGCTGGTGGAAAGGGGAAGAGGCGTGGTGGAAAAGGAAAAAAAGGGTTTGTCCGTGGGGAAGGTGGCAAAGCTCCATTATCATCTGCTGAAGATAGACCATCTACCAGCAAAAGTAAGATGTCTACTACTTACCTTGGACAATCCGATGTGCTCCCTTTTTTACGGTCACAAACAACAGGAACAAAGGTAGATGATGGCCAAAAAAGGAAAATGCTTGAATGGATCTCAAGTGGTCCAACAAGTGCCCTCTCAGCCACCTCATGTACCGCATCCAAAAAACACCAGTCCTCTGAGTTGTCATCCCAATCAAACTTGCTTTCTCCCAGCTCTGAAGTCTCCATCAGCCCTGCACAGTATGGTGGAACTCAGATGGCTGAGTCTGCAGAGCTGTTCAGTCACACTATAGCCTGGAAATCAGAGGTCTGCTCCCAAGCTACAGTGAGTACAGACCAGGAAATGGTCTGCAGTCATGCCCAGAACCTTTGTGACTCTGATTCAGGCCGTGAGGACCAAGTTTCTGAGCATAATGTTGACCCTTTGTCACAAACTGTAACACCTGTGGTTATAGACAATGAGGAACATACTGATGACGATGAGACGCAGATACCAGATTGGGATGACAACTTAAATATTCGGTCAGGGCAAGAAGAGGCTCGGTCTGAGGGGGAGGGGAGTGCAAACACAACAATTGATGATGAAGTTCTAGATCCCACCTACTGTCAATCCCCAGTCAGGCACTCGAGGAGGTCAACAGAGGCGGTGGAGGAGGATGCAACCGACGACGAAGTTACCTTGCGCCTTCCTGGACAGAGTCGGAGCACTGGTAGCACGTCTACAACTGCATAATCAGCCACCACTCTGCCTCTGAGCACTAGTCGGGGGGGCTCAGCATATCGCATGCCCTCTAAGCCTTGCCTAGTCTGGTCCTTTTTTGACATAGAAAAAGATCGCCCAAATTATGTGATGTGTAAAATTTGTCGTGATTCTGTTAGTAGAGGTCTAAACCTCAGCAGTTTGACAACTTCTTCCATGAATCGTCACATGAATAAATATCATAGGACCCAGTGGGAAGTTCACCGTGCTGCAATGCGGCCTAGCGGAGCGAACCATACTTTTCCTGCCCCTTCCAGTGCATCCGTGCGCTCTTCATCTTCTAGGACTGTGGGGACAGCTGTCACACCTGGTTTTCCACACACAACTTCCACCACTGTAACCGCAACAGGCAGTTTGCTTGGTAGGTCGTCAGTTGGTTTGGAAGGGGAAACAAGTGAGTGTGTACAGCTCTCTCAGACATCGATAGCACCAACGTTGGATGAAGGCAACATCATGTCTCCGCCTGCACTTTCCTCACAAACCTGCATTTTTACAGGGACACCCTACTCAACATCTTCTACACACAGCAGCCAGATCTCTGTCCCTCAGATGTGGTCAAATAAAAGACCATTTCCTGCGACCCATGACAAAGCTAAGAGGTTGACTCTATCCCTCTGTAAGCTCTTGGCTACCGAAATGCTGCCTTTCCGCCTAGTGGACACACAGGATTTTAGAGACCTTATGTCTGTCGCTGTGCCCCAGTACCAGATGCCTAGTCGCCACTACTTCTCTAAGAAAGGTGTGCCTGCGCTACACCAGCGTGTCGCACACAACATCACCGCTTCCTTGAGAAACTCTGTGTGTGAACGGGTGCATTTCACCACCGATACTTGGACCAGTAAGCATGGACAGGGACATTACATGTCGCTGACTGGGCACTGGGTAACTATGGTGATAGATGGTGAAGGGTCTGCTGCACAAGTCTTGCCGTCCCCACGACTTGTGTGTCAATCCTCTGTCTGTCCAAGTTCCTCCACTGCTTCTGCCTCCTCCACCTCATCTGTGTACTCCACCTCCGCCCCAAGCCTGCCTGGTCAGGCCACCAGCGTTCTCACTGCGCAGAAGGAATCACGCACCCCTCATTACTATGCTGGCAGCAGAGCGCAACGGCATCAGGCGGTCTTTAGCTTGACATGTCTTGGGAATAGGAGTCACACAGCTGAGGAGTTTTGGTCAGCTCTGCGGTCCGAGTTTAATAAATGTTTGTCTCCACTCAACCTGCAGCCTGGTAAGGCCGTGTGCGACAATGCTGCAAACCTGGGTGCGGCCCTTCGCCTGGGCAAGGTGACACACGTGCCTTGTATGGCTCACGTGTTGAACCTTGTTGTCCAGCAATTTTTAACACACTATCCCGGCCTAGATGGCCTTCTGACCAGGGCACGAAAACTGTCTGCTTACTTCCGCCGCTCAACCGCCGCAGCTGAGCGACTTGTATCGCTCCAGAAGTCTTTCGGCCTGCCGGTTCATCGCCTGAAATGCGATGTGGCGACACGCTGGAATTCGACTCTCCACATGTTATAGCGACTGTGGCAGCACCGCCGAGCCCTGGTGCAATACGTCATGACGTATAGCCTGGGCTAACGAGATGCAGAGGTGGGGCAGATCACCCTGATGGAGTGGTCTCAGATGAAGGACCTATGCACCCTTCTGCACAGTTTCGACATGGCGACGAATATGTTTAGCGCTGACAATGCCATTATCAGCATGACAATTCCAGTCATTTACATGCTGGAGCACACGCTAAACACTATTCAGAGTCAGGGGGTGGGACAACAGGAAGGGGAGGAACTACAGGAGGATTCATATGTGCAAGGGACAACAACATCACCAAGGTCCAGACGTTCATCATCACCAACGCGGCAGGCATGGGACCATGGGGGACAGGGATCAACAAGGGCGCATAGTTGCAGGCGAAATGTTGAGGAAGGTGCAGGAGAACATGAAGAAATGGAGGACGAACTGTCCATGTACATGGAAGACTCAGCGGATGAGGGAGACCTTGGTCAAATTTCAGTTGAAAGAGGTTGGGGGGAGATGTCAGAGGAAGAAAGAATGGTTAGCACCTCTATGCCACAAACACAGCGTGGACTTGGTCCGCATGGCTGCGCAAGACACATGAGTGCCTTCTTGTTGCACTACCTCCAACATGACCCTCGTATTGTCAAAATTAGAAGTGATGATGACTACTAGCTTGCCACTATTAGATCCCCGGTACAAGTCCAAATTTTGTGACATAATTCCAGCCATAGAAAGGGACGCACGTATGCAGGAGTATCAGCAGAAGCTGTTACTCGATCTTAGCTCGGCTTTTCCACCAAACAACCGTGCAGGTGCAGGGAGTGAATCTCCCAGGAGTATCTCCAAATGAACATCAATGCCATGACTTTGCAAATGGAGCCTTGCTCATTTTGGGCTTCAAATCTAGAAAAATGGCCAGAGCTCTCCAGTTACGCCTTGGAGATTTTGTCGTGTCCAGCTGCCAGCGTTGTCTCTGAACTTTTCTTCAGTGCTGCTGGGTGTGTGCTGACAGATAAGAGCACGCGTCTGTCCAGTGACAATGTGGACAGACTAACGTTCATTAAATTGAACAAGTCATGGATCCACAAGGAATTTACTACCCCTGTGTCATCCTGGGGAGAGTAAATGCTTGTGGATTTGGAATGTGCTTGATGCAAATCTAGCTGTGAAGTGTACAACTAGGGCACAAGTGCTGCCACTGAATGGGTGGGTGTGTGTGGGGCACAATTTTTGGAAAAATGGACACTCCGCTTGGAGTAACCCTTGCTTACATAGTTTTAAAAAATGATCCAAGATGCATACAGCTGGGATCAGGAAAGACTTTGCTACCTACCCCGGTGTCATCCTGGGGACGGGTAAGTATTGCGTATTTTTGAATGTGCTTGATGCAAATCTAGCTGTGAAGTGTACAACTAGGGCACAAGTGCTGCCACTGAATGGGTGGGTGTGTGGGGGGCCCAATTTTTGGAAAAAAAGGGAGACTCCGCTTGGAGTAACCCTTGCTTGCTGTGTTTTTTAAAAGGAGCCAAGATGAACAAGTCATGGTTCAGCAAAGACTTTGCTACCTACCCCGGTGTCATCCTGGGGACGGTTAAGTATGGCGTATTTTTGAATGTGCTTGATGCAAATCTAGATGTGAAGGGTACAACTAGGGCACAAGTGCTGCCACTGAATGGGTGTTTGTGTGTGGGGCACAATTTTTGGAAAAAGGGACACTCCGCTTGGAGTAACCCTTGCTTACATATTTTTAAAAAATATTCCAAGATGCATACAGCTGGGATCAGGAAAGACTTTGCTACCTACCCCGGTGTCATCCTGGGGACGGTTAAGTATAGCGTATTTTTGAATGTGCTTGATGCAAATCTAGCTGTGAAGTGTACAACTAGGGCACAAGTGCTGCCACTGAATGGGTGGGTGTGTGTGGGGCACAATTTTTGGAAAAAAAGGGAGACTCCGCTTGGAGTAACCCTTGCTTGCTGTGTTTTTTAAAAATGATCCAAGATGAACATAGCTGGGATCAGGAAAGGGTTTGCTACCTACCCCGGTGTCATCCTGGGGACGGTTAAGTATGGCGTATTTTTGAATGTGCTTGATGCAAATCTAGCTGTGAAATGTACAGCTAGGGCACAAGTGCTGCCACTGAATGGGTGGGTGTGTGTGGGGCACAATTTTTGGCAAAAGGGACACTCCGCTTGGAGTAACCCTTGCTTGCTGTATTTTTTAAAAATGATCCAAGATGAACAGAGCTGGGATCAGGAAAGAGTTTGCTACCTACCCTGGTTTCATCCTGGGGACGGTTAAGTATGGCGTATTTTTGAATGTGCTTGATGCAAATCTAGCTGTGAAGTGTACAACTAGGGCACAAGTGCTGCCACTGAATGGGTGGGTGTGTGTGGGGCACAATTTTTGGAAAAAAAGGGAGACTCCGCTTGGAGTAACCCTTGCTTGCTGTGTTTTTTAAAAATGATCCAAGATGAACATAGCTGGGATCAGGAAAGGGTTTGCTACCTACCCCGGTGTCATCCTGGGGACGGTTAAGTATGGCGTATTTTTGAATGTGCTTGATGCAAATCTAGCTGTGAAATGTACAGCTAGGGCACAAGTGCTGCCACTGAATGGGTGGGTGTGTGTGGGGCACAATTTTTGGCAAAAGGGACACTCCGCTTGGAGTAACCCTTGCTTGCTGTATTTTTTAAAAATGATCCAAGATGAACAGAGCTGGGATCAGGAAAGAGTTTGCTACCTACCCTGGTTTCATCCTGGGGACGGTTAAGTATGGCGTATTTTTGAATGTGCTTGATGCAAATCTAGCTGTGAAGTGTACAACTAGGGCACAAGTGCTGCCACTGAATGGGTGGGTGTGTGTGGGGCACAATTTTTGGAAAAAAAGGGAGACTCCACTTGGAGTAACCCTTGCTTGCTGTGTTTTTTAAAAATGATCCAAGATGAACAGAGCTGGGATCAGGAAAGAGTTTGCTACCTACCCCGGTGTCATCCTGGGGACGGTTAAGTATAGCGTCTTTTTGAATGTGCTTGATGCAAATCTAGCTGTGAAGTGTACAACTAGGGCACAAGTGCTGCCACTGAATGGGTGAGTGTGTGTGGGGCACAATTTTTGGAAAAAAAGGGAGACTCCGCTTGGAGTAACCCTTGCTTGTTGTGTTTTTTAAAAATGATCCAAGATGAACAAGTCATGGTTTAGCAAAGACATTGCTACCTACCCTGGTGTCATCCTGGGGACGGTTAAGTATGGCGTATTTTTGAATGTGCTTGATGCAAATCTAGCTGTGAAGTGTACAACTAGGGCACAAGTGCTGCCACTGAAGGGGTGAGTGTCTGTGTTTCCCAAGTTTTGGAAAAAAGGGAAACTCCGCTTGGAGTAACTCTTGGTTGCTGTGTTTTTTAAAAGGAGCCAAGATGAACAAGTCATGGTTCAGCAAAGACTTTGCTACCTACCCCGGTGTCATCCTGGGGACGGTTAAGTATGGCGTATTTTAGAATGTGCTTGATGGAAATCTAGATGTGAAGGGTACAACTAGGGCACAAGTGCTGCCACTGAATGGGTGGGTGTGTGTGGGGCACAATTTTTGGCAAAAGGGACACTCCGCTTGGATTAACCCTTGCTTGCTGTGTTTTTTAAAAATGATCCAAGATGAACAGAGCTGGGATCAGGAAAGAGTTTGCTACCTACCCCGGTGTCATCCTGGGGACGGTTAAGTATGGCGTATTTTTGAATGTGCTTGATGCAAATCTACCTGTGAAGTGTACAACTGGAGCACAAGTGCTGCCACTGTCTGTGTGGCCCAATTTTTGGAAAAAAGGGAGACTCCGCTTGGCGTCACCTTGCTGTGTTGTACATGATTTTAGAAGGGCATGCCATGCCTATATCTGTGTCTCGTCCTCTTTTTCCTCGTAACGCTGATTTGTTTTCGCATGAGAATTTGTCCTTGTCACTTTCCCATGTGTTTGTGTTGTGTTGTGAGTTGTTTGGCACCTTTTGGACACCTATGAGGGTGTTTTCTAGGTGTTTTTATGTGTTTGTGATTGCTTGCCATTGTTTCCTATGCAGTTCAAGTTCGGTTCGTCGGACGTTCGACGAACCGAACTCGAACGGGAGCTCCGTTCGGCGAACCGACCTCGAGCCGAACCACGACCGGTTCGCTCATCTCTACTCACCAGTCAATTCCTTTTTTCTCAGAATGTACCCGACTGTTGATTTTGCTACTCCAAGCATGTCTGCTATCTCTCTGATGGATTTTTTCTTTTTTTTCAGCCTCAGGATGTTCTGCTTCACCTCAATTGAGAGTTCCTGAGACCGCATGTTGTCTGGTCACAGCAACAGCTTCCAAATGCAAAACCACACACCTGTAGTCAACCCCAGACCTTTTAACTACTTCATTGATTACAGGTTAACGAGGGAGACGCCTTCAGAGTTAATTGCAGCCCTTAGAGTCACTTGTTCAATTACTTTTGGTCCCTTGAAAAAGAGGAGGCTATGCATTACAGAGCTATGATTCTTAAACCCTTTCTACGATTTGGATGTGAAAACTCTCATATTGCAGCTGGGAGTGTGCACTTTCAGCCCATATTATATATATAATTGTATTTCTGAACATGTTTTTGTAAACAGCTAAAATAACAAAACTTGTGTCACTGTCCAAATATTTCTGGACCTAACTGTACAAACACATAGAAAACACAAAAAAAAGGTTCAGCTTACCAGTGTAGAAGCCACAGGACAAATCAGGATGTGCACGGATCGATCCAGATGAGCCAGTTCTGGTATGAAGTACGTATACACAGAGTAAACACCTTCTTCGGTGTCCAAAAGTGAAACTACTCAGAAGTCCTTATAGGGCAAGGACATATAACATACACAGCCAATGACACATGCCCTTTCTTGTGTGCACAAAATACACTTTGCTGTGTGTATGTGTGATTGGCTGACAGACTCCAGCACCCCATTGTACTCGCGGTTAGGGGACAAAAATGGGGATCGACATTATTTCAGGAACCCCCGCCCCCCGCACACAATCCTTTATATCCTATACTTTCCATGCGTATAATTCTGCAGCAATTTGGGCGCACATGTGAATGTATTGTGACTGCAGAATTGATGCAGAATGTATGCGCGCTGGATGCTTGCTCATGCTGCCATTCAGCTCCATTCCATGCCCGCTGACAGCAGACAGAAATAGTCGCGTGATGAGAATGAACTCGGATGAACTTCACCCGACTTCATTGTCATCCTGCGGCTCTGTCTGTGTCGCAGCCTGAATTATGGTCACCGGTGAAGGACGCACCAGTGACCGCAAATCCCCTGGGTGACTGAAGTGAGCCGCAATCAGCGGTGCTGTCACTGCAGTTACCGGCCTCCATCATCCCCGCACACACCAGCTGCCATCATCCTCGCACACACCGGCTCCCGTCATCCCCACACACACCGGCTCCCATCATCCCCGCACACACTGGCCTCCATCATCCCCGCGCACAGTGTACCCGTCATCACCGCACACACCGGCTCCCGTCATCCCGCACGCACTGGCCTCCATCATCCCCGCACACAGTACCCCCATCATCACCGCACACACCGGCCTCCATCATCCCCACACACACACTGGCCCCCGTCATCCCCTAACACACACAGGCCCCCGTCATTCCCGCACACACCGGCCTCCATCATCCCTGCACACAACAACCCCGTCATCCCCCCACACACGGGCCTCCATCATCCCTGCTCACACCAGCCTCCATCATCCCCACACACACCGGCCCCAAACATCCCCGCACATACCGGCCCCCATCATCCCCGCACACACCGGCCTCCATCATCCCCGCACACAACGACCCCATCATCCTCGCAAACACCGGCCTCCATCATCCCTGCACACACCGGCCTCAATCATCCCCGCACACACCGGCCCCTGTCATCCCCGCACACACCGGCCTCCATCATCCCCGCACACAACCCCCCATCATCCCCGCACACACTGGCCTCCATCATCCTCGCACACACCGGCCCCCATTATCCCCGAAGACATTGGCCCCATCATCCCCGCAGACATCGGCCCCCATCATCCTCGCACACACTGACCCCCATCATCCCCGCACACACCGTCCCCCATCATCCGCGCACACACCGTCCCCCGTCATCCCCGCACACACCAGCCTTCATCATCCCTGCACACACAGGTCTACATCATCCCCGCACACACAGGTCTACATCATCCCCGCACACACCGGCCTCCATCATCCCCGCACACACTGGCCTCCATCATCCCCACGCACAGTGTACCCATCATCACCGCACACACCGGCTTCCATCATCCCTGCACGCACCGGCCTCCATCATCCCTTCACAAAATGCCCCTGTCATCCCCGCACACACCGGCCTCCATCATCCCCGCACACACCGGCCTCCATCATCCCTGCACACACTGGCCCCCGCCATCCCCTAACACACACAGGCCCCATCATCCCCACACACACCGGCCTCCATCATCCCCGCACACAACACCCCCGTCATCCCCGCACACACCAGCCTCCATCATCCTCGCACACACCAGCCCCTGTCATCCCCGCACACACCGGCTGCCATCATCCCCGCACACAACCCCCCCATCATCCCCGCAGACATCGGCCCCCATCATCCCCGCACACACCAGCCCCCGTCATCCCCGCACACACTGGCCTCCATCATCCCCGCACACACCGGCCCCCATCATCCCCGCAGACATCGGCCCCCATCATCCCCACACACACCGGCCCCCATCATCCCCGCACACACCGTCCCCCATCATCCCCTCACACACCGTCCCCCGTCATACCCACACACAACACCCCCGTCATCCCCGCACACACCAGCCTCCATCATCCCTGCACACACCGGCCTCCATCATCCCCGCACATACCGGCCCCCATCATACCCGCACACAAACCGGCCCCCATCATCCCCTCACACAATGCCCCCATCATCCCAATACACACCGGCAGACCATCATCTCCACACACATCGGCCCCCATCATCCCTGCACACACCGGCCTCCATCATCCCCGCACACAACACCCCCGGCATCCCCGCACACACCAGCCTCCATCATCCCTGCACACACCGGCCTCCATCATCCCCGCACATACCGGCCCCCATCATACCCGCACGCATACCGGCCCCCATCATCCCCTCACACAATGCCCCCATCATCCCAATACACCCCGGCAGACCATCATCTCCACACACACCGGCCCCCATCATCCCCGCACACACCGGCCCCCATCATCCCCACACACACCGGTCCCCATCATGCCCGCACACAACACCCTTGTCATCCCCGAACACACCGGCCTCTATCATCCCTGCACACACCGGCCTCCATCATCCCCACACACAATGGCCTCCATCATCCCCGCACAAACCGGCCTCCATCATCCCCGCACACACCGGCCTCCATCATCCTTGCACATACCGGCACTACCTGAGTGAAGTCTCCGGTGACAGCGCGGCTCACTTCAGTTGCTGCGTGGAGCTGACACAGAGCGGTCGTGTTCTACGGCGCTCCCTGTCAGCTTCATGTAGCAGAGCTGAAAGTGTCGTGTGGATTACTTCGGACCTGGATGAGTGTTTGGGGATTAATAAAGTGGTAAATGAGCGGGTTTTTTTGTCTTTTATTCCAAATAAAGGATTTTTCATTGTGTGTTTATTTACTTTACCTACAGATTAATCATGGAAGATATCTTGAGGCGACACCTGCCATGATTAACCTAGGACTTAGTGGCAGCTATAAGCTGTCATTTAACTCCTTATTACCCCAATTGAAACCGCACCAGGGCAATTCGAGATGAGCCGGGTAGAGTCCCGAGACTGTCACATCTAATGGATGCGGCAATTCCAGGTGGCTACTGGCTGATATTGTTAGGGTAGTGGGCTCCTCATAACGTGGCGCTCCCCATCCTGATGACACCAGCCTCCAGCCTTGTGGCTTTATCTTGGCTGGCATCAAAATTGGGGGTGATCGCAGGTTTCTTTTTTTTTAATTATTTATTTATTTATTTTACTGCACGATATAGACCCGCCCACCAGCAGCTGTGATTGGTTGCAGTGAGACAGCTGTCACTCAGCGTGGGGTCGTGTCTGACTGCAACCAATCATTGGTGCAGGTGGGCGGGGAAAGAATACGAGATTGAATAATGAGTGGCAGCCATTTTCAAGAAAGGAAAATCCGCCAGAGCTTTGTGACAGTCGTGCAGCTGATCGGTGAGTAGAAAAGAGAGAGGGATTGTGCTGGGGATGCAGGACACATGCAAATACGCAACGTGCGCACATAGTCTAACTGTGAAAAGCCACACTTTTGGTGATCGAACCGCTATCGAACGTTAACTCGAACTGTCGAACGTGAAGCAAATTGTTCGAGTTCATCGAACGGCTCGAACATCGTCCAAAACAACTCGAATTTGAAAAGGCGAACGGTTCGATTCGAACACCGCTCATCTCTACTATTGAAGCCAGATCAGTGTGAGCAGGCTATGTGTTGGATGGCAGATAATGCCTTTAGTCTCTTTACCAGAACCACCCGGTAAATGTATATATTGTTTGACCTGTAAAGGGGTTCACCACATACAAAATGCAGAATTGACTTAGAAGTGCATGGGTGTGTTAATAAAATAAAATAAAGCCAAAAAATATGCAATTCAGTATGCGGATATAATGTCTACAACTTAAAGAATTGCAATAAGGTTACAGTATAACTTTAAACACATGAATAGAATAGTTAACTCTGGCATACCTTCGGCCAGTGCACACGCATGCACATTGGATCATTGTATTCTTCCGCTTCCTGTGGAGCCAAGCCACCAACTTAACCAGCATCTTCTTCTGTTGGGAGCACCTAATGACAGGACTTTGTCTAGTTTCACTCTACAACCCACGTACGTGCAGTACACTTTACACACTGGTCTCTTTGTCCAACATTCAGGAGGACAGTTCCTATATTGCATTTTGGAGCTCATTTTACTTGGTTGTCTTGCTATATTTTATTTTTGTTATACCATCTTACTACATATCTTTTTCCTCACATATTTAGTCTTGGACTCTGAGTTTTCATCTCATCCTAATTTACATATACCCCAGTGACCTACATTAATAGGTATCACATTATGTTTATGCCACTTTATGCTGCTGTTTTCATTGTTTGATTTTTTTTTTGTAATCCGGTATTGTTTGCATTAACAAAAGAATTTTTATTTTGTCATTATTTTTGCTTTCCACATGATACCAATATGCGCTTTTAAATTCATGATATTGTATAAATAAAACTTTTGTTCATGGATATGAATTCTATTGTGTATTCATATCTCTTCTTTTCTTTGAATGTAGAGACCTTGAAAAAGGCCATAAGGCTGAAACATCGGTCATTTATAAATGCATTTGGGTTGTTTATAAACTAAAGGCTAAAAATAAAGGAATTCTCTTTGAAAATCATTGAACTTTTCTTGATTTTTTTCCCATGTGTGCCAGGGTTAACTATTCTATTTATGACTTTTTCTCCTATGCACTTTATCTTTTATTGCCAGTAGTAGCAGGGATAATCTATTACATTACTTTAAACACATGAATACATAAATTATACATGGTGATCCTAAGTGTCCAATATCACAAAAGAAGTTTTATTTTGCCCACAATGGAAGATAATATCTATAAAATGATTTTATAGGCAATATTGCTGAAGGATAAATCAAAGCATATGCATTTATATTATTGCGGATGGCGTCTTATCCGAGAAGGTCCAATAGCCTAATGGAAAGTGGGTATGTATCCAAATGATTGTGTGAGGTCACATGCCTTAATTGCTGTTTCATGCCTTTGCTTTCGTCTTTAGAGATGCCACCTGCCAGGGTATCCTTACTGCTGTATAGCTTGTGCAGTGGCTGCAAACACCAACTTTCCACTAGGCTATGGGACCTTCTCAGACGGGACACCATCCCTATCAATTGAAATAGATATGCTTTTATTCAGCCATTTGTTGTCTACACGCATGCCAATATCGTGGACATTTCGCAAGCAGTAGATTCTTCTATCAATTTTTAGACTTATACTAGTTTGTATATTACTCTTGGAAAACTATATCTTTACAATGCTATGGACCTTTTTTGTTTACACATAAGCAAATATCACAGACATGTATCTAGCGAGCAGCAGACTTTTCTATCAATTGTTGGGCCTACACTGGGATGGATATCACCCTTGGCAACCTATTTTCCTGCAGTATTGTGGTGAGCATGCTGCTTTCCTGGCCTTTTTATTTTTTGTACTATTGTTTAATTTTCATACAAATACTAATTACCTGTTGCAAGAAGGATTTATTAAATAGAAGTGTTATATTCATGAACTTTTAGCAACATTGCCCATTCATTGATTTTATAGATATTATCTTCCTTTATCTGCAAAAAAACCTTATTTTACGATATTTCACACTTAAGATTACCATATATTATTTATGTATTCCTGTGTTAGAGTTATGCTGGGACCTTATTGCAACTCTTTTAGTTGTAGACATTATAACCACATATTGAATTGTAGATTTTAGGTGCATTTATTTACTTTGACACACTCACATTGTTAAGTCAATCTTGCATTTTGTATGTAATGATTACCTTTATATGTCAAACAAAATATACATTTACTATCATGTTTCATTTGGAATTTTTGCGCTTAAGTTTTAAGTTTGTTACATCTAATTCTTGGAGGAAAGTCATTTTCTCCGGAATTGAAAATGATTGTGATGCTAGTATTGTTTTTAGCACATTAGTGTTTTGTTTTTATTTATAGTTCAAATATTTGAGCAACCATAGTCAGAAGAAGCTGATGGTGTTAAATGGCAATTACTGTCTCAAAAGGTGGATGATAATGTTACACAAGTAGAGATCAGCGGACACATGGACATTTGGTTTGTTGGGCTTAGCCACACTTTAGATAAAGTTCGGTTTCAGACCCGGACTTGACCTGAACCCCAATGAAAGTCACTGATTTGGCAGTTGGTGTCTCCGCCCACATGCAGCCAGTAGTGTTAAGTAAGTAGTTGACTATTCGTACTCTCTATGCTGTTAGCAAGTACTGTCCGCTACTCGCATATTCGTTACAAGTAGCGAGTTCAATTTAAGTCAATGGGAAATACTCGCTAAGTTGTGAGTAACCCGAAAGCCGTACTTTTCGTGCGCGTAGCGAATAGTTCGACTTTCGGGTCACTCGCTACTTAGCGAGTATTTCCCATTGACGTTCATTGTGCACACTACTCATAATGAATATGCAAGTAGCGGATAGTACTCTCTAACAGCATAGAGAGTACGAATAGTCAACTACCCGCTCAACACTAGCAGCCAGCCATCAGTTATAAATTACATAATGATAAAATGTATAATTGGTGGAGGAAGGTTAAACTAGATGGACTTAGGTCTTTTTTCAACCTATGTAACTATATATAATTAGAACACTTCCGGGGGAGAGATGGCTGGGTTTTTCTATTTAATTTTTGTTTGATGCACACTACATCCGATAACATGCTGCTGTTACCCCCAGTGCAAGCCGTTAAAACAAGTGGCTCACACTAGGCTGAGCCCGAGCGTATCCGAGCACAGATAAGCTTGTGAAAGGGGTTTGCATAATCTAAAGAACCCAAATTCTGAACCCAAATTCTTTTTTTGTAATGTCTGTGTTTTGTAAAAACACCGAACTTTGAGTTTGCTCATCTCTACCAACAAGTCATTTTAAGTCAACAAGTCAAGAGGAGGACCAGAATGCTGTAGTGGAAGACAGAGTGATGGATGAAGAAGTCACTGACCCAACCTAGCATGCAAGCACAGCAGCATAGAGGTTGAGGGGTCCATAGCATTGCAACAAGCATTGGGGTGGCCAGTGAGAGAAGGATGACAAACTTTCACCAGAGCACTCACATGCAGCCAGATCCAAGGTTAACAGTTTGGTGTCCCCAGTATGGGACTTTTTTGTGGAAAGTGCAGAAGACAAAAAAATGTTTATCTGCAACATGTGTCTTACAAAGCTTCACAGGTGCCAAAACACTACCACTACCTGACTACCAAAAGCATGCTCAGGGACATGTCATCTAAGCACCTGACTGACTAAGTTGGCCAAACAACTGGGTCCACAATTAGTCACTATGACCTTCCAGGCCATGCCCCATGTAAGTCGTCACATGACCGGCATTGTCTAGTCACATGACCACCATGCTGTTAGAGGCTCAGGCTCTGCGGTTAGTGTATCAGTCAGCGTGAACAGCCACACGACCACCACGTCACTGCAAACCGAGAGGCCAAGCAACCACCACACCATTCGAGATTCCAACTACACAAATAGTGCATCTATTAGCACACCCCCATGTAATCAGTCATATGACCACCGCATCATCAATCGGACTGGTCACATGACAGCAATCTTTCCGGTCATATGACTGCCGCATCTCTGCAAAACAATGCCCCTACTGCAACAGATATAAAATTGGGGAACAGGGGAGGAAAAAGAGGGAAAAATTACCCCACACTCTGACCCATAAAATTTCAAAGATGTTAGTTATTAGGTACATGCAAAAAGGTAAAAAATAGAAAAAAGACAAAAAAGAAATGAAAAAATGAAAATGAAAAAGGAGGAAAAAAGAGCTGGGGTAAGGAAGACAATAAGAATGGAAGGAAAAGGAAAAAAAAAACATATAAAGTACATATACTCACACTACTGGCCTCACATAGATAAATTTCAACTTCTATAGGGTGGAAATAATTTTTATAAATGGTAAAACATTATAATTATTATTGAGGCCATTTGGGGTCATAATGTTTAATTTATGAATTCACATCATTTCTTCCTTTTGAGACTGATGATGTGATCGCAGCCCTGTCTCAATGGCGGCACATGATCAGTAATCTGAAAATTGAGCTGGCAGATGTTATGTGTTTTCTCAAGAAAATGTCACTGAATAGGTAAATCAATTTTCTTGGTTTTATATTATACTTATGCTGACTAGAGATGGGCAGACTCACAGACAAGCAGGACCAGTGGGTCCCTGCTAAATTTAAAAAAAAAAATCTGCATTAAGTCCGGAATTCAGTACCCATATATGTCTATGGGGACCAGAATCCAGAGATTAAAAATGTTGGTAAAAGAGCTAGGGTGGTAGGAGCGTGCATGGTGTACTCACCAAAGGTCTGTCATGGCAGAAAGCTGATTCCAGTCATGAATTCCCACCCTCATTGAATTTTCACTGCTTTCGCCGCCCACCAGTGCATGTAATTGGTTGCAGTTAGATGCACCCCCACCCTGAGTGTCAGCGTGTCAGCTGACTGCAACCAATCAAAGGCGCCAGGACAGCTGGTGGGCGGAGAAAGTAGTGCAACTGTCTGCAGGTTAGTATCATGGTATAAAAGTAAATGAATAAATAAAACAATCGGTGTAGGGTCTCCATGTATTATGGGTATTATGGCAGCAGCACAGCTAAAGCCAATGGCTACAGGCTGCAGCCCCAAGATGTCGGGCTTTATGTTGACTGTAAATCAATATAAGGCTGGAGTCACACTTGTGAGGGACTTGCGTGAGTCTCGCATCGCACCACCCATCAAAACCTAAAGCTCTCCAGATACAAGCATGCAGCTGCATAGAAATACATGTAGTCAATCCGCTCCTGTCAAGAGAGTGTGCGGTTGTGCAGGGTGATGCGATGCAAGACTCATGAGAGTACCTTGCAAGTGTGATTCCGACCTAAGAAGAATCGCATGACACTTTTTTTTAAATTATTTAAAAAAAAAATAAAAAAAAATGACATGTGGTTCCCCCCAATTTTGATACCCAGCCAAGTTAAAGTCTGACAGCTGGGGCTGGTATTCTGAGGCTGGAGAGGTGCAGCCTAAAAATATCAGCTTCCAGCCACCTGGAATTGCAGCATCCATTAGCTGGGAAAATCTCGATGCTTTACTCCACTCTTTCTGATTGCCCTGGTGTGATGGCAGTCGGGTTAATAATGAGTTAATGGCAGCCCACACCAGCCACGAAGTCCTTGATAAGTGATGGCAGGCATTTATGAGATGCCCCCTCATCGTTAATCTGTAAGTGAAACAAAATAAACACAAACACCAAAAAAATCCTTTATTTGGAATAAAATACAAAAAAAATTCTCTTTCACCCCTTTATTAACCCCAAAACACCCCTGAGGTCTGACATAATCCACACGAGGTCCCACAGCGATTCAGCTTTGCTACATGTGAACCTCACAGCGAGTGCCATAAAACATGACTGCTCTCTGTGAGCTCCAGAGAATGAATGAGCTGCAACGATCAGCAGTGACATCACTCCGGATATTTGCTGTATCAGCTGGAGGTTCCCACCTGTGATTGCAGGTGACCTGATCTCAGAGGACCTCTGATGACCTGATTAAATTCAGTGAACTCACCTGAATCTCCTGACAGAAAATCACTTTTTTTTTTGCAAAGAGATGCAGATTTGGTGTTGAAATTTTAACACCATATTCCTGCTTCCACACCTCCTGGTAAACAAAATTGCATCACTACCGCATCATATTTCATACGGTTTTGATGTTCTTTTTTGCCAGGAGGTGTAGATTTGGTGCATAAATATAGTGTTAAAATTTCATCACCAAATTTGCCTCTCTTGGCCCAAAAATTCAAAGAAAATTTTTTTTCAGCCAAAAGGTGCAAATTTGGTGCTGAAATCTGGTGTAGACCATTTCAGCACCGCGGCAAATACTGTGGCAAAAAACACAAAAAAAATGCATTAAAGCGGGTCTTTTTTTGCCAGGAGGTGTATATTGGGTGCAGAAATATGGTGTAGAAATGTCATCACCAAATTTGCATATATTGGGCCAAAAATGCAATAAAAACAAAACATTTTTTTGCCAGGAGGTGCAAATTTGGTGCTGAAATCTGGTGGAGACAATTTCAGCTCCAAATGTGCACTTCCTGTCAGAAAACCACAGCAAAAATAAAGAACATATCAGGGAGGTACAGACCCTCAAGATCAGCGGCGCCAGCTCCTGCAATATATAGAGTACATTGAACATGTTTACTGAAACATTTTCAAGTTATAGTTATATAATGGATATGGACATAAAATCCTGACTTTTAGCTTTCACTTGAGGGTACCCATATTAAAATACGATGAAAACATTTGGCGTTTATGATCCTTCACACGTGCCAACCTGGTTTTAAAGGGCCCAAAAGTAATTGGACAATTGGCCTAAAGGCTGTTTCATGGGCAGATGTGGGCAATTCCTTTGTTATATCATTCTCACTTAAGCACATAAAAGGTCTGGAGTTGATTTGAGGTGAGGTGCTTGCATTTTGAAGTTTTTGTTGAGAAGTAAACATGTAGTCAAACTAGCTCTTCATGCAGGTGAAACAAGCCATACGTCATCTGCGAAAACAGAAAAAAATCTGAGAAATTGCTACAATATTAGGAGTGGCTATTTCTACATTTTGGTACATCCTGAGAAAGAAAGAAAAGACTAGTGACCTCAACAATGCAAAAAAAACCTGAATGCCCACAGAAGACAACAGTTGTGGATGACTGCTGATTAATTACCATGGTGAAGAGAAACCCCTTTTATAAAAAGGATGGAGGAAATACCCCCTAAGCACCCACGAGTTCTGATCCTGAATTACAGCATTTCCAAAATGCTTGCCTTTGAAATGCTACCATTCAGATTGGTGGTGGTGGACAGTCTCCAACAAATGATGGCTGTGGCTGTACTGCATTACTTTTACCTTAGCTGTTACTATTTTTCCAGGTGTCCATCCCTGCCCAGAAATGTGGTGGGACAAATCATTTGGTAATTCCGCAATGTGTCGATACCTTAATTATAAATGTACCTATCCTTCTATATAAAAATATAAATCTATATTTTAATCATATATATATATATATATATATATATATATATATATATATATATATATATATATATATATATATATATATATATATATATATATATATATATATATATGTATCTATATATATACAGTGCCTACAAGTAGTATTCAACCCCCTGCAGATTTAGCAGGTTTACACATTCGGAATTAACTTGGCATTGTGACATTTGGACTGTAGATCAGCCTGGAAGTGTGAAATGCACTGCAGCAAAAAAGAATGTTATTTCTTTTTTTTTTTTTTTAAATTGTGAAAAGTTTATTCAGAGGGTCATTTATTATTCAACCCCTCAATCCACCACAATTCTGTTTGGTTCCCCTAAAGTATTAAGAAGTATTTCAGGCACAAAGAACAATGAGCTTCACATGTTTGGATTAATTATCTCTTTTTCCAGCCGCTTTTCTGACTAATTAAGACCCTCCCCAAACTTGTGAACAGCACTCATACTTGGTCAACATGGGAAAGACAAAGGAGCATTCCAAGGCCATCAGAGACAAGATCGTGGAGGGTCACAAGGCTGGCAAGGGGTACAAAACCCTTTCCAAGGAGTTGGGTCTATCTGTCTCCATTGTTGGGAGAATCATCCGGAAGTGGAAGGCTTATGGAACTACTGTTAGCCTTCCACGGCCTGGACAGCCTTTGAAAGTTTCCACCCATGGTGAGGCCAGGCTTGTCCGAAGAGTCAAGGCTAACCCAAGGACAACAAGGAAGGAGCTCCAGGAAGATCTCATGGCAGTGGGGACATTGGTTTCAGTCAATACCATAAGTAACGTACTCCAACACAATGGTCTCCGTTCCAGACAAGCCCGTAAGGTACCTTTACTTTCAAAGCGTCATGTCAAGGCTCGTCTACAGTTTGCTCATGATCACTTGGAGGACTCTGAGACAGACTGGTTCAAGGTTCTCTGGTCTGATGAGACCAAGATCGAGATCTTTGGTGCCAACCACACACGTGACGTTTGGAGACTGGATGGCACTGCATACGACCCCAAGAATACCATCCCTACAGTCAAGCATGGTGGTGGCAGCATCATGCTGTGGGGTTGTTTCTCAGCCAAGGGGCCTAGCCATCTGGTCCACATCCATGGGAAGATGGATAGCACGGCCTACCTGGAGATTTTGGCCAAGAACCTCCGCTCCTCCATCAAGGATCTTAAGATGGGTCGTCATTTCATCTTCCAACAAGACAACGACCCAAAGCACACAGCCAAGAAAACCAAGGCCTGGTTCAAGATGGAAAAAATAAAGGTGTTACAGTGGCCTAGTCAGTCTCCTGACCTTAACCCAATTGAAAACTTGTGGAAGGAGCTCAAGATTAAAGTCCACATGAGACACCCAAAGAACCTAGATAACTTGGAGAAGATCTGCATGGAGGAGTGGGCCAAGATAACTCCAGAGACCTGTCCCAGCCTGATCAGGTCTTATAAAAGACGATTATTAGCTGTAATTGCAAACAAGGGTTATTCCACAAAATATTAAACCTAGGGGTTGAATAATAATTGACCCACACTTTTATGTTGAAAATGTATTAAAATTTAACTGAGCAACATAACTTGTTGGTTTGTAAGATTTATGCATCTGTTAATAAATCCTGCTCTTGTTTGAAGTTTGCAGGCTCTAACTTATTTGCATCTTATCAAACCTGCTAAATCTGCAGGGGGTTGAATACTACTTGTAGGCACTGTATATGAGAGAGAGAAATAGCTTTATTCTTTAATATCAACATATATTATGACTCAGTTTACATGTTAGTAATCTAACCTACTGTATATTTCTTTATGGATTTATACCATGGCCTGTATATACTGTATGTGTGCTTTATATAGGTTTTTAGTGTTTCATTGGGATGGTTTAAATAATGTTTGAAGTTGTATTGCTTATTGTGTTAAATTTTCCTAATTTTACTTTTACTCTAATCCCTTTACACCCATGCTATTTATGGGATCACATTGACTTTTTTTTATAGATACCTGAAGAAGAATACAGATCGCCTCTGTAACATGTAGTGTCATAAATAAAGTTTTCACATCTGAGCTTTTACCAGAGTATATGATCAGCAGGGCAGTAAAAAAAACACCATTTTTTTACTTTCAATATCTTATTAAAATGAATAAGTCGTGGATTGCACCAGACTTGCACAATGCGCCAGGTATTATGGGCTTTGTCTGTCACAAACCTTTAACTGCGCTGCAGCAGGCACAGTATTATGGAGCTTGGAAAACCATCTCTATTAAAGCACTGTGCAAGAGTGTTGGATCTCAGACATCCTTGGCTGTGAGGGTCAACTGAGTAAGTAGGCTGTTTAGGGGCCTTTTTAAAACAGGTTTTCTTGAGGAGGGGGGAATAATGTAAATTTTAGCCTGTAATGCACCGTCAACTATTGACAGCTTGTCTAATATGAACAAATCCTTGCTGCAGTGACTGCCAAGTGACCACCAAATTCCCCTGACTGTTACCAGTGTTGATTACTTGGTGGAAACCTTGGTGGATGCTTGCTACTACATCAAGGTGCCATGGTTACTTCCATCACTGAAGCATGGCCGAGTCACCGCTTCTTCACTGCCGCAGTACCACCAAATCCAAAAATGGAAACAGAGTGTTTGTCCATTATTTCAATCTGTCATATTCAGACAGAGCTACCTGCTTTGAGCAATATTTTTTTTTAAAGTAAATGCTTCACATTCACGGAATACACACTAAGCCATATGGATGTGCTGCTTCAAGTTAAACCAAACATTGTGTGTACAGCGAGCCTTGCTTTGTGAATATCTGTAAAACCTGATACTGAGTTGCATCATGCTGCTTTGCGTACAGGCAGTCAAAGAATCAGTGCTGTGCTGAAAGTGGAGAGTTGACATTTAAGGAGCATCACCATCTTTCATCAACATCACATCCTTGAAAATGAGAAAAGCAGTGTGACCACCAAAAAATAAAGCACCTCGTAATTCTGTTTTTTGAGCACTTGGGCAATGAGAGCTCTGAGTGTAAACTGGGTAAACTGGCTGTTTAGGGGCCTGTTTTTACAATTTGGTTGGGGAACTTTGTCAACCTTGGCTGTGTGGGTGAACTGGGAATAAAGGCTATATAAAGGACATTATTTATGAAGCTTGTTGCTCTGTGGGTAAACTCGGGAATGTTTTTTATCTGTCTGCTTTAAACAATAATTTTTTCAAAATAAATGCTTCAAAATCACGGGATACACACTGAGAAGCATGGGCGGGCTACTTCAAGTCAAACAAACAAAACAGTGTGTACAGCACGCCTTGCTTTGTGAATATTTGTGAAGCCTGATACTGTGTTGCATCATGCAGCTTTGCATAGCTGTCCAAAAGCGCTGTGTACAGGCAACATAATCTCTTCATGGCCTTAGTACCACAAAACCCCAAAATGGAAATGGAGTCTTAGTCCATTATTCAAAGTTGTCATATTCAGAGAAAGATCCCTGCTATGAACAATCATTTTTTAAAAATCAATACTTCGGATTCACAGGATAGACACTGAGCAGCATGGGTTAGGTGCTTCAAGTATAAATGGCTGGGACTGGCAGCAGCAAATCTGGCTAGCATACCTTTGGCTCGATTCCAAATCAATCTACGAGCTTTTAAGATGCAGCAACTAGGCTGTCCACCACTGGAGAAGCAAATTGGCTTCAGTGAAGAAACTGTTAAAACAGGCAGTCAAAGAATCGATGCCCTGCTGAAATCAGAGAATTGGCACCTGAGGCATATGGCCTTCTTTTGTCAATGTCACCCCCTTGAAAATGAACAAAGCAAAGTGAACTTCAACAAGTCAGGCACCTGGCACTTCTTGTTTTTGAGCGCTCTGTTGGATGGGGGTCCGTAGCCGATCTCTGTTTTAATTGGATGCTGTGTAGTGGATCTCAGGCAATGAGAGCTGTGAGGGTCAACCGGGTAAACAGGCTGTTTAGGGGCCTTTTTAAACATTGGGTACTGTGTGATGAATCTCTGGCAATCTTCGCTGTGAGTGTTAACCTGTTAAAGAGGCTGGTTAGGGGCCTTGTTTACAATTCGGTGGTCTATGGAGGAACGCTTGGCCCTGTGGAGAAATGGCAATACAGGCTACATAGGGCAAATTTGTTAAACTTTTTGCTCTGTGGGGGAAGTCTGGCAATCTTGGTTGTGTGGGGAAAGTGTTTAAAGAGGCACATATGAGGCCTACATTTTATACCTATGCTTTGTGGTTAAACATTTTGAAACTTGGCTGTGTGTGTTAACTGTTTAAAGAGGCTCTGTTGTGATCTCAATTTGAAATTTGAACTCTTTGGTTAAACTGGCAATCTTGACTATGTGAGTGAACTGGGAATACAGCCCATATAGAGGAAATTGGTAAACTTATTGAATAGAGGGGGGAGTCTGGCAATTTATTGAGTACTGCTGCTCAGCTACCTTGTGACCATAATACCCAAGTCCCTCTCTTTTTCTGTAGTTTCGAATTGAATTTTCATTCAGCAACAGGATTACTCCATTCTAGGTGCATTACTCTACATTTATCAACATTAAATCTTTTTTTCCAAGTGTTTACCCATTTAGACATCTTATCTAAATTGTTTTGTAATATTGTACAATCAAGGTCAGTTTGAATATCCTACATAGTTTGGTGTCATTAGCAAAGATTGATACTTTACTCTCAATCCAATCCACTAGCTCATTAAAAGGACTATGCCAGCAGATTTTTGGTATATATATTCTGAAGACAGCATGCGCTAAGAGTTACAACAAAGAATCCAGCCATTAGCTTATCACAAAAGTCTGTTTTTATATCTGCAATGTTAGCTTAAGATTCCCAGCTTTATCATTAGTTGGACCCAGCAGCGCATGAGCTGAAGTCCAACTCCACCCCCCTCTGTGATTAGCATCTTCTGTCTATAAAAATGTACAGTGAAAGCCTGGTGTAGGCAGGGGTAGGGCATGAGCTCTGCTACATGCAAAAATCGAAAAAAAAATTGTGTCAGAACGGCTGCACACAGTGATCTAAGTGTTACAGTCATGGATTTAGAATCTCTTTGCCTACATCATGCTGCTCTCAGATTAGGTAACAAAAACTTGCTGACAGATTCCCTTTAATAAAGAGATTTAAAAGTAACGTTTGAAACAATCTGAAAAAGGGAATTTTTAAGTGCAACAAGACCAAAAACAAAAAATGTACTCCTAAAATTTAGAATTTATTAGATTAGATATTAAAAATGAGAAATAGTCCCATAACAAACAACACTTATTAGAAACAACAATGTGGTAATATAAATTACTACTGCCTTGCTGTGGAAGTCGGTGCCTTAGTCCTGCGCAAATGGCACCCCCACTCACCAATGACTTACCCTCACAGCCCTATAGAGCCCTAAATAAATAAGATAAGGGACAGCGAGCAATATAATTACCACTTATTAGAAAACCAGGTATGATGCAACTAAAAGCGGAAAGGTAAATACCATAAATAACCGAAAAACACACTCACCCAGACAGATTATGATCTGGGATGTGAAAATTCAAAAATTTGTTTAACCACTCTATTTAGAGTGGTTTATTTTTTTAAGGTACCGGCCTCCGCAGCAAGGCAGCGGTAAGAGTAGGGCATACTAGGGTCAACCTCCCTTGCCCCTATATATTTATACTACCATGTTGTTGTTTCTAATGAGTGTTGTTTGTTCTGGGACTCTTTCTCATTTTTAATAACTAATCTAACAAATTCTAAATTTTAGGAGTTAAGCTTTTGTTTAAAAGTATTGGTCCTATCATAGATCTGTGAGGTACACAACTCCTGACTAGAGCACATTTTAGAGAACGTACTATAAATGACAACTCTTTGTTTCTTTTCTTTTTAACCAATGCTTTTACCATCTGCATATAGTTTTCCCTAGTCCTTGTTTCTGGAGCTTCCCTATACGTCTGTTATCTGGTAATGCACCATATTTCTTTACAAAGTCCAGATAAATCACATTAACTGCATTACCAATATCCAGATTTGCACTTACCTCCTCCTAGAAATCCAACATGTCGGTTAGACATGACTTAACTTTCATGAATCCATGCTGTCTGTCAGTTATTATATGACATATATACAATATATTTTAACATGTCTTCCATTAAAATGCCCTCAAAAACTTTGCACACTACTGATGTCAGACTTACTGGACGGTAGTTGCCTGGAGCTACCCTCTTACCTTTCTTATGCGGGTGTCACACGATACGATCTATCGTGCGATCGCACGAGCGATCGTATCCGCCCCAGTCGTTTGTGTGAATCGCTGCCCATGTCACACAAAGTCGTTAAACCCCCGTCACACGTACTTACCTGCTGAGCCACATCGCTGTGGGCGGCGAGCATCCACTTCCTGAAGGGGGTGGGACGTTTGGCGTTACAGCGACATCACACAGCCACCGGCCAATAGAAGCAGAGGGGCGGAGATGAGCGGGACGTAAAAATCCCGCCCACCTTCTTCCTTCAGCATTACCGGCGGCCGCAGGTAAGCTGCAGTTCATCATTACCGGGCTGTCACACGGAGCAATGTATGCTACCCCAGGTACAATGAACAACCGGCTAGAAAAACCACAAAGAACTATATCAAAAAAACACCAAAAAGGAGCCAAGACAAATGATATGTGCACACACAGAATGTGGTGAGCCTTCCTCATAAAGATGGCTGCAGCCGAGGTGCAAGATGCTGATGTCACAGCCACTCAACCTCCACACTAGGGGGGAGGGGCGGCTGCTTAGCATAAGACATGCACACTAATAAGGCTTGCACTGGGAGCCCATCATATAATGAGTGAAATGCACAGTGTCTGAACTGTGACCTATAAATGACGCCAGAAACCCAGGTCAGGCGGGCAAAACAGCACTATATAGGTGCATCTCGCACGGATACACGAGACGCACAGTGTCTGAATAATGGCCTATAAATGACGCACAACACCAGGTCTAGGCGGGTCAGTTAGCACTATGAGTACATAACACATGACAGGCTCACCATTTAACCACCTGAATTCAAAAGGTCCACACACATCCTGCAAAAATGGATAAAATGTGCCATACCTCAAATAGTGAGATATTAGTTTATATTTTGGCCCAAAATATGTAAGCTCGCAATCCGTTCGTCAAGGATTCCCACACTTGCGAGTCCCTACACTGAATTAGTTAGAAAAACCACAAAGAACTATATCAAAAAAACACCAAAAAGGAGCCAAGACAAATGATATGTGCACACACAGAATGTGGTGAGCCTTCCTCATAAAGATGGCTGCAGCCGAGGTGCAAGATGCTGATGTCACAGCCACTCAACCTCCACACTAGGGGGGAGGGGCGGCTGCTTAGCATAAGACATGCACACTAATAAGGCTTGCACTGGGAGCCCATCATATAATGAGTGAAATGCACAGTGTCTGAACTGTGACCTATAAATGACGCCAGAAACCCAGGTCAGGCGGGCAAAACAGCACTATATAGGTGCATCTCGCACGGATACACGAGACGCACAGTGTCTGAATAATGGCCTATAAATGACGCACAACACCAGGTCTAGGCGGGTCAGTTAGCACTATGAGTACATAACACATGACAGGCTCACCATTTAACCACCTGAATTCAAAAGGTCCACACACATCCTGCAAAAATGGATAAAATGTGCCATACCTCAAATAGTGAGATATTAGTTTATATTTTGGCCCAAAATATGTAAGCTCGCAATCCGTTCGTCAAGGATTCTCACACTTGCGAGTCCCTACACTGAATTAGTTAGAAAAACCACAAAGAACTATATCAAAAAAACACCAAAAAGGAGCCAAGACAAATGATATGTGCACACACAGAATGTGGTGAGCCTTCCTCATAAAGATGGCTGCAGCCGAGGTGCAAGATGCTGATGTCACAGCCACTCAACCTCCACACTAGGGGGGAGGGGCGGCTGCTTAGCATAAGACATGCACACTAATAAGGCTTGCACTGGGAGCCCATCATATAATGAGTGAAATGCACAGTGTCTGAACTGTGACCTATAAATGACGCCAGAAACCCAGGTCAGGCGGGCAAAACAGCACTATATAGGTGCATCTCGCACGGATACACGAGACGCACAGTGTCTGAATAATGGCCTATAAATGACGCACAACACCAGGTCTAGGCGGGTCAGTTAGCACTATGAGTACATAACACATGACAGGCTCACCATTTAACCACCTGAATTCAAAAGGTCCACACACATCCTGCAAAAATGGATAAAATGTGCCATACCTCAAATAGTGAGATATTAGTTTATATTTTGGCCCAAAATATGTAAGCTCGCAATCCGTTCGTCAAGGATTCTCACACTTGCGAGTCCCTACACTGAATTAGTTAGAAAAACCACAAAGAACTATATCAAAAAAACACCAAAAAGGAGCCAAGACAAATGATATGTGCACACACAGAATGTGGTGAGCCTTCCTCATAAAGATGGCTGCAGCCGAGGTGCAAGATGCTGATGTCACAGCCACTCAACCTCCACACTAGGGGGGAGGGGCGGCTGCTTAGCATAAGACATGCACACTAATAAGGCTTGCACTGGGAGCCCATCATATAATGAGTGAAATGCACAGTGTCTGAACTGTGACCTATAAATGACGCCAGAAACCCAGGTCAGGCTATGCAGCCGCCCCTCCCCCTAGTGTGGAGGTTGAGTGGCTGTGACATCAGCATCTTGCACCTCGGCTGCAGCCATCTTTATGAGGAAGGCTCACCACATTCTGTGTGTGCACATATCATTTGTCTTGGCTCCTTTTTGGTGTTTTTTTGATATAGTTCTTTGTGGTTTTTCTAACTAATTCAGTGTAGGGACTCGCAAGTGTGAGAATCCTTGACGAACGGATTGCGAGCTTACATATTTTGCGCCAAAATATAAACTAATATCTCACTATTTGAGGTATGGCACATTTTATCCATTTTTGCAGGATGTGTGTGGACCTTTTGAATTCAGGTGGTTAAATGGTGAGCCTGTCATGTGTTATGTACTCATAGTGCTAACTGACCCGCCTAGACCTGGTGTTGTGCGTCATTTATAGGCCATTATTCAGACACTGTGCGTCTCGTGTATCCGTGCGAGATGCACCTATATAGTGCTGTTTTGCCCGCCTGACCTGGGTTTCTGGCGTCATTTATAGGTCACAGTTCAGACACTGTGCATTTCACTCATTATATGATGGGCTCCCAGTGCAAGCCTTATTAGTGTGCATGTCTTATGCTAAGCAGCCGCCCCTCCCCCCTAGTGTGGAGGTTGAGTGGCTGTGACATCAGCATCTTGCACCTCGGCTGCAGCCATCTTTATGAGGAAGGCTCACCACATTCTGTGTGTGCACATATCATTTGTCTTGGCTCCTTTTTGGTGTTTTTTTGATATAGTTCTTTGTGGTTTTTCTAACTAATTCAGTGTAGGGACTCGCAAGTGTGAGAATCCTTGACGAACGGATTGCGAGCTTACATATTTTGGGCCAAAATATAAACTAATATCTCACTATTTGAGGTATGGCACATTTTATCCATTTTTGCAGGATGTGTGTGGACCTTTTGAATTCAGGTGGTTAAATGGTGAGCCTGTCATGTGTTATGTACTCATAGTGCTAACTGACCCGCCTAGACCTGGTGTTGTGCGTCATTTATAGGCCATTATTCAGACACTGTGCGTCTCGTGTATCCGTGCGAGATGCACCTATATAGTGCTGTTTTGCCCGCCTGACCTGGGTTTCTGGCGTCATTTATAGGTCACAGTTCAGACACTGTGCATTTCACTCATTATATGATGGCCTCCCAGTGCAAGCCTTATTAGTGTGCATGTCTATGCTAAGCAGCCGCCCCTCCCCCCTAGTGTGGAGGTTGAGTGGCTGTGACATCAGCATCTTGCACCTCGGCTGCAGCCATCTTTATGAGGAAGGCTCACCACATTCTGTGTGTGCACATATCATTTGTCTTGGCTCCTTTTTGGTGTTTTTTTGATATAGTTCTTTGTGGTTTTTCTAACTAATTCAGTGTAGGGACTCGCAAGTGTGAGAATCCTTGACGAACGGATTGCGAGCTTACATATTTTGGGCCAAAATATAAACTAATATCTCACTATTTGAGGTATGGCACATTTTATCCATTTTTGCAGGATGTGTGTGGACCTTTTGAATTCAGGTGGTTAAATGGTGAGCCTGTCATGTGTTATGTACTCATAGTGCTAACTGACCCGCCTAGACCTGGTGTTGTGCGTCATTTATAGGCCATTATTCAGACACTGTGCGTCTCGTGTATCCGTGCGAGATGCACCTATATAGTGCTGTTTTGCCCGCCTGACCTGGGTTTCTGGCGTCATTTATAGGTCACAGTTCAGACACTGTGCATTTCACTCATTATATGATGGGCTCCCAGTGCAAGCCTTATTAGTGTGCATGTCTTATGCTAAGCAGCCGCCCCTCCCCCCTAGTATGGAGGTTGAGTGGCTGTGACATCAGCATCTTGCACCTCGGCTGCAGCCATCTTTATGAGGAAGGCTCACCACATTCTGTGTGTGCACATATCATTTGTCTTGGCTCCTTTTTGGTGTTTTTTTGATATAGTTCTTTGTGGTTTTTCTAACTAATTCAGTGTAGGGACTCGCAAGTGTGAGAATCCTTGACGAACGGATTGCGAGCTTACATATTTTGGGCCAAAATATAAACTAATATCTCACTATTTGAGGTATGGCACATTTTATCCATTTTTGCAGGATGTGTGTGGACCTTTTGAATTCAGGTGGTTAAATGGTGAGCCTGTCATGTGTTATGTACTCATAGTGCTAACTGACCCGCCTAGACCTGGTGTTGTGCGTCATTTATAGGCCATTATTCAGACACTGTGCGTCTCGTGTATCCGTGCGAGATGCACCTATATAGTGCTGTTTTGCCCGCCTGACCTGGGTTTCTGGCGTCATTTATAGGTCACAGTTCAGACACTGTGCATTTCACTCATTATATGATGGGCTCCCAGTGCAAGCCTTATTAGTGTGCATGTCTTATGCTAAGCAGCCGCCCCTCCCCCTAGTGTGGAGGTTGAGTGGCTGTGACATCAGCATCTTGCACCTCGGCTGCAGCCATCTTTATGAGGAAGGCTCACCACATTCTGTGTGTGCACATATCATTTGTCTTGGCTCCTTTTTGGTGTTTTTTTGATATAGTTCTTTGTGGTTTTTCTAACTAATTCAGTGTAGGGACTCGCAAGTGTGAGAATCCTTGACGAACGGATTGCGAGCTTACATATTTTGGGCCAAAATATAAACTAATATCTCACTATTTGAGGTATGGCACATTTTATCCATTTTTGCAGGATGTGTGTGGACCTTTTGAATTCAGGTGGTTAAATGGTGAGCCTGTCATGTGTTATGTACTCATAGTGCTAACTGACCCGCCTAGACCTGGTGTTGTGCGTCATTTATAGGCCATTATTCAGACACTGTGCGTCTCGTGTATCCGTGCGAGATGCACCTATATAGTGCTGTTTTGCCCGCCTGACCTGGGTTTCTGGCGTCATTTATAGGTCACAGTTCAGACACTGTGCATTTCACTCATTATATGATGGGCTCCCAGTGCAAGCCTTATTAGTGTGCATGTCTTATGCTAAGCAGCCGCCCCTCCCCCCTAGTGTGGAGGTTGAGTGGCTGTGACATCAGCATCTTGCACCTCGGCTGCAGCCATCTTTATGAGGAAGGCTCACCACATTCTGTGTGTGCACATATCATTTGTCTTGGCTCCTTTTTGGTGTTACAATGAACAACCGGCACAGAGAAAATTAAATGATTTTTTTAAAATAAACAACGTATAAACGATCCACGATTTGTAACCGATTTGCGATCGTTCTGAGAGGCTCGTAGGTGTTACACGAACGAACCGACGTCGCAAACGATGCCGGATGTGCGTCACGAAAACCGTGACCCCGATGACATATCGCACAATAGATCATCTCGTGTGACGCCCGCATTAAACATTGGTACCACTTCAGCAATCCTCCAATCCTGAGGCACCAACCCTGTTACAAGAGAGTGTAAAAAGATTACATACATAGAGCTGTTAACTGTCATTGTAAACATTCAGATTTGCTTGATTTGAGTAACGAACTCCCAAGTATTTTAGTGCTCGCTCAACACTAGCTACCACAATTTGGTCCTGTCAAAGTCACTCAGATCTTTACGCTTGCCCATTTTTCTTGCTTGAAAACAACAAATGAATATTCACTTGCTACTTAATCTATCCGACCACTTGACAGGTGCAGTTGTCACAAGAAAATCAATACTCACTTCACCTGTCAGTGGTCTTAAAGTTATAGCAGTTCTGTTTAAGTGAATAGCTTGTTAAAAGTGATGTTTAGGTAAACTAAAATGCACACTTGTTGCCACAATGAATGTGACGCCAAATAAGTTGTAAGAATTTGTTAAAATATGAGTTAAATTAATATTAAAAATAAACAAACTGAATTATTAAATATCAATAATACTTACGAACCGTTTCAAATTAATTATAGCACCAATACATCAAATTTTAATTAGTCACAAACAATTTGTGCTAAGTGAGTTCCCAAAGTTAGCCATATGTGAGAAATAAAGCAATACAAAAAGGTCACAAGCTAACAGTGACGATGCAATTAGAAATTATGCCAAAAAGGGCAAGAAAAATAATTAATTCTAAAACACAGCATTGTGCAGAATATGGAAATTAAAGTTTTATTAATAAAACACAAGATTACTTTTAATTAGATTTATCAGTCTGGTCAAACAAATTGTATTTCCCTGGGGCACATACTATTTTCCAACAGTTTAAAACTAAATTTAGGTAATACTTTTCAATTTTTCCACTTAATTAGTCTCCAGTAAGATACCTTGAAATGTTTTGTAAAATTAATTTCATTTGCAAAAAATAGAAAAATAGAACTCATGCACTGTAGAAGTTCTGCTTAAATACATTTCCATTATAATATATCACATGATAATTTTTATAAATTATAATTATTATAATTGATATACATAGCAACCTATTACATGAGGCAGTCAAACACAAACAAGAACCTTAACATTTTAAAGGAGCATTCCAATGAAGCTTCACTGCTTCCTCCTATTAAAGGTCAGTTTTAGGGTTTGGAAAATTAGTTTCTTCTCATGGGAGTGCTAAGTAACTGGTTCTGAGAATCAAACTGTAAACATTCACTGCCTTGGACTATGAGGATATCTAGCACTAACCCTTTTAATGTGCTCAATAAACTGTATTAATTAGAGATAGGTAGAAGGATTCATTGAAGATCAAATGTGAGTTGAATTTCCTGAAATATGTTGTCCCACATGAATTTAAAGAATCTGAGAATTAAAAAAAAAAATGGCCAACAACATTTCACATGCTGCACACTCAGTGAGTAGCTTAATGGCATCAAGCTGAGGCCTCCTAAATTTCCCTGTAGCAATTTGATCTCATGTTGTAAATCAGCCAATCAGGTGGTTTATCACAGGCAGTATAAAACATAGGGATCGAATAATGAACTCCATTTTATGCTTTCATTGATAAGGGTAGGAGTAATTGGAATACATAGCATAGGAATAGAATGCACTTTTATTGCATCACTTTAGTGCTAATTTAGTTAATTAAATATTGAAATCATAGGCTTAGTCTGTAAATAGAAATTCAACATTCAAGTGATATAAAGTGAACTGTTGTAGCCATGTCATCATTACTACTCAATGTGTAATTTAATTAATACATTTGTGATATATGCCAGCAGCAACAGGACCTTAAAGGGAACTTGTCACGTACAATATGCGTTCTGACCTACAAGCAGGAGCATGTGTAGCCTAATAACCCTTTCCTACCCATCCCTGTGTTGTAATAATGTGTATTATGAATGTAAAAAAAATGTATTGTTTACATGTTCCCTATGTAAGTAGGATAGGCTCTAGTCCCCTGGGCATTGCATCACCCCATGGGCGTTTGCATGCTTTCCATGGTATCACACCCCGTTTTTTGCCCTGGACTAGCCAGGTAGTCACAAACATGACACCACACACACCCCCTGACCTGGATAGTTAACACCAGTCAAACAAAACCCTTGCTGCCTCTCTCTAGGGTCTGATGTCCACACCAGGTGGGGCAGAGCCAGGAGGTTGGCCCCACCCACCGTGGAGTTCACAGGCCTGGAGGCGGGAAAAGCAGTTCAGTTC
Source organism: Anomaloglossus baeobatrachus (assembly GCF_048569485.1). NCBI lineage: Eukaryota > Metazoa > Chordata > Amphibia > Anura > Aromobatidae > Anomaloglossus > Anomaloglossus baeobatrachus. Next base: position 498,560,153 of record NC_134355.1, on the reverse strand, counting down.
AGTTCAGTTGGAGAATTGAGTAGACAGTGGAAGTGTGAGGAGGAGAGAACTGTCGGTGTCTGGGTAGGGACCCAGACACAAACAGCAAGGTCGTCAGATGGTGGTGGCCGTCTGCAGGAGATAGTGGACCTCTGTGGAACCGTAGGACCAGGGTCGGGCGGTGGCCCGCCGGTACCGAACCGGGGAGCGGAGTGAAGCTAAGCACAAAGGCAGGGCCATCGGACCCCGACTAGGCTTGGAGCCGCCGACAACGGTCAAATCTGGGAGTGACTGGAACCCCAGGGGCTTCCTAACACCCAAGACCCAACAGAAGGCAACAATCCACACTGTGAGGATACACAGCCACCGCCATAGGCTAGAGATCCAAGGGCCAGCGCCTCCTTCAGTACCTATACGGCGGGGAGCGGACTACCGTTGGGAAACCATCGGAGTCAACACATTCTACACAGGTGCAGGGAAAGACAGCCACCATCAACCTGTCCGGGGAGAGCAAAGACACTGCAGCCAGCTGTGGAACCCGTCCATCCAGCCGTTTGGTTTACCAGAGACTCTGTGAATTTGTGCCTGAGTGAGAACCACAATGCCATCTGGCACCGCGCCGCGCTGCCCCTGCAACCCTGCACCCCAACCATCCAGCCTCCCCATTCCACAACTGGGCCCCAGGATCACCAACCCCTACCCACGGAGGGGACAACATCCTAGCTGCTCCCTGCCATCGCTCCCGGGATCCCCGTCACCAGCAGCGGTGGTGCCTATTATCACCACGACCCATGGGTGGCGTCACGGACTATCTCCCCAAAACAAACCACCCTCTTTTCACTCACGGGCGAGGAGCGCTGCTCGATTCCCCGGGTCCGGCCCACCGCTCGAGCCACCGAGCAGCAGCAGCAGCCGCGGACCCGAGCGTAGCGAGTGCGGCCCCTCCACCCGCGACAGTTGCTGTAATGTAGAATTTTCATACAAAGCATTCACATGGATTCAGATCTATGGGGAACAAAACTAGAATCAAATATAAATAGATGGTACAAGAATGTGGCTATGTGCACTCAAAAGAAAAAGAGAATTGGGATAAAAAGAGAATTTGGATAAAAAGATAAGTAAAGAAAAATAACGTAAAAATGAGAATGAGGATAATGTCACGGGCATGCTCCCTGATCTTTACATGCAGCTCATGAGAAGTGAGGCCCATGTAGATAAGAGGGCTTGAATATGTCGCAAAAAAAAACTACATGGATGGTGTCACATGTGATGCAATGCCTGATGTGAAAAAACTATACAAGTAAATACAAGGCACTCTTCAAAGTACAGTTTGTGTGTAGTTTATTTTCAAGAAAAAAAGTGACGTTTCGGCCTTGTGATGGCCTTCATCAGTCAACTCCTGCAATGATCAATATGGGCACTGGGGCAATGTTATAAGTAGCAGTGTAGTCTGCTAGTACAGGTTAAAATCAGTGCCTTATCTAAATGACCAGTATCAGCATGGAACCAATGAGTGGCTGAGAATGCTAAACCATGTGTAAATAGCACCTTTAATAAAGGACCAGTGACAGCATGGCAGTAGCAAGGAAAAGCAGCAGTGTCCACTTTACGTGGCTGAAACATCACTTTTTTTCTTGAAAATAAACTATACACAAACTATACTTTGAAGAATGCCTTGTATTTTCTTGGATACGGATGGTTTGGAAGCTGACAAGTGTGCCTCCTTTTCCTTTTTCTTTAATGGCTATGCCTGATCCTACTACAAGTGTTGTGAAAAAACTGACCTGAAATTATAATTCCCTATATCAGTACGAGTTTGTAGATGCCAAACATGTATAGCTTTACTTCTAAGTGATGAAAAAAAAACTCAGAAGTTTGTAAAAAAAAAAGAGTAGCGTTTTTGTCACCATTTTTCGTGACTCATAGTGTTCTCATTTTTTGGGATTTTGGGCTGTGAGATGTCTCATTTTTTGTAAAAAAAAAAAAAAGAAAAAATACAAGCAAAAAAACAAAGTCTGCAGCACCTATGGTCAGAAAACTTCCTGTATACACATTACTAGCAGATTATTGATGCACGTTCAATATCAAGGCATCCACTTGATACAGAAATATCAAAAGCTAAAGGATAACAGCATCCAAACGAGTGAAAAATTTACCCATTGTGACGCTGTCATCCTTTGGCTTTTGATATGTCTAATTTTTTGTGTCAAAACTGACGTTTTTAATGCTTTTTCTTTGTGAAGGTACTATATTTTGATCGCCTGTTATTGCATTTTAATGAAATTTTGCAGCAATCAAAAAAATTGTAATTTTGTAGTTTGATATGTTTTTCTTACTATGCCGTGTACTGATCAATTTAATTGATTTTATAGTTTTATAGCTCTGGCATTTCTAAAAATGGCAATACCAAATATGAGTATTTTTTTATTATTATTGTTTTATTTACAATGGGGCAAAAGGGAGGTGATTTGACCTTTTTCATTTTTTAGATTTTTTAATATTTTTCAAAAACTCTTTTTTTTACTTTTTTTAATGGTTTTACTAGTCCCCCTAGGGCACTTTATGGTTACACAGTCCAATCGATTCTGCTGAGTGACTGCACTCTGGTAGAATTCCCAGGAATTGAGCCATAGCAGAGACAGGGGTCATCATCTGACCCTGCCCTTCTATGGCTACACATTGGCGCTCGATTGTGTCACGGAGCACATTAGATCTCACTGTCAGAAATTGAGAGCACGATCTAAGGAGTAAAAAGCGCATGTGGCTCTCCACCCTCACCTGTTAGCCTAACATGTCTGCTGATCAGATCTGCAGACATGTAAGAGGATTACCTTGGTAACATGATAGACATGGCCAAGTATGTACCGATATGTCCTTGGTCGTGAAGAGGTTGAAATCAATTTATGAGTCCTTAATAGTTTAATAATAGATGCTTACGCATGCCACCTCAGTATTGTAACTTGCAGGTGATTGCTTATGTGAAGTGAATCTACCTAGAGTATTTTGTCCAATCCTATTTTATTCTACTTTATTATCACTTTGGCTGGGATAGGGATGCTGTATGATGAGTGTGGGGATGTGTTTGATGAGGGAAGGAGGCGGGTAGAGGTCAGAGGAGTGGTAGAATTTTTTTTAATTCTTATTTGTATGTGTGGATGGACCTGCAGCCAATCAGGGCGCAGAAAACATCCACAAGGTTAGACACAAGGGCTTGTGTCATTGGCTGCCAAAGTCACATGTCTTTCTGCATATAAAATGCGGATATGTGGTGTTGGCATCATTTTGTGTTTGCTAAATCTTAGAGATGGTGCTGCCGACGCTGCTCCTGCAACTACGAGACAGATAGTTAGCTTAGCTAGTGGGTTTAATTTTAGGTTGTTGAGATAGTAAGGAGAGTGATAGTGTAAAATAGGGAAGTACAGTGGTCTGCAGTGTAGAGAATATTGTGTCACAAATAGGCATTTCATCATCTAGTGATTGCCAATTGTATAGTCCATCCACAAATTGCTATATCAGGCTCTAAACAGTGCAATTTCTGTTCTCCAGCTCCAAATTGCTATTTCAGCCTCTATAGAGAGCAAAATCTTTTCTCAAACTCCAAATTGCTATTTCAGCCTCAAAATAGTGACAGGTGACTGACAGATGGGACTCGGATTGTGAAGCACCTGGATAAAAGAGGGAAAGGCTCAATTAAACACTAGTTGGAAATCCCGAGGTCGTGGTGGAAAGGGGAATAGATGTTGTGTTCCAGGTGTACTTGGGGTATGTGCTAAATTTCCTGAAAGCTCTGCTGAATAAACAGAATCTCTTACTATCCGAAGACAACTGCAACTTCTGTTACTGGATGGGCTGTTCCACTTCCTTTCCGCAGGCACACAGCAGTATGTCTTATAGTTGAAGGCCAGAAAGAGCATGTGCTACAGTGGATGGCAAGTGTTATTTAAATTGGCCTCTCCTCCTCCCCCTCATCCACCTCAATATCACACACAGTACAGTTCTCAGAGGTGGTACTCCTTGTTTGTATCCTTGTTGTTATGTCACAACTCTACAACCGCTTAACTGTGAGGAACCACAGATTTGTGAGTCTGCAGAGCTTTTCACACATTCTATTCTGTAGGCATCTGAGTTCTGCTCCAAAGATTCACAGGCTCAAGAGGAGGAAGGCATCTGCACCTATAAATAAAGTCCTTATGAGTTGGATCTGGGGCCCGATGATGTAAAATCTAAGCAGAATCCCAGACCCTTGTCACCAGATGTTAACCCCTAGTGGTGGAGATGAGCATGATGAAACTCAGATACCTGAGGCAGCTGCATATTATACTGTGCAATAAGGGTAGAAAGAGGAAGAGGGTGACTCCTAGGGTGAAGAGTGAAACAACAGAGAGTAATTACAATAAGGTTGTAAATCCCACTTGGTGTGAACCAAGAAGCACCCAGTTGAGTAGCTCAGCAGAAGAGGTGATGGAGAAGAAGGAGGATGTTATATTACCACTTCCTGTACAAACATGCAGTGATGCCATCACAAGCTGTGCATCCTCAGCCACAATTCTGGTTGTGGCCAGGAGTGGTTGCGGGTCTACAGTTCGCATGGGCAGCAAGGTTTGCCTAGCCAGAGCCTTTTTTGAGACTGCAAAGGATGACCCAACTTATATTATCTGCCAACTTTGTAAAATATGACTCATTAGAGGCAGAAATTCAAATAATTTGACAATTACATGTATGAACCGGCACATCCGCAACCAACAAGCATTATTCTGGGAATGTTACTGCGCTAAAACATGGCCTAAAGAGCCTCCCTAACCATAATTAACTATGTCTGCTGCTTTTCCTCATCCATTACCATGGCAAGTGTTCTCACGCAGGTCTAGGGCCGCAGAGCTTCCATTTGTTTTCTCTCTACAGTCGTAGTGAGTGGGAGACCATTAGCTTTTATGGGAGTGAATATGCCTCATGTTTTTGAACAATGTCAGACACTGTGGACACCTTTCCTCCCTGGAAAGGGACACACACATTTTGGAGTATCGAAACAAACTAATACAGAATCTTAACCCCTTAACGACCACGGGCAGTAAAATTACGTCCTAGCGGTCATAACGTTACTGCCCGCGGTCTGCTGGCAGCAGCATGCCGCGATCAGCGCACATCTCAGCTGATTTTCACAGCTGAGATGTGTGCCTGCTAGGCACGAGCAGAATCGTTGTCTGCTCGTGCCATTTAACCCCTGTAATGGCGCTGTCAATATGTGACAGCGCCTTTATAAACGCGATCGCGGTAAAGTTTTACTTTCCGCCCGATACCGGAAGTCACGTGACATGATCACGTGACTTCCGGTGGTGGTCATGGTAGCACAGGGCCATGTAAGGACTCCTGTGCTAGACATGAACCACTTTCACTTTCGGTTTGTACGGAGGCCAGGGAAGCAGGAAGTGCACATATCTGCTGTTTACAGCTGTGTAGCTGTGATCAGCAGATAGTGCAGAGCGATCGGATTGATGATCGCTATAGCCCCCTAGGGGGACAAGTAAAATAAAAAATAAGCAAAAAAAAAGTTTTAAAACATTAAAAAAAAACAAAAAAACCTAAAACTTCAAATCAACCCCCTTTCCCCCCATTGAAAATTAAAGGGTTAAAAAAATAAAAAATATACACACATTTGGTATCGCCGCGTTCAGAAATGCCCGATCTATCAAAATATAAAATCAATTATTCTGATCAGTAAACGGCGTAGCGGCAATAAAATTCCAGATGCCAAAATGACTTTTTTTGTCGCCACAACTTTTGCGTAAAATGCAATAACAGGCGATCAAAACGTAGCATCTGCGCAAAAATGGTACCCTTAAAAACGTCAGCTCAAGTTGCAAAAAATAAGCCATCATTGAGCCATAGATCCTAAAAAATGAGAACGCTACGGGTCACAGAATATGGTTTAAAACGTGTGCCACTTTTTTCAGACAAACTTCCAATTTTTTTTTAACCCCTTATATAAAAGTTAATCTATACATGTTTGGTGTCTACGAACTTGCACTGACCTGAGGCATCAAACCCACACATCTGTTTTACCATACAGTGAACACAGTGAATAAAATATCTCAAAAACAATAGTGCTATCGCACTTTTTTTGCAATTTTTCTACATTTGGATTTTTTGGGCCGTTTTCCAGTACACTATATGGTAAAACCTATGATTTCATTTAAAAGTACAGCTCGTTCCACAAAAAATGAGCCATCACATGACCATATTGACTGAAAAATAAAAAAAGTTATGTCTCTCAGAAAAAGAATGGTGAAAAAAAAAAACAGAAAGCGAAAAATCGGCCGGTCGTGAAGGGGTTAAGAGTGGTTTTCTCCAAGACAGCAAAGAGGTATTCAGTGTGCATTGCTGTTCTAGACTTTTAACCCCAGGAACATCGAGTCGTCATCACAGAAAAATTAGCAGTAGCAGCAGTTTAAGTGGCAGAAACAATTTCTGTGAGTTGTTGCTGCTGCTGTTGTCTTGATGGTTAAGGACATCTGGCTGTCCTTGAAATTGTAGACTGCCCATGAAGATGAACAAGTTTTGGATCTCCAATTATTTTTCCACCGAAGTCGCAGACTGTGAAGAGTAGGTGATGGAATAGTTTTTACTGTGCTGCATTAATCTTGCAATATTGCAGTCTGTGACGATTGCATTCTTTCTCATGGCTTCTGTGGCTGCTACTGCTGCTGATGTTACTAACAAGTGCTTCGGCGGTGCAACAATCAAATGGTATGTCCACCGATGTTGAGTTTACAATTTGGCTTTTTTATATGTATGAAGAAGCTTATATTTCCCCTCCTATTCCTCCTAGTCATGACCTGCCCTGTCTTTTGCATGACCCATGACTCACTGCTGTGCATAGACAATATGGGTACTATGGGGCAATTGATGCCACTGTCCTGGTGTGTACCCTTAATTTTTGGAAGTGCAAAGACTCCGAATTGAATGTCCAAATTGTGTCTTGTCTTTAGTGGCTGGAGTCTAAGAAGAAGAGGCCTACTTCTGTAACTCATCCACCTCTTTATTTGAAAGCTGCAAATTCTGGGCCAGACACTGTCTGGTGCATGGCCCATGCCTCACTGCTGGGCCAATACACTATGGGTACTCTGAGGCAATTGATGCCTGTCTCCTGATGTCTGCCCCTAACGTTTTGGATATGTAGAGACACCAAGTTGGATTTTCAAGTTGTGTCTTGTTTGTAGTAGCTGGAGTCTCAAAGGAACAGGCCTACACCTGTCAGTCATCCGCTTCTTCAATTTAAAGTGGTATATTCTGGGCCACACCCTGTCTTGTGCATGACCCATGCCTCACTGCAGGGCCAAAACACTATGGGTACTCTGGGGAAATTGATGCCACTGTCCTGGTGTCTGCCCCTAGTTTTGGGTAATGGGAATGGGGACTCTTAATTAAGTTTTGTTGTGGTTTTTTTTTGTGTAGCAGTAATGCTCCCAGACTGGCAGGCATGCAGCAACCTTTCACTCATCTACCTTTTTTTACAATCCTTAAATGTGTCTAACACTAAGGGGCACTTTGCACGCTGCGACATCGCAGGCCGATGCTGCGATGCAGAGCGCGATAGTGCCCTCCCCCGTCGCAACTGCGATATCCCTGTGATAGCTGCCGTAGCGAACATTATCGCTACGGCAGCTTCACATGGACTCACCTGTCCTGCGACCGTCGCTCTGGCCCGCGACCCGCCTCCTTATTAAGGGGGGGAGTCGTGCGGCGTCACTGCGACGTCACACGGCAGGCGGCCAATAGGAGCGGAGGGGCGGAGATGAGCGGGATGTAAACATCCCACCCACCTCCTTCCTTCCGCATATCCTATGGAAGCCGCAGTGACGCCGGTAGGAGATGTTCCTCACTCCTGTAGCTTCACACACAGAGATGTGTGCTGCGGCAGGAGCGAGGAACAACATCGGACTGTCGCGTCAGCGTAATCATGGATTACGCCGACGCTGCACCGATGATACGATTACGACGCTTTTGCGCTCGTTAATCGTATCATCGAGCCTTTACACACTACGATGTCGCATGCGATGCCGGAAGTGCGTCATTTTCAATTTGACCCCTCCGACATCGCACCTGCGATGTCGTAGTGTGCAAAGCCCGCCTAAGTCAATTCAGCTAATATTGCAGCCACATGAGTGTGGCTGAGCGGAAAAGTAGTTTGAGCTGTTGCATGAGTTTTGAGGATTCCCATCTCACCAGACCTATAATGTGACTCATTCACCTCAATATCTGTTATGTTAATAGTTAGTGATGAGCGAGCATGCTTGTCACTACTCGGTACTCGCACGAGTATCACTGTACTCGGGCTGCTCGGCGGGGACCGAGTAATCTCGCGATACTCGTGCTTTACTCGTGGTCTTCATTTCTGCATGTTGGCGCTCTTTTGAGAGCCAGCCCTCATGCAGGGATTGGCTGGCAGACCACTGCAATGCCACAGCCCTGTTAGTTGTGGAATTGCAGTGATTGGCCGGCCTGCACAGCGTCACCGAGCCTTTATATAGGCCGGCGCGCTGTGCTCTGCTCACAGCTATTCTGACAGTGAGTGTAGGGAGAGTGTCGCTGATTCAGGGAAAGCTTTGCGGCCCTTTATAGTTAGTTCCGGAGCAGGGCTGCAAACAGTGTGACCAGAAGTCCTTCTCAGGACTATTCTAGTTGTATACAGGCAGGCAGGGTATAGCCAGGTCGGAGTACAGTAGCAGAGTCCTTCTCAGGACTATTGTTGCTATATACAGGCAGGGTATAGCCAGGTCGGAATACAGGCTAGTGACCAGAAGAGTCCTTGTCAGGACTATTGTAGCAGTATACAGGCAGGCAGGCAGGGTATATATAGCCATTCCTAGTGGTGACCGTATACCAGCCTTCATCATATCTGGGGCTGGTGTACACAGTGTAAAACAGTCCAGATAGTGTCAGACTTCTCAGTAATTGTCGCTCCTAAAAACCAGTTAGGTTCTTATTGCGTCCGTGCTTGCATTTAAAAACAGCACGTGTGTGGCAGTCGGTGGCAGGGTACAGGTGCGCGTTTTGCACAAACTATTATATAACGCACAAGTCTAGTGTATAATACACGTCAGTCAGCAGTGTCTGATAGTGTCAGACTTCTCAGTAATTGTCGCTCCTAAAAACCAGTTAGGTTCTTATTGCGTCCGTGCTTGCATTTAAAAACAGCACGTGTGTGGCAGTCGGTGGCAGGGTACAGGTGCGCGTTTTGCACAAACTATTATATAACGCACAAGTCTAGTGTATAATACACGTCAGTCAGCAGTGTCTGATAGTGTCAGACTTCTCAGTAATTGTCGCTCCTAAAAACCAGTTAGGTTCTTATTGCGTCCGTGCTTGCATTTAAAAACAGCACGTGTGTGGCAGTCGGTGGCAGGGTACAGGTGCGCGTTTTGCACAAACTATTATATAACGCACAAGTCTAGTGTATAATACACGTCAGTCAGCAGTGTCTGATAGTGTCAGACTTCTCAGTAATTGTCGCTCCTAAAAACCAGTTAGGTTCTTATTGCGTCCGTGCTTGCATTTAAAAACAGCACGTGTGTGGCAGTCGGTGGCAGGGTACAGGTGCGCGTTTTGCACAAACTATTATATAACGCACAAGTCTAGTGTATAATACACGTCAGTCAGCAGTGTCTGATAGTGTCAGACTTCTCAGTAATTGTCGCTCCTAAAAACCAGTTAGGTTCTTATTGCGTCCGTGCTTGCATTTAAAAACAGCACGTGTGTGGCATCGGTGGCAGGGTACAGGTGCGCGTTTTGCACAAACTATTATATAACGCACAAGTCTAGTGTATAATACACGTCAGTCAGCAGTGTCTGATAGTGTCAGACTTCTCAGTAATTGTCGCTCCTAAAAACCAGTTAGGTTCTTATTGCGTCCGTGCTTGCATTTAAAAACAGCACGTGTGTGGCAGTCGGTGGCAGGGTACAGGTGCGCGTTTTGCACAAACTATTATATAACGCACAAGTCTAGTGTATAATACACGTCAGTCAGCAGTGTCTGATAGTGTCAGACTTCTCAGTAATTGTCGCTCCTAAAAACCAGTTAGGTTCTTATTGCGTCCGTGCTTGCATTTAAAAACAGCACGTGTGTGGCAGTCGGTGGCAGGGTACAGGTGCGCGTTTTGCACAAACTATTATATAACGCACAAGTCTAGTGTATAATACACGTCAGTCAGCAGTGTCTGATAGTGTCAGACTTCTCAGTAATTGTCGCTCCTAAAAACCAGTTAGGTTCTTATTGCGTCCGTGCTTGCATTTAAAAACAGCACGTGTGTGGCAGTCGGTGGCAGGGTACAGGTGCGCGTTTTGCACAAACTATTATATAACGCACAAGTCTAGTGTATAATACACGTCAGTCAGCAGTGTCTGATAGTGTCAGACTTCTCAGTAATTGTCGCTCCTAAAAACCAGTTAGGTTCTTATTGCGTCCGTGCTTGCATTTAAAAACAGCACGTGTGTGGCAGTCGGTGGCAGGGTACAGGTGCGCGTTTTGCACAAACTATTATATAACGCACAAGTCTAGTGTATAATACACGTCAGTCAGCAGTGTCTGATAGTGTCAGACTTCTCAGTAATTGTCGCTCCTAAAAACCAGTTAGGTTCTTATTGCGTCCGTGCTTGCATTTAAAAACAGCACGTGTGTGGCAGTCGGTGGCAGCGTCAGGCTCCACGTTGTCCCTGGATAGAGACGTGCATGAGGGCCTCAAAACATTGTTCCCATTGCAAAGGAGTGGGTCTCCTGTCGTTGTAATGTCCATTCTGCAAAGAATGGGCGAAAAAATTTACCACTGGGGGTATACCTGAAACAAAGGCCTAAGTATTGCAATTTGTAACGGTCATCATCATGGTGGCGCATGAGGAGAAGGAGGAGCAGTCCAGCGATTAGCCAAACTCCAGAAGTGTGTACCCATGGGTGAGTGGAGGTACATGGCAAACTTTAAATTCCGCTCTCATTTGCTGGTGGTGTGGTGAAGTCTGGCCCAATCCAACCCTTGTTCATCTTGATCAGAGTCAGCTTGTCAGCATTTTCAGTTGACAGGCGGGTGCGTTTATCTGTAATGATTCCACCTGCGGCACTAAAAACACGCTCTGACAAAACGCTAGCAGCAGGGCAGGCCAGGCCTTCCAAGGCGTAGAGAGCCAATTCATGCCACGTGTCCAGCTTGGATACCCAATAATTGTAAGGCACAGAGGAATGTCGGAGTACAGTTGTTCGATCTGCAAGGTACTCCTTCAGCATCTGGGCAAACTTAGGATTTCTTGTGGCACTACCCCGCACCTCAGGGGCTGTGGTACGTGAGGGGCTGAGAAAACTGTCACACATCTTAAAGACTGTTCCCCTACCTCTGGCGGATTGGACTTGTGCCTCTCTCGGCTGTACGCCTCGGTTGTCCACTGATTCATGACCTATGCCGCTAGCGTTTTGTGAGGGGAATGCTTTGCCTACTTCCGTGACTATGGCCTTCTGGAACTGCTGCATTTTGCCTGACCTCTCCGCCTCGGGAATAAGAGACATAAAGTTCTCCTTTTAGCGTGGGTCTAACAGTGTTACCAACCAGTAATGATTGTCGGCCAAGATGTTCTTAACGCGAGGGTCACGAGACAGGCAGCTTACCATAAAGTCAGCCATGTGTGCCAGACTCTTAACAGCCATCACTTCAGTATCCTGACCGACACGATGACTGAACATGCTGTCCTCCTCCTCCTCATCATCTACCCTGTCCTCTGGCCAGCCACGCTGAACCGAGGATATGACTGCATGTCATATCCTCAATTTGGCCAGAGAGTTGCTCCATGTCTTCATCCTCCTCCTCGTCATAGTCCTCCACTGCACGTTGTGATGAGACGAGGCTGGGCTGTGTGTTATCATCACCCACACCCACTACTGTTTCTTGCTGAAACTCATCGCGCTCCGCCTGCAATGCATCATGTTTGTTTTCTGAGCAGAGACCATTTTAGAAGGCAGAGAAGCGGTATGGTGACGCTAATAATGTCGTCATCGCCGCTCACCATCTTGTTGTAGTCCTCAAAGTTTTGGCGGATGGTGCATAGGTCGGACATCCATCTCCACTCCTCAGGTGTTATGTGTGGAGTTTGACCCATTTCCCGACGGCTTAGGTGATGCAGGTACTCAACAACTGCCCTCTTCTGCTCACATATCCTGACCAACATGTGCAGAGTTGAATTCCAACGCGTGGGGACATCACACACCAGTCTGTGTGCCGGAAGATGCAAACGGCGTCTTAAGGCGGCAAGGCCGGCTGAAGCAGTAGGTGACTTTCGAAAATGTGCAGACAGGCGGCGAACTTTTACCAGCAGATCAGACAGCTCTGACTATGACTTTAGAAACCGCTGAACCTCGAGGTTGAGCACATGGGCCAAGCATGGAACATGTGTCAGCTGGCCTCGCCTCAAAGCCGCCACCAGGTTCCGGCCATTGTCACACACCACCTTTCCTGGCTTTAGGTTCAGAGTTGTGAGCCAGTGATCTGCCTGCTGTTTCAGAGCTGTCCACACCTCTTCTGCATTGTGGGGTTTGTCACCTATGCAGATTAGCTTCAGCACTGCCTGTTGCCGCTTCGCCGAGGCAGTGCTGCAGTGCTTCTGTGTCGCCCTGGACAAGCCAGGGGCCACAGAGCACAACACTTAAACACCCCACACTCCCTGCAGGCATATCATAGTCAAAACACAAAATCCTTGTTGCCTTCCCCAGGGGCTGTTGTCCACACCAGGGTGTGGAGCCAGGCGGTTGGTCTCCACCCACCGAGGAGGAGGGAAAACACAGGCAGTGAGAGTTAAGCTAAGGAAGTGGAAGGAGGAAAGTAGTAGAGAGGAGAAAAGTGACAGCAAAGAGCCTGAAGTTGGTCCGGGTGTGTGGCCTGGACAGGACAGCAAGGTTGGCAGGATGTGGTGACCGTCTGCAGTGGAGGCCGATTGGAGTCTGCCGTAAGGACCGTGGACGGGTGGTGACCCGGCCGTACCGGACCGGTATACAAAGCGAAGCCAGCACCATTGGCAGAGGACTTTCGGATCCCGGCAAGGCTTGGTGTCGCCGTGAATTTGCCAAATCCGTTATTGAAGGGGACCTCAGGGTTTCCAAACAGCCAAGTCCAGATAGAAGGCAACCGTACAACCGTGAAGGGGAGACACAGCCACCGGCAAGGGCAACCGTCTCCCAGGGCCAGCGCCTGTGGGCAAAAGGGGCTCCTCCGGCCCATATCCAGGTCAGGGAGCGGGTTACCGTTGGGAAACCATCACTACCAACACTTAACTTCGGTGCAGGGAGAGACAGTCATCACTAACCTGCAGGGAGGAACAACCGCAGCCGTCCGAGTGACCTGTCCATCCAGCCACTTGTTTTACCCTGAACTGTGTCATCATCATTGGGCTGAGTGAGTACCTCCGTGCCGTGCGGCACAGCGCTGCCCCTGCGACCATGCACTTCATCAGGCCCCGCAACCCGCCTGTCATCCATCTCTACCCCATCACCAGGCCCCGGGACAACCAACCCCCCTACCCACGTAGGGGAGAAATAACAACAAAGCTGCTCCCTGTCACAGGCTCCCGGGATCCCCGTCCAGAGCAGCGGTGGTGTCCACACAATCACCACAACCGTGGGTGGCGTCACGGACAATATCCCCAAAACCCAAACCACCCCTTTTCACTCACGGGCGAGTAGCGCCGCTCGAGTCCCCGGGATCCGGCCATCGCTCGAGCCAACGAGCAGCAGCAGCCGTAGAGCTGCGTCAGCCGGACCCGAGCAGTGGGAGAGCGCACCGTCCCCTCCTCCGCCAGCGACACTTACAGCTTGGGACTGGTGTGGAGGGTAAAGTGGATCAGGAATGCGCAGGAGGAGGAGGAGGCTGAGGAGCATGACATTCCGGAGCTGTAGAGTGTGTGTGAAACCCTGACTGAGGTAGGGCCTGCAAAACTTGGTGTGTGAAGGACGTATTCCGTCCCTCGCTCAGACTGGGTCCCAGCTTGCACAATATTAACCCAGTGTGACGTCAACGAGATGTAGCGGCCTTGCCCACATGCACTTGTCCACGTGTCTGTGGTTAGGTGGACTTTGGCTGAAACAGCGTTGTTCCGGGCACGTGTGATGTTTTGTGACACGTGGTTAGTTATGCAATGCGGGACGGCACACAGGGAGAAATAGTGTCGGCTGTGGACCGAGTAACGTGGGACAGCTGCCACCATCAGTTCGCGGAATGCTTCTGTCTCAACCAGCCTAAAAGGCAACATTTCCAGCGCAAGCAGTCGCGAAATGTTAGCATTTAGAACTGTGGCATGTGGGGTGTTGGCAGTGTATTTGCGCCTGCGCTCAAAGGTTTGCTGAATGGATAACTGAACGTTGCGCTGGGACAAGGACGTGCTTGATGATGGTGTTCTTTCTGCGTAGGCAACTGCAGGTGCAGGAGTGGAGGAGGCTTGTTCGCAGGCAGCATGGACAGGGGATTGGCTCGCATGCACAACCAGCGAAGACGTAGCAGTGACATCAGCAAGCACTGCTCCTCGACTCTGTTGTACTTCCCACAAAGTCGGGTGCTTGGCTGACATGTGCCTGATCATGCTGGTGGTGGTCAGGCTGCTAGTTTTGGTACCCCTGCTGATGCTGGCATGGCAGGTGTTGCAAATGGCCTTTTTAGAATCATCTGGAGCCAACTTAAAAAACTGCCAGTGTCAGAGTTCCTGGTTTTCCAGTTTTCTTTTGAAAGAGCTTGCCCTTTGTTAACATGGAGTTTTCTGTTATGTTGCCCTACTTCCTGTCCATCTGTTTAAAAGCCGCCCCTAAAGCTTAGTCCAGTGCCTGAGTATACTGCTTCCTGTGTGCTCCTGCCCTGCTGCTTTTGGTTCCTGATTGTTATTCGGATCCTCTTGGAAAACAACCGACACCGACTCTGGACTTCATCTGGTATCATCTAGCTGTACCTGGACTCCGTTTGCCGTCTTTGGTCGGAACTTCTGCCCGGTTCCTTCCGTTTAATACCACTCTGGACTCACATCACGTACAGACATTTTTCGACTTACCTATTGCCCTTTTGTGTCCCGGCTGCTGCGCATTTAGGGCTTCTGGGGTGATTGCCAGACAGTCCCTGTATAGGGGTTTGCTGTTGGTGGTCTCCCTGGGGGAGTCCGGTGCGCGGTACCGGGAATTCCCTTTCGCTCAGTCCCTGGAAGGTATTTCCTGTATTTATGTTCTACTGTGTTTTTGTTCCGTTTATGTACATATTTGCTGGTTGCATATTATAAATGTCTTGCACCAAGAACTCGTCTCTGGTTGTCATTGCCCTAACGCAATCGAAATCCTCAATACATACAATAGTATTACAGCCAGACTCGGGAAGACCTAACATTTGTACAGGCACCTTGTGTCGTGTTGTTCCGGGGAACAGTTGACTGACGTCTGCCTGGGGCCACCACTCTGCTTCTTACTGCCTGTTGTGATGCTACGCCTCCCTCCCCCTGTGCACTGCTGTCCTCGCTCTGCATATCCTCCTGCCAGGTTGGGTCAGTTACTGGATCATCCACCACGTCGTCTTCCTCTTCCGCACCCTGCTCCTCCTCCTGACTTCCTGACAATTGTGTCTCATCATCGGCCACCCCTTGTTGAGACACGTTGCCAACTTCGTGAGAACGTGGCTGCTCAAATATTTGTGCATCTGTACATACAATCTCGTCATGGCCCACTTCAACAGGAGCTGGCGAGAGGCCAGAATTTGTGAATGGAAACGTGAACGAACAGCTATTCCGAGTGTCCAAGTGTGGGATCAGTAATGTCCGTGGACGTGTACTCGGCCTGGTGGTAGGAAGGAGGATCAGGTTCTGAAATGTGCGGTGCAGTATCACGGCTACTGACACTTGACCGTGTGGAAGACAGAGTGTTTGTGGTGGTGCCAATCTGACTGGAAGCATTATCCGCTATCCAACTAACAACCTGTTGACACTGGTCTTGGTTCAAGAGGGGTGTACTGCTGCGGTCCCCAAGAATTTGGGACAGGACGTGCGAGCGACTAGATGTGGCCCTTTGTTGTGGCGAAATTAGAGCTTGCACACAACCTCGGTGTCTGCCTGCACCACCATCACGTCCACTTCCTTGTTCGTTGACAACGCCCTTGCGCATTTTGCAATGCTGTGCTGATGTGTATTCACTAGACTTGTGTGTTATATCCAAGTTTGTGCAAAACTCACACAAATGCAGCGGAAAGCTGCCACCAACAGGCACACACGTGCGGTTTTTAAATGCAAGCACGGAGGCACTAAGAACCTAACAGGTCTCTATCCAGGGACAACGTAGAGCCTCCCAATGTTTGGCTTCCCTGCCTAAGGGCTATACTATAATACACCCACTTCCTTCCAATGGGCACTTCAGGTTTACAGGCCTTCATGCACGTCTCTATCCAGGGACAACGTGGAGCCTCCCAATGTTTGGCTTCCCTGCCTAAGGGCTATACTATAATACACCCACTTCCTTCCAATGGGCACTTCAGGTTTACAGGCCTTCATGCACGTCTCTATCCAGGGACAACGTGGAGCCTCCCAATGTTTGGCTTCCCTGCCTAAGGGCTATACTATAATACACCCACTTCCTTCCAATGGGCACTTCAGGTTTACAGGCCTTCATGCACGTCTCTATCCAGGGACAACGTGGAGCCTCCCAATGTTTGGCTTCCCTGCCTAAGGGCTATACTATAATACACCCACTTCCTTCCAATGGGCACTTCAGGTTTACAGGCCTTCATGCACGTCTCTATCCAGGGACAACGTGGAGCCTCCCAATGTTTGGCTTCCCTGCCTAAGGGCTATACTATAATACACCCACTTCCTTCCAATGGGCACTTCAGGTTTACAGGCCTTCATGCACGTCTCTATCCAGGGACAACGTGGAGCCTCCCAATGTTTGGCTTCCCTGCCTAAGGGCTATACTATAATACACCCACTTCCTTCCAATGGGCACTTCAGGTTTACAGGCCTTCATGCACGTCTCTATCCAGGGACAACGTGGAGCCTCCCAATGTTTGGCTTCCCTGCCTAAGGGCTATACTATAATACACCCACTTCCTTCCAATGGGCACTTCAGGTTTACAGGCCCTCATGCACGTCTGTATGCAGGGGCATTGGTGAACCTCACAATTTAGGACTGCCCTGGCAAAGGAAAATACTACAAAGACTCACTTCCTCAAAATGGGCACATTAGACTCAAGAGGCCTTCATGTACGTCTCTTCTCAGGGACATCGGAGTGCCACACAATGTTTTCACGTAAAATCTTTCATGTATTGATCTCAAAAAGTAACATACACCAGCTCTATCTCACTATTGGGTATGTGCCCTTAACATTTCCGCCATGAAAAATCATTTTGGGGTCATTTTGGAAGGTTTTCTGGTGAGTCCGTAAAAATGGCGTAAAACGCGGACAAAATTGTTCACAGCTGTGACTTTTGAGTGATAAATGCTTCAAGGGGTCTTCCCCATGCTGTTGCCATGTCATTTGAGCACTCTTCTGAGACTTTTGTGACATTTTTAGGGTTTCTCCATGCTGCCGGGAGGTCATTTCACAAAAATACTCGGGTCTCCCATAGGATAACATTGGGCTCGTTGCTCGGGCCGAGTACACGAGTATCTTGGGAGGCTCGGCCCGAGCTTCGAGCACCCGAGCTTTTTAGTACTCGCTCATCACTATTAATAGTCTAGGAAGCTGATGACTGCACTGTAAAGCGATTTGGGCAGTTTTGGCAGCTTTTTGGCCCTACCCAAAGGTGTTTCCTATGCCTTTGTTTTTGCCTCCAATTGAATTCATTTAGCTTCAGACCGTTCGGCAAACACAGGTAAAGTTAGTGAAAACAAACTGAATCGGACCTTGGGAGGTTCACTCATCTCTACTAGACCCCCCACAACCATACTGCCGTTGCCACATGTTAGCTATGGGCATGAATTTACATGTAGCATCTTTGCAACCTGCCATTTAAGGTTTCATTAAACTATTTTTCATTTTGGTTGAATTTGATTCTTTAACTTAAAAAAAAGATTCAGGTTTGGCAGCTTTTTGACTAGTAACTAGAGTTGAGCGCGATTTGCGGTTCTCCAGTTCGCGGTTCGAGTGATTTTGGGGGCTGTTCTAGATCGAACTAGAAGTCGAGCTTTTTTGCTAAAATTCGATAGTTCTAGATATGTTCGAGAACGGTTCTAGCAGCAAAAAGCAGGGCTTTTTACAGATACAGTGTGCAGGAGCCATCGCTGGCAGCCTGCCCCAAGCTGGTAACCAAGATAAACATCGGGTATCCAAGCAAAGCGCTTTGGTTAGTAACCCGATGTTTATCCTAGTTACGTGCAGGAAGCCCACACTTCCCCGCTCAGCTCGCTCCGCCCCCTCCTGCCCGCAGCATGTACACACGTACACACACACACACACTCTGCACACATGGTCCCGCTCGGCTTACCTGCGGTGATGAAGTCCCACCATCCCGACCTCAGCGCTGTCACTGTCCTCCATGGCCGCCGCTTGTCACATCACCTTCTCTCGCTTCCGACCCGAGACAATCTAGCGGTGACGTCACGGGCCTCTCGCGATACTTGGCTGTGAAGGCGGCGGTCATTGAACTCAGTGACAGGGGCTGTCAGCAGTGCAGGAGATCAGCGCAGGTAATGTACCTCGCTGACAGCAGCACTTGTCATGCCCTGCAGTGACCTGGGCTGACCCATTGATGTTAGCTCAGGTCACTGCATTGCTCTCCCAGCCAATGGGGAACATTCTGTTCTTCATTGACTGGGACAGTGTGGATCGTCATGGCAACCCCTTGGATTACACCAGACCTGGATTTGTTTTTCTTTCTAATAAATTGGTTAAAGAGGGAATGTTTTGGGGAGTGTTTTTTCAAATAAAAATGTGTTTGTCGTCTATTTTTTTTTATTACTGACTGGGTTGGTGATGTCGGGTATCTGATAGACGCCTGACCTCACCAACCCCAGGGCTTGATGCCAGGTGACATTACACATCTGGTATTAACCCCATATATTACCCCGTTTGCCATCGCACCAGGGCGCGGGATGAGCTGGGGCGAAGCACCAGGATTGGCGCATCTAATGGATGCGCCACTTCTGGGGCGGCTGCGGCCTGCTATTTTTAGGCTGGGGAGAGTCCAATAACCATGGACCTCCCTAGTCTGAGAATATCAGACCCCAGCTGTCTGCTTTACATTGGCTGGTGATCCAATTTTGGGGGGACCCCTACGTTTTTTTTTTTTAATTATTTATTTAATTTAAAATAACAGCGTGGGGTGCCCTCAGTTTTGGATTACCAGCCAAGGTGAGGTTGCCAGCTGTGGTCTGCAGGCTGCAGCCGTCTGCTTTACCCTAGCTGGCTACAAAACTAGGGGGAACCCTACGTCATTTTTTTTTTTCATTTTTTTGGCTAAATACAAAGCTAAGCACCCCTTAGTGCCACATGAAAGGCAACAAAGGGTGCAAAATTACAAAATGCAGGAGAGTGGGAAATTATGTGTCTTTCTGCCATTATAATGACAGAAAAGACTGATATGAAGAGCACAAGCACAAGAAAATCACCAGAGCGCTCTACGCTGTAAAAAGAAGTAGAAAATGGCACTGGCGTGAACATGTGACCGCCTCATGTAGGATGAAGCTATGGATCCTGGGTAAATTTATGCATTTACCCTCCTTCAGTTTTTTTGCAGTACACAATAAAAACGGAAGGCACACGGATGACAAACAGATGACATACGGACCGTCTACGGAACGGAAACGGATGCCACACGGATGCACCCGTGAAAAAAAACGGACTGTTTTTTGCAGACCGCAAAAATGGATTGGTCGTGTTAATGTAGCCTTATTCTGTTCTGCCGTTTATAAACAGCAGGCAGAAAGAAGTGAATAACGCCCCCCGGCGTCTTAAAATCTCCAGGGTTTCAGGGCTAGCTGAGACCCTGGAGATCATGATTCAGGACGGTTTTTCCGGTCCCCACTCACGGGATCACAGGTATACACCGTACACCGATGATCACGTTACAGTAAATGACAGCGCCGGTAAAAAATTATTTATCTCCCATCTGGCATGAACAAACACTTCTTCTCCACTTCTTCTCCACTTCTTCTCCACTTCTCCACTTCTTCTCCACTTTTTCTCCACTTTTTCTCAATTTTTTCTCCACTTTTTCTCCATTTTTTCTCCATTTTTTCTCCACTTTTTCTCCACTTTTTCTCCACTTTTACTCCACTTCTCCACTTCTTCTCCACTTTTTCTCCACTTTTTCTCAATTTTTTCTCCACTTTTTCTCCATTTTTTCTCCATTTTTTCTCCACTTTTTCTCAACTTTTTCTCCACTTTTCCACTTTTTCTGCACTTTTTCTCCATTTTTTCTCCACTTTTTCTCCACTTTTTCTCCATTTTTTTCTCCATTTTTTCTCCACTTTTTCTCCACTTTTTCTCCACTTTTTCTCCATTTTTTCTACACTTTTTCTCCACTTTTTCTCCACTTTTTCTCCATTTTTCTCCACTTTTTCTCCATTTTTTTCTCCATTTTTTCTCCACTTTTTCTCCACTTTTTCTCCACTTTTTCTCCATTTTTTCTCCACTTTTTCTCCACTTTTTCTCCACTTTTTCTCCATTTTTCTCCACTTTTTCTCCACTTTTTCTCCACTTCTCCACTTTTTCTCCACTTTTTCTCCATTTTTTCTCCACTTTTTCTCCATTTTTTTCTCCACTTTTTCCCCACTTTTTCTCCACTTTTTCTCCATTTTTTCTCCACTTTTTCTCCACTTTTTCTCCATTTTTTCTACACTTTTTCTCCACTTTTTCTCCACTTTTTCTCCATTTTTTCTACACTTTTTCTCCATTTTTTCTCCACTTTTTCTCCACTTTTTCTCCATTTTTTCTACACTTTTTCTCCACTTTTTCTCTGTTCTTTTTCTATGGTCAATCTACCCATTAGCTTTGCCATGCATAGTGTAGCTTTACACCTACTGCACATGTTACTTTATGATTGACATCTCTTTCGTACCAGAGCTGTCTAAGCCTACTCTGACCCCATATTTGTCATTACTATATTGTCCTTGTACTGTATTATGACATTTGTATCATGTGTTTCATTTCTTGCTGTGTTGCAATTTTTTTGCTGCATCCCAATTGTACCTCTACATTGTTCGAGTTTATGTTTTTGTTCTCTCACTCTTATGTGATACTGATTATTGTCATTTTTCATGATTACATGCAGATAAGTCCAATCTGACGAAGGCTCAGGCCGAAACGTCATTTGTAACTTGTTTAGGACAAAAACATATATGCTTATGAAACATTTTTTTTTCTTCATACGGACCAATAAAGAGTGATTTTGCATTACTATCCGTTGTGACTTACTGACTTAATCTGGGAGATTTAGAGTGCCGAGGTTACTCACTAATTTTATCTATTATTACCTCTGAGCACCTATATACCAGTGAGCAGAGCATCCTCTACAGTACTTCTCCTGATTAGGCATGCCCTTACCTCATGAGCAGGGCATTGCAGCTTTGGTAGCAACCATTACGACATGGACTCTGCTGCTGTGGACCCGGGGAGAGTGAGTACAGATTCATTGCACCCACACTCCTCACATGAAGGGTCCGCACTCCTAGAAAATGGGGGATACGTTCCCTGAGTGTCTCCCCCCCATATTCTAGATGGTCCAGAGTCATCGTGGGACCCCTTTATTTTTTTTCTTACAATAAATTGGTAAAAGAGGAAGTGTTTTGGGGACTGTTTTTTCAAATAAATTTCTTTTTGTCGATTTTTTTTTTTGTTAGTACTGACAGTTTATGATGTTGGGCATCTAAGAGATGCCATGACATCACAAACTGCTGGGCTTGATCTCAGGTGACTTTACAGCTAGTATCAACCCGATTTATTACCCCGTTTGCCACTGCACCAGGGCACGGGATGAGCTGGGGTGAAGCGCCAGGAATGGCACATCTAGTGGATGCGCCACGTCTGTGGTGCCTGCGGCCTGCTATTTTTAGGCTGTGAAGGCTTAATAACTATGGACCTTCCCACCCTGAGAATACCAGACCACAGCTGTCCGCTTTACCTTGGCTGGTGATCCAATTTGGGGGGGACCCTACTTTTATTGTGTAATTATTAATATTTATAAAATAATTATAAAAAAGAGCCTGAGGGGACCTCCACATTGGATCCCCAACCACGGTAAAGCTGCAAGCTGTGGTTTTCAGGCTACAGCCGTCTGCTTTACCCTAGCTGGCTATCAAAAATGGGGGGACCCAACGTCATTTTTTTTTTAACTATTTTTTAAATAGAAAAAATTAATGGGCTTCCCTGTATTTTGATTGCCAACAAAGGGAACGGCAGGCAGATGGGGGTGGCAACCCATAGCTGTCTGCTTTATCTGTGCTGAGAATCAAAAATACCGCGGAGCGCTACGTCATTTTTTTAAAGATTTATTTTTACAGCACTGTGATGTCCAGCAATCAAAATACAGGGAAGCCCATTTTGTTTTTAGTTATTTAAATAAATAATTTAAAAAACTATATATGGGCTCCCGCTGCATTTTTTGTATTGCTAGCTAAGGGTAATCCAAGCAGCTACTGGCTGCTAACCCCCACTGCTTGGTGTTACCTTCACTGGCAATGGAAAATCCAGGGAAGCATTTTTTATTTTTTTTGCCAAAAAACTAAAAAAAAAGGACGTGAGCTTCGCCATATTTTTGTATGCTAGCCAGGTATAACAAGCAGGTGCTGGAAGAGTTGGATACAGCGCCAGAAGATGGTGCTTCTATGAAAGTGCCATTTTTTTGAGGCGGCTGCAGACTGCAAATCACAGCAGTGGGTCCCAGAAAGCTCAGGCCAACCTGTGCTGCGGATTCCAATCCCCAGCTGCCTAGTTGTACCTTGCTGGACACAAAAATGGGGCGAAGCCTACGTCATTTGTTTTCTAATTATTTCATGAAATTCATGAAATAATAAAAAAAAGGGCTTCCCTTTATTTTTGGTTCCCAGCCGGGTACAAATAGGCAACTGGGGGTTGAGGGCAGCCGTACCTGCCTGCTGTACCTGGCTAGCATACAAAAATATGGCGAAGCCCACATAATTTTTTCAGGGGGCAAAAAACTTCTGCATACAGTCCTGGATGGAGTATGCTGAGCCTTGTAGTTCTGCAGCTGCGGTCTGTCTGTATGGAGAAGAGCAGACAGCAGCTGCAGAACTACAAGGCTCAGCATACTCCATCCAGGACTGTATGCAGAAGTTTTTTGCCCACCAAAAAAATGACGTGGGCTTCGCCATATTTTTGTATGCAAGCCAGGTACAGCAGGCAGCCACGGGCTGCCTCCAACCCCCAGTTGCCTATTTGTACCCGGCTGGGAACCAAAAATATAGGGAAGCCGTTTTTTTTAATTATTTCACTTATTTCATGAAATAATTAAAAAACAAATGACATGGGCTTCGCCCCATTTTTGTGTCCAGCCAGGTACAACTAGGCAGCTGGGGATTGGAATCCGCGGCACAGGTTAGCCCGAGGTTTCTGGTTTCCTCTGCTGCGAATTTCAGTCCGCAGCCGCCCCAGAAAATGGCGCTCTCATAGAAGCGCCATCATCTGGCGCTGTATCCAACTCTTCCAACAGCCCTGGAGCCGGGTGGCTTGTTGGGTAATCATGAGTTAATACTGGCTTTGTTTTACTAGCCAGTATTAAGCCAGAGATTCTTAATGTCAGGCACGTTTGACCCGACCATTAAGAATCTCCAATAAAGGGTTAAAAAAAAGACACCACACAGAGAAAAAATACTTTAATAGAAATAAATACACAGACACATTAGAGACTCCATCTTTATTACCCCCTGTCAGCCCAATAAATCCCCAATAAACCAGCGCTGATAAGAGATTTTTTTATTAATATTTTATACTTTTTATTGCTATCCTTGTTTTAGACACAAATTTATTCAAAACAATTCACACAATAGAACAAGGAAAAAGAAAGAAGAATAAACCACATATGGTAGAAATAAAAATAAAAGTAAAAATAAAGAGTAAGTAATTGATAGTGCATCAAGCAGATACCAGGTGTCTGGTTGCAGTACCCCGGCTGGTAGTAGAGCAATTATTAAATCTAGTATAGTATATTAAGTGATGCTTCAAGGCATATGATATTTAGTGCCAATTGAAACTATCACTGCAATATGATTTTTGAGATACCTGGAGAGTTTTTTTTCAATCATAAGCAAAAAGGTTTTTAATAGAGGCTTAAATTATTAGCAGGAATTTCAGCGTTCCAAGTGCCTTTAAATGAATTTGAAGAAACTGCACTTCAGGATTGTAGTGAGGATTGTAGTGAGGATGAGATGCCCCAGCTCATCACTTGATGAGCTGGGGCACCTCATCCTCACTACAATCCTCACTAGTGTAGTAGTAGTAGTAGTGACGATTGTAGTGAGGATGAGGTGCCCCAGCTCATCACTTGATGAGCTGGGGCACCTCATCCTCACTACAATCCTCACTAGTGTAGTAGTAGTGACAATTGTAGTGAGGATGAGGTGCCCCAGCTCATCACTTGATGAGCTGGGGCACCTCATCCTCACTACAATCCTCACTACAATCGGGAAGCAGCGTGCAGCCTTCACTCCGTGAGAGATCAGTGCTGCTGGCTGTCAGCGGTAACAGCGGTAACGCTGACAGACGCGTTACCATAGCAACGGTGCTCTCGGAGCCGTGGTTAGCGGTGACGTCACCGCTAACTGCGTTGCTATGGCAACGGTGATCTCCGTTAATGACCGGCTGTGTCAGCCGGTCCCTAACGGAATGGGGAGTCGACCGTGTGCTAGAGCATGTCGCCGGTACACGGCGATACACAAATGTGCACCGTGTACCGGAGAGTGCAATGACAGGTCCTACATGACGCATCATAGTCATGTGACCAGTCTGTAGCCAATGAGATAATAGCCACGTGACTGGTCACATGGCTATTTTGACGTCACAATAGGTCCTGCATCACTGCTGGCAGTGCCGGTCACCGGGAGGATTCAGCGATCATCGGATGGAATAGCGGCAGGAGACAGAGTGCAGGAGGGATCGCGGGGACCGGTAAGTGTTATGGCAATGTTTATTAACTGTTTGTGTTCATTTATCATGCATTTTTATGTGTTTGTGATTGCCTCCCATTATAGCCTATTGGTTCGAGTTCGGTTCGTCGAATGTTCGACGAACCGAACTCGAACGGGAGCTCTGTTCGGTGAACCGACCTCGAGCCGAACCGCGACCGGTTCGCTCATCTCTACTAGTAACATTTAACAATAGTGGGCACTGCAACAATACTACTGGCTGTTGCCATAAATTATTTTCCGTGTGTGGACGTATGCATCTCTTTATTTCAATTTAAGCTTTTTTGTAAAGGCTGAGACAATTTTGTAAAACTCATTGGTTAAGTTTGTTAAAGTTTAGAAGCAAATTAAACATTATATTTTTGTTCAAAATATACTGTTTGCTAAACCTAAACATGGCAAAAGGGACAGACAAAGCATGTCAAAAAATGTAATCATGGATAACAAAGTGTTTGCCACTTTATTAACTCTAAAAAACTCTATGATTAGCTGGAGTCAAAATTCTGCCCATTACAGCTCCTCAGCCGCCATAACAGCTTATGTTTACATAGCAGAATTTCCAATCTGTCAAAAATAAATGCTTCTATTTTGCCCCAAAGTCCCCTAACCCACAGCAACCTGGGAACTAAGAAACATATTACAGCAGTAACATTTGTACCAGTTGATATTTTTGAAGATGTGAATGAGCAGCCCTTATTCTCAGATAACATTGTGGCAGAGGAAATGCAAAACCAATGCTAATGCCAATCTGGGCTGCAGGCTCTTCAAGGTGATTTAGTAATAATACTTTCTGTGGTAATAGAACTCTGAGCCAGGGCAAACCTCAAGGGGGGAATCAGTTGGGTAGGTAAATAGCGCTGACATTTCACACACATAGGCATATGTCAGCCAAATAATGGATGACAAATGAAGATGATGATAATTCTGTGCTGGACAAGGCATAAGTGATAAAAAGTTGAGGTCATCAGAGGAGGATTTTGTTAGCATGAGTGATACACCGTGCAGATTATGTGCATCAAAAGTATCCTGTGGGACCATGTTTGCTATTCTTCTGGAGGAAGTAATGCCACATGTGCTGTTGGTGGAGGAGGCTTTACAACACTTAAAAAGTCTGGTCGTGTTGGTTACCAGTAGTAAGTGAGGGCTTCTCATGTGAGTGAAATAATTTCAATGCTGATGGAGGAATAGTCTATAGTAGTGTGTAGCCTGTGCCATCCTGGTGCATATCGAATGTGAAATACTTCACTCTGTCAACCTATAAAATAGCATTACCTGCTCTTGTGGAGAAATCAAACTGATTGGCAAGATAAGCAAGGCTCAACAATTTACCACAAGTGTAGACCCTGCAAGATGCAAATCAAAATGTGAAAAATTGTCCGAAAGGTAAAGCTGAATGTTTTACAATTGCTAAACCAATGTTATCATTTTTTTTTCTAAAATGATCATAAAAAGGTTGGAGTGTGGGAATGTTATCAGGAAAATCCGTATTCCTTAATCAGTGAAAATTGTCTCTTCAGTAGAGATGAGCCACCCCCCTAGAGTTCGAGTTCGGTTCGGTTCGTCGAACGGTGCCCCGTTCGACGAACCGTTCGGCGAGCCTCTCAAACCCCATTGAAAACAATGGGAGGCAATCACAAACACCTAAAAACACCTGGAAAACACTCTCAAAGTTGTCCAAAAGGTGACAAACAACTCACAAGATAACACAAACACATGGGAAAGTGACAAGGACATATACTCAAGCGAAAACAAAACAGCTGGATGAGGAAAAAGAGGAGAAGACACAGATACATGAGTATATGCAAGTGAACATCGATGCCATTACTGTGCAACTTGAGACTTGCTCATTTTAGGCTTCCAATCTGGATAAATTGCCTGAGCTCGCCACGTACGCCTTGGGGATCTTGTCATGTCCTGCAGCCAGCGTTCTCTTGGAACATGTCCTCAGTGCTGCTGAGGGTGTGCTGACAGAAAAGCGCACGCATCTGTCCACTGACAATGTGGACAGACTAACATTCACCAAGATGAGGAAGTCATGGATCACAGAGGACTTTTCTTCCCCTATGTCAGCCAGGGGAGGCGAAAGGCTGGTGTATTTTTGAGAATGCTTCATGCAAAGCATCTTTGTAAGCTTGAAAATGGGGTCAACTGATGCCAGTCAAGTGGGGTGTGTGTGGCCCAATTTGTGGAAATGAGGGAGACTGGTTGGAGTCCCCTCGCTGTGTTTAAAAGAACCAAGATGAACAAGTCATGCCTCACAGAGGACTTTTCTTCCCCTGGGTCATCCAGGGGAGGCGAAAGGCACATGTATTTTTGAGAGTGCTTCATGCAAAGCATATTTTTCATTTTGAAAATGGGGGTCAACTGATGCCAGTCAAGTAAAGTGTGTGTGGCCCAATTAGTGGAAACTATGGAGACTGTGGTTGGGGTCCCCTCGCTGTGTTTAAAAGAACCAAGATGAACATGTCAAGTTGATCCACACACTCAGACGGGCTGTAAAGGATAGGCTAGAGGGAAGCCACTCACAAAGCAGGACCCCCAGAACCCTGAAACCCTTTAACTACTATACAGGAATTTGGAATTACACAGGGCCCAAGGTGACCAATACCTGTGGAAGGCTGCAGTTACAGAGAATAGTAGTCAAGCAAGGTCAAAACATTAATTGAGGAAGAGGAACAGAATGGGACGGCCAGGACTTAATCAGAAAACAAGCAAAGGTGAAATGCGGATCGGCCAACGAGGTACATAAACAGCAGGCAGGAAAAATAGTCAGGAAACAAGCACACAAAATCACAAAACAGAACTGGGTGTAACAGTAACCAGAGGTTCATAGCTATGTCTGGCAATGGTCAGCAGACAGGATGGGCCTAAAAAAGGGTGTGGTGTCTTCCCATTGGTTGCAGCTGAATGATGGTACTTCATCTGTGAGACACCAACCACCTACATTCAGCCAGTGGTTCTGCATCTGTCAAGGTAACGCAGCCCTGTGGGTGAGCATAACCTGCGTCCACCTGCACCGCTGTCATCAACTCCTCTCCTATCATCAGCACCATGCACAAAATAAACACGTTGTCACGTGGCGACTGGAGTACAAATTGATGGAGCGGACTCCGGTGGTTACTTAACAGTCGTGTGCGGCAATAATGCAAACCTGGCTGCAGGCCTTCGTCAGGGCAATGTGACACACTTGCCTTGTGTGGCTCACGTGTTGAATCTGATTCTCCAGCAATTTTTAAACCACCATCCCGGCCTACATGGCCTTGTGTAGCGGTCACGCTCACTATGTGCTCACTTCCATCGTTCGCACCCAACAGCTCAACAATGTTCATCGCTCCAGAAGTCTTTTGGTCTGGCGGTTCAAAGCCTAAAATGCGATGTGCCAACACGCAGGAATTTAAATCTGCACATGTTGCAGCATCTGTGGCAGCACCGCAGAGCCCTGCTGAAATACATTATGACATATACCCTGGGCTAACTTGATCCAGAGTTGGTGCAGATCATGCTACTGGAGTGGTGTCAGATCAAGGACCTAAGCACCCTTCTACACAGTTTGCAAATGTCGATAAAGATGCTTGCACTGGCGATGCCATTCTCAGCTTGACAATTCTGGTCATCTACATGATGGAGCACACTGTAAGCATTATTCGGAGTCAGGTGTTGGGACAAGAGGAAGGGGAGGAAGTACTGGAGGAGTCATATGCAGAAGGGATAACAAGATCTACAAGGTCCAGACGGTCAGCGGCACCTAGGCGGCAGTCATGGGACGGTGGGGGAGAGGCATTAACAAGGGCGCATAGTATCAGCAAAACTGTTGAGGAAACTGCAGGAGCCCAGTAAGAAATGGAGGACGAACTGGCGATGGGCATGTAAGACTCAGCAGATGAGTGAGAGCTTGCTCACATTTCGGTTGTGCGAGGTTGGGGGGAGAGGGCAGAGGAAGGAGGCACGATTGTCACCTCTCCGCCACCAACACACCAAGGACTTGGTCCTCCTGGATGCACAAGACACATGAGCGCCTTCTTGCTGCACTACCTACAACATGACCCTCGGATTGTACGAATTTGAAGTAATGCTGACCACTGGGCTGCCACACTGTTAGATCCCCGGTACAAGAAAAAATTTGGTGAAATAATTCCTGCCATAGAAAGGGACGCACGTATGCAGGAGTATCAGCAGAAGTCGGTACGCAATCTTAGATCTGCTTTTCCACTAAACACCTGTGCTGCACAGAGTGAATCTCAACGCTTTGTCATGGATAGGAGGAAATGGTCTTTTACTTGTCCACATCTGAGGGACCGAGGGCTGGCTGCTGTGCTGAGATGGCATTGAGTACGGTGTCCCTGCAGAGTTGCACTTTTGGTCATATACAAACTGAGTTGAAAAAGGACAGATGCTGGTGGAAAGGGGAACAGGTGTGTTGGAAAGGGGAAAACAGTTTGTGTCCGTGGGTTTGGTGGTTAAGCAACAGTAACATTTGCTGAAGAAACAACATCTGTTATGGTGGGACTGGCAGATTTTGATAAGGTGGTATATACTATGTTACCCCTATATAAAAAAATTAAGAAGAAAAGAAAGAGAAAGGTATATATCCCCATTGCCAGTCGGTGTCCAACGTGCTCCTAGATGGAAAAGGAGAGGTTGGCAACTGGAAGGTTAGGTGGAAGATACAGAGCTGGGTGGCTCTGAAACTAATAGTAGCCTGAACCGAGACAGACACCACTCGGATCTGGAGACTGGGAGCCCTGTTAGCGTCACAGGGTCCACACGCCCACCCAGCCCATGAACTCCCTGTTAGCAACACAGGGGCCATTGGGTACACTGTCCATGTGCATAGGGGCCACACCTGTGGACAGCAGGTGCATCAGCAGGAGCAGGCCTGTTAATGCCACTGAGCTGCACAAGCAGGACTGGTAGGACAGGAGCTGGTCTTAACCGTTCTGTGTTACCAACTGTGGTGGCGGCCTGCATCGACGCCCTATCCCTGCCTACCTCTGGCCTAAGGCCGCAATGGGTTCAACACATGCAGGTGTGCTCTTTCGGAGCATAATAGAAGATTGCGCAGCTCCTTGTTGGCTCCAGCTTCTTTTATAAACTGGGTCCGCCCCAAACTAGGGTGGACCACAATGCACCTCCTGGAGACAAAAGCAGAGTGACACGTCATGAGTAGCATAACTAGCGTCCTATTCGGAACCGCCACTTCAATGATGACCTCATGGCTGCCACGACCCAAACACCTCACCAGTCATCGTCTGACCAACAATAATGAGGTGAAAAGTCATAGGGCTGGGCCTCTGCAAGCCAGTTCGGAGTGGCCTGGCCACATCATCAGGACACCTGATGTCCTGTGGTCTATATGGGCCCCCCACATCAGGGGCAGGGCCAAAGAGTTCATTACCGGACCTAGCCTCTGATGCAGTAAGTGACTGAGCATGCTCAGTAGCATGAAATACAGTCTCCGAAAAAAGACTATCAGCTCCAGCATGCTGTCTAGGAACAACACATGACTTAGACCCGGAACGGAGTGCAAGTACCTGTGCAAAGAGGCTTTTCGCACTAAGTGTGGGAGCATGTGCTGTAGACCGAAATGAAGACTTAGCCTCAGGAATGGCACAGTAAGGCTGAGCATACTCACTAGGCGAAACACTGGAGTTAGGCTGCGGCTGGGGTAAATCGGCACACGCATGCGCACTAGCCACCTCTCTACACTTAGACGTGGAGGAGAAAGCAGCCAGCTGGACATCCCGAGGCACAGCCCTAAATGGCAGCTGACGCCTGGGCGCAACTGGAACCACAGCAGGTTGCTTGCATTTACGGCAGCACTGATTCGTAACAACAAATAACAGCCAAAATAACAGGTGTACTTCTTCCCGTGGATATTTTGATATGATCCTTTTTTAACGGACACGAACATCGCTAACAAATGTAGATGAGGCACCAAAAGAGCAGCTGCTTCAATGGATCTCAAGTGCTCCATAAAGTGGCCTCTCCTCCACCTCAAGTTCAATATCACAATTACTCCCTTCCACTGTGGTGTCAACTCAATCGCACTTGCTTCCTAACAGCTCTCAAGTTTCCACCAGCCCTGCTGAATATGGGGTAACAGAGATGGTTGATTCTGCAGAGCTGTTCAGTCACACTATAGCCTGGAAATCCGAGGTCTGCTCCAAAGCTGCAGTGAGTACAGACAAAGAAGTTATTATTATTATTATTATTATTTATTTTTAGAGCACCATTGATTCGTGGTGCTGTACACAAGAAGGGGGTTACATACAGAATACATATACAAGTAACAATAGACAGGCTGGTACAGAGGGAAGAGGGCCCAGCCCTTGCGGGATTACATTGTAAAGTATTTTGGGGAGGAGACAGTAGGTGTGGTGTAGGTTGGGTGGCAGCTACGCACGGTGGTGGTGTCATTGAAGGTTATAGTCATTTCTGAACAGATGATTTTTCAGGTTCCGTTTGAAGCTTGCGGGTGTAGCAGATAATCTGACGTGTTGAGGCAGCGAGTTCCAGGAGACAAGGGAAATGATCTGCACAGATGGTAAGAAGCTTTGTGAGTGGGATCCATGCCCCGATGAAGAAGGTGCTGAGCATAATGTAAACCCTCATTTACAAACCGTACATCATCCTGGTGGAGACAATGTGGAACATGATGAAGAGACTCAGATACCTGTTTGTAACGACAACTTTGCTATTCGGTCAGGGCAGGAAGAGGTTTTCACGAAGGACTCAGGACGAGGGGAATGAAAACACACAAGGTGATGATGAGGTTGGAGACCCCACTTACTGTCAAACCAAAGTCAGCCAGTCGATGACGTCAGCAGAAGAGGTGGAGGAGGATGCAACTGATGACGAGTTTACGTTGTGTCTTCCTGGACAGAGACAAAGTACTGGAAGCATGTCAGCAACTGAATCCTCGGCCATAACTCTGCCTCTGAGCATAAGTCATGTTGGCTATGCAGTTCGCATGGGCTGTAAGCCTTGCCTAGCCTGGGACTTTTTGGACATCGCAAAGAATCACCCAAGTAATGTAATCTGTAAGATTTGTCAACAATCTCTAAGTAGAAGGCAAAAACTCACAACTTTAAGTACTTCCTCCATGAAGTGTCACATGGACATGAATTGATAGCGTGAGGGTGTATTGCTCAGCTTTAGCCACTGTCAATGCAACATGCTTTTTTGCCGTTCATTGCATGCATTGTTGCAGACTACACACAAGGGGTTGCTGTTTTTTTGGATCTGCCTTTGTCTGTTTGGTCAATATAGCAATAGCAAATTAGTCTTCGGGTGTGGACTTGGAGATGCTGTCTATGAACAGAAGGAAAAGCTAAAGGTGTGTGTTACAGCAAGGAGCTGCCGCGGAAACTCTTCGTTCAATTGTGAGGGGAGTCGTTTTGGAGTTTGGTGAGGAGCACCGCAACGCCAGTGAGCAGCATCCTGTGCCACAGGCCAACATTCTTCCGGTGCTGTCTATACTCTTAACCGTGAGAAGAGCGTAAAGTCTGTATTTCTGGCAACTGGACATCACAGTACCCGGGTACGGTAGGCTGTGCCCAGACAGTAATGCGTGCATGCAACACTTTGTTTTATTAGCAAAACACATATCTGTTCTGGGTAGGCCGACTATATAGACAATCACACTTGCTGCCTCTGCACTGTCAAATTGTCACGTACAGTTTAAATCGTAAAGGGACAGCGACACATGTTTGCATTGACTGTTGCTTTTCAAGATTTCCATGACTGTGTTGCAGAGCTGTGTAATTTGCATTCACACTGTTATCATCTGCCTTATCTCTGAGGCTTCAGCTAACAAGGGTATTCAGGGGGGTAATGTGTTTTGTCTATGTTTAGGTAGATAACTTTGAAGCTCTTGTGATGCGCCACTGGTAAGTCGTGTTCGCGCACACACGCACAAACACACAATTACTGCTGTTATGCAGAAGGATTAGCAGGTAGTAGGCAACTGAATAGATTGTTTTATTATTTCAATTTTATGCATGGCTCTTATTGTTTGTTTTGGAAAGTTAAACAATCATTTTTCAACCCAACTGCCTAGAGTCCTTTTCCTGTTGCGTGGTTTGGCTGCATACTAGGGAACACACCAAGTACAAGACTTAAAATGAAGCATAAGTCGCAATGGGAATTTCACTGTGCTACAATGTGGCCTAGCAGGGCTGTGCAACCACCGCCTGCCCTATCAAGTGTATCTGCGTGCTCTTCATCCTCTGTGACTGTGGGGACAGCAGTCACACATGCTTTTTCACGCTGATCTTCCACCCTTTTACCTGTAAGCGGGAGTGTGATTGGCAGGTCGTCACTTGTTTTGGAAGTGGAAACAGATCGTATTGTTGAGATGTCAGACATCGAGAAAACCACCATTGGATGAAGGCAACATTATATCAACGCCTGCACCTTCATCACAGATTGGCTGGACTACCTGCAGTTAATAATTGCGTTCCAGAAATGGAAAGGAGTGTAGAATGCACATGTGTTGGACTTGCTTGGCAGCAAAGAAACACTAACTTAGTATTCCAGACAATTTTAGGATGGCAGAAAAAGTGTCAGCTCTTTGGGCAAATTAAAAACCATGGCAAAAGTGGGCAGGTAGGTACAGTGGCCATGTTCTGTGGGTACCAGGACAGTAAAGGAAGCCTCACTTTCTATCCCTCCTAATGATGAAATGCAGCAAGGAATTCCCTGAGTTTGCTATAAAAATAGCATAGCAAAATGTGCATAAGGGTAGAATGCAGAGGTGCTGGAAATTGCTTGGCACCAGTGGGACACTAAATTAGTATAGCAGACACTTTGTGGATGCCACTAAGTTTCAGCACTTTTTGTTATAAAAATAGCGTAGCAAAATGTGCATGAGGGTAGAATGTAGAGGTGGTAGGACTTGCTTGGCACAAGTGGGACACTAAATTAGTATAGCAGACACTTTGTGGATGCCACTAAGTTTCAGCACTTTTTGCTATTAAAATAGAGTAGCAAAATGTGCAGGAGGATAGAATGCAGAGGTGCTGGAACTTGCTTTGCCCCAGTGGGACACTAATGGAGTATAGGAGACACTTTGTGAATGCCACTAATTTTCAGCACTGTTTGCTATAAAAATAGCGTAGCAAAATGTGCATGAGGGTATAATGCAGAGGTGGTGGGACTTGCTTGGCACAAGTGGGACACTAAATTAGTATAGCAGACACTTTGTGGATGCCACTAAGTTTCAGCTTTTTTTGCTATTAAAATAGCGTAGCAAAATGTGCAGGAGGATAGAATGCAGAGGTGCTGGAACTTGCTTTGCCCCAGTGGGACACTAATGGAGTATAGGAGCCACTTTGTGAATGCCACTAATTTTCAGCACTGTTTGCTATTAAAATAGTGTAGAAAACATGGGCAGGAGGGTACAATGCAGAGGTGCTGGAAATTGCTTGGCACCAGTGGGACAACAATGGAGTATGGCAGCCACTTTTTGGATGCCACTAAGTTTCAGCACTGTTTGCTATAAAAATAGCATGGCAAAAGTGGGCAGGTGGGTACAGTGGCCGGGTTCTCTGGGTCAGTGGACAGGAAAGGAAGCCTCACTTTCTATCCCTCCTAATGGTGAAATGCAGCAAGAAATTCCCTGAGCTTAGGTACACAGATGCTATCTAAAGCTGTATACAGCATTTCTTTTGACCTGCCTGTCAGCTATGGCTCTGAGCCCCAGGAAATCAGCCCTGAAAAGGGCTGAAATAAACTTCTGTCCCTAATATGTCCTGCGCTGTGTGTGTAGCGTACACAGCAGGAGTGGCGACAGGAGCTGCGTGACTGGTGACTGTCACCTACACGTAGAAGGAAGATAATGGCGCCATGAGGGAAAATGGCCGTATTTATAATGCAAGGACATGTGACATTCACAGCCTATGACACATGCCCTTGCTTGTCTGGCAAAAAGTCTACTTAGCTGTGTGTGTGTCTGGGATTGGCTGACATGCTGGCCCGCCCCACTGCACGCGCGGTCAGGAAAAAAAAAAAATGGCGATCGCCATTATCCCAGCAGCACAGATCTAAACGCGTTCCCCTCGCACACTATATGCTGAAATTTGATAATAGTGTGAATCA
Source organism: Anomaloglossus baeobatrachus (assembly GCF_048569485.1). Taxonomy (NCBI): domain Eukaryota; kingdom Metazoa; phylum Chordata; class Amphibia; order Anura; family Aromobatidae; genus Anomaloglossus; species Anomaloglossus baeobatrachus. The sequence continues at coordinate 498,524,950 of NC_134355.1, read as the reverse complement.
GAGAGTGACTCACACTATTACCGTGAAAAGCCAGCTAGTAACTAGCTAGGCTTTTTGCTGATTGAACCGTTATCGAATGTATCTCGAGCTGTCGAGCTTTTAGCAAAAAGCTCGCATTCGAGTTCGATCTCGAGCACCCCCCAAAATCACTCGAACATGAAATTGGTGAACCTCGAACCTCAAACATCGCTCATCTCTACTCTTCAGTGAGGAAGTAGACAAACTATAGTGCCACCTATTGGAGTTAGGAATCCTAAAAGTCAAAAGTGACCCTTATACAAGCCTTGTCATATAACTTAAGATGTATGCCAGATTAGGACCTCAATTTGAAGACCCAGTGTTTTGGAATGGTAGTCCCTTGTCAGACACCTTGTCTGCAAATTGAGGTTCTGATCTGACATAAATGCTAAGTTATATTACAAGACTCATTAAAGGGTACCTCAAGTAGGTGGCACTAGAGTTTGTCTACTTCCTCACTGAAGAGACAATTTGCATATTTCCCGGAGGAGCATTGAGGCTTAAAGTCTCCTCACCACTGGCATGCTGGAATGATGTGTCAGTCTCTGCAAGGAGAATAGCTTCCCCTTTAGACCCAGTCTTAGCCTCTCACAGAGCCAGATCAGATCTCATAATTTGCACTGGTGAGAGGCAACCATACCTGCAAATTGAGGTTCTGATCTGCCATAAAGCATAAGTCATATGACAAGGCTGGTTAAAGGGTCACTTTTGACTTTTAGGATTGCTACTTCCAATAGGTGGCCCTAGAGTTTGTCTACTTTCTCACTGAAGAGACAATTTGCATATTTCCAAGAGGAGCATTGTGACTTAAGTTTCCTCACCACTGGCCCTTTAGGCTGTGTGCACACGTTGCGTTTTTTACCGCGGAAACGCTGCGTTTTGAACCGCAGCGTTTCAGTGGCAAATTGCATGCGTTCAGCTTTCCCAGCAAAGTGTATGGGAAAGCTGAAAAATCAGTGCACACGCTGCGTTTCTTTCCGCAGCGTTTTGGATGCCAAAAATCGGTGCGGAAAGAAAAGCAGCATGTCACTTCTTTTGTGCGTTGTGGCTGCATTCTCTCCCCCATTGAAATCAATGATGTGGGGTCAGAACGCAGCTACACCGTATGGACCTGCTTTTTTGTTGCGGTCCGCGGGCTTTGTCGGCACGCCAGAACGCAGGCATTTACCTGGAAGTGAGGTCAAGAGGTTTCCTGTTGACCTCACTTCCTGGCAAAGCCCCCGGTGTCGCCAAAGTGCCCACCCCGACCCCCCTCCCGAAAATCCAACATGGCCGCGCGCACAGTAGCGCACCGGCCGCCCTGCTCCTATGTATCTGTCGCATGTACCTTGAGACATGCGACAGAAAAATGCACCCAGGCCCTGCCCGTTCACCCCAATTCCCCCCGGTGTCATACATACCTGTCCGGTCGCAGCGCTGATCCCCCGCGGCTCCCTCCTCCTTCACAGCAGACGCCGGCCGGTCACATGAGCAGAGCAGCTGACAGCCAGCACTGTGTTCAGAGAGCTGTGCTGGCTGCTCGCACTCTGCAGCTGTGACCCGGGGAGAGTGGGTGCAGATTTTTGCACCCACTCTCCTCAAATGGAGGGTCTGCCCTCCTAGAAAATGGGGGATACGTTCCCTGAACGTGCCCCCATATTCTAGAAGGTCCAGAGCCGACGTGGGACATCCAAATGGATTTCTGCGGACCCATTTTTTTTATTAAATTGGAGAACAAGGGAATGATTTGGGGAGTGTTTTTTCTAATAAAAAATTTTTTGTTGTCTTTTTTTGCTTTTGTTTACTGTCAATTAGTTATGTCGGGTATCTGATAGACGCCGTGACATCACTAATTGCTGGGCTTGATGCCAGGTGACATTACACATCTGGTATCAACCCCATTTATTACCCCGTTAGCCAACGCACCAGGGCGCGGGATGAGTTGGGGCGAAGCGCCAGGATTGGCGCATCTAATGGATGCGCCACTTCTGGGGCGGCTGCAGCCTGCTATTTTCAGGCTGGGAAGAGTCCAATAACCATGGCTCTTCCCACCCTGAGAATACCAGACCTCAGCTGTCAGCTTCACCTTGGCTGGTGATCTAATTTGGGGGGACTCCATGTTATTTTTTTTTTTATTATTTTTATTTATAAATAAAAAAAAAAAACCTGGGGAGCCCTCCAAATTGATCACCAGACAAGATGAAGCTGCCAGCTGTGGTTTGCAGGCTACAGCTGTCTGCTTTACCCTGACTGGCTATCAAAAATAGGGGGGACCCCACGCCATTTTTTTTTTTTGTTTTTGTGATAAAAACTAGGCTAGGCACCCTTTAGTACCACATGAAAGGTACTAAAGGTGCCAGCTTAGAATATGCAGGGGGGGGTGGGACGTTGTATATATATTTGACCTCCATTGACGCTTTTTAGGCTGGATGCCCACAATCGGGGTTTGCAGCGTTTTGGGCGCAGATTGTTTTCCCTGCGTCCATGACGCTGCGTTGTGCAGTAGAAGCACAGTGGAAGGATTTTTAGAAATCTCATGCCCACTTTTCTTCTTTTCTCCGCAGCATAAACTGACCGGTGGCGCAGCTTCCCGAGCCTCAGCATGTCAATTTATGCTGCGGAGACAAGAGTGCTCTCTGCACGTAGAATAGAGCTCCACAGCAGCCTGAACCCAAATCGTGGGCATGGCCAGCTGCGTTCTCCCGTGGACAACACTCACATCTCTGCAGGAGGCTGACACTGTGTACTGGACGCCGTGTCACTGGATCATGGCCACATAGCCTTAGGCCTGTTTCACACGTCAGTGATTCTGGGACGTTTGTGCTTTTTATTAAACCAGAATCACGGACATACGCAGACCCATTATAATGAATGGGTCTGCTCACACATCAGTGATTTGTCACTGCACGTGTCTCCGTGCGGCGTACCCGCGTGTGCGTGATTGCCGCACGGAGACATGTCCATTTTTTTCTGGCATCACTGATGTTCCACGGACCACGCAGTGGTGTGGTCCGTGAAACACGTGCCAGAAAAAAAGTGCTTTTAAAATAAAAATCATTTTTACTCACCCGGCGTCCAGCGATGTCCTCTGCAGCCCGTTCTGCTTGCTGCTTCTGAGCCGGATCATTATTGTCGCGCATATTCATCATGTGCGACACAGCCGACCCGGAAGCAGCTGCTGCGGGGGTCAGCGCCGGCCGGATGCTGCACTGCGTGAGCGATCAGCACCATGGAGAGCGGGAGCGGGCACAGGTGAGTTAATCTCTAAGTGCAATCACGGGCCACGGAGAACGGAGCCCGGATTGCACTTAGACAACCCATGTGTGCCGTGATTCACGGCACATGGAGGGACATGTGCATGTTTTACACGCCAGTGAAAAACGTCACTGTTTTTCACTGACGTGTGAAACGGGCCTAAAAGTGAGAATATTGTTGCTACAGCAACATTTTGGGTGAAGTAGCTGTGGATTCAAAATGCTTAATATACTCCTGAATAAAATCCTTGAGGCGTGCAGATTCCAAAACGGGGTCACTTGTGGGGGTTTTCTGACGTATAGGTACCCAAGGGGCCCTGCTAATGTGACATGGTGCGCGAAGTTTATTTCAACTTTTCCAAAATTCAAATGGTGCTCCTTCCATTCCAAGCCCTCCCATTTATCCAAACAGAATGTGGAGAAGGAAATGACATCACAGGTTTTTTTTTCCAAAGGTCTGGGTTCAACCAACTTTATTAACACTGACAAGTCTTAAAAAACGCACCTAAAAAAACGCATGAAAAACGCATGAAAAACGCATGAAAAAAGCATGAAAAACGCATACGTTTTCGATGCTTTTTTCTCAAAAAAGCATTGTTTACAATTCTCCCCTCTGCCAGAGGGTGCGTTTTTTTCCGCGCTGAAAAAAAAGCAACGTGTGCACATACCCTTAGGGTATGTGCGCACGTTGCTTTTTACCTGCTTTTTACCTGCTTTTTTGCTGCTTTTTCTAATGCGCTGTTTAATCCCAAAATGGATGTGTTCTTCTATTCAAGCAAAGTCTATGGGAATTTGGGTTTCTTGTTCACACTATGTTGTTCAAAATGCTGCCTTTTTGTGGCAGAACTTTGGTCAAAAACTCAGCTTTTCAAAGAAGCAACATGTCAATTGTTTTTGCCATTTGGGTTTTGCACTGCAAAGCTGAGTTTTTGACCAAAGTTCTGCCACAAAAAGGCAGCATTTTGAACAACATAGTGTGAACAAGAAACCCAAATTCCCATAGACTTTGCTTGAATAGAAGAACACATCCATTTTGGCATTAAACAGCGCAGAAGAAAAAGCAGCAAAAAAGCAGGTAAAAAGCAGGTAAAAAGCAACGTGCGCACATACCCTTAGAATGATGTGTCAGCCTCTGCAAAAAGAATAGCTTCCCCTTTAGACCCCTTAATCGATGAAAACTTGCAAACTCAGATGATTTCCAACCTCATTTATGACCAGATTTCTAGAATCTATTCCTGCAGAGTCAACACATTCCTTCTTGTTCTACCCTTATAAGATACAATCAGAAAGGTATAAATTGTCAAAAAGGTCTACATTGTTTAAAATGATCAAATTAAAATTATTTTAACTTCATAAGTTCAATTTATTTTCACACAATTAAAACAAATACAAATAACCAAAACAGCAGCAGTATAAATTATAATGCATGTAACACCATGAACCAGATGGTTTATCCACTAGTACAATAAACTCATTCACATTAGCAAAGCGAGTTGCACTGCTTGAACAGCATCAAATATGCATAGTGTCCTTTCTACAGATACCCTTAGCTAAGCTATGATCCCAAGGACATTTCCCTATTCACATTTGTTTACAGGGCAATTGTCCTGCTTTTACCCCAATTTTGCTTCCTTTTGCAGCTCCCATCCCTTACTATGACCATTTTACAGCACAAAAGTTCATGTCCCAATTACTTGTCTTCTATGGGTTTTGGATTTCGGGTCAAGTTGTGGTAAGAATTGAACTTTTAAGTTGGGCCCAACCCAGAGAACCCGAACAACCATGAGTCCGCTCATCTCTACTCACCACACAGTTAACAAACCATCACACAGTTCCATCAACAGAAAAATAAAAATGTTAGGGTTCCCATTTTTTCACCTATTAAATGGAACCTGACATCATAATTTAACACTAAAAGCAGCACTTCATCAGTTTTCTTATAACTAGAGATGAGTGAACCCATAGGAAACAATGGGAGGCAATCACGGACACATAAAAATGCATTATAAATGTACACATACAGTTAATAAACATTGCCATAACACTTACCTGTCCCCAGGATGCGTCATGCACTCTGTCTTCTGCCGCTATTCCTCCCGATAATGCTGCGTCCTTCTGATAACCAGCAGTGATGCAGGACCTACGTGACGTCATCAAAATAGCATGTGACCAGTCCCGTGTCTGTTATCTCATTGGCTACAGACTGGTCACATGACTATGACGCCTCATGCTAGGACCTGTCATTGCATCTCTCTGTTACACGCTACGCTGCACGTTTGTGTATCGCCATGTACCGGCGACATGGTCTAGCATACAGTCGACTCCCCACTCTGCTTCCCCATTCCCTTAAGGTACCGTTACACTAAGCGATGCTCTAGCGATCCCACCAGCAACCTGACCTGGCAGGGATCGCTGGAGCGTCACTACACGGGTTGCTGGTGAGCTGTCACTCAGGCAGATATCACCAGCAACCAGTGACCAGCCCCAAGCCAGCAGCACGCATGGAAGCGATGCTGCGCTTGGTAACTAAGGTAAATATTGGGTAACCAACCCGATATTTACCTTGGTTACTAGCTCACACCGCTTAGCGCTGGCTCCCTGCACTCCTAGCCACAGTACACATTGGGTTAATTTAACCCGATGTGTAGTCTGGCTATGTGTGCAGGGAGCCGGCACTGACAGCGTGAGAGCGGCGGACGCGGGTAACGAAGGTAAACATCGGGTAACCAAGGTAAAGGCTTCTTGGTTACCCGATGTTTACCGTAGTTACCAGCGTCCACAGACGCCGGCTCCTGACCGGCTGACACAGCCGGTCAATAACGGAGATCACTGTTGCCATAGCAACATGCTTGGTAGCGGTGACGGGTACGTCCCGCTACCAGCACGCAGCGGCACCGGAATTACGTAATCGGAGCAGCGTTGCTATGGCAACCCGTGCCACCGCTTACAGCCGGGAGCCTGTGGTCACTCTCTCAGAGTGATTTCTGCACAGCGTCTTCCCCCATGCAGCTGTGCTGTCTGATGGAACAGACAGAGCTGCATGTGTTGAAGGGGAAAGAAGACAGAAGAGCAGGATCATGAAGAGCTGAGAGGGGGTAATAAAGATGGAGTCTCTAATGTGTCTGTGTATTTATTTCTATTAAAGTATTTTTTTTCTGTGTGATGTTTTTTTTTAACCCTTTATTGGAGATTCTGAATGGCCGGGTCAAACATTCCTGACATTAAGAATCTCTGACTTTATACTAGCTAGTAAAACAAAGCCAGTATTAACTCATGATTACCCAACAAGCCACCCGGCTTCCATGCTGTTGGAAGAGTTGGATACAGCGCCAGATGATGGCGCTTCTATGAGAGCGGCTTTTTTTGGGGCGGCTGCGGACTGCAATTCGCAGCAGAGGGGCCCAGAAACCTCGGGCTCACCTGCGCTGTGGATTCCAATCCCCAGCTGCCTAGTTGTACCCGGCTGGACACAAAAATGGTGCGAAGCCTACGTCGTTTTATTTTTTTTAAATATTTCATAAAATTCAAGAATTAAATAAAAAAAATGGCTTCCCTATATTTTTAGTTCCTAGCCAGGTACAAATAGGCAGCTGGGGGTTGGGGGCAGCTCGTAGGTGCCTGCTGTACCTGGCTAGCATACAAAAATATGGCGAAGCGCACATCATTTTTTTTGTAGTTTTTTGGCAAAAAAAATAAAAATGCTTCCCTGGATTTTCCATTGCCAGTAAAGGTAACACCAAGCAGTGGGGGTTTGAAGCCAGTAGCTGCTTGGATTACCCTTAGCTAGCAATACAAAAAATGCAGCGGGAGCCCATATATATTTTTTTTAATTATTTATTTAAATAACTAAAAACAAAAAGGGCTTCCCTGTATTTTAATTGCCTGACATGAAAGTGCTGTAAAAATAAATCTTTAAAAAAAATGACGTAGCGCTCCGCGGTATTTTTGATTCTCAGTGCCGATAAAGCAAACAGCTATTGGTTGCCACCCCATCTGCCTGGCGTTACCTTGGCTGGCAATCAAAATACATGGAAGCACATTATTTTTTTCTATTTAAAAAATAGTTAAAAAAAAATGACGTTGGGTCCCCCCATTTTTGATAGCCAGCTAGGGAACAGCAGATGGCTGTAGCCTCAAAACCACAGCTGGCAGCTTTACCGTGGTTGGGGATCCAATGTGGAGGTCACCCCAGGCTTTTTTTTTTTAAATTATTTTATAAATATTAATAATTACAAAAAAAAAGTAGGGTCCCCCCCAAATTGGATCACCAGCCAAGGTAAAGCGGACAGCTGTGTTCTGGTATTCTCAGGGTGGGAAGGTCCATAGTTATTGGGCCTTCACAGCCTAAAAATAGCAGGCCGCAGGCACCCCAGACTTGGGGCATCCACTAGATGTGCCAATCCTGACGCTTCACCCCAGCTCATCCCGTGCCCTGGTGCAGTGGCAAAGGGGGTAATAAATGGGGTTGATACCAGCTGTAAAGTCACCTGACATCAAGCCCAGCAGTTTGTGATGTCATGGCATCTATCAGATACCCGACATCATAAACTGTCAGTACTAAAAAAAAAAAAATTATTTGAAAAATCACTCCCCAAAACATTCCCTCTTTCACCAATTTATTGTAAGAAAGAAAATAAGGGGGTCCCACGACGACTCTGGACCGTCTAGAATATGAGGGGAGACACTCAGGGAACGTATCCCCCATTTTCTAGGAGTGCAGACCCTCCATGTGTGGAGTGTGGGTGCAATGAATCTGCACTCACTCTCCCCGGGTCCACAGCAGCAGAGTCCATTTCGTAATGGTTGCTACCAAAGCTGCAATGCCCTGCACATGAGGTAAGGGCATGTCTAATCAGGAGAACTATTCTACATTTCCAAATATTGGTATTTGCTGATATTATTGGTATTCCACCTACTATATATTGGGGATAGGATCTTGGAGATGGAATACCCCTTTAAGTCCAGTTATCCAGCTGAATGAATACTAAACAACAGAGCTCGCTATTTAAATGTGTTTTCTTGTGGCGTATAACGGACTCTCTCATGTTTGGTAGTCGTTCAGCAGGGCAACTATAAAATCAAATATCTCCATTTGGAAATGTAGTATATAGCTCTCCTGATCAACTATGTTCCTTACCTCATGAGCAGGGCATTGCAGTAATAATAATATTTTATTCATTTATATAGTGCTATTAATTCCATAGCGCTTTGCATACATTGGGAACACTGTCCCCATTGGGGCTCACAATCTAAATTCCCTATCTGTATGTCTTTGAAGTGTAGGAGGAAACCAGAGTACCCGGAGGAAACCCACGCAAACACAGGGAGAACATACAAACTCCTTGCAGATGGTGTTCTTGGTGGGAATTGAACCCAGGACCTCAGTGCTGCAAGACTGCAGTGCTAACCACTGAACCACCGTGCCGCCCATTTAGCTTACAGATGCATAACCACCACTCACTGTGTCTAAACACAGGAAGCTGAGCTGACAGCCGCTCTATGCATGCGGCAGCGTCGATTGTGAAGGAGAGGGCCGCGGGAGATTAACGCTGCACAGGTACCGTGGGACATCGGGGAACACCGGTGGGGTTATAGGGGGTGACCTGGCAGGGCCTGGGGAGGAGTTTTCTGTCACATGTGTCATGGCACATGCGACAGAAATCAGAGGAGTAGGGTTAAGGCGTCTGGCGCGCTGCTGTGCGCGCGGCCATCTTGGATTTCCGGGAGGGGGTCAGGGGGGGCACTTTGGTGACACAGGGGGACCGGGGAGGAGATTTATCATGTTTGTTCATGCCAGATGGGAGATAAATAATTTTTTACTGAAGCTGTCATTTACTGTAACGTGATCATCGGTATATGGTGTATACCGGTGATCACGTGAGCGGGGACCTGAAAAAACGGCCTAAATCATGATCTCCAAGGTCTCAGCTACCCCTTGAAACCCCAGAGATTTTCTGACGCTGGGGGGCGCTATTCACTTATTTCTGCCTGCTGTTTATAAACGGCAGATCAGAATAAGGCTACATTCACATGACCTATCCGTTTTTGCGGTCCGCAAAAAACGGTTCATTTTTTTACGGGTGCATCCGTGTGGCATCCGTTTTTGTTCCATATACGGTCCGTATGTCATCCGTGTGCCTTCCATTTGTTTGCGTACTGCAAAAAAATTGAAGGAAGGAAAATACATAAATTTACCCAGGATCTGTGATGCCCTGGACCCCCAGGGGTCACAGGTAACAACACACAACACCACACACACCCACACCCCAGTGAGGCACCAGCAACCAACAAGTCCTGACCGCCTCTCTCAGGTCTAGCAGGGCACACCAGGTGGGCGGAGCCAGTAGGATAGGCACGCCCTCTGAGGAGTCTGCTGGCCTGAGACAGGGAAAGGACAAGTGAGTCGAGTAGGGGGATGAGTAGTGTGAGGAGTAAAAGTGGAGAGCTTAGAGTCAGGGGCCTAGGACGGAGCCTAGGACCCCTTGGAACGGTCAGGCAGGCAGACGGTGGTGGCTGTCTGCAGGAGTCCAGTCAGCAACGGAACTGCGGAACCGTAGGGATCGAGAAGAGGGTGGTGACCCTTCGGACCCAAACCGGGGAGCTAACAAGTCAACCGGAGCACCAGGCAGGGTACTCAGACCCCGTTCTAGCCCAGAAACAACCAGGCTCAGACAAATCTACTGATTGCGGTCTGGACCTCAGGGGTTCATTCCCACCCAAAGTCCCGATAGACGGCAACAGCCCACCGATTCCGGATAAGAGCCAACGCCAAGGGCCAGAGATCCAAAGGGCCAGCGCCTGCGGGCAAATGGGCTCCTCTGGTACCCAAAAGCCGGGGAGCAGACTACCGTTGCTGAAGCATAGGAGTCACTATAGCAAATTTAAAGGTGCAGGAGAAAGGCGACATCACCAACCTCACTGGGGACACACGCAGCCGGCTGAGGGCACCGATCTAAACCAAACTTGGTTTACCATTGACTCTATGTGGTTTAATCCTGAGTACACCAGTGCCATCAGGCACCGCGCTGCAAGTGAGCCCCTGCGTCCTGCAACCCCCCGCTCCTGCCACCTGGCCTGGGGACCAACAAACCCCCTACCCACGGAGGGGTCAACACCTAGCTGCGACCCACCACCGATCCCGGACGAGCCCCCGCACTCTCACCGCAGCGGTCGTACCCATCACCACACCACGACCCGTGGGTGGCGTCACGAACTGATACCAGTCACCGCGGCTCCGGCCGTGAAACCCCAAACTAAACAACCAAACCCCCCCTTTCCAGAGCGACGTGGCCCCCGGTCCGGAGGCACTCGAGCCACCGACAACCTGAGCCTGGATCTGAGCGGCTCGGCGGAGAGCAGCCGAGCCCCCAGGGCGGTACAGATCCATGGCTTCAACCTACAGTTAGATCCATAAATATTTGGACAGTGACACAATTTTCGCGAGTCGGGCTCTGCATGCCACCACATTGGATTTGAAATGAAACCTCTACAACAGAATTCAAGTGCAGATTGTAACAGTTAATTTGAAGGTTTGAACAAAAATATCTGATAGAAATTGTAGGAATTGTACACATTTCTTTACAAACACTCCACATTTTAGGAGGTCAAAAGTAATTGGACAAATAAACCAAACCCAAACAAAATATTTTTATTTTCAATATTTTGTTGCGAATCCTTTGGAGGCAATCACTGCCTTAAGTCTGGAACCCATGGACATCACCAAACGCTGGGTTTCCTCCTTCTTAATGCTTTGCCAGGCCTTTACAGCCGCAGCCTTCAGGTCTTGCTTGTTTGTGGGTCTTTCCGTTTTAAGTATGGATTTGAGCAAGTGAAATGCATGCTCAATTGGGTTAAGATCTGGTGATTGACTTGGCCATTGCAGAATGTTCCACTTTTTTGCACTCATGAACTCCTGGGTAGCTTTGGCTGTATGCTTGGGGTCATTGTCCATCTGTACTATGAAGCGCCGTCCGATCAACTTTGCGGCATTTGGCTGAATCTGGGCTGAAAGTATATCCCGGTACACTTCAGAATTCATCCGGCTACTCTTGTCTGCTGTTATGTCATCAATAAACACAAGTGACCCAGTGCCATTGAAAGCCATGCATGCCCATGCCATCACGTTGCCTCCATCATGTTTTACAGAGGATGTGGTGTGCCTTGGATCATGTGCCGTTCCCTTTCTTCTCCAAACTTTTTTCTTCCCATCATTCTGGTACAGGTTGATCTTGGTCTCATCTGTCCATAGAATACTTTTCCAGAACTGAGCTGGCTTCATGAGGTGTTTTTCAGCAAATTTAACTCTGGCCTGTCTATTTTTGGAATTGATGAATGGTTTGCATCTAGATGTGAACCCTTTGTATTTACTTTCATGGAGTCTTCTCTTTACTGTTGACTTAGAGACAGATACACCTACTTCACTGAGAGTGTTCTGGACTTCAGTTGAAGTTGTGAACGGGTTCTTCTTCACCAAAGAAAGTATGCGGCGATCATCCACCACTGTTGTCATCCGTGGACGCCCAGGCCTTTTTGAGTTCCCAAGCTTACCAGTCAATTCCTTTTTTCTCAGAATGTACCCGACTGTTGATTTTGCTACTCCAAGCATGTCTGCTATCTCTCTGATGGATTTTTTCTTTTTTTTCAGCCTCAGGATGTTCTGCTTCACCTCAATTGAGAGTTCCTTAGACCGCATGTTGTCTGGTCACAGCAACAGCTTCCAAATGCAAAACCACACACCTGTAATCAACCCCAGACCTTTTAACTACTTCATTGATTACAGGTTAACGAGGGAGACGCCTTCAGAGTTAATTGCAGCCCTTAGAGTCCCTTGTCCAATTACTTTTGGTCCCTTGAAAAAGAGGAGGCTATGCATTACAGAGCTATGATTCCTAAACCCTTTCTCCGATTTGGATGTGAAAACTCTCATATTGCAGCTGGGAGTGTGCACTTTCAGCCCATATTATATATATAACTGTATTTCTGAACATGTTTTTGTAAACAGCTAAAATAACAAAACTTGTGTCACTGTCCAAATATTTCTGGACCTAACTGTACATGAGGCGGTCACATGTTCACTCCAGTGCCATTTTCTACTGCTTTTCACAGCGTAGAGCGCTCTGGTGATTTTCTTTTGCTTGTCCACTTCATATCAGTCTTTTTTTGTCATTATAATGGCAGAAAGACACATAATGTCCCACTCTCCTGCATTTTGTAATTTTGCACCCTTTGGTGCCTTTCATGTAGCACTAAGGGGTGCTTAGCCTTGTATTTAGCCAAAAAAATGAAAAAAAATGACGTGGGGTTCCCCCTATTTTTGTAGCCAGCTAGGGTAAAGCAGACGGCTGCAGCCTGCAGACCACAGCTGGCAGCTTCACCTTGGCTGGTAATCCAAAACTGAGGGCACCCCACGCTGTTATTTTAAATTAAATAAATAATTTTAAAAAAAAAAAATACGTGGGGCCCCCCCAAAATTGGATCACCAGCCAAGGTAAAGCAGACAGCTGGGGTCTGATATTCTCAGACTAGGGAGGTCCATGGTTATTGGACTCTCCCCAGCCTAAAAATAGCAGGCCGCAGCCACCCCAGAAATGGCGCATCCATTAGATACGCCAATCCTGGTGCTTCGCCCCAGCTCATCCCGTGCCCTGGTGCGGTGGCAAATGGGGTAATATATGGGGTTAAAACCAGATGTGTAATGTCACCTGGCATCAAGCCCTGGGGTTAGTGATGTCACACGTCGATCAGATACCCGACATCACCAACCCAGTCAGTAATAAAAAAAAAATAGACGACAAACACATTTTTATTTGAAAAAACACTGCCCAACACATTCCATCTTTCACCAATTTATTAGAAAGAAAAACAAATCCAGGTCTGATGTAATCCAAGGGGTTCCCATGACGATCCTCACTTTCCTAGTCAATGAAGAGCAGGATGTTCCCCATTGGCTGGGAGAGCAATGCAGTGACCGGAGCTAACATCAATAGATCAGCCCAGGTCACTGAAGGGGATGACAAGTGCTGCTGTCAGCGAGGTACATTACCTGCGCTGATCTCCTGCACTGCTGACAGCACCTGTCACTGACTTCTATGACCTTCACAGCCAAGTATCGCGAGCGGCCCGTGACATCACCGCTAGTCACAGTCTCGGGTCAGAAGCGAGAGAAGGTGATGTGACAAGCGGCGGCCATGGAGGACAGTGACAGCGCTGAGGTCAGGAGAGCGGGACTTCATCACTGCAGATAAGCCAAGCGGGGCCATGTGTGCCGAGTGCGAGGTGGGCGGAGCCTAGCGGGGTAATGTGTGCAGAGTGCCAGGTGGGCGGAGCCTAGCAGGGCCATGTGTGCAGAGTGCCAGGAGGGCGGAGCCTAGTGGGGCCATGTGTGCAGAGTGCCAAGTGGGCGGAGCCGAGCAGGACCATGTGTGCAGAGTGCCAGGGTGGTGGAGCCTAGCGGGACCATGTGTGCAGAGTGCCAGGCGGGCGGAGCCTAGCGGGACCATGTGTGCAGAGTGCCAGGTGGGTGGAGCCTAGCGAGGTAATGCATGCAGAGTGCCAGGTGGGCGGAGCCTAGTGGGGTAATGTGTGCAGAGTGCCAGGTGGGCGGAGCCTAGCGGGGTAATGTGAACAGAGTGCCAGGTGGGCAGAGCCTAGCAGGCCCATGTTGGCAGAGTGCTAGGTGGGCGGAGTCTAGCGGGGCCATGTGTGCAGAGTGCCAGGTGGGCGGAGCCTAGCGGGGCCATGTGTGCAGAGTGCCAGGTGGGCGGAGCCTAGCGGGGCCATGTGTGCAGAGTGCCAGGAGGGCGGAGCCTAGTGGGGCCATGTGTGCAGAGTGCCAAGTGGGCGGAGCCTAGCGAGGTAATGCATGCAGAGTGCCAGGTGGGTGGAGCCTAGTGGGGTAGTGTGTGCAGAGTGCCAGGTGGGCGGAGCCTAGCGGGGTAATGCATGCAGAGTGCCAGGTGGGCGAAGCCTAGCGGGGTAATGTGTGCAGAGTGCCAGGTGGGAGGAGCCTAGCGGGGTAATGTGTGCAGAGTGCCAGGTGGGCGGAGCCTAGCGGGGTAATGTGTGCTGAGTGCCAGGTGTCCGGAGCCTAGCGGGGCCATGTGTGCAGAGTGAAAAGTGGGCGGAGCCTAGCGGGGCCATGTGTGCAGAGTGCCAGGAGGGCGGAGCCTAGTGGGGCCATGTGTGCAGAGTGCCAAGTGGGCGGAGCCTAGCGGGGCCATGTGTGCAGAGTGCCAGGTGGGCGGAGCCTAGCGGGGCCATGTGTGCAGAGTGCCAGGAGGGCGGAGCCTAGTGGGGCCATGTGTGCAGAGTGCCAAGTGGGCGGAGCCGAGCGGGACCATGTGTGCAGAGTGCCAGGGTGGTGGAGCCTAGCGGGACCATGTGTGCAGAGTGCCAGGCGGGCGGAGCCTAGCGGGACCATGTGTGCAGAGTGCCAGGTGGGCGGAGCCTAGCGAGGTAATGCATGCAGAGTGCCAGGTGGGTGGAGCCTAGTGGGGTAATGTGTGCAGAGTGCCAGGTGGGCGAAGCCTAGCGGGGTAATGTATGCAGAGTGCCAGGTGGGCGGAGCCTAGCGGGGTAATGTGTGCAGAGTGCCAGGTGGGAGGAGCCTAGCGGGGCCATGTGTGCAGAGTGCCAGGTGGGCGGAGCCTAGCGGGGCCATGTGTGCAGAGTGCCGGGTGGGCGGAGCCTAGCGGGGCCATGTGTGCAGAGTGCAAGTGGGCGGAGCCTAGCAGGACCATGTGTGCAGAGTGCCAGGTGGGCGGAGCCTAGCGGGGTAATGTGTGCTGAGTGCCAGGTGTCCGGAGCCTAGCGGGGCCATGTGTGCAGAGTGAAAAGTGGGTGGAGCCTTGCGGGGCCATGTGGCGCTGAGGATGTCAGTGCCGTGGACTGCATGGCTGGGGACAGGTGAGTGTGTGTGTGTACATGTACATGCCGCGTGCAGGAGGGGGGCGGAGCGAGCTGAGCGGGGAAGTGTCAGCTTCCTGCACACGTAATTAGGATAAATATCGGGTTACTAACCAAAGCGCTTTGCTTGGATACCCGATGTTTATCTTGGTTACCAGCTTACCGCAGGCTGCCAGAGATAGCTCCCTGCACACTGTGGCTGTAAAAATCCCTTCTTTTGCTGCTAGAACCGTTCTTGAATGTAACTCGAACTGTCGATCTTTTAGCAAAAAGCTCGAGTTTTAGTTCGATCTAGAACATCCTCCATAATCACTCGAACCGCGAACTGGAGAACCATGAACCTCGAACCACGCTCAACTCTACTTATAACCTCTTTGATTCTGCCTTTATTATACCTTAACGCTTTATGTATATCTTTAAAAATGTGCTCCCTCATTTCCTCCACACTGCACCTGCTCGGATGTCAATCTCACTGCTGTAGGCAGCTACGAAGCCATAGAGTATATTCCCAGCTTCACTGCACACTGACATGAAATGATGAAAGTTGCGCGCGCGTGTGCACACACACCCACAGAGCCATGATAACATGGTGAGTGGGATGGAATGCCCCCTTAACTAGTCTTGAACTAATATTACCTTTCATATTCATATGTTTACCTTTCTTTTTTTAAGTCAGACATACAGTAAAGAATGCTTATTAGGGACGGTGTTAACATAAGCTTGACCACATGGTGGCAGTTTGGGAAAAATGGAGGGTCTGTCAGGTAACTTTTAATGTATAGTTTACTGGCACATGTATAGTAAAGAACATATCTATGGTATCTGGAAATTGAGTAAAAATGGTGATTTCTTTTCTCCTTTACCATTAATAAAACATTTAACGTAGTTGTAATGCCAATGCCTACATATGGGTTTGTAAAAATGGCTCTTAGCAAAAGTGTATCTTGTCTCACAAAAATCAAGTTGTTATATAGTGTGTATTATGTATATGTAAAAGTAATGTGTAAATGGGCATGTCTATATTTTATTATATTGCACTTAATGTTTATTTACATATTAACATACATATGTTTATGTGGTGGGGCTTGATAGGGGCCCCAAACCCAATTCCAGGACAGGGGCCATTCACTATCAGTGTCCGCCCAGGCTCAATCTTAACATAATTTTCATTACAAGCAAGGCAAGGTTCATATCTTTTCCACATTTTAATAGAGGACTATGTGAGCATATAGAAGGTGAGTCACTGGAGTTATGGACCTTCCATATAAGGTACAAGTGTGGTGAAATGGCTTTTACACTTTTTAATCAAAAATATTAACTAAGAACCTCACATTTCCATAAATACAGCAAAAGTGTAATTGTTGTGTTCAATTGCAGTGTGTGACACAGTGCATTTATATATTTCAGTAAAGCAGTCTGTGAAGAGCTGAGAAGAATAAAGAGCAACTCTATACATCTGTCCCTCTAACATCTGAACCCCACGTTTGAAGCCATGCTTGACTCTGACAATTCGAGAGATTTCCCTGGCATTTCAGATCCATCATCAACTCCATCATATAATGTGGTGTGAAAAAGTGTTTGCCACCTTAATGATTTCTTATTCTTTTGCATGTTTGTCACACTTAAATATTTCAGATCACCAAACAAATTTAAATATTAGACAAATATAACACAAGTAAACACAAAATGCAGATTATAAATTAAGGTCTTTGTTGTTAAGGGCAAAAAATTCCAAACTTATAGAACCTTGTGTAAAAAAGTGATTGCTCCCCCTAAATCTAATAACTGGTTGGGCCACCCTTAGCAGGAACAAATGTAATCAAGTGTTTGTAATTGGGGCATTTGGGCATCTTCTTCATATTTTATTTGTCCTATACAGTTTTGATTTATGTTTTCTATATTACTAATTTTAATATATTGATATGACCAGATTGATGTTTTTGTTTTTTGATTTTTTTATCTTCCTTTCTTACCTTTTCTTTTATTCTGTTTTGTGGGTGTTGTAATATCATTATATTGTTCCACTGGTTGTGATATGTATTGATTGTTGTTATTTGAAAAATGAAATAAATTAATATATGGAAAAAAAAAAGAAATGAAAAATTCTAAATATACCTTTACATTTTGGAAAATAAATTAGTAAATCAGTTTTGTTTGTTGATGCATTTTGTGCATACTTTACTATATATACTTACTGTGGCAGCTGCAATCTCTAGTCATGCATCTACACTAATGATCCTGGCTAATTACAGTAGGGATACAGAATTACAATCTGCGTGCTACATTAAAACTAGTGAAATTAAAACAACCATTTTACAGAACTATTATGTTCTTTGGGGGACTGCAGTTCTTATTGATGCATTGGCTAATTAAAACCACCAGGATAGATACTGAATAAACCATTAAAGCTAAAGGTTACTTTCACACTTGAGTGGTATATGTCAAAACATCTTATATTACTGCAATTTGTTTCATAGTATCAAAATATAAAGCAAGTATACACAACAGCAAACACAAAGAGTGTCACGGACACTCATAATAGTTAAATTTATATCTTTTTACATTATTTGCACTGTTCATACATTTAAAAATGACTTAATTATGTTCTGTAAACTATCAATCATTTTCAATTAATGATAATTGCAAGGTAAAATAATAAAGCTTTAATTACTGCATATAATCTCTGAAAATGATATCTTACCTACATACTGCCATTAGCAGAAAGACACTGTCTGTCATTAATAAAAACTGATTGACAGTTTATGGGAAAGGCATCTATAGATAATCTTTCACTTGTTCAAAATTCTAAAAATGTATTCTTGCTGAACACACAGGTTAAAGATTGACTTTTACTGAACATTTTGATCAAACTTTAAAGCCAACTTGCCACTTCATCTACTTTAAAAAATTCAATGAAAAATATAACTCAAATAAAAAATGTGAAATAATAAAAATCCTTTATTCAAATAATTGCTACCAGCAGCAATATTATTATATATCTGGTTTTTTTGTATCATCACATTTCTCCTTATAATTTGCGGTTATCTCTGTACTGATATTTGAAAAAAAGATTTTTATTTCACATATTTGAGTCAATTTTTTTCATTGGATTTTATTATTATTGTGACTCAATTAGTTTTTTCTGGGCTATTTTAATATACTTTAAGTAGGCTCCTACTCGTTAATGAAATATTAGAGCTTTATGGTGACTCTCACTGCTGCAATACAATGTCTGCAACTATTAACAGGATAGGCTCACAGGGTTCTGGTCCACACAGACAAAGCACGATAGCATCAAAGGCAACCAGATAATGCCAATTCCAAAATTACTTTGGGTTGGTCCTTTGTACTGGTCACTTTTGCTGTATCTGTGAAGGGATGTGGCCCAGAACCACAGGGGCTTAGCTGTCATTAACTCAAACACAGTCCAAGATGTCTTTCAACTTGTTTACTCACGTTCAGCTGCTTTTGTGAGGTAACCCGGGCAATGCTGAGACAGGCCAGGTGGAACCAGGTATCTTTCAGGCTGATGTAGGGGTGACTGCTGGCTCGCCTTCCTAGCACTTTTTGTTTCGGACAGCCCCTGACTTAAAGTACCGTGGGACTCATCCAGGGAAGTTGCTACTGCCTTTTCTACACTTTTTGGCCCGTTTGCTGGCAGCGTGGACCAAGGTGGATAGCTTCAGGCTCAATCCTCCTTATGGGCCCCCTCGTTGCTGCTGATGCTCGGACTCTAGTTTGTTGGTGTGGGACTTGTGGTCCCCCCACCGGCAGGTTTAGTAGGTAGATAAACTTGAGCCTAATTCGGGAACCTGTTTCCCCTGCGTGACTAGCCACCAGAAGTCTCCGTACACGACTAGCTGGCTTCCTCAGTGTCTTCCTGACCAACTTATTTCCTCAGCATCTTTCTGTCTAACTTGCTGGTGACCGTTCTCAACCGCCAACAGCCACTACACTTGCAGGGTCTGACTAGTGCATCTCCACTTCAGACTGGCTTCCTCCAGCTCCTCTTTCTGACTGCCACTGCACTTTAGCTCCCAGCCCCTCCGCTAAACCTTTTGAAAAGAATTGAAAGCTAGCCCCCTTTGGAGACTACCCAAGGGTCCTCTCTAAGGGCTCCGCCACACATCCGTGAAAACCACGTCCGTGTAAAACGGGCCGTTTTTCGGGTCCGTTTTCCGTTTTTTAGGTCCGTTTTTATGGTATGTGTGGCCTGCGTGTGTATCCCGTATGCTAGCCGTATGTGCGTGTGGAATGTCCGTGTGTGCGTGAGTGAAATAACTGACATGTGTATGTGTTGTCCGTGTGAAATGTACGTGTGTGATGCAAAATGTCATTACTACATGTCGGAAGACAGAGTAGCGGGATGAGAATGAACTCGGGTGAACTTCACCCGACTTCATTGTCATGCCGCGGCTCTGTCTTTGTGCCGTGTACTGATTAGCGGTCACCTGTGAAGGATTCACCGGTGACCGCTAATCCCCCGAGTGACTGAAGTGTCCCCCCCTCTCTCATACTCACCGTTCCCCGATCACCGGCGCTGCACGGCGTTCACACTGTTCCGGCGGCTTTTTCTAATTTGAAAAAGCCGACCGCCCATTAATCAATCTCGTATTCCCTGCTTTACCCGCCCACCGGCGCCTATGATTGGTTGCAGTGAGACACGCCCACCACGCTGAGTGACAGGTGTGACACTGCACCCAATCACAGCAGCCGGTGGGCGTGTCTATACTGTGCAGTAAAATAAATAAATAAATAATTAAAAAAACCGGCGTGCGGTCCCCCCTCATTTTAATACCAACCAGATAAAGCCATACGGCTGAAGGCTGGTATTCTCAGGATGGGGAGCTCCACGTTATGGGGGGCCCCCCACCCTAACAATATCAGTCAGCAGCCGCCCAGAATTGCCGCATACATTATATGAGACAGTTCTGGGGCTGTACCCGGCTCTTCCCGATTTACCCTGGTGCATTGGCAAATCGGGGTAATAAGGAGTTATTGGCAGCCCATAGCTGCCAATAAGTCCGAGATTAATCATGTCAGGCGTCTAGGAGACACCTTCCATGATTAATCTGTAAGTTACAGTAAAAAAACACACACACGCCCGAAAAATCCTTTATTAGAAATAAAAAACACAAACAAATTCCCTCATTACCAATTTATTAACCCCGACAAACCCTCCATGTCCAGCGTACTCCACGGACCTCCAGCGTCGCGTCCAGCTCTGCTGCATGGAGGTGACAGGAGCAGCAGAAGACACCGCCGCTCCGGTCACCTCCACGCAGCTAATGAGATGAGTAGCGCGATCAGCTGCTGTCACTGAGGTTACCCGCGGCCACCGCTGGATCCAGCGGTGGCCGCGAGTTACCTGACTGACAGCAGCTGATCGCGCTACTCATCTCATTAGCTGCGTGGAGGTGACCGGAGCGGCGGTTTCTTCTGCTGCTCCTATCACCTCCATGCAGCAGAGCTGGACGCGACGCTGGAGGTCCGTGGATTACGCCGGACATGGAGAGTTTGTCGGGGTTAATAAATTGGTAATGAGGGAATTTGTTTGTGTTTTTTATTTCTAATAAAGGATTTTTTCGGGTGTGTGTGTTTTTTTACTGTCACTTATAGATTAATCATGGAAGGTGTCTCATAGACGCCTGACATGATTAATCTAGGACTTATTGGCAGCTATGGGCTGCCAATAACTCCTTATTACCCCGATTTGCCAACGCACCAGGGTAAATCGGGAAGAGCCGGGTACAGCCCCAGAACTGTCGCATATAATGTATGCGGCAATTCTGGGCGGCTGCTGACTGATATTGTTAGGGTGGGGGGCTCCCCATAACGTGGAGCTCCCCATCCTGAGAATACCAGCCTTCAGCCGTATGGCTTTATCTGGCTGGTATTAAAATGGGGGGGGACCGCACGCCGGATTTTTTAATTATTTATTTATTTTTTTCACTGCACAGTATAGACACGCCCACCGGCTGCTGTGATTGGGTGCAGTGAGACAGCTGTCACTCAGCGTGGTGGGCGTGTGTGACTGCAACCAATCACAGGCGCCGGTGGGCGGGTAAAGCAGGGAATACGAGATTGATTAATGGGCGGCCGGCTTTTTCAAAATAGTAAAAGCCGCCGAAGTTTTTATAACAGCCGTGCAGCGCCGCGCCGGAGATCGGGGAGCGGTAAGTATGAGAGAGGGGGGGGAACTGACCGACAGACAGCTAGAGGGACAGATAAGACAGAGAGACTGACCGACAGACATAGAGACCGACCGACGGGCTGAGGGAGAGAACGAAACAGAAAAAGAAAAAAGACCGACATCACATGAAAAAAGCACAAAACGTACAGGGAGCAAACAGAGATGCGTCCGTGTCACTCGGACGTGCGCACAGACCCATTGACTTTCATTGGGTCCGTGCTGCGTTTTGCGTGCAGAAAACGGACATGCTGGCGTGAGACACGGACCAAAAAACGCATCACGGAGACGGACTCACGGACATAACCAAAAACGCAATTGTAACCGCTGAGATATAGTAACATTGGTGCATGTTTGGCCGTGTCTCCAGTATACACGGAAACGGACCAAACACGCACGTGTTTCACGGATGTGTGTTTCAAGCCTAAAGGTGTGGGAGACCTGGTTGCTATGTGTCTGTGCGTACACACCTCATTCTGGCCCTTAGGATTACCTGGAAGCACTGTCTCAGCATGGGTGCAGTACTCAGTGGTGCCTGACCAGGTTAGGGGCGTCACACGTGCAGAGCCGAACATCGAATGACAAATAATTATTGCTATAAGGTATAAATTTCAATGGCTGACTGTAAATTTAAATGTCCCAATTCACTGTCAACAATTAGAGACCTCTGCAGTTGATTGAGAACTATTAAAAATAAGACTGCTGAGGCTTGGCGAAAACGGAGATTAAAGTGGGGATAGTAAAACTTATGTGTAAAGAAAACCATACTAAAAACCCCTGACTATAAAATAGCTTGTTCAGTAGTTTTTGAAATTTATCAATAAACAATCAAAATTAGTATTTGGTACCATTGCTCTTAAACAGTATGACTTTGTCAAACATTTTGGATATCCTTCCACAAGCTTCTCACAATAGTTGGTAGGAATTTGGTCCCATTCTTTCTGACAGAACTGGTGTAACTGAGTCAATTTTTTAGGTCACCTTGCTTGCACCTGCCTTTTCAGCTTTGTTCATACATTTTTAATAGGATTGAGATCAGAGTTTGGTGATGCCACTCCAAAACATTGATATTGTTATCCTTAGGTCACTTTGTAACCCGTTTGGCAATATACTTGGTGTCGTTGTCCATTTGAAATACCCATTTCCTTCAAAGTTTTAAGTTCCTGGCTTATGTCTTGAGATGTTTCTTCAGGATTGCCACAATCTTCTTTCATCATGATGCCATCTATTTTGTGAAGTGCATAAGTCCCTCCTGCAGCAAAACAACCCCACAACATGATCTTGACACCCCCATGTTTCACAGTTCGGATGGTGTTCTTAGGCTTCAAAGCTGCTCCCTTTTTCCTCCAAATGTAACACTGGTTATGTTGGCCAAACTGTTCAATTTTACTTTAGTCAGACCACAGGACAAGTGTCTAAAATTAAGATCTTTGTTCCTGTGTGCATTTCCCAACATTAATTTAGCTTTCTTTATGTTTCTTTTGGAGCAATGGCTTCTTCCTGGCAGAGTGGTCTTTCAGCCCATTTTGATACAGTACTTGTTCCACAGTGGATGATGACACAATATTATCAGCTTCCGCCAGCATCTTCAAAAGGTGTTTTGCGTTTGTTCTTGGGTTGATATGCATATATATGACCAATGCACATTCATCTCTGGCACACAGAACTCATCTCCTTCCTGAGGGCTATGATGGCTGGACATTCCCATCTTGTTTGTACTTCCATATAATTGTTTGTAATAATGAACAAAGCACCTTCAGGTATCTGGAAATTGCACGCAAGCATGAGCCAGATATGTGCAAGTTTACAATTCTTCCTGAGATCTTGGATGATTTATTTTTTTCTTTTGACTTTCCTGTGATGATACAAAAAGAAGTTGTCTGTTTCAGATGTGCATTAAAATACACTGTGTTTGGCATTATTTAAGCTTCGTATATTGAAATTATTTTAACACTGTATAGTGATTTGTTGTTGTGTTTTTATTGTGTATATTCTGTATTTGTTGTCTGTACTGTGTGTATAATGTCTGTGTTGTGTATTTTGTATAGTGTATTTTTTGTCTATATTGTTTATATGCTGTGTGTATTTGTTATGTGTTTTTGATGTGTTATTGAATATTTAACCCCTTTTGGCCCAAAGCCTTTTTCACCTTCCTTGACAAGGCCATTTTTTTCAATTTCAACCAGCATCAATTTATGTTGTAAAAACTTTGGCATGCATCAACAACACTGTTTGTTTGTTTTTTAAATGTATTGTACCTCATGACAGTGGTAAATTTAGGACAATATTTTATGCATTTATTTGTGAAAATATTGGAAATTAGGCAAAAATTTGGATAATCTCGCAATTCTCAAAACATAAAGTTATGTCACAAAAAATAGTTAACAAATAATATTTACCACATGTTTAGTCTACGTCAGCATCATTTTTGAAACACACACATATATATATATATATATATATATATATATATATATATATATATATATATATATATATATATATATATAAAAATTTGCTGCTGAAAGGGAGGCTGGTGACACAATTGTGAGTGACTCCTGTATGAATCGAATCGCATTATCTGGCACGTCCTACCGCTCTCCGGACAGCAGTGTGCAGCTGTATGCTCCTGTACAGAGAGCAGCAAGCCTTGCCAGGTGATGTGACTCAACTCTCACAGGAGTCACTCGACCTGAAAGTGAAACTGCATTGTCAGATTGCGTGCAGTGGCCATGATAAACAATCCGAAAATACAGTCTCACTTTCACTGAAAGCAGCAGGTGAGCACGGATTTGACCTGCAGTGAAATGAATGGCTTTACTTGCTCACAACTGGCTCCTCCATTGGCTGGTGAGATCATTCAGTTTAGCTGATGTCACACATGGACTTCCACTTCTGTTGGTGTTACCCAGAGCTTGTGGAGAATAAATGTGTTTCCCTTCTTTCCAAGCTCCGGATGTGTTTTCAAAGCTGGAGAGGAGAAGGAGTTAATGCCGCGTTGTCACCAAAAAGGATGAAAAATTGTTTATTAACTAATAATTATTTTATTCCATAGGTCTACGCATTTCAAAGTACAAGACCTCTTCTTCAGGACCAAAAAAATCAATGGTCTCCTTGAAACACCACAGGCAAAACACATTTCGGGACCTTCCCACATTGCCTGGAATCGTGCTCCCACCTCTCCTACTAGCAGGTAAGGTTTTCAGATGCCACCTTTAAATCACCCATTCCCTAATTTACTAGTGCACTTTTTGCCTTTCCTATAGCAAGTTATTGATGGAAATATGCACGTGTATTTTTTCATACAGTGGTCCTGTACAGACCTGCCTGCTGGTTAGTGAGTGCTCCTTTGTGTTTTTGGCTATTAGGAGCAGCTCTTTAGGCTTTGTTAGACCAACTCTATATATATATATATATATATATATATATATATATATATATATATATATATATATATATACTGGATCTATGCCATATATTTAGGGAGTTTCTTTTCCCAGCAGCTGAGGATATTTTTCCTTCTCCAAATTTTCTTTTCTGGTTCATTTTTGTTACTACTTTTGTATATGAATTTTATTCCACTTACCGTAATTGTGATTGTCTATGCACTTTTCTATTCAAAGCAGCAATAATAACTATTTACGTTTTTGAGTGATTTTTCTATATATTGAACTTGTACAAACAACCCTCTTTTTTCTAAGATTTCTTATCTCTGGTGTTTGTAAGGTGAGTGTATATCACTACACACTGCCTTTTTATATATCTGGAAAGACCCTATTTGCGCTCTCTTTTCCCTAGTCTGTATTATTCAAGCTCTGGATGTAGCAGAGCTGAGGATTGTCGTGGGACTTGATATGGATTATTTTTTATCTTCAAGGGTGTTTTGGGGTTAATAATGGGGTAAAAGAGGGTGAGTATTTTATTTCAAATAAAGGATTTTTTCAGTGTTTTCTTTTTTCTCTTCACTTACAAGATTAGTAATAGGGGTCTCATAGACGCCACTCCCATAACTACTCTAGAGCGAAGTGGCAGCTGAGAGCTGTCATTAACCACTTATAAAACTCTGGTTGCTACCACACCAGGGAAATCTGGAGGAGCTGGTTAAAGCCCAGAATTGTCTCATCTAATGGATGCAACAATTCTGGGCAGCTGCGAGCCGGTATTTTTAGGCTGGGGGGCCAATATCCATGGCGCCTCCCATCCTGATAACTGAACCCGCTACCTGTCTGCTTTGGCTGGATATCAAAAATGGGGGGACCCTACATCTTTTTTTTTTCCCGCTGTTTTGATATCCAGCCATGGTAAAGCTCACAGTTGGGGGATGCAGCCTGCCACTGTTGCTTTACCCGCTCTGGTTATCAAAATATGGCAGGAGCCTACATCATTTTTTTAATTATTTATTTATTTCTTTTTACACTACTATACAGCAAACTGACTGCAACCAATCACAGATGCAGACACAGGGTAAGGGGCATTTATAGGAGTCTGCAACAAGTCACAGACACTGGCACACAGAGTGGGCGGGGGAAGCAGTGAATATTCCTGAACCTTAATAAGCAGGCCAGGAAGAGCATTGGACTGCAGTATGATCATCTGGGAAACACTTTATGTACAGTATAACTATCCTGCTGTTACTACCATTTAACTTCCACCACAGCCACCTAGAGCTTCCTACGGACATTTTACAGTCATTTTACAGTCCTGAATGTCTCGTCCCCATTGACTTGTAAGGTTTTGTTGTCCTGGGTTAAGTGCGAAGTCAAGTTCACTCACCGATTCCAATTATTTTTTCCTGTGTTGGTTTGGTGAACCTGACTATCCACTGGTTTGCTCATCACTAGTGCTGAACACCCTGAGCTCCCATAGAGCTTATCACAGAATTTTATAACATTGAGCTGTGAAATAAAAAAAATCACATTTTTTCACAAAAATGTTGCTTTAGTCCAAATTTTATTATTTTTACAATAGTCACAGATAAAAACGCACCATGAAATTTGTTAAGCAATTTCTCCTGAGTACGGCAATATACCATACTTAGTAGAAAACTACTGTTTGAGTTCAAGGCAGGGTTCGAAAGTGAAGTAGCACCCTCTGACTTTTGTAAAGAAAAATCATCTGGAATCGATAACATGCCCCCTGTTGCATTTTGTAGACCCTCTGATAAGCCTAAACCATTTAAAACCATTTAAACTAGACCCCACAAGGAATTTATATAGATTTGTAGTGAGCAGAAATGAGCGAACCTTTCAAGGCTCAATTTGGTTTGAATTCACCAAATGACCTTGTGTTTGCTGAACAGTTCAACGAATTTACCAGAAAAACTTATGTGTTATAAAATGGTGTAGAGGTGCTGCAATTTGTGTAGGGGGCCTGCAAAAGAAAAAAAAAGGAATAAAGCTGCATACTTACCGAGTCTCCTTGCAGCTGTAACACTACTTCTGGGTCTGCTCATTATCCCTCATATATTCACTGCTTTGCATACCCACTGTGATTTAAGCATCTGATTGGTTGCAGTCACACTGTGCACCCCCTCTCTGACAGAATTTTAGATTGTTTGGAATCAACAATCTGCTTCCCTATAGTCATGTAAATAAAAATAAGTAAATTTAAAAAATGGTGTAGGGTTTCCCATATTTTGATATAGAAAGCACAGATAAAGCCTGTGGCTCCAGACTACCGCCCCTGCTGTGTGCGATATATTGGCTGTGTATCAAAATAAGAGGTACCATATGCGGCTTTTTAAAAATATTTAAATAATTTAAAAAATACATTTTGATACTCAGCCAAGATAAAGTCGACAGCTGAGGGCCATTATTCTCAGGCATTCATTAGATATTAAATGGGACAATCTTATTCGGCTCTTCCAAATTGCACTGGTGCGGTGGCAATATGGGTAATAAGAGGTTAATAACAACTCACAGTTGTCATCAAGCCCTGGAAAAGTGACGAGTAGAAATCTATGAGACTTCACCATCACTAATCCTATAAGTAAAAAAAATAAATACCGAAAAAATCCTTTATAAAAAGGCAAACCAAAAAATTCACCCTCATTCATCAATTTATTTCCTCACAAAACACCCAAGTCTAATGTAATCCACAGATACGATATCCCATGACAATCCCGGCTCTGCTACATCCTGAACTCACAGCGTGTGGTCACATTAGAGAACATGACTGCCCGCTGCAGCTTCAGGCAGAGACTGACTGAGCCGCAGCTGTGAGCGGTGACATCATTGAGTTTACCTGAGGTTACAGCTGAAGGTTCCCATGGTACCGCAGCTGTGAAATCAGATAAACTGATCTCAGATTAACTCATTAAACTCTGTGACATTAACTCAGGTCACCTCAGTTTAATGAGATCTGCATCTCCTGGCACAAAACCATGGTTTTTTTTTTCAAGAAATGCAGATTTGGTGCTGAAATATATACTGCAAATTCCAACACCAAATCTGCATCTTCTTGCAAAAAGAAATGAATTACTACCGCATCACTACTGCATTGTGTTTCAATGCGTTTTTCTGCTAGAAGATGCAGATTTGTTGCAGGAATTTAAAGTATAAATTTTACCAACAAATCTGCATCGCCTTTAAAAAAAAAGAAAAAAAGTTTTTGTGCGATCTTTTGCTAGGAGATGCAGATTTGCTGCAGAAATGTTGCGACAGATATCTTCCCAAAAAAATCTGGTGCATACATTGCTACAAAAAAATCTGCATCTCTCGGCAGGAAACGACACGAAAACTGAGTTTTTTCACAGGAGATGCAGATTTGTTGCTAAAATTTATTCTGCAAATTCCTGCACCAACTCTGCATCTTCTGGCAAAAAAAGCTTCAAACTGTGAGACTGACTGAGCCACAGCTGTGAGCAGTGATGTCCCTGAGTTTACCTGAGGTCACAGGTGGAGTCTCCCTGTGACCTCAGATAAACTTATTGAACTCAGTGACCTCATGTCAGGTCACATGAGTTCAATGAGATCTGCATCTCCTGGCACAAAACTGCATTTTTTTTCCCAAGAGATGCAGATTTAGTGCTGAAATTTATACTGCAAATTCCTGCACCAAATCTGCATCTTCTGGAAAAAAGTACATCAGACTATGATGCGGTAGTGATGTATTATTGCTTTAAGATGCAGATTTGGTGCGGGAATTTACCGTATAAATAAACCTAATGGTTTTCAGAGCTCACTGCCACTGGGTTTCCTGGCAGCGGTGAAAACTTACAGGAACTTTTAAGAGAACTTTTAAGAAAGTCTTAAAGTTTTTTGGAGTCCTTAGCTGTTGGGACATCTGGAGGCTTTAAACTCTGGGGACATTTCACAGCCTCCAGATGTCCTAGCAGCTGGAAACTCACGGAACATTAAAGGTTTTCTTAAGGGTTCCCTTAAAGTTATTGGAATGGCTATGATTGGCTAGGAAAATCAATGCAGTCAAAATCTCTTCCAGGCTTGCTTATTAAATTTCATATTCACTGCTTTCCCCACCCACTCTTTGTGTTTAGCTGTCTGTATTTAGTTACTCCAAAGGGGAGGGCACATCCTCTGGAACATAATGTCACATGTAGACTTATTACTGGAGAAAATGAATTATGCTGGAAGTGAGGTGTAGTTGGAGGGCATCATACAACATATGACCCCTGAGGCTGAAGGTGATTGTCGTGCTCCTGGAGCAGCGGGCATGGACAACGCGTCTCCCATACATCAAATGTGGGGATGGTACAGCATCCAGGGCTGTGTCTCATCTGCAGTGAGGTTCAGATCCAGGAACTGGATGGAAGAGGAGCTTGCAGAAGCAGAGGCAATATATGCTGAAACTGATTCTACTACCAAGAATGCCATTGAGGATAAAGCCCCCAAGGGCCTCCCTGAAATGCCCCCCTTGGAATGGGTCAGCTGGAGCAAGGTGGTGGAAGAGGAAGATGAAACAAAGGTAGAAGTCCTCTCACCCGTCAAAGTGAGTCAACCATCCAGACCCCCACTCCACCCTGAAGTTGACTGGAGCCAGAAAAGTTGTGGTCCCCTGCCCCTTGTCTCTGATTTCTCCCTGAAAATGGCTGAGACATTAAATGTGGTGGGGAGAGGTGGTGGTGATGAGGGCTGACATGTGCGTGAATCCTCGCCGTTGCCCCAGCAGCCGGCGGGGATTATGCTATGACCGCTTAGGACATAATTTTAAGGCTCACGGTCATTAACACTAGAAGTCCCAAGAATTTCAAGCTCCATAGGGTTCCAATGGTAGAAATGTTAAATGACCCTCTCTGGGACTTCTAGTGTTAAGGGGTTAAAAATCACATGATATACAGTGAGACTTTTATATATCACATTGGATACAATTAGACTGATGTACACTGATCAATAAAAGGGTAACAATGTTTTGAACTTTTGACTTAAGGCCGCTTTACACGCTATGACATCGCTAAAGCGATCTCGTTGGGGGCACGGAATTTGTGATGCACATCCGGCCGCTTTAGTGATGTTGTGTGTGACACCTATGAGCGATTTAGAATCATCGCAAAAACGTTCAAAATCGCTCATAGGTAATGTCACGCTCCCCGGGTCCCCTGCTCTGCTCCCCGGCTCACCTGCCACGCTCCCCAGCTTCCCTGCGTCGTTCCCCGGTTCCTCTGTCCGGCGTCCGCCGCTCTCCGGTCTCCAGCCTCCATTGCCTGCGGTCCCCAGGCGTCTGGTCCCCGCTCCCGGCGCCCGTCGGCTACTCAGCCCCAGCCCGGCTCTCCTGCTTCCTGCTCACCGCTCCCTGCCCTGGCTTCTGGCCCCAGGCGTCTGGTCCCCACTCCCGGCGCCCGTCGGCTACTCAGCCCCAGCCCGGCTCTCCTGCTTCCTGCTCACCGCTCCCTGCCCTGGCTTCTGGCACCCGGGCCTCGCGCATGCGCATTAGGGCGCGCGCGCGGTCATTGACCCTCTCTTAAAGGGCCAGCGTCCACTGACAGGAAATTGAACACACAGGTACAGGGTATAAAGGGGTTTAATGTCCAAGTGGGCGGGGCCTGTTCTTCGTGTTTCCTAAGCTAGGAGTCAGGTCTCCTTGTGTCTCTGGGATATACTCACCTATCTCTCTTCTAGAGCCGCTCCTGCCTCGCCATCCGGTCCTGCCAACTCCCGAACCCCGAACGCTGACTATCTGCCATCCCGTCAGTCCGTTCCATCTCTGATCCCTGTGGTGACCCGTCCTCTCGCTCCATCGGTTCCGGACTCTGCCTGACAACACCTCGGCCTCCGAACCTGAGCTCCGTCACCCGGACTACCATCAGTGACTCCGTGGTCCCAGGGACTTCACCATTCTACTCTGTTGCACGGACTGTCCTGCTACCTGTAGTGCTCCGGCTACCAGACTCCTTGCCTTCAGGAAGGTGTGCGGCCCAGTGGATCCACCTCCTGGGTCTGCCCATCCATCTGGCCCTAACAGGTAACTTCCCCCATTTATCTCGATTATTGTTGCTAATGCTGTGCCGATGTTGTTCATCGTCTCTGCGGCAGCACACATCGCTACGTGTGACACCGCAGGAATGAGGAACATCTCCTTACCTGCGGTCGCCGCCAATGCGGAAGGAAGGAGGTGGGTGGATGTTACGTCCCACTCATCTCCACCCCTCCGCTTTGATTGGGCGGTCGCTTAGTTACGTCGATGTGACGCCAAACGTACTGCCCCCTTAGAAAGGAGGCGGTTCGCTGGTCACAGCGACATCGCTAGGCAGGTAAGTAGTGTGACGGGTCCGCGCAATTTTGTGCGCCACGGGCAAACGTGTCGCACAAACGATGGGGCGGGTACGCACGCTAGCCATATCGGTAACAATATCGCAGTGTGTAAAGCGGCCTTTATAGGTTCAACACTGGAGATCAAGTTTAGAGAACAACACACAATTTCCTAAATGTTAAGGTCATTGTGTAGTCCTATGTGATTATATCCTAACATGAGTAAACTAGCAGTATTTTAAGCCTATTTTATAAATTTATTTTTTTCAAAAGGACATAATACTAATGTAAAGAGATAAATGTAAAAAAACACTAACCAAAATTAGAGAACACTTTCAGAAACCAGCAAGTTATTGGTGCTAATCTGGCACCTGGTGATAATTTCTTTAATTATCTGACAAAAACTATTTAACTGGCAGTCAAACTTACCAGTTTGCAGTGACTTTGCAAAAATGGTGTGCCATTCCAAAGTGACTGAAACCTTCTGGCAGTAGGTTGTCTAGATGAAGGCCAAAAGGGTAACACTATCTGCCATAGCAAGATAAGCTGGTCATTCAAATTCTGTGATTTCGAGAATGTTGCTTATTTACAAGATCAAAACTTTTTCATATCCCCCAAGATGGCTGGTCGCCCTCGAAAGAGAAATGCAAGGGAGGACAGGATAATGTGGAGAATCTCCATTAGTAATCATGTCAACACTGCAGCTGGAATTGCTTGGCAGTTCAGCACTGAACAAGGTAAGGATGTATCTCATCATACAGTGTCACAACGTTTAAGAGCATTTGGACTGAAAGCCCACTCTGCAGTGACCAAACCTCTCAGAAAGAATCAAAAGGAGCATGTTGTGTAGACAGAGGAGAAGTGGTCCACAGTTCAATTTAGTGATGAAAGTAAGTTTAATTTTTTGAGGTCTGATGGGAAACATTATGTTTGTCGATAAACTGGTAATAGACTGATGCCAAATTGTGTTAAGAAGTCAGTGAAAGGTGGTGGAGGAAGTGTCATGGTTTGGGAAATGTTTTCTGCAGCAGGAGTTGCACCTCTCAAACAGCTACATGGCAGAGTAAATGCAATTTTGTATCAGAACCTTTCTAAATAACATGGTTCATTGTTTGTGTTCATCACTTAAACAGCCAGCAATTTTCATGCAGTCCAATGCCCCCTGTCACACAGCAAAACAGGTAAAGCAATTCCTTGAAACAGAAAACATTTAAACATTGAAATGGAAAGCCCAGAGTCCTGAGCTAAACCCAATAGAAAAACTCTGGAAAATCCTTGGTGACAAAATTATGGCCAAGAAACCCACAATAGTTCAATAACTGTGGGAGAGACTGGAAGAAGAGTGGACCAAAATCACACCAGAGCAGTGTGAGAGACTAGTGATGTCTTGTGGCCACAGATGTGCTGAAATTATTGATTTATTACTGTTGTTACCTTCAGAAAATTTACTTAAAATCTTTCTCTATCCTACAGTCATTGCTGTTCTCTAATTAAAATCATCATGTTTTGGGCAAAATAATGGTTTTATTTTGATAAACTTTGGATGTTTTGTAAAACACTGTTCTAATGGCATGCTGTACCCCTTACAAAAAAAACTTCAAATGTTGATAAATGTAGATTACATTATTTCTGAAAAAAGCAAGCGATCATACATTGTTCTCTAATTTTGATCTCCAGTGTACAGTACATATCAATATTCACTACATCTTCATTTTACAGACAATCATCTTGATTTTCTCATACATAAAATTGACTTGCAACTATTTAGCATATGATTAGTTATACAGATTCTTGTCATGTCACTGCATTGTTATTGTTTTGCTCCAAAAAAATCTAAATGTAATTTTTTATTATTTTGTTAGTATTTCATAAATAAACCTTTTGCTTTCAGCACTGCCTTAATCCTTTTGGACATGCTCTCTATCAGATTTAAGTATGTCTTGACCAATATGTCATCGCAGGTATTATCTTCACGTTCACAATTTTTTAGCATACCTGTTGAGTCACTTGAGTATTTATACAGGTTTTTAATCAACTCTACGCAAAAGTGTTCAAATGAGTTGAGATCTGGGGTCTGTTGGGGCCAATCCTGCACCTCTACTTCATTGTTATTGAACCATTTCTTTGCGAATCTCAATGTATGCTTTGGGTTGTTGTCCTGCTGGAACACTATGTTGTTCATATCATATCCTTCGTTCTTCAGTGTAAAAATAATCTTATCTTGTAGGATACTCACATATACAGTTAGGTCCAGAAATATTTGGACAGTGACACAAGTTTTGTTATTTTAGCTGTTTACAAAAACATGTTCAGAAATACAATTAAATATATAATATGGGCTGAAAGTGCACACTCCCAGCTGCAATATGAGAGTTTTCACATCCAAATCGGAGAAAGGGTTTAGGAATCATAGCTCTGTAATGCATAGCCTCCTCTTTTTCAAGGGACCAAAAGTAATTGGACAAGGGACTCTAAGGGCTGCAATTAACTCTGAAGGCGACTCCCTCGTTAACCTGTAATCAATGAAGTAGTTAAAAGGTCTGGGGTTGATTACAGGTGTGTGGTTTTGCATTTGGAAGCTGTTGCTGTGACCAGACAACATGCGGTCTAAGGAACTCTCAATTGAGGTGAAGCAGAACATCCTGAGGCTGAAAAAAAAAAAAATCCATCAGAGAGATAGCAGACATGCTTGGAGTAGCAAAATCAACAGTCGGGTACATTCTGAGAAAAAAGGAATTGACTGGTGAGCTTGGGAACTCAAAAAGGCTGGGCGTCCACGGATGACAACAGTGGTGGATGATCGCCGCATACTTTCTTTGGTGAAGAAGAACCCGTTCATAACATCAACTGAAGTCCAGAACACTCTCAGTGAAGTAGGTGTATCTGTCTCTAAGTCAACAGTAAAGAGAAGACTCCATGAAAGTAAATACAAAGGGTTCACATCTAGATGCAAACCATTCATCAATTCCAAAAATAGACAGGCCAGAGATAATTTGCTGAAAAACACCTCATGAAGCCAGCTCAGTTCTGGAAAAGTATTCTATGGACAGATGAGACCAAGATCAACCTGTACCAGAATGATGGGAAGAAAAAAGTTTGGAGAAGAAAGGGAATGGCACATGATCCAAGGCACACCACATCCTCTGTAAAACATGGTGGAGGCAACGTGATGGCATGGGCATGCATGGCTTTCAATGGCACTGGGTCACTTGTGTTTATTGATGACATAACAGCAGACAAGAGTAGCCGGATGAATTCTGAAGTGTACCGGGATATACTTTCAGCCCAGATTCAGCCAAATGCCGCAAAGTTGATCGGACGACGCTTCATAGTACAGATGGACAATGACCCCAAGCATACAGCCAAAGCTACCCAGGAGTTCATGAGTGCAAAAAAGTGGAACATTCTGCAATGGCCAAGTCAATCACCAGATCTTAACCCAATTGAGCATGCATTTCACTTGCTCAAATCCAGACTTAAGACGGAAAGACCCACAAACAAGCAAGACCCGAAGGCTGCGGCTGTAAAGGCCTGGCAAAGCATTACGAAGGAGGAAACCCAGCGTTTGGTGATGTCCATGGGTTCCAGACTTAAGGCAGTGATTGCCTCCAAAGGATTCGCAACAAAATATTGAAAATAAAAATATTTTGTTTGGGTTTGGTTTATTTGTCCAATTACTTTTGACCTCCTAAAATGTGGAGTGTTTGTAAAGAAATGTGTACAATTCCTACAACTTCTATCAGATATTTTTGTTCAAACCTTCAAATTAAACGTTACAATCTGCACTTGAATTCTGTTGTAGAGGTTTCATTTCAAATCCAATGTAGTGGCATGCAGAGCCCAACTCGCGAAAATTGTGTCACTGTCCAAATATTTCTGGACCTAACTGTAGCTCAGCATTGAGACACCCATCAATCATGGTTAAGTATTCAATGTGTTTGGCTTTGAAATAGTCTCATATCATCAGGCTTCCTCCACTGAACTTGATAGTTCCTTTAATTTTTTGTTCCATTAGCCCCTCCTTTCATTGTTTCTCCCAGACTCAATTGCACCCATCAGAGCCTATTCCATTTACTTATGTCTCACTGCTCCAAATCTTCATTTTTAAATCTATTATCCACTTTTAGTACTTCTTTGAAAACTTCTTATGATGACATTGAAGTCGAGGCTTCTTCACCTTTTTTTTTCCATCTTCCAGACATGTAAAACATGCATCACTCAGTGCTTCCATGAATGTCTGTGATCTCACTATTACAAAGCATACAAGCCACCTTCACTGACATGCCAGTACTGATAGACCTTGCTTTGAACAGACCTGTTGACTTCAATATTTTGTCTGGATGTCTACCTCTTGGTTTTTGAATGGATGAACAGACTTCATTTCGTATTCCTCCATCACTATGGCACTCAGATGATCCTGTTTGGAATTTTTTTGGGCCAAGAAACTGCTATATATTGTCTTTATGATATTGTTTGTCTTTTCTTGGAAACTCTTCATGTCTGCTCCTCGATTCTAACCAGCGACCTTTCACTTGGGAATCAACCTAAGAAAACAGTGAACTATTGGGGAATATGAGAAAATATTGTAATTTGTAGCATACAGGAAGAATATTTTTTTTACACACAAGCACTTGAAGGAAAATAGTAACATGATAAGAATCTACATAACCAATCATACGCTAAATAGTTGCAAGTCAAATTTCTGTATGAGATAGCCAAGATGATTGTCTATAAAATGAAAGTAGTCTCACACTCAAAGATGTAGTGGATGTTGAGCCTGGAAGACAAAAGTTCAAAACATTGTCACTCTTTTGCGCATCACTGTATATACATCACTTAAGATACACTGAGGCTGCAGTATACAATACATAGGATACATTGTAAATGGTGTATATACATCACATGCAAAACACTGTGACTAATGTGTATACATGTAACACTAGCATCCCTGCATGGTTCCTCTCCCTCCTCTAAACAGGGATGCCAACATACTCACCACCATCGCAGCCTTCTTCATGTGTGCCAGCTTCCAGTGTGGTCCCCAGTCCCAGGGTCTGCGCCCGTCATGCAGATTGCATGCCAACCTGCTTAGGCTTAGGACACGCGTGCACTCCCGGATTCTTTAAGGGGCAGCGTGCGCACTTCGCAAGTGTCTTCAGATTTTGGCTGAGAAATACAGGATACATAAGGCACCATCCCCTTTAGGGAAGTGACGGAGTAACTTCACTATTGTGAGTGTGTCTTTCACCTTTTTGTCTGTTGTCAAGTATCTTTGAACTTGTATCCCCCTTGAACCTAAACCCATCTGGCCTGCCTTAACCTGATCATGTCCTGCCTGCCTGAACTTAAATCTGTCCAGTCTGACCCAGAACCTGATCATACTTATAACCTGAGCCTGTCCGTGTACCTGACCTGGTCCGGTCGGTGCCACACAAGCCATTCCTGTCTGAACCAGTTGTCCTGTCTGAGCAGGCCATCCTGTCTGAACCAACTATCTTATCTGAACCAGCCATTTTGTCTGACCCAGTACCAGTATGCAGTCCTGCCTGAGCTGTGTACCTGCATCCCTGACCCCTGAGGTGGGCTACTGCAGTGCAGGTCCTAAAGAATAATATCTGGTGTCTTTCAGCAGCCTCAGGCTTAGATATTGGTAGGTCCTTAGGGATGCCCCTCAAGGGTAAACCCGGTCAATAGCACAGTGGGTCCACACCCAAGTGTTTAACAATACATCACATTCAGTATATTACTGAGGTTAATACACCCCTAACATTTTTGTAAATATTTTATTACATTTTTGCAACACTGAAGATATCACATTTTGATACAATGTAAAGTATAGTCAGTGTACAGCTTGTTAATACTAAATAGGATAACTGAAGTGTACAGCTTGTATCACAGTGTAAATTTGGTGTACCTTCTAAATAAATCACCACACAGCCACTAATGTAAAAACCAAAAAAGTGAGGGGAAATTGTTAAATGGCACACAAAGTTTAAATATTTTGTGTGGCCACCATTATTTTCAAACACTGCCTTAACTTTCCTGGGCATGAAGTTCATTAGAGCTTCACAGGTTGCCACTGGAATACTGTTCCACTTCTTCATGACAACATCATGGAGCTGGTGGATGTTAGAGACCTTGCACTCTTTCACCTTCCATTTGAGGATGCTCCCCAGATGCTCAATATTATTTTGGTCTGGAGACATGCTTGGCCAGTCCAGCACCTTTACCCTCAGTTTCTTTAGAAAAGTAGTGGTCGTCTTAAAAGTGTGTTTCGTTATGTTAACATGTTGCAATACAAAGGGAGAGGATCATGCTCTGCTTCAGTATTTCACAGTATATGTTGGCAATCATGGTTCACTCAATTAAATGTACACTCCAACCACCATGCTTTACTGTAGGCAAGAAACACTTGTAATTGTACTCTTCACCTGGTTGCCACCACAAATGTATGACACTGAAATAAGTTTATTTTGGTCTCATCAGACCACAGGACATGGTTCCAGTAATCCAAGCCCTTTGTCTGCTTGTATTCAGCAAACTGTTTGCGGGCTTTCTTGTCTATCATCTCAGAAGACGCTCCCTTCTGGGATGACAGTCATGCAGATCAAGTTGATGCAGTGTGCGATATATGGTCTGAGCACTGACATGCTGACTCCTCACCCATTTATCCTCTGCAACAATGTTGGCAACACTCATATGTCTATATTTGAAAAGACAAACTCTGAATATAATGCTCAGCACATGTACTCAACTTCTGTAGTGGACCATGGCAAGGCCTGTTCTGAGTGGAACCTGTCTTGTTAAACTACTGTATAGTCTTGGCCGCTGTGTTTAAGCTGATTTTCAGGGTGCTGGCAATCGTCTTATAGCCGAGACAGTCTTTATGTAGAGCAACATTTCTTTTATTTCAGATCCTCAGCGAATTCTTTGCGATGAGGTGCCCTGTTTCACTTCCAGGGCCCCGCATGAGAAAGGGTGTGAGCAATAAAACCAAATTTAACACACCTGCTACTTATTCATACCTGGGACCTTGTAACACTAATGAGTCACATTAAACCAGGAAGGAAATGTGGCCAAATGGGCACAATTTGGCCATTTTCAATTAGGGGTGTATTCATTTGTGTTGCCAGCAAATTAGACATTAATGGCTGTTTGTTGATTTATTTAAATGTCAAGCTATACATTGACTATTTTACATTGTATTAAACTGTTATATCTTCAGTGATGTCACTTGAAAAGATAAGATAAAATATTTACAAAAATGTGAAGTTTGTATTGACTTTTATGACATACTGTAAATCTCATAAAATTCACTGGAGTTGATAATCACATAGAAAACAGTGAGAATTTTGTAAATATACATCACATAGGATACAGTATGGCTGCTGTTTAAATCACATAGCAAAAACTAGGAATAAATGCATCACATGAAAAATTGAAATATATCCAGGCCCTAATGCATATCTACACTCTCTGTATCCTATTAATTTTCTTTATAGATCCAATAAAGCCATCTTTTATTTTATTTGGATCAAGG
This sequence comes from Anomaloglossus baeobatrachus, assembly GCF_048569485.1. Taxonomy (NCBI): domain Eukaryota; kingdom Metazoa; phylum Chordata; class Amphibia; order Anura; family Aromobatidae; genus Anomaloglossus; species Anomaloglossus baeobatrachus. Next base: position 498,486,361 of record NC_134355.1, on the reverse strand, counting down.
GAGCTGGATGTTTCTTAATTTTCCTCAAATTACACAGACTTTGTTATCCATGCACTTGGTGGTGAATGAGCTGGACATTTCTTTACTGTAATATACATTACATAGGACACACTGGGAATGGAGTATGTATATTACATAGGAAACACTTGTGAGTGATGTATGTACATCATATAGAAAACACTGAGGTTGATAGATACATCATGTGGGACTGTTGTATAAACATCATCAAATTTTTCAAGTTGTACTAAACACACAATGTGATATTGTCTGCAGAGTGACTGCAGAGTGCCATATAATATGTTTATTTTTACCACTCTGTTACGGAGATATTGGCAAAGTATTTGGCTTCTAATAAGATAGCGTTGGATATGTTCAAGTGGGTGTTATGAAAGAGTTTTCACTGGGAGTGTGTACTTCTTCCTATATGGATTGGCCAATCATAAGCAGGTAGCAACACAGCAGAAAAAGAACATACCCAGCCCATAGTTTAAAGTTAGTTTTTCAGTATTTGATATGAAATAATATAGCTCTGATCTAACCTTCTGTATAACTAGAAAGTGCAACTGAGTTTAGATGTATCACATCACAAACATATCTATCAGCACAACTACTGTTCTAGCACTTTCAGCTTTGCTGTTCTGCCCCTCCCCCATGCTGCCTGCCTGGAGATACATCACACTTATGCTTGCTGTGTTCAAGGCAACTTGTAAATTCTCTGCAGTAGGCTGGACTCACACTAGCGTATGGCATCCGATGTGAGAGCATCGGATGCTATATGCTAATGACCCCCGGCTCAGGCTCTGCTGCAAGCATGAGCCGAGTGTCATGTGACTGTGACCCGATCCTGCAATCAGGTCACAGCTGTGAAGCTGAGGGCGAGCGCTGCGGAGGAGAGGGAGGGGTTAATCCCCTATCTCCTTCATTGTCACCCTGTGCGTATATCTCACTGCACTGGGATAAGATCCGAGTGCAGTCCGATGTTTCTCTCGCACCCATTCACTTGAATGGGTACGAGTTATATGGCTCTTGCAGAAAATCATAGTATGTTGTGTCTTTTCTCTCATCCAGAATCTAGATGCTAGAAATGCTGACCAACTGCTGTCTCATTAGTTAGAGTCCGTTTTTCATGCTCGTATAAGCGTGCCTGTAAGCTCAAAGTAGGCTGTCATTACATCTCACAAACAAGGATCTTGTTCTCTCTCTTCACAGAGATTACAAGATGCTGTGACCATACCATGCTTCACCCCAAACAATATTCAATTTTTTATTTTATTTTTTTCTCCCCTTCTTCAAAGAGCCATACCTGTTTTTTTTTTCTGTTTATGAATCCGCATGAGGGCTTGTTTTTTATGGGACAAGTTATAATTTTGAATTACACCATTCATTTTGCCATAGAGTATACTGGAAAATGTTAACAAAATTCCAAGAGTGTTGAAATTGCAAAAAAGTCCAATTCCAAAAGTGTTTTTTTTGTTTACCATATTCACTATATGGTAGAACTGGCAATATAATTATCCTGCTCAATTCAATTACGTAAATAATAAACCTGTTAATTTTTTTTTTTTTTTTTCATTTATGTGGTTAAAAAAAATTTGGACATTAGTAAATACATTTTTTTGCTTGCTTTGCTATTTTCTGAGACTTGTAACATTTTCATTTTCCAGATCTGGAGCAGTGTTATGGCTTATTTTTTACACACTGAGCTGAGGTTTGTATCAATATTACTTTAGGGTAGATACAGTGCTTTGGTAGCCTTTTATTGCATTTTATTGCAATGTTGTAGCGACCAAATAAACCATCATTCTAGTGTTTTGATTATATTTCTCATTACTCAGTTGGCTGATCAGATTAATTTATTTTATATTTTGATAAATCAGACATTTCTGAACAGAGCAATACCAAATATTTCTATTTTTATTTTTTGTTTAATTGTTTTGTTTTTAATGGGGAAAAAGGGGGCAAATTGAAAGTTTGTGAGTTTTTCATATTTTTAAAACTTTTTTTTCTACTTTTTACTCCTTTTAGTATTCTCCTTTAGGAACTTGAAGCTGTGATTATCTGGTCATCTGTGCTATACATAGCAATGTGTCAGCATTGCTATGTATAGCAGAAATCATGTTCTCCTATGAACGCCAGCCACGGGCTGGCATTCAGAGGAAAATTATAATGACAGGTATGAGAGTCATCAGTAAACCTCCGGCTGCAGTGACAATCCAACGTAGCTCTGCGATTACATCATGGGTGAGTTCATGGGCAAGAGGGATAATGTTCCTCTCCACTGGTGCATGTTAAATGCTGGTATCAGAAATTGATGGCGGTATTTAACTGGTTAACAGCCTCAAGCAAAGCTCTGATCCACTGTTAGCTTTATACCCCTTCACTCCCTGGCGATTTTTGTTTTTCAGTTTCATTTTTTCCTCCCCTTTTTCCAAGAGCCATAACATTTTATTTTTTCCGCGAATATAGCCATATGAGGTCTATAGTGGGATTTACACGCTGCGATCTCGCTAGCGAGATTGCAAGCAATCGTACCCGCCCCCGTCGGTTGTGCGACACGGGCAAATTGCTGCCCGTCGCGCACAACCCTACTTACCCCCATCACATGAACTTACCTGTCCTGCAACGTCGCTGTGGCCGGCAATCCGCCTCCTTTCTAAGGGGGCGGGTCGTGTGGCGTCACAGCGACATCACACGGCAGCCGTTCAATAGAAGAGGAGGAGCGAAGATGAGCAGGATGTAAACATCCCGCCCACCACCTTCCTTCCGCATTGGCAGTGGAGGCAGGTAAGGAGATGTTCCTCGCTCCTGCGGTGTCACATATAGCGATGTGTGCTGCCGCACGAACGAGGAACAACATTGCTAATTCGAAGAGAACGATTTTTTGTTTTAGGATGACCTCTCCACGGCAAACGATTTTTTCCGCTTTTGCGATCATTTTAGGTCGCACATAAGTGTCACATGCTGCAATATCGTTAATGATGCTGGATGTGCATCACAAACAACGTGACCCTGACGATAAATCATTAACGATATCATAGCGTGTAAAGCCCGCTTATCACTGCACAGTCCGATTGCTTGTGCTGATCAGAATAATACTGCAGCATTCCTCTGATCGGCACAAATGCTGTGTATTTGTGAGTGCCAGCGCTCTCTCGCTCTCACAGGAAGTGAGTCTTGGTAGTATAATCAGCTGACCCTGCATTATGATTGCAACACCATGGGAAAAGCAAGGAAAGACCATGCATGTAGAAGAATGCCCACACCAGCATGAACGAAAAAAAATAGAACTTTATTAGCAACACCATGGTGCACCCTTGATTAATTCATGGGGCCACCTATGGCGGCAGAGAACAGCATGACACTACGTCAGATCACGCTGTTGTTACCCCAGTGTGAGCCATTCAAACATTGTATTTGACTTGCATGGGGTTCAACACAAAGTGTACAGAGTACAGCGTTGCTTGAGAGAGTTAAGTTTGCACGTAAAGCATCCAAATTCCAAACCCAAGCTCTGTTTTTTTAAGTTGGTGTTCGGTTCGAAAACCTTGGGTTTGCTCTTCTCTATTGCTAATTTATCTGCAGCAGAGAGGTGAAATATTAATAAATGAAATAAAAAAAGTCTTCTTTCTCTAGCCATCATTACATTGTATGTCCAGTAGACATACAATGAGAAAAATAAGTAGAAAAATAAGACTAAAAAGGTGGGCTTCAGGAATGTGACCCATGATCATCCACTTTTGTAGATCAAGCTATCATTCACACACATTTGGAAGACAGTTGATAATTTCCAAATATTTCTACACTACAAAATACACAGCTGATTCAGAATAATAGTGGACCTGGCATAGTTGGCATAGTATTGTCAAGAAAAAAATGTTATGAAGGTTACTTTTATGAATAAAAAATGTCTCAAAACAAGTTTAGAGAATTATCGTGGTTACTATTTAAAACATAAGTAGTCCTCTAATTATGTATTGTTTTAAAAATCGCCTTTGTAAAATAGTTCCGTGTAAGGAATTATAGTTGTCATTATATTCTAATTGTCATTCAAGAATATGAAAAGCATAAAGAGTTTACTGATGTTTTCAATACCAAATATTTAAACTTTACAGATAACAACCCGTAATTAACATAAAAAGGACCTTGGTTTGATTTCCTCTTTGCGTGACCTAGTTTTTGATTAGTAAATGAATGGCTGCTGGATCTTTTTGAGCTCTAATTTGAGAGCAAATTTTAATTTCCATTTTTAATTAAAAGTATGTAACACAAAAAGAATCTTTGTCCATGTTGTTGTAATTTATGATCAAGCAGTTGGTAGAAATCAATGTAAAAGTAAAGCTTGTAGGACAAGAACTGCTCAGTATATTCCATCATTTTGTTATGATTGCCCCTAAGGACGCTCTATATAAATGACTCTTTTTCTGGCAATTCATTGATTACTCAGCTCACATTTTTATATAAAATGCTCAAACTAGTCCAGATGGACAATGACCCCTTTTATTATTGTTCTAACAATGTCATAATAATAATGGCAGAAACAGCTTGCTAAAACATTTTTTTCTCCATAACGAGACTCTTTACTGTAGTAGAGCAAATAAGTGACTGCCTTTTAAAATTGTTCCATTGCTTGCTGTAAAAGGTAATGATTTGATGTTGCATGCACCTATCATTTCTTATATGGGCCACTCGAATATTTAATGCATTTCTGTATTTAAATGTAAACTCATTTCTAGATGAGTAATTCTAATTGAACACAAATCTTATGAGTAGTTTGACTTTCAGAAGCAAAACTCAAGGTTACTGCCTGGGAGACGCTTGGCATCCCTCTATGACAGTGCACTGTTTTTTCTTGCCAAGACTCCTGAGAACCAGTGATGTTTGGATGCACATTTACATCATTCATTACTGGTGCCAGAAAGCATTGCACCTTCACTTCATTTTGTCATTATTTTTATTCTCCCTCTTGTTGTACAGACACAGAAAACAAGTAAGTTCATTTTATTTAATGTATTATGCAGCTAAAATCAGAGTACTCTATATTCATAGGTAGCACAATAGTGAAACTTTTTTAGGTAGGCGATAAAAGTCTCTATTTGTCTTTGGGATGAGGAATAATTCCAGACTCAGGCCATGTGCGCACTAGAAAGTGACTTTTTCTCAAGGAAAATCCGGACCCTCTTAAAGAATCCCGCACCTGCGGTAAAAAAAAAACGCACCAAAACTGCAACAAAATCCGCATGCAGTTTTGCCGCGGATTTGCCACGTTTTTTCCACTGGTTGGTTCATGCGGATTTTTACCATTATCTATGGCAAAAACCACAGGTACCTGCAGAAAAGACGTGACATGCACATTAATTCCGCAGCGGAAAATCCGCAGGTATAAAAAAACGCAGTGTGCGCACAGTATTTTTTCATACCCATAGGTTTTGCTGGAGATTGACTGCAGAAATATTAGACACATTTTCTGCAGCAAATCTGCAGCAAATCCGCGGTAAAATCAGTGGTAAATCCGTAGCGTGCCCACATAGCCTCAAATATTCAGTTACCTAAGACAATGCAGGAATTAAAGATAAAAATATTGAATTACTGCATGTTTAAAAGCGAATTGTGTTCAAGAAAATTTCCAACTGACAGATTACCAACTATAAGGCGATGTGCACTCGCTATATATTTGGTGCAGAAATTTTCTGCATCTTCTGGCAAAAAAACGCACCAAAAACTTGATGCCATGTTGGTGTATTTTGCTGTGTTTGGTGCATTTTTGCCTTGCTTTTTTTAATTAACTCAATGGGTAAAGAGAGGCTTAAAAACACAAGGAAAAATGCACCAAGAAATGATATGCTGCCGATTATTTTCTGCAGCAAAACTACAAGGAGAAAATAAGCAAAATGTGCACAGCACTTCAGAATTCTCATTGACTTTGCTGGCATACTGTTAAGCGGGCTTTACATGCTATGATATATCTAACGAGATGTCGGCGGGGTCACGTCGTAAGTGACGCACATCCGGCATCGTTATATCGTAGTGTGTGACAGTTATGAACGAGTAGAAATACTCACCTTCTCATTCATTGTTGACACGACGCTCATTTTCTAAAAATCGCATGTCCTGTTGTTCATCGTACCCGGGGCAGCACACATCGCTCCATGTGACACCCCGGGAATGATGAACTGCAGCTTACCTGCGACCACTGACAATGGTGAAGGAAGGAGGTGGGCGGGATGTTTACGTCCCGCTCATCTCCGCCCCACCGTTGCTATTGGCCGGCTGCTGTGTGACGTTGCTGTGATGCCGAACGTCCCTCCCCCTTCAGGAAGTGGATGTTCACCACCCACAGCGAGGTCGTTTGGAAGGTAAGTGCGTGTGACGGGGTGTTACAACATTGTGCGACACAGGCAAGAAATTGCCCGTGCTGCACAAACGATGGGGACGGGTGCGATCGCAAATGCGATCGCACAAGAAATTGTAAGGTGTAAAGCAGGATTTAGGCATGTAGATTTATGACAAATCTGCAATTAAAAACAAATCAAAAAATGCATTAAAAACTGTGTTTTGCACATGGCCTAAAAGTGATGATATATACTATAATTTTCTTATTTTTGTGTAATTTCAACTGTGGAGCCTACAAAAGATCTTGAGACTTAAGCAGAGAAGGGGAATAGATTAGCATATCTATTGGTTAAGGGTACAGTTCCACTTGCACATAGCTTCTGGTGCAAGAGCATGCGCGAGCCGAAGGTCATGTGACTATGATGAGATCTTGCGATCATATCACAGCTGCGGAAAAGAGGGGACAGCACTTTCTCACCATTTCCTTTGTGGTCTGTCTCTGCATATATCGCACTACAGTCGGATAACATGTGAGTGCAGTTCAATGTTTCACACTCTCCCATAGAGTTGTATGGGGGTGTGTGAGCTGAGACTCGCTGCAAAATGCAGCATGCTGCGATTCATTTCTCAGGCTGCTATGGCGTGAGAAATCAATTGCAGATGGAAACTGCCCCATAGTTTTGCACTGGTGTGAGTGCAGACTGATGTTTTATTGGACTGCCCTTGTCCGTGGAAAACGAAAATGGAACCGAGGCCTAAGACAGAAAAAGACACTGGCAGCTTTAAATAATAAACGAAGTCAGTTCCTTTACATGCTATCATGTTTTAAGGAAATTTATTAGGTCAAGCAAAGTAACCTTACCTTCAGTAAGGCCATGAGGATGAAGCCTGAGATAGAGGCGGTTACTGGGCAATGCGGATAACGAGTCTAATTACATTGCATTACTAAATGAAATAACTTAATATTTGAAGCTCATTCATGTATTATTGTCTAATGAACACTAAGGCTATGTGCCCACGGTGCGTTTTTTCATGCTATTCTGCAGCGTTTTCAACTGCACCTTTTTAGTGCCCAAATGGCTGCGTTTTGATTTCCCAGCAAAGTCTATGGAAAATAGGGTTTTCCTGTGCCCACCATGCAGTTCAAAATGCTGCGTTTAATTTGCATATTTTGTGGCAAAAAACATGCGTTTAAAAATGCAGCATGTCAATTGTTTTAACCATTTGAGGTGCGTTTAGATAACATAGAAGTCAATGAGAAGCAGGGAGTAACCAAGAAACATCAAAATTCCAGCGTTTTACCTGCTTTTTAGGTGCAGAAAACATGCGTTTTGGACTAGATAAACACATGCTTTTTGCACATCAAAATAATGATTTCATATGTGCCTTTACACACACACATAGTCCGACAATTTATTTAAAGAAAATTATCATTTTATTGCTATTTTTCGTTTTTTTATTAAATAACCGCTATAATTCTATTAAATCTTGCTATTTTCTTTTTTTTCATACAAATATTTATGTGCCCCTTTTTTTCTCTTTTTTCATTTGGTTTGACTGTTGTAACTTTATTTAACAGTGTCTTGATGTTCAAAACGCATGTGTCAAAAAGCATTTGAAAAAGCATTCAAAAAGCGCTAAAAACGCATCAAATACGCGGCAAATACGCATGCATTTTCAGCGCTAAAGTTCAGCAAAAGGCAACTTTGGCTAATTCAATTAAGGACAAAACGTGCATTTAGAACTGCAAGTAGGGAAAAGCAGCGTGGACACATAGCCTTAGAGTCTGTGAGATAGGTATTATCACAGAAAAGAAGAGAACTATGACAACATGTAATCAAATTAAGTTTATTTCAATAAATGAAAAAAATAATATATGCATAAAAAGCAGAAATAACCTCAGAAAATGCGGGACAACATAAAACCTGGGGAAAAAGTGCTGATATGTATAACAAACTAATGAAATAAGGTAGCTGCCGAAAATTAGTATATCAAAGTGCACAACAATAATAGTATTTCTGCAATATAGTGCATGTGGGTAGCCTTAATTACATATGGTTCATTCCCTGCCAGCAGATGGAAATGGCAAACAATTAATTTTAAAAGTCAGACAATATGTTATAAATCATGCTGCATTGGAAAGTGTATCAGGGTCTGTGTCTCCACCCTGACATGCATTTTGCCATTTCTTCTTTTGGGGACCTTTATGGCAGAAAAAAAACAAAAGTTACACAATTAAAAAAAACACTCAAAGTGCTCAAAACCAAATTCAATAAATTCAATAATCCAGTTGGCGCTTCACAAGAATTAATCCTGTTAACACCCAGCATTTTTTAGTTTTTTCATTTTTTTTCCTCCCCTTCTTTCAAAAGCCATGTTTTTCATTTTTTTTTGTGAATATAGCTATATGAGGGCTTTTTTTTAGTGGGATGAGTTGTACTTTAAATAATACCATTCTTTATTCACTATATTATACTGGAAAATGGGGAAAAAAATTCCAAAAGCAGTGAAGTTGCAAAAAAAGTGCATTTCCACAATTTTTTAGGTTTTTTTTACTTAACATGATCACAGTATGGTACAACTGACCTGATAAAATGATTCCCCAGGTCAGTACGAGTTTGTACATACCAAACATGTATATATTTACTTTAATCTAAGTGGTGAAAAAAAATCAGAAGTTTGTTAAAAAAGAGTTGTGCTTTTGTCACAATTTTCCAAGATCCAGATGTGAGGTTGTATAATGGCTTGTTTTTTGTGTCTTGAGCTGACAATTTTAATGATACCATTTTTAAGATTGATACATGCTTTGATCGCCTGTTGGGCATTTTAATTTGATGTTGTGACAACCAAACAAACGTAATTCTGAAATTTATATATTTTTTTCTCGCTATGCTTTTTACCAATCAGATTAACTGATTTCATATTTTGATAGATCAGGCATTTTTAACCTTAGAACGCATAACGTTAAAAATATACATATTAACGTATTGGGGGCCTTTTAGGCCCCCATGCCAATAATATAGAAAAATACACTTAAATAACTTTCACAAGTTTATTTCAAAATTGCTAAATAAAATATGAATAGTGGACAAAAGTTTAATTATAATTTTTCACAGAAAACACCAAAAAAATCTTTTTTTTTCCAAATTTCACACAAAGATATGAAAACACACACAAAAACGCATAGAAATCTATAGCAAACCAGCTGCAGCTACATTTGTATTCTTACTCTCTTTTCTATTATACAGTCATATGAAAAAGTTTGGGCACCCCTATTAATGTTAACCTTTTTTTCTTTATAACAATTTGGGTTTTTGCAATAGCTATTTCAGTTTCATATATCTAATAACTCATGGACTGAGTAATATTTCTGGATTGAAATGAGGTTTATTGTACTAACAGAAAATGTGCAATCCGCATTTAAACAAAATTTGACCGGTGCAAAAGTATGAGCACCTTTATCAATTTCTTGATTTGAACACTCCTAACTACTTTTTACTGACTTATTAAACCACTAAATTGGTTTTGTAACCTCATTGAGCTTTGAACTTCATAGGCAGGTGTATCCAATCATGAGAAAAGGTATTTAAGGTGGCCACTTGCAAGTTGTTCTCCTATTTGAATCTCCTATGAAGAGTGGCATCATGGGCTCTTCAAAACAACTCTCGAATGATCTGAAAACAAAGATTATTCAACATAGTTGTTCAGGGGAACGATACAAAAAATTGTCTCAGAGATTTAAACTGTCAGTTTCCACTGTGAGGAACATAAAAAGGAAATGGAAGAACACAGGTACAGTTCTTGTTAAACCAGAAGTGGCAGGCCAAGAAAAATATTAGGAAGGCAGAGAAGAAGAATGGTGAGAACAGTCAAGGACAATCCACAGACCACCTCCAAAGACCTGCAGCATCATCTTGCTGCAGATGGTGTCAATGTGCATCGGTCAACATACAGCGCACGTTGCACAAGGAGAAACTGTATGGGAGAGTGATGCGAAAGAAGTCGTTTCTGCAAGCATGCCACAAACAGTATCGCCTGAGGTATGCAAAAGCACATTTGGACAAGCCAGTTACATTTTGGATGAAAATCCTGTGGACTGATGAAACAAAGATTGAGTTGTTTGGTCATACAAAAAGGCGTTATGCATGGAGGCAAAAAAACACAGCATTCCAAGAAAAGCACTTGCTACCCACATTAAAATTTGGTGGAGGTTCCATCATGCTTTGGGGCTATGTGGCCAATGCCGGCACCGGGAATCTTGTTGAAGTTGAGGGTCGCATGGATTCAACTCAGTATCAGCAGATTCTTGACAATAATGTGCAAGAATCAGTGACGAAGTTAAAGTTACGCAGGGGATGGATATTTCAGCAAGACAATTATCCAAAACACCGCTCCAAATCTACTCAGGCATTCAGGCAGAGGAACAATTACAATGTTCTGGAATGGCCATCCCAGTCCCCAGACCTGAATATCATTAAAACTCTGTGGGATGATTTGAAGCGTGCTGTCCATGCTCGGTGACCATAAAACTTAACTGAACTGGAATTGTTTTGTAAACAGGAATGGTCAAATATACCTTCAACCAGGATCCAGGAACTCATTAAAAGCTACAGGAAGCGACCAGAGGCTGTTATTTTTGCAAAAGGAGGATCTACAAAATATTAATGTCACTTTTATGTTGAGGTGCCCATACTTTTGCACCGGTCAAATTTTGTTTAAATGCGGATTGCACATTTTCTGTTAGTACAATAAACCTCATTTCAATCCAGAAATATTACTCAGTCCATCAGTTATTAGATATATGAAACTGAAATGGCTGTTGCAAAAACCCAAATTGTTATAAAGAAAAAAGGTTAACATTAATAGGGGTGCCCAAACTTTTTCACATGACTGTATTAGTCTTCCAAACAATTCTGACATGTTTTTTTTTCAGAAGAATGTTCTTTGCAAACAATTTCCTTACAAGTGGAACAATATTGCTCAGTTTTCCTCTCTATAGCCTGCTTTACATGTGTCGATTTCTCATGCGATCGCATTTGCGATCGCACCAGCCCCCATCGTTTGTGCGGCATGGGCAATTTCTTGCCTGTGTCGCACAATGTTGTAACCCCCGTCAAACGTACTTACTTTCCAAACGACCTCGCTGTGGGCGGCAAACATCCACTTCCTGAAGGGGGACGTTCGGCGTCACAGTGACGTCACACAGCAGCCGGCCAATAGAAGCAGAGGGGCGGAGATGAGCAACATAAACATCCCGCCCACCTCCTTTTCTTCCGTATTGCCGGCGGGACGCAGGTAAGCTGCAGTTCATCGTTCCCATGGTGTCACACGGAGCGATGTGTGCTGCCTTGGGAACAATGAATAACCGACGTTTGATTTTTTGAAAATGAGCGACGTGTCAACGATGAACAAGAAGGTGAGTATTTCTGCTCGTTCACCGTCGCACATAGCTGTCACATGCTACGATATCACTAACGATGCTGGATGTGCGTCACTTACGATGTGACCCCGCCGACATTTCGTTAGATATATCGTAGCGTGTAAAGCCCGCTTATGTTTCTTGGACACATGAAACAACGCTTTCGTTTTCTTTCTCCTGGCTGTGGAATAATATGAAACTGTACACCACACTGTTTCATTGCTTCTTTAGTTTGCTTTGGCAAGCATTTCCAGTTAAACCTGAAAATGTGATCACCACTCAACAAAGAGCCTATGTGATCACCATAGATATGTAGTTTGCAGTGAACCAAGCAAAAACCTATAAAGAGCTACAACATATATAGAAAAATTTTTATTAAAAAGTATAAAAAATGTACAACATTAAAAAATATATATGCACAGCATGAAAATGACTTGAGGAGGAACAACTTCATATAAAATATAATTGACAGGGAATCTCTTAGTGGCTAACAATAGTAAGCAAAATTATTATAAGATAGGGCATAAACAGAATATATAATATATGTCAAAAAATTTACATCTCAAATAAATTCATAAAGTGTCATCTGATAAGCCCTAATGTATAAAAATTACATGCCACATATGAGTTTACAAGATATTAATAAAGTTGATCCATGTGAATGAACACTCTGCAAAGCAGGTGGATGGTGGATGGAAACAGGACAGCATATCTATAATATTGAAAACAGATGTAACACTGCATTGACTGTAAAAAAGCATGGACACTCAATGATGTCATAGGGGGTGTCAGGAATCAATAATGAATACTTGTAGGTAATGCCATAACTAACATACAAGAGAGGTATGGACAGGAATAATTATAAATGGGAGTCCTGACACACCGCACCACGTACATATAATAAGTCACATGCAGATATACAGAACATCCAAAATAGTCACATGCTGCATCTTACCACAGAACACCCTGACACGTTTCACCGAGGCTTTATCCAAGGGCGCTTATTTCCCGCAAAGATATGAAAACACACACAAAAACGCATAGAAATCTATAGCAAACTAGCTGCAGCTACATTTGTATTCTAACTTTCTTTTCTATTATATTAGTCTTTCAAACAATTCTGACATGTTATTTTTTCAGAAGAGTGTTCTTTGCAAACAGTTTCCTTACAAGTGGAACAATATCGCTCAGTTTTCCTCTCTATGTTTCTTGGACACATGAAACAGCGCTTTCATTTTCTGTCTCCTGGCTCTGGAATAATCTGAAACTGTATGCCACAATGTTTCATTGCTTCTTTAGTTTGCTCTGGCAAGCATTTCAAGTTGCTTCTCTCTATCATGTGAGGCAGTACAAGTTCATGAAAGAGGTCCTTCAAGAATATGCGTCTCCTGTCCTTCCTCTTTGCATGAAATTCCGGATGAATTTCTGAATAAATAATGAATGAATTTAGGGCTGCTACATCAAGCATATTTGAAAATAGTACTACAGGCCATCATTTTGTTTGCCTCTTACACGAATATTCTCCCACCATCTCATCCATTTTATCTACACCTCCTTTTGTTGTATTGTAATGCAGGATGATTTCTGGTTTCAATTTTTTGTCATTGCAGTCAACACTGCAATCGTGATGCATGGTACTGAGTAAAATCACAGATTTCTCCTTTTTTGCCTTGTAAGATGCCAAAGTCGCTTTGTTATTGAATCCAAAGACATTCTCATAAAGTGCTCGCTGACAATAGTGTTTGAGTGCTGATGGAATATCTCGTCTGTTTTGCTTTATAGTACCAACAAATGTAATAGCTTTTGCAAGCAGAAAATTGCCTAGTTCAACATTGGTGAAATAATTGTCCATGGTGATGTTTCTACCTGAATTGAATAATGGAACAGCAAGAGTTTTGACTATTTCAGACCCCAGATCCTTCTTTACTGGTGCACCACCCTCTTTGCCACAGTAGATTACACCATTTATGCCATAATATTTGCAGAATCACACATCCAGAAGATTTTTATTCCGTACTTGGCTTGCTTGCTGGGCATGTATTGTATGAACTTTCAGCGTCCTCTGAACCGTACAAGTTGCTCATCTACAGCAACATTAGTACTAAAATTGTAAAGTTTTGTGCAATTTTTGATAAATATGTTCCAGATATAACTGATAGGGGCTAATTTGTCTGTTTTAAACCTCGCTGCACATCAAAGCGAATGATTATTCTAATTTCCTCATATCATATCATATATGCCCTTATCACTCCCTCCAAAAATCACATGGCATCCTCACATATTATTATCCATACCCTGGCCTCTCCACCAGCATTACTGAGTACAAATAAAGTAACTTGAGACACAAACACTACTGAGAATATGATAAAAATAGCGGGGTCCTAAAAAGCCCCCAATCCGTACAGATGTAGTTTTCACCAAACAAGCATTGTTACACCAAAATGCCTATGAAAAAAATTATATGAACAACTGGATATTATCAACAACGACATACAAGCATGGGGGCCTAAAAGGCCCTAAATATGCGTTCTAGGGTTAATCTTGGCTATATCAAATATGTGTTTTTATTATTGTTTTATTTTCAATAGGGCAAAAGTGGGGGGATTTGAATTTATATGTTTTTTTATTATTCTAAAACTTTTTTGTCATTTTTTTATTGATTTTACTAGTCCCCTTTAGGCCATGTGCTCACTAGAAAGTGCCTTTTTTCAATGAAAATCCAGACCCTCTTAAAGAATCCCACACCTGCTGTAAAAGAAAAATCACACCAAAACCGCAATGAAATCTGCATGCTTTTTTGCTGTGGTTTGGTGCAGTTTTGCTGTGGATTTGCATCGTTTTTTTCGCGGGTTGGTCCCTGCAGATTTTTACCATTATCTATTGCAAAAACCGCAGGTACCAGCAGAAAAGAAATGACATGTACACTAATTCCTCAGCGGAAAATGCGCGGGTAAATCCGCAGGTATAAAAAAAAAACGCAGTGTGCACATAGCATTTTTTTAAACTCATAGATTTTGCTGGGAATTGACGGTAGAAATGTTAGAAACATTATCTGAAGCAAATCTGCGATAAATCCGGGATAAAATCCGCAGTAAATCTGCAGCGTGCGCACATAGCCTTAGGGATTTTTTTGCCTGCAGTATCCGATTGTTTCTGCTTTTCATTCAGAGTGATGTTTCAGCATTCCTCTGAACAGCAGAAATGCCGCTCTCCTGTGAATGCTGGCACTCTGCCAGCATTTACAGTAAGTGAGTCATTACAGTGACAGGGGTCATCAGCCTACCCTGGCTGTTATGACAACCGATTGGTGTCCCATTATCAAATTATGGGGACGACAATAGTAGCGGTGAACAGTGTGATCCAAACTTGAGCATATTAGCTCACGTTGTCTGAGTTTGACAGCGCAATATAAGAGGTTAACAGGCATAGGTGGATCTCTGATGCACCAATGCCTGTTAGCTGCACAAATCTGCTGATCAGATCAGCAGCCATGAGCTGAGAATAATGCGGAATTGCTGCGCGAGCCTACATTGAAGGGAAAGAGGCGACCTACGACATATAGTGTAGATACATCCTACATCATAAAGGGGTTAAAGCAATGTGGAAGGAAAAAAAATACTTTTTTCCACAAAATAGTTGCTTTAGCCCCAAAAGTCGCATTTTCCAAATGATAAAAGTAGAAAATGGATGTTACAATTTGTTGTGCAATGTCTCCTGAATACTGTGACACCCTATATGTGTAGGAAAACTACTGTTTGTATGCAAGACAGGGCTCAGAAGAGAAGGAATACCTTGACTTTTGGAATGCAAAATCAGCTGGAATTAATAGCAGAGGCCATTTTACATTTGCAAAGCCCCTGATATAACTAGACAATGAAAACTCTCTACAAGTGACCCCATTTCAGAAGCTAGACTCCTAAAGGAATATAAAAAAATTGTTTAAAAGAACTGAGAGTCCTCAGTGGTTGATACCTTTTAATGGCTAACTGAAAAGATGGTAATAATTGCAAGCTTTCGAGACTACTCAGGTCTCTTCATCAGGCATGGTATAACACACAATCTGAAGAGTCACATATTTATACACAACAGGACATATGTTGTGTATAAATATGTGACTCTTCAGATTGTGTGTTATACCATGCCTGATGAAGAGACCTGAGTAGTCTCGAAAGCTTGCAATTATTACCATCTTTTCAGTTAGCCATTAAAAGGTATCAACCACTGAGGACTCTCAGTTCTTTTAAACAATTTTTTTATCTCTACTGGCTAACACGGTACAAAGATATATTTTACTTGTATCTAAAGGAATATAGGAATATATCTAATTGTGTGATGAACACCTTGAAACAGGACCAAATTTAGGTTTTCCAGCACCAGTGGCAAGAATTCTGTTTGCCCATTTTGTTTGAGTAGTCATCATATGACTGCTTATTCATTTGCGATTTGCACATTTACAGTCACGTGCCGATGAGCTGATCTTCATAAGTTTTACAATGTTTAGAAAGCAGAGCTGAATATTTAAAGTAAAGGCTGCTTTACATGTAACGACATTGCTAGTGATGTCGCTCGTGAAAGCACCGCCCCCGTCGTTTGTGCGTCAAGGGCAAATCGCTACCCGTGGCACACAATATCGTTAGGACGCATCACACTACTACCTTACTAACGACGTCGCTTTGACCGCCAAACAACCTCTTCATTAAGGTGGCGGTTCGTTTGGCGTCATAGCGACATCACCATGCAGGACACCAATAGCAGCGGAGGGGCAGAGAGGAGGCCCTGGATAGTCACTCTCATCTCATTGCCGGAGGACGCAGCGATGTGTGCTGCCTCAGGAACGACGAACAACCTGCGTCCTGATTGAGCAACGATATTATGGAAATGAACGACATGTCAACGATTAACGATGTGGTGAGTATTTTTTATCAGTAACGGTCGCTCGTACGTGTCACACGCAACGACGTCGCTAACGAGGTCGGATGTGCGTCACAAATTCCATGACCCCAACGATATCTCGTTAGCGACGCCATTGCGTGTAAAGCGGCCTTAAGTATGGTATATTACATTAGGATTGGGCATGCTACAGTACTTAATTGTATAATTAAAGAGCTTGTCCAGGATTGTGATGAAAGTCTATAGTTTCTCTAAATGACTGCAGACCTCTGAATTCTCACTGTGCGCGCACTGGACTCTTTTTGCATTCTACAATGCTGGTGTCAAGGCCGGAGAGTCATGTGAGTGCAAGAATGTGCTTTGCATACCTCAGGCCACATTCCGACTAGACATATCCAGATTCACCTAATTCACTTGTATTGTGTGAGACCAGGCATGGCTATTTTGCACATAACCGCATGTATTTAAGTTCCAAAAGTGACCTCCAATGCTCACTGCTGGTAGAGAATCTGAATTCTGAAGTTCCAGAGAGACTGCAGACTTTAATGCAGACTTAGATAACCTCTATACCCTATTTTCACCTTCATGACCATGACCATTGTTTTCAATTCTGACCAGTGTTACTTTGAGGTTATAAGGCTATGTGCCCACGGGACTCTGTATATGCGGATTTTTGTGCATCAAAATCCACAGCTTTCCCCCAGAATCTGCACCTTGTCATAGGTGCAGATTTTGTGCGGATTTGACACGGATTTGATGCGGATTTGATGCGGATTTTGTTGCAGATTTTGCGATTATTTTTTGTTTAATTCAATTGAATAGGCAAAATCCGCACGAAAATCCGCAACAATAATTGACATGCTGCAGATTTTTCCGCATGAAAATCCGCACGATTTCCGCTACGGAAAAATCCGCAGCGTGGGCACAGCATTTCCCAAATGCCTTAGAAATGGCTGGGGAGTAGCTGTGCTGCAGATTTCTTGAAAATCCGCTGCTTTTCCGCGAGAAATCCGCGGCAAAATCCGCGCATTTTCCGCAGCGTGGGCACATAGCCTAACTCTGAAATACTTCAACAGATCCAGGTGATTCTGAGAATTTTTTTGTGACACATACTTCTAAATTTAGGACAATATTGTTTGCATTTCTTTAGCAAAATTTTTGCAATGATCAATGATATGTCACACAAAATAATTCATAAATAACATTTCCCGCATGTCTACTTTACATCAGCACAATTTTTGAAGCTTACTTTTCTTTGTTAGGAAGTTAGAGAGGTTCAAAGTTTCAGTTAGTTTTTCAAAGTTTCAGAAACCCCGTTCAAGTGATCTTATTTTACAAACTGCACCTAAATGAATTCATGCAAGGGTGCAGTGAACATATTGACACCGCTGAGTGTCATAAAATGTTATGCTTTTGGCCGGTGAACAAAAAAGAATTACATTTTTACCACTAAATTATTGCGTTAACCCCAGATTTCCAATTTTTACTAGAAAATAGGTAAAAAATTATCCTGAACGTGGCATTACCCCACATGTGACTGCACAGTACTGGCTGCGTCACATGGCTTGGGAGGAAAGGAACACTATTTAATTTTTGGAGCACAGATTTTCTTAAAATAGTTTGCAGACTCCATTTGCAGAGCCTCTAAGTGCCAGAAAATAATCATCCCCCTTAAGTGACCAAAAATGGCAAACTACACCCCTCTTGGAATTCATCTAAGGGGTGGTGACAATTTAGTCACACATGCTGTCAAATGCATTAAAATGTTGCAGAATTAAAAATTGTAAATTGGTCTTTGTTGTGCCCAGCACATTGTAGTGCCCGTATATTGTGCCCAACTCGTGCTTCCGGAGCACAACACAACAATGCCAAACATGTGGATGCTAACTGTGGTTTAGACACATTGTGGTGCTTAAAAGGGAGAGGGTAATTTGGATTTGGGAGCACAGATTTTGCTGTTTTTTTTATTTGAGAGGGGAGTCATAGCATTTTTTTCTAGAGCCTTTCTACTACCAGTAACATGGAAGACCCCAATATTTCCATTAACAGATGACAGACCTGATTTGGGATTTTGGCTACAGAACATTTTTTATTAGGTGACCCAAATATTTCCGTTAACAACTGATGATACCTGAGTGGGGACTTTATGCACAGAACATTTTGTATCAGGTCACATTTCTCTTGTGCTCTATGCTGAGCACATACATTGGGATTTCCATCAACCCTTTTTTGCTGATTATAACACACACCAAATTATAAGATGCACCCCAAATTTAGGGGAAGAAAATAGTGAAAAAATCATTTTTAATGATAAAAAGGGTCCATTTTATAATCCTAGAGTCCATTTTATAATCCGGATATATATAGCTCACTGGGGTGGATGGGGGGGAAGTGGTGGTGGAGCAGGGTCACAGGAGGCAGTGTTACAGCTGAATAAAGTAGGTGGCTGCAAGAGTGGGGCAATGCTGTGGGCAGGGGCTGGGAGGAAGGGGTGTCACAATGCAGGCGCCACTGATCTCCAGGCAAGCACTCGATAAACTTCAGAAAAATGGCTGCAGCAACAGCATATGCGCAGATTGAGGTCTTGTATACCTGAAATCTCAATCTCCATGTTCAGGAATACAGTGAACTTTAGGAAAATGGCTTCAAGGGTACATGCATAGATTGAGATCTCAATTTGAGCGTGCACTGCCTCCACAGCCATTTTCCTGAATCCTATCACATCCACTACCCAAACATCGGTGGCCCTGCATCGCACAGCCACGACAAATCCTCCTCTGGCATCCATAGCATTAATTAACATGTGCCGCCAAATATATCCTTCAGCTATGAGCCTGCCTCCTGTGATCTCGCTCCACTGCTAATCTTCTCAGTGAGCTTTATCCAGATTATAAGATGCACCCTTATTGTCCCACCAATTTTGGGTAAAAAAAACGTGTACGCCGCATGGAGACATGGTCAGTGAAAAATCACTGATGTGCGAGCAGACCCATTGATTATAATGGGTCTGCGGATGTCAGTGATTCTAGTAAGTATAAAAAAAAGCACAAACGTACCAGAATTACTGACGTCTGAAACAGGCCTAAGGCTACAGATACTCACTGTGCTGCTTGGTGACATGGTGTGTACCACACTCAACATGGACCAGAGGAAGCAAAGGAAAGAGTTGAATCAAAATATTAGAATGACAATTTCAGACAAGCATGTTAAAAGTAAAGGTTATAAAACCATATCCAAGCAGCTTGTTGTTCCTGTGACTACAGTTGAACATATTAATCATAAATTTAAGATCCAGGGACTGTAGCCAACCTCCCTGGATGTGGCCGCTTGAGGAAAATTGATGACAAATCAAAGAGACGGATAATAAGAATCGTAACAAAAGAGTCCAGAAAAACCTCTAAAGAGATGAACTTCAAGCTCAAGGAACATCAGTGTCAGATAGCACTATCCGTCATTGTTTGAGCCAAAGTGGTCTTCATGGGAGACGACCAAGGAGAACACTATTGTTGAAAAAAAATCATAAAAAAGCCAGACTGGAATTTGCCAAACTACATGTTGAAAAGACACAAAGCTTCTGGGAGAATATCCTATGGACAGATGAGACAAAAATGGAACTTTCTGGCAAGGCACATCAGCTCTATGTTCACAGAGGGAAAAATTAAGCATATCAAAAAAAGAACACTGTCCCTACTGTGAAACATGGAGGAGGCTCTGTTATGTTCTGGGGCTGCTTTGCTGCATCTGGCACAAGGTGTCTTGAATCTGTGCAGGGTACAATGAAATCTCAAGACTATTAAGTGATTCTAGAGAGAAATGTGCTGCCCAGTTTCAGAAAGCTTGGTCTCAGTCGCAGGTCATGGGTTTGCAACAGGATAACGACCCAAAACACAGCTAAAAACACCCAAGAATGGCTAAGAGGAAAACATTTTACTATTCTGAAGTGGCTTTCTATGAGCCCTGACCTAAATATTATTGAGCATCTTTGGAAAGAGCTGAAACATGCCGTCTGGAAAAGGCAACCTTCAAATACAAGACAACTGGAGCATTTTGCTCTTGAGCAGTGGGCCAAAATACCTGTCAAGAGGTGCAAAAGTCTCGTTGACAGTTACAGGAATCATTTGATTGCAGTTATTGTCTCAAAAGGTTATGCAACAAAATATTAACTTAAGGGTACTATCATTTCTGTCCATTCCTATTTCGTGAGTTTTTTTTTTTTTAAATTCTGTGGAAGCATTGTTGAGAAGCAATGTCTGACTTTCATTTGCTCATTTTCATACATTTTTTTATTTATTATTACTTCTGATAGATTCAAGTTATTTCTGTTACCACTGTGGGTTTGTCTTTCATTAAACGAGGGGTACCAACATTTTTGACCACCTGTGTAGTGTGCAAACACAAAAAAAAAATAAAATTGCAAAATCCATCCCACCTTGCCTATGGCTGGCAGCATGTGGATGGAACCACAAACTGCCTAATTACATACTTATATTAATGTTCAAGTCAAGTCGAGGTCACAAACTGAACTTATTTAAGGTTTGACTGGACTGAACTTCTAAAGGTTTGATGATCTCTAGCTATGAGCGCCCATGACAGCTAGTTGTTCCCCCTAGCTGCTTGGTCTCCACCAAAACCATGGGTGATGATTCCCCCACAGATTGCCCCCCAACAATAGAGTGCTGCCCCAAGGTAAGGCCTCCAGGGAAAGTGGTCTAAACATTCTATCTTGGAGGCGTCTATTCAAACATATAGCCAAGTATATGGCAGCCTCCAAGGTCTCATAAATTACCCAGGACTCTTTTACCCCCGTTGAAAGTCCCTGGAAAAACTGGCTTCTCAGAGCCTGGTCATTCCATTTGGTTTTGGTTAACCATCTATGAAATTCGGAGCATATAGACCTCAGCGATCGACTTCCCTGTTGAAGGCAATGCAGCCTGGACTCCACCAAAGATAATCTGTCAAGATTATCATAAATGAGACCCAAGGTCTCAAAAAATCCATCCACCAATTGGAAGCAACCAGAGCCATGTAACAAAGAAAAAGCCCAGGATTTTGGATCTCCCTGTAACAGCAAGATCACAACCCCGACTCGCTGCTCTTCATCTTCAGAAGAGCAAGGCTGAAGCCTAAAATACAATCTACTAACCTAGAGGCTTCCTTATCTCTACCCCCTGCAATCCTGTCTTGGAGAGCAATCTCTAGGTATGCCTGCTTACTTAGAGAATCTCCAAAATTGGGTGTCTGATCCTGCTGCTCCTGCTGAACAGCTAGCTTAATGGCTGCTACCTCCAAGGACAGACCCTGAAGCCGTTGAGTCAGAACAGTTATTGCAGCCAAGGGAAAAAAGTCCTACAACAACCGAAGAGAAAAAAATCCTTGTGCCATTTTTTTTCTTGTGTGGCTGCTAAATAGCAAAAGTAAAGGGAGACCATGTGTCTAAGTTAGGGGCAGATGGTGACCCCTGACCAACCTACCACTGGGCCCTGGCTTCCCTTATCACCCTAGATAGGTTCCACAAATATGCTCTGAGCTGCATACCTGGCCCTAGGCGAAGCTAGATCTGGGACCTAGGTAGGGAGGGGATGGGATGAGTGCCTAGTCAACCCCACTAGGCTCTAAAGAAGACACATGGATAACAAAAGGGGGAAATTTAATAATAACCTATCTATGGATGACTCAGGGAGAGAAACTGCAACTATCACAAAGTTTTTCCAGATGTGTACAAGGCAACGGAAGACTTGTTAAGGGTATAAGAGCTAGAAACTACAGGATTGTCTGTCAAACAAGACACACCTGTTACCGCTACCAATACTTTCTGCCATTACTGTACAAATAACATAGGATACTTAATAACACTATTTTTTATTAGTAAAAAACCATAAAAGCTATTCCCCATGACAAGGTTTACTTTATTCTTTCCTGCAGCCTCCGAATTGCAGTCATAGAATCAGATCTGGGGCAATTTCAATCACCGCTCTGTGCATATTGATGGATGTCTGTAACCACACATTGATTCAGTATAAAGTTGATCATGTCTATGTGACTGAAAGCTCGAGGCTGCAGGAAGGAATAAAGTTAATTTCCTCTATGCAGTGGAGCTCTCAATGTAGTGTCAGCAAGGCATCAGACTGCTACTAACCTGCAGATTAACCTAATATCTGCAGGTTTAATAACATTTTCTTATATAACAAGTGTCCCTTTAACTTTGAATGTCTGTTTTTGCACACTTATTTAAGTAATTAAATTTTACAACTGTACACCCAACACTAACACTGCATCCTACATTTTGCTTTCTGTACGTGTACCTAGTATTTCTAGTTACAGTGCCTTGCGAAAGTATTCGGCCCCCTTGAATTTTTCAACCTTTTCCCACATTTCAGGCTTCAAACACAAAGATAAAAAAAATTAATGTTATGTTATATATGAAAGGTTGAAAAATGCAATGGGGTCGAATACTTTTGCAAGGCACTGTACATAATTTGAGGTTGAAAGATTGTCAAAATTTAATTATTTTGTTGTACAAAATAAATGATAACAGAAAAAAAGGCATTAGGCAGTGTAGTGAAAAGAAAAAAAAAAATCACAGATAAAATTGTGGGATCTGCACCACCCCTGAAACAAGCCATATGGGCAGCAATATTTCCTAATGCAATAAATTGGCCTCTTTTTTCTCCAACAAGCATAATAGTGGGGAAAAAGAGTGTCTTCCTTCAGTTTTGGGACTCGATCTGGTGACCTCTGGCGCTGTGAGCCTTGTCTGCTGAACTATGGCACTTTTCTTCTTGAGTCTAAGGCTAGTTTCACACTTGCGCTATTTTGACGCAAACGGAATCCGTCAGTGATGTAGTACAGTTCATTTATTTACAGTGGAGCGCGTTAATATGCCGCGTGTGTGTCATGCAGTACCCGCTTGTGTCCACATGGTGTCGCGCTTCCACTGTAAATAAATGAACTGTACTACATTAGTGACGGATTCCGTTTGCGTCAAAATAGCGCAAGTGTGAGTGGGGCCTTATACTGGTGGTTACTATTCCCTTTGTATTGTTCATTCTGGTCTTTATCCTCCTCAGGCCTCAAACACACATCCGTGAAACACGTGCGTGTTTGGTCCGTTTCCGCATATACCGGAGACACGGTCAAACGTGCACCAATGTTATGCTATGTTTGAGGTCACTTGTGCGTTAATACATATGGTCCATGTCCGTGATACGTATGTGTATCCGTTTTGCAAGGAAGCATGTCCGTTTTCCGCATGGAACACGCACACACGGACCCAATGGAAGTCTATTGGTCCGTGAGCACACGTACATGACACGGATGCATCTCCGTATGCTCCGTATACGTTTTGTGCTTTTTTCTAGCGATTTTGGTCATTCTTTCTTTTTCTGTGTATGTCGGTCAATCTCCCTCAGTCCGTTGGTTGGTCTCTCTGTCTTGTCTGTCCCGCTCTCTGTCTGTAGGTCAGTCTCCCCCATCTCTCATACTCACCATTCCCCGATCACCGGCGCGGCGCTGCACAGTTGTTACAAAAACTTCGGCGGCTTTTACGATTTTGAAAAAGCCGGCCGCTCATTAATCAATCTTGTATTTCCTGCTTTCCCCGCCCACCGGTGCCTATGATTGGTTGCAATGAGACACGCCCCCACGCTGAGTGACAGCTGTCTCACTGCAACCAATCTCAGCAGCCGGTGGGCGTGTCAATATCGAGCAGTAAAAAAATAAATAATTAATTTAAAAAAAACGACCTGCGGTCCCCCTCATTTTGATACCAGCCAGGGTAAAGTCAAACGGCTGAAGGCTGGTATTCTCAGGATGGGGAGCCCCACATTATGGGGAGCCCCCCCGCCTAACAATAACAGTTAGCAGCCGCCCAGAATAGCCGCATCCATTAGATGTGACAGTTCTGGGACTCTACCCGGCTTTTCCCGATTTGCCCTGGTGCGTTGGCAATCGGGGTAATAAGGAGTTAATGGCAGCAGCCCATAGCTGCTACTAAGTCCAAGATTAATCATATCAGGAATCTCCCCGAGATACCTTCCATGATTAATCTGAAAGTTACAGTAAATAAACACATACACCTGAAGAAATCCTTTATTTGGAATAATAAACACTAACAAATACCCTCTATTACCATTTTATTAAGCCCGAAAAAGCCATCCATGTCCGGCGTAATCCACGGAGGTCCTGCGTCGCTTCCAGCTCTGCAACATGAAGGTGACAGGAGCTGCAGAAGAACACCGCCGCTCCTGTCAACTACACACAGCAACTGAGGTGAGAAGCGTGATCAGCGATGATGTCATTCAGGTTACTCGCGGCAACCACTGGATCCTCCAACTGTGATAGCAAGTAGAGATGAGCGAACCGGTCCCGGTTCGGCTCGAGGTCGGCTCGCCGAACGGGGGTCCCGTTCGAGTTCGGTTCGTCGAACGTTCGACGAACCGAACTCGAACGTATAGGCTAGAATGGGAGGCAATCACAAACACATAAAAATGCATGATAAATGTACACAAACAGTTAATAAACATTGCCATAACACTTACCGGTCCTCGCGATCCCTTCTGCACTCTGTCTCCTGCCGCTATTCCATCCGATGATCGCTGAATCCTCCCGTGACTGGCACTGCCAGCAGAGATGCAGGACCTGTCGTGACATCAGAATAGCCATGTGACCAGTCACGTGGCTATTATCTCATTGGCTACATACTGGTCACATGACTATGACACCTCATGTAGGACCTGCGAGTGCATCTCTCCGGTACACGGTGCACATATGTGTATCGCCGTGTACCGGCGACATGCTCTAGCACACGGTCGACTCCCCGTTCCGTTAGGGACCGGCTGTCACAGCCGGTGATTAACGGAGATCACCGTTGCCATAGCAACGCAGTTAGCGGTGATGTCACCGCTAACCGCGGCTCCGAGAGCACCGTTGCTATGGTAACGCGTCTGTCAGCGTTACCGCTGTTACCGCTGACAGCCAGCACTGATCACTCACGGAGTGAAGGCTGCACGATTGTAGTGAGCATTGTAGTGAGGATGGAGGTTCCCCAGCCCCAAGTGATGAGCTGGTGAACCTTATCCTCACTACAATCGTCACTACTACTACACTAGTGAGGATTGTAGTGAGCATTGTAGTGAGGATGGAGGTTCCCCAGCCCCAAGTGATGAGCTGGTGAATCTCATCCTCACTACAATCGTCACTACTACTACACTAGTGAGGATTGTAGTGAGCATTGTAGTGAGGATGGAGGTTCCCCAGCCCCAAGTGATGAGCTGGTGAATCTCATCCTCACTACAATCGTCACTACTACTACACTAGAAAGAAAGAAGACAGAAGAGCAGGATCGTGGAGGGCTGACAGGGGGTAATAAAGATGGAGTCTCTAATGTGTCTGTGTATTTATTTCTATTAAAGTATTTTTTCTCTGTGTGGTGTTTTTTTTAACCCTTTATTGGAGATTCTTAATGGCCGGGTCAAACGTGCCTGACATTAAGAATCTCTGGCTTAATACTGGCTAGTAAAACAAAGCCAGTATTAACTCATAATTACCCAACAAGCCACCCGGCTCCAGGGCTGTTGGAAGAGTTGGATACAGCGCCAGATGATGGCGCTTCTATGAGAGCGCCATTTTCTGGGGCGGCTGCGGACTGAAATCCGCAGTAGAGGGGCCCAGAAACCTCGGGCTAACCTGTGCTGCGGATTCCAATCCCCAGCTGCCTAGTTGTACCCGGCTGGAGACAAAAATGGGGCGAAGCCCACGTCATTTGTTTTTAAATTATTTCATGAAATAAGTGAAATAATTAAAAAAAAACGGGCTTCCCTATATTTTTGGTTCCCAGCCGGGTACAAATAGGCAACTGGGGGTTGGAGGCAGCCCGTGGCTGCCTGCTGTACCTGGCTAGCATACAAAAATATGGCGAAGCTCACGTCCTTTTTTTTGTAGTTTTTTGGCAAAAAAAATAAAAAATGCTTCCCTGGATTTTCCATTGCCAGTGAAGGTAACACCAAGCAGTGGGGGTTAGCCGCCAGTAGCTGCTTGGATTACCCTTAGCTAGCAATACAAAAAATGCAGCGGGAGCCCATATATATTTTTTTTAATTATTTATTTAAATAACTAAAAATAAAATGGGCTTCCCTGTATTTTGATTGCTAGACATCACAGTGCTGTAAAAATAAATCTTTAAAAAAATGACGTAGCGCTCCGCGGTATTTTTGATTCTCAGCGCAGATAAAGCAGACAGCTATGGGTTGCCACCCCCATCTGCCTGCCGTTACCTTGGTTGGCAATCAAAATACAGGGAAGCCCATTAATTTTTTCTATTTAAAAAATGGTTAAAAAAAAAATGACGTTGGGTCCCCCCATTTTTGATAGCCAGCTAGGGTAAAGCAGATGGCTGTAGCCTGAAAACCACAGCTGGCAGCTTTACCGTGGTTGGGGATCCAATGTAGAGGTCCCCTCAGGCTCTTTTTTATAATTATTTTATAAATATTAATAATTACACAATAAATCCTCATCCTGTGCCCTGGTGCAGTGGCAAACGGGGTAATAAATCGGGTTGATACTAGCTGTAAAGTCACCTGAGATCAAGCCCAGCAGTTTGTGATGTCATGGCATCTATTAGATACCCAACATCATAAACTGTCAGTACTAACAAAAAAAAAAAAATCGACAAAAGAAATTTATTTGAAAAAACAGTCCCCAAAACATTTCCTCTTTCACCAATTTATTGTAAGAAAAAAAATAAAGTGGTCCCACGACGACTCTGGACCGTCTAGAATATGGGGGGGAGACACTCAGGGAATGTATCCCCCATTTTCTAGGAGTGCGGACCCTTCATGTGAGGAGTGTGGGTGCAATGAATCTGCACTCACTCTCCCCGGGTCCACAGCAGCAGAGTCCATGTCGTAATGGTTGCTACCAAAGCTGCAATGCCCTGCTCATGAGGTAAGGGCATGCCTAATCAGGAGAACTACTGTAGAGGAAGCTCTGCTCACTGGTATATAGGTGCTCAGAGGTAATAATAGATAAAATTAGTGAGTAACCTCGGCACTCTAAATCTCCCAGACTAAGTCAGTAAGTCACAACGGATAGTAATGCAAAATCACTCTTTATTGGTCCGTATTAAGAAAAAAAATTTTTTCATAAGCATATATGTTTTTGTCCAAAACAAGTTACAAATGACGTTTCAGCCTGAGCCTTCGTCAGATTGGACTTATCTGCATGTAATCATGAAAAATGACAATAATCAGTATCACATAAGAGTGAGAGAACAATAACATAAACTCGAACAATGTAGAGGTACAATTGGGATGCAGCAAAAAAATTGCAACACAGCAAGAAATGAAACACATGATACAAATGTCATAATACAGTACAAGGACAATATAGTAATGACAAATATGGGGTCAGAGTAGACTTAGACAGCTCTGGTACGAAAGAGATGTCAATCATAAAGTAACATGTGCAGTAGGTGTAGAGCTACAGTATGCATGACAGAGCTAATGGGTTGACCGACCATAGAAAAAGAACGGAGAAAAAGTGGAGAAAAAGTGGAGAAAAAAGTGGAGAAAAAATGGAGAAAAAGTGGAGAAAAAGTGGAGAAAAAAGTGGAGAAAAAATGGAGAAAAAGTGGAGAAAAAGTGGAGAAAACGTGGAGAAAAAGTGGAGAAAAAAGTGGAGAAAAATAGAGAAAAAGTGGAGAAAAAGTGGAGAAAAAAGTGGAGAAAAAATGGAGAAAAAGTGGAGAAAAAGTGGAGAAAACGTGGAGAAAAAGTGGAGAATAAGTGGAGAATAAGTAGAGAAAAAGTGGAGAAAAAGTGGAGAAAAAATGGAGAAAAAGTGGAGAAAAAGTTGAGAAAAAGTAGAGAAAAAAATGGAGAAAAAGTGGAGAAAAAGTGGAGTAAAAATGGAGAAAAAGTGGAGAAAAAATTGAGAAAAAAATGGATAAAAAGTGGAGAAAAAGTGGAGAAAAAGTGGAGAAAAAGTGGAGAAAAAAATGGAGAAAAAGTGGAGAAAAAGTGGAGAAAAAGTGGAGAAAAAGTGGAGAAAAAAATGGAGAAAAAGTGGAGAAAAAGTGGAGAAAATGTGGAGAAAAAAATGGAGAAAAACTGGAGAAAAAGTGGAGAAAAAATGGAGAAAAAGTGGAGAAAAAGTGGAGTAAAAATGGAGAAAAAGTGGAGAAAAAATGGAGAAAAAAATGGATAAAAAGTGGAGAAAAAGTGGAGAAAAAGTGGAGAAAAAGTGGAGAAAAAATGGATAAAAAGTGGAGAAAAAGTGAAGAAAAAGTGGAGAAAAAATGGAGAAAAAATGGAGAAAAAAAATGTAGAAAAAGTGGAGAAAAAGTGGAGAAAAAAATGGAGAAAAAGTGGAGAAAAAGTGGAGCACCCTTTGGTGCCTTTCATGTGGCACTAAGGGGTGCTTAGCTTTCTATTTAGCCAAAAAAATGAAAAAAAAAATGACGTAGGGTTCCCCCTAGTTTTGTAGCCAGCTAGGGTAAAGCAGACGGCTGCAGCCTGCAGACCACAGCTGGCAACCTCACCTTGGCTGGTAATCCAAAACTGAGGGCACCCCACGCTGTTATTTTAAATTAAATAAATAATTAAAAAAAAAAACACGTAGGGGTCCCCCAAAATTGGATCACCAGCCAAGGTACAGCAGACAGCTGGGGCCTGATATTCTCAGACTAGGGAGGTCCATGGTTATTGGACTCTCCCCAGCCTAAAAATAGCAGGCCGCAGCCGCCCCAGAAGTGGCGCATCCATTAGATGCGCCAATCCTGGTGTTTCGCCCCAACTCATCCCGCGCCCTGGTGCGGTGGCAAACGGGGTAATATATGGGGTTAATACCAGGTGTGTAATGTCACCTGGGATCAAGCCCTGGGGTTGGTGAGGTCAGGCGTCTATCAGATACCCGACATCACCAACCCAGTCAGTAATAAAAAAAATAGACGACAAACACATTTTTATTTGAAAAAACACTCCCCAATACATTCCCTCTTTAACCAATTTATTAGAATGAAAAACAAATCCAGGTCTGGTGTAATCCAAGGGGTTGCCATGACGATCCACACTGTCCCAGTCAATGAAGAGCAGGATGTTCCCCATTGGCTGGGAGAGCAGTGCAGTGACCTGAGCTAACATCAATGGGTCAGCCCAGGTCACTGCAGGGCATGACAAGTGCTGCTGTCAGCGAGGTACATTACCTGCGCTGATCTCCAGCACACTGACAGCCCCTGTCACTAAGTTCAATGACCGCCGCCTTCACACCAAGTATCGCGAGAGGCCCGTGACGTCACCGCTAGTCAGTCTCGGGTCGGAAGCGAGAGAAGGTGATGTGACAAGCGGCGGCCATGGAGGACAGTGACAGCGCTGAGGTCGGGATGGCGGGACTTCATCACCGCAGGCAGGGCCGGCTCCAGGTTTTTGTGGGCCCCGGGCGGAAGAGTCTCAGTGGGTCCCATACACACGCAGACACACACACATACACAGATACATACACGTACATATACATATTTAAAGACAAACTCACAAAAATACATATAAACAGACAAATCTATACAGTCATATACACTGACATACATAGATACACATCATACATGCATACATACAGAGACACACACTGCTATGCTGCATACATACATACAGACACACACATACTGCTCTGCATGCATACATACATATAGACAGACACACACACACTGCTCTGCTACATACATACATATAGACAGACACACACATACTGCTCTGCTGCATACATACAGGCACACACACACACTGCTCTGCTGCATACATACATACAGACAGACACGCATACTGCTCTGCTGCATACATACATACATACATACATACAGACAGACATGCATACTGCTCTTCTGCATACATACAGACACACACACACACTGCTCTGCTGCATACATACATACAGACACGCATACTGCTCTGCTGCATACATACATGCATACATACATACAGACAGACACGCATACTGCTCTTCTGCATACATACATACATACATACAGACAGACAGACACGCATACTGCTCTGCATGCATACATACAGACACGCATACTGCTCTGCTGCATACATACATGCATACATACAGACACGCATACTGCTCTGCTGCATACATACATGCATACATACAGACACGCATACTGCTCTGCTGCATACATACATGCATACATACAGACACGCATACTGCTCTGCTGCATATATACATGCATACATACAGACACGCATACTGCTCTGCTGCATATATACATACATACATACAGACACGCATACTGCTCTGCTGCATATATACATACATACAGACATGCATACTGCTCTGCTGCATATATACATACATACATACAGACACATATACTGCTCTGCTGCATACATACATGCATACATACAGACACGCATACTGCTCTGCTGCATATATACATGCATACATACAGACATACACGCATATTGCTCTGCTGCATACATACATACATACATACAGACACGCACACTGCTCTGCTGCATATATACATACATACACGCATACTGCTCTGCTACATATATACATACATACAGACACGTATACTGCTCTGCTGCATATATACATACATACAGACACGCATACTGCTCTGCTGCATATATACATACATACAGACACTTTTTTTTATACCCACCAAGAACCACAACAGGAGGTGTTTAAACCTAAAACAATCAACTTTATTAGCTCTATAAAATATTGACAATAAGGTGATCAAGCAGAGATCTACATTATATCATCACACTAGACGTGGCAGCATACCCATATTGCCTCAGTGAATCCCCATAGTGCCGGAAATGCACTATTATGGGCTCAGTAATTGCACTGTGGCTCTGTTAGTATTTATCTCTTGCCGGAGTGACTTATACAAACGGAGGAGGGGGGAATCTGGGCTCAGTAATTGCACTGTGGCTCTGTTGGTCGCTTGAATTGGTATGGCATTGTTTATGTTCCACTGAGATATATGTTAGATGAGCATGGGATGGTTAACAGAGCTCAGGCAGAAATGCCTGTAAACCAGGGGCCCTAAGGTATAACAGTGCGATCCTTGGATCCAAACCCCAATCAAACCAATTTATTCATTAGAGCTGAAATTTAATGTTGGAAATTTTTCATATAAAGAGATCTTGAGTATTGTATTCATAATAGTGCATTTCCGGCACTATGGGGATTCACTGAGGCAATATGGGTATGCTGCCACGTCTAGTGTGATGATATAATGTAGATCTCTGCTTGATCACCTTATTGTCAATATTTTATAGAGCTAATAAAGTTGATTGTTTTAGGTTTAAACACCTCCTGTTGTGGTTCTTGGTGGGTATAAATTATTGTTGGTGTAGGACCTAAGTATGAGGCCGATGGTTTTTGGACAAGTGACGTATACATACAGACACGCATATTGCTCTGCTGCATACATGCATACATACAGACAGACACGCATATTGCTCTGCTGCATATAAATATACAGACAGACACGCATACTACTCTGCTACATATATACATACATACAGACACGTATACTGCTCTGCTGCATACATACATGCATACATACATACAGACACGCATATTGCTCTGCTACATATATACATACAGACACGCATACTGCTCTGCTGCATATATACATACATACAGACACGCATACTGCTCTGCTGCATATATACATACATACAGACACGCATACTGCTCTGCTGCATATATACATACATACAGACACGCATACTGCTCTGCTGCATATAAACATACATACAGACATGCATACTGCTCTGCTGCATATATACATACATACAGACATGCATACTGCTCTGCTGCATATATACATACATACATACAGACACATATACTGCTCTGCTGCATACATACATGCATACATACAGACACGCATACTGCTCTGCTGCATATATACATGCATACATACAGACACGCATACTGCTCTGCTGCATACATACATGCATACATACAGACAAACACGCATATTGCTCTGCTGCATACATACATACATACATACAGACACGCACACTGCTCTGCTGCATATATACATACATACACGCATACTGCTCTGCTGCATATATACATACATACATACAGACACGCATACTGCTCTGCTGCATATATACATAGATACAGACACGCATACTGCTCTGCTGCATATATACATACATACATACAGACATGCATACTGCTCTGCTGCATATATACATACATACATACAGACACGCATACTGCTCTGCTGCATACATACATACATATAGACACGCATACTGCTCTGCTGCATATATACATACATACATACAGACACGCATACTGCTCTGCTGCATATATACATACATACATACAGACACGTATACTGCTCTGCTGCATACATACATGCATACATACAGACAGACACGCATATTGCTCTGCTGCATATATATATACAGACAGACACGCATACTACTCTGCTACATATATACATACATACAGACACGTATACTGCTCTGCTGCATACATACATGCATACATACATACAGACACGCATATTGCTCTGCTGCATATATATATACATACATACAGACATGCATACTACTTTGCTACATATATATATACATACATACAGACACGCATACTGCTCTGCTGCATATATACATACATACAGACACGCATACTGCTCTGCTGCATATATACATACATACAGACACGCATACTGCTCTGCTGCATATATACATACATACAGACACGCATACTGCTCTGCTGCATATATACATACATACAGACACGCATACTGCTCTGCTGCATATATACATACATACAGACACGCATACTGCTCTGCTGCATATATACATACATACATACAGACACGCATACTGCTCTGCTGCATACATACATATAGACACGCATACTGCTCTGCTGCATATATACATACATACATACAGACACGCATACTGCTCTGCTGCATATATACATACATACATACAGACAAGTATACTGCTCTGCTGCATACATACATGCATACATACAGACACGCATACTACTCTGCTGCATATATACATACATACATACAGAAACGCATACTGCTCTGCTGCATATATACATGCATACATACAGACAGACACGCATATTGCTCTGCTGCATATATATATACAGACAGACACGCATACTACTCTGCTACATATATACATACATACAGACAGACACGTATACTGCTCTGCTGCATACATACATGCATACATACAGACACGCATACTACTTTGCTACATATATACATACATACATAGACACGCATACTGCTCTGCTGCATATATACATACATACAGACACGCATACTGCTCTGCTGCATATATACATACATACATACAGACACGTATACTGCTCTGCTGCATACATACATGCATACATACAGACAGACACGCATATTGCTCTGCTGCATATATATATACAGACAGACACGCATACTACTCTGCTACATATATACATACATACAGACACGTATACTGCTCTGCTGCATACATACATGCATACATACATACAGACACGCATATTGCTCTGCTGCATATATATATACATACATACAGACATGCATACTACTTTGCTACATATATACATACATACATACAGACACGCATACTGCTCTGCTGCATATATACATACATACAGACACGCATACTGCTCTGCTGCATATATACATACATACAGACACGCATACTGCTCTGCTGCATATATACATACATACAGACACGCATACTGCTCTGCTGCATATATACATACATACAGACACGCATACTGCTCTGCTGCATATATACATACATACAGACACGCATACTGCTCTGCTGCATATATACATACATACATACAGACACGCATACTGCTCTGCTGCATACATACATATAGACACGCATACTGCTCTGCTGCATATATACATACATACATACAGACACGCATACTGCTCTGCTGCATATATACATACATACATACAGACAAGTATACTGCTCTGCTGCATACATACATGCATACATACAGACACGCATACTACTCTGCTGCATATATACATACATACATACAGAAACGCATACTGCTCTGCTGCATATATACATGCATACATACAGACAGACACGCATATTGCTCTGCTGCATATATATATACAGACAGACACGCATACTACTCTGCTACATATATACATACATACAGACAGACACGTATACTGCTCTGCTGCATACATACATGCATACATACAGACACGCATACTACTTTGCTACATATATACATACATACATAGACACGCATACTGCTCTGCTGCATATATACATACATACAGACACGCATACTGCTCTGCTGCATATATACATACATACAGACACGCATACTGCTCTGCTGCATATATACATACATACAGACACGCATACTGCTCTGCTGCATATATACATACATACAGACATGCATACTGCTCTGCTGCATATATACATACATACGTACAGACACGCATACTGCTCTGCTGCATACATACATACATATAGACACGCATACTGCTCTGCTGCATATATACATACATACAGACACGCTTACTGCTCTGCTGCATATATACATACATACATACAGACACGCATACTGCTCTGCTGCATATATACATACATACATACAGACACGTATACTGCTCTGCTGCATATATACATACATATAGACACGCATACTGCTCTGCTGCATGCATACATACAAACACACACCTTGCTCTGCGGGGCCCACACACGCTGCTCCGGGGGCCACACACACGGCTCTGCGGGGCCCACACACGCGGCTCCGGGGGTCACACACACGGCTCTGCGGGGCCCACACACGCGCCTCCGGGGGTCACACACACGACTCTGCGGGGCCCACACACGCACGGGGGGACAGGGAGGGGCGGGGAGGGAGTGATGTCCTACATACTGATCAGGTCACGGTGCAGATGGGGCCCACACAGCGCCGGAGGGAAGCGATGTGCTGGGGGTCGCTGGCTGGCACTGTGACTCCTTCATCTGTGCGAACGAGCAGGACGCCGGGCGGTAGCTCCGCCCACAGATGATGCTCAATGCAGGAGAACACAGTGGCCTTAAAGGGCCGGCAGGCACAGTTTCCAGTGCCAAGGACTGCTGCCCCCGGGCCGACCGCAGGTAAGCCGAGCGGGACCGTGTGTGTGTGTGTGTGTGTGTGTGTGTGTGTGTGTGTGTGTGTGTGTGTGTATGTATGTATGTGTACATGCTGCGGGCAGGAGGGGGCGGAGCGAGCTGAGCGGGAAAGTGTGGGCTTCCTGCACGTAACTAAGATAAACATCGGGTTACTAACCAAAGCGTTTTGCTTGGATACCCGATGTTTATCTTGGTTACCAGCTTCTGGCAGGCTGCCAGCGATGGCTCCTGCACACTCTAGCCGTAAAAAGCCCTGCTTTTTGCTGCTAGAACCGTTCTCGAACGTATCTAGAACTATCGAGCTTTTGCAAAAAGCTCGAGTTCTAGTTCGATCTCGAACAGCCCCCAAAATCACTCGAGCCCCGAACTGGAGAACCTCGAACCACGAACCGCGCTCAACTCTAATAGCAAGTCACCCGAGTGACAGAGATGAAGTCACAGATGAGTTGCGGTCATGGGTGGAGGATCCAGCTAGCCGCAGGTAACCTGAGTGACAGCAGCGCTAATCGCGCTGCTCACTTCAGTGACTCAGGCGATTCGCAGTCACCGGTGAGTCCTTCATAGGTGACCGCTAATCAGTACGTGACACAGACAGAGCAGCGGTATGACAATGAAGTTGGGTGAAGTTCACCCGAGTTCATTCTCATCGCGCTTTGCTGTCTGCTGTCAGCAGGTATGTATCAATGACATTGTGCATCACACACGTAACATTTCACATGGGCAATACACGGACATGTCACTTACGTATATCACGCACACACGGACATTCAACACGCACACACGGCTAGCATACGCAATTCTCACAGATGCCGCACGTACCATAAAAACGGACTTAACAATGGAAAACGGACCCAAAAAACGGAACGTAACACACGTGCATGTTTTTCACGGATGTGTGTCGGAGGCCTCAGTGATAGGACAAACCAAAACAGGACAATGAAAACCAACTATTTGGGTGAGAATATATATGTTCTACTTGCATTGCATTTCGTTTCTGGCTATAGTTCTATATTGGTCTGTTCCTGGACTCTCCAGCTCTTTATATTTGGGATTTTCCTTGGAAGAAAACAACTATTTTGTGCCTGCTGATGTCTGTGTGTTTTTCACAGCCCTTTTATACTTTCACCTTATACACCTTTGTACCTGTTTAGCGGATTTCTGTTTGTTACAGCATTTTTCTTTATCTCCTCTTGTAGGTATTGCTTTGAGGCCTCCCTTCTGATTCCTCAGGAGGGTGGAGAAACCTATTGATGTCCATTTAGAGAATTTGGTCCAAAGTGGTGCTGTTAATTTTGCAGCTAGCATCTCAATCTTTACAGGGACCAGTTGGGTGTGGATGTGTATTTAACTTTTACGTTTCCCATTTTTGAGAGTGTTATATGTTCATAACAAAGAGGAGTGTGTTATGGAATAAATGACACAGCTGTTATTTAAGTCAGTGCAGAATGATGTTACCTATAAGAACAACACCTCTAGTTTTAGTCAAACTGTCTACCTGATCTCAAATTACTAAGAGGGATCATTTTTAAACCATTTTTAATTAAGAAAAATATGAAAATCTGTCAGTACACTATGCTACTATGGGCTGTTTTTTAACCCCTTAATGATGAATGACATTATGTCCTTCAGCCGTCATCTCCCTGCCTTTGCTGTGTGCTTCCACATCAAGACTGGATCTTTTCCTGCTTATGCGCCTCTAATGGCTGTTAACTTGTTAAATGCCACTTTCAATCTCTGACAGCGGCATTTAATGTGTGTTGGAAGTGAGGCGCACTATTGTGAGCATTCATAGTAGTCTCTGAGATAAGATAGCGTGCTCAAGATACATTACTTTGACAGCAAGATATCAGCTGATGACTCCTGTGCCTGTCATCAGAGTACTGCTATTAAAACTAGCCCATGGGTGGCCTTACAAGAGACTGTGATTTATTACACAGCACAACAATGTTTTTGCTACTGAGGGTAAAACATGTGTTCTTTACTAATTTGAACATGCTGATTCCAAATATGAACTCAGAATTTGCACAGCACGTCCAGATTTTGAGTTATACTTAGAAAAGGCCATACGCCTATTCAGGCATTGTTGAAGATATTCTTAGACCTATGCTTCTATGCAGATCATTCTGAAATTGATTAAATATTCAGAACATCAATGGAACATTTGTGCTGACCTCAAAGTTGTTGCACTAGTCCTTGGTTTGCAGTTAGGTTACACTAAGCATATGTGCTTTCTGTGCCTATGGAACAGTCGAGATGACAACAACCATTATAAAATTAAACGGTGGCCCAATAGAGATGAACATAAGATTGGTAAGCACAATGTTCAACACGAATCACTTGTCGATCCACTTAAAGTTTATCTTCCACCTCTTCACATTAAACTAGGACTAATGAAAAATTTTGTAGTAGCAATGGATCGTCAAGGGAATGGATTTAAGTATCTGAAGGAAAAGTTTAGTGCATTGAAAACTGAGGCCAAACTCAAAGCAGGAATCTTTATTGGTCCTGAAATCCACCAACTAATCCATGATGAAATCTTCAAGAAAGAACTCACCCCACTTGAACTAACTGCATGGGATGCATTTATAGTAGTAGTTCAAAACTTCCTTGGAAACGAAAGAGCAGAAAACTATGCTGAACTAATAGACAATATGCTTCAAGCATACGAAATGCATGGTGCCCGAATGTCATTGAAAATGCATTTCCTACATTCACATCTTGACTTCTTTCCTCCAAATATGGGTAATGTCAGTGACGAACATGGTGAGAGATTCCACCAGGACATTTCTACTATGGAAAAAAGATACCCAGGTCGCTTTAACCCCAACATGATGGGCGATTACTGCTGGTTTTTGCAACGGGCCACTAGGACCACTCACAAGCGCAAAAGCAAGTGCCTGAAGCACTTATAAAAGTACTCTGCTGAGTTCAAGGCGATTTCTTAAGCTACTATAAGTGATTTTTAAGTTTTTTGGTTTATTTACCTATACTTCTTTTTCAATAAAAATGATAATACATGTTGTGAAACTGTGGGACATAACGATTCTGCATCTTTATTAATTGCTTATTTTAATTTTCACAAAAATTGGAATAACTTAATATCCTGACGTGCTACAAAAAAACTAACTTCAGATTTGGATTCAGCGCATTCGATTTAGTATAGCGCACATGGTTTTTGCCAAGTAGCAGACAAAAAGTTTTTATTTGTTGTGCTGTGTTATATATGCAGCCATCCTGTATATACAGGAAGTGATTAGATTATTGTAAGTTCAAGTCTCCTAAGGGGACTAATAAATGCAGTACGAAGTAGAAAAAAGTGTTTTAAGAAAAATATAAAAGTTAAAATCATCCCCCATTTACCACTTTAAAAACTAAGAAATAAAAAATACAGATATTTGGTATCACTGAGTTCCTAAAAGTCTGATCTATTAAAATCTAATATATAAAGCTGAGTGTATGTGTGTTTCTATGTATGTGTGTGTGTTTGCCCGCTAAAGGAATCCGCACCGTCGCATTTACAATCACGAAATTTTGCACAGACGCCTCATGTGACCCAGGGAGCGTCGTTGACTATGTTTTGCCAGAAAAATGTAACCCTGTGCTTTACAGTTAGTCTCTAAAATCCTGCCGTCATTACACGGAATGGAGGTGGAAGCTATAGGTTATTAATAGCAACTGTCAGTGGTTGCTATAGGAACAAACTAAACTGTTAGTTGAAGCTTATGGTTGATTTTTCTATGATGTTGGTGGAGAGATGGATAGAGAGACAGAAAAAGACAGACAGACAGACACAGACAGAGACAGATGGGGAAAGAAACAGCCCTGGAAAGAGACAGATGGGGAAAGAGACAGCCCTGGAAAGAGATAGCCCTGGAAAGAGACAGATGGGGAAAGAAACAGCCCTGGAAAGAGACAGCCCTGGAAAGAGATAGATGGGGAAAGGGACAGATGAGTAAAGAGACAGACAGGGAAAGAGACAGACCTGGAAAGAGACAGACCAGGAAAGAGACAGTCAGGGAAAGAGACAGACAGGGAAAGAGACAGACGTGGAGAGAGACAGACCTGGAAAGAGACAGACCAAGACAGATGGAACATAGACAGATGGGGAAAGAGACAGACAGACACACACATAGAGACAGACACAGAGACAGACAGACACAGAGATGGAGACCAATTGACTGATACAAATACAGACAGAGATAGAAATAGTCAGACAGACAAGGAAAGAGACAGACAGAGAGACAAATAGACAGCGACACACAGACAGAGACTGGGAGAGAGACAGAGAGACAGTTACTATCCTGGGCAACGCCCAGGTACTACAGCTAGTATAAAATAAATTACATTGACAGGAAACAGCTTGGCGAGAAAAAAAACAAACCACCAAATTTTAATTTGTTGGTCTCCCCAACAACAGAAAAAAATGTAATAATAGGTGATCAAAACGATGTATATGCCTCAGGACAATATCAGGAAATATTTTAGATCAGGGCATACAAAACAAGTCCTCACACAGACCAAATCCCAAAAAAAATGAAAACTTATTGGCTCTTAGAAAATCATGACAGAAGCAAGAATCTAAAAAATATAAATTTTGATTTTTTTTTTACTACTTAAATAAAAAAAACTATACATATATTGTATCTAATTATTC
This sequence comes from Anomaloglossus baeobatrachus, assembly GCF_048569485.1. Classification (NCBI taxonomy): domain Eukaryota; kingdom Metazoa; phylum Chordata; class Amphibia; order Anura; family Aromobatidae; genus Anomaloglossus; species Anomaloglossus baeobatrachus. Next base: position 498,445,914 of record NC_134355.1, on the reverse strand, counting down.
ATAATGACCTGAATAATCACTGCTACACTGTGTGCAGAATTATTAGGCAAATGAGTGTTTTGATCACATGATAATTTTTATACATGTTGTCCTTGTCCAAGCTGTATAGGCTTGAGAACCAACTACCAATTAAGTAAATCAGGTGATGTGCATCTCTTTATTTACTATATAAGGTGTGCTTAATTATTAGGCAACTTCCTTTCCTTTGGCAAAAAGGGTCAGGAGAAAGATTTTATGGGCTCTGAAAAGTCCAAAATTGTGAGATGTCTTGCAGAGGGATGCAGCAGTCTTGAAATTGACAAAAAGTATCATGTGACCAAAATACTCATTTGCCTAATAATTCTGGACACAATGTATAATAAATTAAATACTGTTAAAAAAAACCACACAATTGGATTTTTTATTACCATTTACCATTATATCATATAATAAAAAAATGGTGTTGTTCAAAAGTATAACTCATTCTGCAAAAGCCAAGCTCTTACTTGGCTATATTGGCAAAAAAGTGCCAAAAAGTGCAAAAACAAAAAATCTCCCTGTCATTAAGAGGTTAATATTAAATTACTTATACAATTCTATTGAAAGGTTTAGTGACGAACAAGCTGCTCAGGTGCTCGGTAATCGTAATAAGCAGTTTAATTGGTTGGATGAGTGTTAAGGGTGCTTTACACGCTGCAACATCGCTAGCGATCTCATTAGCAATGTGACACGCCAGATCGCATCTGCGATCTGGCGTATCACATCACTAACGAGATCGCTAATGATTAGAGATGAGGGAACCGGCCATGGTTCGGCTCGAGTTCGGTTCGTCGAACGGAGGTCCCGTTCGAGTTCGGTTCGGCGAACGTTCGACGAACCACTCGAACCGCATAGGAAACAATGGCAGGCAATCACAAACACATAAAAACACCTAGAAACCACCCTCAAAGGTGTCCAAAAGGTGACAAACAACTCAAAACACAACACAAACACATGGGAAAGTGACCAGGACATATACTCATGCGAAAACAAAGGAGCTGGACAAGGAAAAAGAGGAGGAGACACAGATATGAGTATATGCAAGGGAACGTCGAGGCCATTACTGTGCAACTTGAGCCCTGCTTAATTTATTCTTCCAATCTGGATAAATTGCCTGAGCTCCCCACGTACGCCTTGGGGATCTTGTTGTGTCCCGCAGCCAGCGTTTTCTCGGAACGTGTCCTCAGTGCTGCTGGGGGTGTGCTGACAGCTAAGCACACGCATCTGTCCACTAACAATGTGGACAGACTAACGTTCACAAAGATGAACAAGTCATGGCTCTCAGAGGACTTTTCTTCCCCTTGCTCAGCCAGGGGAGGCGAAAGGCACGTGTATTTTTGAGAGTGCTTCATGCAAAGGATCTTTTTCACCTTGTAAATGGGGTCAACTGATGCCAGTCAAGTGGGGTGTGTGTGGCCCAATTAGTGGAAACGAGGGAGACTGTGGTTGGAGTACCCTCGCTTTTGAAAAAAGAACCAAGATGAACAAGTCATGGCTCTCAGAGGACTTTTCTTCCCTTTAGTCATCCAAGGGAGGTAAAAGGCACGCGTATTTTTGAGAGTGCTTTATGCAAAGCATCTTTTTCATCTTGAAAATGGGGGTCAACTGATGCCAGTCAAGTGGGGTGTGTGTGGCCCAATTAGTGGAAACGAGGGAGACTGTGGTTGGAGTCCCCTCGCTTTTGAAAAAAGAACCAAGATGAACAAGTCATGGCTCTCAGAGGACTTTTCTTCCCCTGGCTCAGCCAGGGGAGGTGAAAGGCACGCGTATTTTTGAGAGTGCTTCATGCAAAGGATCTTTTTCATCCTGAAAATGGGGTTAACTGATGCCAGTCAAGTGGAGTGTGTGTGGCCCAATTGGTGGAAACGAGGGAGACTGTGGTTGGAGTCCCCTTGCTGTGTTTTACATGCTTTTAGAAGGGCATGACATGGCTTAGAGCTTGACTTTCAGCATCTGCAAACTGTTGGCTACCAAAATGCGTCGTTTCCAACCTTTTTAACTGAGGATTTTCGAGACCTTAAGCCCATCGCAGTGCCCCAAGAGTCGATGCCCAGGCGCCACTCCTTCTCCAACAAAGGCGTGCACGCGCTACACCAGCATGTCGCACCAAACATCACTGCTTCTTTGAGAAACTGTGTGACAGGGTGCATTTCACCACAGATACTTGGCCCAGTAAGCATGGACAGGGGCGTTACATGTCGCTGACTGGGCAATGGGTTAGTATGGGGAGAGACTGCTGTACAAGTCTTGCTGTCCCCACGAGTTGTATCAATCCTTCCTCTGTATGTAGAATTTAATACACTGCTTCTGCCTCCTCAACCCCGTGTGGGTCCTTCACCTCGGCCCAAACCCTGTGTGGTCAGGGCACCCTTCCTTGTAACTGCGCACAAGGAAAACCACACACCTCCTTACTATGCTGGCAGCAGAGCTTAATGCCATCATGCGGTCAAATGTTTGCTTTGAAATGTATGGGAAATGTGAGTCACACCGCTGAGAAGTTGTGGACGGTTAGCTCTGGAGACCAAGTTTTATCAATGGTTGTCTCCACTCAACCAGCAGCCAGGGAAGGCCGGGTGTGACAATGATGCAAACATGGGTGCGGCCCTTTGCCATGACAATGTGACACACGTGCCTTGTGTGGCTCACGTGTTGAATCTAATTCTCCAGCAATTTTTAAAACACCATCCCAGCCTACATGGCCTTGTGCAGCGGGTACGCTCGCTATGTGCTCACTTCCATCGTTCGCACACAGCAGCTCAACAACTTTCGTCGCACCAGAAGTCTTTAGGTCTGGTGGTTAAACGCCTGAAATGCGATGTGCCGACACGCAGGAATTTGAATCTGCACATGTTGCAGCGTTTGTGGCAGCACCGCCGAACCCTTCTGCAATACGTTATGACATATAACCTGGCCTAACTTGATCCAGAGTTGGTGCAGATCACGCTGCTGGAGTGGTGTCAGATCAAGGACCTATGCACCCTTCTACACAGTTTACAAATGTCGACGAAGATGTTTAGCACTAGCAATGCCATTCTCAGCGTGACAATTTTGGTCATCTACATGATGGAGCACACTGTAAGCGTTATTCGGAGTCAGGAGTTGGGACAAGAGGAAGGGGAGGAAGTACAGGAGGAGTCATATGCGGAAGGGATAACAAGATCTACGAGGTCCAGATGGTCAGCGGCACCTAGGCGGCAGTCATGGTGGGGGAGAGGGATTAACAAGGGCGCATAGTATCAGCAAAAACTGTTGAGGAAGGTGCAGGAGCCCATGAAGAAATGGAGGACGAACTGGCGATGGGCATGGAAGACTCAGCAGATGAGTGAGAGCTTGCTCACATTTGGGTTGTGCGAGGTTGGGGGGAGAGGGCAGAGGAAGGAGGCACGATTCTCACCTCTCTGCCACCAACACACCAAGGACTTGGTCCTCCTGGATGTACAAGACACATGAGCGCCTTCTTGCTGCACTACCTACAACATGACCCTCGGATTGTACGAATTCGAAGTAATGCTATCTACTGGGTTGCCACACTGTTAGATCCCCGGTACAAGACAAAATTTGGCGAAATAACTCCTGCCATAGAAAGGGACGCACGTATACAGGAGTATCTGCAGAAGGTGGTACGCAATCTTAGATCTGCTTTTCCACTAAACACCAGTGCTGCACAGAGTGAATCTCAACGCTTTGTCATGGATAGGAGGAAATGGTCTTTTACTTGTCCACATCTGAGGAACCGAGGGCTGGCTGCTGTGCTGAGATGGCATTGAGTACGGTGCCCCTGCAGAGTTGCACTTTTGGTCATATACAAAATGAGTTGAAAAAAGACAGATGCTGGTCGAAAGGGGAACAGGTGTGTTGGAAAGGGGAAAAAAGTTTTTGTCCGTGGGTTTGGTGGTTAAGCAAAAGTAACATTTGCTGAAGAAACACCATCTGTTACGGTGGGACTGGCAGATTTGGATAAGGTGGTATACACTATGTTACCACTATATAACGAAAATTAATAAGAAAAGAAAGAGAAAAGTATATATCCCCATCAGCAGTCCACCGTGCTCCCAGATGGAAAAAGAGAGGTTGGCAACTGGATGGTTAGGTGGAGGATACAGAGCTGTGTGGCTATGAAACTAATAGTAGCCTGAACCGAGTTAGACGCCACTCGGATCTGGAGACTGGGAGCCCTGTTAGCGTCACAGGGTCCACACGGCCACCCAGCCCAGGAACTCCCTGTTAACATCACAGGGGCCATTCAGTACGCTGACCGTGTGCATTGTGGCCACACCTGTGGACAGCAGGCGCATCAGCAGCAGCAGGCCTGTTAATGCCACTGGGCTGCACAAGCAGGACTGGTAGGACAGGAGCTGGTCTTAACCGTTCTGCGCTACCAACTGTGGTGGTGGCCTGCATCGACGCCCTATCCCTGCCTACCTCTGGCCTAAAGCCGCAATGGGTTCAACTCATGGAGGTGTGCTCTTTCGGAGCATAATAGAAGACTGCGCACCTCCTTTTTGGCTCCAGCCCGTTTTATAACCTGGGTCTGCCCCAAACTAGGGTGGACCACAATGCACCTCCTGCAGAAAAAAGCAGAGTGACACGTCATGAGTGGCATAACTAGCGTCCTATTTGGAACCGCCACTTCAATAATGACCTCATGGCTGCCACGACACAACACCTCACCAGTCATTGTCTGACCATCAATAATAAGGTGACAAGTCATAGGGACGGGCCTCTGCAAGCCATTTGGGAGTGGCCTGGCCACATCATCAGGACACCTGATGCCCTGTGGTCTATATGGGCCCCCCACATCAGGGACAGGGCCAAAGAGTTCATTACCGGACCTAGTCTCTGATGCAGTAAGTGACTGAGCATGCTCAGTGGCATGAAATACAGTCTCTGAAAAAAGATTATTAGCTTTAGCATGGTGTCTAGGCACAACACAGGACTTAGACCCGGCACGGAATGCAAGTACCTGTGCAAAGAGGCTTTTCGCACTAAGTGTGGGAGCATGCGCTGTATCCCGAAATGAAGACTTAGCCTCAGGAATGGCACCGTCAGGCTGAGCATACTCACTAGGCGAAACACTGTAGTTAGGCTGCGGCTGGGGTAAATCGGCACACGCATGCGCACTAGCTGCCTCTCCACACTTAGACGTGGAGGAGAAATTGCTCTTCGGGTATGGACTTGGAGATGCTGTCTATGAACAGAAGGAAAAGCTAAAGGTGTGTGTTACAGCAAGGACTATATAAAAATAGGAATGTGGCACTCCTTGTTTGCTGGTGCTTGGATAGGGTCCCACCCCAGATCAAAGTATCAAAAAAATCCAGCACTCAAAGCATTGAAATGAAATTATTTTGAATTTTTATTCATTCATTTATTAGAACGCAATTTTGGGTAATTGTTAATTTATTTGACGTTTCGGTCATCCGACCTTCATCAAATTACACAAAAAAGCTCTAGTATAGTATATGAAAATCCAGGAGAAGAGGAAAAGCTGCCCATCCGGGTCTGCAGTCTGCAGACTGCAGACCCGGATGGGCAGCTTTTCCTCTTCTCCTGGATTTTCATATACTATACTAGAGCTTTTTTGTGTAATCTGATGAAGGTCGGATGACCGAAACGTCAAATAAATTAACAATTACACAAAATTGCGTTCTAATAAATGAATGAATAAAAATTCAGAATAATTTCATTTCAATGCTTTGAGTGCTGGATTTTTTTGATACTTTGTTACAGCAAGGAGCCACCGTGGAAATACTTCGTTCAATTGTGAGGGGAGTCATTTTGGAGTTTAGTGAGGAGTACCGTAACGCCAGTGAGCAGCATCCTGTGCCACAGACCAACATTCTTACGGTGCTGTCTATACTGCTTACCGTGAGAGGAGCGTAAAGTCTGTATTTCTGGCAACTGGACATCACAGTACCCGGGTACGGTAGGCTGTGCCCAGACAATAATGCGGGCACGCAACACGTTTTTTTATTAGCAAAACACATATCTGTTCTGGGTAGGGCGACTATTTATAGACAATAAGACTTGCTGCCTCTGCACTGTCAAATTGTCACGTACAGTTTAAATCATAGAGGGACAGCGACACATGTTTGCATTGACTGTTGATTTTCAAGATTTCCATGACTGTGTTGCAGAGCTGTGTGGTTTGCATTCACACTGTTATCATCTGCCTTATCTGTGAGGCTTCAGCTAACAAGGGTATTCAGGGGGGGTAATGTGTTTTGTCTATGTTTAGGTAGATAACTGGGAAGCTCTTGTGATGCGCCACTGGTAAGTCGTGTTCGCACACACACACACACACACACACACACACGCACAAACACACAATTACTGCTACGCAGAGGGATTAGCAGGTAGTGGGCAACAGAATAGATTGTTCAATTATTTAAATTGTATGCATGGTTCTTATTGTTTGTTTTGGTAAAGTTAAACAATCATTTATCAACCCAACTGACTGGAGTTTTTTTCCTGTTGCCTGGTTTTGCTGCATACTGGGGAGCCCACCCTGTACACGACTTAAAATGAAGCATGTCACAATGTGAATTTCACTGTGCTACAATGCGGCCTAGCGTGCCTGTGCAACCACCGCCTGCCCCATCAAGTGCATCTGTGTGCTCTTCATCCTCTGTGACTGTGGGGACAGCAGTCTCACATGGTTTTTCACACTGAACTTCCACCCCTTTACACGCAACAGGGAGTGTGATTGGCAGGTCATCACTTGTTTTGGAAGTGGAAACAGATGGTATTGTTGAGCTGTCAGACATCGAGAAAACCAACATTGGATGCAGGCTACATTATATCCACACCTGCACCTTCGTCACACATTGGCTGGACTACCTGCAGTTAATAATTGCATTCCAGAAATGGAAAGGAGTGTAGAATGCACATGTGTTGTACCTTGCTTAGCAGCAAAGGAACACTAACTTAGTATTGCAGACAATTTTAGGAAGGCAGAAAAAGAGTCAGCTCTTTGGGCAAATTAAATAACGTGGCAAAAGTAGACAGGTGGGTACAGTGGCAATGTTCTGTGGGTACCAGGTCAGTAAAGGAAGCCTCAATTTCTATCCCTCCGAATGATCAAATGCAGCAAGGAATTACCTGAGTTTCCTATAAAATTAGCGTAGCAAAATGTACATGAGGGTGTCATGCAGAGGTGTTGCAAATAGCTTTTCACCAGTGGGACACTAATGGAAGTCCAACAGCCACTTTTAGGCGGGCTTTGCACACTACGACATCGCAGGCCGATGCTGCGATGCCGAGTGTGATAGTGCCCGCCCCCGTCGCAGCAGCGATATGTGGTGATAGCTGGCGTTGCAAAGTTATCGCTACGCCAGCTTCACACACACACTCACCTGCCGTGCGACGTCCCTGTGGCCGGCGACCCGCCTCCTTGTTAAGGGGGCGGGTCGTGCGGCGTCACTGCGACGTCACACGGCAGGCGGCCAATCAGAGCGGAGGGGCGGAGATGAGCAGGATGTAAACATCCTGCCCACCTCCTTCCTTCCGCATATCCTACGGAAGCCGCAGTGAGGCCGGTAGGAGACGTTCCTCGCTCCTGCGACTTCACACACAGCGATGTGTGCTGCCGCAGGAGCGAGGAACAACATCGGACCATTGCGTCAGCGTAATTATGGATTACGCCGACGCTGTACCGATGATACGATTACGACGCTTTTGCGCTCGTTAATCGTATCATCCAGCCTTTACACACTGCGATGTCGCATGCGATGCCGGAAGTGCGTCATTTTCAATTTGACCCCACCGACATCGCACCTGCGATGTCGCAGTGTGCAAAGTGCCCCTTAGGATGCCACTAAGTTTACTCAGTGTTTGCTAGTATAATGGCTTAGTAACAATGAGTCTGAGTGTGCAATGCAGAGGTGCTGGAAATAGATTTGCAATAGTGGGACACTAATGGAAGTCCAACAGCCACTTCTTGTATGCCACTAAATGGCAGCATTTTTTGCTATTATTATAGCTTATTAAAAACAGAGCAGGAGGGTGTCATGCAGAGGTGCTAGAAATAGCTTGGCACCAGTGGGGCACTAATGGAAGTCCAACAGCCACTTCTTGTATGCCACTAAATGGCAGCATTTTTTGCTATTATTATAGCTTATTAAAAACAGAGCAGGAGGGTGTCATGCAGAGGTGCTAGAAATAGCTTGGCACCAGTGGGACACTAATGGAGTACAACAGACACTTCTTGTATGCCACTAAATGGCAGCATTTTTTGCTATTATTATAGCTTATTAACCCCTTCACGACCATGGACGGATCTTTCCGTCATGGATCGTGTCCCGGTAAGCCCCGCCCCCTGTCACGGGCAGGTGGCGTGGATCGGCACACATATCAGCTGTTTTCAACAGCTGACATGTGTGCCTACATGTTCCGAGTGGAATCGCATTCCACCTGGAACATTAACCCCTTAGATCTCGCTGCCAAAGTCTGGCAGCGAGATCTATATGCGCGCGGCCATGTTTTCTACTTACTGCCGCCCCCTCCGGACGTCACGTGAGTGATCACGTGACGTTCGGTGGTTGCCATCGTAGCACAGGGTCATGTGATAACCCCTGCTGCTAAGAAGTTTCACTTTCCTTTTTCCTCGGCACGGAGCAGAGGAAAAAAGAAAGTGACTATTTCTGCTGTTTACAGCGGTATAGCTGTGATCAGCAGATAGCGATCAGCGATCGGATTGCTGATTGCTATAGCCCCCTAGGGGGAGTAGTAAAATAAAATAAAAAAAGTAAAAAAAGTTTTAAAAAATTTAAAAAAAAAACAAAAAACCTAAAAGTTCAAATCACCCCCCTTTCCCCCCATTGAAAATTAAAGGGTTAAAAAAAAAATATACACATATTTGGCATTGCCGCATTCAGAAATGCCCGATCTATCAAAATATAAAATCAATTAATCTGATTGGTAAACGGCGTAGTGGCAAAAAAATTCCACACGCCAAAATTACGTTTTTTGGTCGCCGCAAGTTTTACGCAAAATGCAATAACAGGCAATCAAAACGTAGCATCTGCCCAAAAATTCTACCATTAGAAACATTAGCTCGAGACGCAAAAAATAAGCCATCACTGAGCCATAGATCCCAAAAAATGAGAACTCTACGGGTTTCGGAAATGGCGCAAAACGTACGCCACTTTTATTGGACAAGCTTGTGAATTTTTTTTAACCCCTTAGATACAAGTAAACCTATACATGTTTGGTGTTTACAAACTCGCACCGACCTCAGGCATCATACCCACACATCAGTTTTACCATATAGTGAACACCGTGAATAAAATATCCCAAAAAACTATTGTGCCATCACACTTTTTTTGCAATTTTTCCACACTTGGAATTTTTTTGCTGCTTTCCAGTACACCATATAGTAAATCTTATGACTTCATTTAAAAGTACAACTTGTCCCGCAAAAAACAAGCCCTCATATGGCAAGATTGACGGAAAAATAAAAAAGTTAAGGCTCTCGGAAGAAGGGGAGCAAAAAACAAAAACGCAAAAACGGAAAGTGACCCGGGGCTGAAGGGGTTAAAAACAGAGCAGGAGGGTGTCATACAGAGGTGCTAGAAATAGCTTGGCACCAGTGGGACAATAATGAAGTCCAACAGCCACTTTTAGGATGCCACTAAGTTTCCTCAGTGTTTGTTAGTATAATGGCTTAGTAACAATGAGTTTAAGTGTGCAATGCAGTGGTGCTGCAAATAGCTTTGCACCAGTGGGACACTAATGGAAGTCCAACAGCCACTTTTAGGATGCCACTAAGTTTCCTCAGTGTTTGCTAGTATAATGGCTTAGTAACAATGAGTTTGAGTGTGCAAAGGGCAGGAGGGTACAGAGGCAGGGTTGTGGGTCTGGGTAGAGGAAAGAAAGCCTCCCTTTTTATCCCTCCTAATGGGGAAATGCAGCGAGGAAATCCCTGACCTTAGCTACACAGACGCTGTCATCTTGTGTAGCTGTTAAAATCTGTTTTCACGGACCTGACTGTCACCTATGGCTCTGACCCTGCCGGTATTAGCCCTTACAAGGGCTGAAAGAAACTTCTATCCCTATTCTGTATAGCGCTGTGTATAGAGCGCACACAGCAGTATCGGAGACAGGAGCTACGCCAGCGGTGACTGACACCAAGACGCAGAAGGCAGATAATGGCGTGCTGGAGGAAAATGTCCGTTTTTATAATGCAGGGACATGTGACATGGACATCCTATCACACATGCCGTTGCTTCTCTGGCTAAAAGTCCACTTAGCTGTGTGTGTGTCTGGGATTGGCTGACATGCTGGCCCGCCCAACTACACGCGCGCGCTTAGGGAAGGAAGACAAGGAAAAAGGAAAAAAAAATGGCGATCGCCATTATCCAAACAGCAGTGATATGAATACACTGTTCCCGCACACTATACGCTGAAATTTCATAATAGTGTGAGTCACAGAGTGACTTACACTATTACAGCGGAAAGCCAGCTAATTAGCTTGTCTGTTTGCTGCTACAACCGTTCTCGAATGTATCTAGAACTATCGAGCTTTGGCAAAAAGCTCGAGTTCTAGTTCGATCTAGAACAGCCCCCAAAATCACTCGAGCCGCGAACTGGAGAACCGCGAACCGCGCTCAACTCTACTAGTGATGTCGCAGCGTCTAAAGCACCCTTTAGTCGAGTACTCTAGTATAATGGAGTCAATGGGGGACTCCTGCATTTTCTAGGAAAAATCTGGAAAAATGGTCGAGTTCCCCATTGACTTCCATTATTCTTGGGTACTGGAGTCGCGCTTATCCAAGCATCTAATTATGAGTACCGATCACATGAGCATGGTAGTGCTTGCTCATCACTGTGAGTTTTGATGGGTGAACCCCCTTGATGTTCGTGTTCGGGAGAGTCGCCTGAACATTTTGTAAAGTTTGAGTTTGGGTTCTGAGATAATGCAAACTTGCGTCGAACACCTAGCTTGGACTTTACAGTTATGAAAGGGGGCGAGTGGCTGTAAAATAAAGAATATAGTTATTAATAAGCATTGTCATTATACTTACAGGTCCCACGAGGCGTACTGCAGACTCTGTCTCCTGGCCGCTTCTGCTTCCGGGTCCAATCATTGCTGTGTCCCTGGGTAACTAACGAACACTGACTTACAGGACCTTCCATGATGTCATAGCCATGTGACTAGTCTGGTGTGCATGTTGCACAGACATTGGGTTACAGACTGGTCACATGGATATGACGTCACAGAAGGTCCTGTTACTCACGAGGTAACAACATTCATACCAGACTGGGCATATGGCTATGACGTCATGAAAGGTCCTGTTAGTCAGTGGAGGTTACCTGGGGGCACAGCTGACTGTTCTCACTTGAGTGAAGTCTCTGACTGCTCTCAGCTGAGTCTGTGTGAGCAGACCTGTGTTTCACAATTTGCCCAAAGGGCAACTAGAGGTACCCTAACTAAAGAGTAATAAAACTTAACTTTTATTCACAATTATAACTAGTAAGATCAAACTAAAATATCAGCATGGAGAGTAACCTAACACTGAGTCATGTATCTGGCTGTGGACCAGATGCTATAAACAATTGGACAAAGGTCCTACAACATTGACAGTATTAGCTATTTATAGGCAGAGTAGTGCAAGTAAGCCAGATCAGATACCCACACTTTGCACTGACGAGTGGCAATCACCCTGAAACACTGTGTCTGCAAATTGGGATTCTGATCTGGCAATAAATCCTAAGTCTTATGAAAAGGCTTGCTAAAAAAGCCACATTTGACTTTTAGGATTGCTACTTCCAATAGGTGGTGCTAGAGTTTGTTTCCTTCCTCACTGGAGGGGCAATTTGAATAATTTCCAGAGGGGCACAGCTTTAAGTCCCCTTACTGACAGCCAGACTGGTTTGTCAGGTCTCCATAAGAAGAATAGTCTTCCCCGTGGTCCCCACATAGCTTCTCATAAGCCAGATCAGATACCCACACTTTGCACTGATGAGGGGCAATCACCCTGAAACACCGTGTCTGTAAATTGGGATTCTGATCTGGCAATAAATCTTAAGTCTTATGAAAAGGCTTGTTTAAAAAGCCACATTTGACTTAGGATTGCTACTTCCAATAGGTGGCGCTAGAGTTTGTCTTCTTCCTCATTGGAGGGACAATTTGGAAAATCTCCTGGATTTCTGCTACCAGAGGTAGCTGAGACCCTGGAGATCATGATTCAGGCCAGTTTTTCTGGTCCTCGGTCACGTGATCACCGGTATACACCGTATACCAATGATCACGGTACAGTAAATGACAGCGCCGGTAAAAACTGATTTATCTCCCACCTGGGATGATCCAACATGTCAGCTGGGAGATAAATCTCCTCCCCCAGTCCCCTCCGGTCCCCCAGTGTTGCTAATGTGCCCTCCCTGATCCCAACCCCCTCACAATAATCCAAGATGGCGGTGCGCACAGCAGCGAGATGAACGCATTCACCATCTTTCTCTGATTTCTGTCGCATGTGCCATGACACATCCGACAGAAAACTCCTCCCCGGGTCCAGCTAAGTCACCCCCTATACCACCCTGGTGTCTCCGGTGTCTCTGTACCTGGCGCAGCATTGATCCCCGCGATCTCCCCTTTTTCACAATAAATGCTTTAGCATGCGCAGAGAGCAGCTGTCAGCTCAGCTTCCTGCTTTGAGAATGGTTTTGCTGGCTGCATGCACACTGCTGCTGTGAACCCTGGGAGAGTGGGTGCAGATTCTTTGCACCCACTCTCCTCACATGAAGGGTCTGCACTCCTATAAAATGGGGGATACGTTACCTGAGCATGCCCCCCATATTCTAGAATGTCCAGAATAGTCGTGGGACCTCCAAAATGGATTACAGGGGAACCGATTTTTTTTTTCTTTACAATCAATTGGTGAAAGAGGGAATGTTTTGGGGAGTGTTTTTTCAAGTAAACTTTTTTTTGTCATCTTTTAGTTTTTTTTTTATTACTGACAGTTGATGATGTCGATTTTCTGATAGACTCCATGACATCACAAACTGCTGGGTTTGATGACAGGTGATATTACACATCTGGTATCAACTCCATTTATTACCCTGTTTGACACCGCACCAGGGCAACAGTATGAGACGTGGGGAAGCACCAGGATTGGCACATCTAAAGGATGCGCCACTTTTGGGGCGGCTGCGGCCTGCTATATTTAGGCTGGTAAGGGTCAATAACTATGGACCTTCCAACTCTGAGAATACCAGACAACAGCAGTCCGCTTTACCTTGGCTGATGAACCAATTTGAGGGGGGACCCCACTTTTTTTTTTAATTATTATTTATTTAATTATAAAAAAGAGTCTGGGGTGCCCTGCAAATTGGATCCCCAACCAAGGTAAAGCTGCCAGCTGTGGTTTTCAGGCTGTGGCCGTTTTCTTTACCCTAGCTGACTATAAAAAATGGGGTGGACCCCAAGTCGTTTTTTTTTTAATTATTTTTTTGTTGGCTAAATACAAGGCTAGGCACCCTTTAGTGCCACATGAAAGTCACTAAAGGGTACAAGCTTAGATTATGTAGGGGGTGGGTCATCATATATGTATTTGACGTCTGCCTGTTTGTCTATCTATTCATTCTTTTTTTAAGCTGTGTGCCCATGATTAGGGATTCAAGTGTTTTGGATGCTGTGTTTTTGCTGCGTCTAAAATGCTGCGTTGTATAGTAAAAGCGCAGTGGAAGGATTTTTCGAAATCCCATGCCCACTATGTTTTTTTCTCCACAGCATAAACTGACATCTAGCGCTGCAGCATGTCAATTTATGCTGCGGTTAATGACAGTTCTCTGCGGAGAGAATAGAACTAAAGTCAGCAGCAGCACGAACCTGGATCGTGGTCACAGGCAGCTGCCTTCTCCCGTGGACAACAGGAGGGCTGGCAATGTGTACTAGACACGGTGTCGCCGGATAGTGGGCACATAGCCTAAAAGTGAGATATTTGCTGCTAGAGCAACATTTTTGTGATGCCCCTGGGGGTTCAAAATGCTCACTATACCCCTGAATAAAATATTTGATGAGTCACTTGTGGGGGGTTTCTGCTGTATAGGTACTATAGGGGCCCTGCAAATTCAACATGGTGCTCGCAATTTATTTCAGCTTTTCCTAAATTCAAATGGTACTCTTTCTATTCCAAGCCCTCATGTTTCTCACATATGGGGTATCCCTGCGCTCATAAAAAAATTGGATAACAAACTGTGGGGTCCACTTTTTGGTGTTTCCTCTTGAAAAAGTGAGAGATTTGGTGCTAAATCAACATTTTTATGAAAAAAAAAAGTTCAATATGAGGACCTAAGGGTATCAAATTCTGTGAACTAATTGTGGGTTCAAAATGCTCACTATACCCCTGAATAAAATACTTGAAGGGTCCAGTTTCTAGAATGGGGTCTCTTGTGGGGGAGCTCCACGGTTTAGGCACCGCAGGGGCTCTCCAAATGCAACATGGCGTTCGCTAATGATTCCAGACAATTTTGCAGTCAAATAGCGCTCCTTCCCTTCCGAGCCCTACCGTGCACCTAAACAGTTGATTTCCACCACATATGAGGTATCGGCGAACTCAAGAGAAATTGCTCAATACATTTTATGGTGCATTTTTTCCTGATACCCTTGTGAAAAAAAGCTACTTTCTTGAAGTAACAATTTTGTGGTAATTTTTTTTTTTTTTTTAATTTCATGGCTCAACATTATAAAATTCTGTGAATCCCCCAGGGGTTCAAAATTCTTACCAAACATCTAGATAAATTCCTTGAGGGGGGTCTAGTTTCCATATGAGGTTAGTTGTGGGGTGTTTCTGCTGTCTAGATACCTTAGGGACCCTAAAACTTCAACATGGTGCCTACAATTTTTTTTAGCCAAATTTGCTTTCCAAAGTTCAAATATTGCTCCTTTTGTTACAAGCCCTCCCATTTGTAAAAACAGAAGTTTATGACTACATGTAGGGTATCACCGCGCTCATAAGAATGTGAGTAACAAACTGTGGGGTCCATGTTTTGGCATTACTTGTTGAAAAAGTGAGAAATTTGGTGCTAAAGTACATTTTTGTGAAAAAAAAAAATGAAAATTTTCAAGATGATGGCATAATGTTATTAGAGATGAGCAAACCGGTCGCGGTTCGGCTCGAGTTCGGTTCGCCGAATGGAGGTCTCGTTCGAGTTCGGTTCGGCGAACCACTCGAACCGCATAGGAAACAATGGGAGGCAATCACAAACACATAAAAGCACCTAGAAAACACCCTCAAAGGTGTCCAAAAGGTGACAAACAACTCACAAAACAACACAAACACATGGGAAAGTGACAAGGACATATAATCATGCGAAAACAAAAGAGCTGGAAAAGGAAAAAGAGGAGGAGACACAGATATTTGAGTATATGCAAGGAAACATCGATGCCATTACTGTGCAACTTGAGCCCTGCTCATTTTAGGCTTACAATCTGGATAAATTGCCTGAGCTCGCCATGTACGCCTTGGGGATCTTGTCGTGTCCTGCAGCCAGCGTTCTCTCGGAACCTGTCTTCAGTGCTGCTGGGGGTCTGCTGGCATGTTAAGCACACGCGTCTGTCCACTGACAATGTGGACATGGCTCTCAGAGGACTTTTCTTCCCCTGGGTCATCCAGGGGAGGCGAAGGCCACGCGTATTTTTGAGAGTGCTTCATGCAAAGAATCTTTTTCATTTTGAAAAGGGGGATCAACTGATGCCAGTCAAGTGGGGTGTGTGTGGCCCAATTAGTGGAAATGAGGGAGACTGTGGTTGGATTCCCCTCACTGTGTTTCTAAAAGAACCAAGATGAACAAGTCATGGCTCTCAGAGGACTTTTCTTCCCCTGGGTCAGCCAGAGGAGGCAAAAGGCATGCGTATTTTTGAGAGGGCTTCATGCAAAGCATCTTTTTCATTTTGAAAAGGGGGATCAACTGATGCCAGTCAAGTGGGGTGTGTGTAGCCTAATTAGTGGAAACGAGGGAGACTGTGGTTGGAGTCCCCTCGCTGTGTTTCTAAAAGAACCAAGATGAACAAGTCATGGCTTTCAGAGGACTTTTCTTCCCCTGGGTCAGCCAGAGGAGGCGAAAGGCATGCGTATTTTTGAGAGTGCTTCATGCAAAGCATCTTTTACATTTTGAAAAGGGGGATCAACTGATGCCAGTCAAGTGGGGTGTGTGTGGCCCAATTAGTGGAAATGAGGGAGACTGTGGTTGGAGTCCCCTCACTGTGTTTCTAAAAGAACCAAGATGAACAAGTCATGGCTCTCAGAGGACTTTTTTTCCCCTGGGTCAGCCAGAGGAGGCAAAAGGCATGCGTATTTTTGAGAGTGCTTCATGCAAAGCATCTGTTTCATTTTGAAAAGGGGGATCAACTGATGCCAGTCAAGTGGGGTGTGTGTGGCCCAATTAGTGGAAACGAGGGAGACTGTGGTTGGAGTCCCCTCGCTGTGTTTCTAAAAGAACCAAGATGAACAAGTCATGGCTCTCAGAGGACTTTTCTTCCCCTGGGTCAGCCAGGGGAGGCGAAAGGCACGCGTACTTTTGAGAGTGCTTCATGCAAAGCATCTTTTTCATTTTGAAAAGGGGGATCAACTGATGCCAGTCAAGTGGGGTGTGTGTGGCCCAATTAGTGGCAACGAGGGAGACTGTGGTTGGAGTCCCCTCGCTGTGTTTTTTACATGATTTTTGAAGTGCATGACATGCCTAAGAGGTTTAGTTTCAGCATCTCAAACTTGTTGGCTACAGAAAGGCTGCGTTTACACCCTTTTGTCACCGAGGATTTTCGAGACCTTATGCCCATTGCAGTGCCCCAAGAGCCGATGGCCATTTGCCACTCCTTCTCCAAGAAAGGGGTGCCCGCGTTAACACAGCAGGTCGCACACAACATCACCGCTTCCTTGAGAAACTCTGTGTGTGACAGGGTGCACTTCACCACAGATACTTGGAACAGTAAGCATGGACAGGGGCGTTACATGTCGCTGACTGGGCACTGGGTAACTATGGTGATAGATGGAGAAGTGTCTGCTGTACAAGTCTTTCCGTCCCCACAAGTTGTGTGTTTAAATCCTTCCTCTGTATGTGCAAGTTCCTCCACTGCTTCTGCCTCATCAACCTCGTGTTGTTCCTGCACCTCAGCCCAAACCCTGTGTGGTCAGGCCACCCTTCCTTGTAACTGCACCCAAGGAATCCCACACACCTCCTTACTATGCTGGCAGCAGAGCTCAAGGCCATCAGGCGGTCAAATGTTTACTTTGAAATGTAGGGGAAATGTGAGACACCGCTGAGGAGATGTGGACGGTTAGCTCTGTAGAGTGAGACCGAGTTTCATCAATGGTTGTCTCCACTCAACCAGCAGCCAGGGAATGCTGGGTGCGACAATGATGCTAAACAGTCTGCAGCCCTTCTTCAGGGCAATGTGACACACGTGCCTTGTATGGCTCACGTGTTGAATCCGAATCTCCAGCAATTTTTAAAACACTATCCCGGCCTACACGTCCTTCTGTCGAGGGCACGGTGTAACGCCTGCCTGGATCGACACAGTCAGACGGGCTGTAAAGGATAGGCTAGAGGGAACCCACTCACCAAGCTGGACCCCCAGAATCCTGAAACCCTTTAATCCCTATACAGTGATGTTGAATAACACAGGGCCCAAGTTGATCAATACCTGTGGAAGGCTGCAGTTCCAGAGAATAGTAGTCATGCAGGGTCAAAACATTAATTGAGGAAGAGGAACAGAATTGGAGGGACAGGACTTAATCAGAAAACAAGCAGAGGTGAAATGCAATTCGGCGAATGAGGTACCTAAGCAGAAAGCAGGAAAAGTAGTCAGGTAACAAGAACACAAACTCATAAAACTAAACTGGGGGTAACAGTAACCAGAGGTTCATAGCTATGTCTGGCAGTGGTCTTCAGACAGGAGGGTCCTAAAAAAGGGTGTTGTGTCTTCCCATTGGTTGTAGCTGAATGATGGTACTTCATCTGTGAGATACCCACCACCTGCATTCAGCCTGTGGTTCTGCATCGGTCAAGGTAACGCATCCCAGTGGTTGAGCATAACCTGCGTCCACTGTGCCGCTGGCGTCGACTCCTCTCCCATCATCAGCACTATGCATGAAAGGAACACGTTGTCACCTTGCGACAGGAATACAAATTGACGTAGCGGACTACGATGGTGACTTAACAGCCGTGTGCGGCAATGATGCAAATATGGCAGCGTGCCTTCGTCAGGCCCATGTGACACACGTGACTTGTATGGCTCACGTGTTTAATCTGATTCTCCAGCAATTTTTAAAACAACATCCCGGCCTACATGGCCTTGTACAGCGGGCACGCTCACTATGTGCTCACTTCCATCGTTCGCACCCAGTAGCTCAACAACTTTCATCGCTCCTGAAGTCTTAAGGTCTGGCGGTTAAACGTCAGAAATGCGATGTTCCGTCACGCAGGAATTTTAATCTGCACATGTTGCAGCGTCTGTGGCAGCACCGCAGAGCCCAGCTGAAATACGTTATGACATATACCCTGGGCTAACTTGATCCAGAGGTGGTGCAGATCACGCTGCTGGAGTGGTGTCAGATCAAGGACATATGCACCGTTCTACACAGTTTACAAATGTCGACGCAGATGTTTAACACTGGCGATGACATTCTCAGCGTGACAATTTTGGTCATCTACATGATGGAACAGACTGTAAGTATTATTCGGAGTCAGGTGTTGGTCCAAGAGGAAGGGAGGAAGTACTGGAGGAGTCATATGCGGAAGGGATAAAAAGATCTACAAGATCCAGACGGTCAGCGGCACCTTGGCGGCAGTCATGGTACGGTGGGGGAGAGGGATTATCAAGGGAGCATAGTATCAGCAAAACAGTTGAGGAAGGAGCAGGAGCTCAGGAAGACATGGAGGACGAACTGGCGATGGGCATGGAAGACTCAGCTGATTAATGAGAGCTTGCTCACATTTTGGTTGTGCGAGGTTGTGGGGAGAGGGCAGAGGAAGGAGGCACGATTCTCACCTCTCCGCCACCAACACACCAAGGACTTGGTCCTCCTGGATGCTCAAGACACATGAGCGCCTTCTTGCTGGACTACCTACAACATGACCCTCGGATTGTACAAATTTCAAGCCATGCTGACTACTGGGTTGCCACACTGTTAGATCCCCGGTACAACACAAACTTTTGCAAAATAACTCCTGCCATAGAAAGGGACGCACGTATGCAGGAGTATCAGCAGAAGGTAGTACGCAATCTTACATCTGCTTTTCCACTAAGCACCAGTGGTGCACAGTGTGAATCTCAACGCTTTTTCATCGATAGGAGGAAATGGTCTTACTTGTCCACATCTGAGGGACCGAGGGCTGGCTGCTGTGCTGAGACGGCGTTGAGTACGGTGTCTCTGCAGAGTTGCATTTTTGGTCATATACAAACTGAGTTGAAAAAGGACAGATGCTGGTAAAAAGGGGAACAGGTGTGTTGGAAAGGGGAAAAAAGTTTGTGTCCGTGGGTTTGGTGGTTAAGCAACATTAACATTTGCTGAAGAAACAACATCTGGTATGGTGGGACTGGCAGATTTGGATAAGGTGGTATATACTATGTTACCGCTATATCAAAAATATTAAGAAGAAAAGAAAAAGAAAGGTAGATATCCCAATTGCCATTCGGTGTCCACCGTGCTCACAGATGGAAAAGAAGAGGTTGGCAACTGGAAGGTTAGGTGGAGGATAAAGAGCAGGTTGACTCTCAAACAAATAGTAGCCTGAACCGAGTTAGACGCAACTCGGATCTGGAGACTTGGTGCCCTGTTAGCATCACAGGGTCCACACGACCACCCAGCCCCGGAACTCTCTGTTAACAACACAGGGGCCATTGGTTACGCAGTCCGTATGCGTAGGGGACACACCTGTGGACAGTAGGCGCATCAGCAGCAGCAGGCCTGTTTATGCCACTGGGCTGCACTAGCAGGACTGGTAGGACAGGAGCTGTTCTTAAACATTTTGCGTTATCAACTGTGGTGGCGGCCTGCATCGATGACCTATCCCTGCCTACCTCGGGCCTAAAGCCGCAATGGGTTCAACACATGGAGGTGTGCTCTTTCGGAGCATAATAAAAGACTAGGCACCTTCTTCTTGGCTCCAGCCCCTTTTATAACCTGGGTCCGCCCGAAACCAGGGTGGACCACAATGCACCTCCTGCAGACAAAAGCAGAGTGACACGTCATGAGTGGCATAACTAGCATCCTATTTTGAACCACCACTTGAATGATGACCTCATGGCTGCCACAACCAAAACACCTCAACAGTCATCGTCTGACCAACAACAATGAGGTGACAAGTCATAGGGGCGGCCCTCTGCAAGCCATTTGGGAGTGGCCTGGCCAAATTGTCAGGACACCTGATGCCCTGTGGTCTATATGGGCTCCCCACATCAGGGGCAGGGGTAAAGAGTTCATTACCCGACCTAGCCTCTGATGCAGTAAGTGCCTGAGCATGCTCAGTAGCATGAAATACAGTTTCTGAAAAAAAGACTATCCGCTTAAGCATGCTGTCTAGGCACAACACAGGACTTAGACCCGGCACGGGTGCAAGTACCTGTGCAAAGAGGCTTTTCTCAGTCAGTGTGAAGTTCCACAGGTGTTGTGTTGGTGCATTACCTTCAGGGACTCCACGTGGGGGAAGAGTCTGGTCACACTTAGGTTGCTTCTTTATATGTATTTTCGTGATGCCACTCTCGGTATTGCGGTCAGTGGGGACCGCCACTGCAGTGTAAGGGGACACCTGGGGCTGATGTTGGGTGCAGTTAGTTTTAGTGGCCTCCCGAGAGTGAGTCAAGCACCAGGGCCCTGTGTAAGTGTGTTGAGCCGCAGGTCGCAGAATGACTCAGGCACAGTCCAAACGATCATGCGCTGTAGCCCAAAAATAAGACTTTGCCTCAGGAATGACACAGTCAGGCAGAGCATACTCAGCTGGCGAAACACGGGAGTTAGGCTGCGGCTGGGGTAAATCGGCCCACAGGAAGGAGCAACCGCGGAAACACTTCGTTCAATTGTGAGGGGAGTCATTTTGGAGTTTTGTGAGGAGTACCGTAATGCCAGTGAGCAGCATCCTGTGCCACAGACCAACATTCTTCTGTGCTGTCTATACTGTCTATACTGTTAACCATGATAGGAGCATAAAGTCTGTATTTATGGCAACTGGACATCACATTACCCAGGTACGGTAGGCTGTGCCCAGACAGTAATGCGTGCACGCAACACTTTGTTTTATTATGAAAACAAATATCTGTTCTGGGTAGGACGACTATAAAGACAATCATACTTGCTGCCTCTGCACTGTCAAATTTTAACGTACAGTTTAAATCATAGAGGGACAGCGACAAATGTTTGCATTGAATGTTGCTTTTCAATATTTACATGACTGTGTTGCAGAGCTGTGCGGTTTGCATTCACACTGTTATCATCTGCCTTATCTGTGAGGCTTCAGCTAACAAGGGTATTCAGGGTGGGTGATGTGTTTTGTCTATGTTTAGGTAGATAACTTGGAAGCTCTTGTGATGCGCCACTAGTTAGTTGTCTTCGCACACACACACACACACACACACACGCACAAACACACAATTTCTGCTGCTACGCAGAGGGCTTAGCAAGCAGTAGACCACTGATTAGATTGTTCTATTATTTCAATTTAATGCATGGTTCTTATTGTTTGTTTTGGGAAAGTGAAAGAATCATTTATGAACCCAACTGCAAACAGTGCTTTTCATGTTGCGTGGTTTTGCTGCATACTGTCGATCCCACGAAATACAAGACTTAAAATGAAGCATAAGTCGCATAGGGAATTTCACTGTGCTACAATGCGGCCTAGCGTGCCTGTGCAACCACCGCCTGCCCCATCACGTGCATCTGCATGCTCTTCATCCTCTGTGACTGTGGGGACAGCAGTCACACATGCTTTTTCACGATGAACCTCCACCCCTTTACCCGTAAGCGGGAGTGTGATTGGCAGGTCATTACTTGTTTTGGAAGTGGAAACAGATGGTATTGTTGAGCTGTCAGACATCAAGAGAACCACCATTGGATGAAGGCAACATTATATCCACGCCTGCACCTTCGTGAAAGATTGGCTGGACTACCTGCAGGTAATTATTGCGTTCCACAAATGGAAAGGAGTGTAGAACGCACATGTGTTGTACCTTGCTTGGCAGCAAAGGAACAATAATTTAGTATTCCAGACAATTTTAGGAAGGCAGAAAAAGTGTCAGCTCTTTGGGCAAATTAAATAGTGTGGCAAAAGTGGGCAGGTGGGTACAGTGGCCGTGTTCTGTGTGTACCAGGACAGTAAAGGAAGCCTCACTTTCTATCCCTCCTAATGGTGAAATGCAGCAAGGAATTCCATGAGTTTGCTATAAAAATAGCGTTGCAAAATGTGCAGGAGGGTGTCATGAAGAGGTGTTGGAAATAGCTTGCCACCATTGGGGCACAAATGGAGTACAACAGCCACTTTTTGGATGCCACTAACTGGCAGCATTTTTTGCTATTATTATAGCTTATTAAAAACAGAGCAGGAGGGTGTCATGCAGAGGGGTTAGAAATAGCTTGGCACCATTGGGGCACAAATGGAGTACAACAGCCACTTTTTGGATGCCACTAACTGACAGCATTTTTTGCTATTATTATAGATAATTAAAAACAGAGCAGGAGGGTGTCATGCAGAGGGGTTAGAAATAGCTTGGCACCATTGGGGCACAAATGGAGTACAACAGCCACTTTTTGGATGCCACTAACTGGCAGCATTTTTTGCTATTATTATAGCTTATTAAAAACAGAGCAGGAGGGTGTGATGCAGAGGGGTTAGAAATGCTTGGCACCATTGGGTCACAAATGGAGTACAACAGCCACTTTTTGGATGCCACTAACTGGATGCATTTTTTGCTATTAATATAGCTTATTAAAAACAGAGCAGGAGGGTGTCATGCAGAGGGGCTAGAAATAGCTTGGCACCATTGGGGCACAAATGGAGTACAACAGCCACTTTTTGGATGCCACTTACTGGCAGCATTTTTTGCTATTATTATATCTTATTAAAAATAGAGCAGGAGGGTGTCATGCAGAGGGGTTAGAAATAGCTTGGCACCATTGGGGCACAAATGGAGTACAACAGCCACTTTTTGGATGCCACTAACTGGCAGCATTTTTTGCTATTATTATAGCTTATTAAAAACAGAGCAGGAGTGTGCAATGCAGTGGTGCTGCAAATAGCTTTGCACCAGTGGGACACTAATGGAAGTCCAACAGCTACTTTTAGGATGCCACTAAGTTTACTCAGTGTTTGCTAGTATAATGGCTTAGTAACAATGAGTTTGAGTGTGCAATTCAGAGGTTCTGCAAATAGATTTGCACTAGTGGGACACTAATGGAAGTCCAACAGCCACTTTTAGGATGCCACTAAGTTTACTCAGTGTTTGCAAGTATAATGGCTTAGTAACAATGAGTTTGAGTGTGCAAAGCAGAGGTGCTGCAAATAGATTTGCACTAGTGGGACACTAATGGAAGTCCAACAGACACTTTTAGGATGCCACTAAGTTTACTCAGTGTTTGCTAGTATAATGGCTTAGTAACAATGAGCTTGAGTGTGCAAAGGGCAGGAGGGTACAGTGGCAGGGTTGTTGGTCTGGGTAGAGGAAAGGAAGCCTCACTTTCTATCCCTCCTAATTTGGAAATGCAGCGAGGAAATCCCTGACCTTAGCTACAGAGACGCTGTTATCTTGTGTAGCTGTTAAAATCTGTTTTCACGGACCTGACTGTCACCTATGGCTCTGAGCCTGCTGGTATTAGCCCTTACAAGGGCTAATAGAAATTTCTATCCCTATTCTGTATAGTGCTGTGTGTAGAGTGTACACAGCAGTATCGGAGACAGGAGCTATGCCAGCGGTGACTGACACCCAGACGCAGAAGGCATATAATGGCGTCCAGAAGGGCAGATGCCCATATTTATAATGCAGGGACATGTGACATGGACATCCTATCACACATGCTGTTGCTTCTCTGGCTAAAAGTCCACTTAGCTGTGTGTGTGTCTGGGATTGGCTGACATGCTGGCCCGCCCCACTACACGCGCGCTTAGGGAAGGAAGACAAGGGAAAAAAAAAAAATGGCGATTATCGCAGCAGCAGTGATCTGAATCCGCTGTTCCCACACACTATACGCTGAAATTTCATAATAGTGTGAGACACAGAGTGACTTACACTATTACAGCGGAAAGCCAGCTAGTAATTAGCTTGGCTTTTTGCTGCTAGAACCGTTCTCGAACGTAACTAGAACTATCGAGCTTTAGCAAAAAGCTCGAGTTCTAGTTCGATCTAGAACAGCCCCCAAAATCACTCGAACCGCGAACTGGAGAACCACGAACCGTGAACCGCGCTCAACTCTAAATGTTATCAAATTCTGTGAGGTATCTGTGGGTTCAAAATGCTCACTATACCCTAGATGAAATCCTTGAGTGGTCTAGTTTCCAAAATGCAGTCACTTGTGGGGGTTTCTGCTGTTTAGGTACGTTAGGGGCCCTGCAAATGGAACATGGTACCCACAATCTAGTTCAGCCAAATTTGCTTTCCAAAATTTAAATATTGCTTCTTCTGTTCTGAGCCCTCCCATTTGTCCAAACAGAGGTTTCTGACCACATGTAGCATATCTACGCACTCAGGATAAAGTGGGGAGCAAAGTTTGGGTTCCATTTTGTTGTGTTACTTCTAAAAGTGAATAAATTGCCGATAGAGCAACATTTTTAGGTAAAATATATGTATATTTTTTTTTCATTCCATATTGCTTTAGTTCCTGTGAAGCACCTGAAGGGTTAATAAACTTCGTGGGTGTAGTTTTGAGTACCTTGAGGGGTGCAGTTTTTAGAATGGGGTCACGTTTGGATGTTTTCTATCACCTAGGCCTCTCAAAGTCACTTCAAATGTGATGTGGTCCCTAAAAAAAGATTTTGTAAATTTTGTTGAAAAAATGCTGATGAACTTTGAACTCTTATAACTTCCTAACCCCAAAAAATGTTGTTCAAAAAATTGCACTGATGTAAAGTAGAGATGTGGGAAATATAATTTATTAACTATTTTGTGTCACAGAACTCTCTGGTTTAACAGTATAAAAATTCAAAAGTTGAAAATTGCTAAATTTTCAAAATTTTTACCAAACTTCAATTTTTTTTCCCTAAATAAAGACAAAAAATGTTGTCCAAAATTTAGTACTAACATGATATGTAACGAAAAAACAATCTCAGAATCATCGGGATCCATTGACGCGTTCCAGAGCTATAACCTCATAAAGTGACACTGGTCAGAATTTCAAAATTTGGTCTAGTCATTAAGGTGAAAATTAGCTCCGTCACTAAGGGGTTAAGGGCATAGATTGAGGTTCAGTGTTCAGACCTGTGTTTGTCTCCTCGCACAGATGTAGTCGAGCTGAAAATGCTGGCTCGCCTTTGATTACATTGGAGGGTTTTTTTCAGTAATAAAGATGGAGTCCTAAATGTCTTCTGTTTTATTTCTAATATATTTTTTTTCTGTGTTGTTTTATTTTACTGTTAAAATATCAGAATGTTACATAAATACATCTAGAATGTATGGGCAGATACTCCAACAGCCAATCACAGATGCCCATACTACGTAACAGCGTCTGTGATTGTCTGTTGGGTCTCTCACTCATATAGTAGTGTAAAAATCAATAAATAATTGTTAATGATTTTAAAAAATAATTTAAAAAAAAAATGCGTGAGCTCACAACGTATTTTGATTGCCAGTCAGGTAAAACCAGGCAGTTGGGGGCTGGGATTCTCCGCAGCCCGCAGCCGCCCCTGAAAATGGCACATTATTTCTTAGCAACATTTCCAGGCATTTTACCCGACTCATCCAGCGTCACTGATGGCAATGGCACGCTGGGTAATAAAGGGGTTAATATCAGCTTTGCATTCTCAGCTGGTACTAAGCCAGAAATTCATAGTGTCACGCCAAATTAGACATGGCCACCATGAATTTCTAGGAAACAGTAAAAAAAAAAACACAACACATACAGTAGAATTTTTTTTATATTAGAAATAAAACAAAAAACATGACTGCATCTTGAGTATAAAAAAAATCCTTAGTCCAACAAAGTCCACTGGGAGAGCCATGTCAGCTCTGCTTCATCACTCTGTTCAAACGTCTATACAGAGCGAGAAGCAGGGAGCGCAATGTTAGGTCTGCTTCATCACTCTGAAAAGACAAGTGTCTCTACAGATGAGAGAGAGAAGCAGGCTGACACTGAGGGTATGATTTCAATTACGTATGACTCCTGCAAGTCTCTCATCGGTATCACCCAGCATGGACTGACAATATCCTGACAGGAGCATCTCAGCTGCATGGAAATAAATGTAGCCGACTGCTCCTGTCGGGAAAGTCTGCACCGTGCCAGGTGATGCCGAGGCAAAACTTGCACAGTGACAGTCAAAGTTCAATCGAGATCATGAGCCATGTAATAGGGTGAACCCTGACATCAATGCGAACATGGCCGAAAACAGCTGAAGACTGCCAAGTGACAAGCAGTGCATTGAATACCCCCAGACGTTAACAGGACCTTCCATGACATCATAGCCATGTGACCAGTCTGTAAGCCAATGTCTGTACAACATTCACACCAGACTGGTCACATGGCTATGAAATCATGGAAGGTCCTATAGTCAGTGGTGGTTACCCGGGGGTACAACAATGATCGTACGTGAAAGCAGAAGCGGCAAGGAGACAGAGACTGCAGGAAGTGTTGCAGGGCTTGTAAGTATAATCATAATGTTTTTTAATAAATTTGCTTTTTTTTATTACAGCCCCTGGACCCGAACTGTAACACGAGCTTCCAGGAAAGCTTGTGATCGGGATCGTGTATGTGTTCGGTATGGACCCCGAGCTTTACAGTTCAGGTTCACCCATCACTACTAGTGAGGTTACTTTGACATTACTAAGAAATGGTTTTAGGAGACCTTAGAATAATTTACACATCTTTTCAGGGCAATTGCACCTGAGATTCGCTATAGAAAATTGCCCTATTTGAGGAATTTGAATTAAAAAATGTGATCATTCTAGATTGTAAGAATTTTCAAGTGATTTTTTCTGGATAATTGGAATCTATTGAAGGGATTGGCAAACAGGAAAGGCAGAGGATTAGCTACAGTAGAGGTAGATTAATCGGGCAGCAATGTTCAATATTAATTGAATGCATGTTAGTTGTCAGTCACTTCATAAACTATCCATTGACTTTTTTTTCCTGCTTACATTCTCTATGTATTTATTTGCAGCATGTTACACTGCTATTTACAAGTTTCTGAATTTACTTTTACCTTTTCTACTGTTATACACTGGTGCATGTTAGCCAAATTATTCAAACTCAAAACACAATTTTATGCATTTAATTATTAATAAAAATAAAAAAAGAACATGGAGCTGACACTATGTTCACATTAGTGTTTTCAATTTCTAGTTATTGCTTGATTGATGACAAGGCCATAACTACAGCATATGGCAAGACAGTTATCAAATGTATACCTGGAAGATTTATGAGTTCGTGACTGAGGCAATGATAAAAGTGATCTACTGCTCAAAAGTTTGAAGTCACCTTTTCTTGATGAACTGGTAAGTGTTAAGCTGTGAAAGGACATTAATCAATAATAATATATTGCACTACAACATTTACTTCTCTGTTGATCAGCCATTTGTTTTTACACAACAAGGTATCAGTATAGATTTTTATAGGGGTCATATCATGTTAGAAATATGTAAGCTTGTTAAGCTTGAATTGGCATGGCGAAAAATGTTCATAAACACTCTGAAGATTTAATAATACAATTGCATTGGTTTTCTGCTGTAAATACATTTCATTATATTTATCTTTTACTAACTTATACAAGTGCTTCTCAATAAATTAGAATAACATGAATAAGTTAATTTATTTCAGTAATTCAATACAAAAAGGGAAACATATATATTAGATAGTCATTACAAACAGAGTGATCTATTTTAAGTCTTTATTTCTGTTAATGTTGATGATTAAGGCTTACAACTTCAATCAAAACTTAAGTCTTTAGCCAAGGAAATTAGAATAATTACCACAAAACACCTGCAAAGGTTTCCTAAGCATTGAAAATGGTCCCTTAGCCTGGTTCAGTAGGCTACACAATCATGGGGAAGACTGCTGACTTGATAAATGTTCAGAAGAAAGTAATTGACACACTTTACAAAGAAGGGTAAGCCATTATAGGTCATTGCTATAGAAGCTGGCTCTTCACAGTGCTGTATACAAGCATATTAATGGAAAGTTGAGTGGAAGGAAAATGTGTGGTAGAAAAAGGTGCACACGCAACTGGGATAACTGCAGCCTTTATAGAATTTTTATGAAGAGGCTATTCAAAAATTTTGGAGAGATTCATAAGGTGTGGACTGCTGCTGGAGTCAGTGCTTTAAGAGCCACCACACAGAGACTTAAGGGTGCTTTACACGCTGCGACATCGCTAGCGATCTCATTAGCGAAGTGACACGCTAGATCGCAGATGCGATCTGCCGAGATCGCACATAGGTAATTTTTATAGCGCCGGTCGCATCTGCGATCTAGTGTGTCACATCGCTAACGAGATCGCTAGCGATGTCGCAGCATGTAAAGCACCCTTTATCAAGGACATGGGCTACAACTGTCACATTCCTCGTGTCAAGCCACTCATGACCAATAGACAATGCCAGTTGCATCTT
This sequence comes from Anomaloglossus baeobatrachus, assembly GCF_048569485.1. NCBI lineage: Eukaryota > Metazoa > Chordata > Amphibia > Anura > Aromobatidae > Anomaloglossus > Anomaloglossus baeobatrachus. The sequence continues at coordinate 498,417,161 of NC_134355.1, read as the reverse complement.
ACATGTGATAGATAGAGCATTATTTTTAATCTTCACAGATTCCTTAATAACAGGGTCGGTACCGCAGGATTGGCGCATAGCAAATGTGGTGCCAATATTCAAAAAGTGGACAAAAACTGAGCCGGGAAATTATAGGCCAGTAAGTTTAACCTCTACGGTTGGTAAAATCCTTGAGGGTTTCTTGAGAGATGCTATACTGGAGAATGTCAAGAAAAATAACCTTATGACAGAGTTTATAAGGGATCAAACCTGTCAAACTAATTTGATCAGCTTCTATGAAGAGGTAAGTTCAAGCCTGGACCAGGGAAATGCAGGCAATGTTGTGTATATGGACTTTTCAAAAGCTTTTGATACGGTGCCACACAAAAGGTTGGTACATAAAATGAGACTAATGGGGATAGGGGAAAATATGTGTAACTGGTTTAAAAACTGGCTCAGTGATAGGAAACAAAGGGTGGTTATTAATGGTACGTACTCAGCCTGGGTCTCAGTTCATAGTGGGGTACCACAGGGGTCAGTATTGGCCCGCTTCTTTTCAACATATTTATTAATGACCTTGTAAGGGGCATGCAGAGTAGAATTTCAATATTTGCAGATGATACTAAACTCTGCAGGGTAATCAATACAGAGGAGGATAATTTTATATTACAGGGAGATTTATGTAAATTGGAGGATTGGGCTGAGAAGTGGCAATTGAAGTTTAATGTAGATAAATGTAAAGTCATACACTTGGGTAGAGGAAATACAATTTATGATTATGTACTTAATTGTAGAACACTGGGTAAAACAGACACAGAAAAAGACTTGGGTGTATGGGTGGATGGTAAACTTAACTTTAGTGGACAGTGTCAGGCAACTGCTGCCAGGGCTAATAAAATAATGGGATGTATTAAAAGACGTAAGTGTTCATGAAAAAAATATAGTTCTACCTCTGTATAAGTCACTAGTGCGACCGCACTTAGAATACTGTGTAAAATTCTGGTCACCGATATATAAGAAGGACATAGCTGAACTGGAGAGGGCGCAGAGAAGAGCGACCAAGATTATTAGAGGAATGGGTGGGCTGCAATACCAAGACAGGTTATTAAACTTGGGGTTATTTAGTTTGGAAAAACGAAGGCTTAGGGGGGATCTAATCACAATGTATAAATATATGAGGGGACAGTACAGAGACCTTTCCAAAGATCTTTTTACACCTAGGCCTGCGACTGGAACACGGGGGCATCCACTACGTCTTGAGGAAAGAAGGTTTAATCATAATCACAGACGAGGATCCTTTACTGTATGAGCAGTGAAACTATGGAACTCTCTGACGCATGATGTTGTAATGAGTGATTCACTACTAACATTTAAGCAGAGCCTGGACGCCTTTCTTGAAAAATTTAATATTACCAGTTATGTATATTAGATTTTATGACAAGGTGTTGATCCATGGAACTAGTCTGATTGCCGTATGTGGAGTCAGGAAGGATTTTTTTTCCCTATTGGAGCTTGTTTGCCACATTGTTTTTTTTTGCCTTCCTCTGGATCAACATGTTAGGCTACGGGTTGAACTAGATGGACTTAGAGTCTCCCTTCAACCTTAAAAACTATGATACTATGATGATTACATGGGCCAAGGAGAATAAGAACTGGATCTTTGCTCAGTGATCCAAGGTGTTTTAAGATGAAAGTAAATTTTGCATTTCATTTGAAAATCAAGGTCTCAGATTCTGGAGGAAGAATGGAGAGGCCACAGTTCAAGCTGCTTGAGGTCTAGTGTGAAGTTTCCACAATCAGTGATGGTTTGGGGAGCCATTTCATCTGCTGGTGTAGGTCCGCTGTCTTTTATGAAGACCAAAATCAGCGTAGCCATCTAACAGGAAATTTTAGAGCACTTAATGCTTTCCTCTCCCTCTGATACATAATATATTGTACAAATTGATATAGGCTTTGTCATCTATATATGTCTCATTTAGGATTGCTATTTTTCCACTTTCTGACTAGATCTTAAAGGGAAGGTGACGTCAAAATTTTTTTTTTAATAACTGAAAAAATATAAAGCATTCATGTTTTAATGTTATGTTTAAATAATATTTGTGTTTAATTGAGAAAAATATATGTATAAAAAAATCATATTTTCCACTCTTAAACACGAGGGGGAGCAGCTGCTGAAATCCTGCTGTGGAGCTACAGTAGAACTAGCTCACATTACAGCTGCAGTAAAAATGGGCAGAATCTTCCCTCCTGTGTGTGATGTCACAGCTCCCCCTCCCAATCTGGGTGTTTCCATAAGGATAACGGAAGATTAAGTTTAGGATCACAATGCGGTGTCATTTTGTTGGTGGTCGCAAAGTGATTTTAATGTCTAAACTGTCACTAAGGCCAGCTGCAAAGTGCTCCACTGTATCCTGAACCACACTGTATCCCAATGCCCCACTGACTGTTTCCTAATGCCCCACTGACTGTATCCCTATGCCCTGCTGACTGTTTCCCTATGCCCCACTGACTGCATCCCTATGCCACACTGACTGTTTCCCTATGCCCCGCTGACTGTTTCCCACTGCACCACTGATGGTATCCCAATGCCCACTGACTGTATCACAAGGTTCTCACTGACTGTTTCCCTATGCCTCGCTGACTGTTTCCCTATGCCATGCTGACTGTTTCCATATGTCCTGATGACTGTTTTCTAATGCCTCACTGTATCCCACGACCTCATATACTGTGCTACTGGCCGGGATCGGAGGTCCGAGGTGACATGCGCTGAGGATGAATAATCTATATTGCAGTGCCGCTCAGACTGAAACTCACCACTCCCAACCGTATGCACTCACTTCAGATTTGCACCCCAACACCCTGTCCTGTCAGTAATCACAGTACATAGCAGCGAGCAGCAGCAGAGGCCCGGGGTGAGTACACATAGGGGGGTGAGCAGTGGGAGAGGGAGGGAGTTAGCAGAGTGGGGTTGGGGTGAACAGCAGAGTGGGGTTGGGGTGAGCGGCAGAGTGGGGTGGGGGTGAGCGGCAGAGTGGGGTGGGGGTGAGCTGCTGAGTGGAGAGCAGCACGCCAGGATCAGTTAAGGTGCAATCACCGCTGCCCAACACCGGTACTCACCCCATCCATCCAAGGGGGTGACAGGTGACAGAGGGCTGCCATAAAGGAGGTAAGTAACTGTTGTTACTCACAGCAAATCCAAGATGGCAGCCCCCAGTGCTTCAGTAAAGCTAGAATTAAATAAAAACTAAATAAACAGTGAGTTTAATTTTATATTAAAAAGTCTTGATTTCATAATCACTATTATTAATACAAAAATAAAAAAGTGACACCTAAGCCAAGGGTTGTAACTACTTCACAAACTATGACGTATCGATACTTTATAGGTTGTGTGCGACCCTTTAATGTGGGCTCGTGTGGCTAGCTTGAATACACTTTCTGACAGAAGTTCTGTCGCTTATCCATGTTATGTAAATAAAAGCTTATAACCTGACTTTAAATTCATCCATTGGTTTTATAAAATACTCTTTTGAAAGCTGAAATCCTCCCAAATTTGGTTTAGGGTATTAAAATAAAGTTGCTGCAAAGCTGAAATATTGATCACTTAATGAATACAGAAAGGTCAGATTTTGGCAACATAAAAGTTTTGTTGCCTTGCCATATAATGCACCTAATCCTAGTATACATCCTCACCTGTGCTCACTAAATGATCGGTTAATTAGTGGGTGTGTATAAAAAGAAACCCAGCACCCCAGACCTTCTCTTGAACTACAATTTGACCTCTGACAACATGCCAAATATCCACCCTGTGACCAAAGCCTTGATTATCAAAAGGCTAAAGACCAGATCCACTGAAGAGGTGGCTGGCAACTTTAATGTGTATCAGTGTCAAGTACAAAGAATTAAAAAAAATTTGAAGAGACTGGAGATGTTTTTGAGAAGCCCAAGTCCCGCAGACCCTGCAAGACAACTGCTCAGGAGGAACGTATTTTGGTTAGAAAATGCAAAGCCAGCATCTCTTCCACTGCAGCAGAGCTCCAACAGGCCTGGTCACTTCAAGTCCCTGTGACAACTAGAACAGTCTGCAGGATTCTGTTTCAGAGTGGCCTCCATGGTCGAATCAGTGCCCAGAAGCCAGCACTAAACAAAAGGCAATTAAAAAAACATGTGGCATTTGCCAAGACCCACAGCCTGCTAAACAAACAGACGCTGGAAAAGTGACAGAAGGTAGATTTCTATGATCAATCTTCAGTTGAATTACACCACAGCTGCCACAAATACTACAGGAGACCTACTGGAGCCCATATGGATCCAAAATACACCCAGAAAACAGTTAAGTTTGGTGGTGGAAAGATCATGGTCTGGGGTTACATTCAGTATGGGGGTGTGTAAAACATTTTCAAGGTGGAAGGCAATATCGATAGCCTAAAATATCAAGAAGTATTAGCTACCTCTTACATTCCCAATCATAAAAGGGGCAAATTCTGCAGCAGGATGGTGCTTTATCTCATACATCCATCTTACAACAAAGTTCCTCCTGGCAAAGAACATAAAGGTGCTAAAAGACTGGCCAGCCCAGTCACCAGACATGAACATCATTGACCATGTTTGGGGTAAAATGAAAGAGGAAGCTTGGAAGACAAAACCAAAGAATCTAGATGAACTGTGGGAGGCATATAAGACTGCATTCTTTGCTATTCCTGATGACTTCATCAATAAATTGTATGAATCATTGTTGAACCACATGCGTGCAGTCCTTCAAGCTCATGGAAGTCACACAAAATATGAAATATGGCTCTAATAGCACCACAACTTCATTCACTAATGTTATGTAAGATATCTTTGTATTAGAAGTTAATTATTTGTTTGAATTTCACATTACTTTCTGTGGGCGACAAAACTTTTGTCTTGCCAAAATCTGACTTTCTGTGTTCATTAAATGATCAAAATTTCAATTTTGCAGCAACTTTATTTTCAAAACCTAAACCAAATTTGGCTGGCTTTCAGCTTTCAATAGAGTAATTTATAAAACCAATGGATGAATTTAAAGCCAGATTATAAGGTTTTATTTACATAACATGGATAAGCGACAGAACGTCTGTCAGGGAGTGTATGTCAGCTGATATGATTGGATATGGGATCAACTGTTAACTAGTTAAGTCTTGAGGTCAATCTCTGACAGCGGGATTTAAAACACACCAGAGAGGAGCATGCCTTTAGCCGCCACCATCAGCAGTCCTATGATGTGTTCATGGGGTGCAGATGGGTTTTCATGACAGTAGTCACTGTCATGATGCAGCTCCTGTGAGCACTGGTGTTCACAGGAGATATGCATTTCTGCTTTTCAAAGCAGTCTTAAAACAAGCTCTGAAAAGCAGAAGTGATCAAACTGCTTTAGCTTTAAGTCCCCTAAGGGGTTTAGTAAAAACAAGAAACCGTGTAAAAAAAAAAAAAAGTTTTAAATGTATGAAAATTTTTTAAAAAGCACAGCAATAAGAGGCGATCAAAAAATTGAATCTGCCCAAAAAAGGTATAGTTAAAATTGTCGGTTCGGGAAGAAAAAAATAAGCCCTCACTCAGCCCCAGGATCTTGATAATGAAAACGTTGCAGGTCTTGGAAAATGGCAACAAAAGCGCAAAATATTTTTTGGGAGAAATCTTAGTATTTATTTTCACTACTTAAATATAAAAGCTATACATATTTGGTATCTATGAAGTCGTACTGACCTGGGAAATCATACTGCCAAGACGGTTTTACCATATATTAAATATGGTAAATGTTAACCCAAAAAACAATTGCGGAATTGTTGAATTCAACTTTTTTTGCAATTTGACCGCACTTGGCATTTTTTATGGTTCTCCAGTATAATATGTGGCAGAATAAATGGTGTCATTTAAAAGTACAACTTGTCCCACAAAAAACAAGCCTTCATATTTCTATATTGATGAAAAAAATGGTATGACTCTTTGAAGAAAGGGTGGAAAAAACAAAAATGAGAAACGGAAATTTGCCGAATGGTGAATGGGTTAATTCTTATAAGCTGAGATGGAATAAAGTCTGGAGCACATCCCATTGTTCTACTTCTTGCTATGTAATTCCAAGTTTAAAAAGGAGTAGTAATGTGTGTGGATTTGTATGCAATTATATCTAAGCCATATTTGCTAATTAATTAATTGCATCTTTTTAAAAAGTGCTAAAAAGTAATGTTTCACTCTCATTCATGCCCACTTAGGGAAAACTGCTAAGTAAGGCACAAAAAATAGTTAAACATTTTTTTGTAACTTTGTCTCATAGCAAGTAGATTAGTTTTTAGTGCAATTTTACCAGGATTCTGGTCCATTCTGATTAGTAAGTCATATGATTCTTAAGCCCAGTGTTAGCAATTAAAGATAATGATCAGACCCCAACTTTTTTGCATCTGTCCCTTATTACTTATCAAATACAGTATATGTTTTCAAAAACTTGCGGATAGAAGGAAATAAGTGCATGTAATGCACATTGTAAATTCCTACACCTAGTGAAAGAATCTTACTTAGTTCTGTTACTTATTGTAAACATATGACAATAGATTTAATATATGTGATTAATTACCAAATTGTTAATTATCATGACGGTGTGCAGTTTAATAGATATTAGCGTGAGATTATAATTATTGAGAAACATAATCAGCTATCAAATAACAGCATGAAACATATTCTTTATGGCCCATTTTAAATTGTTTCATTGACAGTAATTCATAGGAGACTCAAGACACTAAATCTTGAATTTAAGGGAACTTAGGAGAAATTTCAATGTTATTCATTGTAAATTAATCCTCACAAACATAATAATAATTGTCTTAATTATGTTTATTGCTTTAGGATAATTTAACCGATTTTCCGGACATTTTGATGCATTGTAATCTGCATACAATACAAAAACAATTATTTTTATGATATCGAAGATCATAGATACTTAGAGTAATTGATTTCGATTTTAGTCCTTATGAGCTTACGTTAATGCAAAGAAAAACAGGTTTTATCCTGCCACCAGCAGCTAGGAAAATAGAACGGGTATACTTTACAATAAATCAATATCGAGTAACTCAACTGAAATCCCCTGCTTATCATTACAGTGAAGAAGTCTAGGAGGAGGTATAAATGGAATGCAAATACTAATTGCAAGTCTAATTTGCTGTCTTCAGTTAACTCATTTGCCTTTCAGCCTACAGTGTCTGGAAATCTGCAATTTAAACACTGTGATCTGGAAAAGTGTTACATGCTCTGAACTGCTGTATACACGGCTTCTGCTACATTATCTTGACACGTTTAACACGTGTGAATTGCTTTTATGTCTAGTTTGCTTAGTTTACCTTTGTATAAAAATAATTTGAAGTTGTTTTCCAGTTGCAAGCTGTCATTAGTGCTATGATTTTTACGTTTCATTATATTTTAAATGTCTAAGTTCTTATGCCCAAAGTATTTGTACTTATAAGTGTACAGTGGGGAAAATAAGTATTTAGTCAGACACCAATTGTGCAAGTTCTCCCACATAAAAAGATGAGAGAGGCCTGTAACTGACATCATAGGTGACCACAATTATGTGAGACAAAATGAGAAAACAAATCCAGAAAATCTCCTTGTCTAATTTGGTAAGATTTTTTTTGCAAATTATGGTGGAAAATAAGTATTTGTTAAATAACAAAAGTTCATTACAATATTTTGTTATATATTCTTTGCAGGCAATGACAAAGGTCAAACGTTTTCTGTAAGTCTTCATAAGGTTGTCACACACTGTTGGTGGTATGTTGGCCCATTCCTTCATGCAGATCTCTTCTAGGCCACTGATGTTTTGGGCCTGTTGCTGGGCAACACGGACTTTCAACTCCCTTTTTTTCCAACTGTATCTGACAGCAGGTTTTTTCTATGCAGTGAGCTGGAGGAAAAAAAGTGCAATCTGGAGTTTTATCCGAGAAAGATGATTAAAAAAAAATGTTGGAAATGTACACCTTGGCAGGTTGTGTAAGTCACAAGCAACTGGAAATACCAAAATGACAGTTGCAGCAGCCCTATGAATGTAACAGCAAACACCAGGAGAAAAAGAATGGGTATGATTGCCATGCTGCCGTAGTCAGAGAAACATCCAAGAGTAGGTCAATATGGATTTATTTCTACGCATTTCATAGAGAACCCTCTCCGAAAAGATTCTAGTCATCTAATAAGTCTTTTAAAAATATAAAATGGAAGGAATCCTATGTAATAATATCTATTGATATATCTGCTCTATACACAAACTCATGAATTAGGATTGTTTGGTTTCAATCAATTTCTTTCTCAAGACCCGAGGATACCTACCTCTCAAAAATGATTCATCCTTCATGGATTATCAATCATTTTACATAACAATTTTTTCACCTTTTCTGATAAGATGTACCAACAAACACTAGGTACAGCAATGGGTTCAAAGGTGACATGTACTTATGCAAATTTATTTATGGCCACATCTATTTATCTATGGTACCCTTTCTTTCAAAATATCATACTATACAAAAGATATATAGATGATCTGATCTTCATTTGAGATGATTCAAATAACAATCTACATAGTCTCATCACATGGGTTCAGGATAATAATTGTGGACTATCTTTTACACCTTTCTGCAGCAGGGATAACATTATTTTTTTGGATTTAATTATTTCAGATGCTAAAGATATGATCATCATGAAAACATATTTTAAATCCGTAGATGCTAATGAATGTTAATTTCAAGAGCAGCCACTATAACAAATGGCTGGAAAATATACCCAATAACCAATTCCAAAGAATACGGCCAAATTGTACTTGGTTGGAAGACTGCAAGATCCAATATAAAATTCTATATGACAAATTCTGCGAGAAAGAATATCCGAGAAAAAAGATAAAAAGGGCAATGCCAAAGGGGGAAAAATGGAACAATCTGATTTTATTAGAAATAAAAATATTTCATCCATCACTACAGAAAATTTTTAGATGAACTTTATCCCCACTTTTAATCTTGATAATTATAAAATCAGAAATATACTACAAAGACACTGGGGCATTTTTAGAAATGATCATTTGCTAAAAAATATCATACCCGTCAGTTCGGGGATCACTTTCAGAAGGTCACAAACCCTTAAAAATATCATATCACCCAGTAGATTAAGGGACCTAGATCCTACCAGTCTCCCCACAATTAGCATTTCCCAAGAGAGTTTCAAATGCTTTTCTCACAATTGTCTCTGCTGCAAAATTATATCGCATAATGTCACAGTTTTTCCCACTTACATTAGGGAAAACAATATTTATTTTTTCCATTCTGACAAATATGACATGTCAATCAGACTATGTAATCTATCTAGTGGAATGTCCCTGGGAAAAAAGATATGTTGGACGTACGGCCCAACCCTTACATAAACGTCTCAATTCCCACAGACACAGTACAACATCAGGAAAGGTTTCATGCTTCATGGTCTATAGAAGAATTTTCTCATGGCACATTACAAATATTCATATCTCCTTAAGGTTACTCCTATTGAACATATACAACACACCACTCCTAATCGTTTGGATATTTTGAGTAAAAAGGAGACATACTGAGTATATAAGCTAAATACATTAAGACCAAGAGGTCTAAATTAAATTACAGATCTTTTTTATTAAAAATATTTTTTGTGTTAAAAAGACTTTTTAAATCATCAAAAAGCACAATAGTTTTTTTATCTGTCAATAAATTTATATATATATATATATATATATATATATATATATATATATATATATATATATATACAGTTAGGTCCAGAAATATTTGGACAGTGACACAAGTTTTGTTATTTTAGCTGTTTACAAAAACATGTTCAGAAATACAATTTTATATATATAATATGGGCTGAAAGTGCACACTCCCATCTGCAATATGAGAGTTTTCACATCCAAATCGGGGAAAGGGTTTAGGAATCATAGCTCTGTAATGCATAGCCTCCTCTTTTTAAAGGGACCAAAAGTAATTGGACAAGGGACTCTAAGGGCTGCAATTAACTCTGAAGGCGTCTCCCTCGTTAACCTGTAATCAATGAAGTAGTTAAAAGGTCTGGGGTTGATTACAGGTGTGTGGTTTTGCATTTGGAAGCTGTTGCTGTGACCAGACAACATGCGGTCTAAGGAACTCTCAATTGAGGTGAAGCAGAACATCCTGAGGCTGAAAAAAAAGAAAAAATCCATCAGAAAGATAGCAGACATGCTTGGAGTAGCAACATCAACAGTCGGGTACATTTTGAGAAAAAAGGAATTGACTGGTGAGCTTGGGAACTCAAAAAGGCCTGGGCGTCCACGGATGACAACAGTGGTGGATGATCGCCGCATACTTTCTTTGGTGAAGAAGAACCCGTTCACAACATCAACTGAAGTCCAGAACACTCTCAGTGAAGTAGGTGTATCTGTCTCTAAGTCAACAGTAAAGAGAAGACTCCATGAAAGTAAATACAAAGGGTTCACATCTAGATGCAAACCATTCATCAATTCCAAAAAAAAACAGGCCAGAGTTGAATTTGCTGAAAAACACCTCATGAAGCCAGCTCAGTTCTGGAAAAGTATTCTATGGACAGATGAGACCAAGATCAACCTGTACCAGAATGATGGGAAGAAAAAAGTTTGGAGAAGAAAGGGAACGACACATGATCCAAGGCACACCACATCCTCTGTAAAACATGGTGGAGGCAACGTGATGGCATGGGCATGCATGGCTTTCAAGGGCACTGGGTCACTTGTGTTTATTGATGACATAACAGCAGACAAGAGTAGGCGGATGAATTCTGAAGTGTACCGGGATATACTTTCAGCCCAGATTCAGCCAAATGCCGCAAAGTTGATCGGACGGCGCTTCATAGTACAGATGGACAATGACCCTAAGCATACAGCCAAAGCTACCCAGGAGTTCATGAGTGCAAAAAAGTGGAACATTCTGCAATGGCCAAGTCAATCACCAGATCTTAACCCAATTGAGCATGCATTTCACTTGCTCAAATCCAGACTTAAGACGGAAAGACCCACAAACAAGCAAGACCTGAAGGCTGCGGCTGTAAAGGCCTGGCAAAGCATTAAGAAGGAGGACACCCAGCGTTTGGTGATGTCCATGGGTTCCAGACTTAAGGCAGTGATTGCCTCCAAAGGATTCGCAACAAAATATTGAAAATAAAAATATTTTGTTTGGGTTTGGTTTATTTGTCCAATTACTTTTGACCTCCTAAAATGTGGAGTGTTTGTAAAGAAATGTGTACAATTCCTACAATTTCTATCAGATATTTTTGTTCAAACCTTCAAATTAAACGTTACAATCTGCACTTGAATTCTGTTGTAGAGGTTTCATTTCAAATCCAATGTGGTGGCATGCAGAGCCCAACTCGCGAAAATTGTGTCACTGTACAAATATTTCTGGACCTATCTGTATATATTAATTATTATTAATATATATATATATATATATATATATATATATATATATATATATATATATATATATATATCCCATGAAATAGAACACTTTACATATAAATAATCATAGATGTTCCCATTTTTAACCAGATAGGTTTTATATACACATGTTATACTAATATACAGTAATATGAAAATGTTTGGGCACCCCTATTAATGTTAAACTTTTTTCTTTATAACAATTTGGGTTTTTGCAACAACTATTTCAGTTTCATATATCTAATACGATTGAAATGAGGTTTATTGTACTAACAGAAAATGTGCAATCCGCATTTAAACAAAATTTGACCAGTGCAAAAGTATGGGCATCCTTATCAAATTCTTGATTTGAACACTCCTAACTACTTTTTACTGACTTACTAAAGCACTAAATTGGTATTGTAACCTCATTGAGCTTTGAACTTCATAGGCAGATGTTTCTAATCATGAGAAAAGGTATTTAAGGTGGCCACTTGCAAGTTGTTTTCCTATTTGAATCTCCTATGAAGAGTTGCATCACGGGCTCCTCAAAACAACTCTCAAATGATCTGAAAACAAAGATTATTCAACATAGTTGTTCAGGGGAAGGATACAAAAAATTGGCTCAGAGATTTAAACTGTCAGTTTCCACTGTGAGGAACAAAGTAAGGAAATGGAAGAACACAGGTACAGTTCTTGTTAAGCCCAGAAGTGGCAGGCCAAGAAAAATATCAGAAAGGCAGAGAAGAAGAATGGTGAGAACAGTCAAGGACAATCCACAGACCACCTCCAAAGACCTGCAGCATCATCTTGCTGCAGATGGTGTGAATGTGCATCGGTCAACAATACAGCGCACGTTGCACAAGTAGAAGCTGTATGGGAGAGTGATGCGAAAGAAGCCGTTTCTGCAAGCACGCCACAAACAGAGTCGCCTGAGGTATGCAAAAGCACATTTGGACAGGCCAGTTACATTTTGGAAGAAGGTCCTGTGGACTGATGAAACAAACATTGAGTTGTTTGGTCATACAAAAAGGCGTTATGCATGGAGGCAAAAAAACACGGCATTCCAAGAAAAGCACTTGCTACCCACAGTAAAATTTGGTGGAGGTTCCATCACGCTTCGGGGCTGTGTGGCCAATGCCGGCACCGGGAATCTTGTTAAAATTGAGGGTCACAATGATTCAACTCAGTATCAGCAGATTCTTGACAATAATGTGCAAGAATCAGTGGCGAAGTTGAAGTTACACAGCAAGACAATGATCCAAAACACCACTCCAAATCTTCCCAGGCATTCATGCAGAGGAACAATTACAATGTTCTGGAATGGCCATGCCAGTCCCCAGACCTGAATATCATTGAAAATCTGTGGGATGATTTGAAGCGGGCTGTCCATGCTCGGTGACCATCAAACTTAATTGAACTGGAATTGTTTTGTAAACAGGAATGGTCAAATATACCTTCATCCAGGATCCAGGAACTTATTAAAAGCTACAAGAAGCAACTAGAGGCTGTTATTTTTGCAAAAGGAGGATCTACAAAATATTAATGTCATTTTTATGTTGAGGTGCCCATACTTTTGCACTGGTCAAATTTAGTTTAAATGCGGATTGCACATTTTCTGTTAGTACAATAAACCTCATTCCAATCCAGAAATATTACTCAGTCCATCAGTTATTAGATATATGAAGCTGAAATAGCTGTTGCAAAAACCCAAATTGTTACAAAGAAAAAAGGTTAACATTATTAGGGGTGCCCAAACTTTTTTATATGACTGTAAATATATATATATATATTTGATATACTTTTCAGGAGAGGAAAGAAAAATTTGACACACCCATTTTTATGTAAAAATAGCTTTTAAAATAAATTAATTTAAATAAAGTATTTGCATACTGCTCTTAAGGTCCAGTCACACTAAGCAACTTACCAGCGATCCCAACAACGATAGGGATTGCTGGTAAGTTGCTAGGAGGTTGCTGGTGAGCTGTCACACTGCGACGCTCCAGCGATCCCACCAGCAACCTGACCTGGCAGGGATCGCTGGAGCGTGGCTACACGAGTTGCTGGTGAGCTCACCAGCAACCAGTGACCAGCCCCCAGTCTCCTAGTTACAGCACACATCAGGTTAATTAACCCGATGTGTGCTGCAGCTAAATGTGCACAGAGCAGGGAGCAGCGCACACTGCTTAGCGCTGGCTCCTTGCTCTCCTAGTTACAGCACACATCGGGTTAATTACCTGATGTGTGCTGCAGCTACATGTGCACAGAGCAGGAGCCGGCACTGACAGTGAGAGCGGAGGAGGCTGGTAACAAAGGTAAATATCGGGTAACCAAGGACAGGGCTTCTTGGTTACCCGATGTTTACATTAGTTACCAGCCTCCGCAGAAGCTGGCTCCCTGCTCACTGCACATTAGTTGTTGCTGTCTCGCTGTCACACACAGCGATCTGTGCTTCACAGCAGGACAGCAACAACTAAAAAATGGCCCAGGACATTCAGCAACAACCAACGACCTCACAGCAGGGGCCAGGTTGTTGCTGGATGTCACACACAGCAACATCGCTAGCAACGTCACAAAAGTTGTTCGTTACCAGCGATGTTGCTAGCGATGTTGCTTAGTGTGACGGGGCCTTTAGAGTTTCTAAAGCCATCATCCTTATTGTTTTCTATGCCCCTTATCGCAAACGAAATCACAATAGGCTAATTATGTGGGGGGGTTTGCTCCATTTTTTAGAATGTCACTTCCACACTGCAAGATGTAGATTTCTCTGTTTTTTTTCTGATAGAGCTACCACTAATCCAAGTAGTTCAGTTGGCTAACATACTGACACACAAAAAAACTGCTTCCATATTACAATGGGGTTCAGGACTATAGACATACATTTTAAAAATATTTTTTTTGCTCCATTCTTGTTATTCACCTTTTAGAATTTCATTTCCACACTGCAAGTTGCAGATCTCTGCTTTTTTCACACAGGGAACCCCTAACCCACGTAGCTCAGTTGGCTAATATACTGTTAAAAAAAAAACCTTCCATATCACAGTGGGGTTCTCGACCATAGACAAACATTTTGGAAAATGTTTATGTGGGTTTTTTTTGTAGTTTGTTTCTAGCAGTTTTCATATGTATAAAATTGTACAGGTGCAATTTTTCATTTGTGTGCTTTACATATTTATTGTTTGTATCATACCAACTATCCATGTATAAAATGCTGATGTTTTGTGTTTTCTGATACTGTTTTGTCTCACAGTATACTTTTTTTTTCAAAATTTAAGGGGCGGTGCTTTGAGATATTTGGTCCCTATATATACCCAGTGTCACGGGGTTCTTCTCCCATATCACACGATCAACAGAGTGAGAGATGGCGGTACAATCCAAAGAGAATTTATTCCAAGCAAATCAAAACGGTCCATAAGATAATCCACAAAACAGAGGGTAAATTGAATCCAGTAACACAAATATAGTCCGGTAAGGATAAATGTCCAGGTCTCTCTCTGAGAAGTCTAAGCTTCTACCAGAGGATCAATCTTCCTGCCTCTTTCTTGAAGTTCTCCAACAGACTGCTAATCTCCAAGTAAAACAGAGCGTTTAATTGATTCCCTGGACCCCTCCCCCAGACCTAGGGACAGAAACACTGTAGGGGGTGATTATCTACAGACAAAAGAATGTACACATAAGCAGTACAAATAATGGATAGTGAACCACGCCTAAACATGAACCCACACAAAATGGTACAGGACCCAAAATATCCCACCATCACAACCTCTCCCTCCTTTTTAATAAGTGAGTATGCCATGAGGTCTACAGAGACCTCTGGCCATCTTACTTAAGTCCATGTTGCTCAGCTGTGAATAGTCTGTGGTTCTTCTTGCTGGGACAATCCATCAGCATTCCGCTGTTGGCTTCCACACTTGTATTGGATGGAAAAGCTGTAGATAGTCCCTTGTATAGCGGTATGGTTGGAAGGAAAAGCTTCCCTTTGTGTCCTCCTTCACTCAAACTGTGTTTCCTGCACCCACAAATCAACATTGTAGATCTCCCATATCATTTCCTAGGAGACTATCTGCAGGCAGGCCGCTCATCACCCCAACCACACATTGCTTGACTCCAAAGCCAAAGTCCAGATTCACAGTCGCCTTTGGAATATTCCTTTTTTGTCCTCCAGCTAATTCAATAACAATCCCTGCTCCAGAATGTATTGCCTCTGGCCGAACCACCCGGGGATCAACTATTGTGAGAAATGCCCCAGAGTCACAAAATCCAATGACTCTCTATCCATCCAGCACAACTTCCTGTAAGTGCTTACTTTGATGGTGAGAGGAACTCGGGGCTGTGGCTCTCACCCCATAAACCCCCAGTGGCTGACCACGAGTGCCTGAGTCATTAGGCAAGTCCACTTGAAGGAGTGAGAACTCTTCCCACCGTGTATTAAGCTGTAGAGAACCAACAGGTCGATTTGTTGCAAAGTGATTCCTCAATCGACCAGCAGGGCCAGTGTTTTGCAAATGTCCAGGTTGCCCACATCGATAACATCTCCTCTGCGTCAGACTCCTTCTAATGTGCATTCTGAAGAAGGCAGTAGGGTCATTCCATGTCAAGTGGACCAGTTTTAAAAATCGTCCCCACTCGATCTTCTCCGATTTTGTTGAAAATTTATAAGGATGTACATGTATGTTTGAAAAGAGGTTCTGTAAATTTTTAGGGCCAGATCTCAAATACATTCGGCACTGTTGACCTTGAGGGTCCACCAAGCCTGCGGCTTCAGCTAAGAGGATTTTGCAAACTTTGGCACTTAGCCAGTAGAGTTCTATACTGGCTATGATGCTGAAATTTGATATACTCGCTCAACTTTTGCTGCTAAACACGATAAAACTATTACCAGCTATGACAAAAGAATTTTGGCTGCAATTTTGTGTCAAAGTAGCTTGTAAAACACCTCGCATAAAATTTTTGCCTAACTTTGCTCATATATAACTCAAGACCAAAAACCAATAGTAACTGGTGCTTTGCCCTGTACACCAAACATCTACATGACTTTGCATTGCTGCAATATCACGCTCAAAGCATATGTATTTGTGGAAATATTCACACCCACATATGATGAAAAACTTAAAATACCCTAATGTTACCTATTTTTAGGTTAAATTTCTCAAAAAGGGTACCCCTAAAATATATTAATTCTGATATCATTAGAAAGAGCACATGTTTCTCTACAAGGATCATTGGGGGTTTTTTTGGAGTCTCTCAGTTTAAGAAAAGAAAAATGCCACTGAACATGGTGTTATTTATTAATACGCAATGAATGGTAACTGCACTATTCAAACCCTTGCGTTGGTCCATGGTGGTTATACCACAACCAATTCCCTAAGAATTGGTCTTATAATCCTATTAAGAATTGTAATAATGCTGTCTTTTGAGAATTAGCAGCCCCATCGCCTAGGAGCCATGGCCAATAGCCGTGCAAGGCCAGCCGCGGGCGGTCTCTTTATCGCAGGTTCCGAAGCCTGAAGGTGGGTGTCTTTGCCTAGGATCCCAAGCCTAATATTGGGTATCTTTTATTGGTTCCCAAGCCATAATGTTCAGTCTAAGTGGTCTGGAATTGTTGCTGAATTTGCAACATAATGGGTTCAGAGAAGCTGTATTGTCGGCCCATTGCTGTTGCAGCTGGTGCTGGAATTATTGCAATGATTGACTGCTCGGGAATCCAGCATGTATCATTTCTCACAGGCCAGTGAAAGAAGCTAGCTGGTCCATGAGGATGCATACAATTTATTAATGCATCATGGTCGTCGACTGAAATTTCAGAAATATTTCCAATCCACCAGTTCCTATCGTAAATGCAAGAAATGTATTGCCCTGGCTGGAGATTTGCAATTGGAACAAAAGGCATTTCTGATCTGACAGATCCATCTACATGGGCAATGAAAGATGATGGCTCATTTCACACCCTTGAAATGCCAATCTTTTTGTCATCAATTGGCACAAACTGGTGATTTTCTCTTGTTCCAGAAATTGTATGTCCATCTTTGAACCTTTCCTCTTGAACTACCAGTATTTCGTCAATTTTTTCTTTTGGAACAAAAAAAAACTTGATTCCATGCAGTTGCTCATTGCAAAAGTTGAATAAATCCACCTGGGTCAGTATTTGGTTTTCAGTTGGGCGTTGAAGACTGGCACGAGCTGCCAACCTCTTTGCTGTCCCTCCAATCCCATCACAGGGCGACTTTCCATGACTGGTACCAAAAAAATTCCATTCAGCGCTGATATTGAAATCAGCATTGTGGTGGCACAAGTTGAGAAAAATTTTGAAATTTTTGTACTGGGCTGCAGATCCATCGCTGAAGTAGTGGATATGATGAATTCCATAGATGAGAGTCTTGAGATACTCCACAATTACAACTGTGTCATGTCATGAGCAATCACTGATTAGTTATTATTAGTTATTATTATTAGTCAATAACTTTTCATAAATAAAAAGGTTTATAGGTTTTTGATTATAATAGACATTGCTAGCAACAATACAACTCTGTAACATGTGATAAGAATCTGAAAATCAAGCACAAAATCAATGCATTACGGGCATAAATAACACCATGTTCAGTGGCATTTTTCTTTTCTTAAACTGAGAGACTCCAAAAAAAACCCCAATGATCCTTGTAGAGAAAAATTTGCTCTTTCTAATGATATCAGAATTAATATATTTTAGGGGTACCCTTTTTGAGAAATTTGACCTAATAATAGGTAAAATTCGGGTTTTTTAAGTTTTTCATCATATGTGGGTGTGAATATTTCCACAAATACATATGCTTTGACCGTGATATTGCAGCAATGCAAAGTCATGTAGATGTTTGGTGTACAGGGCAAAGCACCAGTTACTATTGGTTTTTGGTCTTGAGTTATATATGGGCAAAGTTAGGCATAAATTTTATGCAAGGCATTTTACAAGCTACTTTGACACAAAATTGCGGCCGAAATATTGTTTTGTCATAGCCGGTAATAATTTTATCGTGTTTAGCAGCAAAAGTTGAGCTAGTATGCCAAACTTCAGCATCATAGCCAGTATAGAACTCTGATGGCTATGTGCCAAAGCTTGCAAAATCCTCTTAGCTGCAGCCGCAGGCTTGGTGGACCCTCAAGGTCAACAGTGCCCAATGTATTTGAGATCTGGCCCTAAAAACTTACAGAACCTCTTTTCAAACATACAAGTACATCATTATAAATTTTCAGCAAAATCGGAGAAGGTCGAGTGGGGACCACTGGTCCACTTGACATGGAATGACCCACTAGGAGAACTTGGTGACAAAGGCCGAAGTCCATACACTCCAACAGGGGCATCTATGGTGCAGGGGTCAGCGGTACACTCCGGTGGAGGTGGTGGTAACTAGAGTTGAGCGCGGCTCGCGGTTCGAGGTTCTCCAGTTCGCTGGTCGAGTGATTTTGGGGGCTGTTCTAGATCGAACCAGAACTCGAGCTTTTTGCTAAAGCTCGATAGTTCTAGATACGTTCGAGAACGGTTCTAGCAGCAAAAAGCAGGGCTTTTTACAGCTACAGTGTGCAGGAGCCATCACTGGCAGCCTGCCAGAAGCTGGTAACCAAGATAAAAATCGGGTAATCAAGCAAAGCGCTTTGGTTAGTAACCCGATGTGTATCCTAGTTACGTGCCCACACTTCCCCGCTCAGCTCACTCCGCCCCCTCCTGCACGCGGCATGTACACACACAAACACATGCACGCACATACACACACACACACTCACACTCACCTGTCCCCAGCCAAGCAGTCCACAACACTGACGTGCTCAGCGCCACCCACTTCGCACTCCGCCGCCAGCACACATGGCTCCGCCCACCTGCACTCTGCACACATGGTCCCGCTCGGCTTACCTGCGGTGATGAAGTCCCGACCTCAGCGCTGTCACTGTCCTCCATGGCCGCCACTTGTCACATCACCTTCTCTCGCTTTCGACCCGAGACTGACTAGCGGTGACGTCACGGGCCGCTCGCGATACTTGGCTGTGAAGGCGGCGGTCATTGAACTCAGTGGCAGGTGCTGTTAGCAGTGCAGGAGATCAGCGCAGGTAATATACCTCGCTGACAGCAGCACTTGTCATCCCCTGCAGTGACCTGGGCTGACCCATTGATGTTAGCTCAGGTCACTGCACTGCTCTCCCAGCCAATGGGGAACATCCTGCTCTTCATTGACTGTGACAGTGTGGATCGTCATGGCAACCCCTTGGATTACACCAGACCTGGATTTGTTTTTCTTTCTAATAAATTGGTTAAAGAGGGAATGTATTGGGGAGTGTTTTTTCAAATAAAAATGTGTTTGTCGTCTATTTTTTTTTATTACTGACTGGGTTGGTGATGTTGGGTATCTGATAGACGCCTGACCTCACCAACCCCAGGGCTTGATGCCAGGTGACATTACACATCTGGTATTAACCCCGTATATTACCCCGTTTGCCACCACACCAGGGCACGGGATGAGCTGGGGCGAAGCACCAGGATTGGCACATCTAATGGATGCGCCACTTCTGGGGCGGCTGCAGCCTGCTATTTTTAGGCTGGGGAGAGTCCAATAACCATGGACTTCCCTAGTCTGAGAATATCAGACCCCAGCTGTCTGCTTTTCTTTGGCTGGTGATCCAATTTTGGGGGGACCCCTACGTGTTTTTTTTTTAATTATTTATTTAATTTAAAATAACAGCTTGGGGTGCCCTCAGTTTTGGATTACCAGCCAAGGTGAGGCTGCCAGCTGTGGTCTGCAGGCTGCAGCCGTCTGCTTTACCCTAGCTGGCTACAAAAATAGGGGGAACCCTACGTCATTTTTGTTTTTCATTTTTTTGGCTAAATACAAAGCTAAGCACCCCTTAGTGCCACATGAAAGGCACCAAAGGGTGCAAAATTACAAAATGCAGGAGAGTGGGACATTATGTGTCTCTCTGCCATTATAATGACAGAAAAGACTGATATGAAGTGCACAAGCACAAGAAAATCCCCAGAGCGCTCTACGCTGTGAAAAGCAGTAGAAAATGGCACTGGAGTGAACATGTGACCGCCTCATGTAGGATGAAGCTATGGATCCTGGGTAAATTTATGTATTTTCCCTCCTTCAGTTTTTTTTTAGTACACAAAAAAAACGGAAGGCACACAGGTGACAAACAGATGACATACGGACCGTCTGCGGAACGGAAACGGATGCCACACGGATGCACCCGTGAAAAAAACCGGACTGTTTTTTGCAGACCGCAAAAATGGATCGGTCGTGTTAATGTAGCCTTATTCCAATCTGTCGTTTATAAACAGCAGGCAGAAATAAGTGAATAACGCCCCCCAGCGTCAGAAAATCTCCGGGGTTTCAGGGCTAGCTGAGACCCTGGAGATCATGATTCAGGACGGTTTTTCCGGTCTCCGCTCACGTGATCACAGGTATACACCGTACACCGATGATCACGTTACAGTAAATGACAGCGCTGGTAAAAAATTATTTGTCTCCCATCAGGCATGAACAAACATGATAAATCTCCTCCCCGGTCCCCTCCGGTCCCCCGGTGTCGCCAAAGTGCGCCCCCTGATGCCCTCCCAGAAATCCAAGATGGCCGCACGCACAGCAGCGCGCCGGCCACATTCACCCTACTCCTCTGATTTCTGTCGCATGTGCCATGACACATGCGACAGAAAACTCCTCCCCAGGCCCTGCCAGGTCACCCCTATAACCCCACCGGTGTTCCCCGGTGTCCCACGGTATCTGTGCAGAGTTGATCCCCACACGGCCCTCTCCTTCACAATAGACGCTGCCGCATGCACAGAGCGGCTGTCAGCTCAGCTTCCTGTGTTCAGACACAGTGAGTGGTGGTTATGCATCTGTAAGCTAAATGGGCGGCACGGTGGCTCAGTGGTTAGCACTGCAGTCTTGCAGCGCTGAGGTCCTGGGTTCAATTCTCACCAAGGACACCATCTGCAAGGAGTTTGTATGTTCTTCTGTGTTTGTGTGGGTTTCCTCCCACACTCCAAAGACATACAGCGCTATGGAATTAATAACGCTGAATAAATTATTATTATTACTGCAATGCCCTGCTCATGAGGTAAGGAACATAATTGATCAGGAGAGCTATATACTACATTTCCAAATGGAGGGATTTGCTTTTATAGATTCCCTGCTGAACGACTACCAAACATGAGATTCCATTATACGCCACAAGAAAACAAATCTAAATAGCGAGCTCTGTTGTTAAGTATTCATTCAGCTGGATAACTGGACTTAAAGGGGTATTCCATCTCCAAGATCCTATCTCCAATATATAGTAGGTGGAATAGCAATAATATCAGCAAATATCAATATTTGGAAATGTAGAATAGTTCTCCTGATTAGGCATGCCCTTACCTCATGAGCAGGGCATTGCAGCTTTGGTAGCAACCATTACGACATAGACTCTGCTGCTGTGGACCCGGGGAGAGTGAGTGCAGATTCATTGCACCCACACTCCTCACATGAAGGGTCTGCACTCCGAGAAAATGAGGGATACGTTCCCTGAGTGTCTCCCCCCCATATTCTAGATGGTCCAGAGTCGTCGTGGGACCCCTTTATTTTTTTTCTTACAATAAATTGGTGAAAGAGGAAATGTTTTGGGGACTGTTTTTTCAAATAAATTTCTTTTGTCGAATTTTTTTTGTTAGTACTGACAGTTTATGATGTTGGGTATCTAATAGGCGCCTTGACATCACAAACTGCTGGGCTTGATCTTAGGTGACTTTACAGCTAGTATCAACCCGATTTATTACCCCGTTTGCCACTGCACCAGGGCACGGGATGAGCTGGGGTGAAGCGCCAGGATTGGCGCATCTAGTGGATGCGCCACGTCTGGGGTGCGTGCGGCCTGCTATTTTTAGGCTGTGAAGGTCCAATAACTATGGACCTTCCCACCCAGAGAATACCAGACCACAGCTGTCCGCTTTACCTTGGCTGGTGATCCAATTTGGGGGGGACCCTACTTTTATTGTGTATTATTAATATTTATAAAATAATTATAAAAAAGAGCCTGAGGGGACCTCCACATTGGATCCCCAACCACGGTAAAGCTGCCAGCTGTGGTTTTCAGGCTACAGCCGTCTGCTTTACCCTAGCTGGCTATCAAAAATGGGGGTACCCAATGTCATATTTATTTTTAACTATTTTTTAAATAAAAAAAATTAATGGGCTTCCCTGTATTTTGATTGCCAACCAAGGTAACGGCAGGCAGATGGGGGTGGCAACCCATAGCTGTCTGCTTTATCTGCGCTGAGAATCAAAAATACCGCGGAGCGCTACGTCATTTTTTTAAAAAATTAATTTTTACAGCACTGTGATGTCCAGCAATCAAAATACAGGGAAGCCCATTTTGTTTTTAGTTATTTAAATAAATAATTAAAAAAAATATATATGGGCTCCCGCTGCATTTTTTGTATTGCTAGCTAAGGGTAATCCAAGCAGCTACTGGCTGCTAACCCCCACTGCTTGGTGTTACCTTCACTGGCAATGGAAAATCCAGGGAAGCATTTTTTTTTTTTTTTGCCAAAAAACTACAAAAAAAGGACGTGAGCTTCGCCATATTTTTGTATGCTAGCCAGGTATAGCAGGCAGGTGCTGGAAGAGTTGGATACAGCGCCAGAAGATGGCGCTTCTATGAAAGTGCCATTTTCTGAGGCGGCTGCAGACTGCAATTCGCAGCAGTGGGGCCCAGAAAGCTCAGGCCAACCTGTGCTGCGGATTCCAATCCCCAGCTGCCTAGTTGTACCTGGCTGGACACAAAAATGGGGCGAAGCCTACGTCATTTGTTTTCTAATTATTTCATGAAATTCATGAAATAATTAAAAAAGAGCTTCCCTTTATTTTTGGTTCCCAGCCGGGTACAAATAGGCAACTGGGGGTTTGGGGCAGCCGTACCTGCCTGCTGTACCTGGCTAGCATACAAAAATATGGCGAAGCCCACATAATTTTTTCAGGGGGCAAAAAACTTCTGCATACAGTCCTGGATGGAGTATGCTGAGCCTTGTAGTTTTGCAGCTGCTGTCTGTCTGTATGGAGAAGAGCAGACAGCAGCTGCAGAACTACAAGGCTCAGCATACTCCATCCAGGACTGTATGCAGAAGTTTTTTGCCCACCAAAAAAATGACGTGGGCTTCGCCATATTTTTGTATGCTAGCCAGGTACAGCAGGCAGCCACGGGCTGCCTCCAACCCCCAGTTGCCTATTTGTACCCGGCTGGGAACCAAAAATATAGGGAAGCCCGTTTTTTTAATTATTTCACTTATTTCATGAAATAATTAAAAAACAAATGACATGGGCTTCGCCCCATTTTTGTGTCCAGCCAGGTACAACTAGGCAGCTGGGGATTGGAATCCGCAGCACAGGTTAGCCCAAGGTTTCTGGGCGCCTCTGCTGCGAATTGCAGTCCGCAGCCGCCCCAGAAAATGGCGCTTTCATAGAAGCGCCATCATCTGGTGCTGTATCCAACTCTTCCAACAGCCCTGAAGCCGGGTGGCTTGTTGGGTAATAATGAGTTAATACTAGCTTTGTTTTACTAGCTAGTATTAAGCCAGAGATTCCTAATGTCAGGCACGTTTGACCCGGCCATTAAGAATCTCCAATAAAGGGTTAAAAAAAGACACCACACAGAGAAAAAATACTTTAATAGAAATAAATACAAAGACACATTAGAGACTCGATCTTTATTACCCACTGTCAGCCCTCCACGTTCCATGGTCTTCTGTCTTTCTCGTTCAACAAATGCAGCTCTGCTCCATCACTGCTGCATGGGGAAGACGCTGCTTCCCGTGCAGCCTTCACTCCGTGAGAGATCAGTGCTGCTGGCTGTTAGCGGTAACAGCGGTAACGCTGACAGACGTTGTACCATAGCAACGGTGCTCCGATCATGTAATTCCCGGAGCCGCGGTTAGCGGTGATGTCACCGCTAACTGCGTTGCTATGGCAATGGTGATCTCCGTTCATGACCGGCTGTGTCAGCCGGTCCCTAACGGAACTGGGAGTCGACCATGTGCTAGAGCATGTCGCCGGTACACGGCGATACACAAATGTGCACCGTGTAACGGAGAGTGCAATGACAGGACCTAGGACAGGACATGACGTCAAAGCCATGTGACCAGTCTGTAGCCAATGAGATAATAGCCACGTGACTGGTCACATGGCTATTTTGACGTCACGATAGGTCCTGCATCACTGCTGGCAGTGCTGGTCACTGGGAGGATTCAGCGATCATCAGATGGAATAGCGGCAGGAGACAGAGTGCAGGAGGGATCGCGGGGACCGGTATGTGTTATGGCAATGTTTATTAACTGTATGTGTACATTTATAATGCGTTTTTAATTGTTTGTGATTGCCTCCCATTATTTCCTATTGGTTCGAGTTCGGTTCATCGAACTGAACTCGAACGAGACCTCCGTTCGACGAACCGGACTCGAGCCGAACCACGGCCGGTTCGCTCATCTCTAGTGGTAACGCTTCCTCAGGCGGGATGGTTATGCACAAAATGCACCAGATGAGATGAAGGTGCGTGGGGGTCCCTCCAAGTCCTTGCGGGACAACTGGATTGCAGGTACGCAGGTTTCCTACACCCATAACATCTCCTCTCTGTGATTCCCCCAGGGCGTGGTCGGAACTGTTGTGGCCCAGGATTGTGAGCCGTGGTTGTCATCGGCCTGTGGCTGGTTGGAAGGGCAGATATAACTGGAGATGGCCGGGCAGCAGGAGCAGGCTGTGTATTATTGTCCATAAGCCCCCTCCATTGCGGTCGAAAAGTACTGTAAGGGCCTCATCAGCCAGGGCTGCAGCTCTATCCAAGGTGTACGGTGTGCGTTCTCTGACTCATTCCCGTATTTCTGAGGGACACTTGTAAAGAAATTGTTCTATAAGAAATACCTGTATAACGTCTTCCACAGTGAAGGCGTCTTCCGCTTCCAGACATCTCCGACATGCCTGGGACATCTTATGAGCATACATCCTAAATAATTCGCCTGTGATGCATGGGAGGTCTCGGAACTGTGCCCTATGTGAGTCTTTGGTGATGGCATGATAATCCAAGATAGTCCGCTTTACAATGTTGTAATCCCGGTTCTCTTGTGAGTCAATGGTGCGATAAGCCTCTGCCAAGCTTCCGTTCAGGAGTCCCACTAACAAACGCACCCAGCCAGAGTGGGGAACCTCCATCATGACACACTGCTGCTCAAAGTCCTTGAAGAACCCTTCCACATCTCCGGAAGCCTCATCAAATGGCTTGAAGTCCACCCAGGTGATCTGCACAGGCTCCTGAATCGCTTGGTTTACACTCCAACTCACATTACTCCCTCTGTCGGACTCCATTGCTTCTTGTCTCATCTGTGCTCGGCCAGCAGCCTGTTCCTTATATTCCTGAGATACACCGGAGCCAAGAGCTGCCATCTCTTCTTCGAGAAAAACTGTGGAGGAGAAAAGCGCAAAATAGGGTCTTATCTGGTGGATGAGGGGATATATGTGCAAAGACAGGTACTCACCTGCTACAGTTGTGACAGGCACAACTCCTATGCAAGCATGTAGGCAGATTACGCAGTGGTGGTCAGCAGCAGCCCCGATGGAGAAGTGTAGATCACAAAATGGGTGCAAGAAAAACGGGTTAAATGCTGCGCTAAAAAAAACACGGATCCAAGAGAAGTGATGAAATCCTTTCCTTTATTGGCACGAGTCAACGCGTTTCGAAGGCATAGCCGCCTTCTTCATCAGGACAAGACAGTACAAGAAAGAACAGCATCTGTTGCTGTTCTTTCTTGTACTGTCTTGTCCTGATGAAGAAGGCGGCTATGCCTTCGAAATGCGTTGACTTGTGCCAATAAAGGAAAGGATTTCATAGCTTCTCTTGGATCCGTGGTTTTTTTAGCGCAGCATTTAACCCGTTTTTCTTGCACCCATTTTGTGATCTCTTCTTCGAACCGCACCACCCACTGGCCTTTTGGGGCAGGGATCCCCGTCCCCATTGTTTGTCCGTCAGACATCTGGGAGGAGGTAGATTGGCTCTCACCCACAAGTAGATCAATTAAGGCTTCTTTACTCAGTACCTGGTAGCTCAGACCCAGATCTTTGGCTCTCTCCTTTAGACTGGAAGCAGTCCAGTTTCTGTCCTCACTCTGTTGGTGGATCTCCATTAGGCTGCACTCTGTTGATCTCACCACTGCCACCAGTTGTCACGGGGTCCTTCTCTCATATCACACGATCAACTGAGTGAGAGATGGCGGTACAATCCAAAGAGAATTTATTCCCAGCAAATCAAAACGGTCCATAAGATAATCCACAAAACAAAGGGTAAAATGAATCCAGTAACACAAATATAGTCCGGTAAGGATAAATATCCAGGTCTCTGTCTGAGAAGTCTCAGCTTCTACTAGAGGATCAATCTTCCTGCTTCATTCTTGAAGTTCTCCAACAGACTGCTAATTTCCAAGAAAAACAGAGAGTTTAGTTGAATCCCTGGACCCCTCCCCCAGACCTAGGGACAGAAACACTGTAGGGGGTTATTATCTACAGACAATAGAATGTACACATAAGCAGTACAAATAATGGATAGTGAACCGCGCCTAAACATGAACCCATACAAAATGGTACATGACCCAAAATATCCCACCATCACAACCAGCTATGTACACCTCCTTGTATTTGTTATTTTCCTGAGGAAGGAGAGGGTTTTCTCTGAAACATGTAGAAATAAATCACTGTTAACCTGGATGTTTCTCTGACTATGGCAGGGCAGGAAATCATACCCATTCTTCCTCTCCTGGTGTTTGCAGGTTTTTGCTATGTAATTTGAGAACAGCATGCTATGGGAGGTTTAAGCAGCAATCAACTGTGCTTCTCTTATTAGACTCCCTTCATTTGTTTACTTAAACTAAAGGTTTTATCACTTGGTCATTACCATTGCTATGACTAGCTGGCTTTTGCCATGTTGTCCTACATGCCCTCTCCTGTGATTGATGCCTGACTGTCAAATTATAATCTCTATAGAGCCTGGTGTGGGCAGAACAGTTCCCTGGGCTCAGCTACATAACTGAAGCTAAAAATGCAGATTGTGTCAGAATGGCTGCACCCAGTAATCTAAGTAATAGATCATTTAATTCAGAGTATCTTTGCCTACATCACGTTGCTCTCAGATGTGGTTGTAAAAACCTGCTTACAGATTCCCTTTAAATCATGTAATCTATGCATCTTTAGTAGAGATGAGCGCGGTTCACGGTTCGCCAGTTCGCGGTTCGAGTGATTTTGGGGGGTGTTCTAGTTAGAACTCAAACTCGAGCTTTTTGCTAAAAGCTCGACAGTTCAAGTTACATTCGAGAACGGTTCTATCAGCAAAACCAGGGCTTTTTACAGCTACAGTGTGCAGGGAGCCATCGCTGGCAGCCTGCGGTAAGCTGGTAACCAAGATAAACATCGGGTATCCAAGCAAAGCGCTTGGGTTAGTAACCCGATATTTACCCTGGTTATGTGTGCAGGGAGCCGACACTTCATCGCTCAGCTCGCTCCTCCCCCTCCTGCACGCGGCATGTACACACACACACACACTCACACTCACCTGTCCTCTGCCATGCAGTCCTCGGCTCTAACGTCCTCAGTGCCACATGGCCCCGCTAGGCTCCACCCACTTCGCACTCCACCGCCCGCACACATGGCCCCGCTAGGCTCCACCCACTTTGCACTCCGCCACCCGCACACATGGCCCTGCTAGGCTCCGCCCACCTGGCACTCTGCACACATGGCCCTGCCAGGGCCCGCCCACCCAGCACTCTGCACACATGGCCCCGCTAGGCTCTGCCCATCTGGCACTCTGCACACATGGCCCCGCTAGGTTCCACCCACCTTGCACTCAGCACATGGCCCCGCTAGGCTCCGCCAACCTGGCACTCTGCACACATGGCCCCGCTAGGCTCCGCCCACCTGGCACTCTGCACACATGGCCCCGCTAGGCTCCGCCCACCTGGCACTCTGCACACATGGCCCCGCTAGGCTTCGCCCACCTGGCACTCTGCACACATTACTCCGCTAGGCTTCGCCCACCTCGCACTCCGCACGCATTACCCCGCTCGGCTTACCTGTGGTGATGAAGTCCCGCCCTCCCGACCTCAGCGCTGACACTGTCTTCCATATCCGCTGCTTCACATCTCTCACTGTGGCCCGAGACTGTCACTAGTGGTGAAGTCACAGGCTCTCGCGGTACTTGGCTGTGAAGGTCATTGAACTCAGTGACAGGTCTGCTGTCAGCAGTGCAGGAGATCGTTACCGCAGGTAATGTACCTCGCTGACAGCAGCACTTATTATCCCCTGCAGTGACCTGGGCTAACCTATTGATGTTAGCTCAGGTCACTGCATTGCTCTCCCAGCCAATGGGGAACATTCTGTTCTTCATTGGCTGGGACAGTGACTATGGTATGGATCTTCATGGTAACCGCTTGGATTACAGCAGACGTGGATTTGTTTTGCTTTCTAATAAATTGGTTAAAGAGGGAATGTATTGGGCAGTGTTTTTTCAAATAAAAATGTGTTTGCCGTCTATTTTTTTTTTATTACTGACTGGGTTGGTGATGTTGGGTATCTGATAGACGCGTGACCTCACCAACCCCAGAGCTTGATGCCAAGTGACATTACACATCTGGTATTAACCCCATATATTAACCCGTTTGCCACCGCACCAGGGCACGGGATGAGCTGGGGCGAATCACCAGGATTGGCACATCTAATGGATGCGCCACTTCTGGGGCGACTGCGGCCTGCTATTTTAGGCTGGGGAGAGTCCAATAACCATGGACCTCCCTAGTCTGAAAATATCATATCCCAGCTGTCCGCTTTACCTTAGCTGGTGGTCCAATTTTGGGGGGACCCTACGTGTTTTTTTTTTTTTTTTAATTATTTATTTAATTCAAAATAACAGCGTGGGGTGCCCTCAGTTTTGGATTACCAGCCAAGGTGAAGCTGCCAGCTGTGGTCTGCAGGCTGCAGCCATCTGCTTTACAATAGCTGGCTACAAAAATAGGGGGAACCCCACGTCATTTTTTTTTTAAAATTTATTTATTTATTTTGGTAAATACAAGGCTAAACACCCCTTAGTGCCACATGAAAGGCACCAAAGGGTGCAAAATTACAAAATGCAGGAAGGTGGGACATTATGTGTCTTTCTGCCATTATAATGACAGAAAAGACTGATATGAAGTGTACAAGCACAGGAAAATGCCCAGAGCGCTCTAGGCTGTGAAAAGCAGTAGAAAATGGCACTGGAGTGAACATGTGACTGCCTCATGTAGGATGAAGCTATGGATCCTGGGTAGAGTTGAGCGGATCGGTTATACCAGTGATCATGTTACAGTAAATGACAGTGCCGGAAAAAAATTATTTATCTTCCATCTGGCATGAACAAACATGTCAGATGGGAGATAAATCTCCTCCCCGGTCCCCTCTGGTCCCCCGGTGTCGCCAAAGTGCCCCCCCCTGACCCCCTCCCGAAAATCCAAGATGGCTAAGCGCACAGCAGCGCGCCGGCCGCATTCACCATACTCCTCTGATTTCTGTCGCATGTGCCATGACACATGCGACAGAAAACTCCTCCCCAGGCCATGCCAGGTCACCCCCCATATTTCCATTGGTGTTCGACGGTGTCCCACGGTACTTGTGCAGCATTGATCCCCCGCGGCCCCCTCCTTCACAATAGACACAGCCGCATGCACGAAGCGGCTGTCAGCTCAGCTTCCTGTGTTAAGACACAGTGAGTGGTGGTAACCATGCATCTGTAAGCTACTGCAATGCCCTGCTCATGAGTTAAGAGACATAGTTGATCAGGAGAGCTATACTACATTTACAAATGGAGGGATTTGCTATTTCTGTTTCCCTGCTGAACGACTACCAAACATGAGAGTCCGTTATACACCACGAGAAAACATGTCTAAATAGCGAGCTCTGTTAAGTATTCATTCAGCTGGATAACTGGACTTAAAGGGGTATTCCATCTCAATGATTCCTATCCCCAATATATAGTAGGTGGAATAGCAATAATATCAGCAAATACCAATATTTGGAAATGTAGAATAGTTCTCCTGATTAGGCATGCACTTAACTCATGAGTAGGACATTGCAGCTTTGGTAGCAACAGTTACGACATGGACTCTGCTGCTGTGGACCCGGGGAGAGTGGGTGCAGATTCATTGCTCCCACACTCCTCACATGGATGGTCTCTACTCCTAGAAAATGGGGGATACGTTCCCTGAGCGTGTTCCCCCATATTCTAGACGGTCCAGAGTCATCGTGGGACCCCCTTATTTTTTTTCCTTACAATAAATTGGTGAAAGAGGGAATGTTTTGGGGAGTGTTTTTCAAATACACTTTTTTTCGTCTATTTGTTTTGTTAGTGCTGACAGTTTGTGATGTCGGGTATCTGATAGACGCCATGACATCACAAACTGCTGGGCTTGATGTCAGGTGACCTTACAGCTAGTATCAACCCCATTTATTACCCCATTTTCCACTGCACCAGGGCACGGGATGAGCTGGGGTGAAGCGCCAGGATTGGCGCATCTAGTGGATGCGCCAATTCTGGGGCGCCTGTGGCCTGCTATTTTAAGGCTGTGAAGGACCAATAACTATGGACCTTCCCACCCTGGGAATACCAGACCACAGCTTTCCGCTTTACCTTGGCTGGTGATCGAATTTGGGGGGGACCCTACATTTTTTTGTAATTATTAATATTTATAAAATAATTAAAAAAAGAGTCTAGGGTGACCTCCACATTGGATCCCCAACCACGGTAAAGCTGCCAGCTGTGGTTTTCAGGCTACAGCCGTCTGCTTTACCCTAGCTGGCTTTCAAAAATGGGGGTACCCAATGTCATTTTTTTTTTTAACTATTTTTTAAATAAAAAAAATTAATGGGCTTCCCTGTATTTTGATTGCCAGCTAAGGTAATGCCAAGCAGATGGGGGTGGCAACCCATAGCTGTCTGCTTTATCTGCGCTGAGAATCAAAAATACTGCGGAGCGCTGCGTCATGTTTTTTAAAGAATAATTTTTACAGCACTGTGATGTCCAGCAATCAAAATACAGGGAAGCCCTTTCTGTTTTTATTTATTTAAATACATAATTAAAAAAAAAATATATATATGGGTTCTCACTGCATTTTTTAAATTGCTAGCTAAGGGTATTCCAAGCAGCTACTGGCTGCTGACCCCCACTGCTTGGTATTACCTTCACTGGCAATAGAAAATCAAGAGAAGCATTTTTTATTTTTTTTGCCAAAAAACTACAAAAAATGACGTGAGCTTCGCCATATTTTTGTATGCTAGCCAGGTACAGCAGGCAGGTACGCCTGTCCCCAATCCCCAGCTGCCTATTTGTACCTGGCTGGGAACTATACATATAGGGAAGCCCTAATTTTACTTAATTCATGAATTTTATGAAATAATTAAAAAAAACAAAACGACGTGAGCTTCGCCCCATTTTTGTGTCCAGCCGAGTACAACTAGGCAGCTGGGGATTGAATCCGCAGCACAGGTTAGCCCGAGGTTTCTGGGCCCCTCTGCTGCAAATTGCAGTCCGCAGCCGCCCCAGAAAATGGCGCTCTCATAGAAGCGCCATCATCTGGCGCTGTATCCAACTCTTCCAGCAGCCCTGAAGCCGGGTGGCTTGCTGGGTAATAATGAGTTAATACTAGCTTTGTTTTACTAGCTAGTATTAAGTCAGAGATTTAGAGATTCTTAATGTCAGGCACATTTGACCCGGCCATTAAGAATCTCCAATAAAGGGTTAAAAAAAACACCACACAGAAAAAAAATACTTTAGTAGAAATAAATACACAGTTACACTTAGACACTCCATCTTTATTACTCCCTCTCAGCCCTCCACGATCTTACCTGCTCTTCTTTCTTCTTTCTCTTTCAACACATGCAGCTCTGCTACATCAGACAGCACAGCTGCATGGGAGAAAGGACGCTGTGCTCCGTGCAGAAATCACTCTATGAGAGTGACCACAGGATCCCGGCTGTAAGCGGTGGCACGGGTGGCCATAGCAACGCTGCTCCGATCATGTGATTCCGGTGCCGCTGCGTGCTGGTAGTGAAACGTCACCGTCACCGCTACCAAGCGCATTGCTATGGCAACGGTGATCTCCGTTATTGACCAGCTGTGTCAGCCCGTCATGAGCAGGCTTCTGCGGACGCTGGTAACTACGGTAAACATCGGGTAACCAAGAAGCCCTTTCCTTGGTTACCTGATATTTACCTTGGTTACCAGCGTCCGCCGCTCTCATACTGCCAGTGCCGGCTCCCTGCTCCCTGCACACATAGCCAGACTACACATTGGGTAAAATTAACCCGATGTGTACTCTGGCTAGGAGTGCAGGGAGCCAGCGCTAAGCGGTGTGCGCTGGTAACCAAGGTAAACATCGGATTGGTTACCCGATAGTTACCTTAGTTACCAGGCGCAGCATCGCTTCCACGCGTGCTGCTGGCTGGGGGCTGGTCACTGGTTGCTGGTGAGATCTGCCTGTTTGACAGCTCACCAGCAACCCATGTAGCAATGCTCCAGCGATCCCTGCCAGGTCAAGTTGCTGGTGGAATCGCTGGAGCGTCGCTTAGTGCGATGGTACCTTAAGGGAACGGGGAAGCAGAGCGGGGAGTTGACCGTGTGCTAGAGCATGTCGCCGGTACACTGTGATACATAAACGTGCACCGTGTAACAGAGAGATGCAATGACAGGTCCTAGCATGACGCGTCATAGTCATGTGACCAGTCTGTAACCAATGAGATAATAGACACTTGACTGGTCACATGGCTATTTTGACGTCACGATAGGTCCTGCATCAAGCTGGTGTTCCCGGAGGATGCAGCGATTAACGATGATAAAGCGGCGGGAGACAGAGTGCAGGACGCATCCCGGGGACAGGTAAGTGTTATGGCAATGTTTATTAACTGTATGTGTACTTTTATAATGCGTTTTTATGCTTTTTGTGATTGCCTCCCATTGTTTCCTATGGGGTTCGAGTGGTTTGCCGAACCGGTTCGCCGAACCGAACTCGAACCAGACCTCGGTTCGGCGAACCGAGCTTGAGCCGAACTGCGGCCGGTTTGCTCATCTCTAATCTTTAGGAATCAAAATCTTATTCATTTTTTGTAAATTGCTTCCACTTGGATTCATCAAAATGGCAATTGTTGGCCTGCATTTTTCTAAAGCATAAGGAGTCATCAAATGGTTCTAAAAATTTAAAAATCCTTATACTTACCTTACCACTTACCACTTAAGCCCCTTGACTACTCATTAACATCTTGACCTGCATCTTCTGCTGCTCCACCCTTGCTGGCAACCACAACCAGTTTGAGCAAAGTGATTGTGATTTTATAAAAACTCATGGATAATCAAACAGAAAAAGTTCAACAGCTCACCAAAATCTTGAATAGGATTTTCAGGCTGGGTGCGGTGCACAGAGGTTTCCTGGACCATCTCCCTGTTAGTCAAACGAATACTAAATACTAAGCTTACCTGAAATGTGTAAAGGCCCTGTCACACGCAGCGATGTATCTAATGATATATCGCGGGGTCACGGATTCTGTGACGCACATCCTGCATCGTTAGCAACGTCGTTGCGTGTGACACCAACAAACGGCTGTTAACGATGGAAAATACTCACCAAATTGTCCATCGTTGACACGTCATTCATTTTCAAAAAATTGTTGATTGTTGAGGACGCAGGTTGTTCATCATTCCCGAGGCAGCACACATCGCTATGTGTGACACCTCTGGAACGACGAACTACAGCTTACTGCGGTCGCCGGAAATGAGGAAGGAAGGAGGTGGGCGAGATGTTACGGCCGCTCATATCCGCCCCTCCGCTTCTATTGGGCGGCCGCTTAGTGACGCCGCTGTGACGCCGCACGAGCCGCCCCCTTAGAAAAGAGGCTGTTTGCTGGCAACAGCAAAGTCGCTAGGCAGGTAAGTCCATGTGACGGCTCCCAGCGATATTGTGTGCCACGGGCAAAGATTTGCCCATGACACACAAACAATGGGGGCGGGTACGCTCGCTAGCGATATCGCTACCGATATTGCTGCGTGTGACGGGGCCTTTAGAGTACATTTTATGGATATTAATGATTTAATAAATATTATGTTTTAACACATGACTCCGGAAATTCTGACTTAACTTGTCTAACCGGCTATCACGCCCACCCACTTCTCGAGGTCTTACCTAAAATAAACACAAAGACTGAGTGACATTGGATATAAAAGGCCACAGCAGCCTTTTGTAAAGAACAATAAAACATCAAAATAAATAACATAAATGTAGGCAACAAACCGTTTTGATTACAACATCAGCTTCACCAGCTACCCTCAGCTGCATCACACTGGCTTGAGGGCACCCAGCCGAATGTTGCCCAACCATGTCCCACATAGACTCAACCCAGCAAGGACTCATGTTACCAATCAAATGCACCACTAGGGGTAAACCGTTCCTGCACTGGGTTCCCACTTCACTGTTTTGTGCAACCCTCACCTTAAAATACCTTCTTCCTTTCCGCCCGCTGCTGCGACAAAGTCATTTAATCCTCTTCTCCTCACTGGTTAATTAATTGCTACAGGGCAGGTGGGTGGGAACAATTCTGGTTGCCTTCCAGGTAAAAGTGAACAACCCCCTGGGGACCTCACCGTATATACTGCCTCACCCTTAACACCACCCCAGTACCAATCGTAGTGCCCTAAATCTCAACTGACCCTACAGCTCCGCCCTACAATTTTCTCACCCAAAACACTCCACAAATTAACCCCTTAACTGCTACTAAGGCCTAGCATCCCTCTTTAGTCATGCTGCCCTCACTCGAGCACCTTTGGGGCAGTCGTCCGTGCTGTTCTTGGTTCCAGAAAGTCTGACTAGTCGGCCCTTACCTTGTCTAATCGACCATCACCCCCACCGACTTCCCAAGTTTTTACCTAAAATAAACATAAAGACTGTGTGACATTGGATATAAAAAGCCAAAACAGCCCCGTTTATTAAACAACAACAAAACATCAAGACAGACATAACATTTTAAATAACCGATGAAAACACCCAAAAGGAGGAAGGGTAAATAAAGGTACCAAACTGTTTTGATTACAACATCAGCTCTACCACCTGCCCTCAGCTGCACCACACCACCTCGAAGACACCCAGCCGAATGTTGCCCAACCATGTCCCGCTGAGACTCAACCCAGCAAGGATCCATGTTACTAATCAAATGCACCACCAGGGGTAACCAATTCCTGCACTGGGTTCCCCCTCACTGTTTTGTGCAACCCCCACCTTCAACTATCACCCTCCTTTCTGCCACCGCGAGCACGCATGACAACTTGTGCGTGCGAGTCCCGCCACAACAACAAAGCTTTTTCCACTTTATCCCTGAGCCCTAAGGCCCACATGTCATTTTCAATGGAGTTCAAATGGACTCCGTAAATCTCTGGGGACAGAGACTTCAGCTCACGCTGGTGAACCACAACGCCACCCAACCGGGAAATGAAATGAGCAACCTCTCGGTTGACTTTGGCTCGTGCCTTGTTCACCCGCTCTGCTGACCTGGCATGCCTCCAGAATAAGCATGCCACTACATCAGACCTCACGCTCACTAAACCTGGGTGGGAAGACAAAAGCCAAAGGCAATCACACTTGATGTCATGGATCAAGTCCTGAGAAGCCCTCACGCACAAGTTGTTCCCCCCCACGTACAGTATCAACACATTCGGTGGTCTGTCTAACTCAGCATGATAGCGCCAAGTGGGTAAAACTCCACTCCACAATATTCCTCTAACCCCAATCCATCGAACCGTTGCCATCCCCCTGGGGTCCCATAATTCCCAGCTGTCTGGATGCACACCTGCTCGAAGGGCGCCCCAATAAGCGAACGAGTGGCGCAGCATCCATACCAACAGGGGAAGACCTGTAAAACACAAGGTGAAAAAAGAGGAAAGGGGGAGGAGGGAGGGGGAAAGGCAATCAGGACCAAACTTAACCAGAAAAGGAAGCCACTTACTTCCCCACACACTCTCACAATATGGATGGCCTGATATAAGACCAGTACCTGGCCAACTCCCAGCAGCCAATCTTACACACTGCCTGCGTGCCCAGTCCCCAATGAGCAGCCTGAGTTGCCACCCCAATCCTGAAGAATTGGGGGGCGAACTCCACCTAGTTGAGACTGCAACACTGCAGACACCTCCAAAAGATACACACAAATTGTAACTTTGATAGAGCCGATCCATCCTGATGCTGCAACAAAGAACCTATCCTCATTCCCGTAACCACCAGGAATGATGACACTCGCCTGACCGAACATTCAGACAACCCCTTAACACCCCAGAGTTCAACCACACGACCTCTGCCATACAGATCCATCTTAGACCGCCACAAGCACACCACACTACCACGCACCGCATTCCACATCATTCAATAACAGTCCTCCCTGGCACTTCATGTTATGGCTTACCAGCTCACAAATCCAAAAAACCCACGAAAAATGCCAAGATGAAGGCAGCCTCAAACAACCGGCACTCATAATCCGAGTAACACACTTGGGATAGAACTGACAACAACTTCCTCAACAACACAAAAAACCCAGGCCGACTCCAGTCCTGGCGCACCCCACTTTTCCGATAACTCTTTAACGCCTGTCATACCAAAAAATCCTTTGTCACTTCACTCCAGCCTAACAGCTTGAATAAAAAAGCTATGCCCACCAACCTATGAGAAACTGCCGACCATGACAGACCATCTTCCTTCGCCCTACCCCCATGTATAACATCAGGTAAACCCTCTCATCCACCGGGACCTTACCACCAACAGCATCGACCAGCTCCTGCTATTGATCCCACACCACTGCATAACTTCACCATGTGTTGGGCGCCAC
Organism: Anomaloglossus baeobatrachus; assembly: GCF_048569485.1. NCBI lineage: Eukaryota > Metazoa > Chordata > Amphibia > Anura > Aromobatidae > Anomaloglossus > Anomaloglossus baeobatrachus. Next base: position 498,379,820 of record NC_134355.1, on the reverse strand, counting down.
AGACTCCTGGATTAATTTTCACGCTGGACGCAAACCAGATTCCCCAACCAGATAGGCCAGATGGTCTCCTGCTGCTCTGTATCCGGTGCCAGCACTCGGAAACAATCCCACTGGAAGCGAGATATATGTCAGCCACAGAATTCAAAACACCGGGAACATGTATAGCGCAGATCCACAAGTTAAGCTTAAGACAACCTAGCACCAGATGCCGCAGGAGGTCCACCACCGGGGGAGAATCCGCTGTCAGATTATTGACACCCTGAACCACCCCAAGTTTGCCACACATAAAGCGCACCTTCCTGCTCCTCAGCTCCTGTCCCCAAACCTCCAGAGCTGCAATAATGGGGAATAGATGCAGTAATGACAGATTCCTGGTTAGCCCCGCGGACTTCCATGAATCTGGCCAGCTGCTCACACACCATAGCACTCCGAAGTATGCCCCAAGACCACTTGACCCAGCCGCGTCTGTATAGAGGACCAATTCCTCATTAGACACTACCTCCTGAGTCCACAATGACCGACCATTACACAATTCTAGGAACTTAGACCACACTCTCAAGCCTGCCTTGTACTCGGCTTTCAAACGTACATAGTGTAACGGGTGAGACACGCCGGCTGTGGCGTGTGCCAAACGCTGGGAAAAAACTCTTCCCATTGGTAGAATCCTACAGGCAAAAATAAGCTTACCAAGGAGAGATTGCAAATCCCACAGACAATATTTTTTAACATCCAAAGCCACTGAAACGCAGTGCCTCAGATCTGACAACTTATCCTCTGACGGTCGACACTCCATCTGTATTGTATCTAATTCAATGCCTAAAAACTTCAAAACAGTCACTGGTCCCTCTGTCTTCTCTAGGGGAACACCAAAACGCCAAGCCACCTGCTCAACCGTGTGAAGCAACAGTGAACATTGCTGGGAGCCCGCTGGCCCCATGCACAAAAAATCATCCAAATAATGCAATACGGAATCAAGGCCGGTTTCCTCCTTGATCACCCACTCAAGAAAATAACTAAATTTCTAAAAATAAGAACAAGAAATTGAACAGCCCATAGACAAACAACAATCCACATTAAACTTATCCTGCCACCAACACCCCAGCAATTGAAAACTGTCCAGATGCACCGACTAAAGACGAAATGAGGCCACAATATCAGTTTTAGCCAATAGTGAACCCCTGCAAAGTTGCCTTAACAAATACATTGCCTTGTCAAAATGTTCATGTGACATGGAAACCAAATCTGGGTCAATACCATCATTCACCGATTTACTGAATGGGTACGACAAATGATGAATTAACCAGAACTTGTTAACTTCCCTCTTCGGAACCCCCCCAGTGGGGAAACCACTAAATCTGGCAGTGAAGGAGTATCAAATGGCCCCGCCATACGCCACAGTTCCACCTTCTTGGGCAACTTCTCGTTAACCACCTCACTATGCATGCGGGTCGACTTAAGGTTCTTAAGCTGAAGATCACTAGGCTCAACAACTGATGGAATTTTAAAACCAAAACTGAAACCTTCCCGCAGCAACTCCGCCGTCTCCTGGTCGGGATACCTACTTAAAAATGGAAACATCCGATCAACCCTCACTGGGGTCTTCCCACTTTGCTGAAGACTCGACGGCCTTACCTCTTCCCTTCTTAAAACACTTAAGGTAACTGTGGGAGCCCCCACAACCTGAGCACTCATGCTTAAACTTACAAGAGGACCCAAAACGACATTCCTTGTTGTTAAACTGCCAACACAATCCCTTCTTAGGCCCAGACGAGGAAACGGAGGACCCCACCGCTCCCCCAAAGCTCCCGGGAAAGGATTGAGAAGCTGCCTTAGGCGCAGCCATCAGCCGCATCCACAGACTAATTTCCTTATGGTCCCACCTTAAACTAGGTTAAACCGCCTTGCGCTGCTGAAACTGCTCATCATAACGGAGCCATGCAGTACCCCCATAAGTCCTATAAGCCTCACCGATCGAATCTAGGTAACAAAACAGTGCCGAACAATTATCCGGGGCCTTCTCCCCTATAACACTAGCCAATATCACGAAGGCCTGCAGCCAATTTTGAAATGTACGGGGAATGAGGTGATACCACTGCTCCTCCTCATCTTTCTTACTCTCATCCAGCTTAACCCGATCAAGATTAAACTTCTTAAAAGGAAGCAACGAGAAAATTTCCACATACTCATCTTTTCAGACCTTCTCCCTAACCTCCTGATTCAGGTGTGCCCCCAGCGGCCTATGAAAACAAACATATACCTCTCCTCTCACCAACCGAACCACGTCAACAGTGACAGTCGACGCAGTAGCGGATGGCTCCACAACCGACTCACTAGACCTGCTCTTATTAGCTACCACAGCACTCTATGGCGCCACCTGCCTTGCACTATTGCCTGATGTGCCATCGCCCACAACTGCCGCCCCGCCAGCCGCCGCACCATGCCATACCGCACTAGGACCTACCTCTGCAGTAAATAAGCCACTGACCAACCGTAACAATTCAGACACCAAACTGCCATCACCCGCTCCTGTATTCAAACCCTGCACGCCACTCGAAATACCAGGCACACCTTGTTGGTACGTTTTTATCCCTCTAAGTTCCTATAGGGAGCCTGAAAAAAATGCATGTGAAAAATGCCCACAAAAATTCCAGCATTCCTGCTCTAGAATATCATGAAATAAATGCTGCATTGAATTTGAACAAAAAAAAAAAAAAAGAACCTGCAAAAATATGAATAAGTGCAGATTGCCATTGCTTGTATTTGTGTGGACACATGTAGATAAAAAAGCTACTTAAAAATTGTATGTGCAGTGTAGGAGCATGGGCTGAGGTGACAACTGCTGATTGTTGTTACTGCTCTTGCTCTGATAACTGAATAGTTTGCTTGGCCTAGCAATAAAAACACAACTATGTTTTTCACCCTCCTACACTTATAAATCTGCTGAACAATACTGGAATCACCTACTCCACATTGTGCTTACTTTATGTGCTCTGAAAGTAGGTTTCTAGCAGACCTGCAGTACAATAAATCTGATTTTTCTGTCAGCAAATATTAATCAAAAAGATGTGTTGTTGTTTATTTACCCCTTCTTTTAATATCTGTTGAGAATCTCAAATTTGGCAAAACCTCTATATATATAATATTAGTGTAGACTTTAAGACACGCTTTAAATTTAAGCGATTTGAATATTTCAAATTTTTGCATGCCTTATACACATATGCAGTTGCGCTTAACAGTTCACATACTCCTTATTTATTTTTTTCAGAGCACACACAGTAGTTTGACAAAAAATGTCTTCACCCAACCACTAACAATGAGTGGGAAAAAGTTGCTGTGTTATCATTCATATTCTTTGAAAAAAGGCCAAGAAAGCAAAAAATCTGCCGGGATATGTAAACGTTTGAGAACAACTGTACAGTAGCAATCAGCAAAGCTACTGCCACATTGTGTAAAGCTGAAACACTATTTGAACGAAGTAGTCACTAAAACAATTTTTTTTTTTAAAAAATGTCTATGTTAAGCAAATATCTTAGTGGTGTATCATATGCTATATTAACAGCATAGCTTGATGGCACTTGTTTTGGCAATTACTATTTCTTAAATATGAGCTAATCAATCCACACAGGATTGCGTTTGAGTTAAATTTCGCCAAATTCATGATACTTGAGTCACGATTCATAAAAGCAAACTTGACTTGCACTATCTCCCATACTGATGAAGCATCATAGAATGGGCTAATGTCCTTTTGAGTTGCAATGCAGGCCTGAACATAATACCCTTTAGCTATGACGCCTAGCAGATTATCATACCTTGTAAAATGGTTGTTGTTCTCATTCTCTCTGTTTCTCTCCTTTGAAGTGTGTAAACTCATGTATAAATTCATGTGTCCAGCACAGTTCTCTATCTCCCTCTTTTTCCATCCTGTAGTGTGTAAACTCTTGTAGTCAACTCTCCCTACTGTAGTGTGCAAGCTAATGTCCACATTGTTCTCTCTTTCTCTCTCTTCTGTAGAATGTAAGCTCTTGTGGTCAGTACAGTTTTCTCTCTTTCTCTTTCAATGTGTAAGCTCTTGTGGTCAGCATGATACTCTCTTGTTCTCTATCTAGTAGGTAAACTCTTGTGGTCAGCATGGATCTCTCTCCTGTAGCATGGAAGCTTTTGTGGTCAACATGGTTCTCTTTCTTTCTCTCTATTGTAGTGTGTAAGTTCTTGTGGTCAGTACAGTTCTTTCTCTTTCTCTTTCTCTTTCCAGTAGTGTAGAAGTTCTTCTGGTCAGCATGGTTCTCTCTCTCGCTTTCTATCTTTTTTTTCCTCATCTGTAGTGTGTGAGCTCTTGTGTTCAGCACAGTTCTATCTCTCGCTTTCTCTTTTTCTGTAGCATGTAAACTCTTGTGGCCTACACAGTTCTCATTATTTTTCTTTCTTTTTCTCTCTTCTGTCCTGTGTAAGGTTTTGTTGTCAGCACAGTTTAATCTTTCTCTTGCGTTCTTCTGCAGTCTGTAAGCTCTTGTGATCAGAACAGTTTGCTTTCTCTTTTTCACTCTCATGTAATGTGTAAACTCTTGTGGCCAGCACAGTTCTCTTCATTTCTTTTTCTTTCATTCTCTCTCCTGGAGTTTACAATAAACTCTTATGATCTGTATGGTTCCCTCTCTCTTTCTATTCTCTTTCTCTTTCATGTAATGGTAAGCTCTTGTAGTTCCCTCTCTTTCCTTCTTTTTCTCTCTCCTGCAGTGTCATCTCTTTTTGTCAGCATGGTTCCCTCTCTTTTTCTATACTTTTTCTTTCTCATGTAATGGTAAGCTCTTGTAGTTCCCTCTCTTTCCCTCTCTTTCTCCCTCCTGCAGTGTGTCATCTCTTGTGGTCAGCATGGTTCCCTCTCTCTTTCTATTCTCTTTCTCTCTCATGTAATGGCAAGCTCTTGTAGTCAGCACTGTTCCCTCTCTTTCCCTCTCTTTCTCTCTTCTGCAGTGTGTCATCTCTTGTGGTCAGCATGGTTCCCTCTCACTTTCTATTCTCTTTCTCTCTCATATAATGTGTAAGCTCTTGTAGTTCCCTCTCTTTCCCTCTCTTTCTCTCTCCTGCAATGTGCCATCTCTCGTTGTCAACATGGTTCTCTCTCTCTCTCTCTTTCTCTCTCTCTCTCACACTCTTTCTCTCTTCGGCAGTTTTTAATTTCTTGTGGTCAGCATGGTTCTCTCTCCCCCATATTTTTTTAATAGAAGTTTTCCAATGAAAAGCTTTACATTATTGAAAATAGCATGAATTTAGTCAGCACAAATCAAATTATCTGAGGAATTTCAGCAAAACTGTCAAATTAATTTTTTTGAAAACAACCGCTCATCTTTCCTATTTATGGCTGCAACTAATTTCTTTCAGAATTTTATCCCAGATTTCACCCTTTACAATTCAGATGATAACATGTGTGCAAACATTTACAGCATAGTTCATATGACACAGCTTTAATAAACATTTTCCTCATTAAACATGCCATGAATAGATTTTATTTATTTTTTACTCTGGCCAAAATAATAAAAAAATATTTAGTAGCAAAGTGAAAACCAAAATCTGCAAAGAAATCTACAGTCAATAGTACAATTACTGAATTCCATTTCATTCTATGCAGGCTTAACCAACAAACTGAATCACAATGATTAATATTCACAAAGATAAAATATATTGACTTTTACTGTACCTTGCATATTTCTAAAATGTTTCTGTCCGGTCAGGTTATTTACAGGTATTTGAGAACAACTTAATCTTCTAATATGAGCAATCTTGATGACAATGTCACAGAGACATTCAATGTCTTATTCATAAGATACCAGCAACAGGTTTTCTCAATATTAATTCCTGTATGAAAATGTTTGTTATGGAACCAAGCTGCATGTTTATTTTCTCAGAGAATTAGAGAATGTAAATCTAAGCATGAAAAACACAACCAAAGGAAATAAACTTGTGTAATAAAACATGTGAAATTGTAGTAATTGTCTGGGACAAATACTTCATTTTCTGAATCAATTTCAAGGTAGGCAACACTTTTGGCCATGACTGTATATACAGTGCCTACAAGTAGTATTCAACCCCCTGCAGATTTAGCAGGTTTACACATTCGGAATTAACTTGGCATTGTGACATTTGGACTGTAGATCAGCCTGGAAGTGTGAAATGCACTGCAGCAAAAAAGAATGTTATTCATTTATTTATTTTTTTTTTTTTAAATTGTGAAAAGTTTATTCTGAGGATCATTTATTATTCAACCCCTCAAACCACCAGAATTCTGTTTGGTTCCCCTAAAGTATTAAGAAGTATTTCAGGCACAAAGAACAATGAGCTTCACATGTTTGGATTAATTATCTCATTTTCCAGCCTTTTCTGACTAATTAAGACCCTCCCCAAACTTGTGAACAGCACTCATACTTGGTCAACATGGGAAAGACAAAGGAGCATTCCAAGGCCATCAGAGACAAGATCGTGGAGGGTCAAAAGGCTGGCAAGGGGTACAAAACCCTTTCCAAGGAGTTGGGCCTACCTGTCTCTACTGTTGGGAGCATCATCCGGAAGTGGAAGGCTTATGGAACTACTGTTAGCCTTCCACGTCCTGGACAGCCTTTGAAAGTTTCCACCCGTGCCGAGGCCAGGCTTGTCCGAAGAGTCAAGGCTAACCCAAGGACAACAAGGAAGGAGCTCCGGGAAGATCTCATGGCAGTGGGGACATTGGTTTCAGTCAATACCATAAGTAACGTACTCCACCGCAATGGTCTCCGTTCCAGACGAGCCCGTAAGGTACCTTTACTTTCAAAGCGTTATGTCAAGGCTCGTCTACAGTTTGCTCATGATCACTTGGAGGACTCTGAGACAGACTGGTTCAAGGTTCTCTGGTCTGATGAGACCAAGATCGAGATCTTTGGTGCCAACCACACACGTGACATTTGGAGACTGGATGGCACTGCATACGACCCCAAGAATACCATCCCTAGTCCACGTGTCAGCTGACTGCAATCACAGGCTGCAGGATAGCCGGTGCAAGTGTCTACGGGTCAGTATGGTGAATGTGCTTGTGTTTCAGAAACACATGCACGCTCCTGTCAGAATGTGCGGCTTTGCCGGTGATGCGCTGTCAGACTTGAACAAGTCTGACATGACATCAGCTGGCACAGCCTGCATTCTCTGAACATGAGCGTGCATGTACACAGAAACACATGCACGCTCCTTTCAGAAGTGTGCGCAGCTGTGCCAGTGATGCACTGTTAGACTCGTTCAAGTCAATCATGACATCAGCCGGCACAGTCTGCGCTCTCTGAATATGAATGTGTATGTACCTAGAAACACATGCACTCTCCTGTCAGAAGTGTGCGGCTGTGCTGGTGATGTGATGGCAGACTCCATCGAGCCTGGCATGACAGCACCCTGTTATGATTCAGGGACCGAGGAGGATTAAAAAATGCGGAATCCCAAATGGTAACAGAGTGGCTGGAACCTTAAAGGATTGCTGACCTAATCCTGACACAAAACTAGAACTAGCCATGGGACAAGCCTACGATGACCTAGTCATCTCAACACAGCCGGAGAACTAAATATTCTCACAGATAGAGATATAGGAAAGCTAATCTGCCTCGGAGCAGCCTCCAAAGATAGATAGATAGCCCCCTACATGTAAAGACTACGGTGATATAGAAAGACACAATATAAAGCTAGAAAAGACAGATTCAGCAAATTTGAGGCCCAAACTATCTTTATAGAAAAGGTAGGAAGGAGCAACTGTCTGCAGCCATAAAAAAAACCTCTAATATATAACAGCATTTCTGATATGGAAAAATCCTGAGGTTACACAACCTCTACCCCACTGTATCAGCACTCTAACGTTACTGGGATCCCAAAACACTAATACAGATGAGGGACTGAATTAATACCAAGCATGACAAACACAATACCTTTCAGAATCATGTAGCTAAGTATACAGACACTCACAGCAGGGAATGATCCCATTCCACCAAGAACTCCACACAGACAAAATAGGAATCAAGCATTAGCAAAGCAGAAAAAACAACAAGAATGTGAAAACCAAACAGTAGAGGTACAAATACCACTTATCTGAGGGTAGTTCTGGAAGTGAGCAGAGCTGGTTACAGAATGTCTTTAACACACAGGAGATCATTGAGCACCGGCAAGTAACAAGAGAAAACTACTCAGTTAAATAGCCCAATCTGACCCTGATTGCCAGTCCTCCACAGGTGTGGGGCTGTCATTCCACACAACTGCCCCACCAGCACTGACCAAAAGAGGGAGCCCCAAACTGGAAAACGTATTCACAACAGCACCCGACACAGCCTGCCACTCTCTGAACATGAGCGTGCATGTACCTAGATATACATGCACGCTCCTATCAGAAGTGTGCGCGGCTGTGCCGGTGATGTGGCTTTTTTTAATATTTAAATAAATTAAAAAAAACTGACATGCATTGCCCCTAATTTTCATCCCCAGCCAATATAAAGCAGGGTGGGGGCTGGTAGTCTCAGCCTACTGCCACCCATTTCAAAGATTTCCGAGTGTCAAACCCGGATCTGGGATTCCGTGTGCACAATCCGGATCTGGCACTGGGGAAAATAATTGAAAAATAAAGAAAAAAAAATAAAACAGCGTTTCATACTTACCGAGACTTTGTGTCATGGCGGCACACTGCTTCCGGGTCGTGCATTCACTTCCTGTACTGTGCATCGTATACACACAGCTTTATGTGTTTTCCTCACCCACCACCTGTCCTCTCATCTGTGATTTGTTGCATGCAGACGTGCCCCCAGCCTGTGACAGTATCTGCCTGCAGTCATCGCGGCTCAGTCACTGTCTGCGGTCGTGCTCTATGGCCTCTGGTTGTGTTATTTAGAAGAGCTGAAGCGGTGTGGGACCTCGTGTGGATTATGCCGGACCTGCAGGGTGTTGGGGGTTAAAAAAGAGGTGAAGAATAGTGTGTTTTGTATTTTATTACAAATAAAGGATTTTTCTCTGTGTCTATCTTTATTTACTTTCTTTTACAGGTTAGTGTAATGCAGGTATCTCATAGACGCCTGTGCCATTACTAACCTAGGGTTTAATAGCAGTTGTGTTCTGCTATTAACTCCTTATTACCCCGATTGCCACCGCTCCAGGGTAATTGAGAAGAGTCGGTAAAGTACTGGGATTGTTACATCTAATAGATGCGGAAATACTGGGCGGATCCGGACTTTTACAGTTTGGATCCGTCAGCCCTAGTTATTAAAACTGATGCAGAAAAATTTGGTTATGTACTGATGATATATATTATGTTATTATTTTTATGGTATTATTTTTTCCTATAACGCAGTATTATTTATCTTGTCGTAAATCTTTGTTTCATACATGCAGGGTAAATCTTGCAGGAAAGACCCTCATCTGAGGAAATAGGTTGTGGGGGGGGGACAAATACAAGTCCCAGTTGGGCTTAGTGCAAACACTTGATCATAATCTAACAAAATTCTTAAAGGGAATCTGTCAGTAGGTTTTTGCTACCTCATCTAAGAACAGCATGATGTAGGCAAAGAGAAGCTGAATCCAATGATGTATCACTGAGATTACTAGTTGCAGCTGTTCTGACACAATCAGAAGTTTTAGATTTAGCCATGTAGCAGAGCAGAGAGAGCTGTCCCACCCATGGCAAGCTCTCAATAGACATTTAACAGTGAGGTGAGGTGCCAATCAGAGTACAGGGCATGTCGGACTGCCATGCACATGACATTGTAGTCTGAGCAATGATAAGTCCTGCTGTGTTCTGCTGCTTAAGCAAACATTCCAAGAAAACAACAGATAAAACCTTGACAAGAAATCTCTGTGTTAACCCTTGAAGCATGCTGTTTTCAGATTACATGGCAAAAACCTGCTGACAGATGCTTTATTAGTAGAGATGAGCGAACCGGTCGTGGTTCGGCTCGAGTTCGGTTCGCCGAACGGGGGTCCTGTTCGAGTTCGGTTCGTCGAACGTTCGACGAACCGAACTCGAACCGCATAGGAAACAATGGCAGGCATTCACAAACACATAAAAACACCTAGAAAACAGCCTCAAAGGTGTCCAAAAGGTGACAAACAACTCACAGCACAACACAAACACATGGGAAAGTGACAAGAACAAATTCTCATGCAAAAACAAAAGAGCGTAACGAGGAAAAAGAGGACGAGACACAGATATAGGCATGGCATGCCCTTCTAAAAACATGTAAAACACCGAAAGGTGACTCCAAGCGGACTCTCCCTTTTTTCCAAAAATTGGGCCCCACACACACCCACCCATTCAGTGGCAGCACTTGTGCCCTAGTTGTACACTTTACAGCTAGATTTGCATCAAGCACATTCAAAAATACGCCATTCTTAACTGTCCCCAGGATGACCCCGGGGTAGGTAGCAAAGTCTTTGCTGAACCATGACTTGTTCATCTTGGCTCCTTTTAAAAAACAATGTAAGCAAGGGTTACTCCAAGCGGAGTCTCCCTTTTTTCCAAAAATTGTGCCCCACACACACCCACCCATTCAGTGGCAGCACTTGTGCCCTAGTTGTACACTTCACAGCTAGATTTGCATCAAGCACATTCAAAAATACGCCATTCTTAACTGTCCCCAGGATGACACCGGGGTAGGTAGCAAAGTCTTTGCTGAACTATGACTTGATCATCTTGGCTCCTTTTATAAAAAAATGTAAGCAAGGGTTACTCAAAGCGGAGTCTCCCTTTTTTCCAAAAATTGTGCCCCACACACACCAACCCATTCAGTGACAGCACTTGTTCCCTAGTTGTACACTTCACAGCAAGATTTGCATCAAGCACATTAAAAAATACGCCATTCTTAACCGTCCCCAGGATGACACCGGGGTAGGTAGCAAAGTCTTTGCTGAACCATGACTTGTTCATCTTGGCTCCTTTTAAAAACAATGTAAGTAAGGGTTACGCCAAGCGGAGTCTCCCTTTTGTCAAAAAATTGGGCCACACAGACACCCCATCAGTGGCAGCACTTTTGCCCTAGTTGCAAACAGGATGTTTTGATTTGCATCAAGCACATTCAAAAATATGCCATAATTAACTGTCCCCAGGATGACACCGGGGTAGGTAGCAAAGTCTTTCCTGATCCCAGCTCTGTTCATCTTGGCTCCTTTTTAAAAACACTGTAAGCAAGGGTTACTCCAAGCGGAGTCTCCCTATTTTCCAAAAGTTGGGCCCCACACACACTCACCCCTTCAGTGGCAGCAGTTGTGTCCCAGTTGTACACTTCACAGCTAGATTTGCATCAAGCACATTCAAAAATACGCCATTCTTAACCGTCCCCAGGATGACACCGGGGTAGGTAGCAAAGTCTTTCCTGATCCCAGCTCTGTTCATCTTGGATCATTTTTAAAAACAATGTAAGTAAGGGTTACTCCAAGTGAAGTCTCCCTTTTTTCAAAAAATTGGGCCACACATACACCCCATCAGTGGCAGCACTTGTGCCCTAGTTGCAAACAGGATGTTTTGATTTGCATCAAGCACATTCAAAAATACGCCATTCTTAACTGTCCCCAGGATGATACCGGGGTAGGTAGCAAAGTCTTTGCTGAACCATGACTTGTTCATCTTGGCTCCTTTTAAAAAACACAGCAAGCAAGGGTTACTCCAAGCGGAGTTTCCCTTTTTTCCAAAAATTGTGCCCCACACACACCCACCTATTCAGTGGCAGCATTTGTGCCCTAGTTGAACACTTCACAGCTAGATTTGCATCAAGCACATTCAAAAATACGCCATTCTTAACTGTCCCCAGGATGACACCGGGGTAGGTAGCAAAGTCTTTGCTGAACTATGACTTGATCATCTTGGCTCCTTTTATAAAAAAATGTAAGCAAGGGTTACTCCAAGCGGAGTCTCCCTTTGTTCCAAAAATTGTGCCCCACACACACCCACCCATTCAGTGGCAGCACTTGTGCCCTAGTTGTACACTTCACAGCTAGATTTGCATCAAGCACATTCAAAAATACGCCATTCTTAACCGTCCCCAGGATGACACCGGGGTAGGTAGCAAAGTCTTTCCTGATCCCAGCTCTGTTCATCTTGGATCATTTTTAAAAACAATGTAAGTAAGGGTTACTCCAAACGGAGTCTCTCTTTTTTTCAAAAAATTGGGCCACACAGACACCTCATCAGTGGCAGCACTTGTGCCCTAGTTGCAAACAGGATGTTTTGATTTGCATCAAGCACATTCCAAATCCACAAGCATTTACTCCCCCTAGGATGACACAGGGGTAGTAAATTCCTTGTGGATCCATGACTTGTTCATTTTGATGAACGTTAGTCTGTCCACATTGTTACTGGACAGACGCGTGCGCTTATCTGTCAGCACACACCCAGCAGCACTGAAGACACGTTCAGAGACAACGCTGGCAGCTGGACACGACAAAATCTCCAAGGCGTAAGTGGAGAGCTCTGGCCATTTTTCAAGATTTGAAGCCCAAAATGAACAAGGCTCCATTTGCAAAGTCATGGCATCGCTGTTCATTTGGAGATACTCCTGTATCATCCTCTTCAGCCATTGACTATGTGTTAGACTTGTTGTCTCTGTTGGCCTTGCAAAGGAGGGTCTAAAAAAATTATGAAAAGATTCCATAAAATTGCTGTTACCAGCACCAGATGCAGTCCTACTGGTACGGGTAGACTGTTAAAGATGACGAGACCGTCCCATGTTTGTCAAGTTACAACTGGGAGATTCACTCCCTGCACCTGCACGGTTGTTTGGTGGAAAAGCCGAGCTAAGATCGAGTAACAGCTTCTGCTGATACTCTTGCATACGTGCGTCCCTTTCTATGGCTGGAATTATGTTACAAAATTTGGACTTGTACCGGGGATATAATAGTGTGGCAAGCCAGTAGTCATCATCACTTCTAATTTTGACAATACGAGGGTCATGTTGGAGGTAGTGCAGCAAGAAAGCACTCATGTTTCTTGCGCAGCCATGCGGACCAAGTCCACGCTGTGTTTGTGGCATAGAGGTGCTAACCGTTCTTTCTTCCTCTGACATCTCCCCCCAACCTCTTTCAACTGAAATTTAACCAAGGTTTTCCTCATGCGCTGAGTCTTCCATGTCCATGGACAGTTCGTCCTCCATTGCTTCATGTTCTCCTGCACCTTCCTCAACATTTCACCTGCTACCATGCGCCCTTGTTGATCCCTGTCCCCCATGGTCCCATGCCTGCCGCGTTGGTGATGATGAACATCTGGACCTTGGAGATGTTGTTATGTCTTGCGCAAATGAATCCTCCTGTAGTTCCTCCCCTTCCTGTTGTCCCACCCCCTGACTCCGAATAGTGTTTAGCTTGTGCTCCAGCATGTAAATGACAGGAATTGTCATGCTGATAATGGCATTGTCAGCGCTAAACATATTCGTCGCCATGTTGAAACTGTGCAGAAGGGTGCATAGGTCCTTGATCTGAGACCACTCCATCAGGGTGATCTGCCCCACCTCTGCATCTCGTTGGCCCAGGCTATACGTCATGACGTATTGCACCAGGGCTCGGCGGTGCTGCCACAGTCGCTGTAACATGTGGAGAGTCGAATTCCAGCGTGTCGCCACATCGCATTTCAGACAATGAACCGGCAGGCCGAAAGACTTCTGGAGTGATGCACATCGCTCAGCTGCGGCGCTTGAACGGAGGAAGTGAGCAGACAGTTTTCGTGCCCTTGTCAGAAGGCCATCTAGGCCAGGATAGTGTGTTAAAAATTGCTGGACAACAAGGTTCAACACGTGAGCCATACAAGGTACGTGTGTCACCTTGCCCAGGCGAAGGGTCGCTCCCAGGTTTGCAGCATTGTCGCACACGGCCTTACCAGGCTGCAGGTTGAGTGGAGACAACCATTATTAAACTCAGACCGCAGAGCTGACCACAACTCCTCAGCTGTGTGACTCTTATTCCCAAGACATGTCAAGCTAAAGACCACCTGATGACATTGCGCTCTGCTGCCAGCATAGTAATGAGGGGTGCGTGATTCCTTCTGCGCAGTGAGAACGCTGGTGGCCTGACCAGGCAGGCTTGGGGCGGAGGTGGAGGACACAGATGAGGTGGAGGAGGCAGAAGCAGTGGCGGAACTTGGACAGACAGAGGATTGACACACAAGTCGTGGGGACGGCAAGACTTGTGCAGCAGACCCTTCACCATCTATCACCATAGTTACCCAGTGCCCAGTCAGCGACATGTAACGTCCCTGTCCATGCTTACTGGTCCAAGTATCGGTGGTAAAATGCACCCGTTCACACACAGAGTTTCTCAAGGAAGCGGTGATGTTGTGTGCGACATGCTGGTGTAGCGCGGGCACACCTTTCTTAGAGAAGTAGTGGCAACTGGGCATCTGGTACTGGGGCACAGCGACAGACATAAGGTCTCTAAAATCCTGTGTGTCCACCAGGCGGAAAGGCAGCATTTCGGTAGCCAAGAGCTTACAGAGGGATAAAGTCAACCTCTTAGCTTTGTCATGGGTCGCAGGAAATGGCCTTTTATTTGTCCACATCTGAGAAACAGAGATCTGGCTGCTGTGTATAGACGGTGTTGAGTAGGGTGTCCCTGGAAAAATGCATGTTTGTGAGGAAAGTGCAGTCGGAGACATGATGTTGCCTTCATCCAACGTTGGTGCTATCGATGTCTGAGAGAGCTGTACACACGCACTTGTTTCCCCTTCCAAACCAACTGACGACCTACCAAGCAAACTGCCTGTTGCGGTTACAGTGGTGGAAGTTGTGCGTGGAAAACTAGGTGTGACAGCTGTCCCCGCAGTCCTAGAAGATGAAGAGCGTGCGGATGCACTGGAAGGGGCAGGCCGTGGATGGTTCGCTCCGCTAGGCCGCATTGCAGCACGGTGAGCTTCCCACTGGGACCTATGATATTTATTCATGTGACCATTCATGGAAAAAGTTGTCAAACTGCTGAGGTTTTGACCTCTACTAACAGAATCACGACAAATTTTACACATCACATAATTTGGGCAATCTCTTTCTATGTCAAAAAAGGACCAGGCTAGGCAAGGCTTAGAGGGCATGCGACCTGCTGATCCACCCCGACTAGTGCTCAGAGGCAGAGTGGTGGCTGATGATGCAGTTGTAGACGTGCTACCAGTGCTCCGACTCTGTCCAGGAAGGCGCAAGGTAACTTCGTCGTCGGTTGCATCCTCCTCCACCGCCTCTTTTGACCTCCTCGAGTGCCTGACTGTGGGTTGACAGTAGGTGGGATCTAGAACTTCCTCATCAATTGTTGTGTTTGCACTCCCCTCCCCCTCAGACCGAGCCTCTTCTTGCCCTGACCGAATATTTAAGTTGTCATCACAATCTGTTATCTGCGTCTCATCGTCATCAGTATGTTCCTCATTGTCTATAACCACAGGTGTTACAGTTTGTGGCAAAGGGTCAACATTATGCTCAGAAACTTGGTCCTCACGGCCTGAATCAGAGTCACAAAGGTTCTGGGCATCACTGCAGACCATTTCCTGGTCTGTACTCACTGTAGCTTGGGAGCAGACCTCTGATTCCCAGGCTATAGTGTGACTGAACAGCTCTGCAGACTCAGCCATCTCAGTTCCACCATACTGTGCAGGACTGACGGAGACTTCAGAGCTGGGAGAAAGCAAGTTTGATTGGGATGACAACTCAGAGGACTGTTTTTTTTTGGATGCGGTAGTTGAGGTGGCTGAGAGGGCACTTGTTGGACCACTTGAGATCCATTCAAGCATTTTCCTTTTTTGGCCATCATCTACCTTTGTTCCTGTTGTTTGTGTCCGTAAAAAAGGGAGCACATCAGATTGTCCACAGTAAGTAGTAGACATCTTACTTTTGCTGGTAGATGGTCTATCTTCAGCAGATGTTAATGAAGCTTTGCCACCTTCCCCACGGACAAACCCTTTTTTTCTTTTTCCAACACGCCTCTTCCCCTTTCCACCAGCATCTGTCATTTTGCCACTCATTTTGATTGCGACAAGATTGTGCACTTAAAATGTGGTAAAAAAATTGAGAGGTGGTCTAGATTTCAGCGGTGGTCTAGCTTTATTAACAGCAGAATAAACAACAATAATTATCCCTGACAATGCAACTATGGCCCTTAAACTGGCATCATAAATTGCTAGTATAATGGCTTAGTAACAATGAGTTTTAGTGTGCAATGCAGGCAGACGTGCTGCAAATATCTTTGCACTACTGGGGCAATACAGCAGTCCAAAAGCCACGTTTAGTATGCCACTAAGTTCACTCAGTGTTTGCTAGTATAACGGCTTAGTAACAATGAGTTTTAGTGTGCAATGCAGGCAGACGTGCTGTAAATATCTTTGCACTACTGGGGCAATACAGCAGTCCAACAGCCACGTTTAGGATGCCACTAAGTTCACTCAGTGTTTGCTAGTATAATGGCTTAGTAACAATGAGTTGGAGTGTGCAATGCAGGCTGACGTGCTGCAAATATCTTTGCACTAGTGGGACTATACAGAAGTCCAATAGCCACGTTTAGGATGCCACTAAGTTCACTCAGTGTTTGCTAGTATAATGGCTTAGTAACAATAAGATTTAGTGTGCAATGCAGGCAGACGTGCTGCAAATATCTTTGCACTACTGGGGCAATACAGCAGTCCAACAGCCACGTTTAAGATGCCACTAAGTTCACTCAGTGTTTGCTAGTATAATGGCTTAGTAACAATGAGTTTTAGTGTGCAATGCAGGCATACGTGCTGCAAATATCTTTGCACTACTGTGGCAATACAGCAGTCCAACAGCTACGTTTCGGATGCCACTAAGTTCACTCAGTGTTTGTTAGTATAATGGCTAAGTAACAATGAGTTGGACTGTGCAATGCAGGCAGACGTGCTGCAAATATCTTTGCACTACTGGGGCAATACAGCAGTCCAACAGCCACGTTTAGGATGCCACTAAGTTCACTCAGTGTTTGCTAGTATAATGGCTTAGTAACAATGAGTTGGAGTGTGCAATGCAGGCTGACGTGCTGCAAATATCTTTGCACTAGTGGGACTATACAGAAGTCCAATAGCCACGTTTAGGAAGCCACTAAGTTCACTCAGTGTTTGCTAGTATAATGGCTTAGTAAAAATGAGTTTTAGTGTGCAATGCAGGCAGACGTGCTGCAAATATCTTTGCACTACTGGGGAAATACAGCAGTCCAACAGCCACATTTAGGATGCCACTAAGTTCACTCAGTGTTTGCTAGTATAATGGCTTAGTAACAATGAGTTTTAGTGTGCAATGCAGGCAGACGTGCTGCAAATATCTTTGCACTACTGGGGCAATACAGCAGTCCAACAGCCACGTTTAGGATGCCACTAATTTCACTCAGTGTTTGCTAGTATAATGGCTTAATAACAATGAGTTGGAGTGTGCAATGCAGGCTGACGTGCTGCAAATATCTTTGCACTAGTGGGACTATACAGAAGTCCAATAGCCACGTTTAGGAAGCCACTAAGTTCACTCAGTGTTTGCTAGTATAATGGCTTAGTAACAATGAGTTTTAGTAAGCAATGCAGGCAGACGTGCTGCAAATATCTTTGCACTACTGGGGCAATACAGCAGTCCAACAGCCACATTTAGGATGCCACTAAGTTCACTCAGTGTTTGCTAGTATAACGGCTTAGTAACAATGAGTTTTAGTGTGCATTGTAGGCAGACGTGCTGCAAATATCTTTGCACTACTGGGGCAATACAGCAGTCCAACAGCCACGTTTAGGATGCCACTAAGTTAACTCAGTGTTTGCTAGTATAATGGCTTAGTAACAATGAGTTGGAGTGTGCAATGCAGACAGACGTGCTGCAAATATCTTTGCACTAGTGGGACCATACAGAAGTCCATCAGCCACGTTTAGGATGCCACTAAGTTCACTCAGTGTTTGCTAGAATAATGGCTTAGTAACAATGAGTTTTAGTGTGCAATGCAGGCAGACGTGCTGCAAATATCTTTGCACTACTGAGGCAATACAGCAGTCCAACAGCCACAATTAGGATGCCAGTAAGTTCACTCAGTGTCAGCTAGTATAATGGCTTAGTGACAATGAGTTTTAGTGTGCAATGCAGGCAGACGTGCTGCAAATATCTTTGCACTACTGGGGCAATACAGCAGTCCAACAGCCACGTTTAGGATGCCACTAAGTTCACTCAGTGTTTGCTAGTAAAATGGCTTAGTAACAATGAGTTGGAGTGTGCAATGCAGGCTGACGTGCTGCAAATATCTTTGCACTAGTGGGACTATGCAGAAGTCCAATAGCCACGTTTAGGATGCCACTAAGTTCACTCAGTGTTTGCTAGTATAATGGCTTAGTAACAATGAGTTTTAGTGTGCAATGCAGGCAGACGCGCTGCAAATATCTTTGCACTACTGGGGCAATACAGCAGTCCAACAGCCACGTTTAGGATGCCACTAAGTTCACTCAGTGTTTGCTAGTATAATGGCTTAGTAACAATGAGTTGGACTGTGCAATGCAGGCAGACGTGCTGCAAATATCTTTACACTAGTGGGACTATACAGAAGTCCAACAGCCACGTTTAGGATGCCACTAAGTTCACTCAGTGTTTGCTAGTATAATGGCTTAGTAACAATGAGTTTTAGCTTTGCAATGCAGGCAGACGTGCTGCAAATATCTTTGCACTACTGGGGCAATACAGCAGTCCAACAGCCACGTTTAGGATGCCACTAAGTTCACTCAGTGTTTGCTAGTATAATGGCTTAGTAACAATGAGTTTTAGTGTGCATTGTAGGCAGACGTGCTGCAAATATCTTTGCACTACTGGGGCAATACAGCAGTCCAACAGCCACGTTTAGGATGCCACTAAGTTCACTCAGTGTTTGCTAGTATAATGGCTTAGTAACAATGAGTTTTAGTGTGCATTGTAGGCAGACGTGCTGCAAATATCTTTGCACTACTGGGGTAATACAGCAGTCCAACAGCCACGTTTAGGATGCCACTAAGTTCACTCAGTGTTTGCTATTATAATGGCTTAGTAACAATGAGTCTGAGTGTGCAATGCAGGCAGACGTGCTGCAAATATCTTTGCACTAGTGGGACTATACAGAAGTCCAACAGCCACGTTTAGGATGCCACTAAGTTCACTCAGTGTTTGCTAGATTAATGGCTTAGTAACAATGAGTTTTAGTGTGCAATGCAGGCAGACGTGCTGCAAATATCTTTGCACTACTGGGGCAATACAGCAGTCCAACAGCCACGTTTAGGATGCCACTAAGTTCACTCAGTGTTTTCTAGTATAATGGCTTAGTAACAATGAGTTGTAGTGTGCAATGCAGGCAGACGTGCTGCAAAAATCTTTGCACTAGTGGGACTATACAGAAGTCCAATAGCCACGTTTAGGATGCCACTAAGTTCACTCAGTGTTTGCTAGAATAATGGCTTAGTAACAATGATTTTTAGTGTGCAATGCAGGCAGACGTGCTGAAAATGTATTTGCACTACTGAGGCAATACAGCAGTCCAACAGCCACGTTTAGGATGCCACTAAGTTCACTCAGTGTTTGCTAGTATAATGGCTTAGTAACAATGAGTTTTAGTGTGCAATGCAGGCAGACATGCTGCAAATATCTTTGCACTACTGGGGCAATACAGCAGTCCAACAGCCACGTTTAGGATGTCATTAAGTTCACTCAGTGTTTGCTAGTATAATGGCTTAGTAACAATGAGTTGTAGTGAGCAATGCAGGCAGACGTGCTGCAAATATCTTTGCACTAGTGGGACTATACAGAAGTCCAACAGCCACGTTTAGGATGCCACTAAGTTCACTCAGTGTTTGCTAGTATAATGGCTTAGTAACAATGAGTTTTAGTGTGCAATGCTGGCAGACGTGCTGCAAATATCTTTGCACTACTGGGGCAATACAGCAGTCCAACAGCCACGTTTAGGATGCCACTAAGTTCACTCAGTGTTTGCTAGTATAATGGCTTAGTAACAATGAGTTGTAGTGTGCAATGCAGGCAGACGTGCTGCAAATATCTTTGCACTAGTGGGACTATACAGAAGTCCAACAGCCACGTTTAGGATGCCACTAAGTTCACTCAGTGTTTGCTAGTATAATGGCTTAGTAACAATGAGTTTTAGTGTGCAGTGCAGGCAGACGTGCTGCAAATATCTTTGCACTACTGGGGCAATACAGCAGTCCAACAGCCACGTTTAGGATGCCACTAAGTTCACTCAGTGTTTGCTAGTATAATGGCTTAGTAACAATGAGTCTGAGTGTGCAATGCAGGCAGACGTGCTGCAAATATCTTTGCACTACTGGGGTAATACAGCAGTCCAACAGCCACGTTTAGGATGCCACTAAGTTCACTCAGTGTTTGCTAGTATAATGGCTTAGTAACAATGAGTCTGAGTGTGCAATGCAGGCAGACGTGCTGCAAATATCTTTGCACTAGTAGGACTATACAGAAGTCCAACAGCCACGTTTAGGATGCCACTAAGTTCACTCAGTGTTTGCTAGAATAATGGCTTAGTAACAATGAGTTTTAGTGTGCAATGCAGGCAGACGTGCTGAAAATGTATTTGCACTACTGAGGCAATACAGCAGTCCAACAGCCACGTTTAGGATGCCACTAAGTTCACTCAGTCTTTGCTAGTATAATGGCTTAGTAACAATGAGTTTTAGTGTGCAATGCAGGCAGACATGCTGCAAATATCTTTGCACTACTGGGGCAATACAGCAGTCCAACAGCCACGTTTAGGATGCCACTAAGTTCACTCAGTGTTTGCTAGTAAAATGGCTTAGTAACAATGAGTTGGAGTGTGCAATGCAGGCTGACGTGCTGCAAATATCTTTGCACTAGTGGGACTATACAGAAGTCCAATAGCCACGTTTAGGATGCCACTAAGTTCACTCAGTGTTTGCTAGTATAATGGCTTAGTAACAATGAGTTTTAGTGTGCAATGCAGGCAGACGTGCTGCAAATATCTTTGCACTACTGGGGCAATACAGCAGTCCAACAGCCACGTTTAGGATGCCATTAAGTTCACTCAGTGTTTGCTAGTATAATGGCTTAGTAACAATGAGTTGGACTATGCAATGCAGGCAGACGTGCTGCAAATATCTTTGCACTACTGGGGCAATACAGCAGTCCAACAGCCACGTTTAGGATGCCACTAAGTTCACTCAGTGTTTGCTAGTATAATGGCTTAGTAACAATAAGTTTTAGTGTGCAATGCAGGCAGACGTGCTGCAAATATCTTTGCACTACTGGGGCAATACAGCAGTCCAACAGCCACGTTTAGGATGCCACTAAGTTCACTCAGTGTTTGCTAGTATAATGGCTTAGTAACAATGAGATTTAGTGTGCAATGCAGGCAGACGTGCTGCAAATATGTTTGCACTACTGGGGCAATACAGCAGTCCAACAGCCACGTTGAGGATGCCACTAAGTTCACTCAGTGTTTGCTAGTATAATGGCTTAGTAACAATGAGTTTTAGTGTGCATTGTAGGCAGACGTGCTGCAAATATCTTTGCACTACTGGTGTAATACAGCAGTCCAACAGCCACGTTTAGGATGCCACTAAGTTCACTCAGTGTTTGCTAGTATAATGGCTTAGTAACAATGAGTCTGAGTGTGCAATGCAGGCAGACGTGCTGCAAATATCTTTGCACTAGTGGGACTATACAGAAGTCCAACAGCCACGTTTAGGATGCCACTAAGTTCACTCAGTGTTTGCTAGAATAATGGCTTAGTAACAATGAGTTTTAGTGTGCAATGCAGGCAGACGTGCTGCAAATATCTTTGCACTACTGGGGCAATACAGCAGTCCAACAGCCACGTTTAGGATGCCACTAAGTTCACTCAGTGTTTGCTAGTATAATGGCTTAGTAACAATGAGTTGTAGTGTGCAATGCAGGCAGACGTGCTGCAAATATCTTTGCACTAGTGGGACTATACAGAAGTCCAATAGCCACGTTTAGGATGCCACTAAGTTCACTCAGTGTTTGCTAGTATAATGGCTTAGTAACAATGATTTTTAGTGTGCAATGCAGGCAGACGTGCTGCAAATATATTTGCACTACTGAGGCAATACAGCAGTCCAACAGCCACGTTTAGGATGCCACTAAGTTCACTCAGTGTTTGCTAGTATAATGGCTTAGTAACAATGAGTTTTAGTGTGCATTGTAGGCAGATGTGCTGCAAATATCTTTGCACTACTGGGGTAATACAGCAGTCCAACAGCCACGTTTAGGATGCCACTAAGTTCACTCAGTGTTTGCTAGTATAATGGCTTAGTAACAATGAGTCTGAGTGTGCAATGCAGGCAGACGTGCTGCAAATATCTTTGCACTAGTGGGACTATACAGAAGTCCAACAGCCACGTTTAGGATGCCACTAAGTTCACTCAGTGTTTGCTAGAATAATGGCTTAGTAACAATGAGTTTTAGTGTGCAATGCAGGCAGACGTGCTGCAAATATCTTTGCACTACTGGGGCAATACAGCAGTCCAACAGCCACGTTTAGGATGCCACTAAGTTCACTCAGTGTTTGCTAGTATAATGGCTTAGTAACAATGAGTTGTAGTGTGCAATGCAGGCAGACGTGCTGCAAATATCTTTGCACTAGTGGGACTATACAGAAGTCCAATAGCCACGTTTAGGATGCCACTAAGTTCACTCAGTGTTTGCTAGAATAATGGCTTAGTAACAATGATTTTTAGTGTGCAATGCAGTCAGACGTGCTGAAAATATATTTGCACTACTGAGGCAATACAGCAGTCCAACAGCCACGTTTAGGATGCCACTAAGTTCACTCAGTGTTTGCTAGTATAATGGCTTAGTAACAATGAGTTTTAGTGTGCAATGCAGGCAGACATGCTGCAAATATCTTTGCACTACTGGGGCAATACAGCAGTCCAACAGCCACGTTTAGGATGCCACTAAGTTCACTCAGTGTTTTCTAGTATAATGGCTTAGTAACAATGAGTTTTAGTGTGCAATGCAGGCAGACGTGCTGCAAATATCTTTGCACTACTGGGGCAATACAGCAGTCCAACAGCCACGTTTAGGATGCCATTAAGTTCACTCAGTGTTTGCTAGTATAATGGCTTAGTAACAATGAGTTGGACTATGCAATGCAGGCAGACGTGCTGCAAATATCTTTGCACTACTGGGGCAATACAGCAGTCCAACAGCCACGTTTAGGATGCCACTAAGTTCACTCAGTGTTTGCTAGTATAATGGCTTAGTAACAATAAGTTTTAGTGTGCAATGCAGGCAGACATGCTGCAAATATCTTTGCACTACTGGGGCAATACAGCAGTCCAACAGCCACGTTTAGGATGCCACTAAGTTCACTCAGTGTTTGCTAGTATAATGGCTTAGTAACAATGAGATTTAGTGTGCAATGCAGGCAGACGTGCTGCAAATATGTTTGCACTACTGGGGCAATACAGCAGTCCAACAGCCACGTTGAGGATGCCACTAAGTTCACTCAGTGTTTGCTAGTATAACGGCTTAGTAACAATGAGTTTTAGTGTGCATTGTAGGCAGACGTGCTGCAAATATCTTTGCACTACTGGGGTAATACAGCAGTCCAACAGCCACGTTTAGGATGCCACTAAGTTCACTCAGTGTTTGCTAGTATAATGGCTTAGTAACAATGAGTCTGAGTGTGCAATGCAGGCAGACGTGCTGCAAATATCTTTGCACTAGTGGGACTATACAGAAGTCCAACAGCCACGTTTAGGATGCCACTAAGTTCACTCAGTGTTTGCTAAAATAATGGCTTAGTAACAATGAGTTTTAGTGTGCAATGCAGGCAGACGTGCTGCAAATATCTTTGCACTACTGGGGCAATACAGCAGTCCAACAGCCACGTTTAGGATGCCACTAAGTTCACTCAGTGTTTGCTAGTATAATGGCTTAGTAACAATGAGTTGTAGTGTGCAATGCAGGCAGACGTGCGGCAAATATCTTTGCACTAGTTGGACTATACAGAAGTCCAATAGCCACGTTTAGGATGCCACTAAGTTCACTCAGTGTTTGCTAGTATAATGGCTTAGTAGCAATGATTTTTAGTGTGCAATGCAGGAAGACGTGCTGCAAATATATTTGCACTACTGAGGCAATACAGCAGTCCAACAGCCACGTTTAGGATGCCACTAAGTTCACTCAGTGTTTGCTAGTATAATGGCTTAGTAACAATGAGTTTTAGTGTGCAATGCAGGCAGACGTGCTGCAAATATCTTTGCACTAGTGGGACTATACAGAAGTCCAACAGCCACGTTTAGGATGCCACTAAGTTCACTCAGTGTTTGCTAGAATAATGGCTTAGTAACAATGAGTTTTAGTGTGCAATGCAGGCAGACGTGCTGCAAATATCTTTGCACTACTGGGGCAATACAGCAGTCCAACAGCCACGTTTAGGATGCCACTAAGTTCACTCAGTGTTTGCTAGTATAATGGCTTAGTAACAATGAGTTGTAGTGTGCAATGCAGGCAGACGTGCTGCAAATATCTTTGCACTAGTGGGACTATACAGAAGTCCAATAGCCACGTTTAGGATGCCACTAAGTTCACTCAGTGTTTGCTAGAATAATGGCTTAATAACAATGATTTTTAGTGTGCAATGCAGTCAGACGTGCTGAAAATATATTTGCACTACTGAGGCAATACAGCAGTCCAACAGCCACGTTTAGGATGCCACTAAGTTCACTCAGTGTTTGCTAGTATAATGGCTTAGTAACAATGAGTTTTAGTGTGCAATGCAGGCAGACATGCTGCAAATATCTTTGCACTACTGGGGCAATACAGCAGTCCAACAGCCACGTTTAGGATGCCACTAAGTTCACTCAGTGTTTGCTAGTAAAATGGCTTAGTAACAATGAGTTGGAGTGTGCAATGCAGGCTGACGTGCTGCAAAAATCTTTGCACTAGTGGGACTATACAGAAGTCCAATAGCCACGTTTAGGATGCCACTAAGTTCACTCAGTGTTTGCTAGTATAATGGCTTAGTAACAATGAGTTTTAGTGTGCAATGCAGGCAGACGTGCTGCAAATATCTTTGCACTACTGGGGCAATACAGCAGTCCAACAGCCACGTTTAGGATGCCACTAAGTTCAGTCATTGTTTGCTAGTATAATGGCTTAGTAACAATGAGTTTTAGTGTGCAATGCAGGCAGACGTGCTGCAAATATGTTTGCACTACTGGGGCAATACAGCAGTCCAACAGCCACGTTGAGGATGCCACTAAGTTCACTCCGTGTTTGCTAGTATAACGGCTTAGTAACAATGAGTCTGAGTGTGCATTGTAGGCAGACGTGCTGCAAATATCTTTGCACTACTGGGGTAATACAGCAGTCCAACAGCCACGTTTAGGATGCCACTAAGTTCACTCAGTGTTTGCTAGTATAATGGCTTAGTAACAATGAGTCTGAGTGTGCAATGCAGGCAGACGTGCTGCAAATATCTTTGCCCTAGTGGGACTATACAGAAGTCCAACAGCCACGTTTAGGATGCCACTAAGTTCACTCAGTGTTTTCTAGAATAATGGCTTAGTAACAATGAGTTTTAGTGTGCAATGCAGGCAGACGTGCTGCAAATATCTTTGCACTACTGGGGCAATACAGCAGTCCAACAGCCACGTTTAGGATGCCACTAAGTTCACTCAGTGTTTGCTAGTATAATGGCTTAGTAACAATGATTTTTAGTGTGCAATGCAGGCAGACGTGCTGCAAATATATTTGCACTACTGAGGCAATACAGCAGTCCAACAGCCACGTTTAGGATGCCACTAAGTTCACTCAGTGTTTGCTAGTATAATGGCTTAGTAACAATGAGTTTTAGTGTGCAATGCAGGCAGACGTGCTGGAAATATCTTTGCACTACTGGGGCAATACAGCAGTCCAACAGCCACGTTTAGGATGCCACTAAGTTCACTCAGTGTTTGCTAGTATAATGGCTTAGTAACAATGAGTTGGACTGTGCAATGCAGGCAGACATGCTGCAAATATCTTTGCACTAGTGGGACTATACAGAAGTCCAACAGCCACGTTTAGGATGCCACTAAGTTCACTCAGTGTTTGCTAGTATAATGGCTTAGTAACAATGAGTTTTATTGTGCAATGCAGGCAGACGTGCTGCAAATATCTTTGCACTACTGGGGCAATACAGCAGTCCAACAGCCACGTTTAGGATGCCACTAAGTTCACTCAGTGTGTGCCATAATAATGGCTTTGTAACAATGAGTTTTAGTGTGCAATGCAGGCAGACGTGCTGCAAATATCTTTGCACTACTGGGGCAATACAGAAGTCCAACAGCCACGGTTAGGATGCCACTAAGTTCACTCAGTGTTTGCTAGTATAATGGCTTAGTAACAATGAGTTGGACTGTGCAATGCAGGCAGACGTGCTGCAAATATCTTTGCACTAGTGGGATTATACAGAAGTCCAACAGCCACGTTTAGGATGCCACTAAGTTCACTCAGTGTTTGCTAGTATAATGGCTTAGTAACAATAAGTTTTAGTGTGCAATGTAGGCAGACGTGCTGCAAATATCTTTGCACTACTGGGGCAATACAGCAGTCCAACAGCCACGTTTAGGATGCCACTAAGTTCACTCAGTGTGTGCCATAATAATGGCTTAGTAACAATGAGTTTTAGTGTGCAATGCAGGCAGACGTGCTGCAAATATCTTTGCACTACTGGGGCAATACAGAAGTCCAACAGCCACGGTTAGGATGCCACTAAGTTCACTCAGTGTTTGCTAGTATAATGGCTTAGTAACAATGAATTGGAGTGTGCAATGCAGGCAGACGTGCTGCAAATATCTTTGCACTAGTGGGACTTTACAGAAGTCCAATAGCCACGTTTGGGAAGCCACTAAGTTTACTCAGTGTTTGCTAGTATAATGGCTTAGTAACAATGAGTTTTAGTGTGCAATGCAGGCAGACGTGCTGCAAATATCTTTGCACTACTGGGGCAATACAGCAGTCCAACAGCCACGTTTAGGATGCCACTAAGTTCACTCAGTGTTTGCTAGTATAATGGCTTAGTAACAATGAGTTTGAGTGTGCAAAGGACAGGAGCGTACAGTGGCAGGGTTGTGGGTCTCTGGGTAGAGGAAAGGAAGCCTGCCTTTCTATCCCTCCTAATGGGGAAATGCAGCGAGGAAATCCCTGACCTTAGCTACACAGACGCTGTCATCTTGTGTAGCTGTTAAACTCTCTTTTCACGGACCTGTCACCTATGGCTCTGACCCTGCCGGTATGAGCCCTTAAAAGGACTGATAGAAAGTGCTATCCCTATGCTGTACAGCACTGTGTATGGAGCGTACACAGCAGTATCGGCGATAGGAGCTGCGCCAGTGATGACTGACACCAAGGATGCATAATGCAGATAATGGCGTGCTGGAGGAAAATGTCCGGTTTTATAATGCAGGGACATGTGACATGGACATCCTATCACACATGCCGTTGCTTCTCTGGCTAAAAGTCTACTTAGCTGTGTGTGTGTCTGGGATTGGCTGACATGCTGGCCCACCCCACTACACGCGCGCTTAGGGAAGGAAGACAAGGAAAAAAAAAAAATGGCGATCGCCATTATAGATACAGCAGTGATCTGAATGCGCTGTTCCCACACACTATACACTGAAATGTCTTAATAGTGTGAGTCATAGAGTGACTTACACTATTACAGCGGAAAGCCAGCTAGGAATTAGCTGTTTTTTTTGCTGCTAGAACCGATCTCGAACGTATTTAGAACTATCGAGCTTTTGCAAAAAGCTTGAGTTCTAGTTCGATCTAGAACAGCCCCCAAAATCACTCGAGCCGCGAACTGGAGAACCACGAACCGCGAACTGTGCTCAACTCTATTTATTAGTGTAAGAAAGTGTACGCAGAAAAATTTATACTGTTTTAAAGGCAAGGGTGGTCACACCAAATATTGAATTGATTTAGATTTCTCTCCTAATTGTTCCATTCACATTTTCTTAGTTGATTATAAACTATTAGCACTGGAGATGATCAAATGTTTTGAATTTAAATTGTTCATTTTGGGTGGGGTTTTTTTTTTCCCCTTGAAAATTAGAATTGTGGAAAATAAATTTTTCTTGAATCCCAAGTACTCCAATTACCTTGAATATATGTTTAAAACACTTTTAGATATCCAAAAACTGTATCCAACACCTTTCAATCTTTTTACGATAAACACAGCATTTGTAATGTTAAAGAGACTCACCCCCCAAAAAATGGATATTCATCCAACAGATATCAATAGCCTTTCTAACCCCTTCATGACCTACTGGAAAATACTGATACAACATATTTTTTAGGTCACTTAATGACCAATGATGTACCAGTACGTCATGGTGATCATGAGGAGGTTCCTGCGCTGTATCACCGAGATCACCACCGATTCACCAGCAGATGTTACAGCCAGAATCCAGCTCACTGCAAGTAGCGGTCTGCTTGCCACAACCCCCTAAATGGCACAATCAAGGCGATCACAGCATTCAGGAGGCAGGGAGAGGATTTGATTACCTCTCGCTGGTGATCGGGTCCTGGTAATGCGATCACAGGAACCGCTGCCTTGGAAACCCTGGGTCGTCACTATGATGACCCCAAGTTACTGAGCTAAGGATCGCCTCACAGACCATGTTATAAGCGTAGTGTGTGAGGCAAAGTGTCAGGGCGGCTGCTGCAGCCCTGACACTTACAATCCACTGCAGTGGTCGAGCACTGCAGTGGAATATATCAGTGATCAGATCACTGAAACTTAAGCCAGCTTTACACCTTACAATTAGGTATGCGATCTCGTATGCGATGTGACACGCCCAGGTCGCATATGCGATCTAATGAGATTGCACGTAGGTCGTTCATTTGCTGTCACACGTGCGTTAGTAGCCTATGTTAAATTGGTCAATTTTGTGTGCGATCCTTTAGATCATGTGTTCTGTGACGTATGCATTGGGCACCCTTTTTTTTTTTTTTTTATTGTCTTGACAAGCGTGTGTAATGTGTAGGGATGCGTTTTTACTATGGCATCTGCCATTCAGCTCTGCTACATGGCCGCTGACAGCAGACACAGACAGCCATGTAGCAGCGGTGAATGGTAGTTGACAGCAGACACAGACAGAGCCGCACTGTCAGAATGAACTCGGGTGAACCTCACCCGACTTCATGGTCATGCTGCGGCTCTGTCTGTGTCGTGTCCTGATTAGCGGTCACCAGTGAAGACTCACCGGTGACCGCTAAACTCCTGAGTAAGTGAATTGAGCAGCCCTCTCTCATATACTCACCGATCCCCGATCCCCGGCTCTGCACGGCATTCACACTGCTGCGGCGGCTTTTACTGTTTTGAAAAAGCCGGCCGCCCATTAAACAATCTCCTATTCCCTGCTTTCCCCGCCCACCGGCGCCTATGATTGGTTACAGTGAGACACGCCCCCACGCTGAGTGACAGGTGTCACACTGCACCCAATCACAGCAGCCGGTGGGCGTGTCTATACTGTGTAGTGAAATAAATAATTAAATAATTAAAAAAAACGGCGTGCGGTCCCCCCCAATTTTAAAACCAGCCAGATAAAGCCATAC
The DNA here is from genome assembly GCF_048569485.1 of Anomaloglossus baeobatrachus. Classification (NCBI taxonomy): domain Eukaryota; kingdom Metazoa; phylum Chordata; class Amphibia; order Anura; family Aromobatidae; genus Anomaloglossus; species Anomaloglossus baeobatrachus. Next base: position 498,350,259 of record NC_134355.1, on the reverse strand, counting down.
GGCTGAAGGCTGGTATTCTCAGGATGGGGAGCTCCACGTTATGGGGAGCCCCCCAGCCTAACAATATCAGCCAACAGCCGCCCAGAATTGCCGCATACATTATATGCGACAGTTCTGGGACTGTACCCGGCTCTTCCCGATTTGCCCTGGTGCGTTGGCAAATCGGGGTAATAAGGAGTTATTGGCAGCCCATAGCTGCCAATAAGTCCTAGATTAATCATGTCAGGCGTCTATGAGACACCCTCAATGATTAATCTGTAAATTACAGTAAATAAACACACACACGCCCGAAAAAATCCTTTATTAGAAATAAAAAACACAAACACATTCCCTGGTTCACCACTTTAATCAGCCCCAAAAAGCCCTCCATGTCCGGCGTACTCCACAGTCCTCCAGCGTCGCATCCAGCGCTGCTGCATGGAGGTGACCGGAGCTGCAGCAGACACAGCCGCTCCGGTCACCTCCACGCAGCTAATGAAGACAGCCGCGCGATCAGCTGAGCTGTCACTGAGGTTACCCGCTGTCACTGGATGCAGCGGTGGATGCAGCGGTGGCCGCGGGTAACCTCAGTGACAGATCAGCTGATCGCGCTACTCACCGCCGCTCCGGTCAGCAACTGAGGTGAGTAGCGCGATCAGCTGAGCTGTCACTGAGGTTACCCGCGGCCACCGCTGCATCCACCGCTGGATCCAGTGACAGCGGGTAACCTCAGTGACAGCAGCTGATCGCGCGGCTGTCTTCATTACCTGCGTGGAGGTGACCAGAGCGGCTGTGTCTGCTGCAGCTCCGGTCACCTCCATGCTGCAGCTCCGGTCACCTCCATGCAGCAGCGCTGGATGCGACGCTGGAGGACTGTGGAGTACGCCGGACAAGGAGGGCTTTTTGGGGCAGATTAAAGTGGTGAACCAGGGAATGTGTTTGTGTTTTTTATTTCCAATAAAGGATTTTTCGGGCGTGTGTGTTTATTTATTGTAATTTACAGATTAATCATGGAGGGTGTCTCATAGACGCCTGACATGATTAATCTAGGACTTATTGGCAGCTATGGGCTGCCAATAACTCCTTATTACCCCGATTTGCCAACGCACCAGGGTAAATCGGGAAGAGCCGGGTACAGCCCCAGAACTGTCGCATATAATGTATGCGGCAATTCTGGGCGGCTGCTGACTGATATTGTTAGGCTGGGGGACTCCCCATAACGTGGAGCTCCCCATCCTGAGAATACCAGCCTTCAGCCATATGGCTTTATCTGGCTGGTTTTAAAATTGGGGGGGACCTCACGCCGTTTTTTTTAATTATTTAATTATTTATTTCACTACACAGTATAGACACGCCCACCGGCTGCTGTGATTGGGTGCAGTGTGACACCTGTCACTCAGCGTGGGGGCGTGTCTCACTGCAACCAATCATAGGCGCTGGTGGGTGGGGTAAGCAGGGAATAGGAGATTGTTTAATGGGCGGCCGGCTTTTTCAAAACAGTAAAAGCCGCCGGAGCAGTGTGAATGCCGTGCAGCGCCGGGGATCGGGGATCGGTGAGTATATGAGAGAGGGGGATAGACTGACATGGACAGAGACAGAGGGGCAGAGATAGTGACCGACTGACAGAGATTAGTGCATGACAGACATTGTGAGGCGCTTCAGATCGCAGCTTTTCAGCTGCGCTCTGAAGCAGACCTTTGTTAAGCTGCGGTGCAGAGCGCACACCTGCGCACATAGCATCAGACACCAAAATCGTATGAGGGATGTCACACGTTACAATTCACTAGTTTCGTACTACCAAACGTCCAATGTATGAGGAATAAACTACGTGTATGCGATCACCGTATTTTCGTTCAATATCGATCGCATGTAGGTTTCACACGCAAATACATCACGAACGATGCCGGATGTGCGTCACTTACAACTTGACCCCGACGACGGATTGAAAGATCTATTGAAGTGTGTAAAGCAGGCTTTAGTGTCCCATAAAGGGACTAAGTAAAAGAGTAAAAATAGAGTTACATTTTTTTTTAAGTATTAAAAAAATTGGTAATATAAACCAAAAAAATCCAATAAACACATATATTTATGTAAAAAAAACCCCAACAAAACAAAATAAACTAGACACATTTGGTATTTCCGCTTTTGAAACAACCCGCGCTATAAAACTATCACACTAGTTAACCCCTTCAGTGAACACGGTAAAAAAAAAAAGTTTGCAAAAACCATGTCTTTTTATCATATAGCTGACAAAAAATGTGGAATAAAAAGCGATAAAAAGTCATATATAAAAAAAATGGTATCCTTGAAAACATCTTCTTGTACCTCGAAAACAAGCTGCCATATACCTCAATCAGTCAAAAAATAAAAAAAGTTATTGCTCTCAGAATACAACAATGCAAAATCTGTTTTTTTCCTATAAAATAGTTTTTAAGGTATAAAAGTGGAAAAAAATTAAAAAACTACATAAATGTAGTATTGTTCGAATCGTACTGACCTGAAGACTAAAACTGTCATATCACTTTTAAAGCACAGTTAATGCCGTAATAAAAAAGAAAAATATTCCTGAGTTGCTGTTTCTTTTTGATTCTGCCTAACAAAAAGATTAATAGAAAGCGATCAAAAACTATTCGAGGAAAAAAATAATCCTCACATTACTCTGTTGGCAGAAAAATAAAAAACTATAGCTTTCAAAATTTGGTGATACGAAAAACCTTTATTTTGTAAAAATCCTTTTTAGTGTGATAGTTGCCAAACCTAAAAAAATATAAGTCTAGCATTACTGTAATCATTCTGACCCGAGGAATAAAGTTATCTAATCACCTATACGGTGAATAGTGTAAGAAATAAATAAAAAAATCCAATTCTTCAACCAATGATTTGTTCATTCTGCCTCTAAAAGATCACTGTACTGCGTGGCTCCTATTTTTCCTGGGCTTTACGATGAGCGCCTTCCCCAGGATTTTGTTTAAGGGTACATGCCCACAATCTGGATAGCAGCATTTTGGACGCAGCGTGTTTTCTCTGCGTCCAAACTGCTGCATTTCATAGTACAAGCTCAGTGGATGGATTCATAAAAATCTCCTGCCCAATGTGCTTCTTTTCTCCACAGAGTAAACTGACCTTCAGAGTGGCTTCCTTAGATGCAGCATGTCAATTTATGCTGCGGAGACGATAGTGTCCTCAGCTGGGAAAACAGAGAGAAAGTCCACAGCGCCCCAAACCCTTATAGTGGGCATGGGCAGCTGCGGTCTCCTGCAGAGAACACTAGCGTCTCCTCAGGGGAAGACACACTGCATCCAGGATGCAGTGTTTTCAGAATATGGGCACATACACTAAATCTCTGGAAAACATGATTCAGACAAAATTCCCAACACAAAATTCACTGTTATTAGGCAGTTACTTTGACCTCATGTCTGGCCTGTAATCTGGCAGTGTCCATCTTTTTATGCCTTGTTTTAGGTGTGCACAAAAGCGCAGTCATCAACATTTTTGTTCGCCTTTGAGAAGATGGACACCGCTGAACAGAGGCCAAGTGGAGTCTGGAGTAACTCTGCTGCCTCATTAGTGAATGGATTCATCGTGGGTTTCACCTGAATCATGTATTTCGGAGATGTAGATGGAAACCCTGATGTAAATGCTCAGCATAGAGCATAGGATAACTGTGAACTGATTTTAAATATTCTGTACCAAAATCATCACAAAATAGCATTCAACTCAACCCACAAAAACACAAGTAAGTCCCCACTCAGGTCTGTCAAGAGTTAACACAAATATAGAGGGCTTCCACGTTAATGATAGTACAAAGGATCTCGAAAAACACTATGGGTCCCTCCCTCAAAAAAAGAAATCAGCAAATCTGCTCTCCCAAATCCAAATGTGCCCCACTCTTCTGAGCCCAATAATGTGCCAAAATCACAGTTAGCATCCCCATATCTAGCATTTTTGTAGAGAGGAGAGCCTGCTTAAATGTACAGGGTGCAGGTTTACAGGAGCACGATCTGGGTACAATGTATGGACACTAAAATATACTGCGTACAACAATGACTTACAGTATTTGCAATTTTTAATTCTGCCACATTCACTGTGTTTGACACCATGGATGTTTTTCAGAGACTAAATTGTCACTACACCCATGGATGACTTCCCAGAGGGGTGTAATTTCCAAAAGTTGGTCACTTGAGGCGGATTTCTTCTGTTCTGGAACTAAGAGGCTCTGCAAATGGAGTCTGCAAACTATTCTAGGATAATCTGTGCTTCAATAATTAAATGGTGCTCCTTCCTCCCTAAGCTCTGTGGTGCCGCCAAACAATACTGTACAGTCACCTGTGGGGTACTGCCACATTCAGGATAAATTGCGTAACACATTAAGGGGCCTTTTGTATATCTTGTTCCTCTTGTGAAAATTTGAAATCTGGGGCTAAAAAAACATGTAAATATTTTTTGTTCACCGCTCAATAGTATAACATTTTGTGACACACCTGTAGTGTCAATATGATAACTGCACCACTAGCTAAATTGATTGAGAGGTGCAGTTTGTAAAATGGTGTATTTTGTGGGAGGTTTCTGCTGTTCTGTTATCTCAGGAGCTCTTCCAATGCGACATTGCACCCCCACACCATTCCAACTAAATCTGCACTCCAATATGGCGCTCCATCCCTTCTTCACTTTGTACTGCACCTCAAAAGTAGTTATTGACCACATATGGGGTATTGCTGTACTGCAGGAGAAATTGCACAACAAACTGTATGGTTCATCATCTCCTGTTAGCCTAGTTCATTTTAAAAATTTGGTGTTAACCCAACATTTTTGTGGTTAAAAATGTATTTTTTCATTTTCACAGCTCAATGTTCTAAAATTCTGTCAAGCCCCTGGGGTCTAGTTTAGGTCAGTTGTGGTGGAGTTGTGGTGGAGTTCCAATGCTTAGATACCTCATGGGGTCTCCAAATGTGAAATGGCATCTGCTAGTGATTCCAGCTCATTTTGCTTTCAGAAATTCAAATGGCGTTCTTTCCCTGTCGAGCCCTGCTGTGCACCCAAACAATTGAGTTCCACTACATATGAAATATCAGCGTACTCAAGAGAAATTGCACAATACATTTTATGGTGCATTGTTTACTGATACCCTTGAAAAAATGCAAAATTCTATGGCTAAAGAAACATTTTTGTGTAAAAAAGTAAAATTTTTATTTTTTTCCATTTTTTCCTTCCATTGCTTTTGTTCCTGTAAAGCACCTAAAGGGATTAAAAACCTCTTGGATGTGGTTTGAGCACTGTGACTTGTGCAGTGTATAGAATGATGTCAAAATCACTTCAAATGTGATCTGATCCCAAAAAAGTTTTTGGGAAAAAATGAGAAATTGCTGATGAACTTTGAACCCTTCTAAATTCTTAACAAAAAAATGTTGTTTCAAAATTTGCGCTGATATACAGTAGACAAGTGGGAAATGTTATTTAACAACTATTTTGTGAGACATATCTCTCGGATTTATGGGCATAAAATTTCAATCTGAAAATTGCTAATTTTTTGCCAAATTTCTGATATTTTCACAAATAAACGCAAAAAAATATTAGAAAAAATATCATAAAGTACAATATGTCAAGAAAAAACAATGTCAGAATCACTAGGATCTGATAACGCATTCCAGAGTTACAGTGCCTACAAGTAGTATTCAACCCCCTGCAGATTTAGCAGGTTTACACATTCGGAATTAACTTGGCATTGTGACATTTGGACTGTAGATCAGCCTGGAAGTATGAAATGCACTGCAGCAAAAAAGAATGTTAATTCTTTTTTTTTTTAAATTGTGAAAAGTTTATTTAGAGGGTCATTTATTATTCAACCCCTCAAACCACAAGAATTCTGTTTGGTTCCCCTAAAGTATTAAGAAGTATTTCAGGCACAAAGAACAATGAGCTTCACATGTTTGGATTAATTATCTCTTTTTCCAGCCTTTTCTGACTAATTAAGACCCTCCCCAAACTTGTGAACAGCACTCATACTTGGTCAACATGGGAAAGACAAAGGCGCATTCCAAGGCCATCAGAGACAAGATCGTAGAGGGTCACAAGGCTGGCAAGGGGTACAATACCCTTTCCAAGGAGTTGGGCCTACCTGTCTCCACTGTTGAGAGCATCATTCGGAAGTGGAAGGCTTATGGAACTACTGTTAGCCTTCCACGGCCTGAACAGCTTTTGAAAGTTTCCACCCGTGCCGAGGCCAGGCTTGTCCGAAGAGTCAAGGCTAACCCAAGGACAACAAGGAAGGAGCTCCGGGAAGATCTCATGGCAGTGGGGACATTGGTTTCAGTCAATACCATAAGTAATGTACTCCACCGCAATGGTCTCCGTTCCAGACGAGCCCGTAAGGTACCTTTGCTTTCAAAGCGTCACGTCAAGGCTCGTCTACAGTTTGCTCATGATCACTTGGAGGACTCTGAGACAGACTGGTTCAAGGTTCTCTGGTCTGATGAGACCAAGATCGAGATCTTTGGTGCCAACCACACACGTGACGTTTGGAGACTGGATGGCACTGCATACGACCCCAAGAATACCATCCCTACAGTCAAGCATGGGGGTGGCAGCATCATGCTGTGGGGCTGTTTCTCAGCCAATGGGCCTGGCCATCTGGTCCGCATCCATGGGAAGATGGATAGCACGGCCTACCTGGAGATTTTGGTCAAGAACCTCCGCTCCTCCATCAAGGATCTTAAGATGGGTCGTCATTTCATCTTCCAACAAGACAGCGACCCAAAGCACACAGCCAAGAAAACCAAAGCCTGGTTCAAGAGGGAAAAAATCAAGGTGTTGCAGTGGCCTAGTCAGTCTCCTGACCTTAACCCAATTGAAAACTTGTGGAAGGAGCTCAAGATTAAAGTCCACATGAGACACCCAAAGAACCTAGATAACTTGGAGAAGATCTGCATGGAGGAGTGGGCCAAGATAACTCCAGAGACCTGTGCCGGCCTGATCAGGTCTTATAAATCTTATAAAAGACGATTATTAGCTGTAATTGCAAACAAGGGTTATTCCACAAAATATTAAACCTAGGGGTTGAATAATAATTGACCCACACTTTTATGTTGAAAATTTATTAAAATTTAACTGAGCAACATAACTTGTTGGTTTGTAAGATTTATGCATCTGTTAATAAATCCTGCTCTTGTTTGAAGTTTGCACGCTCTAACTTATTTGCATCTTATCAAACCTGCTAAATCTGCAGGGGGTTGAATACTACTTGTAGGCACTGTATAACCTGTCAAATTGACACTTGTCAAAATTGTAAAAAATAGCCAAAACAGTAGAGTGTTTTTAGCCCCTGGGGTGAAGGGGTGAAAGAGAATCAGTCAACAGGTTTTAGTTATGGCGTGTGAGAGCAGCATAGTGCATAGGTAGAGTGCTTGATTCCAACAAAATATCAGCTAACTGACTGCTTGGCTTTCTTCTGTTAGAATCCCTGTTTTCTCTACTGTAGATGTAACAGTGGTCAGATTGCTGACCTGTGAATTACTTGCCCACATTCCTGATTGGCAGCTTCATTTTACATTGTACATGGTCATCAAGCTACAAATCAGTGGTTGGACAGGGTTACACAGATTACCTGGACTCATTTGCAAGTGATAACTAGTCTTCTGACAACACATTAATTATATTGAAATTAGCATCGCACACACCCTAATAAGGGACATATGCAAAGAAACTAGTTCATTGGTCATACTGTTGCGGGCGGGGAACAGACCACGGCAGGGGGGCTGCTCGAGACGCACGGATCCGGGGTCGTTGCTGTAGCTCGAGTGGCAGCGGGACCCGGGCTTGTACAGCCGTCTGTCACCCACAAGAGAGGAAAAGGGGTTGTTATTTACAGGGGAGAGTTTGTCAGTGACGCCACCCATGGGTTGTGGTTATTGTTGGTGACACCGCCACTGCCTTTGTATGGGGGGTGCCCGGGGCTGATCGAGCGGGGCAGCAGGACGGTATCCCCTCCACGGGTAGGGGAGGTGTTGTCCCGGGGCCCAGGTGTAGGTGTAGGTGGAGTAGAGTGCTGGGACGCAGTCTGCACGGCGGGACCGCATGATATCGGTTTACTCACTGTTTTTGAATAAATCACACAGAGTCCAGATAGTAAACCAACGGCCGGACGCCGGTAGCCTCCGGAAGGGTGTGCTCGGGTCCCGTACACCGATGGACATAACAGGGGCCCTTCCTCCTGCACTTTAGTTTAGTGTCTGGTGTGTTGACTAGTCCTCATGAAATGGGGAAAATCCACTCCCAGTGTATTTGCTGTGGGAGCTGTGGCCCATGAGATCTGATCCTTAAGATTTTAGCAGACACTTGCAGATGCCCTATCCCCCATGTTGGACTTCCGTATCGCTCTATCTGGGCTGCTAGTGGGACAAGACTTGGAATCTTGTCCCCTGCTGGCTAATTGTAAAGGTGCTTGAAGCTTTCCTTGGCCTAGGGTCCAGGTACCCCGACTGCGTACAGCCTCCGGACCAGATTTCCACTGTCGGCACCGGCGGGCTACAACCCTGCCCCGGTCCACTTAAGGTCTCCCGCGACCGGATCTCCGTTTCTTGTGGCCCTGCTCTGCCGTCTGCCACCTAGTAAGCTCAAGTAGTCTGGTAGTCCGGGAGCTACAAACCCCGACCACCACTTCACTCCTCTCAATTCCTCTGTCTCTGTTCGACTCCTCCACTGACTAACTGGTTCCCTCCCCTTGACACCTCAGAACCACTAGGTGGGCGTCACCATCTGCCTGGCCCCACCCACTGGTGTGTCCCTATTGTCCTTGAGGGGTGACTAGGATTTTGTGGCTGGTGTTTGTGTGACTCCCTGGACTAGCCAGGTAGTCACAGACAGGCCCTTGCACAAACACCAGTCCCCTAAAAAGGTAACAGCAGCCAACCTGAAAACCCTGAGTCACCCCTCTCAGGGGCGGAGCCAGGTGGTTGGCCACGCCCACTGAGGAGTTCAGATAGCCTGAGGTGGGAAAAGCAAGCAGATGAAGTTAGGGAGAGGAGAGAAGTCTAGAAGGAGAAAACGTCTGTCGGGGATCTGGGTCGTAGCCCGGATACCCTGTGGCCAGGAGGAAAATGGTAGTTGTCGCCTGCAGGAGGCTTGAAGACAGCTGGTGGAACCATAAGGGACCGGGACAGGGTAGTGGCCCGCTGGTACCAAACCAGGGAATCAAGTGGAAACCGGAGCACCAGGAGGGGCACTCAGACCCAGTAGAAGGCCCAGAAATCACTGACCCGAGTCAAATTCACTGATTGGGGTCTGGAACTTAGGTCCTTTTCCACCCAAGTCCCGACTAAAGGAAACAGCCCAACAAGGGGGATAGAAAGCCACCGCTCAGGCAGAGAGATCCCACGGACCAGCATCTGCGGGCAAACAGGCTCTCCCGACACACACAAAGCTGGGGAGCGGACTCCCGTCGCTGAAGCGCAGGCAGTCAAAATCTACAAACGAGGTGCAGGAGAAAGGCGGAGACCACCAAACTGGGTGGGGGACCAGACGCAGCCGGCTGTGGGCACCGACCACCATCTTTTTGATTTACCAGAGACTCCGGTGTATCTGTCATAGTGAATACAACAGTGCCCTCGGGCCGCACACCGCCCCGCATCACGCCAACACGCCCGCACCCCCACATCCTAGCATCCAACAATTGGGCCCCGGGACCATCAACCCCCTACCCACGGAGGGGTCAACACCTGGCTGCGCAACACCGTCCCCGGGAGCCTAGTCAATAGCAGCGGTGGTGTCCACACTCAACACGACCCGTGGGTGGCGTCATGAACTTAAACCCAAAAACCACGGCTCCGGCCGTGAACCTCCCCACCGAAACCCCCCTCACGTAGCGCCAGCCTCCCTTCAGAGCGACGTGACCCCTGGGTCCGGAGGCGCTCGAGCCACCCAGCGACGAGCCTGGATCGGAGTGGCTCGACTGCGGCCGAGCCCCAGGGCGGTACATTTGTACCTATGTGGGGTTGTGTTGGAAGGTCAAAGGAGGAGGGAATCCTGCACCTGGAAGAGGGGTGCAGTCATCTGTGACACCCTGATTTTTTCAGGGCGTCACAATACATTATGATTAAAAAGAAAAATTGTGCTGACACATTTCCTTTAACTTTTCGCCGACATTGCATGTACCGGAAGAACCTATTATGCACTGCATTCTCATAAATGGATGTACCGGTATCTCCTGGCAATCATGTGGGAACAGATGCTGTTTACCCATGATTGCCACCAGGAGCTCAGCATAAGGCCAGTTTCAGATGTCCGTGTTTCCAATACGTGTGACATCCATTTTTAACACGGATGAGACACCTACCCATGTTATTCTATGCTGTTCTGACGCAGTCATTTTTTCACATTGACCGCGTGACCCCTCGTGGCCCCACACACACACATGAGGACATGTCAATTTTTTCGCTGGTAGCACGGGTGTCACACGGATCGCACACTGATGTGAACCGTGTGACATCAGTGGGACATGTACAGGAGAAAACTCGGGTCTTTTAAATAAAAAGATTTTCTATACTCACCTGTATCCAGCACTGTTTTCTTTGGCACTGCTGCCTCCCGCTTCTGACCCCCGCTATTTATACTGAATTTTCTCTGCACAGAGGAGCTTGAAGCTGGAGCATTGTTGGGGACAGGTGAGTATTGCGTGTGTGTGTGAAGATATGTCTGTGTGTCTGTGTTCAGTGTATACATGCAGGTGTGCTATGTGTGTGTATGTGCTCGGTGTATCCATGTGTGTCTGCTCTGTGTGTATATGTAGCACCCAGGAATATGGGGTACTCAGTTCCGGGCAGATTCTCTATTGGGAATGTCATGGTGGTGGCTGTTACCCGGTTCCGTGCCCTGGACCCTTTTTGTAATGGGGTAATTTACAGGGGAGAATAAAATAATGTTCACCTGTGACGCCACTTGAGGCATTGCGGCTAAGTATAGGGAGCCGCCGCTGCAGAATGTCTCTACTGGGGCTGGTGATATTGGCAGCTAGAATGGTAGACCCTCCACAAGTAGGGTTTTGCCCCAGTGGGTGTATGGTGCAGTGGGCGTCGGAAGAAGGGAGTCCACACAGATGTTCAGTGCAACTGGTTTACGCACTGCTGGTAGATGTTGTCTGGTTGCCCGAGGCCAGCTGGTTTCATCTCCAGGTCCCCTTCATCCCAGTGCCACTCTGTTTCTCTGGTACCTTCTTCCCCTGCTCCTGTCTCTGGTAAGTGGGTCCCCATGATATAGAACAACTTGGGGTCCCCGTTCTGTGGTTTGTCCACTTCTGTCCGCCTGACGGTAGCATGAACCCTGTGGGGTTGGAGTTTCTGGTCCTGTCCCTGGTTCTCCCTTTTCTACTGATTCTTCGGATTCTTTAGGGTCAGCAAGGTCCTTGATAGTCCCCTTGCTGTGCAGGTTTTAACAGTTCGGCTTGAAGCTCTTTCCTGTCCTAAGGTACTGTACCCCATCGGTGCATAGTTCTGGGAGTACTCCACCAGCAACCACTTCTCCTTGGTACCAGGTCACCGTTAACCCGAGTCAGAATGTAACTTTTCTTCCACCTTCACACTCCTACAGTCACTTCAGTTCTTCTTACTGACTTCCTGTGTTCTCTCTATCCTCAGTCTGCCCCTCCCACCTGGCCAACTAGTGGACTAGATTGGCTTCACCTCTAGGCGGTCATCTATTGGTCCCACACTAGCTGAGTACCATTTTATGGGGGAATGTTGGGGAAAACTGGGATTACCTGGGGTTTTTTTGGTACCGGCACTGGGGTTCTGTGTCCCTAAGGGGGTAGGCCCTGCATCCTTGTGGTGATGCAAAACCTTGTAGCATTCTGATGTTCTCAGGGGCACTACATTCCCCCTTGGTTAATTCCAACACGTCTCAGGCTGCAAGGTAAAACTGGTTACACTTTTATTATATTTATTTTCATGTAAACACAAATGGTCATTCCACGCATGGGAGGTTCATCACTTTAAACATTTCAACCTAGGGTACCCCTCCTTGCACCCACCACCCAAAGGTTCTGGTCCCAGAAACCTCTAAGAAGGCAGGTCACTGGTTCCGCTGGTGACTAGGTTCGGACCATCTCTGACCCGGACCTTTCCTGCACCCGGCCTCACCTGGTGGCGGTGCTCACATCAATGTCCACTGGATTGGCGTACCCAGGTGGGGCACAACTGGTGCAACTTTTTACAAAAACACATGTTTGTGTTGGCTGTTGCCATTCCTGCAGCCTGGGTCCATTTTTATCAAATCAAACATATCTGGTAACTTTTTCAACTTTTCATTTTAAATCAGGAACAGTTTAAACAACAAAACAGTAAACAGGTAGCATAGTAGGTTATGGCTACCATGGTGCTGGATAAGGGCCATCTGGTTCACTTAATCTACTGGGATCAGCACTTAAGGCCCCATTACACACAGAAATAAATCTTTGGCAGATCTGTGGTTGCAGTGAAATCATGGACATATTGTTCCATATGTGCACAGCCACAAACCTGGCACTGATTGTCCACAATTTCACTGCAACCACAGATCTGCCACAGATCTGCCACAGATTTGCCACAGATTTGCCACAGATTTATCTCTCTGTGTGACAGGGCCTTTAGAGTCTGCATGCGCTGGTCCCGTGCACCTGTACTGCCTCCTGGTGGCTGCTGAGAAAAAAAAGAATGGCATATTAGCCCAGTAAGCAAAAAAGTACATATATTTCTATGACTGCATCTGGAGTTACTCAATCTACAAATCTATTAAAGCCTCCAGTGAACACCATTAAAAAATTGGCAAAAATTTGGCTTCTTCCTCAAACTACTGGAAAGACAGGAATAAAACGCGAAAAAAAGTAAAATGTAAGTAAATATGGTATAACAGAAAAGGTCATCTCTTCATGCAAAAAACAAGCCCCCATTATCACGATGTGACTACAGGTATCACGCCAGGTATGAGAAGACTGCCAGCAAACAGCACAACACAGAGGAAACACTTAGGTGGTGTTATGTCAGGTAAGAGGAAACCTCCCAGCAAACAAAGCAACACAAAGGGTACATAATACAATGGTAGTTGCTTAAGGTAGTTCAAGATGAAAGGCCACAGGATAAATAACATTGAACTTGGGACCTAGTTTCCAACAAAATAAAATTTGGAGAGAGGGAGTGCTATGTGCGCACCTATATTTTTAGTGCATGAAAAAATAGAGATGAATGAACTCACCTTATTCGGTTGTGCATGCAGGCACAACCCTGAAGATAAGCGATTCACAGGTAATCTTGGGCATTACCCTGTAATGTGTGTAGCATCTGTAGTTCTGCGGACCTCTGCCGCACAGCACCTCAGATCATAGAGAAGCAGAAACTTCTTATCCTTCCCAGCTGTCCTGTGTCTTGTAACTCACCCTGCTACTGTGGATCAGAAAGCAGTGGAAGAGATGGTAGATAACGGGGGAGCTGCTGCACCAGCCTCTCACTCCCACATGGGAGTAAACTGTAAATATAGTTAAAAGGAAAAATGAGCGGTGTTGGGCGATGCCAACCACTTTGCCACAGTTAAATTGGAAATCCTTTATTCCACACTACACATTACTGGGAGGATCCGTCCCCTTCATCAGGAGTCAACAAGGAATCTTCATCTTAATATTTCTGGTGAAAGCCACACATAATCATTTACACACAGATCCAGACATGATGAACATCTTTTATCAGCCTTTACGTTGTTTTGTACTCCTTGCCATACAGAAGATAGTGAAGAAGAAATTTTTTTCTCCTCAGGAACCACTGAAGACCCATCTATACTGAAAGCACAGAACTGAAATTGATAGACTCAAAATAATGGTGACCTACCAGTACACTCGCTGGGACAATTGTTTAAAGCATACTCAGCCAATGACCAATTTTCATGGTTATCAGACACAAAATATCTAAGGTACTTCTAGACTTCTCAATCTCAGTGACAAACACTTGAGATAATTATGTTTTAGTATTAAACAGTGCAGATAAGGCAATGAAGTGCGCCATTTTACTAAACCTACTGTATACACTACTAAAAGTATAGTTTATCCAGTGAAAGAAGAAAGGTCAGTAATAAAATCCATGGATAAATGTGTCCATAGTCTTTTAGGTATAGCCAATGGTAGGAAAGACACAAATGGAAGAATATACTTGGTCTTAGAATGCGCACAAATATTGCAGGTAAACACAAAATTAACCACAACCTCCTGGCACAACTTTGGCCACCAAAAATGATGAGAATGGAGGTCCAATGTGTCTTTACTACCTCGATGACCCACTGTAGCCGAGTTATGATTCTTCAGTAAAATGTTTAGACACAATTACAAGGCTTAAAAAATTACCCTGATGGCCAAGCAGTGGAGGCATCCCCCTGAGTTTTCAATATCTCCCTTTCAAGATCACAGCACACAGTGGAGATGGTAGAGAAAAGAGTGTTCAGACAGTTATCCTTACAGAAACCACTCCACCCTATAATCTCCCTGGACTGCCAATCGACCACCGGATTGTGCGGAATGCTGAACAAAATTCATTTGCTGATCAACTCCCTTGCCAAAGCTTACATAGCTTGAAGTCAGACCCAGAATAGGACCCAGAGTAGCAAAAAAAACTTATTTACTGACTGAAAAGACTGCGAATTGGTTGGAAGAGAGAAGGCTAAGCAATAGAGATCTCCTTGTATGAGAAAAACAACTATCTCCACCCGCTGTTCTTCACTCCCTGAGGCGTGAGAGCAAAGTTTAAAATGCAATTTACAAGCCTCCCTGAAAATCAAAAAATTGTCCTCCTCCACAAACCTGTGCAGGAGTGCTTTCTTAAGTTCTAGTTCTGGTTCAGTCTGTCAGTGATCCAAAACCAACAGACCCGCAATCTGCTGCAGCCACTGCACAAACTGTAACCACAGTTCCATCACTTCCAGAGACAAACTCTGCATTTGTTGTGAAGGAGCTGCAATTGGATTCATAATGAAATTGGGAAAAAAATAATATTTACTACAGATTTCAAACCAGGTACAAGTGGTCTCCCATTGAATGTCGCAACACATCTGAAACATCTGAGTGGTGTTAAGCCAGGGGAGGGGAAAACCCCTGGTGAGCGATGCAATCCAAAGAGTACACAATACAATAGTAGGCCCTTGTGCTAGGGAGAGTGGAACGGGGTCGCCTCCTAACACTCACATGAGGCCGATTTCTGTACTGCTTAATGTCCCTAGATGGGTCATATCCCCATGCACTGATCACAAACCTGTTCCCTTGCTTACCCTGAAATAACCCTGACTAGTGTGGGCCAGTGAGACGCCACTACGATAAGATAACACGAGGTAGGAAAGACATAACGAAAAGCATTCCAAGATTTCTTCGGTAGGAACCTTGCAGCTGCAATAGAAACAACTCCCCAGCTATGATCGATGAGCTCCTTCAGCTTGGTCAGATTAAGTATGAGCTATAGAAGGCATTGGGAGAAGTGAAGAGCGGATATTTAAAGCACAAGGGAGTGGCTACAGCTGATTTTACAACTACCTGTTAGATTACTGCAGGATAGAAAAGAACCTAAAACCCTTCAGTACCTGATGGAACAAAATATGCTTAACCCTCCGTCACATACAATATCGGTTCTAACGAGTTCACATACAATGTGACTGTAAGGCGCAGGCTAGAAAAATACCTATAATATCTAATGTTTGCAATTTCGGTGCTCTAAAAGTGATCAGTGACCTTCATAGGGATGTAATAAAAGAGACTACACATAATCAGGTGCAAAAAAATCCCATTTACTTAACATAAAACTAATAACTCTGAAATACAAACATTTCAAAACTCCCGCCAACTCCTGCGTGTAAAGCCCCCTTTACTCAGAGGGGGAAAAAAAGGTATAGCTGTTAGAATAAAGTGATGGAAAATCATTTTTTTGTCCATAAAATTATTTTTATTGTATGAAAAAGGAGAAACATAAAAAAATATAAATGTTGCATCACTGTAATCGTACTAACCCAAAGATTAAAAGTTATACTATCAATTTTACCAAAGAGTGAACTAAAAAGATCTGTAAAGATCTGTAAAATCAATTCTTGAATCCTTTATATTCATTCTGCTTCCAAAAAATGTATTAAAAAGCAATAAAAAATGTTATGTGCCCAAAAATAGTACTAATAAAATGTCAACTAATCCTGCAAACAACTAGCCTTCGCATGACTCTATCGGCAAAAAGATGAAAAAATTATACCTCTAAAAATATTGTGATGCAAAAACGTTGAAAGCATTATTTTATTGTGAGAATAGGCAAATATAAAAACCAGATAAAATCCTGATTTTGTTGTCATTCCATTGACTCGAAGTATAAATATTATCACTTATATCACACAGTGAATGGCATAAAAAAACACATTCTTGTCTAACTGTTGAGTTTTTTATTCTGCCTTACAACAATCACAGTAAGACTTGGCTCACATTTATCATGCGCTTAACGCTGGGCGCTTTCACTGGGGTTTATGTGTAAATCTCTGAAGTATGTAATACAGATGGAACCCCCAACAGAAGATTCACTAAACTGAGGCAGATTGAGACACTGTGAACTGTTTCTGGCTGTGTCTGGCTTTTTAAGCATTAATAAAATTCCAGTCACCCTCAGTTTTGTGCACTTCTGAAAAGCAGACACCACTGAATAGGGGGAAAGTCTAAAGTATTTCTGCATTCTCATAATGAATGACTCCATCAGGATTGCATCTGTATCATGTAATGTGGAAATTTAGATGTAAACCCAAAAGTAAGTGCTCTGTGTAGAGCACAGGGTAAATTTGATCCAAAATGTAGTGTAAAATGTCCCTAAAAAAGCTGTAACTCATTCCACAAAAATAGGTCTCCACTCATGTCTTTCGTTTGTCAATGGACATATGGGGGGGTGGGGGTTTCCACATTACTGGTAACACAAAGACTCTGGAAAAGTGCTTCCTTCGAGAAGAAATCCAGCAAATCTGCACTCCAAAATTTAATTGCACCTATCTTTTCTAATCCCCCAGTGTCTGTAAGCCACATTTAGAAATCAATAGTAAAGATGCATGGCCACAATAAATAAGTAGTTAAGGAAATAATTATTTGATCCCTTGCTGATTTTGTAAGTTTACCCACTGACAAAGACATGAACAGTCTATAATTTTAAGGGTAGGTTAATTTTTTTTATATAGCTGACGATGTATTAAAGATTTTTTCCTTACAAACAGAATTTAAATATCAAATAACATCAATAGGAATAGACTAGACATCGGTGAGGGAGAGACATAAGGAAAGACCAGGTAGGGGGTAAGAGGAGGGTCTGAACAGACCCAAGTTATGTGCAAAACACCCACATGGAACACCAGAGCATCAGCACTCGGTTAACAGTCATTGACATACAGCATACAGGTCCTACGGTGACCATATGCGCAGATATTTATCCAAACTCTGTGGCCAGCTCTCTCACCTATATCCAAAAAGGAGAAAGGGCCTCGCTATCCCAAAAAACATGAGGGAGGGATCGTCTCTCCTTCATATATCTCCAACACTGATCACATGAATCAGGAAATATCCTTGCAATGATCTCTGGGGTATGGTACCAATGCAACCAAATTTTATATTAATTCTCTTTTTATGTGGTGCAAACAGAAGTCTTTGCTGCCCTTTCCCAGATAGTCTGCCATAGTGATTTCGGTATATTCCTCCCAAATATGTCTCCCATTTTGTCATGTATGAATGTTGTATCTCAGCATGTGAGGCAACTATTTCATATATTTGTGAGATCAGTCGCTTCATCTAGGTGCCCTACCAGCAGAGGCCCTCAAACGAGGTAAGGGTAGGTTAATTTTAACAGTGAAAGTTAAAATATCCAAAATGAAATCCCGAAAATCACATTATATAAATTTATTTGCATTTTTCAGAGAGAAATAAGTATTTGATACCTGTGGCAAACAATACTTAATACTTGGTGGCAAAACCCTTGTTGGCAAGCACAGAGGTCAGACTTTATTTGAAGTTGATGATGAGATTTGCGCACATGTCAGGAGGAAGTTTGTTCCACTCCTCTTTGCAGATCATCTCTAAATCATTAAGATTTTGAGGCTGTTGCTTGGCAACTTGGAGCTTCAGCTCCCTAAATAAGTTTTCTATGCGATTAAGGTCTGGAGACTGTTTAGGTCACTCCATGACCTTTATGTGCTTCTTCTTTTTGATCCACTCCTTTGTTGCATGTTTTGGGTCATTGTTGTGATAGAAGACCCAGCCATGACCCATTTTTAATGTCCTGGCGAAGGGACGGAGGTTGTTACTCAAGATTTTACGATTCCTGGCTCCATCCATTGTCACATTGATGCAGTGAAGTAGTCCTGTGCCCTAGAGAAACATCCCCAAAACATAATGTTTCCAATTCTATACTTGACAGTGCGGACCTTGAACTTTGGGTCATAGGAAGCATTTCTCCTCCTCCAAACACGGTGACTTGAGTTAAGGCCAAAGAGCTCAATTTTTTTGTTATCTGACCAGAGCACCTTCTCCCAATCACTCTCAGAATCATCCAGGTGTTCATTGGGAAACCTCAGATGGGCCTGCATATGTACCTTTTTGAGCAGTGGGACTTTGCAGGTACTGCAGCATTTTAAGCAATTACGGCGTAATGTGTTACCAATGGTTTTCTTCATGACAGTTTGCCTTGAGATCTTTAACAAGTTCCCCACCTGTAGTTTTATACTGATCTCTCACCTTCCTCATGATATTGGATATCTCGTGAGGTGAAATGTTGCATGGAGCTCCAGATTGATGTTGAATGAAAGTCATTTTGTATTTCTTCTATTTTCCAACTATTGCACCAACAGTTGTCTCCTTTTAACCCAGCATCTAAGGGTGCGTGCCTACAATCAGTGTTTGCTTCATTTTGGACACAGCATGCTTCATCTGCGTCCAAAACGCAGTGTTGTACAGTACAAGCATAGCGTACAGGATTTATAGAAATCCCATGCCCACTGTGCTTGTTTTATCCGCAGCAAACATTGACCCTTGGTGCGTTTTTCCAGACTGCAGCATGTCAATTGTTTGCTGCGGATTCGCATGCATCCTCCAGAGGGAGAATACAAGCGAGAGACCACAGCCGCCCGAATCCTGATCATGGGTACAAGCAGCAGAGGTAAATTGGTGAACAAGGTTGTATGGGGAAGTATTTTTTCCCTGTGTCTGTGTCTTTTTTAATTTTGTACTTGCTGGGTTAGTAATGAGTTTGTCTGATAGACACCTTTCCATTACTAACCCCTGGGCTTGAACTCAACTGTCAATTCCTAGTTGACATTAACCCCAAAAGTATTACCCCAATTGCCACCGCACCAGGGCAATTGGAAGAGCCGGGTTAAAATGACATAATTGGCGCACGTAATGGATGTGCTAATTCTGGGGTAGCTGCCGGCAGCTTTTTTTATGCTGGGAGGGGCCAATTAAGCATGGTCCTTCTCACCCTAATAATACTAGCCCCCAGCTCTCTGCCTAACTTTGGGTGGTTGTCAAAAATAGTGTAGCAGTAGTGCATGTTCATAAACATCAAATAACAAATGTAGATCTCGCACAGCTTAGGCTTACCGGTGGCGGTGGAAAGGCAGCTCCAGTCCATCATATAGCGCTGAGTCTGAGGAGGTGCACGCTCCGAAAGTAGCTCGTATCAAAAGCAAATTCACGTTTGAAGAAGAAAAAAATGAGCGGCTCCACTCCATTGTGCATAAAATACTTCGGCTTTATTTTAAGAAAAAGTGTGTATTAAAAAAGAAGTGGACCCGTAGAAGCACTTAACAGTGCAAAATGGCCGTCATTCTGGGGAGCCTGCATATGGTTTCACCGCTGCTTTTTTAACACTTTTTCATAAAATAAAGCAGAAGTTTTTTATGCACACTAGAGCGGAGCCACTCATTTTTCTCTTCTTCAAATGGGAGTAGTGCGTGTTCATATTCCTACATTCATTGCTAACATATTTTAGCGTTTCAGGTGTAACTGTCTCTTTATTTGTTAGAATTTATCTCATGTTCAGTATCCACCTGTTCATACTTGCGTGTTGGGAAGGGATGCTAGTTTTTTTTACTAAGGTAATGAAAAATAGTGCAGAGGTCAAGCTATTTTTTAAGTTTATTATTTAAACAATAAAAAAGATGGCATGGAATCCCTTCTATTTTTGTTAACCAGCCAAGATAAAGCTGATAGCTGAAGATTTCAGCCCGTAGCTGCCTGTCTTACCTGCACTGGCTATCAAAAAAAGGAGGGATCCCAAATATTTTTTTTTCCTTATCATTTTTGTTAACAGTATCATTTTATTCAGTTATCATTTTTGTTACAGTAATCTTCCGCATGCAATAAAGCTCGTTGATTTCCTGCGCTGAAGCCTTTCAATAAACTGTATTAGCTATACAGTTAGGTTCAGTGCTTCTTAGAGGAGAATCTGTTGGTAGTAAAGTAGTAGAGTGGAATATGGCGTTTCACCCATTTAATGGATGCAGGTAGCATACATAGGCAAAGCACAGGAATCATCCACAGCATGCATATAATAATATATGTTTAACCCCTTAATGACGAAGCCAGTTTGGTCCCTAATGACCAGGCCATTTTTTGCAATTCTGACCAGTGTCACGTTATGAGGTTATAACTCTGGAACACTTCAATGGATCCCTGTGATTATGAGATTGTTTTTTTTTTTGGGACATATTGTAGTACAGGATAGTTATAAATTTAAGACAATATATTTTGCATTTATTTGTGAAAAAATGGGAAATTTGACGAAAATTTTGCAATTTTCAAACTTTTAATTTTTCTGCCCTTAAACCAGAGAATCATGTCACACAAAATAGTTAATAAATTACATTTCCCACATGTCTACTTTACATCAGCGCAATTGTGGAAACAACATTTTTTGGGGTTAAGAAGTTAGAAGGGTTCAAAGGGTTCATCAGCATTTTCCCATTTTTTCAACAAAATTTACAAACTTTTTTTTTTAGGGACCACATCACATTTTAAGTGACTTTTTGGGGCTAGGTTACAACAAATACCCAAAAGTGACCCCATTCTAAAAACTGCACCCCTCAAGGTACCCAAAATCACATCCAAGAAGTTTAGTAACCCTTCAGGTGCTTCACAGGAACTGAAGCAATGTGCAATGAAAATATTTATATATATATATATATATAGATATATATATATATATATATATATATATACATATATATATATATATATATATACATATATATCTATATATATATATATACATATATATATATGTATATATATATATATATATATTTTTTTACCTAAAAATGTAGCTCTACCCCAATTTATTCACTTTTAGAAGAAGTAGCGCAACAAAATGAAACCCAAAATTTGTTCCCCAGTTTCTCCTGAGCGCACTAATGCCCCACATGTGGTCAGAAACCTCTGTTTGTACAAATGGGAGGGGCCAGAAGAGAAGGAGCAATATTTAAATTTTGGAAAGCAAATTTGGCTGAAATAGATTGCGGGTACCATTTTCCATTTGCAGGGTCCAAAGGTACCTAAACAGTAGAAACCTTGCACAAGTGACTATATTTTGGAAACTAGACCTCTCAAGGCTTCTATCTAGGGGTATAATGAGCATTTTGGACCCACAGATACTTCAGAGAGAAACCAAGGAAAAAAAATGTGAAAACATACCCTGCTGTAACTAAATAAAAGCATAGTGCATATAAAATAGGGTACTTAGTAAACACTGTTTTTGATAAAAAAAAAGCATAAAGCTATCCCACCAAACGTCAAGGTGTACCCAGTTGGGATAGTACCTACACTCTCTAATATTAAAACCTTACCATGGGTCTAAAATAGGCCTCAATGTGGCTAAGGGCTGAGAGCGACCGGGTCCCAACAGGACACACATAGTCAGGGGGATTCACAGAATAAAATGTCCAGCTCGCTGAGAAGGGGGCCACTCCCTGTTTGTACTGAATACAAAAAAACTACATAAAAACAAAAAAGTGAGCCGGAGTATGAGATGGTATACATGGAACTTGTGAGACCATGTTCACACTGGCCATGAGACAAAGAGAAACCAAGGAAAAAAAATATGAAAACATAAGCTGCTGTAACTAAATAAAAGCATAGTGCATATAAACATAGGGTACTTAGTAAACACTGTTTTTGATCAAAAAAAGCATAAAGCTATCCCACCAAACGTCAAGGTGTACCCAGTTGGGATAGTACCTACACTCTCTAATATTAAAACCTTACCATGGGTCTAAAATAGGCCTCAATGTGGCTAAGGGCTGAGAGCGACCGGGTCCCAACAGGACACACATAGTCAGGGGGATTCACAGAATGAAATGTCCAGCTCGCTGAGAAGGGGGCCACTCCCTGTTTGTACTGAATACAAAAAAACTACATAAAAACAAAAAAGTGAGCCGGAGTATGAGATGGTATACATGGAACTTGTGAGACACTGGCCAGTCAGAGACAGACAAAGAACACTATGTTCGAAACGCGTCCTCTCTGATGTGGGCTCCGTCTTACCCTAACATGGACTTTTTAACATGTATATAAATAAAGAATCTACTTTTTAAAGAATCTTCTGCCTGGACCAAGTTGCTGGAATTTTTCTCTTCTTATCATTACTACAAGGATTTGCCGACCTTTCCCTTCCTTGCACGGTCCACAGTATATGGGTCTCCATTTAAGCAGGTGAGCCGGATAAAGACTTTTTTCTCTACCTCTACCTTTTTGTCTACCTCCATGTGAGGAGTATGGGTGCAGAGACACTGCACCCATTCTCCCTGGGTCCACAGCAGCAGTGTGAGCCGGCAGTGAGCTTAGCATTTGTAAAAGCAGGAAGCTGAACTGACAGCCGCTCTCTGCGCATGCAGTCAGCATCTTGCAAAGGAGGAGGTATTGTGGGGGTTCAACGCTGCACAAGGTACCAGGGACACCGGGGAAGTTACATCGGGGAGTATGGAGGGTGACCGAGCTGGACCTGGTGAGGAGATTTCTGTTGCATGTGTCATGGCACATGCAACAGAAATCAGAGGAAGGGGCAAATGCGGCCGGTGCGCTGATGTGCGCGCTGCCATCTTGGATGATCGGGAGGGCTCTGGAGAACAAGAGGGGTCTACGAGGGACCAGAGAGAGTTCCGGTGTACCTGAGGTGGGCTCAGGGGGAGGACTTTTTTCTCCAATTTGAAATGTTTGATCATTTCAAATCGGAGAGAAATGAATGCAGAGGCAGCGGCAGATTTCAGTGCACTACAGTGCCATTTTGGATTTTCCGGAGAGTGGGTGTGGGAGGGGGGATTTCTCCAGTACCGGGGGCCTTGGGGGAACTGGGGTCTTATATTTCATTCTTATCTGACATAATTAATCACGTCAGATGAAAAAGAGATCAGTTTTACCTGCCATTTCTTTTTTTTTTTAATGTGATCAGCGGTACAGTGTATACCGGCTATCACATTATTGGGGTCCAAAAAAAGCACCCCTCCGGTAGGTGAAACCCCTAAGATTTTCCGTCACTGGGGGGGCGCTACAGGCTTTTTTTTTGCAGAACGTCTTAAAGCGTCAGAGCAGAATAAGTACCCTACAATGCCAATGTTTTAAGGAATTAGGCCGTCATTATGGGGTTAACAATAATAATTTCTTCTTTACTTTTTAATCATTTAAAGCAAATACAACTGCTTCTTTAGAAAATTATGTTTTGCAGATTCATGCCTATTGTAATAGCTTTTGGTACCTGCTATTATAATAATAAAAAGTTACCATTTATGAATTTTAAAATTTAGCATTTTCATACAATAGCTGAATTGTGTTGCAAAACATCAAGTTACCATCTAAAATGAATATATTTTGATTGCATTAGCCTTGTTTGATTGTTATCCGACAAAACACACTTATCCCAAGTACATCTGTGCTTGCCTTTGATTATTTGAGTAATTAGTAAATTGAAGCAGTACTTGTGGGTTTACAAGCACTTTAATTGAACATCGATGTAGGAAATCATATTCAGGGGTTAGCATTGACAATTAATTTTATAAGTGACTATTTGTGAAAAGTAATTGTTTTCCTGTAATTACTGTATATATAAGAATGCAACATAATATCTAAGAAAACTTGAAAACATCTAAGAATTATTTTCTTTGAAATCTTTTATTTATATACAGTGCATTTAAGGCTCTTTTTTTACTTTTTAAGGCCATATGCGCACTAGAAAGTGCCATTTTCTTAAGAAAAATCCAGACCCTCTTAAAGAATCCCGCACCCACGGTAAAAAACCACACCAAAACCGCAACTAAATCTGCATGCGTTTTTACCAGGTTTGCCGCAGATTTTGTGCAGATTTGCTATGGATTTACCACGGATTTTCCGCAGGTTGGACAATGCGGATTTTTACCATTAAGTATGGCAAAAAACGCAGGTACCTGCAGAAAAGAAGTGACATGCTTATTAATTCCGCAGCGGAAAATCCGCGGGTATAAAAAAACGCAGTGTATGCATTTATTAAAAACCCATGGGATTTGTTGGGGAATGACTGCAGCAATGTTAGCCACATTTTTTACAGCAATTCCGCAGCAAATCCGCGATAATTCCACAGCGTGCGCACAGGGCCTTTAACATATGCTAGTAGTGAAATGGTTAATCTTCAATAAAAGCTGCCACATATTAGAAATGATGTAGCAGTTCCATACAATAGCTGAATTGTCTTATTTTTTGGAAAATCGTGGTATGGTGCAAAAAATGTACGGTATTTTGACTATTATAAAAATGAAATAAAAAACTAAAATACTGGCAGCATATTACTTTTTCACTATTTACCCACAGTTTTTTTTTGTTTTGTTTTTTACAAATTATATGGTGAAGTTTACTACAAAACTAAGTAGCAAAGTATATTTAGTCTATACAAACTAATATAAAATTTAAATAATAAAAATAGCAGAATAGTGCATTTTCAATATTTCACCAGTTTTTTCTCATTTCTCATATTAGATGGTGATGGACATGACATCATTCAATACTACAACGTATCCCACACACAAAAAAAATCCTTTATTCTGGGCTATTTTAATGGAAAAATTAAGAAAAAAGTTATGAATCTCGAAGAAGGTGGAGGGAAAAGAAAAAGGAGAAAAGCAACAAAGAGCACTCACATGGAATTGTGACCTCATATAAAAAAATGACATAGTGTATTGTCTATTACTTGCAATGTATTCTGGTCCATGATGATAATGATTTGACTACTTACAAGTAGTGTTAGGCCAGAATCACACTTGCTAGTGCCTCGCGTGTAACTCGCGCGAGTCTCTCATGGCAGAACCCGGCATGGCCGCACACTATGCATACAGGAGCGTCTGAGCTGCATAGAGATACATGCAACCGACCCGCTCCTGTCAGGGAAGTGTGCGGCCAAGCCGGATTCTACCATGAGAGACTCGCGCGAGTTACACGCGAGGCACTAGCAAGTGTGATTCTGGCCTTAAGCAAGCAATCTCACCACTGCTTGTTACTCGATCAAGCTGCGAGCATCTGAGCTTGAAAATACTTTAGTTTCCTATTGACTTCTATTATACTTGGTACTTAAGTCTCTTCATAGCACTCCGATGCTTGATGGCGTAACGAGCAGTGGCGAGTGCACTCACCAATCACTACTGACAAGTTATGTCTATAGAACAGCAACTGTTAGGGCGGCTTTGCACAATACGATATCGCACGTGCGACGTCGGTGGGGTCAAATCCAAAGTGACGCACATCCGGCGTCACTTGCGATGTCGTAGTGTGTAAATCCTAGATGATACGATGAACGAGCGCAAAAGCGTCGTTATCGTATCATCATTGCAGGCTCCTACATTTCCATAATGCCGGTGCCGTGACAGGTACGATGTAATTCCTCGTTCCTGCGGCCGCACACATCACTGTGTGTGAAGCCGCAGGAACGAGGAACATCTCCTTACCTGCCGCCAGCGGCTATGCGGAAGGAAGGAGGTGGGCGGGATGTTTACATCCTGCTCATCTCCGCCCCTCCGCCGCCATTGGCCGCCTGCCGTGTGACGTCGCTGTGACGCCGCACGACCCACCCCCTTAGGAAGGAGGCGGGTCGCCGGCCAGAGCGACGGCCGCAGGGCAGGTGAGTGCATGTAAAGCTGGCGTAGCGATAATTATCAGTACGCCAGCTATCACAAGATATCGTACCTGTGACAGGGACAGGGACTATCTCGTGCGACATCGCAGCATCGGCTTGCGATGTCGCAACGTGCAAAGCCCGCCTTAGACTAAAGGCCACTTTACACGCTGCAACATCGCTAGCGATGTCGCTAGCAATCGCACCCTTCGTGCATGCGTCATGGGCAAATCGCTGCCCATGGCGAACAATATCGATAGTGCGCGTCACACGCACATACCTGCCTAACGACGTTGCTGTGGCTGTCGAACTAACTCTTCTACAAGGGGGCAGTTCATGCGGCGTCACAGCGACATTACACAGCGGGCCACCAAAAGAAGCGGAGGGGTGGAGAGAAGCCACATTATTGTCACTCCCACCTCGTTGCCAGAGGACGCAGGAACACTGTTGTTCGTCATTCCCAAATGTCACACGTAGCGATGTGTGCTGCCTCAGGAACGACGAACAACCTGCGTCCAAATTTTTCAATGATTTTTTGAAAAGGAATGACGTGTCAACAATCAACTATTTTTCCCGTTTTTCAGATTGTTAGCGGTCGCTTTTAGGTGTCACATGCAACGACATCGCTAACAACGCAGGATGTGCATCACAAATTCCGTGACCCCAGTGATGTCTCGTTAGCGATGTCATTGCGTGTAATGGGGCCTTAAGATTAGGCTTGTAGATTAAAATGAAAATTGATAAAATTCACTATAAGGCCATGTGCTCACGGGACTCTGTATCCGTGAATTTTGCCAAGGAAAACCTGTGGATTTATCTGGATTTTCTAGATATATCCACAGGTTTTAGCAAGTACAGACACTCCAAATGTTATCCTATGGTACATGGGGAGTGTCTGTGTCCACATGCTGCGGTATGTGCGGCTACGGAATATGCTGCAGATGTCCTGCAGCCGCACGCAATTGCATGTCAATTATTCCTGCGGAAATACCTATGGAAATCCCGGCCCTCCACAATGGAGATAGAGGCCGGGACTTCCGTAGGGAGGTCGCTTGAATGTCCGCAGGTTTTCCACAGATATTTTCCTGGAATGCCACAGCTATGTATAGCTGCAGATTAAGGGAAGCTGCTGCGGGAAACCTGCGGACGTACTTGCGGATATATCCACAGATGTGAGCTCTCGTGGGCACATAGCTTTGGGCTATGTTAACACGTTGTTTATTTGGATGCAGAAATATCTGCACAATTTTTGCATATTTTAGCAGAAAAACTGCAGTATAAAAATGTGCAATTTTGCCACGTTTTTGCCACATTTTTGGTGAGCTTTTGCATGTTATTTTCAAAAGAATTCAATGGGTGGAAAACAAAGGCAAAAACTGTGAAAGAATTACCATGCTGCAGATTATTTTCTGCGCCAAATCTGCAAGGTGAAAATGCTCAACTACACTTCAAGATTCTCATTGACTTTGCTGGCATCAGGATTTGCTTACACGCTACGATATTGTTAATGAATTATTGTCAGGATCACGGTGTTCGTGACGCACACCCGGCGTCATTATCGATATCGCAGTCAGTGACACTTATGAGCGACCTTAAACAAATGCAAAAGCAGTCAAAATCGTTTGACATGGAGAGGTCACCCTGAATCAAAAAAACATTTTCTGCTTATTAGCAATGTTCTTCTTTGTTCCTGCGGCAGCACACATCGCTATGTGTGACACCGCAGGAGCGACGAACATCTCCTTACCTGCCTCCACCGGCAATGCGGAATCAAGGAGGTGGGCGGGATGTTGCGTCCCGCTCATCTCCGCCCCTCCGCTTCTATTGGACGGCCGCTTAGTGGCGCTGCAGTGACGTCGCTATGATGCCAAACGCACCTCTCCCTTGAGGGAGGTATTGTTCGGCGGTAATAGCGACGTCGCTGACAAGGTATGTTCGTATGACACTGCCATAGCGATAATGTTCGCTACAGCAGCAATCACACAATATCGCACATACAACGGGGGTGGGTGCTATCACGCTCGACATTGCTAGCCGAGCGATGTTGCAGCATGTAAAACCCGCTTAAATCTCTGCTAGTCTGTTGGTTACCTTTTGGATCACATGTTGTGGGAGACCTATCACATTTTCTCCCCACCTTTTTAAGATGGAGGAATCTGTCTTCCCATGCCGAATATAGCTTTCGATAACCCGGTCCATGTGCTGTTGTGTTCCAGTTGCTGGTGATTTATTGTGTGCTGCTTGGTGTGCTGTGGAAATCCTCTTGTTGTTGGGTTATTTCATCACTGCTGTTTATTTCCTCCTTATTATGTATTGTCTTTTATCTCTGTTTGTGCCAGCAGGGTGATAGAGTTTTGGCTTCCCTGTTTGTCCATATCTGTGGGTTCAACCACTCCTGTCATGGCTCTCCTGGGGTTGGGGAGAGGTGATATTAGATCAGAGCTGTCCAGAAGCATGGCAAGGAAGGTGACCCAAACCTTTTCACAATTAAAAGTAGCTCTTGGGATCAGGGAAAGCTAAACCCCTTAGCCTGAGGGCCAATTTAGGAGCCCCGGTGTCCATTATCTCCTCACACCTCATGACATATGCTGCCTATGCACCATGGACAGCACAGGGGCTATATTCTTGTTCAAACACTACATAGTGTTAAGACAATACAAATGAACAGTCATTTCCAATCTGTAGGTTTTTATGGTAATGATCTTAGCTACTAAAACATAAGCCATGTTTATTGAGTATGTATTTGTCCAGACATTTACCTGAATAATGTTTTGTTATTTTCTTTTTGTCTTTTTTTTCTACAGTGGATTTGATGAAAATACGCTCTTGGTCAGGTCAGCTCATGACCAATATCACAGGGAATTTGGTGGTTTTGACTTTGTTAGCACAATGCAAATAATGTTCTTTGTTAAGTAGCCATGTGGAATTGGCTGCACATATATTGACTGCAAAAACACAACAAATGCCAATACTTGACTTGCAAATGCCATTTCATCCTATTTGGCCAAAAGATAAGCCAAAATGGCGTGGAAGTGTTAATGTATTTATCTTCAACAAATAAAAAATGAGCAGACACGATTTTTTCTTAAAGGCAACCTGTCACCAGATTTGTCCCTTATAAGCTGCAGCCACTACCAGGAAGCTCTTATATACAGAATTCTAAAATACTGTGTATAAGAGCTTAATGGTAGTGGCCGCAGCTTATAGGGGAAAAATCTGTTGGCAGGTTTAATTTAATAACATAACATTCTTTCAGTGTCTCACAGAAGAATTACAACTGTTTACAGTAAAAAGAAAACTGCTTGGCCTAACCTCCCATATTACTTGAGGCCATGTGTACACACTCAGACCTTAAATGGGTAAAACAGGCACCTAATATACTTTGCACTAAACCTGAATTTAACTCATGCTACCAAATATGTTAAAATCTTCTTTTTGCTACTAATGTAATGGCGTTATGGCCAAATGTTGCTTGCAAACATGGAATAGGTCCCTGCATGCCTCAAAACCAACTGCACCAAGGCAACAAGCACCCCCTAAGCCTTCTGTGGGGAATCTTTCTCAAAACTAATTTTTCCGGCCACACACCTATCCCCTACTGGCAATATATAGGACACATGCAGCAGTGACTTGTAGTCAATTCAGCACTTTGGCCATGAAACACCATCTGCCAGCTGCTCCAACATACTTGTACCCATTTTATGTGCCCCAAAGTCAATTGAAAGTTGTTGCTCAGGTGTCAAAATTTTCTGGCATATTAGACTTTCCACAGCAAGCAGGTACCCCCAGCCAAAGCTTATAGCACAACTGGTGCTTTATTCCAGACTAGTATGCCCCGTGCCACAATGCCAAACACCACACACCAGCCACAAACCACTCCCTCGCAGTTAATCCCTCAGTCCATCTCTGAAGGGGTAAACACCCCAAACACCAGGCAGGATTAAGTGACCAATATGGAACATTTTCTAAATATGTAGATATAAAATTTTTACCTTGTCCTTAATTTTAGGCCTGTGGATGAATGTCTTGTTGCCAACACAGATGTGTACTTGTTTGATTTTGAATGGAGAACAGAGTCTATAAACTATTTTAGGAAGATCTGTGATCCAAGGGTGTAATAGTGCACCTTCCCTTCCTTGAAAGTCTTGTCGTGTGACTAAGCAGTACTGTACAGCCACACAGGGAGTACTGTCACAAGAAAATTGTGTGACACATTTTAATGACATTTTTACTTATTTTCACATCTGAAAATGAAAAATCTGAAGTTAAAACAAAACTTTTGTGGTAAAAATGTAAATATTCTTTTTACTATCCAAAGATTTTAAATTCTATGACACACCTATGGTATCAATATGATCACTGCACCCTAGATGAATTGATTAAGAGGTTTAGTTTGCAAAATTAGGTCACATATTGGGGGTTCTGCTGTTTTAGCACCTCAGGGGCTCTGCCTTTGTGGCATGGCACCTGCAAACCATAACATCTGCTCTTAAACATGACACCCTTTCCCTTCTGAGCTTTCCACTCTGCTTGAAAAGTAGCACATGATTACATGTGGGGTATTGGAACATACAAGTGAAACTGCACATTTAAGTTTGTGGTCCATTTTTTTCTTATAAGCCAATATAAAAATTAAAGACTTGGTGGTAAAACAAGATTTTAGTGGTAAAAATGTAGGTATTCTCTTTCATCACTCAATAGTAGAAAATTCTGTGAGGAATATATGGTGTCACCATGCTGACTGCATTCATGGATGAATTCATTGAGGGGTATAGTTTAAAAAATGGGGTCACATATGAGAACCTTTAGGAGAAATTGCACAAAAAAATGTTTGGTCTACTTTTTCCGGTTAACCGCAAAAATGCAAAATTTGAGGCTAAAGCAATATTTTTGTGGGAAAAATTAAAATTTTATTTGTTTCTCCACCGATCCTGTGAAACAATTAAACTTCTTGAATTTAGTTTTGAGCTTTTGAGGGGTGTAGTTTTTAACATGGTGTCACTTATGGCTATTGTCTGTCATATAGGCCCCTCAAAGTCACTTCAAGTGTGATGTGTTCCTAAAAAAAATTGGTTTTATAATTTTTGTTGGAAAATTCTGATAACCTTTTTACCCTTCTAACTTAAAATATATTTTAAACATGATGCTGTTAAAAAGTAGACATGGTTTATGTTATCTATATCATATTCTGTGTGATAAAGCTCTCTGTAATTAGAGTACAAAAATTCAAAGTTTGAAAATTGCAAAATTTTAAAACTTTTCACCAATATTCCAATGTTTTCCAATAAACAATAAAAAAATTTACTTACATTTACCACGAATGTGAAGTCTAGTGTGTCACAATAAAACGAGCTCAGAATCATTGAGAGCAGTTGAAGCATTCCAGAGTTATTATTGCATACAGTGACACTGGTAAGAATTGTAAAATTTGGCTTTGTCAGGAGGGTAAAAACAGGTTTCAGCGGTAAGGAATTAAAGATGATTTGTTACCAGGTAATTTTCATATACAGTATGAGTCATATTTTATTCTTATAGCTCCCCAGAATAATGATTTTTTTTTTTTGCTAAATTTTATTTAATGCTAATTCTTATGGTCTTTATCTAGCTCATTACTCTCAAAGTAATAATAGTGAGTAGCCAAAATAAATGCACCAATAAATCCTATGAGCAATGCCCCTTTTTGTTTAAAAACCTAAATAAGGACCCCTTCACATGTCCGTGTAAAAAACGCACTTGTTGCACGGTCGGTTATGGATATCCATCTGAACATCTATGTGTTCATGTGTGTCATTCATGTGTCATCCGGGTTACATCTAAGTGCTGTTCGTGTATACGTGGCACACGTCTGTGTGTCATCCATATGACTCAAAGTCTCCAGTCCCAAATCTAAATGCACTCCTCCATTCTGAGCCCAATAGTGTGCCTAAACCACATCTAATGTCTACTTACTTCATAATTCTCTAGTGAGGATAACCCATCTAATTTACCAGGTGTGTGTCTCCAGAAGCATGATCTGGGCTCAATATATGGGCAATACAATGTATGAGCACTAAATGGCAGATTTGCAATTTTCACTTTCAAAATCCATTGCTGCTTGTTTTTGGAAAACACCCATGAACTCTAAATAGTCACTACATCTGTAGATAAATTCACAGATGGGTGTAATTTCCAAAATGTGAGAATTCCGTTCTTGTATCAGTTAGGGACTCATTAACTTATTCTCAAAAGAACTCCAAAACACATACAATGTAGTCCACATGGAGATCCTACTATGTTCCCCAACTTAAGGCCACTTTACACACACAGATAAATCTGCGGCAGATCTGTGGTTGCAGTGAAATTGTGGACAATCAGAGCCAGGTTTCTGGCTGTGTACAAATGGAATAATATGTCCATGATTTCACTGCAACCACAGATCTGCCAAAGATTTATCTGTGTGTGTAAAGTGGCCTTTAGTCACCCAGTGTATGAAGAAAATTCAGGGAATGAGCACATAGGCTATAACAGCAGCCACTGCCAAGTCTCATGCTGCACTCTGCAAGAGCCGGTGACAGTGACGAGCGGTGAGGTCACATATTTACTGAAGTTCACTGCCGCCTACTCTCGCACTATTCTCTGTGTAACCCGGCTATGTAACTGTGAACTATGGCAACTTTATGACATCAACACTCATCACTAGGTTAGTAATGAGGGTGCCTGATAGATGCACCTCTGTTGCTAACACCAGGGTTTGATGCCAGCTGTATATTCACAGCTGACTTCAAGCACACAAGTATTATACAAGTATACCGTACATTTCCCCACCAGGGCAATCGAGCCGAAAAACCACCAGAATTGGTGCATCTAATGGGTGTGCCATTTCTGCTGCAGCTGTGGGCTTCACAGTAACCATGGGTCTTCCCACTCTAAGGGCTCATGCGCACGTTGCGGGGTTTTTTGCATTTCTGCAGCGTTTTAAGCTGCAGTTTCACATTGTCAAAATGCATGCTATATTTTTCTCCAGCAAAGTCTATGAGAATCATGCAAAATCCGTGTGCACGTTGCTTTTTTAAACGCAGCGTTTTGATTGTCAAAAATTTGACAAAATCTCTGCGTTTAAAAAAATCAGCATTTCAATTCTTTTGTCCGTTTTGGCAGCGTTCTACACCCATTGAAATCAATGAGTTGTAGAAAAACGCTACCAAAATGCTAAGCAGTGCATCTGCACTGCATTTTTGTTGCAATCCGCATGTTTGTTTGACATAACAAATGCAGGTCTTTTGGTCACTCTCTCTGTCGATGTCAGTCTCTCCTCCCCCCCTCTCATACTCACCGATCCACGATCACTGGTGTGCCGCTGCACGGCGTTCAAACTGTGGCGGCTTCTCCTCTTTTGAAAATGCCGGACGCTCATTAATCCATCTCGTATTCCCTGCTTCCCCCGCCCACCGGCGCCTATGATTGGTTGCAGTCAGACATGCCCCCACTCTGAGTGACAGCTGTCTCACTGCAACCAATCACAGCCGCCGGTGGGTGTGTCTATATCTAGCAGTAAAATAAATAAATAATTAAGAAAAAAAAACAACGTCCCCCCAATTTTGATACCAGTGAGGGTAAAGCCACACGGCTGAAGGCTGGTATTCTCAGGATGGGGAGCTCCACATTATGGGGAGCCCCCCAGCCTAACAATATCAGCCAGCAGCCGCCCAGAATTGCCGCATCCATTAGATGCGTCAGTCCCCGGACTCTACCCGGCTCATCCGAATTGCCCTGGTGCGGTGGCAATCGGGATAATAAGGAATTAATGGCAGCAGCCCTTAGCTGCCACTAACTCCTAGGTAAATTATGGCAGGCGTCTCCCCGAGATACCTTCCATGATTAACTTGTAAGTTAAAGAAAATAAACACACACATCAAAAAAATCTTTTATTTGGAATGAAAGACAAAAAGAACACCCTCTTTCACCACTTTATTAACCCCTCAAAAACACCTCCAGGTCCGACGTAATCCATGCAAGGTCCCATGACACTTTCAGCTCTGCTACATCAGAAGCTGACAGGAGCAGCAGTAGAACACCGCCGCTCTGTGAGCTCCATGCAGCAACTGATGTGAGTCACGTGAGCAGCTGTGCTGTCACTGAGGTTACTCGCAGCCACCGCTCTCAGGTGGAGCACTACAGTTGTGGCCACGAGTAACCTGAGTGAAAGCACAGCTGATCGCGTGACTCACTGCAGTCACTCAGGGGATTTGCGATCACAGGTGAGTCCTTCACGTGTGACCGCAAATTAGGCTTCAACACAAAGAGAGAGCCGCACAATGTCATTGAACTCGGGTGAAGCTCTGACGTCACTGCTGCGGACTTCTGTGTCCTGGCACTGACCTCGGAGGTTTATCTGAGTTCATGACACCACACAGAGACAGAGCTGTGGAATGACAATGAAGTCGGGTGAAGTTCATCCGAGTTCATTCTCATCGCCCGGCTCTGTCTGTGTCTGCTGTCAGCGGGCATGTAGCAAAGCTGGGGGACCGCACTGACAAAAATGCATCCAAAACGCATGTAAAATGCATGCAAAATGCATCCAAAATATATGCCACATGCGTCACGTCTGCCAGAGGGTGCATTTGCATTTATTTCTGCACTGGCCAGGACGCAACGTGCGCATGAGCCCTAATATTACGTGCCCCCAGCTGTCTGCTGTACCTTGGCTGGTTGTAAAAAATGGGAGGGGGGGCACACTATTTTTTAAATCATTTGTGTTAATAATTAAAAGAAAATAACATGGTATTGCCTCTATTTTTGATAGCTATCAAAGGTACAGCTGAGGGGTGCTGGTTATCAAAAATAGGGGAACCATATATCTTTTTTCCTTTTAATTATTATCCTTTAATTACTTATTTATTTGGATAAATAGCTGTACAAGCTATATATGTATGTATCAATCTATTTATCGATCTAGGTATCTATCGATCAATGTATCTATCCATCTATCTATCTATCATTTATCTTTCTATCATTTTTCTAGCTTTGCACATCTTTTACATATAAAAAAACATTTATTTCAGTATCATCAGCTTTATTTAAGTATGTGTCACATGAATGGCACACGGATAGCACATGGATAGTACATGGAGGACACACACGTACACACAGATGGCCACATGGACGAACAAAATGAACTGTGCATCATTTGCATTTTTTTCAATGCACAGGTGAAGGAAGACTAAAGTGTTCTTTACACGCTACGATATCGCTAATGCGAAGTCGTTGGGGTCACGGAATTTGTGACGCACATCCGGCCGCATTAGCGATGCCATTTCGTGTGACACCTATGAGCGATTTTGCATCGTCTCAAAAACGTGCAAAATCGCTCATCGGTGACATGGGGGTCCATTCTCAAATATCATTACTGCAGCAGTAACGAAGTTGTTCCTCGTTCCTGCGGCTGCACACATCACTCCGTGTGATGCCGCAGGAACGAGGAAGCTTTCCTTACCTGCCTCCTGGCCGCAATGCGAAGGAAGGAGGTGGGCGGGATGTTACGTCCCACTCATCTCCACCCCTCCGCTTCTATTGGGCGGTTGTTCAGTGACGCTGCTGTGAGGTGGCTGTGACGCTGAATGAATCGCCCCCTTAGAAAGGAGGCGGTTCACCGGTCACAGCAACGTCGCCGGGCAGGTAAGTATGTGTGACGGGTCTGGGCGATGTTGTGCGGCACGGGCAGCGATTTCCCGTGTCGCACAACAGATGGGGGCGGGTACCCACGCTAGGGATATCGGTACCGATATCGCAGCGTGTAAAGCGGCCTTTAGGCTGTGTTTGCATCACAGTTTGGAAGGGGGTTCAGTACTCTCATAGGAGACTTCAGGGTATTATATGTATTTTCCAGGAATTCACAGGCTTTGCAATATTGCGATTTGCAGTTATTCAACAAGAATAAAAAGTTTGTATTAAAATTTTCAAGCTGGCAAGTTTGTATTTAAAATCACTCAATCATCTCTTCACTCTTGGTATTCCTACCCCTAACAAGAACATATGTGAGGAGAAAATAATAATAATAATATTAATAATAATAAAAAAAAAATCACCACCGAATTTAGATTCAGGGGTTTTTACCTCCATGTTGTAGAATGCCTCAAGACCTGTGCTATCATTAAAACATCTTTATAAAATAGGACGAGAAAAATAAAAGGTTTTTCTGTGCAGACAAGTAATCATATATCTTAGGCCTCTTTCACACATCCGTGAAAATCACGCAAGTTTCTCACAGACGTGTCAAAGGTGCATATTGCCCTCGGTGTGCCGTGTGTATTGCACACCTGTGTTCTCCGTGTGTTATATGTGATAACACACGGAGAACGTGAACTTTCTACTCACCTGTCCCTGGCGCCGCTGTCCGTGGTGCTGATTTTCGGTCTCTGGTCCTGCTGACTGCCTGCTGCTGCTGCTTCCGGCCGCAGTGAAGTGAATGTTCAATGAGCATAATGAGCGGCGGTCGACAGCAAGTGACAGCAGCGGCAGAGACTGCAGGGCAGGAGAAGGTGAGTAAAGGTTTGGGTTTTTTCTCACAGACACATGTCTTTTCTCCGATACGTGTCACACGGAACACATCCGTGGGGTCACTTCCAATTACGCGTGAAACGTTTGCGTTCCATGTGACACCCGTGATGCCGGAGAGAAAACGGACATGTTGCAGTAAGAAACACACGGACACACAAAAGTACGGAACGGACACACGTTCCGTGCGAAAATACTTACGGGTGTCCAAAACCATAGGAATACATAGGTCTACGTGTGAACGTGTCTACGGTATGTGAGAAAACTGCCAAACACGTACCGGAGGCACGTACGTGTGAAAGAGGCCTTAAAGATAGGTGTTAACTTGTAATATGCTGGGACATTCACTGATTGGGAAAACAAAGAAAGTTTATACCTGTTTGAATGGACTGACATTGACCACTGCTCCATTCATTCTCTATGGCTATGCCAAATGCCGTGCCACAATTTTTCCAGAAGCCCCAAAAAAATGATATGAGCTGTGGTCAGATGCCCTGCCACACTATTTTATAATGGGAATTTAAATTCCACAAATTCTGTCGATCAGTGTGAGTAGCATGTTATCACATATATCTGCGCCATTGTTTTAATTGGACAATATCATTGTTGCCTGATTTTTTGTACAGCACATCCAGGCTGCATTATTAGATCACTTTTTAGCTTTTGATTTGAAATATTCCATTTGGTTATATTTGATACTATGTTTTGAATTCTTTAAATATTTTTTTCCTGTTATTAGCTTTGACATAGACTTTAAATAGCATTCTGCTTAATCAATTAATTATATACTATTCCTAGGCAAATAAGAAAAATTGTAAAAAATAATCTTTGAAATAACCACACAGTAGTTACTCATATTATTTATGTGGTTAGCTAATTATGTCAAGTTTCTTTAATCCTATTACGCCATAAAGATGCCATAAAATGTGATTCTCTTTTTGCAACATTTACGGTATAATGAGGCATAAGATACAATTAATCATAAATTATTAATCTTTCTGAGAGATTGATGTATACTGTGACATCTTCTTGAAAAACGAAAGCTAGAAAGTATAATTAGCTGAATCTAACACATATAAAGGGAAAATTAATCTAGATGAGATTAATTTGTGATTAATGCGGAAATATTCATATTATGTACATGAGTTTGTCACAGAATTTTAGAAATGTAAGAAAATAAAACTGTACAATGTTTTAATATTGTTGTTTGTTTTTAATTGTAACTTATTATTCATAAACAGTTTGTATGCAATGTATAAAATTGCCCTTGAAATGCAAAGTTTAATTTCAGAATAGAATACCTAGCTTTGACTCTCTTAGGGTAGCATAAAACACTTAACTGTTTTATTTAATATGGTTCACAATCATGTCAGAATTGAGATGTAGATCAGTATAAAGTGCTTTTTTGACTATAGTCCAATAACTTTTTACATTAAAATTGGCTTTCATATTTTGCAACCAACAAAAGAAACAAAAACTTGAAGACAAGTTAAAATACTTCAAACAAACACAATACAGTGATTTTTTTTTTTTTTTAAACGGCGGGATGCATATTTTCATCTTACATCTCATTTTATTTCTTATCTTTTTTTGGAATTGGGTTTATATATTGATATATTTAAATTTCAACTAAACATTTACATTTCAGTACAACTTAAGCAGTGTTTACACCTGGGGTGTACAACATTTTTGGTCCAAGGCCCACTGACAAATTTAAAGTGATACTTACATGAATACATTACAATAACCTCTATCAGTACATTTATACAACTCCAGAAGCATTAAGTATTTAAGGAGGATATTGAGCGTTTCTGCTCAGCTTCTGCTAAAAAAAAAAAAATCAGTTTAAACAAACACTAATTCAAATTGAATTTTTGGAGCAGGAACTCACCAAATTCTCTTCTTAAAAATACTGAAAACTTTAAGCCATTTAGCCATTAAGTACATTATGGGTTGCCACTTGTGTAGAAGATCAGAACCCCTATCAATAAATGAGTTGTGCCAGAACCATTATTAGTACAGGAATACAGCACTGGAACCTCAGTCAGTACATGAATGCAGTACCAGATCCTTTGTCAACACATGAATTCAGAGTCAGATCCACATTCAGTACATGTATGTCACTCCAGAACCACTTTCAGTACATGAATGCAGTGTCATAACCCCTGTCAGAGCATGAACTGAGCACCATAACCACTGTTAGAGCATGAATTCAGCTCCAGAACCACCGTCAGTACAAGTATACAGCATCAAGCTTTGTGAAGAGATCAATTGATATTTCAGGTCAGCATCATTGTATCACCTGAACCTACAATTTATAGTGTGTCTTGAACAATGGTAAGGAGATACTGGGAGCTGCTGTCACCTGCTATCATCAGATAGCAGATCATAAGGAGTCTCAGTATTAATGAGACATACAGTCATATGAAAATGTTTGGGCACTCCTATTAATGTTAACATTTTTTCTTTATAACAATTTGGGTTTTTGCAACAGCTATTTGTATTTAATATATTCAATAACTGATGGACTGAGTAATATTTCTGGATTGAAATGAGGTTTATTGTACTAACAGAAAATGTGAAATCCACATTTAACACTAGAACTACTGAGGTAGTCATTTTGACTACTTTGCACAATGTATTTCTATATAGGTGTCACGAGTCCAGGAGTTCTAGTGTTAAACAAAATTTGACTGGTGCAAAAGTATGGGCACCTCAACATAAAAGTGACATTAATATTTTGTAGATCCTCCTTTTGGAAAAATAACAGCCTCTAGTTGCGTCCACCAGCTTTTAATGAGTTCTTGGATCCTGGATGAAGGTATATTTGACCATTCCTGTTTACAAAACATTTCCAGTTCAGTTAAGTTTAATGGTCGCCGAGCATGGACAGCACGCTTCAAATCATCCCACAGATTTTCAATGATATTAAGGTCTGGGGCCTGGGATGGCCATTCCAGAACATTGTAATTGTTCCTCTGCATGAATGCCTGAGTAGATTTAGAGCAGTGTTTTGGATCATTGTCTTCCTGAAATATCCATCCCCTGCGTAACTTCAACTTCATCACTGATTCTTGCACATTATTGCCAAGAATCTGCTGATACTGAGTTGAATCCATGCGACCCTCAACTTTAACAAGATTCCCGGTGCCGGCATTGGCCACACAGCCCCAAAGCATGATGGAACCTCCACCAAATTTTAATGTGGGTAGCAAGTGCTTTTCTTGGAATGCCCTGCATTTTTGCCTCCATGCATAACGCCTTTTTGTATGAGGAACAACTCAATCTTTGTTTCATCAGTCCACAGGACCTTCTTCCAAAATGTTACTGGCTTGTCCAAATGTGCTTTTGCATACTTCAGGCGACTCTGTTTGCAGAAACGGCTTCTTTCGCATCACTCTCCCATACAGCTTCTCCTTGTGCAACGTGCGCTGTATTGTTGACCGATGCACATTGACACTATCTGCAGCAAGATGAAGCTGTAGGTCTTTGGAGGTGGTCTGTGGATTGTCCTTGATTGTTCTCACCAGTCTTCTTCTCTGCCTTTCTGATATTTTTCTTGGCCTGCCACTTCTGGGCTTAACAAGAACTGTACCTGTGTTCTTCCATTTCCTTACTATGTTCCTCACAGTTGAAACTGACAGTTTAAATCTCTGAGACAACTTTTTGTATCCTTCCCTGGACAACTATGTTGAATAATCTTTGTTTTCAGATCATTTGAGAGTTGTTTTGAGGAAACCCATGATGCCACTCTTCATAGGAGATTCAAATAGGAGAACAACTTGCAAGTGGCCACCTTAAATACCTTTTCTCATGATTGGATACACCTGCCTATGAAGTTCAAAGCTCAATGAGGTTACAAAACCAATTTAGTGCTTTAGCAAGTCAGTAAAAAGTAGTTAGGAGTGTTCAAATCAAGAAATTGATAAGGGTGCCCATACTTTTGCACCGGTCAAATTTTGTTTAAATGCAGATTGCACATTTTCTGTTAGTACAAGAAACCTCATTTCAATCTAAAAATATTACTCAGTTCATCAGTTATTATATATATGAAACTGAAATAGCTGTTGCAAAAACCCAAATTGTAATAAAGAAAAAGGTTAACATTAATAGGGGTGCCCAAACTTTTTCATATGACTGTATTACCCAGTGAGCAGCCCGTCACCAGGGCAGCTGGAAGAGTTGGATACAGCACCAGAAGTTGGCGCTTCTATGAAAGCGCCATTTTCTGGGGAGGCTGCGGACTGAAATTTGCAGCAGGGGTGCCTAGAAAGATTGGGCACCCTGAGCTGCGGATTCCAATCACCAGCTACCTAGTTGTACCTGACTGGACACAAAAATTG
Source organism: Anomaloglossus baeobatrachus (assembly GCF_048569485.1). Lineage (NCBI taxonomy): Eukaryota > Metazoa > Chordata > Amphibia > Anura > Aromobatidae > Anomaloglossus > Anomaloglossus baeobatrachus. The sequence continues at coordinate 498,309,281 of NC_134355.1, read as the reverse complement.
GGCGAAGCCCACGTCATTTTTTTTTTAATTATTTCATGAAATTTATGAAATAATTAAAAAAAAATAGGGCTTCCCTATATTTTTGGTTCCCAGCCGGGTACAAATAGGCAGCTGGGGGTTGGGGGCAGCCTGTAGCTGCCTGCTGTACCTGGCTAGCATACAAAAACATAGCGAAGCTCACGTAATTTTTTTGGGGGGCAAAAACTTCCTGCATACAGTCCAGGATGGCGTTTGCTGAGCCTTGTAATTCTGCAGCTGCTGTCTCCTGCCTGTCTGTATGGAGGAGAGCAGACAGCAACTGCAGAACTACAAGATTCAGCATGCTCCATTTACTAGTTTATGCAGGAGAGCAGACAGCAGCTGCAGAACTACAAGGCTCAGCATACTCCATCCAGGACTGTGTGCAGGAGTTTTTTGGCCACCAAAAAAATGACGTGGGCTTCGCCATATTTTTGTATGCTAGCCAGGTACAGCAGGCAGGTACGGCTGCCCCCAACCCCCAGCTGCCTATTTGTACCCTGCTTGGAACTAAAAAAATAGGGAAGCCCTTTTTTAATTATTTCATGAATTTCATGAAATAATTAAAAAAAAATTGACATGAGCTTCGCCCCATTTTTGTGTCCAGCCAGGTACAACTAGGCACCTGGGGATCGGAATGCGCAGCACAGGTTGGACTGAGCTTTCTGGGTCCCTCTGCTGCGAATTGCAGTATGCAGTCGCCCCAGAAAATGGTGCTTTCATAGAAGCTCCATCATCTGGCACTGTATCCCACTCTTCCAGCAGTCCTGAACCCGACTGGCTTGCTGGGTAATAATGAGTTAATATAGCTTTGTTTTACTAGCTAGTATTAAGCCAGAGATTCTTAATGTCAGGCAAGTTTGACCCGGCCATTAAGAATTTCTAATAAAGGGTTAAAAAAAACACCACACAAAGAAAAAATACTTTAATAGAAATAAATACACACACATTTAGAGACTCCATGTTTATTACTCCCTCTCATCTCTCCACGATTCATGGTATTCTGTCTTCTTTCTCCTTCAACCCATGCAGCTCTGCTAAATCAGACAGCACTGCATGGGAGGAAGACGCTGCTGCTCCCGTGCCATCTATTCACTCAGTGAGTGAGCAGAAGCTGTGTGCTGTAAGCGGTGACATCCCCGCTGAGAGGCGGGTTGCTATAGCAACGGTGATCTCTGTTATTCACCGGCTGCGGCATCCAGTCCTTGCATGTGGGCTAACTCTGTAAAGAGTGCCGTAATGCATAGATGGCGAAGCCGACCATGTGCCAGAGCATTTCGCTGGTACATGGAGATGCTGGAACGATCACCGTGTACCGGAGAGATATACTGACAGGACCTAGCATGACGTCTAACCATATGACCAGTCTGTAGCCAATGAGATAATAGACACGTGACTGGTCACATGCTATTTTGACGTCACGATAGGTCCTATCATCAGTGCTGGTTACCGGGAGGACGCAATGATTATCTGAAGGAAAAGCGGTGGGAGAAAGAGTGTAGGACGCGTCACGGGGACCTGTAAGTGTTACAGCAATGTTTATTAACTGTATGTGTACATGTATAATGTGTTTTTATGTGTTTGTGTTTGCCTCCCATTGTTTTCAATGGAGTTCGAGTGGTTCGTCGAACGTTCATCGAACGGAGCCTCCATTCGACGAACCGAACTCGAACGCTAGGGGGGTGGCTCATCTCTAGTAAAGACCGAAAGTTTTGACACACCTTCTCATTCAAAGAGTTTTCTTTATTTTCATAACTCTAAAAATTGTAGATTCACATTGAACAAATCAAAACTATGAATTAACACTTATGGAATGAAATACTTAACAAAAAAGTGTAAAACAACTGAAAATATGTCTTATATTCTAGGTTCTTCAAAGTAGCCAACTTTTGCTTTGATTACTGCTTTGCACACTCTTGGCATTCTCTTGATTACCTTCAAGAAGTAGTCACCGGAAATGACCATCAGTTGTGCTGTGCAGAAGTCTGGTGGATACACAGATGATAATCCTACTGAATAGACGGTGAGAATTTGTATTATGGAAAGAAAAAAGCAGCTAAGTAAAGAAAAATGAGTGGTCATCATTACTTTAAGAAATGAAGGTCAGTCAGTCTGAAAAATTGGGAAAACTTTACTTTGAATGTGTCCTTAAGTGCAGTGGCAAAAACCATCTAACGCTACAAAGAAACATTCTCACATGAGGACCACCACAGGAAAAGAAGACCAAGAGTCACCTCTGCTGCGGAGTATAAGTTTATCCGAGTCACCAGCCTCAGAAACCGCAGGTTAACAGCAGCTCAGATTAGAGAACAGGTCAATGCTACACAGAGTTCTAGCAGCAGACACATCTCTAGAACAACTGTTAAGAGGACACTTTGTGCAGCAGGCCTTCATAGTAAAATAGCTGCTAGGAAACCACTGCTAAGGACAGGCAACAAGCAGAAGAGACTTGTTTGGGTTAAAGAATACAAGGAATGGACATTAGAAAGGTGGAAATCTGTGCTTTGGTCTGGTGAGTTCAAATTTGAGATGTTTGGATCCAACCACCGTGTCTTTGTGTGAGGCAGAAAAGGTGAACGGATGGACTCTACATGCCTGGTTCCCACCGTGAAGCATGGAGGAGGAGGTGTGATGGCGTGGGGGTGCTTTGCTGGTGACACCGTTGGGGATTTATTTAAAATTGAAGGCATACTGAACCAGCATGGCTACCACAGCATCATGCAGCGGCGTGCTATTCCATCCGGTTTGCATTTAGTTGGACCATTATTTATTTTTCAAAAGGACAATTACCCCAAACACACCTCCAGGTTGAGTAAGGGCTATTTGACTAAGAAAGACAGTAATGGGGTTCTGCGCCAGATGACCTGGCCTCCACAGTTACTAGACCTGAACCCAATCGAGATGGATTGGGGTGAGCTGGACCGCAGAGTGAAGGCAAAAGGACCAACAAGTGCTAAGCATTTCTCGGAATTCCTTCAAGACTGTTGGAAGACCATTTCCAGTGACTCCCTCTTGAAGCTCATCAAGAGAATGCCAAGAGTGTGCAAAGCAGCAATCAAAGCAAAAGGTGGCTACTTTGAAGAACCTAGAATATGAGATTTTCAGTTGTTTCACACTTTTTTGTTAAGTATTTCATTCCACATGTGTTCATTCATAGTTTTGATGCCTTCAATGTGAATCTACAATTTTCAGAGTGATGATAATAAAGATACTCTTTGAATGAGAAGGTGTGTCCAAACTTTTGGTCGGCACTGTATAAATATACACCATGTAATGATTAATTATGTAATGATATTTGTCTCTGATTTTCCTAAATGGTCGGTGCAAATGACAGTCAGTCTAATTAAAAGTCATCACCCATTAGAGTATACATCAAATTTTATTGAAAAAAACTCCCAATGATAACAGTATAATCTTCAAAATTAAAAAAAACTCAAAATTCACTGTTCCAAGTTATTAGGTACAGTAGAGTTTCTAAACATTTTTTATGTTTTAAAGAACTGAAAATGCTCATTTGTGGAATTTGCAGCATTAGGAAGTTACATTCACTGAAATAAAAAGCTACTTAAAGCCAAAACATCCTAACAGCCCAAGTTACATGTTAACATAGGAACCCTTCTTTGATATCACTTTCACAATTCTTGCATTTTTTATACTTGTGAGTTTTTGAAGAGTTTCTGCTTGAATTTTTTTGCATGATGTCAGAATAGCCTCCCAGGGCTGCTGTTTTGATGTGAACTGCCTCCCACCCTCATAGATCTTTTGCTTTATGATACTCCAAAGGTTCTCTATACGGTTGAGGTCAGGGGAAGATGGTGGCCATACCATGAGTTTATCTCCTTTTATTTCCATAGCAATCAATGACTCAGAGGTATTGTTTGCAGCATGAGATGGTACATTGTCATGCAAGAAGATGATTTTGCTCCTGAAGGCATGTTTCTGCTTTTTGTACCATGGAAAAAAGTTGTCAGTCAGAAACTCTATATCTTTGCAGAGGTCATTTTCACATCTTTAGGAACCTCTCAGATGTCTTCCCATGATTCCAGTCCAAAATATGACTCCTCCACCTCCTTGCTGACATCACAGCCTTGTTGGGAAATGGTGGATATCCACCAACCATCCACTACTCCATCCATCTGGACCATCAAGGGTTGCTTGACACTCATCAGTAAACAAGACTGTTTGAAAATTAGTCTTCATGTATGTCTTGGTCCACTGCAACCGTTTCTGCTTGTGAGCACTGGTTAGGGGTGGCTGAATGTATTTAGGTTTATGCACCAGAGCAAGCCTTTGAAAGATCCTACACCTTGAGGTTCGAGGCACTCCAGAGACACCAGCAGCTTCAAATATCTGTTTGCTGGATATTAATGGCTTTATAGCAGCTGCTCTCTTAATCCGATTAATTTGTCTGGCAGAAACCTTCCTCATTCTGCCTTTATCAGCACGAACACGTATGTTCTCTGAATCAGCCACAAATCTCTTCACTGTATGATGATCAGTCACGCTAAAGTTTTCGTGAAATATCTAATGTTTTCATTCCTTGTCCAAGGCATTGCACTATTTGTTGTTTTTCGGCAGCAGAGAGATATTTTTTCTTTCCCATGTTGCTTTAAAACTGTGGCCTGCTTAATATTAGGAAACATCCAGTTTTCCTTTTATGGTCTCACCTGTCAAACTAATTATCACAGGTATCTGAAATTAATTTCAGTGATCCAAAGAACCCTGAGACACAATACCATCAATTAGTTTCATTGGAAAAAAAAATAATTGCTATGACACTTATATCCAATTTGCACAATAATTTGGAACATGGTGTATATATATATATATATATATATATATATATATATACTGGGTGGTCCAAAAGTAGGTGGACAGGATTTGTAATAGGGTTATAAATGGGGAGATTTGGCAAACATGGTGTAAAGTGAAGCTGACTCAGTTTCCCTTAGCAACCAATCAGATTACACTTTTCATTCTACACAGACTGTTTGGAAAATGATAGGTGGAATCTGATTGGTTGCTAAGGGCAACTGAGCCAGTTTCACAGATCCAGTTTTCACAGATAAATCTCCCCTAAATCTGTTTTCTTTTCAGATAATTCAGATAACCCATAATGGCAAATAATTTAAATACAGACCAAAGAAAGTGGATTTTAAAAGAGTATTGGTAAACTCAAAATGCTGAAACCATTACAGCAAATTGAGTTGAAACATTTAGTACTCAAGCCCCAAAGAGACAAACCATTTACTGCATTCGTGACAAATTCGATGCCACTGGCTCAATCCTTAATGCTCCAAAAACTGGTCCACACATATAACCAGGACAGAAAATAATAAACAACTTGTTGCTGAAACATTTGTCCAGAGTCCAAAAAAGTCCACCACAAGAGTCTGTTTAGAATTGGGACTTTCACGAGCTTCTATCATGACTGGTAACCAACTTACGATTTTACTTAAAAAATGCTTTCTCCCAATTAATTTGCACAGCACTGTAAATAAAGTGAAAACAGATGATATTTCAACAACAAATCATCTGATACGAGAAATAAAGGTATAGCTTTTTTAGTATGCTATATCCTGTATGCCCATATTAACAGTTTAAAAAGATCAAAGTTGTGACAGATTCCATTTAAACTGTATGACTTGGGTCAGATGTTTTGTATATGCTTCAACAAGATTCTCACAATAGTTGAAAGGAATTTGGGCCCATTCCTCCCGACATAACTGATGTAACTGATCTAGGTTTGTAGGTCAGCTTGCTTGCACCTACATTTTCAGCTTTGCCCCAACATTTTCAATAGGATTGAAATCTGGGGTTTGTGATGGCCATTCCAAAACATTGACATTGTTATTCTTAAGCAACTTTGTAACCAGTTTGGCAGTATGCTTCTGGTTATTGTTCTTTTGGAAGACCCATTTCCACCCAATCTTTAAGTTCCTGTCTGATGTCTTTGAGATGTTGCTTCAGAATTGCCCCATAATGTTCTTTCCTCATGACACCATCTATTTTGTGAAGTGCACTAGTCCCTTCTGCAGCAAAACAACCCAACAACATGATGTTGCCATCCTCGTGTTTCATAGCTGGGATGGTGTTCTCAGGCTTCAAAGCTTCTTACTTTTTCCTCAAAAGGTAACGATGGTCATAGTGGCCAAACTTTAGTTTTGTCAGATCACATGATGTCTCCAAAAAGTATGGTGTTTGTTTCTGTGTGCACTCGCACACATTAATCTGGATTTTTCTTTTTCTTTTGGAGCAATGGCTTTTTCCTGGCAGATTGGCCTTTCAGGCCATGTTGATGCAATCCTCGTTTCACTGTGGATAATGATAAAATCTTACCATTTTCTGCCAGCATCTTCACAAGGTCTTTTGCTTTTGTTCTTGGGTTAATATGCAATTGTCTGACTAAAGTACGTTCATCCCTGGTACACAGAACCTGTCTCCTTTCTCAGCGATATGATGGCTGGCCATTCTCATCTTGTTTGTACTTGCGTATTGTTATTTGTACAGATGAACGAGGCCCCTTCAGATATTTGGAAATTGCATTCAAGGATGAACCAGACTTGTGCAAGTCCACAATTCTCTTCTGAAATCTTGGCAGATTTCTTTTGACTTTCCCATGATGCTACACAAAATAGCAATGTGTTTCAGGTTTGCACTTAAATACATCCATATGGGTGTTTCTAATTAACTCAGATGTTGCCAATAAACCTATCAGAAGCTTCGAAAAACATGACATCACCATATGGACTCGTCCATATTGCTTAAAAGCATAGTACTCTTAGGTGGGCTTTAAACGCTGCGACATCGCTAGCAATTGCTAGTGATGTCAAGCGCGATAGCACCCGCCCCCGTCACACATGCGATATGTAGTGATTGCTGCCGTAGCGAACATTATCGCTACGGCAGCTTCACACACACATACCTGGTCGGCGACGTCGCTGTGACCGCCGAACAATCCCTCCATCAAGGGGGAGGTGCGTTTGGCGTCACAGTGATGTCACCGCGACATCACTAAGCGGCACTACAAGCGGAGGGGTGGAGATGAGTGGGATATAACATCCCGCCCACCTTTTCCCTTCTGCATTGGTGGTGGACGCAGGTAAAGAGATGTTTGTCGTTCCTGCGGCTTCACACACAGCGATGTGTGGTGCTGCAGAAACAACAAAAAAACATCGTACCGGCAGCAGCAGCGATATTATGAAAAAGAGCGACGTTTCACCGATCAACGATTTTTGACATTTTTGCGATCGGTGATCGTTGCTCCTAGGGTTTACACGCTGCGATGTCGGTAACGACGCCGGATGTGCGTCACTAACGATGTGACCCTGACGATATGCCGATAGGGGGCAGCAGATGCAGGAGGGTGAGAGGTAGGAGAGGGGGCAGCAGATGCAACCATCTGAAGTGAGTGAGAGAGGGTGTTTGTGTCCCTGGAGTGTGAGAGAGGGTGTGTGTGTGTGTGTGTGTGTCCCTGAAGAGAGTGAGAGAGGGTGTGTGTGTGTGTGTGTGTGTGTGTGTCCCTGAAGAGAGTGTGAGAGAGGGTGTAGCTATCAGGCTACTTATCTACATACCATTAGTGGTCAGCTCGGATATTTAGGCTTTGAAATCCAAGAAAGTAAACTTTAAAAAATCGTCAGCTCCTTCAGTGGCAGTTGCAACTGAGCAGATAATCTCTGGGTTGGTATTCATATGGATTCCCTCCCCCCTCCCACCTTTTGTTCCTCCCACTCTCTGCTTTCTATGCTAATGTTACTATTCATCTTTTTCATCACTAAGATGGCGTCGGAGTTGGTGCCTGTGCGTAGCGCTTATCTCCGGCGCCATCTTTGTGAAGATTGTGTGACCCCCCAAAGGTATGTAGAGAATCAGCCTGATAGCGCCAGTATAGCACTGGTTTTAGCTTATATGCGAAAATCCTGATGATTGGCTCCCTTTAAGGACACTGAAAATAAAATGCTTATTTAAAAAAAAAATTCCTTTCCAAATTATTTAAACTGGAGGTAATAAGAAATTGTCAAAATAGCCAGGGTGGTCTAGGTCAAAAATGTGATATAAGATATCCTTTGGATATTAAGGGAAAATTACAATCTTTTTGTCCCCTTTTTCACTCACTTTTCAGCACCTAGATATGCAGTAATCCATAATACAGACATAGGTAATCCTTTCTATTGATAGATAGGAATGGCATTTTCAGTTCTAAGACCCCACTAATCCAACATGCATGGCATATCTTACAGATATGCAACGATCTCCTATGTGACCTTTTTAATGACTTTCTAATTATCAGCACACTCTATATCTATTAAGTCAAATGACTTTTAGCTAAGGCAATGTTTTTATTTTCACATATAATTTAAAATATTATTTTTTCTTCTTTTATCCAACTTTTCAATCTTTCTTGTATTTTTTTAGCGATAAATACTATATTTTTTAGCTATGAAAAGTCCAATCTAATTTGCTAAATTATACATCTTTTTACATTCTATGGAAACAACTGAATAATGGAATTTATTTCTGCTTTTTTATATTTTATCAATAGAATAACTTCTAATATACAACTCATATAGGGTTAAACTCAAAGAGATGAACACTGATGGAAAAGTAAAACTGAAATTACTTTCTGAATTATTTAAGATAAAGACAGGAGATATGATTGCTTAGTCATTTCCATGAATTGAGTAATGCATTGTGATCAATAAATGTTGCATATTCTCTCGTTAACTCTAAAAGGAAGTTTATGAATACACAATCAAATAAGTGAATTTGCAGTTGCTATCACTTATTCAGTGGTAATATCTATTTATTGAATGAGTGCAGTTGGAATTTCAATATGGATGTTAACAATTCATTTAATATAGGAGATTCTAGAAATATTTATCATTTAATTATTAAGAATAAAGGATTTCAACAAAAACAACTGATGGTCCAGTGCAGCTGAGAACATTACTGCATAGAATAGTTTTGCACCAAAATAAATGAAACCATATCACCTTTATCTAGAAATATTTTGTTTTGATATGATATTTCGAAAAGCAGATCTTTTAGATTTTCTATTATCTTATACCTAAATTCAGAACATGACTGAAGTAGAGTGATCACAATAGTTTTGTATTTTCATGTGAAAAGTTAACTATGCTGGTAAGACTTATATTATATAGAAAGCTTGTAAGTTCTGCTTCCCCCACTGACACAAAGTAATTGGCATCTTCGCATTTATTCAAACTAATACAGGGAAAGATGTCAACCAGTTTGCGTGGGCATAAAAAAAGGAGTAATAGTGAGATTCTATCATAAACCAGGGGCTGTATTTAGTTTTTAAAATGAAAATGAATGGAAACTAAAATTAATTAACAACAGAATTTCCTTTGGGATCCATTGTCACAATCAGCTAAGGCTTTCCTTAGCTATATGCTTACATAGCAGATTTGTGTGCACACTCAACTGCATGTTTTGGCAGAAAAAATACAGCAGAATGAAATGCACAGTTTTTTTTATCATATTTTCATTTTCATTTCATTTTCAGTTTTTTATGCTTTTTTTTCCGGAGTTTTTCATGAGTTTTTCGGTAATGGCGATTGCGGGGGTTCAGGCACTGTATCCACGCGATCGCCGCCGGGATTCTGGCTACTGTTACAGCCGGGACCCAGCTCTCACTCCCCGGAGCGGTGCCCAGGCTGCTTCCAGTAGTTTAACCCCCTGAATCCTGTGATCAATGCAATCGAGCATTCAGGAGGCAGGGAAAGGGATCGTGTACCTGCCCCTGATAATAACCAGGTAGTGCAATCACAGAGACCTGATCACTGCCATCGCATCTCTTGGTCATCACTCTGATGACTCCATATTACTGTGCTATGGATAGCCTCACACTCCATGCCGGATGCATGATGTGTGAGGCAAAGTGTCAGTACTGCGAGTACAGCACTGACTTATAATCCATTGCAATGATGTGGTGCTAAGTGTTGAATCTCCTACAATGACATATTGGTGACTGCTCCTACATAAAGATCACTAATATGTTAATCCCAGACAAGCCCCTTAATATATAATACAAGGCAGTATTACTTACAGCACCTACATAGTGGAGACGTTGCCTATAGCAACAGGAGATGCACATCCAGACCAAGGGATTCTCTTGGAAACTTTTAGCAACAAACTAGTAAAGGACAGCTTCTCCTAAAGTAAAAGAGGAGCTGTCCTTTACTACCTTGTTGTTGCAAGCCTTTTATTATAGTCAATTTGTTTTGTCAAGAAGTTTGAGACATAGTTGTGTGAATAAACATTCTTGCGTGATGGCCAATTCAGCGACTAACCAAATTGTATTCTATATTTTCTACCAAAACTTATGTTTTCTGTTGAAAAATTACTGGCCACTTATGATTTCTTTCTAATTTGATGTCCACCTCCTATTGTATAATGGCTCACTCTGGGTGTGCCTGCTTTGCATGTCTGCTCCTGCTCCTGCTCAACTACCAAACTTCAACAGGAATAAGGCTATGGTCCCACGAGTGTATAAAAAATCAGTCAAATTTTCATTCAGAAAAGTCAGATTATTTTTTCTCACTTTTCATCTTTTGTGCGGTCTGGGTGCTGTCCCCATGCAATATGTTTTTACTTTTTTCTCAGTAATTTTATTAATTTACAGAAGTTTTGACAGAGTCCTATGCCACAAAATGGTAATGTATCCATAAAAGTTGCAAGCCACACTGGGGTATCTGATCTTTTTCTCACACTCAGACATCAATGAGCAAGTCTTGTCTGATTTATAGACCTGCTGCTGTTCTTATCTTCACCCAAATTAGTATAAGAAAAAAATGTTTATCAACACTGCCTCATTGAATAACATTGGGCCAAGTGCTATTGGATAAAAAATTGGATAACACGTGTCTGATTTATATGCTCATGTGGCGCTAGCCTAGCGAAGAGGCAGATTTTCCATTCCATTTCAGGCAGGCAAGCAATTGGGCAGTGGAAAACACAATGCATATTGTATGTGACTGAAGGAAAGTCCAAACTGTAAATAGTGATAGCAATAGTTAAACTACACTGCCGTGCAGGAAAAGAATATCAGAATAATTAAATGGTTGTATAATATTGGTATTTGCTGTTATTATTGCTATTCCACCTACTATATATTGGGGATAGGATCTTGGAGATGGAATACCCCTTTAAGTCTAGTTATCCAGCTGAATGAATACTAAACAACAGAGCTTACTATTTAGACATGTTTTCTTGTGGCATATAATGGACTCTCATGTTTGGTAGTCATTCAGCAGGGCAACTATAAAATCAAATACCTCCATTTTGAAATGTATTATAGCTCTCCTGATCAACAATGTTCCTTACCTCATGAGGAGGGCATTGCAGTAGCTTACAGATGCATGGTTACCGCCACTCACTGTGTCTGAACACATGAAGCTGACCTGACAGCCGCTCTGTGCATGCGGCAGCGTCTATTGTGAAGGAGGGGGCCACGGGGGATCAACGCTGCACAGATACTGTGGGAAACCGGGGAACACCGGTGGGGCTATAAGTGGTGACCTGGCAAGGCCTGGGGAGGAGTTTTCTGTCGCATGTGTCATGGCACATGCGACAGAAATCAGAGGAGTAGGGTGAATGCGGCCAGCGCGCTGCTGTGCGCATGGCCATCTTGGATTTCTGGGAGGGGGTCGGGGGGGCACTTTGGCGACACCGGGGGACCGGGGAGGAGATTTTTTTTTTTTTCAATTTAAAATTTTTATTGAATTTTCATAAGCATACAGTAAAAGAGCATGGGACCATGTAATGATAGATAGTTTTCATCAAACATCTGGACAAAATTAAACTGTCATAGGAGTCATAATGGATTATAGGTCATTACGGTAACACATGGATCCTCATTTTAAACCGTAGAAACCAGTAACACAGGGAGGAAAGACAGAGGAGAGTAGCAGTCATGAGATGTAGGAAAGATAGCGTAAGTCGGAGAGAAAGGAGGAAAAATAGAAAGTAGAGCGCGGTGACCGGGGCTAATACACTGTCCGCTGGACCAAGGCCATTCGAAAAGATGATGTGTGTCGTCTGAAGAAGAGAGGGGGCCGGGGTGCTTGTTCCTCATGAGTTACATTAGATCCAAGAATTTTTTACTAGACAGAAAAGATTCCCACTGGGACCATTTGGTGGCTGTCTCCACTGTCTGCCCGCGTGACTGGGCCATCACCACCTCCATACGGTGGATCACATTAACCTCCATTACCCACTCTTCCAACGAAGGGGGAGCAGAGTCCTTCCATCGTCGTGGGATCACTGTCTTGGCTGCCTGGAGAAGATGGCCTAGGATAGAATTTTTATAGACCTTTTCGGATACATTAAAGATGTACAATAATACCGCCTCTGGGCGACTCGGGACCGCAACCCCGGTAACCTCATGAATGGCCGCCAGTATTTTATTCCAAAAGGCCGACAAGCTCGGGCAGTACCACCAGATATGCGCCATAGTGCCCCCCTGCGCTCCACAGCGCCAGCACGTGTCAGGAATTTCGGGATACCATGCATGAAGAGATGCTGGGACCCTATACCATCTAGAAAGTATTTTATAGCTGGTTTCTTGCATCATGGTGGCCACCACGGACCTGTGGGTCAAACGGAAACAACGTTTCCACTGATTCTCAGGGAAAGTCTGGCCGAGCTCCGCCTCCCATGCCGCACAGAAGCGGGGGGGAGACGTCTCCGCCGCGTTCGTCATACATTTGTACACCTTTGAGATTGCATGGCGTGCATCAGAGGACCCACTACAAAGGTTTTCAAAAGGCGTTTGGGGCAAGTGGTGGGCTCTGTCAATGTCCTGGGAGGTTATGAAATGTTTGAGCTGGGCATATTCAAAGTGGAACCGCAGTTTGAAGTTGCGGTTCTCTACAATCTCCCGGAGCGGAAGGAGGGATCCTCCCGAAGCTACCTGGTTTAATCTCAGGGGGTTTAGCTTCATGCGTCCCAGAAAGTTGTTAGACGACGCTCCCGGTAGAAACTCCGGGTTGTCAGTTAGTGGCATAAGGGGTCCCCTAGGCTGGATCATGAGGTTGCGTGATGATATAGAGTGTATCGTTCGTAGTGTTTGTTTGGTACTATAGGACATCTCAATTTTATGCTTGGTGAGGAGGGGCCAGGTCCACGGCAAGGTCGATGTCGATAAAGGGCACAGATCCTGTGCCAGGCAGACCCAGAGCTTAGACCTAGAGCAGTGCAAAAGGTCCAAGACCCTGGCATAAGCGGCTGCCATATAATATCGCCTACAATCGGGCAGACCTGCTCCCCCCGCGTTTTTGGTCCTGGTTAAGACGCTGCATCTCAAGCGAGCACGTTTTTTGGACCAGACAAATTGGTTAAATATGCGTTGTATCTTGGCCCAATATGTTGCCGGGATATATACCGGAACCGTCTGGACCAGGTACAGTAATCGCGGCAGGGCGGTCATCCTGAGAGCGCCAATCCTGCCAAACCACGAAAGAGTGCCTTTTTGCCATGAGGCTAGGTCTCCCTCGAGTCTTGACAGAAAAGTTTGATAGTTTAATTGAAAGAGCCTATTCAGGTCGGAGGGAATCCTTATGCCCAGGTATTCAATGCTACCATGGGATGGCCATTTAAAGGGAAAGCTTGGTTTTAGGGCGTTTACCATTGTGTGGGGCAGAGAGATATTCAGCGCCTCCGACTTGTCAAAATTGATTTTGAAGTTGGACCATTTACTAAAGCGGTTTAGCTCCACTAGCAGGGACGGGAGGGATGTAAGAGGGTTACATAAATAAATAAGGAGATCATCGGCAAACGCGGCACATTTATGTTCCCGGTTGGCAACCCGAATGCCCTGAATATCCGGGTTGGCCCTAATGGCCGACAGTAAGTGTTCCACTACTAATACGTATAATAAAGGTGATAGGGGGCATCCCTGCCGGGTCCCATTCCGGATGGGGAAGGGCCTCGACAGAGTGCCATTAATCTTAATGTATGCAGTCGGAGAGTGATATAAAGCCATAATCTTAAAGGAGCAAATGGGTCCCAGGCCCATATGCTCCAATGTCTGTGAGAGTGACTGCCATGAGACTCTGTCGAAGGCCTTCTCAGCATCCAAAGATAACAACATCAAGGAGAGTTTTTTAGTGTGCGCATGTTGGATTAGGTCTAAGGTCTTTATAGTATTGTCCCTAGCTTCTCTGCCCTGGACAAACCCGACCTGGTCTGGATGGATCAGGTCAGGAAGCAAAGGGCCCAGTCTATTTGCCAACAGCTTGGCATAGATTTTTAAATCTACATTAAGGAGTGATATCGGTCTGAAACTGCTAAATATTGTGGGGTCCTTTCCGGCCTTACGAATCAGAGAAATATGGGCCGTGGTTGAATGGGGCGGGAAAGGGACCGAGTCCGAGATTGAGTTGAAAGAGAGGAGCATTAAGGGTGCTAACTGTTCCGAGAAGGCTTTATAAAATTTAGCGGGGAATCCGTCAGGTCCAGGACTCTTATTACCCGGTGTATCACGGATCACCATCAACAATTCATTCAATAAAAATGGACTTTCCAGGTCCTCAATTGTGGAGCTACCAAGGCGCTTAAAGGGTGAGGGCATTGAGGGGCACTCGGCACTCGACTCAGAGGGTTCGACAGGTAAATTATATAGCTTGGAATAATAGTCATGAAACGTGTTGGAGATGTCGGGGGTGGCGTAGAGTAGTTCGTCACGTGAGTTCTTGATGCAAGGTATAAGGGTGTGGGCTCTTCCCTCTCTCAACGCGTTGGCCAGTAACCTGCCCGGTTTATCTCCAAACTCATAAAACCTCCCTTTCCCTACCTGTATCAGGCGCTTATATGAGGAATCCAACAACTTTTTGACCTCCATCCTGGCCTGTAAAAGGGCCTGTAGGTTCGCGGCCGATAGTGCTCGTTTGTGGATAAGCTCACGTTCAGAGACCCTACGAAGGGCTGTTACTATATCCTGGGCCCGTTCTTTTTTGATTCGGGACCCATGCTTAATAAAAATACCTCGTATGACACATTTCAATGCTTCCCACTTATAAGTGGGGGCTGTGTCATCAGTTAAGTGGTCTGTTACGAACCCCGTGATAGAGGTCTGAACGTCGGAAACACAGAGCTCATCCAACAGCAACGACTCATTAAGCCGCCACGAACCCCTGGGGGTCGAGAGGGAGGGTATCTCAATTGTACAATAGACCGGAGCATGGTCCGACCATAGTATGTTGTCCATCCCAGTGTGTCGAATCCAGGGGAGAGCGTTATGTTGTAAAAGTATATAGTCTATGCGACTGTATGAGTCTTGAGTGTGGGAATAGAAACTATAATCTCTGTCGGACGGGTGTTTCAGTCTCTAGGTGTCGAACAGTTGAATACGCAATAGAGCTTTTTTAATACGTTTGATTGTGCTGTAAGCAATGTTAGATTTCCCCCTGGAGTTGTCCAATGTGGGGTCGAGGGTGACATTGAGGTCGCCACATAGAACCACTGTACCCTGTATCAGAGGGACCGCAACGTCTACCAGGCGGGTGACAAAGCTATCTTGCTTTTGGTTTGGGGCATATGCGTTAATGACTGTGAGTGTTTGATCCCCTACCTTCAGCGAGAGGATGATGTACCGTCCAAGACTATCAGTCGTACATTTTAGGATTTGATGTGGGAGGGATTTATGGATGGCTATCGCCACCCCTTTAGATCGGGAATCCGGGTTGTCTGAGGATACCCATGTCTGATAATACTTATTTTTGAAAATGGGGGCATGCCCTTGTTTGAAGTGGGTCTCCTGGAAACACACCATGCTCACCTTCTGTTTATGGAAGTGGTACAGGATCTGTGTTCGTTTCTCCGGAACATTGAGGCCCCTGGCGTTAAAAGAGGCAATAGTCAGGTCCGCCATCTATAAGAGAGTGTGACATTAAAGATACATGAGAGAGGGGATCGAACACGATCAGCCCGGCCGCCAAGAGAGGAAGGAGGGAGAGGGTTGAAAGAAGTAGAGTATAGCGAAGAAGAAGACAAAGAGAACATCAGAGCACAAAACCTTGTATAATAAACTAGATTCGAACAAACGTTCCTAGGGAACATATCCGCCTTTGCTTGGCAGGACAAGGGATCCCCACCTATTTGGGGAAAAAGGATGTCAGACATAGCAAAGCAAAACAGAACTCCGGATATACTAAAAATATTAAAGATAACCATAAGCACCGGCTAAGGTATTGATGGCTAATGTAATACGGGCAATGAATAGGTTTAAACGCAGCAGATGAAAGTCACTTAGTTGTAAATAACTGTAAATAACTGTGTATAGAATAAGTCATAAAGGCGCACACGGCCTCAGGGCTTCTCTATGTCGGGTATCGAGAGCGTCCTGCCCCACGGCCCCGTTCTCCTCTTGGAGGCAGGCCCCTATTGGGCCCCGGGAATGGGGTTGGTTTGGTGGATGTGATCCTTTCCCTGGGGGTCCAGGTCTGAAGCAGAGTAGTCGGCCAGGCCGCTATAGGGATTGTAGGTAGGCCCAGGCTCCTGATGAACGCCGGGAGGTCCTCCGGGGAGCGCAGGACCCGCCATTGAGAGTCTTTTTGCACCGCCAAGGAGAATGGGAACCCCCACCGGAACGGAAGTCCCTTTTCTTTCAAAACATCCAGAAGGGGCTTCAAAGTAGCACGTTGGGCTAGAGTGTGCCTGGAGAGATCTGGCATTATGCGGATGGCAGATCCGTTGTATGACAAGTTTGGTTTCTTCCTGGCTGCCTGTAGAATAGCCTCCTTTGCTGCAAAGAAATGCACCCTACAGACCACATCTCTTGGGCGGGGATCATCCGGATCTGGGGGACGTAGAGCCCTATGTGCTCTATCGAGCTCTAGAGGGGCACCCGGCGGTTTCTTTAACAAGTTATTAAAAATGGAACGGAGGACGCCGGGGATGTCCGGAGCAGCTATAGACTCAGGAAGGCCTCTGATTCTTAAATTGTTCCTTCTATTTCTGTTCTCCTGATCATCAACGTGTTGTTGAAGGGCAAATAGCTGCTTAGACTGATTTTGTACTGTCTCTTGGATAGATTGTATGGAGACTTGTGAATTTGATTGCTGCTCAGTGAGGGTATCAACCCTATGGGTGAGTGAGGAAAGATCAGATCGCAACTGGATAAATTCTTGCTTACATTCCGCCACCACTTGATTAGCCAGTGCTGCAATGTCATTCTTGGTGGGGATCGCTTGCAGCAGTGATCGCAGGTCTGCCAAGGACGCCGGGCGGTCCTCACTTGTCGAGGCTGCAGCGTAGGATATATTGGGGTATGCACTGAAAGAGTCCTGCACAACTGGACCGTATATCATTTGCTGTGTACTTTGGGGATTATTTATGCCGCTCCATGATGGGGACACGGTTACAAGACGAAGTGGGGCTGCCCCTGATACCATGGGCCCTTTATTCATGGGCATCAGTACACCCCCTTCCGGAACCCCGTCTGTGTCCCCCAGGCTCTCAGCCCAGGAGGATCCTGTGCACCAACTATTGGGTGAGGTGGGGGGTATTTCCATCTGGGGCGTCCCACAGAACTCGGTGGCCGTCTCCCTGGATTCATGCAGTCCCCCTCCAGTCACTGGACCCCCCAGGGGTTGTGTGTCCCTTGGCCAGGAAGTGTGGCTTGTGTTGTTGTTGCCACTACTGATATGGGCCCTCGTCAGCAGGTCCCCCCTCCAGCCCTGCACTGGGGGCCTGTGATCAGGCAGTCTGTTAGGGGTATCTGCTGCTCCTGTCTGGGCCTCAGCCGCTCTGCGTGGAGCCTGCTCTCCCTGAGTCCGAGGCTGGAGCGGTGACTCATCCCCTAAGCCTGACCTCGCGTGCAATCCACGGCCGCATGCCGATATCTCCCTGATCCCGCCGACACCAGCTGCGGGTGGGCTGCGAGGACTCACCGCTCCCATCGGCGATGCAGCGGCGCGTGAGGCAGGCGAGGTCGCGGCTGCGAGTGTCCCGTCTTCCAGCACCGGACCCTTGGGCTGCGGTTCAGGTAGGTGAGCGCCATCTTGGAATGGCGTCTGCAGCTTCACTAGTTCCCCCGCTGCAGGGCTTTGTATCTTGCTCACCGCTGCTGTGGGTCTCCCGGTGGGCCCTCTCGCATCATGGGGGATCTCAGCTGTGTCACCCTTCTCTCGGGTCCCCGAAGTTGCTGTATCCTCAGGCATCCGGACAGGGGCAGGATCCATTTCAGATTCTGCAGGCCGCAATTCCTGCTCCGGCTGCGAGGTTGCCCCCGATTCTTTGGAGCGGGTAAAGTAGGCTCCAATATTATTCAGGGGAGCAGGTGGCCGTCCTGGGGTGCAGGGCTTGCCCTTCTTGGCCGATGATTTGCCCATTTTATGTATAATAGCCGGCGTTATGGAGGATTATAAGCAGGAGCTCCAGAGAAACACGTCTTTACCCGGCCATGTCCAGCTCCGCCCCCCCCCGGGGAGGAGATTTATCTCCCATCTGACATGTTTGTTCATGCCAGATGGGAGATAAATATTTTTTACCGACACTGTCATTTACTGTAACATGATCCTCGGTATACGGTGTATACCAGTGATCACGTGAGCGGGGACCGGAAAAACCAGCCTGAATCATGATCTCCAGGGTCTCAGCTACCCCCTGAAACCCCAGAGATTTTCTGACACTGGGGGGCGCTATTCACTTATTTCTGCCTGCTGTTTATAAACGGCAGATCAGAATAAGGCTTCATTCACACGACCGATCCGTTTTTGCGGTCCGCAAAAAACGGTCCATTTTTTTCACGGGCGCATGCGTGTGGCATCCGTTTCTGTTCCGTATATGGTCCATATGTCATCCGTTTGTCATCCGTGTGCCTTCCGTTTTTTTTGCGTACTGCAAAAAAACTGAAGGAGGGAAAATACATAAATTTACCCAGGATCCATAGCTTCAACCTACATGAGGCGGTCACATGTTCACTCCAGTGCCATTTTCTACTGCTTTTCACAGCGTAGAGCACTCTGGTGATTTTCTTGTGCTTGTACACTTGATATCAGTATTTTCTGTCATTATAATGGCAGAAAGGCACATAATGTCCCACTCTCCTGTATTTTGTAATTTTGCACCCTTTGGTGCCTTTCATGTGGCACCAAGGGGTGCTTAGCCTTGTATTTACCAATAAAAAATAAATAAATTTAAAAAAAAATGACGTAGGGTTCCCCCTATTTTTGATAGCCGGCTTGGGTAAAACAGACGGCTGCAGCCTGCAGACCACAGCTGGCAGCTTCACCTTGGCTGGTAATGCAAAACTGAGGGCACCCCACACTGTTATTTTAAATTAAATAAATAATGGGAAAAAAAAACTACGTGGGGGTCATCCCAAAATTGGATCACCAGCCAAAGTAAAGCGGACAGCTGGGGTCTGATATTCTCAGACTAGGGGGATCCATGGTTATTGGACTCTCCCCAGCATAAAAATAGCAGGCCACAGCCGCCCCAGAAGTGTGGTATCAATTAGATGCGCCAATCCTGGTGCTTCGCCCCAGCTCATCCTGTTGCCCTAATGCGGTGGCAAATGGGGTAATATATGAGGTTAATACCAGATGTGTAATGTCACCTGGCATCAAGCCCTGGGGTTCGTGAGGTCAGGCGTCTATCAGATACCCGACATCACCAACCCAGTCAGTGATAAAAAAAATTGACGACAAACACATTTTTATTTGAAAAGACACTGCCCAACACATTCCCTCTTTCACCAATTTATTAGAAAGAAAAACAAATCCAGGTGTGCTGTAATCCAAGGGGTTCCCATGACGATCCATACCATAGTCACTGTCCCAGTCAATGAAGAACAGAATGTTCCATATTGGCTGGGAGAGCAGTGACCTGAGCTAACATCAATAGGTCAGCCCAGGTCACTGCAGGGCATGACAAGTGCTGCTGTGAGGAGCGAGGTACATTACCTGCGGTGACAATCTCCTGCACTGCTGATAGCAGAGCTGTCACAGACTTCAATGACCGCCGCCTTCACAGCCAAGTAATGCGGGAGCCGTTGACGTCACCGCTAGTCACAGTCTTGGGTCCGCAGAGAGAGGAAATGTGAAGCGGCAGCCATGGAGGACAGTGACAGCGCTGAGGTCGGGAGGGCGGGACTTCATCACCGCAGGTAAGCCGAGCAGGGTAATGTGTGCGGAGTGCGAGGTGGGTGGAGCCTAGCGGGGTAATGTGTGCGGAGTGCGAGGTGGGTGGAGCTAAGTGGGGTAACGTGTGCGGAGTGCGAGGTGGGTGGAGCCAAGCGGGGCCATGTGTGCGGAGTGCGAGGTGGGTGCAGCCTAGCTGGGCCATGTGGCGCTGAGGATGTCAGTGTGTGTGTGTACATGCCGAGTACAGGAGGGGGTGGAGCCCAGCGGGGAAGTGTCGGCTCCCTGCACACATAACCAGGGTAAATATCGGGTTACTAAGCAAAGCGCTTTGCTTGGATACCCTATATTTATCTTGGTTACCTGCTTACGCAGGCTGCCAGCGATGGCTTCCTGCACACCGTAGCTGTAAAAAACCCTGTTTTTGGTGATTGAACCGTTCTCGAACGTAACTCAAACTGTCGAGCTTTTAGCAAAAAGCTCGAGTTCGAGTTCGATCTCGAGCACCCCCAAAATCACTCGAACATGAAATTGGCGAACCTTGAACCTCGAACATCGCTCATCTCTAATGAGGACCTCTGATGGGGGTTGCTGTCTTAACCAAAACATCATCTAATATCTCATGTATTGTTTCACCCTTTTCAGGATGCAGGTAGGCTCTGTAGTGTTGGTGCGGGGAACTGAAATGTGTGTTCCTATAAGGTGCACTTACATATTACTGGACAAGCTGTGATAACTATAATATGAGTTTTGCCATTAGGCTGTAAGCTTATATGGTGCACTACATTTACCTCAGTAACTGGCACCTTATACAAGCCTTATTTGTTTTAATCTACAATACTCATCAATTACCACCATCATGGATGACAGTATGAGTATGATTGCTTCTTTATCAGTATTTTGCACATTTGTTACCTGCACCTTTAATCTTTGGAGGCTACTGCATCCTGCAGTTTACTATTATTACTGTGAGCAGATAGTTTCAGAATGTTTTTTTGGAGTTAAGTATTTTAGACAAAGCAACTGTTACGAGGGAACTGGCAGATTAGGATAAGGTGGTATATATCCCAATCGCCAGTCGGGGCCCACCGTGCTCCAGATTACAAAGGAGCTACTGGCAACCCAAAGGTTAGGCGGAGAATACAGAGCTGGGTGGCTCTGGAATAATAAGGGCCTAATCCAAGTTAAATAGCACTTGGATCGGGAGACTGTGAAACCTGTTAGCATCACAGGGTCCACTATCCCAGCCCAGAAATTCCCTGTTAACGTGTGACACCCTGGCAAAACCAGGTAGTCACAAAAGAGTTAATCATCCTTGCTGCCATCACAACCCACACCTAGACATAACACACAGCCATTAAACCCTAGCCACCCCCTCATGATAATAAGGACACACCAGTGGGCGGGATCAGGTGGATAAGAACGCCCACCTAGGGTCCTGAGGTGTCAGAAGCGGAAACACGTCAGTTGAAGTTTGAGATCAGTTTTGACAGTTGAAGTGTGGAGAGTTTGGAGTGAAAACTGTGCAGTGGTAGTCAGGGGTAGTTGCCCTTGGACTACTTGGCTAGGTGGCAGACGGTGAGCAGAGCCACAGGCGACGGAGATCCAGTCGTGGGAAACCTAAAGTGGACCGGGGCAGGGTTGTAGCCCGCCGGTACTGACAGCGGGAATCTGGTCCGGAGGCCGTGCATAGACGGTGTGCCTGGACCCTAGGGCTAGGAAGGTTGCAAGCCCCTCTCCAATTGACCAGCCAAGTGCAAAGTTTCAGGCCTTGTTCTATTAATTGCCCTGATAGAGCGAAACGGAAGCCCAACGCGAGGGATAGAGTGTCCGCCAAGAACCCACTGAAGTCCCAAGGGTAAGCTTCCGCGGGCCACAGCTCCCAACACAAATAGAACCAAGAGTGGACTTCTCCGTTCCATGCAAAGTCGTCCAAAAGAGAAGGAAACACAAAGTGCAGGAGGAAGGGATATCTGCTCATCAATCTGGGTGCGGGACCCGAATGCACCCCCCCAAAGGCAGCCGGCCACTGACACCTTTGTTTACTACTGGACTTGTGTGAAGTTATTGACCTGTGAGTACACCACTGTCCCCCGGTCTGGTCCGGCGTGCCACCTCCAGCAGCTATCACTCCCGTGTTCTACCCTTGGGCCCGAGAATATACCTCCCCTACCCGTGAAGGTGATCCCATCTAGCTTTTCTGTTCCACCAGCCCCGGGCGCCCCATCACAAGTTAGCGGCGGTGTCATCATCCCTCACCGCAACCAACGGGTGTCATCACAGACACATCCTTTGTAAATATCCCCCTTTCCGATGGTTATGAGAACAGGCGGCTGTGCAAGCCCGGGTCCAGTCACCACTCGAGCCGTAACAGCGAACCCGGATCCGAGCAGGCCCCCGAGAGAAGAAGCAGTGGCGGCCCCCGCCCGCAACAAATGCCACAGGGCTCCTGGAGTACGCTGTTCATGTGCCTAGGGGGCACAACAGGACAGGTGGTGCAGCAGCCGCAGCCCAGTTGACTCCACTGGGCTGCACTAGCAGGACTGGACCGTAGGAGGTGGAAGCCCGGCGCCTAACTCTAACGTGCTGTGTTGTTTTGGCTTGACAAGCATCGGACACCTAACCCTGCCTACCGCTTCCAATCTGAAGGCTTATGCCGCAATAAGGCTTTAGCATGGAGGTGTGCTTAGTCTGAGCATAGGTAAAGACTGTGTACCTCCATGTTGTGCCTCTTTTATAACTTAGGTCCACCTCAAACCCAGGGTTGACCAAAATTGCACCACCAGGGGCCAATAGCGGAGTGCTATGTCACCAGTGATAACACCGGAGATAAACTGTGGAAAAAGAAGCGCAATAGGGTCTTACCCCGGCAGCAATGGGGGGGGATGAAAGAGGTGGTACTACTCACCTACAGGGGTTGTAAAAGTCACAACTCCTATAACAGCATGTATGTAACTCCAAGCCACAGCAGCGGTCCCTCGATTGGCAGATAACAGGAAGTAGTAGAATAAGGGTTTCCAAGCCGCGCCAATGACTAGCCGATCATGAGAATTGTGGATTAATGTTGCTTTTATTCAATGCACAGGTCAACGCGTTTCGGAAGACACAGCCCGTGTGAAAGTCACATCTCCTATAACAGCATGTATGTAACTCCAAGCCACGGCAGCGGTCCCTCGATTGGCAGATAACAGGAAGTAGTAGAATAAGGGTTTCCAAGCCGCGCCAATGACTAGCCGATCATGAGAATTGTGGATTAATGTTGCTTTTATTCAATGCACAGGTCAACGCGTTTCGGAAGACACAGCCCGTGTGAAAGTCACATCTCCTATAACAGCATGTATGTAACTCCAAGCCACGGCAGCGGTCCCTCGATTGGCAGATAACAGGGAGTAGTAGAATAAGGGTTTCCAAGCCGCGCCAATGACTAGCCGATCATGAGAATTGTGGAATAATGTTGCTTTTATTCAATGCACAGGTCAAAGCGTTTCGGAAGACACAGCTCCCTTCCTCAGGAAAGACTGGCAAGAAACATCAAATCTCATCAGGGATTTGATGTTTCTTGCCAGTCTGTCCTGAGGAAGGGAGCTGTGTCTTCCGAAACACGTTGACCTGTGCATTGAATAAAAGCAACATTAATCCACAATTCTCATGATCGGCTAGTCATTGGCGCGGCTTGGAAACCCTTATTCTACTACTCCCTGTTACCAGTGATAACACCAGCAGCCTATCCGGCACCGCCACATCACTGATGACGTCATGGCAGCCACGCAGCAAACAGCTCACCAGTCATCATCTGACAACCAATGGTGGGGTGCCAGGTGATATGGGGCAGGCCTCCGCGAGTCAGTCCGGAGTGGCCACATCATCAGGACACCTGATGCCCTCTGGCCTATCAGAGCCTGCCACCTCATGGACATGCCCAGTGAAGTCCTTCCCGGACTAAGCCTCCAATGCACTGGCATTGCACCAGCGGGATGGCATGTCCCTGGGCAAAAGAGGAGGAGATGAAGCTATCCCGAGCCCCCGTGTCCACACGTGCCCTTGTGGACCAGGTTTACCCCTTAAAGAAAATAGACACAGGAAAGTCACCCTTATACAGACCTGGGCAAGTGGCGGCCTGCGGGCCGGATGCGGTCCGCCTACTGTCTGTGACCAGCCCGCCCGTCTTGCTGAGAGTTGGAGGCGTGGCCTGATCTATGCCTCAGCCTCGCTCTCACTGCCGGGAGCTATGTATCCCGAAGTGCAGGAATAAGCAACTGCCACACCCCACTTTGCCACTCACGCCCCTTCTTGCTGCCAGTTATGCCCGTCTGGATGCTGGTCACAGTCTATGGATGCCTTCCATGGCGTCCATGCTGCTAGCCAAGCCCATTTTGCTGTTGTCCATGCCCCCTCTGAGTGCTGGACACACACACTCCTCGGATGCCTTCCTTGTCCCCTCCTGCTGCTGTTGATGTTGGCCACGCCCCCTTTGCCTGCCCCTTCTACCCAGGGATCCTCATGTGACCGGCTCATCTGCACAGCGGACACTTCAAAACCGTCTGTTCTGCAAACTAAGGTAAATGCAGCAGTAACAGCAGGGAGAGTGCAGAGTGCCTGCTGGAGGGGGGAGCAGGGGAGCAGCACTTGTGTCTTATCAGGTCCCCCCTGTGCCTGCAATAGAAGAAGCAGACACACTCAGAGAAGGCAGCCAGAGGAGGCCTCAAGCTCTGCTGCTGGAGTGCTGCCTGCCTGTGCTCTCAGTGCCCCCAGGGCCAGTATGTATGATCCCCACTGGCCACTAGGGCCAGTATGTATGCTCCCCACTGGCCACCAGGGCCAGTATGTATGCTCCCACTGACCTCCATATTTTCATTGATTCTTTGTATTGTTTAACTTACTGTTTGTTTATGGAGGGTTAGTGTATATTCTATATATAAAATTGGGTAGAACGGAGTTTATTATATTAGTCCGGCCCTCTAAAACCATCCCAATTTCTCATGCGGCCCCATGGGAAAATTAATTGCCCACCCCTGCCCTAATAGATGACGCCTTGTTCAGTCTGCCACAAGGTGCGGTCATCGATCGCAGCCTCTTAACCTTACGCTTTGAGCAACGATTGGCATAATGACCACACTGCCAACAAGCGAAACAGGAAGTACCCTTACAACTCGATGACCTAGCTTCACAAACCCTAGAGATGTCTATAGGAACAGGGACATCTTCCAAGGTAGTTGCAGGCAGTGGGACAGTCCACTACAGTGGTTTAACGACCCTCTTACTTGCGCTCCAACTGACCTTCAGAGGTACGCAGGTTAATACAAGTAGCCAGAGTCATGAGGCTCTCAAGGGTAGTTGGTACCTCGCGCGACGCTAACACGTCCTTCACATGCGATGCCAACCCCTTCCAAAAAAGTGGAATTAGGGTCCTCTCTGACCACTCCAGCTCTGCAGCAAGTGTCCTGAACCTCACAGCATACTGACTTGAGGAGGTAAACCCCTGCTACAAAGTCAGCAGCTGTAGGGCTGTGTCGTGAGCGACCTAAAACCCCAGGAACACTTGCCGCATAGACTCCAAGAACTCAACGGAGTCCTGAACTATGGGGTCCTTCCTCTTCCACAAAGGTGTAGCCCACTCCAGTGTTTTATCAGAGAGCAAGGAGATGATAAACCCCACCTTTGACCTCTCTGTAGGGAACCGTGCCGCCAGCAGCTCCAGATGGATTGAGCACTGGTTCACAAATCCCCTACATACCTTGCTGTCCCCTAAAAACTTGTTGGGCAGCAAGAGGTGAGAGAGAGGTGGAGTGGGCTTGGTGGCAGACACCATTCTGGCTGCTTGAGCTACCACATCATCCATATCAGCAGCGAAAGCATACTGCTTCAGAGACCTAACTCTGGCCTCAAGCTGCTGTATGAGCCGTTGTAGCTGCTGTATCTCCACCATGCCAGACAGACCCTGGCATAGTCTTACTGTTACGGGGGAACTGGCAGATTAGGATAAGGTGGTATATATCCCAATCACCAGTCGGGGCCCACCGTGCTCCAAATGACAAAGGAGCTGCTGGCAACCCAAAGGTTAGGCGGAGAATGCAGAGCTGGGTGGCTCTGAAATAATAGGGGCCTAATCCAAGTTAAATAGCATTTGAATCATGAGATTGTGAACCCTGTTAGCATCACGGGGTCCACTCACCCAGGTCAGGAATTCCCTGTTAACGCCATAGGGGTCCTGGGGTACGCTGTTGGTGCACGTAGGAGGCACAACTGGACAGGTGGCGCAACAGCCGCAGCCCAGTTGACTCCACTGGGCTGCACTAGCAGGACTGGACGGTAAGAGGTGGAAGCCCGGCGCCCGGCGCATAACCCTAACAAGTTTGTCTTGGGATTTAATCAGTAGCATTAGTCACACCTGTTTCTAGAAGCTTCTGGCAGCTTCTGGAAGTCCTGTAGAACTATATAAACCAGCCAGATCAAGCGAGGTGCTGAGCGTGCGAGGTTCTGCAGCAAAGTGTGCAGGGTTTAAAGATAAGTGTGGCATAGTTTCAACACAATTACATAGTGGTGATAACTGTAATTGTTTAATTTTATTAGGGAATTGTTTGTCTGTTTGTCTGTGATACTGTTAAAAAAGCAAAAAAAAAGTTTGTCTTGGGACAGATTGCTGGGTGGGGCTGGGAAAAACCCAGTGGTCATGGTGCACATTGGTACTAATGACAAAGTTAGAGGCAGGTGGAAGGTCCTTAAAAATGATTACAGGGAATTAGGAGAGAAGCTGAAGTCCAGGACCTCCAAGGTGGTGTTTTCAGAAATACTACCGGTGCCACGAGCGTCACTAGAAAGACAGCGGGAGCTTAGAGAGATAAACACGTAGCTTAGAAATTGGTGCAGGAAGGAAGGGTTCGGGTTCATGGAGAACTGGGCTGACTTCTCAGTCGGCTACAGGCTCTACGGTAGGGACGGGCTGCACCTCAATGGGGAAGGTGCAGCTGTGCTGGGGGAGAAAATGGTCAGACGGATGGAGGAGCTTTTAAACTAGGATCTGGGGGGAGGGAGGGTAGTGGAGCAAAAAAAGGGATAGATAGAGCAGATAGAGACAGTGAGATGGTAGGGTTCAATGAAGGATTGGGGGGGATGGGACATGCAAGGAACGTAGGGAGGCTATGAGTAATAAAGGTGTTAATAGGATTAAATGTCTACTGGCAAATGCAAGAAGTCTTGCAAACAAAATGAATGAATTGGAGACTCTTATGTCAACCATGGATTATGATGTGGTGGGCATTACGGAAACCTGGCTGGACGAAAGCCATGACTGGGTGACAAACATACAGGGTTATAGTACATTTAGGAGGGACAGGAAAGACAAAAAAGGTGGTGGGGTGTGTATATTTATCAAATCTAACCTAAAACCTGTGTTGAATGATGACATTGGGGGGAACTGCAACAATGTAGAGTCAGTATGGGTAAATGTACATGGGGAGAAGAATAATGGAAAAATGCTAATTGGAGTTTGCTATAAGCCTCCTAACATACTTGAACAAGAAGAGGGTGAAATGCTGGAACAAATTGAAAAGGCAGCTAATAATAATAATCGGGTTCTTATTATGGGGGATATCAAATATCCAGACATACAGTGGGACATAGAATCTTCTGGTTGTGCTAAAAGCTCTAAATTCTTATCTACCATTCAAGACCATTTCCTCTCTCAGATGGTAGATGAACCGACGAGGGGAGATAATTTGCTAGATTTGGTCCTGTCAAATAGACAGGATACAATTTCAGATCTACAGGTCCGGGAGCACTTGGGCACCAGCGATCATAATATGGTAAGCTTCAACGTAATATTCAATAGAACATTTCAAAGGGGAAATGCTAAAACCTGGAATTTTAGGAAAGCTGATTTCAACAAATTAAGGGAAGAGCTT
The DNA here is from genome assembly GCF_048569485.1 of Anomaloglossus baeobatrachus. Lineage (NCBI taxonomy): Eukaryota > Metazoa > Chordata > Amphibia > Anura > Aromobatidae > Anomaloglossus > Anomaloglossus baeobatrachus. The sequence continues at coordinate 498,281,257 of NC_134355.1, read as the reverse complement.
AAATGTGTAGATTGGGACAAAGTCATGGTAACTGGGGATACTGAACTTAAATGGGGAAAGTTTAAGGATATATTGCTAGAGTCCTGTAAAAAACTTATACCCTCTGGTAATAAAACGTCCCGGAATAAAAAGAAACCACTATGGATAAATAAGACTGTACAAAGTATAATAAAACAAAAACAAAGGGCGTTTAAAATCTTGAAGGCTGAGAATACAGAAATAGCATTGCAGGAGTATAAAGATATCAATAGGCAATGCAAAAAAGAAATCAAACAAGCAAAACTAGCTACTGAAACAAAAATCGCCAATGACATTAAAATAAATCCCAAAATCATTTATAAATACATTAATGCCAAAAGGAAAACAAAGGATAGTATTGGCCCCTTAAAATATAATAACAAGTTAGTTATAGAGGACAAACAAAAGACTGAGATATTAAATAGGCATTTCTCATCTGTGTTCACCAAGGAACTGACTGTACCAGGCATCATTCAACAAGTGAAAAATCAAAGTTCACCACCCGATATAATTAATTTAACACAAGAAGAAGTACGCCTACGTCTGAGTAAATTAAACATTGACAAATCCCCAGGGCCAGATGGCATTCATCCACGAATATTGAGGGAATTGAGCTCCGTAATTGACAGACCGCTGTGTCTCATATTTTTAGACTCGCTTGTAACAGGGTTGGTGCCTCAGGATGTGGTAACGATATTTAAGAAAGGTAAGAGGGTAGATCCAGGCAACTACCGTCCAGTAAGCTTGACATCAGTAGTATGCAAAGTTTTTGAGGGCATTTTAAGGGATGACATGCAAAAATATGTTGCAGAAAATAATATAATAACTGACAGACAGCATGGATTCATGAAAGATAAGTCGTGTCTAACCAACCTGTTGGGGCTCTATGAGGGGGTAAGTGCAAACCTGGATATTGGTAATGCAGCTGATGTGATTTATTTGGACTTTGCAAAGGCATTTGATACTGTACCACAAAATAGGCTTATACTAAAGCTCCAGAAGCAAGGACTGGGGGAAACTATATGCAACTGGGTAAGGAATTGGCTAAAAGATAGGAAACAAAGAGTAGTCATAAATGGAACATTCTCTAAATGGGCCATAGTCAGCAGTGGGGTGCCGCAGGGATCTGTGCTAGGACCAATTCTTTTTAATCTCTTTATTAATGACCTTGTGGATGGGATTGATAGTAAAGTGTCAGTCTTTGCTGATGACACCAAACTATGTAGGATATTAAAAACTGACCTTGATAGTATAATATTACAAAAAGATCTGGATAAGATGTCAGAATGGGCAGATACTTGTCAAATGAGATTTAATGTTGATAAATGTAAAGTAATGCACCTAGGACGGAGTAATCCTATAACTGCCTATACATTAAATGGAAGTAAACTTGGGACTACAGAACAGGAGAAGGACTTGGGTATTCTCATTACAAAGAAGCTGAGCAGCAGCACTCAATGTCAAGCAGCAGCTGCAAAAGCAAACAAGATTCTAGGGTGTATAAAAAGAGAGATTAGATCCCGCGATCCCAACGTATTATTACCCCTCTATAAATCACTTGTAAGGCTACATCTGGAATATGGGATCCAGTTTTGGACTCCACATTTTAAAAAGGACATTCAGAAGTTAGAGTCAGTTCAAAGTCAGGCAACTAGACTACTACAAGGAATGGAAGGCCTCCCGTATGATGACAGGTTGAAAAAGTTAGATATGTTTAGCTTAGAAAAAAGACGTCTCAGAGGAGATCTCATTTATATGTATAAATATATGTGTGGTCAATATAAAGGACTGGCACATGACTTATTTCTTCCGAAGACAATACTAAGGACCAGGGGGCACTCACTGCGAGTGGAAGAAAAGCGATTCCGACAGCTAAATATGAAAGGGTTCTTTACAGTTAGAGCGGTCAGACTGTGGAATACCCTACCACAAGAGGTAGTAATGGCAGATACTATAACAGCTTTCAAAAAAGGGCTGGATGACTTCCTCAGTACACACAACATTGTTGGTTATAAATGACTTAGTGACCAAATGTAGAACTGGTTGAAGGTTGAACTAGATGGACCTAGGTCTTTTTTCAACCTTAGTAACTATGTAACTATGTAACTATGTAACATGCTGAACCGAGGTTGTTTTGGCTTGACAAGCATCGGACACCTAACCTTGCCTACCGCTTCCAATCTGAAGGCTTATGCCGCAATGAGGCTTTAGCATGAAGGTGTGCTTTGTCTGAGCATAGGTAAAGACTGCGCACCTCCATGTTGTCTCCAGCCTCTTTTATAACATAGGTCCACCCCAAACCCAGGATGTACCACAATTGCACCACCAGGGGCCAAAAGCGGAGTGCAATGTTACCAGTGATAACACCAGCAGCCTATCCGGCACCCCCACATCACTGATGATGTCATGGCAGCCATGCCACAAACAGCTCACCAGTCATCATCTGACAATCAATGGTGGGGTGCCAGGTGATATGGGGCAGGCCTCCGCGAGTCAGTCCGGAGTGGCCCCATCATCAGGACGCCTGATGCCCTCTCACCTATCAGGGCCTGCCACCTCATGGACATGCCCAGTGAAGTCCTTCCCGGACTTAACCTCCAATGCACTAAGCGCCTTAGCATGCTCAGTAGCCTGAACAACGGACTTAAGCTCCAAAATCAGACTATCATCCTGAGCATGCTCCGTAGGCACAACACAGGACTTAGACACAGCACTATGCCCAAGTACTTGTGCAAAGAGGCTTTTCTCACTAAGTGTAGGAGCATGCTCAATGGCCTGAACTGATGACTTGGCCTCAGGAATGGCACAATCAGGCTGAGCATGCTCACTTGGCGAAACACTGGACTTGGACACGCATACGCACTAGCCGCCTCTCCACACTTAGACGTGGAGGAGAAAGCAGCCAGCTGGATGACCCAAGGTACAGCCAAAAGTGGCGGCCGGCGCCTGGGCATAATAGGAACTGCAGCAGGCTGCTTGCGGCTACAACGGCGCCGGTTTGTAACAGCAACATTGCCTACTAATTCTGTTCGTAACTATCCAAATGACTATTCTTCCTTCAGTGGACTACAGATCAGTAATGAACTTCATAGAGGGTTGGATCCAAAGATCAAGGTTTAAAGTAGTCAGGAATAGAGTTGAGCTATGTTGAGGTTCGAGGTTTGCCAATTTCATGTTCGAGTGATTTTGGGGGTGCTCGAGATCGAACTCGAACTCGAGCTTTTTGCTAAAAGCTCGACAGTTTGAGTTACATTCGAGAACGGTTCGATCAGCAAAAGCAGGGCTTTTTACAGCTACAGTGTGCAGGGAGCCATCGCTGGCCGCCTGCGGTATGGTGGTAACCAAGATAAATATCGGGTATCCAAGCAAAGCGCTTCGCTTGGTAACCCGATATTTACCCTAGTTACGTGTGCAGGGAGCTGACACTTCCCCCTGAACTCCGCCCCCTCCTGCACTCGGCATGTACACACACACACACACTCACATGTCCCCAGCCATGCAGTCCCCGGCACTGACGTCCTCAGCGCCACATGGCCCCTCTAGGCTCCACCCACTTCACACTCCGCCGCCCGCACACATGGTCACACTAGGCTCCACCCACTTTGCACTCTGCCGCCCGCACACATGGCCCCGCTTAGCTCCATCCACCTCACACTCCGCACACATTACCCCGCTTGGCTCCACACACCTGGCACTCTGCACACATTACCTTGCTTAGCTCCACCCACCTGGCACTCTGCACACATGGCTTTGCTTGGCTCCTCCCACCTCGCACTCCACACACATTACCCTGCTTAGCTCCACCCACCTCAAACTCCGAACACATTACCTAGCTTGGCTTCACCCACCTGGCACTCTGCACACATTACCCCGCTTGGCTCCACCCAGCTCGCACTCCGCACACATTACCCCGCTTGGCTCCACCCACCTGGCACTCTGCACACATTACCCCGCTTGGCTCCACCCACCTTGCACTCCGCACACATGGCCCCGCTCGGCTTACCTGCGGTGATGAAGTCCCGCCCACCCAACCTCAACGCTGTCACTGTCTTCCATGGCCGCCGCTTCACATTTCCTCTCGGTGTCGACCTGAGACTGTGACTAGCGGTGACGTCACGGGCTCCCGCGAAACTTGGCTGTGAAGGCGGCGATTATTGAATTCAGTGACAGCTCTGCTATCAGCAGTGCAGGAGATCGTCACCGCAGGTAATGTACCTCGCTTCTGACAGCAGCACTTGTCATTCCCTGCAGTGACCTGGGCTGACCTATTGATGTTAGCTCAGGTCACTGCATTGCTCTCCCAGCCAATGGGGAACATACTGTTCTTCATTGACTGGGACAAGGACTATGGTATGGATCGTCATGGGAATCCCTTGGATTACAGCAGACTTGGATTTGTTTTTCTTTCTAATAAATTGGTGAAAGAGGGAATGTTTTGGTCAGTGTTTTTTCAAATAAAAATGTGTTTGTCGTCTATTTTTTTTTTATTACTGACTGGGTTGGTGATGTCGGGTATCTGATAGACCCCTGACCTCACGAACCCCAGGGCTTGACGCCAGGTGACATTACACATCTGGTATTAACCCCATATATTACCCCGTTTGCCATCGCACCAGGGCACGGGATGAGCTGGGGCGAAGCACCAGGATTGGCGCATCTAATGAATGCGCCACTTCTGGGGCGGCTGTGGCCTGCTATTTTTAGGCTAGGGAGAGTCCAATAACCATGGACCTCCCTAGTCTGAGAATATCAGACCCCAGCTGTCCGCTTTACCTTGGCTGGTGATCCAATTTTGGGGGGACCCTCACGTCATTTTTTGTCACGTCAAATAACAGCTTGGGGTGCCCTCAGTTTTGGATTACCAGCCAAGGTGAAGCTGCCAGCTGTGGTCTGCAGGCTGCAGCCGTCTGCTTTACCCTAGCTGGCTACAAAAATAGGGGGAACCCCACGTCCTTTTTTTTCATTTTTTTGGCTAAATACAAGGCTAAGCACCCCTTAGTGGCACATGAAAGGCACCAAAGGGTGCAAAATTACAAAATGCAGGAGAGTGCGACATTATGTGCCTTTCTGCCATTATAATGACAGAAAAGACTGATATGAAGTGTACAAGCAAAGGAAAATCACCAGAGCGGCTCTACGCTGTGAAAAGCAGTGGAAAATTTCACTGGAGTGAACATGTAATCGTCTCATGTAGGTTGAAGCTATGGATCCTGGGTAAATTTATGTATTTTCCCTCTTTCAGTTCTTTTCCAGTACGCAAAAAAAATAGAAGGCACACGGATGACAAACGGATGACATACGGACCGTATACGGAACGGAAACGGAAGCCACACGGATGCACCCGTGAAAAAAAAGGACCGGTTTTTGCGGACCGCAAAAACGGATTGGTCGTGTGAATGTAGCCTTTGTCTGATCTGCCGTTTATAAACAGCAAGCAGAAATAAGTGAATAGCGCCCCCCAGTGTCAGAAAATCTCTGGGGTTTCAGGGGTTAGCTGAGACCCAGGAGATCATGATTCAGGCCATTTTTTTATGGTCCCCACTCACGTGATCACTGGTATACACCGTGTACCGATGATCACGTTACAGTTAGAGTTAAGCGCGGATTATGGTTCGAGGTTCGCCAGTTCGCGGTTTGAGTTATTTTGGGGGGTGTTCTAGATAGAACTAGAACTCGAGCTTTTTGCTAAAAGTTCGGCAGCTCGAGTTATGTTCCAGAACGGTTCTAGCAGCAAAAAGCCTAGCTAATTACTAGCTGGCTTTTCACGGTAATAGTGTGAGTCACTCTGTGATTCACACTATTATCAAATTTCAGCGTATAGTGTGCGGGGGGGACAGTTTTAGATCTGTTGTGCTGAGAAAATGCCTATCGCCATTTTTTTTTTCTAAGCGCGCATGTAGTGGGGCGACCAGCATGTCAGCCAATCCCAGACACACACATGGCTAAGTGGACTTTTTGCCAGACAAGCAAGGGCATGTGTCATAGGCTGTTTATGTCACATGTCCTTGCATCATAAATACAGCCATTTTCCCTCAGGACGACATTATCTGTCTTCTGCATCTGGGTGACAGTCACCGCTCACGCAGCCCTTGTCACCGGTCCTGCTGTGTACGCTATAAACACAGCGCTCTACAGATTTTGGACAGAAGTTTATTTCAGCCCTTTTTAGGGCTAATTTCCTCAGGCTCAGAGCCATAGGAGACAGTCAGGTCAGTGGAAATGCTGTATACACCTTCAGATAACAGCATCTGTGTCAGGGAATTCCTTGCTGCATTTCACCATTAGGAGGGATAGAAAGTCAGGCTTTCTTTCCTCTACACTGACCCACAACCCGGCCACTGTACCCTCATGCACATTTTTGCAAAGCCATTTAAATTGATAAGAGTACTGCCAGTTAGTGCCATCCAAAGACTGGCTGCTGTACTCCATTATTGTGCCACTTGTGCCAAGCAAGTCCCACCACCTCTGCATTCTACCCTCCTGCACATTTTTGCAAAGCCATTTTAATTGAAAAGAGTGCTGCCAGTTAGTGCCATCCAAATAGTGGCTGCTGTACTCCATTATTGTGTCACTTGTGCCAAGCAAGTCCCACCACGTCTGCATTCTACCCTCCTGCTCATTTTTGCAAAGCCATTTTAATTGAAAATAGTGCTGCCAGTTAATGCCATCCAAAGAGTGGCTGCTGTACTCCATTATTGTGCCACTTGTGCCAAGCAAGTCCCACCACCTCTGTATTCTACCCTCCTGCACATTTTTGCAAAGCCATTTTAATTGAAAAGAGTGCTGCCAGTCAGTGCCATCCAAAGAGTGGCTGCTGTACTCCATTATTGTGCCACTTGTGCCAAGCAATTTCCAGCACCTCTGTATTCTACCCTCCTGATAAGTTTTACTAAGCTATTATAATAGCAAACACTGCTGAAACTTAGTGGCATCCAAAAAGAGGCTGTTGTACTCCATTAGTGTCCCACTGGTGCCAAGCAATTTCCAGCACCTCTGCATTCCACCCTTCTGCTCATTTTTACTAAGATATTATAATAGCAAACACTGTTGAAACTTAGTGGCATCCAAAAAGTGGCTGTTGTACTCCATTAGTGTCCCTCTGGTGACAAGCAATTTCCAGCACCTCTGCATACCACCCTCCTGCTCATTTCTACTAAGCTATTATAATAGCAAACACTGCTGAAACTTTAAGGACCATAGTTGCATTGTCAGGGATAGTCAGTGTTGTTTCTTCAGCTGTCAATAAAGCTAGACCACATCTGCAATCTACACCACCTCTCCATTTTTACTACCACATTTTAAGTGGTCAATCTTGTCGCTATCAAAATGAGTGGCAAAATGACAGATGCTGGTGGAAAGGGGAACAGGCGTGTTGGAAAAGGAAAAGAAGATTTGTCCGTGGGGAAGATGGCAAAGCTACATTAACATCTGCTGAAGATAAGCCATCCTCCAGAAAAAGTAAAATGTCTACTACTTTCCGTGGACAATCCGATGTGCTCCCTTTTTTACGGATTCGAACAACTGTAAGAAAGGTAGATGATGCACAAAAAAAGAACATGCTTGAATGGATCTCATGTGCTTCAACAAGTGCCCTCTACTCCACCTCAACTACCGCATCCAAAAAAAAAACAGTCTTCTGAGTTGTCATCCCAATTACACTTGCTTTCTCCCAGCTATTAAGTCTCCACCCGCCCTGCACAGTATAATGTACCAGAGATGGCTGAGTCTGCAGAGCTGTTCAGTCACACTATAGCCTGGGAATCAGAGGTCTGCTCTCAAGCTACAGTGAGTACAGACCAGGAAATGGTCTGCAGTGATGCCCAGAACCTCTGTGACTCAGATTCAGGCCCTGATGACCAACTTTCTGAGCATAATGTAAACCCTTATTCCCAAACTGTATCACCTGTTGATGGAGACAATGAGGAACATACTGATGACGATGAGACGCAGATACCAGATTGGCATGACAACTTAAATATTCGGTCAGGGCAGGAAGAGGCTAGGTCTGAGGGTGAGAGAGTGCAAACACAACGCTTGATGAGGAAGTTCTAGATCCCACCTACTGTCAACCCACAGTCAGGCACTCGAGGAGGTCAACAGAGGCGGTGGAAGAGGATGCATCTGACGACGAAGTTAACTTGCGCCTTCCTGGACAGAGTCTGAGTACTGGTAGCACGTCTACAACTGCATCTTGAGCCACCACTCTGCCTCTGAGCACTAGTCGGGGTGGCTCAGCAGGTCACATGTCCTCTAAGCCTTGCCTAGCCTGGTTCTTTTTTGACCTTGCAAAGGATCGCCCAAATCATGTGATCTGTAAAATTTGTCTGGAATCTGTAAGTAGAGGCAACAACCTCAGTAGTTTGACAACTTCTTCCATGAATCGTCACATGAATAAATATCATATGTCCCAGTGGGAAGCTCACCGTGCTGCAATGCGGCTTAGCGGAGCGGACGATCCACCGCCTGCCCCTTCCAGTGCATCCGCACGCTCTTCATCTTCTAGGACTGTGGGGACAGGTGTCACACCTGGTTTTCCACGCACACCTTTCACCACTGTAACCGCAACAGGCAGTTTGCTTGGTAGGTAGTCAGTTGGTTTGGAAGGGGAAACAAGTGCAGGTGTACAGCTCTCTCAGACATCAATAGCACCAACGTTGGATGAAGGCAACATCATGTCTACATCTGCATTTTCCTCACAAACCTTCATTTTTCCAGAGACACCCTACTCACCACTGTCTACACACAGCAGCCAGATCTCTGTCCCTCAGATGTGGACAAATAAAAGGCCATTTCCTGCGACCCATGACAAAGCTAAGAGGTTGACTTTATCCCTCTGTAAGCTCTTGGTTACCGAAATGCTGCCTTTCCAACTGGTGGACACACAGGATTTTCGAGACCTTATGTCCGTCGCTGTGCCCTAGTACCAGCTGCCCAGTCGCCACTACTTCTCTAAGAAAGGTGTGCCTGCGCTACCCCAGCATGTCGCACACAACATCACCGCTTCTTTGAGAAAAACTCTGTGTGTGAAGGGTGCATTTCACCACCGATACTTGGACCAGTAAGCATAGACAGGGATGTTACATGTTGCTGACTGGGCACTGGGTAACTATGGTGATAGATGGTGAAGGGTCTGCTGCACAAGTCTTGCCATCCTCACGACTTGTGCGTCAATCATCTGTCTGTCCAAGTTCCTCCACTGCTCCTGCCTCCTCAACCTCGTCTGGGTCCTTCACCTCCGCCCCAAGTCTGCCTGGTCAGGCCACCAGCATTGTAACTGCACACAAGGAATCACGCACACCTCATTACTATGCTGGCAGCAGAGCGCAACGGCATCAGGCGGTCTTTATCTTGAAATGTCTTGGAAATAGGAGTCACATAGCAGCTGAGTTGTGGGCAGCTCTGGAGACTGAGTTTGGTAAATGGTTGTCTCCACGCAACCTGCAGCCTGGTAAGGCTGTGTGCGACAATGCTGCAAACTTTGGTGCGACCCTTCGCCTGGGCAAGGTGACACACGTGCCTTTTATGGCTCACGTGTTGAACCTTGTTGGCAAGCAATTTTTAACACACGATCCCCACCTAGATGGCCTTCTGAACAGGGCACGGAAACGGTCTGCTCACTTCCGCCATTCAAGCACCGCAACTGAGCGACTTGCATCGCTCCAGAAGTCTTTCGGCCTGCCAGTTCATTGCCTGAAATGCGATGTGCCGACACACTGGAATTCGACTCTCCACATGTTACAGCGACTGTGGCAGCACTGCCGAGCACTGGTGCAATACGTCATGATATATAGCCTGGGCCAACGAGATGCAGAGGTGGGGCAGATCACCCTCATGGAGTGGTATAAGATCAAGGACCTATGAATCCTTCTGTACAGTTTCGACATGGCGACGAATATGTTTAGCGCTGACAATGCCATTATCAGCATGACAATTCCAGTCATTTACATGTTGGAGCACACGCTTAACACTATTCAGAGTCAGGGCGTGGGACAACAGGAAGAGGAGGAACTACAGGAGGATTCATATGTGCAAGGGACAACAACATCACCAAGGTCCAGACGTTCATCATCACTAAGAAAAACAAGAGAAAAATGAAGGGGTTTCTACTAGTGAGACCAATAAATGGTCAAAAAATAATGCACAATCAATCAACCTCTTGAAATATAAAAAGAATTTTTATTGACAACAATTTTTTATAAGAGGAGAAAGTACATTTTATTATAAATTACATAAATAGAGTGAACCAGGTAAAGACGGGAAAATACCGCAACCCAGACACGCCAGGTGATGCACAGATGGGAAAACAGAAGTACGTGCAATGGTTATAGGAGATATATATGGCTGAATATAGTCAAAAACAGTTCGGGGCTAAATACCTGCCACAAGCTCATTAGAGAGAATCTGAGTAAATTTTGTCAAAAAATGACAAATATACAGGGGTGTCCGCAGATAAAGATATATATATAAAATCTTAGTCAGTAAATATATGCAAAACAACCCCCAAGCATAAATAGCCGGATAACCGTTATCAATCCAAAGAGCTAATGTGGGAAAAAGCCAAAGTCAGTTGAAGATATTAACAAATGCAAGACATTATGGAATTAACCCTGCAAAACAAATACAATAAGCCTGACTCAATGAATGAACAAGGCAATGATTGACAAAATACTCCTGTTTTGAAAATCAGCTGAGTACAAACGTTCCCACTCAGCATAGCACTAATGCCACTAAATACATATGTCAGACTGTATAAGGGTAACCATGCTCATACAAATTTATAAGGAGCATGAACATTAGTAGACACCAGGCAAAAGAAACTTACCCATCTGTTAATAACAACCCGGCGTGGCGTGCTCCGACGCGCACGTTTCGTGACCTTCCTCGGGGAGCTGCGCTACAGCTGTGCAGTGTGAGGGGGTTTAAAAATGACACCACGGTGTTTGATTGGCGCACGAGGAGCGAAGACACAGGAAGTGGTGTGCGTCATCGGGTATCCCAGGAGCGACGGGGGCATGTGCGGAGGCCGTCAAAGGCACACATTAGTGTGAGATCACTGCTCATGCGCGCACCGTGGCAGCCATGCTCACTGATGGCAAATAGTAAGGGCAAATAGAGCGGAACATACTGTGGGACGCAAAGGGATATACAGACTGCACCATAACATAAATATACATATACACACATAAATGTATATAAAATATGTATACATAGAAGGAGTCAGAACCACATGGAGAGAATATACAATATATATAAAAAATAAAAAATATATATAGAGAGATCAATATGAACCATTAATTATTAATAATAAATCTCCCATATATGAATACAGTGAAAATGTGGAAAAACACTGATTGTTAAAATAACAATCAGTACTAAACCCTTCAAAGATGCAGATAAGAGAGAACAAAGGTTCTTAAACATCATGTGTATCCAAAGTATCTCCAGGGATCGTATCATCAGTTGTTGATGTATGTAGGGTGCGTAGCTGGTTTCACATTAAATTCCAAATCCCAGATTTTGTCGTATCCGTAAATCAGTAGAAGCATATTCCATATATGTATACAAAGAAACATATATAGGGAGCATGGACATGTCACTAATAAAAAATAAAATAAAAAAACAATTTTTACAATTAAAAACAACAACACTAAGGGTATGTGCGCTCGTTGCGTACTAGCCCAGCACCGTAAAAGGTGCGCTTCAGAGCGCAGCTGAAAAGCTCCGTTCTGAAGCGCATGGTGCCGGCGAGAACGTGCGCTCTGCCTGCAGCTCCTGCCATAGACAGAGCAGGAGCTGCCGGCAAAGCGCACGGAAGAAGTGACATGTCACTTCTTTTTGCGCAGCGCTTCGGCAGAAGCCAAAGCGCTGCGCTCTTAAACGCCATGTGCGCACGGCCCCTGCACAATCTCCATAGACTGTGCAGGGGACGCAGGACGCATGCAGTTACGCTGCGCTACAAAGCGCAGCGTAACTGCATGAATTTACGCAACGTGCGCACATAGCCCAACACATTAAAATGACAGAGAGGCGGCCATGCCACCAAATAGCGAACAGACCAGAAGTATAAAGAGGTCATGAGGTATATATAGCGTTCTTCAGAGAAAAGGGGCAAATGACAACTTTTCATTCAAGCCCTTGGGTGCCATTGTTCCCAAGGTCACGATCCACCTACATTCCATACGTGCCAGAGCCTGCTTAAAATTACCACCCCTAGAGCCCATATGAAGTTTGTCGATACCCCTGACACGCAAGGAGGAGGCATCACAATTATGGAAACGCTTAAAATGTCTGGGGATGGTTCTGAGGGAGTCGAGATCATCAACATCAACTGCAGCGGCTATATCCCTAACGTGTTCGCGTATACGTACGCGTAGTTGTCTCGAGGTTAACCCAACATAGGATAAGCCACAGCCACATTTGGCCAAGTATATTACAAAATCAGTGCTGCAGGAGATGTATTTCCTGATCTCAAATTCCCTCAGACCATCTGTAGTATCTCCAAATGAACATCGATGCCATGACTTTGCAAATGGAGCCTTGCTCATTTTGGGCTTCAAATCTTGAAAAATGGCCTGAGCTCTCCATTTACGCCTTGGAGATTTTGTCGTGTCCAGCTGCCAGCGTTGTGTCAGAACGTGTCTTCATTGAGTGCTGCTGGGTGTGTGCTGACAGGTAAGCGCACGCGTCTGTCCAGTGACAATGTGGACTGCTAGAGACGGGGAGACAAAAAGGCGCAATAGGGTCTTACCCGGTATTTACCGTATAGAAGTATAGAGAGGTACACTTACCTGGTAAGGTTGTGCCAGTCACAACCCCTTGATGAGCATGTGAGTGTCCACGTGGTTCAAGCAGCGGCCCAGTGTACAACGTGATATAGATATATAAAATAGAAAAACGGGTTTTTAGCTGCACTAAAAAACCACTGTTGCCAAGATATTAACAAAAATCTCTTTTTTATTTCAGAATTCCAACGCGTTTCAGAGACAAAAAACGTCTCCTTCTTCAGGGCAAAGAGAAATATTTGTATATGTTAATATCTTGGCAACAGTGTTTTTTTCAGCGTTGCTAAAACCCGTTTTTCTATTTTATATACAGTTAGGTCCAGAAATATTTGGACAGTGACACAAGTTTTGTTATTTTAGCTGTTTACAAAAACATGCTCAGAAATACAATTATATATATAATATGGGCTGAAAGTGCACACTCCCAGCTGCAATATGAGAGTTTTCACATCCAAATCGGAGAAAGGGTTTAGGAATCATAGCTCTGTAATGCATAGCCTCCTCTTTTTCAAGGGACCAAAAGTAATTGGACAAGGGACTCTAAGGGCTGCAATTAACTCTGAAGGCGTCTCCCTCGTTAACCGGTAATTAATGAAGTAGTTAAAAGGTCTGGGGTTGATTACAGGTTTGTGGTTTTGCATTTGGAAGCTGTTGCTGTGAACAGACAACATGCGGTTTAAGGAACTCTCAATTGAGGTGAAGCAGAACATCCTGAGGCTGAGAAAAAAGAAAAAATCCATCAGAGAGATAGCAGACATGCTTGGAGTAGCAAAATCAACAGTCGGGTACATTCTGAGAAAAAAGGAATTGACTGGTGAGCTTGGGAACTCAACAAGGCCTGGGCGTCCACGGATGACAACAGTGGTGGATGATCGCCGCATACTTTCTTTGGTGAAGAAGAACCCGTTCACAACATCAACTGAAGTCCAGAACACTCTCAGTGAAGTAGGTGTATCTGTCTCTAAGTCAACAGTAAAGAGAAGACTCCATGAAAGTAAATACAAAGGGTTCACATCTAGATGCAAACCATTCATCAATTCCAAAAATAGACAGGCCAGAGTTAAATTTGCTGAAAAACACCTCATGAAGCCAGCTCAGTTCTGGAAAAGTATTCTATGGACAGATGAGACCAAGATCAACCTGTACCAGAATGATGGGAAGAAAAAAGTTTGGAGAAGAGAGGGAACGGCACATGATCCAAGGCACACCACATCCTCTGTAAAACATGGTGGAGGCAACGTGATGGCATGGGCATGCATGGCTTTCAATGGCACTGGGTCACTTGTGTTTATTGATGACATAACAGCAGACAAGAGTAGCCGGATGAATTCTGAAGTGTAACGGGATATACTTTCAGCCCAGATTTAGCCAAATGCCGCAAAGTTGATCGGACGGCGCTTCATAGTACAGATGGACAATGACCCCAAGAATACAGCCAAAGCTACCCAGGAGTTCATGAATGCAAAAAATTGGAACATTCTGCAATGGCCAAGTCAATCACCAGATCTTAACCCAATTGAGCATGCATTTCACTTGCTCAAATCCAGACTTAAGACGGAAAGACCCACAAACAAGCAAGACCTGAAGGCTGCGGCTGTAAAGGCCTGGCAAAGCATTAAAAAGGAGGAAACCCAGCGTTTGGTGATGTCCATGGGTTCCAGACTTAAGGCAGTGATTGCCTCCAAAGGATTCACAACAAAATATTGAAAATAAAAATATTTTGTTGGGTTTGGTTTATTTGTCCAATTACTTTTGACCTCCTAAAATGTGGAGTGTTTGTAAAGAAATGTGTACAATTCCTGCAATTTCTATCAGATATTTTTGTTCAAACCTTCAAATTAAACGTTTCAATCTGCGCTTGAATTCTGTTGTATAGGTTTCATTTCAAATCCAATGTGGTGGCATGCAGAGCCCAACTCGCGAAAATTGTGTCACTGTCCAAATATTTCTGGACCTAACTGTATATAACAGTGACAATGTTGATAGACTAATGTTCATCAAAATAAACAAGTCACGGATCCGCAAGGACTTTACTACCCCTTTGTCATCCTGGGGAGAGTAAATGCTTGTGTATTTGGAATGTGCTTGATGCAAATCTACCCATAAAGTGTTCAACTGGGGCACAAGGGCTGCCACTGAAGGGGTGTCTGTGTGGCCCAATTTTTGGAAAAAAGGAGACTCTGCTTGGAGTAACCCTTGCTGTGTTTTTAAAAAGAAGCCAGGATGAACAAGTCATGGTTCAGCAAAGACTTTGCTACCTACCCCTGTGTCATCCTGGGGACGGTTAAGGATGGCGTATTTTTGAATGTGCTTGATGCAAATCTACTTGCTAAGTGTACAACTGTGGCACACGTGCTGCCACTGAAGGGGTGTCTGTGTGGCCCAATTTTTGGAAAAAAGGGAGACTCCGCTTGGAGCAACCCTTGCTTGCAGTGTTTCTAAAAATGATCCAAGATGAACAGATCTGGGATCAGCAAAGACTTTGCTACCTACCCAGGTGTCATCCTGGGGAGAGTAAATGCTTGTGTATTTGGAATGTGCTTGATGCAAATCTACCTGTGAAGTGTACAACTGGGGCACAAGTGCTGCCAGTGAAAGGGGTGTCTGTGTGGCCCAATTTTTGGATAAAATGGAGACTCCGCTTGGAGTAACACTTGCTTGCAGTGTTTCTAAAAATGATCCAAGATGAACAGATCTTGGTGAACTTGGTGAAAGAGGGAATGTTTTGGGAAGTGTTTTTTCAAATACATTTTTTTTTGTTAGTACTGACAGTTTGTGATGTCGGGTATCTGATAGACGCCATGACAGCACAAACTGCTGGGCCTGATGTCAGGTGACCTTACAGCTAGTATCAACCCCATGTATTACCCCGTTTGTCACTACATCAGGGTACGGGATGAGCTGGGGTGAAGCACCAGGATTGGCGCATCTAGTGGATGCGCCACTTCTGGGGCACTTGCGGCCTGCTATTTTTAAGCTGTGAAGTGCCAATAACTATGGGCCTTCCCACCCTGAGAATAACAGACCACAGCTGTCCGCTTTACTTTGGCTGGTGATCCAATTTGGGGGGGGACCCTACTTTTTTTTGTAATTATTATTATTTATAATAATAAAATAATTATAAAAAGGGGCCTGTGGTGACCTCCACATTGGATCCACAACCACGGTAAAGCTGCCAGCTGTGGTTTTCAGGCTGAAGCCGTCTGCTTTACCCTAGCTGGCTATCAAAAATGGGGGGACCCCACGTCATTTTTTTTTTTAACTATTTTTTTAAATAAAAAAAATGAATGGGCTTCCTTGTATTTTGATTGCCAGCCAAGGTAACGCCAGGCAGATGGGGGTGGCCACCCGTAGCTGTCTGCTTTAACTGCGCTGAGAATCAAAAATACAGCAGGCGCTACGTCATTTTTTTAATGATTTATTTTTACAGCACTGTCATGTCAGGCAATCAAAATACAGGGAAACCCATTTTTTTTTAGTTATTTAAATAAATAATAATAAAAAAAATATATGGGCTCCCGTTGCATTTTTTGTATTCCTAGCTAAGGGTAATCCAAGCAGCTACTGGCTGCTAACCCCCACTGCTTGGTGTTACCTTCACTGTCAATGGAAAATCCAGGGAAGCATTTTTTATTTTTTTTCCCAAAAAACTAAAAAAATAAAAAATGACGTGAGCTTCGCCATATTTTTGTATGCTAGCCAGGTACAGCAGGCAGGTACGGGCTGCCCCCAACCCCCAGCAGCCTATTTGTACCCGGCTGGGAACTAAAAATATAGGGAAGACCTTTTTTTAATTATTTCATGAATTTCATGAAATGATTAAAAAAAAAAAAACACGTTGGCTTCGCCTCATTTTTGTGTCCAGGCGGATACAACTAGGCAGCTTGGGATTGGAATCTGCAGCACAGGTTAGCCCGAGGTTTCTGGGCCCCTCTGATGCGAATTGCAGTCCGCAGCCGCCCCAGAAAATGGCGCTCTAATAGAAGCGCCATCATCTGGCGCTCTTCAACTGCCCTGGTAATGGTGGCTTGCTGGGTAATAATGAGTTAATACTAGCTTTGTTTTACTAGCTAGTATTAAGCCAGAGATTGCTAATGTCAAGCAAGTTTGACCCAGCTATTAAGAATCTCCAATAAAGGGTTAAAAAAAAGACATCAAACAGAAAAAATACTTTAATAGAAATAAATACACAGACACACTTAGAGACTCCATGTTTATTACTCCCTCTTACCCTTCCACGATCCATGGTCTTCTGTCTTCCTTCTCCTTTAACACATGCAGCTCTGCTCCATCAGCAGCACTGCATTGGAGAAGGACGCTGCTCCCTGTGCAGGCTTTTCACTCCGTGAGTGAACAGTGCTGCTGGCTGTTTGTGGTACCGTCATCGCTGACAGACGGGTTGCCATAGCAACGGTGCTCCGATCACGTGATAACCGATGACGCTGCGGCTGTTAGCATTGATGTCACCGCTAACATGCGCGTTGCTATGGCAACGGTGATATCCGTTATTTACCGGCTGTGTCAGTTGGTCAATAATGGAACGGGGAGCAGAATGGGGAGTCGACCGTGTGCCAGAGCATGTCGCCGGTACACGGCGATACACAAACGTGTACCGTGTGCCGGAGAGTGCAATAAAAGGACCTAGTACAGGACATGACGTCAAAGCCATGTGACCAGTCTGTAGCCAATGAGATAATAGACACGTGACTGGTCACATGGTTATTTTGACGTCACAATAGTTCCTGCATCATTGCTGGTTACCGGGAGGATGCAGCGATTACCGATAGAAAAGCGACGGGAGACAGAGTGCAGGACGCATCACGGGCACCGGTAAGTGCTATGGCAATGTTTATTAACTGTATGTGTACATTTTTTAATGTGTTTTTTTAGGGGTTTGTGATTGCCTCCCATTATTTTCAATTTGGTTCGAGAGGTTCATCGAACGGCTCGTTGAACGGGGCACCGTTCAACGAACCGAACTCGAACTCCAGGGGGGTGGCTCATCTCTAGTCAGGAAGGATGACTCCAGGGTATTTTAGTTCAAGTGCATATTCCACTGTTGATCACATATTCTCTTGTCTCTAGCCACTAGGATAACCTCACTATATGGAACCATGTGACTCCCAAAGGAAATGACTTGCAGATGAAAATAAAAGAGGAGCAAACAAGTTTAGTGGAAGAATGTTATCTTTGATCTTAATTTTGGGATATTTGAATCTATTCATTCAAATCTAGAGAAACAATGGGCACAACTATAGCCTGAATAGAATTGTAACCCATTCAGAGTAATTAGACTTGGATGGCCAGAAACTTGTTAAAGGGGGTGTCACACACAGCGATGGCAACAACGATGTCGCTTCTACGTCACCATTTTCTGTGACGTAGCAGCGACGTCCCGTCGCTGTCGCTGTGTGTGACATCCAGCAACAAGCTGGCCCCTGCTGTGAGGTCGCCGCTCGTTGCTGAATGTTCTGTTTCATTTTTTGCTCGTCGCTCTCCCGCTATGAAGCAAACATCGCTGTCTGTGACAGCGAGAGAGCGACGAACTGAAGCGAGCAGGGAGCAGGAGACGGCTTCTGGCAGCCTGCGGTAAGCTGTAACCACAGTAAACATCGGGTAACCAAGAAGCCCTTTCCTTGGATACCCGATATTTACATTAGTTACTAGCCTTGCCACTCTCATGCTGCCAATGCCGGCTCCCTGCTCCCTGCACTCCTAGCCAGAGTACACATCGGGTTAATCACCCGATGTGTACTCTAGCTACGTGAGCAGGGAGCTGGCACTGGCAGCGTGAGAGCACACCGCTTAGCGCTGGCTCCCTGCACACGTAGCCGGAGCCGGAGTACACATCGGGTAATTAACCTGATGTGTACTCTGTCTAGGAAAGCAGGGAGCCAGCGCTAAACGTGTGCGCTGGTAACCAAGTTAAATATCGGGTAATGGTTACCCGATATTTACCTTAGTTACCAAGTGCAGCATGGCTTCCACAGCGGCGCATGTCGTTATGATCGCTGCTGCGTCTGCTGTGTTTGACCGCTAAGCAGCGATCATAACAGCGACTTACTAGGTCGCTGTTGCGTCACAGAAAACTAATTTTTGGCTTGCACTTTTCTTGCACTCACTTCAGTTATACTTAGTATTCTGAAGTTTTGTTTTTTTTTTTCTGAATGTGAACACAACTCCGCCCCTTTCGGCCATGTTTTTTTCCATCGCCTATATAAGAAAGTCCTTGGTTACCCCTCTCAACACACAGCAGTTTATAATTGCAATGAGATGACACACAGTTAGGGTCATAGAGCTAGGGACATTAATATAGAGATATACCTTGATGAGGTTTTGGGGCTCAGTTACATTGATCAATGCGATTGCTAAATATCTCCTTTTTCTTAATATTCATGGCGGGTATGCATTTCATTATTCACACTTTCAAGTTAGCAAGTGGCATTTTTCATTGTATGCTTCAATGTTTTTCGGTATGCTTATAGCATTATACTATTATCTAACTTTGATGTTCAGCCTTATCCTTATGTACTATGTATTTTTTTGGCTTGCACTCATAATATATATTAGTGCTCACTTCAGTTATCCTTAGTATTCTGAAGTTTTTTTGTTTTTTTTCTCTGAATGTGAACACAGCTCCGCCTCTTTCGGTAGGCCATGTTTTTTCCATCTCCTATATAAGAAAGTCCTTGGTTACCCCTCTGCATACACAGCAGTTTTTCATTGCAATGAGATGACACACAGTTAGGGTCATAGAGCTAGGGACCCCAATATAGAGATATACCTTGATGAGGTTTTGGGGCTCAGTTACATTGATCAATGCGATTGCTAAATATCTCCTTTTCCTAATATTCATGGCAGGTATGCATTTCATTATTCACACTTTCAAGTTAGTAAGTGGCATTTTTCATTGTATGCTTCAATGTTTTTCGGTATGCTTATAGCATTATACTATTATCTAACTTTGATGTGCAGCCTTATCCTTATTTCACAGAAAACTGTGGCGTAACAGTGACGTCGTTGTCACTGTCGCTATGTGTGAACCCAGCTTAAGAGTGCATCTTCTTTTGCAATTACAGTACAAGGTCTGATTATCACCAAATTTTCATCAACAAAAGAAGAAAACCAAACCAATGCAGGTTACGTAGGGTTTAGTCTTTTGGCTACGGATTTTATGTTTAGCACTCCAGATTAAGAAATCATGAAATTCAAGTTCACTTGTTCACTGAATTTTCCCCATAAATGTGATTTGTGGTGAATGTCAGGAAAAGTACTGAAAATTCTCTAATTTTCCTCAAGGTTCACGTATAACACTATGAGGTGTTCTATATGTGCATTGAACAGGTTTTTAGCTATAAAATGCAAACATAACCTTATTAATATCAATCGGCATAATTCCAACGATTTGTACATGTTTTTTCTTTTTTTTTGTTAAAAATATTGCATCAATAACATGGTTTTGTTTACGTAACCTAAGTCTGTTGCCACAGACAGAATTTCAAGAACAAAATGGGAAACTGACTTAAAATGAAAAGTATCAAAAAGTAAAGATACCACTTGTCTGGGTCATCTCCCTGCTGTTTTGAGACTAGCAACAGCCTTAGGATGGGAGCCAGCCATCTTCATCTTGACTCATTTAAACAGATCCAAAAAAGAAAAAAGATCCAGCTAGAAATCTATGGAGAAAAAGTAAAAATTAATTTTATTGTATTTTTTAAAAGTAAATAGTAACACAGGCATATTCATACTGACAAGTTATTATGGCTTAAATTGAGGACAACAAGTTTTGGCGGTAAAGCCTTCCTCGGGTCTAGAGGTTTGTTGCCAGCAGCTCTCACAGTACAGGTCAGCTATTGCTGCTTTGAGTCCATGTCTATGTAGGTTAAATACTGGAGCCTTCCTAGCAGACACTGCTGCTATTGAAATCATTTCTAATTTGGCCAGCCTGGAGGAAGGAACTGCTCAGGTTTTGACCTGTGCCCATCCTCCTTCTACTTTAGAGTCCTTCTTCTATGGTAACGTTTGGTGTTTTGTATCCTTCTCCTTTTTTCCCCCATCTGTCTTTTGTTTCCTTGCATGTTTATTAGTTTAGTGGTGAGTCTAGTGTACTCATCGGCCTACTCATAGGGTGAGACATGGTGAGTTTAGGGCCAGCTCAGAGACCCAGGTATCCTGATCACCGGGAGGTTAAAGAACCTGTATAGTGATGCTAGGGAGCTCAGGTGTCAGCTTGAGGTGAGTGCAGGAAGTGCCCCCTCACCTCTCTCCCTGGCAGTAGAGACCTCCATTGTATCGTGACCCCTGTGTTTTCCCCTTTTTGTGGTGCTTTTTGTAGTTGGTTTGCTCGTGTGTGTCACGCATTATATATGGACATCTCCTACTCCGTGAATGACAATACTTTAGTGAAATAGAAATAGAACATGTTAAGTGAGTTGTGTTTTATCGATATCAGTGACATTCAAAGGAAAACACTTTTTTTATTTAAACCACAATTTTTTGCCACTTTGATATTAATATTTCCATTAAAACCACAAGCAATATTGGCTTTAAGCCACAAATCTATCTCTAAATAAGATAAACAGCTATGGATCAATATTCTTTCATAATAAATACCTGTGCACCTGGATGGAAAATGCCATAAAGTCTTCATGTTTTATTATCAATATTTGTTATGATTTGGAATTATTAGTGTAATAAGATGCCCTCAACTTAAAAATATTTCCTGGAATTGTTCATTCCTTTCCGATGAAACGTCAAAAACAGTAGTGCATGCACTTATTATCTCCCGCCTGGACTACTGTAACCTCCTACTCTGTGACCTCCCTTTAAATATTCTCACAAACCCTTCTATCCATGCTAAACTATATTGCCCGACTAATCCATCTGTCCCCCCAGTACTCCTCAATCTCTCCTCGTTGCCAATTCCTTCACTGGCTTCCCATTGCTCAACGACTCCAGTTCAAAACACTCCCCATGACTTACAAAGCCATCCACAACCTGTCTCCTCCATACATCTGTGACCTAGTCTCCTGGTACCTATCTGCTTGTAATCTCCAATTCTCACAAGATATCCTTCTCTATTCTCTTTGCATCTCCTCTTCCCACAATCGCATCCAAGATTTCTCCCATGCATCTGTGGCGCCCCAGCAGTCTGGTTGCCACAGCAGTGTTGCCCTCCTCAAAAGGGTTAATGCTGAGCCTGGAGGTAGCTGGGGAAATCCATTGGCCAGTAAGTACCATCATTCAACGCAGTTTCTCTCCCAAGCCAGCAGAGGGAGCTCTAAACCTGGAGTTCCAGGGAGCTTTCCTTAAGCCCTGACCTGGGGGAGGAGTTAGTTAGTTTGTGAGGAGAGTTCTGAGAGAGAGGAACTCGAGTAGTGTGGTGTGTGAGCTGGGAGCTGGGCCTGAACGCTCAGCCCAGGAAAGCACATCCACAAAGAGGCAAAGAGGAGAAGAACATTGGGAGTGGAGCGCAGCCAGCTCACCCCAACGTCATAGCTAAAGAATATGAATATCGGAGTTCAGGGCCACTCGAGTACTCGAGTACCGGACTGCAGGTCTCTGTCCACCCCACACCCGGAAGTGCAGCTGCAAAGCCAGGGCTAGGAACTCAGATAGAAAGAATGGCACCTTTGACAGTCCACGCAGCCCGCTATACGGGGGAGGTAACAAATTACCTCAGAGAGCAGCAGAACGGGTCTCAGTATACTGAAACAGTGGGAACCCGTTTACACAAACAGAGCGTAGGGAGCAGACCTCATTACTCACCTGGCCTGTGTGAGATTCCCGACTGCTTCCAGGCCACTGGATCGCCATTACCCCCTGTAACAGGCTCTCTGGACTTCACTGGTTGGACAAGTGAAGGAGAAGGTAAAAGGAAATTACTGTCTGTGTCTGTTCCTTTCCACTGCCCTGTCAGCCCTGCACTTCGTCCACAAACACCATAGACTTTACCAAGCACCAAAGGTTGCCCCGGGGTACCCGCTCTACCTGTGGAGAGCAAGAAACGCCTTAGCTGCCATAACATCAGCCCCCAAGGTCCCTTCCAGCAGCTGCGGCTCCATAGCTACAAATTACCACAGGTGGCGTCACGAATCTTATATAAACTTTAACACCATCATCACCCCAATATCGCCACATTAACTGACTCCACCAGGGTCACAAAATCGGGCCCCGCCACCGCTAACTACCACGGACTAGTCCGGCCCGACATTGAGTGACCTAAGGCCCTGGGGTGGGCGAACCACATCCTTCATACTCTGGAACTTTTTGCTACAACATACAGTTAGGTCCAGAAATATTTGGACAGTGACACAATTTTTGCCAGTTGGGCTCTGCATGCCACCACATTGGATTTGAAATGAAACCTCTACAACAGAATTCAAGTGCAGATTGTAACGTTTAATTTGAAGGTTTGAACAAAAATATCTGATAGAAATTGTAGGAATTGTACACATTTCTTTACAAACACTCCACATTTTAGGAGGTCAAAAGTAATTGGACAAATAAACCAAACCCAAACAAAATATTTTTATTTTCAATATTTCGTTGCGAATCCTTTGGAGGCAATCACTGCCTTAAGTCTGGAACCCATGGACATCACCAAACGCTGGGTTTCCTCCTTCTTAATGCTTTGCCAGGTCTTTACAGCCGCAGCCTTCAGGTCTTGCTTGTTTGTGGGTCTTTCCGTCTTAAGTCTGGATTTCAGCAAGTGAAATGCATGCTCAATTGGGTTAAGATCTGGTGATTGACTTGGCCATTGCAGAATGTTCCACTTTTTTGCACTCATGAACTCCTGGGTAGCTTTGGCTGTATGCTTGGGATCATTGTCCATCTGTACTATGAAGGGCCGTCCGATCAACTTTGCGGCATTTGGCTGAATATGGGCTGAAAGTATATCCCTGTACACTTCAGAATTTATCCGGCTACTCTTGTCTGCTGTTATGTCATCAATAAACACAAGTGACCCAGTGCCATTGAAAGCCATGCATGTCCATGCCATCACGTTGCCTCCACCATGTTTTACAGAGGATGTGGTGTGCCTTGGATCATGTGCCGTTCCCTTTCTTCTCCAAACTTTTTTCTTCCCATCATTCTGGTACAAGTTGGTCTTTGTCTCATATGTCCATAGAATACTTTTCCAGAACTGAGCTGGCTTTATGAGGTGTTTTTCAGCAAATTTAACTCTGGCCTGTCTATTTTTGGAATTGATGAATGGTTTGCATCTAGATGTGAACCCTTTGTATTTACTTTCATGGAGTCTTCTCTTTACTGTTGACTTAGAGACAGATACACCTACTTCACTGGGAGTGTTCTGGACTTCAGTTGATGTTGTGAACGGGTTCTTCTTCACCAAAGAAAGTATGCGGCGATCATCCACCACTGTTGTCATCCGTGGACGCCCAGGCCTTTTTGAGTTCCCAAGCTCACCAGTCAATTCCTTTTTTCTCAGAATGTACCCGACTGTGGATTTTGCTACTCCAAGCATGTCTGCTATCTCTCTGATGGATTTTTTCTTTTTTTTCAGCCTCAGGATGTTCTGCTTCACCTCAATTGAGAGTTTCTTAAACCGCATGTTGTCTGGTCACAGCAATAGCTTCCAAATGCAAAACCACACACCTGTAATCAACCTCACACCTTTTAACTACTTCATTGATTACAGGTTAACGAGGGAGATGCCTTCAGAGTTAATTGCAGCCCTTACAGTCCCTTGTCCAAATACTTTTGGTCCCCTGAAAAAGAGGAGGCTATGCATTACAGAGCTATGATTCCTAAACCCTTTCTCCGATTTGGATGTGAAAACTCTCATATTGCAGCTGGGAGTGTGCACTTTCAGCCCATATTATATATATAATTGTATTTCTGAACATGTTTTTGTAAACAGCTAAAATAACAAAACTTGTGTCACTGTCCAAATATTTCTGGCCCTGACTGTATAAGATTCTTGCCTACCTTGAAAAGCTTCAAAAAGAACCTGAAGACCCACCTCTTCCGCCAAGCCTATAGCCTGCATAAACCCTCAGTCCTTCATAGTGCCATATGACCATGTACACCCTCATCTACTGTATCCTCACCCATCCCTTGTAGACTGTGAGCCTCTCTCTCTCCTCCCGTACCTGTCTGTGCCTTGTATTGTTTGATTATTGTACTTGTCTCTATTATGTATACATCTTTTCACATGTAAAGCGTCATGGAACAAATGGTGCTATGATAATAATAGTAATAATAATAATAATAGTAATAATATTTAATAACATATCCTGTATAGATCTATATTCATTACAGCTGTGGACATAGATACACATGGTATTCCTTACTATATGACTATGTGTAATGTTAATTAACACATATGCATTGTGTTAAAGTGCAAAATAATTGCAATTTTGCTGTTCATTTCTAAAATAAAAAACAAACAGATATTTCTAAATAGAAAATGAAAATACTCCATTGAAATAAGATAGTGTATGTGCTGAATCTCTCCCTTTTCCACTCGAAACATCAATTCATTATTACTAAGTAATCAATTCAATTTTTAAATGTATGAAACATTGCTCATTGTCTAAAACAAATTCTAGTGATATGGATTCATGTTAATGTTATTCCATGTTCGACAATCAATAAACAAATTTAATTTCTATATTTTGTTTCCTTTTTCAAACTGGCTATACAAAATAAATTAATTAGAGATGATTCATCAGATTCTGCTGAGGTTTAATGCAATCATTCTTTTACGATCAATGGAAGTTAAGGTCAGATTAGTTACTTTAAAACATAATGGACTTTGATGAATCATGCGACATATTTACTGACAATGGACACAATAAATAGGAATATCCGCATGTTATGAACATTTAGAGCTTAATAGAATTTGGCTTCTTTCATTAGTTTACACACTGTCTTATTTCTAAAAATTAGATATTTTTAGAAAATACTAAAGATTTAGTATTCAGTATTGTCCAGAAGACAGATATTTTTTGCCATTTTCATTGCATGAATTCAGCAAATGGTTAACATCTGCTCTCACCTCATTACTGAACCATAGGCAAGCTAAATGATTAAAAAAACAAAATTGTTTAAAAGAACAGAGAGTCCTCAGTGGTTGATACCTTTTAATGGCTAACTGAAAAGATGGTAATAATAATTTTGTATCAAAATGGAGGATACCAGAATGTACCGCATCTTTTTGCAATTATTACCATCTTTTCAGTTAGCCATTAAAAGGTATCAACCACTGAGGACTCTCTGTTCTTTTAAACAATTTTTTTTATCTCTACTGGCTAACACGGTACAAAGATATATTTTACTTGTAAAAAAACAAACAAACATACTAACTTCTAAAATCACATGTTCCACCATCCCCTTCGGCCATCATTCATTCCTTGATGTGTCTTCTTTTCTCCTTTTTCAATTGTTCACATTCCCTGGTCCTTTAGTTTAGGCACTGTCTTCTGGTCCAGTATTCTTTTGATTGAAATCATTGCATGCTGTATGTTGTGACATTATGATGTTCTGATATGGCGCTCAAGTGAATACCTGTTGTGCATGCCTAGTTATATCTGAGAGGTCAGTGAACCTAAAAACCCTAGCCTGTAGTAAAGACAGTGGAAGAGAATTCACACAATGAGTGAAGGGAAAAAGGAGAGGTGTTGAGGACAAGATGGCAGTCTTCGGGAACTGGCCAGGTGAATGGTAAACTGGGTATTTATTATGATGTTTTTATTATGTCTAGAGAGGCACTAAAAAATAAATACTAAAGCACATTCAATTTATGGTAAACAACTTTGCAGCAAATCACACTTTTTTGCAACATTCGACGATTTGATCAAATCAATTCTTACCAGATCTACTCAACTCTAGAAACTACCCTAAAATTGTGCAGATACATGCAGATGTATATTTCTCAAAGATTGCTTAATTTTTCCCATAAATATGTGCATATAAGTTAGCTAAACATGTAATTGCTATGACAAATACTCCTCCACATTAAAGTTTCAACATCAAGAATGAAAAATATTGTAAGTATGGAAATTTAATGGTTGATCGACTTGTTAAGGATATGTAAATAATAAAAAAACTACTAACATTTGGTAAACATTTAGATTTATTCAATATTGATTATAAGCAATACTTATGCAGTTAAACACCTTGTAAAATGACATCGCCAGAAGAAGATTACAGTTTTTGAAAGGTGAAACAAAAGCCTGGATACTTAAGACACCTTTCAAGCATATTGTCATGTTTATATATGTTTTTCAGATATGGCCCATTCTTGCATTAACAAAGCAGATAGTTTTTGCTACAATTGCAGAGAAGTCACTTTTGTGTCACAAAGGCGATACTTGACTACATTGATTACGAAAGCCTACAACTTGGATTCAGAAAAGGAGATCAGGACAAGAGTTGGGATCCACACATATGCTGCATTAGGTGTGCATCACATCCTACACAATGGTTAAGTAGAGTACCACAAGGTGGAAGTCATGGGCAAGGGACTTACTTCGGACATCCTGGCAAGTAACATGAAAAAGTTTGTCCTTGCTCATTGTGTGGACTTGTGTAGTGTGGGCCATTTGCCTGTACAGGCCACATGTTACTGCTGAAATCAACTGTCCAGAACAAAATGAGTCATTTCCACAAGGAGACCACAAGTTAATTTCAAACGATACTTTACTCAACTACGCTAATATCTTTCACCTGTGTGGCCCAGGGGCAAAGATATGTGAAAAGCTAGAATTAAAGAACTTTGTGAAAATCTCGGCACAGCCCACAAGAGACTGTAAAATGAGGTCACAGAGAGGGGGGTTACCTAAGGGCATAAGAGCGAATAGCTCCTTGATGGGAGGTTCATTACTGGAAGGCATCAGTAAGTGGTGATGCTGGCCATTTTTCTACCATATTCTTCTCTTGGAGACCTTCCTTCCCTAAATTTAGACGTCAAATCTATGGTACAAGTTTAGTAAGTTTCACGTTTATACCTTTTTTTTTATGTAACTGTCTATACTGTGTTTATATTGTTCCCTTTTGTAAATTCTTGTATATTTTTATAAACACTGCCTTCTATTTTGGATTAAATATATAAAATTGAATAGCTTCTTTCCTCATGCTTGATATAGGAATCCAAAAACCCGAAGGGTCTTATGCTATCTGAAACGAGTCCCCAGCTACCTGTAGAAAGTCTGGGTGGTGACAGCGTAATTATAATTGCATAGAATTATTGGAGTGCTATCATTAAGGGTACCGAGGTATTCATATATTCCATTAGCGGGAATCGGTGATTATATACGTTTACCCTTGCTGTGAGACCTCCAATATTTGGCATTATTAGCTCAGCAGCCTCATTCTATTCATTGTCCTGCAGTACTAAAAGTGGCCTGCCGGCAAGAGGGGAGCTGGAGAGTAGTCGTGGTTGTGAAAAAAAAGCGAACAGCTGCAGGATAAATGAGTGACTCCCCCGGCTGTTCATGACAAATTTGTGGCAAGCGGTGGGATATAGAGCATTAGTGATCTGGTTTGAGCAATCATCCCTTTCGCTAAAAACTTGCAAAAGTTTTGAGGATCAAACTCAGTGTTTAAATATACCTGGAACAATACTGTACGTGTAGCAGTTACCCCCTCCCTTCTCTCTTGTTTTTCTATCCTATCTTTTATTTGGCAATGACTGCTAGAATGGCAGCTGCTTATAAGAAGCATGAGAAAGCAGTGCTGATCAAAATATGTGAGGAGCGAGGCCTCGATGGGTCCAACAAGACAAAAGAGATGCTAATCTGTGCCTTGGTGGAGGATGATCTCAAAGACCAGCGCTATGTGGCCCAAGAGCATGGGACCAGCGAAGCACCAGGAGACCTTGACACGGACATAGCTCCAGGACGATGGGGAGATAAGGTATGCACACCAGTGACTATGTAAGGGGAATACATGAAATAGCAGAAACTGCTGTGTGAATACTGACTTGAAAAATCCAATAGCTATATGTAAGAGTGAAAATGTGAAAAATGGAATCTGCATTACTGCCATGAACATATGAATCAAGAGAAATTTAGCTACTGAATTGATCAATGCAATAGAGCCCCAACACTACGCCAAAGTATTTCTCTACGTTGGGGTCCCTAACTTGTGTGTGTCCTCTCATGCAGTTAAAAAACTTACCGTGTATGGGAAGCTGAGACCCAGGCTATTTATGCGTATGATATGGATTGGCAATAGGTGTGGTTGGGGAGGGTTCACAAACGAAAAACTACTAACAATATCGAATAACGTTTGGAACACCATTCTAAGTCTGAACTGGGTGCAAAAAACCTAAAAAAACATCACTATGGGGAGATAAGGTATGCACACCAGTGACTATGTGAGGGGAATACATGAAATAGCAGAAACTGCTGTGTGAATACTGACTTGAAAAATCCAATAGCTATATGTAAGGGTGAAAATGTGAAAAATGGAATCTGCATTACTGCCATGAACATATGAATCAAGAGGAATTTAGCTACTGAATTGATTAATGCAATAGAGCCCCAACACTACGCCAAAGTATTTTTCTGCGTTGGGGTCCCTAACTTGTGTGTGTCCTCTCATGCAGTTAAAAAACTTACCGTGTATGGGAAGCTGAGACCCAGGCTATTTATGCGTATGTTATGGATTGGCAATAGGTGTGGTTGGGGAGGGTTCACAAACGAAAAACTACTAACAATAACGAATAACGTTTGGAACACCATTCTATGTCTGAACTGGGTGCAAAAAACCTAAAAAAACATCACTATGGGGAGATAAGGTATGCACACCAGTGACTATGTAAGGGGAATACATGAAATAGCAGAAACTGCTGTGTGAATACTGACTTGAAAAATCCAATAGCTATATGTAAGGGTGAAAATGTGAAAAATGGAATTTGCATTACTGCCATGAACATATGAATCAAGAGAAATTTAGCTACTGAATTGATCAATGCAATAGAGCCCCAACACTACGCCAAAGTATTTCTCTACGTTGGGGTCCCTAACTTGTGTGTGTCCTCTCATGCAGTTAAAAAACTTACCGTGTATGGGAAGCTGAGACCCAGGCTATTTATGCGTATGATATGGATTGGCAATAGGTGTGGTTGGGGAGGGTTCACAAACGAAAAACTACTAACAATAACGAATAACGTTTGGAACACCATTCTAAGTCTGAACTGGGTGCAAAAAACCTAAAAAAACATCACTATGGGGAGATAAGGTATGCACACCAGTGACTATGTAAGGGGAATACATGAGATAGCAGAAACTGCTGTGTGAATACTGACTTGAAAAATCCAATAGCTATATGTAAGAGTGAAAATGTGAAAAATGGAATCTGCATTACTGCCATGAACATATGAATCAAGAGAAATTTAGCTACTGAATTGATCAATGCAATAGAGCCCCAACACTACGCCAAAGTATTTCTCTACGTTGGGGTCCCTAACTTGTGTGTGTCCTCTCATGCAGTTAAAAAACTTACCGTGTATGGGAAGCTGAGACCCAGGCTATTTATGCGTATGATATGGATTGGCAATAGGTGTGTATGGGGAGGGTTCACAAACGAAAAACTACTAACAATAACGAATAACGTTTGGAACACCATTCTAAGTCTGAACTGGGTGCAAAAAACCTAAAAAAAACATCACTATGGGGAGCTAAGGTATGCACACCAGTGACTATGTAAGGGGAATACATGAAATAGCAGAAACTGCTGTGTGAATACTGACTTGAAAAATCCAATAGCTATATGTAAGAGTGAAAATGTGAAAAATGGAATCTGCATTACTGCCATGAACATATGAATCAAGAGAAATTATACCGTATCTCCCCATAGCATACCTTATCTCCCCATAGTGATGTTTTTTTAGGTTTTTTGCACCCAGTTCAGACTTAGAATGGTGTTCCAAACGTTATTCGTTATTGTTAGTAGTTTTTCGTTTGTGAACCCTCCCCAACCACACCTATTGCCAATCCATATCATACGCATAAATAGCCTGGGTCTCAGCTTCCCATACACGGTAAGTTTTTTAACTGCATGAGAGGACACACACAAGTTAGGGACCCCAACAGATAGAAATACTTTGGCGTAGTGTTGGGGCTCTATTGCATTGATCAATTCAGTAGCTAAATTTCTCTTGATTCATATGTTCATGGCAGTAATGCAGATTCCATTTTTCACATATTCACTCTTGCATATAGCTATTGGATTTTTCAAGTCAGTATTCACACAGCAGTTTCTGCTATTTCATGTATTCCCCTTACATAGTCACTGGTGTGCATACCTTATCTCCCCATAGTGATTTTTTTTAGGTTTTTTGCACCCAGTTCAGACTTAGAATAGCTCCAGGACGGACCGCAGAACTGTCTGATTCCGAGGGGTCTGGCAGCAACCCCAGCTCCCGGAGTGGAAGGGACTCTTACTTGCCGATGATTCTGCAGCAACTGGGAGAATTTGACTCTCGAGCACGGCTACAGTTTGTGCTACAAAAACGCCAAGCAGAACGTGAGTTTGCCGAGCGAGAGGCTGAGAGAGCTGAGCAAGAGGCTGAGAGAGCTGAGCAAGAGCGCCAAGCCCAGAGAGACCATGAATTTAAGGTCCTCCAAGCCCGGCAGCAGACATCTTCCTCCCTGAACGGTGGGTCCAAAAATGCCAGCAGCTTTAATCCCCGACCGGAGCACTTTCCTGTGATGGAAAAGGACGGGGATTTGGACACCTTTCTGAGGGGATTTGAAAAGACTTGCTTGCAGTACCAGTTGCCCCCAGCAAAATGAGCATGATACTTAACCCCAGGGCTGAGAGGCAAGGCCCTGGATGCGTTTGCCAATTTCCCTCCAGAGCAGAGTGGAGACTATGAGGCCATAAAGCAGACCCTAATACGGAAGTATCAGCTGATTCCAGAGGTGCACCGCAAAAAATTCCGGACCCTCCAGTGTGGACCTCATGACAGCTGCAGTGATGTGGTGGATGGGCTCCGAACCACTTTTGACCAGTGGATCCAAGGACTGTCCGTTACAACCTTTGAGGAGCTAAGGGACCTAATGGTGAAGGACCAACTCCTACATCTTTGTCCTGTGAAGGTTCAACAGTTTGTTTTGGACCGAAAGCCAAAGGAGGCCTCAAAAACAGCACAGATTGCCGACACCTATGAGGCCAACCGTGCATCGGGGGTGTGGAAGCTGTCCACCGCCAGCTGGAAAGGGAGTAAAAGGAAAACCATGACCACCCCTGCCCCTACCAGCCGACCTCCCATAAATCCTGTGTCATCCACCAGTGCCCGACCCACCTCTGACACTCGCAGGTGTTTTTCCTGCAACCAGCCTGGACACCTCAGCTCCGCTTGCCCAGAGGGGCAGAAGAGGAACCCCACATCCAAGGCCCAAGGACCTAGTGCTTCTGTCTTTTTAGTGGGAGAGGCGAGTGATAGGGCCTGCGAAAACCTACACTCCATCACCGTGGGCGGAACCCCCACTGTGGGGCTCTAGGACACTGGAGCCGACTGAACCCTGATCCGCCCCGAACTGGTGCCTCCTGAAAACTTTATCCCGGGAAAACTCCTGACTGTCACTGGGGTTGGTGGTGTTCGCCAATCTTTCCCAATGGCCCGGGTTTCACTGGGGTGCTGGGAGAGGATGGAGGGAAGTGGAGGTGTGCGAACATCTACCAGCCAATTTTTATTGGGGACTGATCTGGGACGATTGGTTGCACAATTTATCCCTGATGACCCTCTCCAATCCAATAAGTCATGTGATACAAATGTTGATGATAGGTCATGTGATGCAAGCGCTGTTAAGTCATGTGACCAGAATGCGGATATCCAGAACGTGATTACAAATGTTGTGCATGGTAATAAAGTGGAGGTTTGTACAGGGGAACTCAGCCATGCCACACTGAAGGGGGACGTGGCTAAGGATGTCCCCAAGGTAGTAAGTGTCTGTGCTGACAGAGATGGATGCAGACGTGAGAACCAAGAGAAAAGTGGTCAAATGCAGCTGACCAGTGTCACAGCGGACAGTGACACAGCCGGTGGTAGCTGCCCCAGGATTGGCACTGCCTCTAAGGTACTACGGGATGAGGAGCAAGTAGCACCCAGAGCCGGTCAGGCTGATGGGGAAGAGTTGTTATCTCCGGGGAGATAGCCTTCATCGGTACTGTCACCCGCAGTCAGAGTGCCCAGAACCCAAATGAAACCTTGCCTTCTGACACCTCTTCACCCAGAGGGTTAACGGAACTGGTTATGGACCCAGAGCAGGTCCCAGAGGGTCCCGGTGAGGTTAGAACCTTAATGTAACTTTTGGCTGCCTCTGCAAACTGATACCAGTCTAGAGACGTTAAGGGACATCACAGTGAAGCCTTCCTCTGAGACCGATAAGGAGAGCGTATTCTGGGACCAGGGGAGGTTGTACCAGGAGACTGTTCTCTGTAACCCCCAACAGGAGTGGCTGAAGGAAAGACAGCTGGTGGTGCCTCACTGTTTTAGGAGTGAGTTGCTGCGGATTGCCCATGAGATCCCACTTGCCAGACACTTGGGGGTCAGCAAAAGAAAAGGCCCGGCTGTCTCACCACTTCTATTGGCTCAAAATGGGGACAGATGTTGCCAATTACTGCCGCTCCTGTATCACATGTCAAAAAGTGTGAAAGTCAGGGCCTGCTCCCAAAGCTCCCCTGATCTCTTTGCCGGTGATAAAGGAGCCTTTCAAGAGGGTCGCTGTGGACATCGGCGGGCCTCTGGCCGTCCCCAGCAGCTCTGGAAAACGTTTCATCCTTACTGTGGTAGACTATGCTACCCGGTATCCGGAGGCAATGGCTCTGTCCTCAGTTAGGGCCTATAAGGTGGCAGATGCCCTCCTGGCCATATTCTCCCGAGTAGTATTTCCTAGGGAGATGCTTACCCACCAGGGGACTCAGTTCATGTCTTGTCTAATGGAGGCTCTCTGTAAGAAAATGCAGGTGCAGCATTTAGTATCAAGTGCCTATCACCCACAGACCGATGGTTTGTGTGAGCGATTTAATGGTACCCTTAAGCAGATGTTTAAGATGCTGGTTGAGTCACATGGATACGACTTTGAGAGGTATCTCTCACATCTGCTGTTTGCCTACAGAGCGGTACCACAGACCTCAACGGGGTTTTCCTTCTTCGAGCTCCTGTATGGCAGACGAGTCCGGGGGCCACTTCGTCTGGTAAGGGAATCCTGGGAAGAGGAACTGAACTCCCCAGAAGTGTCCGTTGTGGAGTATGTCATTTGGCTCCATGACAAAATGCAGTCAATGACGCGGCTGGTGCATGAGAATATGGTGCAAGCCCAGGCCAGCCAGAAGCTATGGTACGACCAACAGGCTCGGGAGCGGGTGTATGAAGTGGGTCAGAAGGTGTGGGTCTTAGTCCCAATGACCCAGAACAAGCTTCAGGTGGCCTGGGAGGGTCCATACCTTGTGCATCAGCGCCTCAATGACGTAAACTACGTGGTTATCATCTATCATGCCAGGAAAGGCTAAAGGTCTTCCATGTCAACATGATAAAAGCTCATCATGACAGGGAAGCCTTTGCCCTTCCTGTGTGTAGCCTTCCCGAGGAAGGCGAAAGGGAAGTCTTGATGGACTTACTCGCCTCGGCCTGAGATGGAGGGTCTATCGAGGAGGCGGCATTCAACCCACAGCTATCCATGGACTAAAGGTCCCAGCTGCGGGAGGTATTCTGGCCTTACCTGATGACCTTCACGAATGTTCCTGGGAAGACATTCCTAGCCACCCACAAGGTGACCACAGGGATTCATTCCCCTGTCCGTCAACCCCCATACTGTGTCTCCCTAGAGGTACAAAAGGACATAAAAAGGGAGATCGATGAAATGCTAGTCCTGGGGGTGATCCAGAGGTCCAAAAGTGCATGGGGCTCGCCTGTAGTTTTGGTTCCAAAAAAGGACCGGACAACCCGGTTTTGTGTGGACTACAGGAGGCTAAATGCAATCACAGCACCCGATGCGTAACCAATGCCACACATCGATGAGCTACTGGATTGCTTAGCCGGAGCCCGGTACCTGACAATCATGGACCTGAGGCCAGGGTACTGGCAGATTCCTATGTCCAAGGAAGTACAAGAAAGGTCTGCCTTCATCACCCCATTTGGGCTGTATGAATCCCTCGTTATGCCCTTTGGCATGAGAATTGCTCCTGTCACTTTCCAACGATTGGTCGACCAGCTGTTCGAGGGACTAGGAGGGTTTGCAGTCGCTTACCTGGATGACATTGCCATTTTTAGTCCCACTTAAGAGGAACACCTGGGCACCTGGAGCAGGTGCTTCGGCGGATCCAAAGGACTGGTCTGACTATAAAGCCAGGGAGGTGTCAGACCGGCATGACAGAGGTACAGTACCACGGACACCGAGTGGGTGGCGGGACCCTGAAACCAGAGCCAGGGAAGGTTGATGCCATCACCTCCTGGCCTACCCCCAAGTCAAAGAAGCAGATGATGTCCTTCTTGGTTACGGCAGGGTACTATAGGAAGTTTGTTCCTATGCTAACTATAGTGCTCTTGGTAAGCCGTTGATGGACCTCACCAAATAGAAGCTACCGCAAGTAGTCACCTGGACAGATGACTGTGAACGGTCCTTCAGAGCACTGAAAGCTGCCCTCGCCAATTCCCCAATCCTACAAGCCCCAGACTTCACCCGGCGGTTCATAGTTCAGACAGATGCCAGTGCATTTAGCCTGGGTGCAGTACTCAGCCAGGTAAATGGGGAGGGAGAAGTGCATCCAGTGGTGTTTCTAAGCCGCAAGCTCTTATCCCGGGAAGTGGCCTACGCCACTGTGGAGAAGGAGTGCCTCGCTATAATGTGGGCCCTGCGGAAACTGCAGCCCTACCTATA
This sequence comes from Anomaloglossus baeobatrachus, assembly GCF_048569485.1. NCBI lineage: Eukaryota > Metazoa > Chordata > Amphibia > Anura > Aromobatidae > Anomaloglossus > Anomaloglossus baeobatrachus. Next base: position 498,245,601 of record NC_134355.1, on the reverse strand, counting down.
TGGACGCAACTTCATCATAGTGACAGACCACAACCCTCTCAGCTGGCTACTCCGGGTGGCCGGCGACAATGGTAAGCTACGGCGGTGGAGCTTGGCACTACAGCAGTATGATTTTACCATTCAACACAAGAAGGGTGTTGAAAATGGCAACGCTGACGGGCTGTCCCGGCAGGTGGATGCCAGCGAGCTAGGCTTAGGAGACGATCAGCATATCAATCTCCCATGCTACCTCAAAACCTCAAAAAGGGGGAGGTGTCATGTTTAACCCTTAAACGGTCCTTACCCTCCTTTTTGCCATCAGCTACAGATCGTCATGACGATTATCTGATCGGCCTGAAAGTTTAGGTATTTATGACTTTGGGTGATGGTAGAGCTGCAGCCAAAAGATGCATAGAAAAGACATCCCTTTGTTCTGTTGGGGGGAAAAACTTCTAAAACAGTTTTAAGTGCTACGTTAATGCTAGAAAAATGAAAAGCATATTGCCAGAATCCCTGTGGAGTGCACCGTTTAACTTCACTGGAAGATCGCTGGTAGTGCAACAAATGAGTATTTTCCAGTAAAATCATGCTATATGCGTTGTGTTTGGTATCTATGTAAATGTAAAATCGAGATATAAAATATGACGCTAATATCTTTCATTTGTGTGGCCCAGGGGCAAAGATATGTGAAAAGCTAGAATTAAAGAACTTTGTGACAATCTCGGCACAGCCCACAAGAGAGTGTAAAATGAGGTCACAGAGAGGGGGGTTACCTAAGGGCATAAGATTGACTAGCTCCTTGATGGGGGGGTCGGTACCGGAAGGCATCAGTAAGTGGTGATGCTGGCCGTTTTTCTACCATCTTCTTCTCTTGGAGACCTTCCTTCCCTAAATTCAGACGTCACATTTATGGCACAAGTTTAGTAAGTTTCACGTTTATACCTTTTAGTTTTATGTAACTGTCTATACTGTATTTATATTGTTCCCTTTTGTAAATTCTTGTATATTTTTTATAAACAATGCCTTCTATTTTGGATTAAATATATAAAATTGAATAGCTTCTTTCCTCATGCTTTATATAAGAATCCAAAAACCCGAAGGGCCTTATGCTATCTAAAACGAGTCTCCAGCTACCTGTAGAAAGTCTGGGTGATGGCAGCGTAATTATTATTGCATAGAATTATTGGAGTGCTATCATTAAGGGTACCAAAGTATATAAATATATTCCATTAGCGGGAATCGGTGATTATATACATTTACCCTTGCTGTGAGACCTCCAATATTTGGCATTATTAGCTCAGCAGCCTCATTCTCTTCATTGTCCTGCAGTACTAAAAGTGGCCTGCCGGCAAGAGGGGCGCTAGGAAGTAGTCGTGGTTGTGACAAATTTGCGAACAGCTGCAGGATATCTGAGTGACTCCCCCAGCTGTTCATGACACCAGCCCATACTAGTAACCCACGTCCACCTTGCTGGCGTAGGAATCAGAGTGGAGCTCTCTGCCCTTTACTGATCCAGCCTCTGGCCCATCCATCTGGCCCATCAAGAATCACTCTCATTTCATCAGTCCATAAAACCTTTGAAAAATCAGTCGTAAGATATTTCTTGGCCCAGTCTTGACATTTTATCTTATGTTTCTTGTTCAAAGGTGGTCGTTTTTCAACCTTCCTTATCTTGGCCACGTGCCTGAGTATGGCACTCCTTGTGCTTTTTGATAATCCAGTAACGTTGCAGCTCTTAAATATGGTCAAACTGGTGGCAAATGGCATCTTAGCAGCTTCACACTTGATTTTCCTCAATTCATGGGCAGTTATTTTGCGCTTTTTTGCCCAACACGCTTCTTGCGACCCTGTTGGCTATTTGCCATGAAACGCTTGATTGTTCAGTGATCACACTTCAAAAGTTTGGCAATTTCAAAACTGCTGCATCCCTCTGCAAGACATCTCACAATTTTGGACTTTTTAGAGCCTGTCAAATCTCTCTTCTGAACCATTTTGCCATATGAAATTAAGTTGCCTAATAATTAAGCACACCTTTTATAGGGTGTTGATGTCATTACACCACACCCCTCCTCATTACAGAGATGCACATCACCTGATTTACTTAATTGGCAGTTGCAGGGCCAACTCCAGGTTTTTATGGGCCTTGGGCGGAAGAGTCCCAGTGGGCCCCATCCACACACAGACACACACATACGTACACATACATATACATATTTAAAGACAAACTCACAAAAATACATATAGAACTGACACATCTATATAGTCATATACACTGACATACATTGATACACATCATACATGCATACAGACACACACACCTCTGCTGCATACATACATACAGACACACACAGCTCTGCTACATACATACAGACACAGCTCTGCTGCATACAGACACACATAGCTCTCCTACATACATACATACACACATAGCTCTACTACATACATACACACATAGCTCTGATACATACATACATGCACACATAGCTTTGCTACATACATACCCACATAGCTCTGCTACATACATACATACCCACATAGCTCTGCTACATACATACATACACACATAGCTCTGCTACATACATACATACACACATAGTTCTGCTACATACATACAGAAACACATAGCTCTGCTACATACATACATACACACATAGCTCTGCTACATACATACAGACACACATAGCTCTGCTACATACATACAAACACAAATAGCTCTGCTGCATACATACAGACACACACACGCGGCTCTGGTGGGCCTACACACGCGGCTCTGGGGGCCCACACACGCAGCTTTGCGGGGCCCAAACACACAGCTCCGGGGGCCAGCAGCATATACGGCACCGGGGGGGGCAGGGCATACACCTGGGGGGGAGAAGCCCATACAGCTCACCGGGGCCCATAAATCGGGGGGCGGGGAGGGCAAATACTGCTCGTTCACGGTGGAGAGGGGCCCACACAGCGCCGTAAAGAAGTGCTGTGCTGGGGGTCGCTGGCTCGCACTGCGCCTCCTTCATCTGTGGGACTGAGCAGGATGCCAGTCGGTAGCTCTGCCCACAGATGAAGTTCAAACCAGGAAGTCTGCGTGCCTTAAAGGGACGGCACCGCAGATTCCTGCCGAGGACTGCGGTCCCCGGAACTCGGCTCGGGGGCAGCAGAACTAAGGCGAGTGGGCCCCGGCCAAGGGACACCAGAACTGACGAGGCCGAGTGGACCCCCCCGGCTCTCCAGGGCCCCGGCCTTTTTTCCGGGTATGCCGGGTGCTGACGCCGGCCCTGCGCAGTTGGCTCTCAAGCCTATACAGCTTGGAGTAGGACAACATGTATAAAAATTATCATTTGACCAAAATACTCATTTGCTTAACATATCTGCACAAAGTGTACACATATTTGGTATTGCTGCTTCCATTACAACTCAATATTAAACTGTCATACTAGTTAACCCCTTTAGTGAACACGCTAAAAAAAATGTAGAAAAAATTGTCTTTTCATCATACATTGAACAAAGAGGAATAAAATGTGAACAAAAAGTTATAGCTAAATAATATAAAATTAAAATGAAACCGCTGAAAATGTCATCTTGTCCCACAAAAAACAAGCAGCAAAAGTAAAAATAAGCCAAAATCTAAAAAATATATTGCTCTTAAAATATAGCAATGCAAAAACTGTTTTTTTTTCAATAAATATGTTTTTATGGTGTAAAAGAATCAAACTATAACAAACTATATAACTGTGATATCGCTGTATTTGTGCTGACCCGAAGAATAAATCTGTCATCACTTTTTTGACACAGTGAAGGTAAAAAAAATCCTGAATTTCTGTTTCTTGTTGATTCTGCCTCAGAAAAGCAGATTATAAAGCGATAAAAAAATCTTATCTAGCAAAAAATGTTACCAATTAAAGCTTCAACTCATCCCACAAAAAACAAGCTCACACGTAAGTCTATTGGCAGAAAAATAAAAAATATAGCTTTTAAAAGTCATTGATGCAAAACACTTTTATTTTCTAAAACAGCATAATAGTAGCCAAACCTAAAAAAACAATATAAACCAGCTATCTCTGTAATTGTATTGATCTGAGAAGTAAAGCCACTTTATCACTTATACTACAGGGTGAGTGGCATAAAAAAAAAAAAAATAAATAAAGCCAATTCCTCACCTGCTGTTGATTTCTTCATACTGCCTCCCACAAATTGCACTACGGTGCAGCTCATATTTACTAGGCGCTTTACACTGAGCACTTAAACTTGGGATTACATGTAAATTATTTTTATTATTATGGCACCATCAATTCCATGGCGCTTTACATGTGAAAGGGATATACATAATAGGGACAAGTACAATAATCATAAACAATACAAGGCACCGACTGGTACAGGATTATAGAGGTCCCTGCCCGTGAGGGCTCAAAGTCTATAATGGATAGATGAGGATACAGTAGGTGAGGGTAGAGCTGATTGTGTGGCGCTGTATCAGACTAAGGGTTACGGCAGGTTGTAGGCTTGTCAGAAGAGGTGGGTCTTCAGGTTCCTTTTGAAGCTTGTCAAGGTAGGCGAGAGTCTGATGTGTTGTGGTAGAGCATTCCAGAGTATGGGGAAGGCACGGGAGAAATCTTGGATGCGATGGTGGGAGGAGGAGATGAGAGGGGAGCAGAGAAGGAGATTTTGTAAGGATTGAAGGTTACATGCAGGTAAGTACCAGGAAACTAGGTCAGAGATGTAGCGAGGCGATAGGTTGTGGATGGCTTTGTAGGTCATGGTTAGGGTTTTGAACTGGAGTCGTTGGGCAATGGGAAGCCAGTGAAGGGATTGGCAAAGAGGAGAGGTCGGGGAGTAGCGGATTAGCCGGGCAGCATAGTTTAGAATAGATTGTAGGGGTGCGAGACTGTTAAAAGGGAGGCCACAGAACAGGAGGTTGTAATAATCCAGGCGGGAGATAATAAGGGCATGTACTAGGGTTTTTGCAGCTTCTTGGGAAAGGAATCTCTGATAATCATGATTCAGACAAAATTCCCAATGAAAAATTTAGTGAGTCATGAGTAATTAGTCAGATGGAGTCCTTATTTTATTCGTGCAGGTTACAAGTGCATGGGGTGGAGGGGAGGGAGCAGACGCTATGCACGTCCAACGACGACGGCGGCCGTTTCGCACCTGTCTGGTGCTTCAGCTGGAGCACTTGTAACCTGCACGAATAAAATAAGAAACCTGCACAAGCAATAGCTGGTGAGTGCCTGATGTTTTTTTCTCTCAACTGCTCTGATGTTCATTTGCTCTAATACATCAACGGCACCGCAGAGCATGTGCATTTTTTTCGGTCTAATATAGGATGTTCTAAAATCTTTTGGTGTGGGGCAGTGCCCTGATTCCTCCTTTTTGTATGAATAGTCAGATGGAGTCACTTTGACCTCATGTATGAGCATTGGTCCAGCGGTGTCCATCTTTTTACACCTCTTTTAAGACATGAACAAAAGTGTGGTCATCAACACTTTTGTTCACAATTGATAAAGCGGACACCAAGGAGCAGAGACCAAACAGAGAACAGAGTAACTCTGTTGCCTCATTAGTTAATGGATCCTTTGGGGGTTTAATCTGAATCATGTATTTCAGAGATGTAGATGGAAACCCTGATGTAAGTGCTCAACATAGATTAAGGGATAATTGTGACCTCATAATCTCATACAAATGTGACATGGCGTCTGCTTAAGATTGAAGCTCATATAGCATTTAAAAAGTCAAATGGCGTTCCTTCCCTTTCAAATCCTACTGTGTGCCCAAACAATTGATTTCCACCACATATGAGGTATCAGTGTACTCAATAGAAATTGCACAATAAAGTTTTTTTCTTATTACCCTTGTGAAAAAAGCTATCTGGTTGAAATAAAAATTTTGTGCCAAAAATTGTTTGCTTTTTTTTTATTTTCAAGCGTAACCTTATAAAATTATATGGAGCACCTATGGGTTCAGGGTGCTCAACAAAACTCTACAAACTTTTCATGAGGAGTCTAGTTTCCAAAACGTGGTCACTTGTGGGGGAAGCTCCATTGTTTAAGCACATTAGGGGCTCTCCAAACACAACATGGCGTCTGCTGATAATTGCAGCTATTTTAGAATTCAAAAAGAGAAATGGTGCTCCATCTCCTTCAAGCCATGCCAGGTGCCCAAACAGTAGTTTTCCAACCCATATTGGATATCAGTGTACTCAGGAGAAATAGCACAACTAATTCTATGGTGCTTTTTCTCTTCTGACACTTTTGCATGCATTCTTGTGAAGCACCTGAATGGTTACTAAACTTTTTGAATGAGGTTTTGAGCAGTTTGAAGAGTGCAGTCTTTAGAAAAAAAGTGTCAAAAATTGTGTTGATGTAAATTAGTCATGTGTGAAATGTTAATGTGGTGCCCCAGAAGTCTGGTTGCCACAGTAGTGTTGTTCCACAAAGGTCAATACTAAGCCTGGAAGCAAGAGGGGGGAGTCCCTTGGCCAGTAATTACCTACAAACAATGCAGTTCCTACTCAGGTCAGTAGGGGGAGCTCAGACCTGGGGGAGGAGTAGTGAGGTAGTGAGGAGAACCAGTTGGAACCAGCCAGGTCTGGTCTGAGTGAGTTTTCCAGTCAGAGAGAAAAGTGACAGTTGACAGGAGTCCAGTCTAGTCAGGAGTGGAAAGCAGACGGCTGAGGAGAGAGGAGCTTGAGTGAGGAACTGGAGTAGTGAGGACATGCGAGCTGGGGTCTGGGGCTAAGATAGCTCAGCCCAGAAAAGCAAGGTCTGCAGAGAGGCACAGAAGGAAGATTCTAAGGAGAGCGAAGCTGAAGCGGCTTGCCTCAAAAGAAAACGCTAAAAATCAGACATCGGAGTCCGTGGTTGCCAGGGTGCTTGAGTCACGGTAACCGAATCTGAAGGGCAGGAGGACTGCAGGTCTCCTGGCCCCAAAACAACCCAAAGGTAGAGCCGCACATCAGGGGCCCAGTGTTGTCTCCAGCAAAGTGGCATCAGTGAAGGCCCGCGCAGCCTACCATACGGGAACGAGAAGTACCAGAAGTCCCAGCAGAGAGGGCCTCCGTCGAAGTAACTCAGCGGGGTCCTGTAGAAGAGTAGAAAGCATAGGGAGAAGGCCTCAATACTCACCTGGCCAGGGAGATACCCCCCAACTGTTTCCAGGTCAACCAGATCGCTACCGCCATCTGTACTGGTCTCCCAGGACTTCACCGGTTGTTGCAGAGTAAAAGGAAGGAGGTAAAGAAACTACTGTGTTGGTCTGTTATTATCCGTATCCCGACCCTGCACCCTGAAGTCCACCAGGCTCCCAAAATAGACTTTGATACTGTGCCCCGGGGTACCGCTCCACCTGTAAGGGGCACGAGATTACCTCAGCTGCGCCATCACCAACTGCCCCGGGGAACCTGAAGCACAGCTGCGGCCTCATAGCTGCAAAATACCACAGGAGGTGTCACGAATTTTACTAAACATTAACTACAACTCCCATCATCATCTCCCCTTTATTATTAAAAGACACGGCCAGGGTCATGGAGCCAGACCCCCACCACCGCTGACATCCCTGGACTAGTCCGGCCCGGTTCCAAGTGCCCCCTAGCCCTGTGGCTGGCGTGTCACTTTGGCCTCACGAACAGGATCATCTGGGTACTGTGTGCCTCATAACTGTATTTAATAGACTGTGTTTTACTGTTGTTGGAAACTAATGCCGCCATTAAAACTGCTGGGCGCAGGAAGAAAGGGGGCGTGCCAAAAGAAGAGTGTGAAGAAAGCCCGCCATCTGAGCGTTAGTTAACCCTGCGCTACCCGGAAGAGAGACCCGGAAGAGAAACGCGGAGCCTAGTAAGATCCACTAAGGGGGGAAGAAGATGTCCAGCCCAGGTGGAGATGAGGCTGCCGCTACAGCTCCAGCTGCAGTGCCCGTAATGCCGCTCACAATGCCATACCTCCCGGGAGCGGCCTGGTTATCACAATACTCAGGGGAGTTGCATACTCTGAGCGACTTTAGAGAGAGGCTGCAAAGGCTATTTGAAGTATACCCCATGAGAGAGTGGGCATAATAATAGGACAGTTAACTGGCGCAGCCCAGCGAGAAGTAAAGTCCTGGCCTGACACTGATAAAGGGACAGTAACACATATACTGGCCAAGTTAAAGGACACTTTTGACACCCGCACTGCGGCAGAAATTAAAATGAAATTCTTTGGGTGCAAACAAAGCGCACAGGACAGTATATGGGACTATGCCTTAAACTTGCAAGAGGCACTGAAAGTAGTTAAACAGGTGGACCCAGGGAGTGTGCATGATGAAGTCAAACTACTGACCGAGCAGTTTATAGAAGGGCTCCTGTCAGACGCTCACAGGAAACAGCTGAGTATTATGGTCCTGCAGAACCCTGCCCTTGACTTTGCAACGTTTAAGGACCAGGCCATTCGGGTGCTGAGAGAATCTACACCAAATGACACAGTACCCCTCCAGCATCTTGCCATCACATAACCGGAGGTGGTGACTGCAACCCGAGCAACTGCAGGGTCAGAGGCACAGACCCTAGATAATGACCCCTCTGCAGACCTCAGACATCAGGTCCAAGAACTGACCAAGAGTGTGGCTGCCCTCACAGAAACAGTGCAGTCTCTACAAGTGACCCCTTTGCCTGCAAGCATCGAGTTGGCATCCAGTCCAGATGACGTCCCATGGATACAGCAAAGGAAGGTCCCACCAACTTGAGGAAAAGACACAGACCGTTACAATTCAACTGGACAACCGATATGCCACCGCTGTAACCAGGCAGGGCACTTTGCAAGGCGCTGTCCTTTAAACGGGCAGAACCTGGGGTCAGGAGCAAACCCCCAGGTGTAAGGAAAGCCGGCTCATCGTCCTGGCATAACAGGCATGTGGGAGGACGACCGGTCCTTCCTTTTGTGCTGGATGGGATCGCTATTACTGCCCTCCTGGATACGGGGTTCCAGGTAACGACCATAGCTTATATACTGTACAAAATATATTGGGCCGATTCAGACATTACCTGTAGCCCAGATGATGACTTAACGATTGTAGCCAGTAATGGTCAGCCCTTGACTCAAATTTGGTACAAAGAGGTAACCATTAAAGTGGGTTGGGTAGAATTGTCATCCCAGGGAATGATAATTGTGGACGTTGATCGCAAAGAATCTAACCCAATGTTAACAATTGGTACAAATGTTATAGCAAATTGTCTTGCTGAGGTGATAATTTTGTTGCAACAGGTGGCTGAAACTGCCAGCTCCGGGCAGCTGCGTGTCCTACATAGAGAGATCAGAGCACTGATGAGGAAGCAGCAGGTAGAGCTGGCCGAAGGTGAAGTTGGCAGTGTGAGGGTAAGTGACCCCTTCCCCATTGTAATACCCCCAAGAAGAGAGATGTTGATATGGTGTCAGGCAGCAATAGGCCTCAAGGGTCAAGATTACCAGACCCTGGTAGAACCTGTGTAATCAGACAGTAGGCCTGGGATCCTGATAGCCTAGCCAGGGGGGTAGTACACGTCCGCAAGGGAAGAGTACCCATCTGCATCCTGAATTATGGGGAGGAGGAAGCCAAATTACCCTGGTATGCCACTGTAGCTAAGCTGTACACTGTCAGTAATAATTCCATCATAACAGTGGAACCCTTGATCCCGTCTGACCAGGCGGAAGACAACGGCTCCAAGGGACAGTCCAAGGGACTGATGTCAGAAATTGCATGTGGGCACCGACTTCACCCTTTCACACCAAAAGCATGGGGTTTACCGGGTGGTACAAGAATACAGGTGGGCGTGTCCTTAGTAATTAACTATTTTGTGTGACATAGCCTTCTGGTTAAAGGACATACAAATTCAAAGTTTGAAAATTGCTAATTTTTCCCTAAATTTCCGATATTTCTAAAAATAAATGCAAAAAATATCATCTTAAATGTACCACTATCATGAAGTACAATTTGTTGTGAAAAAAATATCTCAATCACCAGGATTTGTTGATTCCAGAGTTATAACCTGTGAAAGGGATACTGGTCAGAATTGAAAAAATGGCCTGGTCAGGAAGTTGAAAAAAGGCTGGGGGATAAAGGGGTTAAGGATATATAATATGTTATTTTGATTTTTGTTTAATTTAATTGTCGTCAAGCTACTCACATAATGTTGTAAATTTTGTGCCACCATGATCTTTGGGTTGAGCAGCATTGGCGCAGTGTGATTCCAGGGCCAGTCTTCATGTCTTCAATAATATGGCGCCAGAGGCAGCACATGTGTAGCTCAAGATCTTCACTCAATGAAGTCTTCATCAGGCCAAAATCTCAATCTGTGCATGCACTACTTCAGAAGCCATTTGGTTGAAGACCTGAAGATTGGCTGTGGAATCATACTGCATATTAGGTGCCCTGTTGTGAATATCATTAGAGATGGTGCTTTTCCCAAGAGTATTTCTGGGCAAACTCTTGTGGCTAGTGCTGGTACTGAGTCTGATTCAGCATTTTTCGCTCAGACAGGTGCAGGGGATGATTGCTGTTCCAGAAAGCCTATGGAATCCAGCCTGGGGGAATAAAGGAAGGCAGTTTCTGTCTAGCCTTTGCTGGTGATAATTGTTTCTGCTCCATGAGAAAATGTCCTGAATTTTGTCATCCAGCTTTGAGGCTTTTGCCTTTCCCTGTAGGTTATGTTTTTGCATTTTTTCTGCTCCTTTTTGGATTCTCCAGGAATAATTTTTGCAGCCTTTTTTTCGTCCCTTTGCATCTGTTTTATTTCCATATCATCCTAGTCTGCAGCAGCTTGCCTGATAAGCATTTTTGTTTTTTCCTTCTGAGATTTAATTAGTTCTCATGCACCTTTTTGTTTCTTGCATGTGAATAAGAGCTTTCCCTGCACTTTGTTTGGAGGACGATTTATTCCCAGGAAGAAAGGGAGTTTTGCTCCCTTTTCTGATCTAGAGTTTGTATTTTTCGTATCTCATGTATTTGCACAAGAGTTCCTGATATAGTGGGAGGAAAGATCGTGTGATCTTTTATAGGAATTTTTGATTATCAGGTGTTGGTATTTTTTTAGGGTTTTTACTGGCTAAAACCAGCAAATCTATCCTATCCTTTGGTATCTAGCTAGCAGGGCCTCACTATGCTTAACCCGATATGTTCCATCTGTGTGTTGTTTTTTCTTATATCACCGTCGTTATATGTTAAGGGCGTGTCTCTTTTCTTTTGGGCTATTCTGAGGCAAGTCAGAAGTCCTCATTTCATTTTTGAGGTTAGTTAGTTCTCCGGTGGTGACGAGGTGTCTAGTAGAGATGAGCGAACCGGTCGCGGTTCGGCTCGAGGTTGGTTCGCCGAACGGACCTCCCGTTCGAGTTCGGTTCGTCGAACGTTCGACGAACCGAACTCGAACTGCATAGGAAACAATGGCAGGCAATCACAAACACAGAAAAACACCTAGAAAACACCCTCAAAGGTGTCCAAAAGGTCACAAACAACTCACAACACATGGGAAAGTGACAAGGACATATACTCATGCGAAAACAAAAGAGCTGGACAAGGAAAAAGAGGAGGACACACAGATATATGAGTATATGCAAGGAAACATCGATTCCATTAATGTGCAACTTGAGCCCTGCTCATTCTTGGCTTCCAATCTTGATAAATTGCCTGAGCTCGCCACGTACGTCTTGGGGATCTTGTCGTGTCCTGCAGCCAGCGTTCTCTCGGAACCTGTCTTCAGTGCTGCTGTGGGTCTGCTGGCAGATAAGCACACGTGTCTGTCCACTGACAATGTGGACATGGCTCTCAGAGGACTTTTCTTCCCCTGGGTCAGCCAGGGGACGGGAAAGGCACGCGTATTTTTGAGAGTGCTTCATGCAAAGCATCTTTTTCTTTTTCAAAAGGGAGCTCAACCGATGCCAGTCAAGTGGGGTGTGTGTGGCCCAGTGAGTGGCAACCAGGGAGACTGTGGTTGGAGTCCCCTCGCTGTGTCTCTAAAAGAACCAAGATGAACAAGTCATGGCTCTCAGAGGACTTTTCTTCCCCTGGGTCAGCCAGGGGACGGGAAAGGCACGCGTATTTTTGAGAGTGCTTCATGCAAAGCATCTTTTTCTTTTTCAAAAGGGAGCTCAACCGATGCCAGTCAAGTGGGGTGTGTGTGGCCCAGTGAGTGGAAACGAGGGAGACTGTGGTTGGAGTCCCCTCGCTGTGTCTCTAAAAGAACCAAGATGAACAAGTCATGGCTCTCAGAGGACTTTTCTTCCCCTGGGTCAGCCAGGGGACGGGAAAGGCACGCGTATTTTTGAGAGTGCTTCATGCAAAGCATCTTTTTCTTTTTCAAAAGGGAGCTCAACCGATGCCAGTCAAGTGGGGTGTGTGTGGCCCAGTGAGTGGAAACGAGGGAGACTGTGGTTGGAGTCCCCTCGCTGTGTCTCTAAAAGAACCAAGATGAACAAGTCATGGCTCTCAGAGGACTTTTCTTCCCCTGGGTCAGCCAGGGGACGGGAAAGGCACGCGTATTTTTGAGAGTGCTTCATGCAAAGCATCTTTTTCTTTTTCAAAAGGGAGCTCAACCGATGCCAGTCAAGTGGGGTGTGTGTGGCCCAGTGAGTGGAAACGAGGGAGACTGTGGTTGGAGTCCCCTCGCTGTGTCTCTAAAAGAACCAAGATGAACAAGTCATGGCTCTCAGAGGACTTTTCTTCCCCTGGGTCAGCCAGGGGACGGGAAAGGCACGCGTATTTTTGAGAGTGCTTCATGCAAAGCATCTTTTTCTTTTTCAAAAGGGGGCTCAACCGATGCCAGTCAAGTGGGGTGTGTGTGGCCCAGTTAGTGGAAACGAGGGAGACTGTGGTTGGAGTCCCCTCGCTGTGTCTCTAAAAGAACCAAGATGAACAAGTCATGGCTCTCAGAGGACTTTTCTTCCCCTGGGTCAGCCAGGGGACGGGAAAGGCACGCGTATTTTTGAGAGTGCTTCATGCAAAGCATCTTTTTCTTTTTCAAAAGGGAGCTCAACCGATGCCAGTCAAGTGGGGTGTGTGTGGCCCAGTGAGTGGCAACGAAGGAGACTGTGGTTGGAGTCCCCTCGCTGTGTTTCTAAAAGACCCAAAATGAACAAATCATGGCTCTCAGAGGACTTTTCTTCCCCTGGGTCAGCCAGGGGACGGGAAAGGCACGCGTATTTTTGAGAGTGCTTCATGCAAAGCATCTTTTTCTTTTTCAAAAGGGGGCTCAACCGATGCCAGTCAAGTGGGGTGTGTGTGGCCCAGTTAGTGGAAACGAGGGAGACTGTGGTTGGAGTCCCCTCGCTGTGTCTCTAAAAGAACCAAGATGAACAAGTCATGGCTCTCAGAGGACTTTTCTTCCCCTGGGTCAGCCAGGGGACGGGAAAGGCACGCGTATTTTTGAGAGTGCTTCATGCAAAGCATCTTTTTCTTTTTCAAAAGGGGGCTCAACCTATGCCAGTCAAGTGGGGTGTGTGTGGCCCAGTTAGTGGAAATGAGGGAGACTGTGGTTGGAGTCCCCTCGCTGTGTCTCTAAAAGAACCAAGATGAACAAGTCATGGCTCTCAGAGGACTTTTCTTCCCCTGGGTCAGCCAGGGGACGGGAAAGGCACGCGTATTTTTGAGAGTGCTTCATGCAAAGCATCTTTTTCTTTTTCAAAAGGGAGCTCAACCGATGCCAGTCAAGTGGGGTGTGTGTGGCCCAGTGAGTGGAAACGAGGGAGACTGTGGTTGGAGTCCCCTCGCTGTGTTATACATGCTTTTAGAAGGGCATGACATGGCTTGGCGGTTGACTTTCATAAAATGCAAACTGTTGGCTACCAAAATGCTGCCTTTCCAACAACTGTGGTTATAGGCAATGAGGAACATACTGATGAAGATGAGACGCAGATACCCGATTGGGATGACAACTTAAATATTCGGTCAGGGCAAGAAGAGGCTCGGTCTGAGGGGGAGGGGAGTGCAAACACAACAATTGATGATGAAGTTCTAGATCCCACCTACTGTCATCCCCCAGTCAGGCACTCGAGGAGGTCAACAGAGGCGGTGGAGGAGGATGCAACCGACGACGAAATTACCTTGCGCCTTCCTGGACAGAGTCGGAGCACTGGTAGCACGTCTACAACTGCATCCTCAGCCACCACTCTGCCTATGAGCATTATTCGGGGTGCATCAACAGGTCGCATGGCCTCTAAGCCTTGCCTAGCCTGTTCCTTTTTTGACATAGAAAAAGATCGCCCAAATCATGTGATATGTAAAATTTGTCATGATTCTCTTAGTAGAGGTCAAAACCTCAGCAGTTTGACAACTTCTTCCATGAATCGTCACATGAATAAATATCATAGGTCCCGGTGGGAAGCTCACTGTGCTGCAATGCGGCCTAGCGGAGCGAACCATCCACCGCCCGCCCCTTCCAGTGCATCCGCGCGCTCTTCATCTTCTAGGACTGTGGGGACAGCTGTCACACCTGTTTTTCCACGCAAAACTTCCACCACTGTAACCGCAACAGGCAGTTTGCTTGGTAGGTCGTCAGTTGGTTTGGAAGGGGAAACAAGTGAGTGTGTACAGCTCTCTCAGACATCGATAGCACCTACGTTGGATGAAGGCAACATCATGTCTCCGCCTGCACTTTCCTCACAAACCTGCATTTTTCCAGGGACACCCTACTCAACACCGTCTACACACAGCAGCCAGATCTCTGTCCCTCAGATGTGGTCAAATAAAAGGCCACTTCCTCCGACCCATGACAAAGCTAAGAGGTTGACTCTATCCCTCTGTAAGCTGTTGGCTACCGAAATGCTGCCTTTCCGCCTAGTGGACACACAGGATTTTAGAGACCTTATGTCTGTCGCTGTGCCCCAGTACCAGATGCCTAGTCGCCACTACTTCTCTAAGAAAGGTGTGCCCGCGCTACACCAGCATGTCGCACACAACATCACCGCTTCCTTGAGAAACTCTGTGTGTGAACGGGTGCATTTCACCACCGATACTTGGACCAATAAGCATGGACAGGGACGTTACATGTCGCTGACTGGGCACTGGGTAACTATGTTGATAGATGGTGAAGGGTCTGCTGCACAAGTCTTGCCGTCCCCACGACTTGTGTGTCAATCCTCTGTCTGTCCAAGTTCCGCCACTGCTTCTGCATCCTCCACCTCATCTGGGTCCTCCACCTCCGCCCCAAGCCTGCCTGGTCAGGCCACCAGCGTTCTCACTGCGCAGAAGGAATCACGCACCCCTCATTACTATGCTGGCAGCAGAGCGCAACGGCATCAGGCGGTCTTTAGCTTGACATGTCTTGGGAATAAGAGTCACACAGCTGAGGAGTTGTGGTCAGCTCTGCGGTCCGAGTTTAATAAATGGTTGTCTCCACTCAACCTGCAGCCTGGTAAGGCCGTGTGCGACAATGCTGCAAACCTGGGTGCGGCCCTTCGCCTGGGCAAGGTGACACACGTGCCTTGTATGGCTCACGTGTTGAACCTTGTTGTCCAGCAATTTTTAACACACTATCCCGGCCTAGATGGCCTTCTGACCAGGGCACGTAAACTGTCTGCAGTGCTCACTTCCGCCGTTCAACCGCCGCAGCTGAGCGACTTGCATCGCTCCAGAAGTCTTTCGGCCTGCCGGTTCATCGCCTGAAATGCGATGTGGCGACACGCTGGAATTCAACTCTCCACATGTTACAGCGACTGTGGCAGCACCGGCGAGCCGCCCTGGTGCAATACGTCATGATGTATAGCCTGGGCCAACGAGATGCAGAAGTGGGGCAGATCACCCTGATGGAGTGATCTCAGATCAAGGACCTATGCACCGTTCTGCACAGTTTCGACATGGCGACGAATATGTTTAGCGCTGACAATGCCATTATCAGCATGACGATTACAGTCATTTACATGCTGGAGCACACGCTAAACACTATTCGGAGTCAGGGGGTGGGACAACAGGAAGGGGAGGAACTACAGGAGGATTCATATGCGCAAGACACAACAACATCACCAAGGTCCAGACGTTCATCATCACCAACGCGGCAGGCATGGGACCATGGGGGACAGGGATCAACAAGGGCGCATGGTAGCAGGCGAGATGTTGAGGAAGGTGCAGGAGGACATGAAGATATGGAGGACGAACTGTCCATGGACATGGAAGACTCAGCGGATGAGGGAGACCTTGGTCAAAATTCAGTTGAAAGAGGTTGGGGGGAGATGTCAGAGGAAGAAAGAACGGTTAGCACCTCTATGCCACAAACACAGCGTGGACTTGGTCCGCATGGCTGCGCAAGACACATGAGTGCCTTCTTGTTGCACTACCTCCAACATGACCCTCGGATTGTCAAAATTAGAAGTGATGATGACTACTGGCTTGCCACACTATTAGATCCCCGGGACAAGTCCAAATTTTGTGACATAATTCCACCCATAGAAAGGGACGCACGTATGCTGGAGTATCAGCATAAGCTGTTACTCGATCTTAGCTCGGCTTTTACACCAAACAACCGTGCAGGTGAAGGGAGTGATTCTCCCAGTTGTAACTTGACAAACATGGGACGGCATCGTCATCTTCAACAGTCTACCCGTACCAGTAGGACCGTATCTGGTGCTGGTAACAGCAATTTTATGGAATATTTTCATAATTTTTTTAGACCCTCCTTTGCAAGGCCACCAGAGACAACAAGTCTGACACATAGTCAACGGATGGAGAGGATGATACAGGAGTATCTCCAAATGAACATCGATGCAATGACTTTGCAAATGGAGCCTTGCTCCTTTTGGGCTTCAAATCTAGAAAAATTGACAGAGCTCTCCAGTTACGCCTTGGAGATTTTGTCGTGTGCAGCTGCCAGCGTTGTCTCTGAACGTGTCTTCTTCAGTGCTGCTGGGTGTGTGCTGACAGATAAGCGCACGCGTCTGTCCAGTGACAATGTGGACACACTGACGTTCATCAAAATGAACAAGTCATGGATCCAGAAGGAATTTACTACCCCTGTGTCATCCTGGGGAGAGTAAATGCTTGTGGATTTGGAATGTGCTTGATGCAAATCAAAACATCCTGTTTGCAACTAGGGCACAAGTGCTGCCACTGATGGGGTGTCTGTGTGCCCAATGTTGGGAAAAAAGGTAGACTCCGCTTGGAGTAACCCTTGCTTGATGTGTTTTTTAAAAATGATACAAGATGAACAGATCTGAAGGCAAGATGAAGGCAACATCATGTCTCCGCCTGCACTTTTCTCACAAACCTGCATTTTTCCAGGGACACCCTACTCAACACCGTCTACAGACAGCAGCCAGATCTCTTTCCCTCAGATGTGGTCAAATAAAAGGCCACTTACTGCGACCCATGACAAAGCTAAGTGGTTGACTCTATCCCTCTGTAAGCTGTTGGCTACCGAAATGCTGCCTTTACGCGTAGTGGACACACAGGATTTTACAGACCTTATGTCTGTCGCTGTGCCCCAGTACCACATGCCCAATCACCACTGCTTCTCCAAGAAAAGCATGCCCGCGCTACACCAGCATGTCGCACACAACATCACCACTTCCTTGAGAAAATCTGTGTGCGACAGGGTGCATTTCAACACAGATACTTGGACCAGTAAGCATAGACAGGGTCATTACATGTCACTGACTGGGCACTGGCAAACTATGGTGAGAGATGGAGAAGGGTCTGCTGTACAAGTCTTGCCGTCCCCACGAGTTGTTTCAATCCTTGTTCTGTATGTAGAAGTTAATACACTGCTTCTGCCTCTTCAACCTCGTGTGGGTCCTCTACCTTGGCGCAAACCCTGTGTGGTCAGGCCACCCTTCCTTGCAACTGCGCACAAGGACTACCACACACCTCCTTACTATGCTGGCAGCAGAGCTCAATGCCATCAGGCGGTCAAAGCTTTACTTTGAAATGTATGGGAAATGTGAGTCACACCGCTATTACAGAGAATAGTAGTCAGGCAGGGTCAAAACATTAATTGAGGAACAGGAACAGAATGGGACGGCCAGGAAAGAATCAGAAAACAAGCAGAGTTGAAATGCGTATCGGCCAACAAGGTACATAAACAGCAAGCAGGAAAAGTAGTCAGGTAACAAGCACACAAAATCATAAAACTGAACTGGGGGTAAAATTAACCAGAGGTTCATAGCTATGTCTGGCAGTGGTCTGCAGACAGGATGGGCATAAAAAAGGGTGTGGTGTCTTCCCATTGGTTGTAGCTGAATGATGGTATTTCATCTGTGAGATACCCACCAGCTACATTCAGCCAGAGATTCTGCATCTGTCAAGGTAATGCAGCCCAGTGGGTGAGCATAACCTGCGTCCACCTGCGCCGCTGGCATCGACTACTCTCACATCATCAGCACTATTCATGAAAGGAACACGTTGTCACCTGGCGACCGGAGTACAAATTGACGGAGCGGACTCCGTTGGTGACTTAACAGCCGTGTGCGGCAATGATGCAAACCTGGCTGCGGGCCATCCTCAGGGCAATGTGACACACGTGCCTTTTAGGGCTCACGTGTTGAACCGAATTCGCCAGCAATTTTTAAAACACCATCACGGCCTACATGGCCTTGTGCAGTGGGCACGCTCGCTATGTGCTCACTTCCATCGTGCGCACACAGCAGCTCAACAACTTTCATCACTCCGGAAGTCTTAGGGTCTGGCAGTTAAACGCCGTAAATGCGATGTTTCGACACGCGGGAATTGGAATCTGCACATGTTGCAGCGTGTGTGGCAGCACCGCAGAGCCCTGCTGAAATACGGTAAGACATATAGCCTGGGATAACTTGATCCAGAGGTGGTGCAGATCACGCTGCTGGAGTGGTGTCAGATCAAGGACCTATGCACCCTGCTACACAGTTTTGAAATGTCGACGAAGATGTTTAGCACTGGCAATGTCATTCTCAGCGTGACAATTCTGGTCATCTACATGATGGAGCACACTGTAATTATTATTCTGAGTCAGGTGTTGGGACAAGAGGAAGGGGAGGAAGTACAGGAGGAGTCATATGCGGAAGGGATAACAAGATCTACGAGGTCCAGATGGTCAGCGGCACCTATGCGGCATTCATGGTGAGGGAGAGGGATTAACAAGGGCGCATAGTATCAGCAAAAAGTGTTGATGAAAGTGCAGGAGCCCATGAAGAAATGGAGGACGAACTGGCGATGGGCATGGAAGACTCAGCAGATGAGTGAGAGCTTGCTCACATTTCGGTTGTGCGAGGTTGTGGGTAGAGGGCAGAGGAAGGATGCACGATTCTCACCTCTCTGCCACCAACACACCAAGGACTTGGTCCTCCTGGATGCACAAGACACATGAGCGCCTTCTTGCTGCACTACCTACATGACCCTCGGATTGTATGAATTTGAACTAATCCTGAATACTGGGTTGCCACACTGTTAGATCCCCGGTACAAGACAAAATTTGGCGAACTAATTCCTGCCATAGAAATAGACGCACGTATACAGGAGTATCTGCAGAATGTGGTACGCAATCTTAGATCTACTTGTCCACTAAACACCAGTGCTGCACAGAGTGAATCTCAACGCTTTGTCATGGATAGGAGGAAATGGTCTTTTACTTGTCCACATCGGAGGGACCGAGGGATGGCTGCTGTGCTGAGATGGCGTTGAGTACGGTGTCCCTGCACAGTTGCACTTTTGGTCATATCCCAAAATGAGTTGAAAAAGGACAGATGCTGTTGGAAAGGGGAACAGGTGTGTTGGAAAGGGGAAAAAAGTTTTGGTCCGTGGATTTGGTGGTTAAGCAACTGTAACATTTGCTGAAGAAACAACATCTGTTACAGTGGGACTGGCAGATTTGGATAAAGTGGTATATAATCTGTGACCGCTATATAACGAAAATTATTAAGAAAAGAAAGAGAAAGGTATATATCCCCATCAGCAGTCAGTGTCCACCGTGCTCCCAGTTGGAAAAGGAGAGGTTGGCAACTTGAAGGTTTGGTGGAGGATACAGAGCTGTGTGGCTATGAAACTAATAGTAGCCTGAACCGAGTTAGACGCCATTCGGATCTGGAGACTGTGAGCCCTGTTAGCGTCACAGGGTCCACATGCCCACCCAGCCCAGGAACTCCCTGTTAACAACACAGGGGCCATTGAGTACGCTGACCGTGTGCGTAGGGGCCACACCTGTGGACAGCAGGCGCATCAGCAGCAGCAGGCCTGTTAATGCCACTGGGCTGCACAAGCAGGACTGTTAGGACAGGAGCTGGTCTTAACCGTTCTGCGTTACCAACTGTGGTGGTGGCCTGCATCCACCACCCGATCCCTGCCTACCTCTGGCCTAAAGCCGCAATGGGTTCAACACATGGAGGTGTGCTCTTTCGGAGCATAATAGAAGACTGCGCACCTCCTTGTTGGCTCCAGCCCCTTTTATAACCTGGGTCCGCCCCAAACCAGGGTGAACCACAATGCACCTCCTGGAGACAAAAGTAGAGTGACACGTCATGAGTGGCATAACTAGCGTCCTATTTGGAAACGCAACTTCAATGATGACCTCATGGCTGCCATGACCCAAACACCTCACCAGTCATCGTCTGAGCATCAATAATGCGGTGACAAGTCATAGGTGTGGGCCTCTGCAAGCCATTTGGGAGGACACCTGATGCCCTGTGGTCTATATGGGACCCCCACATCAGGGCCAGGGCCAAAGAGTTCATTACCGGACCTAGTCTCTGATGCAGGAAGTGCCTGAGCATGCTCAGTAGCATGAAATACAGTCTCTGAAAAAAGACTATCAGCTTTAGCATGGTGTCTATGCCCAAAACAGGACTTAGACCCGGCACGGAATGCAAGCACCTGTGCAAAGAGGCTTTTCACACTTAGTGTGGGAGCATGCGCTGTATCCCGAAATGAAAACTTAGCGTCAGGAATGGCACAGTCAGGCTGAGCATACTCACTAGGCGAAACACTGTAATTATGCTGCAGCTGGGGTACATCGGCACACGCATGCGCACTAGCTGCCTCTCCACACTTAGACGTGGAGGGGAAATTTGTCTTGGAGATGCTGTCTATGAACAGAAGGAAAAGCTAAAGGAAGCCTGACTTTCTATCCCTCCGAATTATGAAATGCAGCAATGAATTCCATGAGTTTGCTATAACATTAGCGTAGCAAAATGTGCATGAGGGTGGGATGTAGAGGTGCTAGAAATAGCTTGTCACCAGTGGGGCACTAATGGAATACAACAGCCAGTTCTATGATGCCACAAAATGGCAGTATTTTGTGCTATCATTATAGCTTATTAAAAACAGAGCACGAGGTTGTCATGCAGAGGTGCTGCACATAGATTTGCAGTAGTGTGAATTGACAAAAGTACAATAGCCACGTTTAGGATACAACTAGGTACAGTGAGTGTTTGCTAGTAAAATTGCTTAGTTTAAAAAAGTTGTAGTGTGCAATGCAGGCAGACGTGCTATGCAAATGTCTTTGCACTAGTGGGACTATAGCAAAGTCCAATAGCCACGTATAGGATGCCACTAGGTACACTGAGTGTGTGCTAGTATAATGGCTTCGTTATAATTTGTTGGAGTGTGCAACGCAGGCAGATGCGCTCTGCAAATGTCTTGGCACTAGTGGGACTATAGCAAAGTCCAATAGCCACGTATAGGATGCCACTAGGTACACTGTGTGTTTGCTAGTATAATGGATGAGTTTAAAAAAGATAGAGTGTGCAATGCAGGCAGACGTGCTGCAAATAACGTTCCAATACTGTGAATTGACAAAAGTACAATAGCCACGTTTAGGATACAACTAGGTACAGTGAGTGTTTGCTAGTATAATGGCTTCGTTATAATTAGTTGGAGTGTGCAACGCAGGCAGATGCGCTCTGCAAATGTCTTGGCACTAGTGGGACTATAGCAAAGTCCAATAGCCACGTATAGGATGCCACTAGGTACACTGACTGTTTGGTAGTATAATGGCTGAGTTTAAAAAAGTTAGAGTGTGCAATGCAGGCAGACGTGCTGCAAATAACGTTCCAATACTGTGAATTGACAAAAGTACAATAGCCACGTTTAGGATGCCACTAGGTACACTGACTGTTTGCTAGTATAATGGCTGAGTTTAAAAAAGTTAGAGTGTGCAATGCAGGCAGACGTGCTGCAAATAACGTTCCAATACTGTGAATTGACAAAAGTACAATAGCCACGTTTAGGATGCCACTAGGTACACTGACTGTTTGCTAGTATAATGGCTGAGTTTAAAAAAGTTAGAGTGTGCAATGCAGGCAGACGTGCTGCAAATAACGTTCCAATACTGTGAATTGACAAAAGTACAATAGCCACGTATAGGATGCCACTAGGTACACTGAATGTTTGCTAGTATAATGGCTGAGTTTAAAAAGTTAGAGTGTGCAATGCAGGCAGACGTGCTGCAAATAACGTTCCAATACTGTGAATTGACAAAAGTACAATAGCCACGTTTAGGATGCCACTAGGTACACTGACTGTTTGCTAGTATAATGGCTGAGTTTAAAAAAGTTAGAGTGTGCAATGCAGGCAGACGTGCTGCAAATAACGTTCCAATACTGTGAATTGACAAAAGTACAATAGCCACGTTTAGGATACAACTAGGTACAGTGAGTGTTTGCTAGTATAATGGCTTCGTTATAATTAGTTGGAGTGTGCAACGCAGGCAGATGCGCTCTGCAAATGTCTTGGCACTAGTGGGACTATAGCAAAGTCCAATAGCCACGTATAGGATGCCACTAGGTACACTGACTGTTTGGTAGTATAATGGCTGAGTTTAAAAAAGTTAGAGTGTGCAATGCAGGTAGACGTGCTGCAAATAACGTTCCAATACTGTGAATTGACAAAAGTACAATAGCCACGTTTAGGATGCCACTAGGTACACTGACTGTTTGCTAGTATAATGGCTGAGTTTAAAAAAGTTAGAGTGTGCAATGCAGGCAGACGTGCTGCAAATAACGTTCCAATACTGTGAATTGACAAAAGTACAATAGCCACGTTTAGGATGCCACTAGGTACACTGACTGTTTGCTAGTATAATGGCTGAGTTTAAAAAAGTTAGAGTGTGCAATGCAGGCAGACGTGCTGCAAATAACGTTCCAATACTGTGAATTGACAAAAGTACAATAGCCACGTATAGGATGCCACTAGGTACACTGAATGTTTGCTAGTATAATGGCTGAGTTTAAAAAAGTTAGAGTGTGCAATGCAGGCAGACGTGCTGCAAATAACGTTCCAATACTGTGAATTGACAAAAGTACAATAGCCACGTTTAGGATGCCACTAGGTACACTGACTGTTTGCTAGTATAATGGCTGAGTTTAAAAAAGTTAGAGTGTGCAATGCAGGCAGACGTGCTGCAAATAACGTTCCAATACTGTGAATTGAGAAAAGTACAATAGCCACGTTTAGGATGCCACTAGGTACACTGACTGTTTGGTAGTATAATGGCTGAGTTTAAAAAAGTTAGAGTGTGCAATGCAGGCAGACGTGCTGCAAATAACGTTCCAATACTGTGAATTGACAAAAGTACAATAGCCACGTTTAGGATGCCACTAGGTACACTGACTGTTTGGTAGTATAATGGCTGAGTTTAAAAAAGTTAGAGTGTGCAATGCAGGCAGACGTGCTGCAAATAACGTTCCAATACTGTGAATTGACAAAAGTACAATAGCCACGTTTAGGATACAACTAGGTACAGTGAGTGTTTGCTAGTATAATGGCTGAGTTTAAAAAAGTTAGAGTGTGCAATGCAGGCAGACGTGCTGCAAATAACGTTCCAATACTGTGAATTGACAAAAGTACAATAGCCACGTTTAGGATACAACTAGGTACAGTGAGTGTTTGCTAGTATAATGGCTGAGTTTAAAAAAGTTAGAGTGTGCAATGCAGGCAGACGTGCTGCAAATAACGTTCCAATACTGTGAATTGACAAAAGTACAATAGCCACGTTTAGGATGCCACTAGGTACACTGACTGTTTGCTAGTATAATGGCTGAGTTTAAAAAAGTTAGAGTGTGCAATGCAGGCAGACGTGCTGCAAATAACGTTCCAATACTGTGAATTGACAAAAGTACAATAGCCACGTTTAGGATGCCACTAGGTACACTGACTGTTTGCTAGTATAATGGCTGAGTTTAAAAAAGTTAGAGTGTGCAATGCAGGCAGACGTGCTGCAAATAACGTTCCAATACTGTGAATTGACAAAAGTACAATAGCCACGTATAGGATGCCACTAGGTACACTGAATGTTTGCTAGTATAATGGCTGAGTTTAAAAAAGTTAGAGTGTGCAATGCAGGCAGACGTGCTGCAAATAACGTTCCAATACTGTGAATTGACAAAAGTACAATAGCCACGTTTAGGATGCCACTAGGTACACTGACTGTTTGCTAGTATAATGGCTGAGTTTAAATAAGTTAGAGTGTGCAATGCAGGCAGACGTGCTGCAAATAACGTTCCAATACTGTGAATTGACAAAAGTACAATAGCCACGTTTAGGATACAACTAGGTACAGTGAGTGTTTGCTAGTATAATGGCTTCGTTATAATTAGTTGGAGTGTGCAACGCAGGCAGATGCGCTCTGCAAATGTCTTGGCACTAGTGGGACTATAGCAAAGTCCAATAGCCACGTATAGGATGCCACTAGGTACACTGACTGTTTGGTAGTATAATGGCTGAGTTTAAAAAAGTTAGAGTGTGCAATGCAGGCAGACGTGCTGCAAATAACGTTCCAATACTGTGAATTGACAAAAGTACAATAGCCACGTTTAGGATGCCACTAGGTACACTGACTGTTTGCTAGTATAATGGCTGAGTTTAAAAAAGTTAGAGTGTGCAATGCAGGCAGACGTGCTGCAAATAACGTTCCAATACTGTGAATTGACAAAAGTACAATAGCCACGTTTAGGATGCCACTAGGTACACTGACTGTTTGCTAGTATAATGGCTGAGTTTAAAAAAGTTAGAGTGTGCAATGCAGGCAGACGTGCTGCAAATAACGTTCCAATACTGTGAATTGACAAAAGTACAATAGCCACGTATAGGATGCCACTAGGTACACTGAATGTTTGCTAGTATAATGGCTGAGTTTAAAAAAGTTAGAGTGTGCAATGCAGGCAGACGTGCTGCAAATAACGTTCCAATACTGTGAATTGACAAAAGTACAATAGCCACGTTTAGGATGCCACTAGGTACACTGACTGTTTGCTAGTATAATGGCTGAGTTTAAAAAAGTTAGAGTGTGCAATGCAGGCAGACGTGCTGCAAATAACGTTCCAATACTGTGAATTGACAAAAGTACAATAGCCACGTTTAGGATGCCACTAGGTACACTGACTGTTTGGTAGTATAATGGCTGAGTTTAAAAAAGTTAGAGTGTGCAATGCAGGCAGACGTGCTGCAAATAACGTTCCAATACTGTGAATTGACAAAAGTACAATAGCCACGTTTAGGATGCCACTAGGTACACTGACTGTTTGGTAGTATAATGGCTGAGTTTAAAAAAGTTAGAGTGTGCAATGCAGGCAGACGTGCTGCAAATAACGTTCCAATACTGTGAATTGACAAAAGTACAATAGCCACGTTTAGGATACAACTAGGTACAGTGAGTGTTTGCTAGTATAATGGCTGAGTTTAAAAAAGTTAGAGTGTGCAATGCAGGCAGACGTGCTGCAAATAACGTTCCAATACTGTGAATTGACAAAAGTACAATAGCCACGTTTAGGATACAACTAGGTACAGTGAGTGTTTGCTAGTATAATGGCTGAGTTTAAAAAAGTTAGAGTGTGCAATGCAGGCAGACGTGCTGCAAATAACGTTCCAATACTGTGAATTGACAAAAGTACAATAGCCACGTTTAGGATACAACTAGGTACAGTGAGTGTTTGCTAGTATAATGGCTGAGTTTAAAAAAGTTAGAGTGTGCAATGCAGGCAGACGTGCTGCAAATAACGTTCCAATACTGTGAATTGACAAAAGTACAATAGCCACGTTTAGGATACAACTAGGTACAGTGAGTGTTTGCTAGTATAATGGCTGAGTTTAAAAAAGTTAGAGTGTGCAATGCAGGCAGACGTGCTGCAAATAACGTTCCAATACTGTGAATTGACAAAAGTACAATAGCCACGTTTAGGATGCCACTAGGTACACTGACTGTTTGCTAGTATAATGGCTGAGTTTAAAAAAGTTAGAGTGTGCAATGCAGGCAGACGTGCTGCAAATAACGTTCCAATACTGTGAATTGACAAAAGTACAATAGCCACGTTTAGGATGCCACTAGGTACACTGACTGTTTGCTAGTATAATGGCTGAGTTTAAAAAAGTTAGAGTGTGCAATGCAGGCAGACGTGCTGCAAATAACGTTCCAATACTGTGAATTGACAAAAGTACAATAGCCACGTTTAGGATGCCACTAGGTACACTGACTGTTTGCTAGTATAATGGCTGAGTTTAAAAAACTTGGAGTGTGCAATGCAGGCAGATGTGCTCTGCAAATGTCTTGGCACTAGTGGGACTATAGCAAAGTCCAATAGCCACGTATAGGATGCCACTAGGTACACTGAGTGTGTGCTAGTATAATGGCTTCGTTATAATTAGTTGGAGTGTGCAACGCAGGCAGATGCGCTCTGCAAATGTCTTGGCACTAGTGGGACTATAGCAAAGTCCAATAGCCACGTATAGGATGCCACTAGGTACACTGAGTGTTTGCTAGTATAATGGCTTCGTTATAATTAGTTGGAGTGTGCAACGCAGGCAGATGCGCTCTGCAAATGTCTTGGCCCTAGTGGGACTATAGCAAAGTCCAATAGCCACGTATAGGATGCCACTAGGTACACTGAGTGTTTGCTAGTATAATGGCTTAGTTATAATGAGTTGGAGTGTGCAACGCAGGCAGATGCGCTCTGCAAATGTCTTGGCACTAGTGGGACTATAGCAAAGTCCAATAGCCACGTATAGGATGCCACTAGGTACACTGAGTGTTTGCTAGTATAATGGCTTAGTTATAATGAGTTGGAGTGTGCAACGCAGGCAGATGCGCTCTGCAAATGTCTTGGCACTAGTGGGACTATAGCAAAGTTCAATAGCCACGTATAGGATGCCACTAGGTACACTGAGTGTTTGCTAGTATAATGGCTTCGTTATAATTTGTTGGAGTGTGCAACGCAGGCAGATGCGCTCTGCAAATGTCTTGGCACTAGTGGGACTATAGCAAAGTCCAATAGCCACGTATAGGATGCCACTAGGTACACTGAGTGTTTGCTAGTATAATGGCTTCGTTATAATTAGTTGGAGTGTGCAACGCAGGCAGATGCGCTCTGCAAATGTCTTGGCACTAGTGGGACTATAGCAAAGTCCAATAGCCACGTATAGGATGCCACTAGGTACACTGAGTGTTTGCTAGTATAATGGCTTCGTTATAATTAGTTGGAGTGTGCAACGCAGGCAGATGCGCTCTGCAAATGTCTTGGCCCTAGTGGGACTATAGCAAAGTCCAATAGCCACGTATAGGATGCCACTAGGTACACTGAGTGTTTGCTAGTATAATGGCTTAGTTATAATGAGTTGGAGTGTGCAACGCAGGCAGATGCGCTCTGCAAATGTCTTGGCACTAGTGGGACTATAGCAAAGTCCAATAGCCACGTATAGGATGCCACTAGGTACACTGAGTGTTTGCTAGTATAATGGCTTAGTTATAATGAGTTGGAGTGTGCAACGCAGGCAGATGCGCTCTGCAAATGTCTTGGCACTAGTGGGACTATAGCAAAGTCCAATAGCCACGT
The DNA here is from genome assembly GCF_048569485.1 of Anomaloglossus baeobatrachus. Taxonomy (NCBI): domain Eukaryota; kingdom Metazoa; phylum Chordata; class Amphibia; order Anura; family Aromobatidae; genus Anomaloglossus; species Anomaloglossus baeobatrachus. Next base: position 498,217,912 of record NC_134355.1, on the reverse strand, counting down.
ATAGGATGCCACTAGGTACACTGAGTGTTTGCTAGTATAATGGCTTCGTTATAATTTGTTGGAGTGTGCAACGCAGGCAGATGCGCTCTGCAAATGTCTTGGCACTAGTGGGACTATAGCAAAGTCCAATAGCCACGTATAGGATGCCACTAGGTACACTGAGTGTTTGCTAGTATAATGGCTTCGTTATAATTAGTTGGAGTGTGCAACGCAGGCAGATGCGCTCTGCAAATGTCTTGGCACTAGTGGGACTATAGCAAAGTCCAATAGCCACGTATAGGATGCCACTAGGTACACTGAGTGTTTGCTAGTATAATGGCTTCGTTATAATTAGTTGGAGTGTGCAACGCAGGCAGATGCGCTCTGCAAATGTCTTGGCACTAGTGGGACTATAGCAAAGTCCAATAGCCACGTATAGGATGCCACTAGGTACACTGAGTGTTTGCTAGTATAATGGCTGAGTTTAAAAAACTTGGAGTGTGCAATGCAGGCAGATGTGCTCTGCTAATGTCTTTGCACTAGTGGGACTATAGCAAAGTCCAATAGCCACGTATAGGATGCCACTAGGTACACTGAGTGTGTGCTAGTATAATGGCTTAGTTATAATTCGTTGGAGTGTGCAACGCAGGCAGACGTGCTGCAAATGTCTTGGCACTAGTGGGACTATAGCAAAGTCCAATAGCCACGTATAGGATGCCACTAGGTACACTGAGTGTTTGCTAGTATAATGGCTTCGTTATAATTTGTTGGAGTGTGCAACGCAGGCAGATGCGCTCTGCAAATGTCTTGGCCCTAGTGGGACTATAGCAAAGTCCAATAGCCACGTATAGGATGCCACTAGGTACACTGAGTGTTTGCTAGTATAATGGCTGAGTTTAAAAAACTTGGAGTGTGCAATGCAGGCAGATGTGCTCTGCTAATGTCTTTGCACTAGTGGGACTATAGCAAAGTCCAATAGCCACGTATAGGATGCCACTAGGTACACTGAGTGTTTGCTAGTAAAATTGCTTAGTTTAAAAAACTTGGAGTGTGCAATGCAGGCAGATGTGCTCTGCAAATGTCTTTGCACTAGTGGGACTATAGCAAAGTCCAATAGCCACAGATAGGATGCCACTAGGTACACTGAGTGTTTGCTAGTATAATGGCTTACTTAGAATGAGTTGGAGTGTGCAGAGGACAAGAGGGTACAGTGGCAGGATTGTGGTGCTCTGGGTAGAGGAATGGAAGCCTGCCTTTCTATTCCCTCCTAATGGTGAAATGCAGGGAGGAAATCCCTGACCTGGGCTACACAGACGCTGTTGCTGTTTGCAGGACCTGTCACCTATGGCTCTCTGACCCTGCCGGTACGAGCCCTTAAAAGGACTGCTAGAATGTGCTCTCCCTAAGCTGTCTAACGCTGTGTATGCAGCGCATACAGCTGTATCGGCGATAGGACAAAGGACGGAACTGCGACAGTGATGTCTGACACCAAAGACGCAGAAGGCAGATAATGGCGATCGTGAAGAAAATGTCCGGTTTTATAATGCAGGGACATGTGACATGCAGATCCTATCACACATGCCGTTGCTTCTCTGCCTCAAAGTCCACTTAGGTGTGTGTGTGTCTGTGATTGGCTGACATGCTGGCCAGCCCCACAAGACGCGCGCTTAGGGAAGGAAGACAAGAAAAAAAAAAAAAAAAATGGCGATCGCCATTATAGAAACAGCAGTGATCTGAAGGCGCTGTTCACGCACACTATACACTGAAATGTGATAATAGTTTGATTCACAGAGTGACTTACACTATTACAGCAGAAACCAAGCTAAGATTTAGCTGTTTTTTGGCTGCTAGAACCGTTCTCGAACGTTTCTAGAACTATCGAGCTTTTGCAAAAAGCTCGAGTTCTAGTTCGATCTAGAACATGCCCCAAAATCACTCGAGCCTAGAACTGGAGAACCACGAACCACGAACCGCGCTCAACTCTAGTGTCTAGGTTAGTTAAGAACGCTCCATTGCTAATTCTAGTGGTGTTCATGCAGTTAGTGGACTGCAGCCAGCTAAGTTTCTAACTACTCTTGGGCATTATCTTCCATCATTTTTTATGTTTTTTTTGCAAGATCTCTTGCGGTCTACTGACCATACCAATGCCCACTCCAATGACAACAGTGACAAATCCAAATTTCAAAAAGAAGGCAGGACCTATTGTAGACATACAGGAGGCAAGCAGAGGGGCAGAGGACCAGAAAAAAACCCTATGTAAGTCTGTCCCCAGTGCACAGATCTGTTGTAAGTTTAATCAGTATAACAGCACCATTATGGCCATGCATTTACTTTATAGTGCACAATCTTGCTGACAGGTTCTCTTAAATGTTACTAGAGAAGGTACTTTAATTATAAGCAGGATATAGACAGAGACTTAGATGCCTTAGTTATATTTAGTAGCAATAGCCATAAAACACAAATTTACAGGGTCCATTATTCTTTTTTGACTTGTTCCAAAAGAATGTTTAAATCCCATCAGTTGAATAATCTACTGTAATGTGACTAAACATAGTTCTTTTCCTGTTGATGGATGGTTATGGCCTTTTAAATCTAGAAATATTATTTTCCCAAGGCTTTGAATGATCCTAAGCATGCTCATGGCATTCCACTGTCTTGCCAGCATGATTTATGAATCATATGTCTTAAGAGTGCTACATTTTTTTAAAAAACCTATTTCATTATAAAATGCAGTCAAACAATGAAGAACTCTATCTGGTCTTTGTAAAGAAATTCTTTTTTTTAGTCAAAAGCATTTCTCATTTTCACTCTAATTCATTGATGGTAATGTCAACCTCTAATTTTTTTGTTCTGTAGTTTTAAGTCGACTGGATATTTCCCCAAATGCACTGGTGTTATAAAATAAGTAACAGCAAATAGAATTATTTTTTTGTCACAACATTACTTAAGAATAATATGATATCCAGCATATTGTTATAGAACACACAACAGAGACCAATTAAACTATATCTAATTAGATAAATCAGAAACTAGATCTGAAATCCATCAATGTATATTATACTTAGAAGAGCAATTTTAACCAAATGAAAAAGGCACACATTGTGATTAGGGATGATCGAATACCTCAAATATTCGGCTTTGCGAATATCCAACGAATAGGTTGCCGCTAAGCGAATATTCCATATGCAATGTAAGTCTATGGGAAGCCTGAATAGTTCCGAATAGTTGTTATTCGGGTTTCCCATAGACTTACATTGCGTATTGAATATTCGCGAATACTCAAATTGCGGCGACTTATTCGGCAAATATTCGCGAAGCCGAATATTTGAAGTATTCGATTATCCCTAATTGTGATGTTACAATTGTTTGTAAAAAATGGCTGAGCATAAGTACAAGTCCTGGAAGTGAAATATGGACCCCACAAAATCCTGATCTCATCATCCAGTCTGTCTGGAATTACAGGAAGAGATTTGTGTCTGCAAATTTACAGTGCGGTAAAAAAGTACTCTTACCCTGTAAACTTTCCTACATTTTTTCATGTTACACTCAAAAACTTAAATGTAAAAATTCTGACATTCATTTGTATTCAGCCCCCTGAGTCAATAATGTGTAAAGGTGGCTTTACACACTGCAACATCGCAAACAACATCGCTGTAACGTCACCGGTTTTGTGATGTTATAGCGACCTCCCCAGCGACATTGCAGTGTGTGAAACACATCAGCGACCTGGCCTCTGCTGTGAAGTTGTGATCGCTACAAATCGTTCAGGACCATTCTTTGGTCCTTTGTTTCCCGCTGTGCAGCAAAGTTTTAGTGTGTAAAGGGGACTTTACAGCGACTTCGTTAGCGACTTCCCTTTCAAAAAGCTGCTTTACAATGTCCCCAATGACTAGCTAGGTCGTTCTGCAGGTCCGGATCGCTGTTGCGTCGTTGGCCAGGTTTGCCTGTTTGACAGCTCACCAGAGACTTTCTAGCGATCCCGGCCAGGTTGGGATCGCTGGTGGGATCGCTAGAAAGTTTCAGTGTGTAAAGGGGCCTTAAGATCACCTTTTGCTGCAATTAATGCTGCAAGTCTTTTGAGGTATATCTCTAATAGGCTTTGCTTATCTAGATGCTAAAACAGTTGTCCTATCTTCTTTTCAAATTAGCTCTAGCTCAGTGAGATTGTATGGAGAGCGTCTGTGTACAGAAATGTTAAATTCTTGCCACATATTTTCAGTGGGATCTAGATATGGACTTTCACCGAACCATTCAAAAACTTGAATATGCTTTGATCTAAATAATGGAATTGTAGTACTGGCAATATGTTTGGAATTATTGTCCTGGAAAGGGAACCTATGCCCCAGTCCTAAGTCTATTGCATCCTCATAACAGGTTTTCCTCCAGGATTGCCCTGTTTAGAGCTCCATTTATATTTCCATCAACTCTGATTAGCTTTACAGTCTCTGCTGAAGAAAAACATCCCCACGAAATGGTGCTGTCACCTCTATATTTGACAGTGGGCAAGATATTTTCAGGGTGATGCACAATGTACGTTTTCTGCCCCACATAAAATTTGCATATCAATCCAGACACTGATTTCACAGTTATGATGGCACAGACTGGCCATGTAAAGGTTTTGCTTGACTGTCTTTGAACGGGCTAAATGTGCATATAAATACTTTGGAGTGTGAAATCTTTCTAATAGATTTAATGGGGTATTCTCAAGTTGTTTCTTGGTGATCTCAGAGCTATGGGGTCTTCTAGCACCTTCAGCTATCAGTTTATTTGTTCTGACGTGTACACTGCAATCAAAATAACAATTGATTTGAGCAGTTAAACAAGTACAGGACTCAGGATAGCGAGAACCAGGCTTAGGAGAACTTGCTCCTGGAGAAGTTAGTGCTGTGTTCTGGTGATTTTGCAAGATTTATAACATCAGCTTGTCAGGAACTGAAAGGGAGGCGAGGGATGTGAGTAGCTAACTTTTTTAAGCAATTATTTGACTAGATAGAGGTGGCTGATATGTTAGTAGTTAAACCCCCCTCTTAGATTGTAACTGCTGTGCACACCCGGCATTGTTATGGGCTGGTAAATAAAAAATGTAAAAACTCATGAATTGCTATGCAGTGAGCCTCTGGAACTCTCTTCCTGAGGAAGTGGTGATGGCCAACTCACTGAATGAATTTAAGAGAGGAATGGATGCTTTTCTTGATAGCAAAAGTATAGAAGGTTATAAATAGCATAATCTTACAGGTAGATAGAAGAGCGACCAAGATTATTAGAGGAATGGGTGGGCTGCAACACCAAGACAGGTTATTAAACTTGGGGTTATTTAGTTTGGAAAAACAAAGACTTAGGGGGGGATCTAATCACAATGTATAAATATATGAGGGGACAGTACAAAGACCTTTCCAAAGATCTCTTTACACCTAGGCCTGCGACTGGAACATGGGAGCATCCTCTACGTCTTGAGGAAAGAAGGTTTAATCATAACCACAGACAAGGATTCTTTACTGTACGAGCAGTGAGACTATGGAACTCTCTGCCGCATGATGTTGTAATGAGTGATTCACTGCTAACATTTAAGCAGAGCCTGGATGCCTTTCTTAAAAAATGTAATATTACCAGTTATGTATATTAGATTTTATGACAGGGTGTTGATCCAGGGAACTAGTCTGATTGCCGTATGTGGAGTTAGGAAGGAATTTTTTTCCCCATTGGAGTTTATTTGACACATTGGGGTTTTTTTGCCTTCCTCTGGATCAACATGTTAGGCTACGGGTTGAACGAGATGGACTTAGAGTCTCCCTTCAACCTTAAAAACTATGAGAACTATGCATATAATTAGAGATGCCTGGATCTGATGATATTTAAATTCACAGATTACAAGTATGCTAACAGGAAATTTTGTATGAAGAAAATTCATTCTCCAAAATTTGAATATCACTTATTGTTCCCTGGCATTGGGTGAGAACCCTGGGCATAATGGATGTAAGATATAGAAAAAAAAACAAACAATAGAGTATCTAATATTCACATCACAGCTCACCTCTACTGCTTGCTCTGTTTGATACCATTCTTTGCCCATCTTCTTACCACTCCTGATGCTGCTTATTCACACTAGGCCAGGATGATTGAAAATTGGTCAGGGGCAATGCACATGTGACCCAAACTCCTGGTATGGACTGTACACCATAAGGTCACAGTGCAATTCATAAAGTCATGGCATTGCCATGTCCTTAGAACACGCAGGCACAACTGGACCCAGGAAATAACGACCTAGCGTGAAGATGCAGTGCACAGAGGTGGTAAGAAGACATGCCTTAACCGCATGGGGGAGAGCAAGTAATTCAGTACCTGGAGCAGTAAGGAATTGTTTTTTTTCTACTTTTTGCTGGTTTTTCACAGTTCAACAAAATGGTGGCCTGCTGAATTTATGCTACAAAAGTTTTGAAAAGTAAAAATTCTGTACAATACTGATTATTGTAATATTTGATTAAAATTCAATTTAAAATTAATAAATTTGCCACACTAAATTTTATTTAATTAGTATACTTTAGAAAAATCTGACTACAAGATTAAAAACATTGGTGCAGCAAATTTTGTAAAAAACAAAATTTGTGTCAGTTTCAAATTTTTTTACCACAACTGGAAATTAGAGATGGGCAAACAGTGACTATTCATGTTTGAAAAAGGCTTAACAAATGCCAAATACCGTTCCAGTACTCCTCACATCAAGTAAAAAAGCTTTTTTTCCCCCAGTGACTTGCATTAGGTCTGTTATTCACGACAAATACCGGAATAGTACTTCATGCTTTTTAGGAATAATCTGAACATCAAATAATTAATATTCACCAGAGATGAGCGAACCTCTAGAGGCTCGGATTCGGTTTGGTTAGTCGAATGGAGGCAGCGTTCGAGTTCGGTTCGGCGAACCGTTCGGCGAACCTCTCGGACCCCATTGAAAACAAAGGGAGGCAATCACAAACACATAAAAACACATAGAAAACACCTTCAAAGGTGTCAAAAAGTGGACAAACAACTCACAAGACAACACAAACACATGGGAAAGTGATAAGGACAAATACTCATGCGAAAACAAAACAGCTGGACGAGGAACAAGAGGAGGAGACACAGATATAGGCATCTCATGCCCTTCTAAAATCATGTAAAACACAGCAAAGGGATTCCAAGCAGAGTCTCCCTTTTTTCCCAAAATTGGGCCCCACAGACACCACTTCAGTGGCATCACTTGTGCCCTAGCTGCAAACTGGACAGGTTGATTTGCATCAAGCACATTCCAAATTACGCCAGCCTTAACTGTCCCCAAGGATGACACCGGGGTAGGTAGCAAAGTCCTTGCTGAACCAAGACTTGTTCATCTTGGATCATTTTTAAAACAATGCAAGCAAGCGGACTCCAAGCAAAGTCTCCCTTTTTTTACAAAAATTGGGCCACACAGACACCACTTCAGTGGCATCACTTGTGCCCTAGTTGCAAACTGGGCAAGTTGATTTGCATCAAACACATCCAAAAATTTGCCAGCCTTAACTGTCCCCAGGATAACACCGGGGTAGGTAGCAAAGTCCTTGCTGAACCAAGACTTGTTCATCGTGGCTCATTTTTAAAAACACAGCAAGCGGACTTCAAGCAGAGTCTCCCTTTTTTCCAAAAATTGGGCCAAACACCCCTTCAATGGCATCACTTGTGCCCTAGTTGCAAACTTGACAGGTACATTTGCATCAAGCACATTCCAAATCCACAAGCCTTTACTCTCCCCAGGATGACACAAGGGTAGTAAAGTCTTTGCGGATCCATGACTTGTTCATCTTGATGAACGTTAGTCTGTCCACATTGTCAATGGACAGATGCGTGCGCTTATCTGTCAGCACACAACCAGCAGCACTGAAGACACGCTCAGAGACAACACTGACAACTGGACACGACAAGATCTCCAAGGCGTAAGTGGCGAGCTCAGGCCATTTTTCAAGATTTGAAGCCCAAAATGAGCAAAGCTCCAGTTGCAAAGTCATGGCATCGATGTTCATTTGGAGATACTCCTGTATCATTCTCTCCAGCCGTTGACTATGTGTCAGACTTCTTGTCTCTGGTGGCCTTGCAAAGGATGGTCTAAAAAAATTATGAAACAAGTCAATAAAATTGCTGTTACCAGCACCAGATATGGTGCTGCTTTTACGGTTAGACTGTTGATGACGACACAGTCCCATGTTTGTCAAGTTACAACTGGGATATTCACTGTGTGCACCACTGTTGTTTGGTGAAAAAGCTGAGCATACGTGCGTCCCTTTCTATGGCTGGAATTATGTCACAAAATTTGGACTTGTACCGGGGATCTAATAGTGTGGCAACCCAGTAGTCATCATCACTTCTAATTTTGACAATCTGTGGGTCATGTTGTAGGTAGTGCAGCAAGAAGGCGCTCATGTGTCTTACGCATCCAGGAGGACCAAGTCCTCGCTGTGTTTGTGGTGGCAAGGTGCTAACCGTTTCTTCTTCCTCTGACATCTCCACCCAACCTCGTTCAATAGAAATTTGAACTAGGTCTCCCTCATCTGCTGAGTCTCCCATGTCCAACGAGAGTTCGTCCTCCATTTCTTCATGGTCTCCTGCACCTTCCTCAAAATTTTGGCTGCTACCATGCGCCCTTGTTAATCCCTCTCCCCCACCGTCCCATGCCTGCCGCCTTGGTGATGCTGAACGTCTGGACCTTGTAGATGTTGGTATCCCTTGCGCAGATGAATCCTCCTGTACTTCCTCCCCTTCCTCTTGTCCCACCCCTGACTCCGAATAGTGTTTAGCGTGTGCTCCAGCATGTAAATGACTGGAATTGTCATGCTGATAATGGCATTGTCAACGCTAAACATATTCGTCGCCATGTCGAAACTGTGCAGAAGGGTGCATAGGTCCTTGATCTGAGACCACTCCATCAGCGTGATCTGCCCCACCTCTGCATATCGTTGGCCCAGGCTATATGTCATGACGTATTGCACCAGGGATCGGCGGTGCTGCCACAGTCGCTGTAACATGTGGAGAGTCAAATTCCAGCGTGTCGCCACATCGCATTTCGGGCGATGAACCGGCAGGCCGAATGACTACTGGAGCAATGCAAGTTGGTTAGCTGCGGCGGTTGAACGGCGGAAGTGAGCAGAGAGTGACCGTGCCCTGTGCAGAAGCCCATCTAGGCCGGGATAGTGGGTTAAAAATTGCTGGACAACAAGGTTAAACACGTGAGCTATACAAGGCACTTGTGTCACCTTGCCCCGGCGAAGGGCCACACCCAGGTTTGCAGCATTGTCGCACACGGCCTTCCCTGGCTGCAAGTTGAGTGGAGACAACCATTTACAAAACTCGGACCGCAGAGCTGCCCACAACTCCTCCGCTGTGTGACTCTTATGTCCAAGACATTTCAAGCTAAAGACCGCCTGATGCCGTTAAGCTCTGCTGCCAGCATAGTAAGGAGTTGTGCAGGATTCCTTGTGCGCAGTTGCAACATGGGTGGCCTGACCAGGCAAGCTTGGGTCGGAGGTGGAGGACCCAGACGAAGTTGAGGAGGCAGAAGCAGTGGAGGAACTTTGACATACAGAGGATTGACGCACAAGTCGTGGGGACGGCAAAACTTGTAGAGCAGACCCTTCACCATCTATCACCATAGTTATCCAGTGCCCAGTCAGCGACATGTAGTGTCCCTGTCCATGCTTACTGGTCCAAGTATCGGTGCTGAAATGCACCCGGTCACACACAGAGTTTCTCAAGGAAGCAGTGATGTTGTGTGCGACATGCTGGTGTAGCGCAGGCTCACCTTTCTTGGAGAATTAGTGGCGACTGGGTAGTAATTTGGTAATGGGTAATTTCGGTAGCCAAGAGCTTACAGAGGGATAAAGTCAACCTCTTAGCTTTGTCATGGGTCGCAGGAAATGGCCTTTTATTTGTCCACATCTGAGGGACAGAGATCTGGCTGCTGTGTGTAGACGGTGATGAGTAGTGTGTCCCTGGAAAAATGCAGGTTTGTGAGGAAAGTGCAGGTGGAGACATGATGTTGCCCTCATCCAACTTTGGTGCTATCGATGTCTGAGAGAGCTGTACACCTGCACTTGTTTCCCCTTCCAAACCAACTGATGACCTAACAAGCAAACTGCCTGTTGCGGTTACAGTGGTGGAAGGTGTGCGTAGAAAACCAGGTGTGACAGCTGTCCCCACAGTCATAGAAGATGAAGAGCGCGGATGCACTGGAAGGGGCAGGCGGGAGGTTGGCCAGCTATGCTAGGCCGCATCGCAGCACAGTCAGCTTCCCACTGGGAATTATGCTTGGTATTCATGTGACGATTCCTGGAAGAAGTTGTCAATCTGGTGAGCTTTCTCCCTCTACTAATAGATTCACGACAATTGACTTTACCTAGTGTCCCCTTTCTGGAAGTTTCCCTATAGGTAACATACCAACTTCATTATATTATGCAATATTTTCTTTACCCACATGATATACTATATCTACCTATTGTTGTTCACAGACTTATTATTGCTAATGGTAACAGCAGTACATGTTAAGGTGGCCGTGACAGTGTAAATCTAACCTGTGGTTTACGGATCTGGATCCATAGCAACAATCAGGCTTTCAGCCTCAATACATCCACAAAGGTACCAGTTGTACTTATCACATACATACATATCCCTGCTCCAATTAGATAGACGTATCACTATTTTCAACATAGGATTATTAATCCATTTAATTAACTATGGTATTCATATCAGTTATATTGCAGATATACTACTGCCACCAGTATAAGCACCCTAACCTAACTGGCATTCTTGCGGACTAGCAGTTCCTTACTGGTAATATACCATTCCCATTATATTCCGCCATACCATATTTACCATATGACACACTATGTCCATCTATTGTTGTTCACAGATATATCCATTGCCATAGGCAATAGCAGTACTTATTATGTGGTTTGTACATTAATTATCCAATCCGGAAGTAACGGACCCAGAGCCTTAGTAACCAATAGGCCTTTAGCCTAATTACATCCATGCAGGTATTGACCATACTTAGCCTATATACACATATTCCATTCAGATATCCGCTTCCTTTATATAACATATACACTTCTTTTGTACAGGACACTCTAGTCTACTGAATCACCCCACAGGACTTTTCCAAGGTCTATACCTCCCAGCAGGTATGCACATATATACGACACCCTTTCCCTGTGCTATATAGGCCGTTTGATTTATTCTTCTCCCTTTTCACCACAGGACTAGATTTCATGCTGGATCATATTTGTTTATGACGACTGGTGATTCTTCTTTTTTTCCCTACATTACGGATCTTTGCTCGACATGGGTGAGCCACTTTTCCTCCTAGTAGCATATCACACTGTTACTATGGGACCTTCCCTGTTGCCATATACATTACCAGGCTATTAACATTAGATTTATTGTCAGTAATATGACATATTATATGACATATTTTGTTGTGACCTTTGCCCTCTATGTTATATCTCCTCAAAAAATGTACCATGTTATTCTCATTGGATTGTCACTACTGTATATATTATGTACACCTGCTGATATCTGTTTTTCTGTTTTGTTCACATATAATAATATGACAGTCAGATTGTCCGACCTGATGAAGGCCTAGGGCCGAAACGTCCTGGCGGATTTTCTACTCATGTACAGCACAACATTTTTTCCAATAAAGAAAAAACAGATTAAAACGACTTGAATTTTGTATCTTCCTCATTCTGGGAAACAGCACAGTGTGCCGGAACTCTCTTCATTTTGAACATTATATTTATTTTTTCCAGAGCACCTGCCTAAGGTGATGCTAGGTCTTATCTCTATTTGGCCAGCTATGCTAGGCCGCATCGCAGCACAGTCAGCTTCCAACTGGGAATTATGCTTGGTATTCATGTGACGATTCCTGGAAGAAGTTGTCAATCTGGTGAGCTTTCTCCCTCTACTAATAGATTCACGACAAATTTTACAGATCACATGATTTGGGAGATCCTTTGCAAGGTCAAAATAGGACCAGGCTAGGCAAGGCTTAGAGGACATGTGACCTGCAGAGCCACCCCGACTTGTGCTCAGAGGCAGAGTGGTGGCTGAGGATGCAATTGTAGACGTGCTACCAGTACGCCGACTCTGTCCAGGAAGGCGCAAGTTAACTTCGTCGTCAGTAGCATCCTCCTCCACCGCCTCTGGTGATCTCCTCAAGTGCCTGACTGTGGGTTGACAGTAAGTGGGATCTAGAACTTCATCATCAAGTTTTGTGTTTGCACTTCCCTCGCCAGACCTAGCCTCTTCCTGCCCTGACCAAATATTTAAGTTGTCATCCCAATCTGGTATCTGCGTCTCATCGCCATCAGTATGTTCCTCATTGTCTACACCAACAGGTGTTACAGTTTGTGATTGAGGGTCTACATTATGCTCATAAACTTGGTCATCAGGGCCTGAATCTGAGTCACAAAGCTTCTGGGCATCACTGCAGACGATTTCCTGGTCTTTACTCACTGTAGCTTGGGAGCAGACCTCTGATTCCCAGGCTGTAGTGTGACTGAACAGCCCTGCAGACTCAGCCATCTCTGTTACATCATACTGTGCAGGGCGGGTGGAGACTTGAGAGCTGGGAGAAAGCAAGTGTGATTGGGATGACAACTCAGAGGACTGTTGTTTTTTGATGTGGTAGTTGAGGTGGAGGAGAGGGCACTTGTTGGAGCACTTGAGATCCATTCAAGCATGTTCTTTTTTTGTGCATCATCTACCTTTCTTACAGTTGTTCGGGTCCATAAAAAAGGGAGCACATCGGATTGTCCACGGAAAGTAGTAGACATCTTACTTTTGCTGGAAGATGGTCTATCTTCAGCAGATGTTAATGTAGCTTTGCCACCTTCCCCACGGACACAATTTTTTTTTCCAACACGCCTGTTTCCCTTTCCACCAGCTTCTGTCCTTTTGCCACTCATTTTGTTAGCAACAATATTAGTCACTTAAAATGCGGTAGCAAAAATTGAGAGGTGGTGTAGATTGCAGAGGTTGTCTAGCTTTATTGAAAGCTGAAGAACCAACACTGACTATCCCTGACAGTGCAACTATGGCCCTAAACCTGGCAGCAATGTTTGCTATAAAAATAGCATAGAAAAATGTGCATGAGGGTAGAATTCAGAGGTGCTGGGACTTACTTGGCACCAGTGGTACACTAAATTAGTATGGCAGACACTTTTTGGATGACACTTATGTTCAGCACTGTTTGCTATAAAGCCTGCTTTACACGTTGCAATTTCGCATACGATATCGTATGCGATTTGCAACGCCCCCATCGTATGTGTGGCACGTTCAATTTGTTGAACGTGCCGCACAAACGATTAACCCCCGTCACACATACTTACCTTCCATACGACCTCGATGTGGGCGGCGAACGTCCACTTCCTGGAGTGGGAGGGACGTTCGGCGTTACATCGACATCACGTGGCAGCCAGCCAATAGAAGCGGAGGGGCAGAGCTGAGAGGGACGTAAACATCCTGCCCACCTCCTTCCTTCCTCATTACCGGGTGGGAGCCGCAGGACGTAGGTAAGATCTGTTCATCATTACCGGGGTGTCACACACTGCGATGTGTGCTACCCCGGGTACGATGAATAATCTGACGTACAATTCATGAGGAATGTACGACGTGCGTGCGATGAACGTTTTATCGTTCAATCGCAATCGCACGTAGCAGTTACACACTGCAATGTAACTTACAATTCCGGATGTGCGTCACTTACGATGTGACCCCGCCGACACATTGTAAGATACATTGCAGCGTGTAAAGCGGGCTTAAGAATAGCGCAGCAAAATGTGCATGAGGGTAGAATGCAGAGGTGGTGGGACTTGCTTGGCACAAGTGGGACACTATATTAGTATAGCAGACACTTTGTGGTTGCCACTAATTTTTAGCACTGTTTGCTATAAAAATAGCGTAGCAAAATGTGCATGAGGGTTGAATGCAGAGGTGGTGGGACTTTCTTGGCACAAGTGGGACACAAAATTAGTATAGCAGACACTTTGTGGATGCCACTAATTTTCAGCACTGTTTGCTATAAAAATAGCATAGCAAAATGTGCATGAGGGTTGAATGCAGAGGTGGTGGGACTTGCTTGGCACAAGTGGGACACAAAATTAGTATAGCAGACACTTTTTGGATGCCACTTATGTTCAGCACTGTTAGCTATAAGAATAGCATAGAAAAATGTGCATGAGGGTTGAATGCAGAGGTGGTAGGACTTGCTTGGCAGAAGTGGGACACTAAATTAGTATAGCAGACACTTTGTGGGTGCCACTAAATTTCAGCACTTTTTGCTATAAGAATAGCGTAGCAAAATGTGCATGAGGGTAGAATGCAGAGGTGCTGGAACTTGTTTGGCACCAGTGGGACACTAAATTAGTATAGCAGACACTTTGTGGATGCCACTAATTTTCAGCATTGTTTGCTATAAAACTAGCGTAGCAAACATGTGCATGAGGGTTGAATGCAGAGATGCTGGAAATTGCTTGGCACCAGTGGGACAACAATGGAGTATAGCAGCCACTTTTTGGATTCCACTAAGTTTCAGCACTGTTTGCTATAAAAATAGCGTGGCAAAAGTGGGCAGATGGGTACAGTGGCTGGGTTCTCTGGGTCAGTGGACAATAAAGGAAGCCTCACTTTCTATCCCTCCTAATGGTGAAATGCAGCAAGGAATTCCCTGAGCTTAGGTACACAGACGCTGTTATCTGAAGCTGTATACAGCATTTCCATGGACCTGCCTGTCACCTATGGCTCTGAGCCCCAGGAAATCAGCCCTGAAAAGGGCTGAAATAAACTTCTGTCCCTCATCTGTAGAGCGCTGTGTTTGTAGCGTACACAGCAGGAGCGGCGACAGGAACTGCGTGAGCAGTGACTGTCACCTACACGCAGAAGGCAGATAATGGCACCGTGAGTGAAAATGGCCGTATTTATAATGCAAGGATATGTGATATTCACAGCCTATGACACATGCCCTTGCTTGTCTGGCACAAAAGTCCACTTAGCTGTGTGTGTGTCTGTGATTGGCTGACATGCTGGCCCGCCCCACTGCAAGGCGCGCTTACGTAAAAAAAAAATGGCGATCGCTATTATCCCAGCAGCACTGATCTAAACGCAACCCCCCGCACACTACACGCTGATATTTGATAACAGTGTGAATCACAGAGTGACTCACACTATTACAGTGAAAAGCCAGCTAGTAACTAGCTAGGCTTTTTGCTGATCGAACCGTTCTCGAACGTAACTCGAGCTGTCGAGCTTTTAGAAAAAAGCTTGCGTTCGAGTTCGATCTCCAGCACCCCCAAAATCACTCGAACATGAAATTGGCGAACCTCGAACCTCGAAAATCGCTCAACTCTAGTGATCAGATCTAGAATGAAAGAATTTATGATTAAAAGGGAAGCAGTTATATTGAAAATTTGTTACACAAATAGGATCAAAGTATAGCAGAAGCTTGCAAATTTTTGGCTTGACCACAGATTTTGCACTATTTAAATGATGAAATAGCATTTTTGAGCTGGACCACAGATTTTGCACTACTTAGATGATGAAATATCAATTTTGGGCTGGACAACAGAATTACCAACATTTAAATTATTAAATTGCAATATTTGTCTAGACCACATATTTTTCACTACTTAGATGATCAAATAGCAATTTTGACAAAGACCACAGAATTACAACGTTATATATAATCAAAAAACTCCACAATGAGTCACTATAATATCATACCAGACCTAATAATTCCTCCACCGAGTGTAGGCATATAACCCGTGGAGAGAAACAGTGACCACAGAAATTGAATAAAATTATATTTTATTGAATCAAAGAGATTAAAAACAAGTAACCACAATACATGGGTGATAAAAGACAGGAGAATTCCCAGATTGTGGCAGCAGAAGCAAAATGACAGTGCAAATACAGAAACTATTGCATATTACCATATAACATACATAAAAAAGTGCAGATAGTGCTGTGCAAATGTGCCTAGAAAATAAATTGTATGTTAATGGGAGAGGTATGGGGATGAGCAAGCCGTGTGGAATTATAAGAACCTTTCCTCAAGTGGGATGTATGAGTGGGAAGAGAAAATAAATGGTTAAAAAGTGGCCAAGGGCGATACCTGCTGTTATTCACAGCAAGATTGCTAGGTAAGTATACCTGTGGCCCTTGCAAAAAATGTGTAGAGAGGTATCAGGCCGCCATTGCTCTTAATTTTTAGAAAAACATCAGGATTAGAGATGAGATACCTTTCAAATTTGGCAAGAACCTTGCCTATTCAGATTTGTGTTTGTAAGCCCAAACACTTTTCTCAAAAATTAGCAATGTTGGGCTTTGTTCGGTAACTGTTCTCGGTTGCACTAATGCTTTTTTCCATGTTATTATGACTTTGGCTGTAATAATGGTACTGCATGATGAGTGAAGGGAGGTGTTTGATGAGAGGAGGTGGTGGGGAGAGATCAGATGAGTGGCGGACTGCTTTTTTTTCTTAACTTAATGGGTGGATGTTCAACAGCCAATCAGGGTGCAGGAACCATGCACAATGTTCAGACACAGGGGCTTGTGTCATTGGCTGGTTAGGTCACATGTCCCTCTGCATAAAATAAGCGGCCAATCAGCGTCGGCACCATTTTGAGACTGCTATAGCTTGGGGACAATGCTGCTGAATGTAAATACAGATACATACAAATTTATAATAACTCTGTGCTCCTGGCACAAATCAACATTTCAACATCTAAATCCTGTTTGCAAATTCTGTGGTCGTGCCAGCAATTTTTCTAAATTCTGAGAGTTAAATCATTGGTCCTACAGCCTGCCCAAAATCAAAATTTATGCATGTAAATCCTGATTTCTAATTTTGTGGTCCTGCCAGTGATTTAAATTTTTACATATTAATTCTGATTGCTTAATCTGTGGTCCTGCAGCCTGCCCCAAATCAACATTTTAGCATCTAAATCATGATCGCTAATTCTGTGGTCCTGTCAGCGATTTAAATTTCAGCATCCAAATTTTTGGTCCTGCAGCATGCTCCAAATCAACATTTCAACATCTAAATCCTGATTGCCAATTCTGTGGTCCTGCCATAAATAGACATTTCAGCATAAGTGGAGGAGAAAGAAGGCGAGGAGGTTACGTTGCATTTCAACTTTAAACATTGATCATTAAGAGGTGCATTAGTGAGAGATGTAGGCATGGTGATCTGATGACCCTGTCAAATTCAGGCAACACACAACAAGGATACCAAGCTTAGAGTCTCCACATTTAAAAATAAATTAGAGGCACACACCAGTACATTGGCATCAATTGCCCCAGAGTACAAATAGTGTAATGTTGCAGCATGGATGCAGGGAACAGGGCTTAGGACAAGGCCTGACCCAAAGTTTCTAGCTTAAACATTGATCAGTAAGAGGTGGATTAGTGACAGGTGTAGGCCTAGTGCTTTGAGACCCCTGTCACTACAGGCAAGCACAAGGAGACCCAAGTTGGAGTCTCCATTTTTCAAAAAATTAGGGGCAGACATCACAATAGGTGTCATCAATTGCCCCAGAGTACAAAGAGCATAATGGTGCAGCAGAGATGCATCAGACAGGGCCTGGAACAAGGCTTTGCACAGCATTTCTAGCTTAAACATTGATCAAGAAGAGATGCATGAATGAGAGGTATAGGCCAGATGCTCTGAGACCCCTGCCGCTACAGAAAACACACAATAAGGAGACCCAAATAGGAGTTTCCATTTCCCAATTTGGCCCATCGTGATTAAGGATTTAGCAAAAATAGGAGGAATAAGAGTTGCTTATACATAGAAAAGTTTTCCAGAAGTAACAGCAGTGGACACACTGTTGATTTTTGCACCATTAAGGCACTTATTAGTAACATCATCAGTAGAAGCAACAGCAGCCACAGAAACCACAACAAAGGTGTCATAAACTGAAATAACATATTTCAAGATCAATAGAGATCAATAGAGATGAGCCACCCCCCTAGTGTTCGTCAAACGGCGGGTGTGTTCGGCAAACGTTCAACGAACATTCGACAAACACCTTCGAACCCCTAAATGAAAACAATGTCAGGCAAACAAAAACACATACAAACACATAGAAAACACCTTCTAAGGTATCCAAAAGGTGACAATCAACTCACAAGACACCACATACACATGGGAAAGTGACAAGTACATACACTCATGTGAAAACAAAAGAGCCGGACGAGTAAAAGGAGGAGGAGACACAGATATAGGCATGTCATGCCCTTCTAAAATCATTTAAAACACAGCAAGGGGACTCCAACCAGAGTCTCCCTTTTTTTCTAAAAATTGGGCCACAGACACCACTTAAGTGGCATCAATTGTCCCTCAGTTGCAAAATTGTCATGTTGATTTGCATGAAGCACAATCAAAATCTACAAGCCTTTACTCTCCCCAGGATGGCACAGGGGTAGAAAAGTCCTTGCTGATCAATGACTTGTTCATCTTGCTGAATGATCATCTAAAACATAGTAAGGGGACTCCAACCAGAGTCTCCCTTTTTCCAAAAATTGGGCACAGACACCACTTAAGTGGCATCAATTGTCCCCCAGTTGAAAACTTGACATGTTGATTTGCATGAAGCACAATCAAAATCCACAAGCTTTTACTCTCCCCAGGATGACACAGGGGTAGAAAAGTCCTTGCGGATCCATGACTTTTTCATCTTGATGAACGTTAGTGTGTCCACATTGTCAGTGGACAGACACATGCTGTGAGGTTCTCTGACTTTTTGCCTTGTTTTGTCATTTTGCTTTAATCTGTTTTTTTTCTTCATAGGCCATCTTGCTTCCTGTTCTGTTGCCCTCACTTTTGCCCTCAGTCAATATGGATTCCTCACCTTCTATGTTCCCGCCCTGTTCCCTGCCAATTACCTGCTTAAGCCATCTCAGCTGATGGACCAGTGCTTCCGAATCCTGTTAGCAGCCTGCCTGTAACCTGATCTCCTGAAGTCTTTGGAAGAACTACTTTTCTGCCATCCTCTGTTTTGGATCCCTGGAACTCGTGTCCACACAGGAACCCTTCTGCTCTGCCATGGACGTTTACAAGTACAATAAGGGAGACTGAATTATATTTTGACACTTCTGCTGAACTTTGAGGATCCATTCCTGCTTAATTTGTTCCCAGCCTCTGCACCCTGCAACTTTTTAACCCTTCATGTTTTGTGCACTTACTTGTATGAAGTAATACAAGAACTGTTTAGCAAACCTGTGTCTCTGTGTTTCCCTTGTATCCTTGCACTAGACTCTATACAAACAGTATTTAACACCTTACAAGATTCAGAAGGCAAGAATAGAGTCTGCAGGGTCTGGGGATATGGAAGCCCGTATTAGCAATCTGTGTGAAGGGACAGACACGATTCTTACTGAGATACAGGCTTTAAAGACTAGCTGTGAAAGTGTGCAGGATCGTAATGAACACAATCTGCAGGTTTTTGGACAAACCATTTGTGATTTACGGGCCCGGATTGAGGCCCTAGAGGGGCGACTCCAAGCACCATCTTCACCCCCAGTTTCTGGAATCCCCAAGTTACCACCATTCCACTTTGGCGGTGAATCGGAAAAATTCAGGGGATTTATTAACCAATGCAAACTGTTTTTTGCTGCTCATGCATCACAGTTCCTCAGTGAGCGATTGAGAGTGCTAACAATAATCATGCTGCTCACCAACAAGGCTCTTGCATGGGCTAATCCCCTGATTGAGACTGATGATGATTGTTTGAATAATCTGAATGATTTAATTTCAGCCATGGGTCAGGTGTTTGATAGAGATGAGCGAACCGGTCGCGGTTCGGCCCGAGGTCGGTTCGCCGAACGAAGCTCCCGTTCGAGTTCGGTTCGTCGAACGTTCGACGAACCGAACTCGAACTGCATAGGAAACAATGGCAGGCAATCACAAACACAGAAAAACACCTAGAAAACACCCTCAAAGGTGTCCAAAAGGTGACAAACAACTCACAACACAACACAAACAAATGGGAAAGTGACAAGGACATATACTCATGCGAAAACAAAAGAGCTGGACAAGGAAAAAGAGGAGGACACACAGATATATGAGTATATGCAATCGATGCCATTACTGTGCAACTTGAGCCCTGCTCATTTTAGGCTTCCAATCTGGATAAATTGCCTGAGATTGCCATGTACGCCTTGGGGATCTTGTCGGGTCCTGCAGCCAGCGTTCTCTCGGAACCTGTCTTCAGTGCTGCTGGGGGTCTGCTGGCAGATAAGCACACGTGTCTGTCCACTGACAATGTGGACATGGCTCTCAGAGGACTTTTCTTCCCCTGGGTCAGCCAGGGGACGGGAAAGGCACGCGTATTTTTGAGAGTGCTTCATGCAAAGCATCTTTTTCTTTTTCAAAAGGGGGGTCAACTGATGCCAGTCAAAAGGGGTGTGTGTGGCCCAATTAGTGGCAACGAGGGAGACTGTGGTTGGAGTCCCCTCGCTGTGTTTCTAAAAGAACCAAGATGAACAAGTCATGGCTCTCAGAGGACTTTTCTTCCCCTGGGTCATCCAGGGGACGAGAAAGGCACGCGTATTTTTGAGAGTGCTTCATGCAAAGCATCTTTTTCTTTTTCAAAAGGGGGGTCAACTGATGACAGTCAAGTGGGTGTGTGTGTGTGGCCCAATTAGTGGCAACGAGGGAGACTGTGGTTGGAGTCCCCTCGCTGTGTTTCTAAAAGAACCAAGATGAACAAGTCATGGCTCTCAGAGGACTTTTCTTCCCCTGGGTCATCCAGGGGACGGGAAAGGCACGCGTATTTTTGAGAGTGCTTCATGCAAAGCATCTTTTTCTTTTTCAAAAGGGGGGTTAACTGATGCCAGTCAAGTGGGGTGTGTGTGGCCCAATTAGTGGCAACGAGGGAGACTGTGGTTGGAGTCCCCTCGCTGTGTTTCTAAAAGAACCAAGATGAACAAGTCATGGCTCTCAGAGGACTTTTCTTCCCCTGGGTCATCCAGGGGACGGGAAAGGCACGCGTATTTTTGAGAGTGCTTCATGCAAAGCATCTTTTTCTTTTTCAAAAGGGGGGTCAACTGATGCCAGTCAAGTGGGGTGTGTGTGGCCCAATTAGTGGCAACGAGGGAGACTGTGGTTGGAGTCCCCTCGCTGTGTTTTACATGATTTTCGAAGGGCATGACATGCCTAAGAGGTTGAGTTTCATCATCTGCATTTTGTTGGCAACAGAAAGGCTGCCTTTACACCCTTTTGAGATCGAGGATTTTCAAGACCTTATGCCCATTGCAGTGCCCCAAGAGCCGATGGCCAGTCGTCACTCCTTCTCCAAGAAAGGCGTGCCCGTGCTACCACAGCAGGTCGCACACAACCTCACCGATTCCTTGAGAAGCTCTGTGTGTGACAGGGTGCATTTCACCACAGATACTTGGACTAGTAAGCATGGACAGGAGAGTTACATGTTGCTGACTGGGAACTGGGTAACTATGGTGAGAGATGGAGAAGGGTTTGCTGTACAAGTCTTGCCGTCCACACGACTTGTGTGTCAATCCTTCATCTGTATGTACAAGTTCCTCCACTGCTTCTGCCTCCTCAACCTCGTGTGGGTCCTCCACCTCGGCCCAAACCCTGTGTGGTCAGGCCACCCGCATTGTAACTGTGCCCAAGGAATCCCACACACCTCCTTACTATGCTGGCAGCAGAGCTCAAGGTCATCAGGCGGTCAAATGTTTACTTTGAAATGTAGGGGAAATGTGAGACACCGCTGAGGAATTGTGGACGGTTAGCTCTGGAGAGTGAGACCGAGTTTCTTCAATGGTTGTCTCCACTCAACCAGCAGCCAGGGAAGGTCGGGTGCGAAAATGATGCAAGCCAGTTTGCGACCCTTCTTCAGGGCAATGTGGCACACGTGCCTTGTATGGCTCACGTGTTGAACCTGGTTGTCCAGCAATTTTTAAAACACTATCCCGGCCTACATGGCCTTCTGCAGAGGGCACGGTGTAACATCTGCCTGGATCGACACACTCAGATGGGCTGTAAAGGATAGGCTAGAGGCAAGCCACTCACCAAGCTGGACACCCAGAATCCTGAAACCCTTTAACCCCTATACAGTGATTTGGAATTACACAGGGCCCAATTTGATCAATACCTGTGCAAGGCTGCAGTTCCAGAGAATAGTAGTCATGCAGGGTCAAAAACATTAATTGAGGAAGAGGAACAGAATGGGATGGCCAGGATTTAATCAGAAAACAAGCAGAGGTGAAATGCGGATCGGCCAACGAGGTACATAAACAGCAAGCAGGAAAAGTAGTCAGGTAACAAGCACACAAACTCATAAAACTGAACTGGGGGTAACAGTAACAAAAGGTTCATAGCTTTGTCTGGCAGTGGTCTGCAGACAGGAGGGGCCTAAAAAAGGGTGTGGTGTCTTCCCATTGGTTGTAGCTGAATGAGGGTACTTCATCTGTGAGATAGCCACCACCTACATTCAGCCTGTGGTTCTGTATCTGTCAAGGTAACGCAACCCAGTGGGTGACCATAACCTGCGTCCACCTGCGTCGCAGACATCGACTCCTTTCCCATCATCAGCACTATGCACGAAAGGAAAACGTTGTCACCTGGCGACCGGAGTACAAATTGATTGAGTGGACTACGTTGGTGACTTAACAGCCGTGTGCGGCAATGATGCAAACCTGTCTGCGGCCCTTCGTCAGGGCAATGTGACACACGTGCCTTGTGTGGCTCACGTGTTGAATCTGATTCTCCAGCAATTTTTAAAATACCATCCCGGCCTACATGGCCTTGTGCAGCGGGCACGCTGCTATGTGCTCACTTTCATCCTTCGCACCCAGCAGCTCAAAAACTTTCATCGCTCCTGAAGTCTTAGGGTCTGGCGGTTAAACGCCGGAAATGCGATGTTCCAACACGCAGGAATTGGAATCTGCACATGTTGCAGCGTCTGTGGCAGCACCGCAGAGCCCTGTTGAAATACGGTATGATGTATACCCTGGGCTAACTTGTTCCAGAGGTGGTGCAGATCACGCTGCTGGAGTGGTGTCAGATCAAGGACCTATGCACCCTTCTACACAGTTTACAAATGTCGACGAAGATGTTTAGCACTAGCGATGCCATTCTCAGCATGACAATTCTGGTCATCTACAAGATGGAGCACACTGTAAGCATTATTCGGAGTCAGGTGTTGGTCCAAGAGGAAGGGGAGGAAGTACAGGAGGAGTCATATGCAGAAGGGATAATAAGATGTACAAGGTCCATACGTTGAGCGGCACCTAGGCGGCAGTCATGGTGGGGGATAGAGATTACCAAGGGAGCATAGTATCAGCAAAAATTGTTGAGGATGGTGCAGGAGCCCATGAAGAAATGGAGGACGAACTTGCGATGGGCATGGAAGACTCAGCAGATGAGTGAGAGCTTGCTCACATTTCGGTTGTTCGAGGTTGGGGGGAGAAGGCAGAGGAAGGAGGCACGATTCTCACCTCTCTGCCACCAACAAACCAAGGACTTGGTCCTCCTGGATGCACAAGACACATGAGCGCCTTCTTGCTGCACTACCTACAACATGACCCTCGGATTGTACGAATTCGAAGTAATGCTAACTACTGGGTTGCCACATTGTTAGATCCCCAGTACAAGATAAAATTTGGCGAAATTATTCCAGCCATAGAAAGGGACGCACGTATACAGGAGTATCTGCAGAAGGTGGTATGGATTCTTAGATCTGCTTTTCCAGTAAACACCAGTGCTGCACTGAGTGAATCTCAACGCTTTGTCATGGATAGGAGGAAATGGGCTTTTACTTGTCCACATCTGAGGGACCGAGGGCTGGCTGCTGGGCTGAGATGGCATTGAGTACGGTGTCCCTGCAGAGTTGCACTTTTGGTCATATACCAAATGAGTTGAAAAAGTACAAATGCTGGTGGAAAGGGGAACAGGTGTGTTGGAAAGGGGAAAAAAGTTTTTGTCCGTGGGTTTGGTGGTTAAGCAAAAGTAACATTTGATGAAGAAACACCATCTGTTACGGTCGGACTGGCAGATTTGGATAAGGTGGTATATACTATGTTAGCGGTATATAATGAAAATTAATAAGAAAAGAAAGAGAAAGGTATATATCCCCATCAGCAGTCAATGTCCACCGTGCTCCCAGATGGAAAAGGAGAGGTTGGCAAATGGAAGGTTAGGTGGAGGATACAGATCTGTGTGGCTATGAAACTAATAGTTGCCTGAACCGAGTTAGACGTCACTCGGATCTTGAGACTGGGAGCCCTGTTAGCGTAACAGGGTCAACACGCCCACCCAGCCCAGGAACTCCTTGTTAACATCACAGGGGCCATTGAGTACGCTGACCGTGTGCATTGGGGCCACACTTGTGGACAGCAGGCGCATCAGCAGCAGCAGGCCTGTTAATGCCACTGGGCTGCACAAGCAGGACTTGTAGGACAGGAGCTGGTCTTAACCGTTCTGCGTTACCAACTGTGGTGGTGGCCTGCATCGACGCCCTATTCCTGCCTACCTCTGGCCTAAAGCCGCAATGGGTTCAACACATGGAGGTGTGCTCATTCGGAGCATAATAGAAGACTGCGCACCTCCTTGTTGGCTCCAGCCCGTTTTATAACCTGGGTCCGCCCCAAACCAGGGTGGACCACAATGCACCTCCTGGAGACAAAAGCAGAGTGACACGTCATGTGTGGCATAACTAGCGTCCTATTTGGAACCGCAACTTCAATAATGACCTCATGGCTGCCACGACACAAACACCTCACCAGTCATCGTCTGCCCATCAATAATGAGGTGACAAGTCATAGGGGCGGGCCTCTGCAAGCCATTTGGGAGTGGCCTCGCCACATCGTCAGGACACCTGATGCCCTGTGGTCTATATGGGCCCCCCCACATCAGGGGCAGGGCCAAAGAGTTCATTACCGGACCTAGTTTCTGATGCAGTAAGTGCCTGAGCATGGTCAGTTGCATGCGCTGTATCCCGAAATGAAGACTTAGCGTCAGGAATGGCACAGTCAGGCTGAGCATACTCGCTAGG
This sequence comes from Anomaloglossus baeobatrachus, assembly GCF_048569485.1. Classification (NCBI taxonomy): domain Eukaryota; kingdom Metazoa; phylum Chordata; class Amphibia; order Anura; family Aromobatidae; genus Anomaloglossus; species Anomaloglossus baeobatrachus. The sequence goes on along the minus strand of NC_134355.1, from coordinate 498,192,860 downwards.
TGAAACACTGTAGTTAGGCTGCAGCTGGGGTAAATCGGCACACGCATGCGCACTTGCTGCCTCTCCACACTTACGTGTGGAGGAGAAATTGCTCTTCGGGTGTGGACTTGGAGATGCTGTCTATGAACAGAAGGAAAAGCTAAAGAAAGCCTCACTTTCTATCCCTCCGAATTATCAAATGCAGCAATGAATTCCCTGAGTTTGCTATAACATTAGCGTAGCAAAATGTGCATGAGGGTGTCCTGCACAGGTGCTAGAAATAGCTTGGCACTAGTGGGACAATAATGGAATACAACATCCAGTTCTATGATGCCACTAAATGGCAGTTTTTATTGCTATCATTATAGCTTATTAAAAACAGAGCAGGAGGGTGTGCTGCACAGGTGCTAGAAATAGCTTGGCACCAGTGGGGCACTAATGGAGTACAACAGCCACTTCTTGTATGCCACTAAGTTTACTCAATTTTTGGTATTATAATGTCTTAGTAAGTAACAATGAGTTTGAGTGTGCAATGCAGGCAGACGTGCTGCAAATATATGTGCACTAGTGGGACTATACAGAAGTCCAACAGCCACTTTTAGGATGCCACTATGTTTCCTCAGTGTTTGCTAGTATAATGGCTTAGTAACAATGAGTTTGAGTGTGCAATGCAGGCAGACGTGCTGCAAATATCTTTGCACTACTGGGACTATACAGAAGTCCAATAGCCACGTTTAGGATGCCACTAAGTTCACTCAGTGTTTGCTAGTATAATGGCTTAGTAACAATGAGTTTGAGTGTTTAATGCAGGCAGAGGTGCTGCAAATATCTGTGCACTACTGGGACTATACAGAAGTCCAATAGCCACGTTTAGGATGCCACTAAGTTCACTCAGTGTTTGCTAGTATAATGGCTTAGTAACAATGAGTTGGAGTGTGCAAAGGGCAGGAGGGTACAGTGGCAGGGTTGTGGGTCTCTGGGTAGAGGAAAGGAAGCCTGCCTTTCTATCCCTCCTAATGGGGAAATGCAGCGAGGAAATCCCTGACCTTAGCTACACAGACGCTGTCATCTTGTGTAGCTGTTAAACTCTGTTTTCAGGACCTGTCACCTATGGCTCTGACCCTGCCGGTATGAGCCCTTAAAAGGACTGATAGCAAGTGCTATCCCTATGCTGTCCAGCGCTGTGTATGGAGCGTATACAGCTGTATCGGCGATAGGAGCTGCGCCAGTGATGTCTGACACCAAAGACGCAGAAGAGATAATGGCATCCGGACGGGCAGATACTCGTTTTTATAATGCATGGACATGTGACATGGACATCCTATCACACATGCCGTTTCTTCTCTGGCTAAAAGTCCACTTAGCTGTGTGTGTGTCTGGGATTGGCTGACATGCTGGCCCTTCCCACTACACGCGCGCGCTTAGGGAAGGAAGACAAGGAAAAAAAAAAAATGGCGATCACCATTACACATACAGCAGTGATCTGAATGCGCTGTTCCCGCACACTATACACTGAAATGTCATAATAGTGTGGGTCACAGAGTGACTTACACTATTACAGTGGAAAGCCAGCTAGGAATTAGCTGTTTTTTTGGCTGCTAGAACCGTTCTCGAACGTATCTAGAACTATCGAGCTTTTGCAAAAAAGATCGAGTTCTAGTTCAATCTAGAACAGCCCCCAAAATCACTCGAGCTGCGAACTGGAGAACCACGAACCACGAACCGCGCTCAACTCTAGTGTTTGATGACCCGAACCGAGGTGCTACAGCAGAAGCAGCCATGTTGACTTTGCGTCAAGGTAAACGTTCTGTAGCAGAGTATGCCTTGGAGTTCAGAAGATGGGCCCTCGACACCACTTGGGATAGCTCCGCAAAGAAGTCTGTCTTCCGGAAAAGATTGTCTTCTGTGATTAAGGATGAACTTGCTCGTGCAGATCCTCCCTCTGCCTTTGGAGATTTCATCAATTTCTGCAGTCGGATCGATGTCCGTCTTACTGAACGCAGACAGGAGAGAGTATCTGAAAATTACCGTATTAACAATTTCCTTCCTTCTTCTCCAGTTAAGGAGTCTCTTGGTAGGAGAACATGAGACCCTGAACCTGAACCTATGCAGGTGGACTCTCTACAGAGACGGGTCAGTGATGCACGCAAGGAATATCGACTGAAGGAAAATTTATGTTTCTATTGCGGTAAGTCAAGGCATTTCCTTACAAACTGCCCCAGCCGATCCCGTAAGACTACCGCAGCTGTCGTACACTGTGAATGCTGTGAAAGAAGATCTGTAATATCTGAATCATGGGCTCCAGAGAGATCAGCAGCTATAGACATTGATTATTCGGACTTGAACTCTGTTATTTTTGACTCCGATTCCCACATCAATGCTGCAGTTTTTCAGGTTTCCTCAGCAGTGTCTCAACCGAGTTGTAAGAAGAACAATTCTCATATATTTCTCTCCGTCAAGCTCTGGGTTAACACAGTCAGGGTGTCTAGCTCTGTTATGATTGATTCCGGAGCAAGCGGCAATTTTATGGATATTTCCTTTGCCCAGAAACATGGGATACGTTCTGTGCAGAAGACTACTCCTGTACAGATGGAGACTGTGGATGGTTCACTGTTAACCTCTGGACCAGTGGATCAGGAGACAGAGCCCCTGAAGGTTCTCCTGGGTAACAATCATCAAGACAGACTGTCTTTTATGCTAATCTCTTCTCCCCATTTTCCCATCATCCTAGGATTGCCATGGCTGCAGGCTCAGAACCCTACAATAAACTGGGAAACCAAGAAGCTGCATTTTCCAGAGAAGCAGAAGCAGATAAGTCCTGGGGTTTCAGTCTGTTCAGCCCCTAAGATACCCACACCAGTCTCTGAGCTACCAGCAATATACTGTGAGTATGCAGATGTGTGTGATAAGCGGAACGCTGACCAGCTTTCCCCCCCACCATCCCTGACTGTCTAATTGATCTTTTACCTGGTGCTGAGATACCCTTTGGCAAAATTTACCCCCTGGCTGGACCAGAGTTAAAAGCATTGAAGGACTATATAGATGAAAATTTAGCCAAGGACTTCATTCGCCACTCTTCATCTCCTGCAGGCGCACCCATCTTTTTTGTGAAAAAGAAAGAAGGCTCTCTTAGGCCCTGCATAGACTATCGGGAGCTCAATAAGGTCACAATCAGAAACTGCTACCCACTGCCTTTGATCCCTGAATTATTAGAAAGAGTTCGGCATTCAAAGATTTTTTCTAAATTGTATCTCCATGGGGCCTTTAATTTGGTCCGCATTAGACCTGGGGATGAATGGAAGACTGCATTCAGGCCACGCTATGGACATTTTGAATATCTAGTTATGCCGTTCGGCCTGTGTAATGCCCCAGCTACCTTTCAACATCCAGTTAATGATATCTTCAGGGATCTCTTGGATACATTTGTGGTGATTTATCTAGACGATATTTTAATCTTTTCTAACTCCACAGATGAACATCATAGACATGTGAGGATGGTATTGGAGTGCCTTCGACAGAAACATCTTTATATCAAACTGGAAAAGTGTGAATTCCATCGGACCAAGATTCAATTTTTGGGGTACGTAATGTTTTCACAGGGAATAAGCATGGATGAAAGCAAGACTCAAGCCATCAAAGACTGGCCAGCTCCCAAGAATGTAAAGGAGGTTCGGCGCTTCATCAGGTTTGCCAATTTCTATCGGCATTTCATCAGGAACTTTTCTGAGGTAGTGTCACCTATCACACAACTTACCCGTAAGAAGTCTACTTTCACCTGGACGCCTCAAGCCCAAGAAGCGTTTTCCCTTTTGAAGAATAAATTCACCTCAGCGCCCATCTTAGTGCATCCTAACCCTGAACTTGCCTTCATAGTAGAGGTGGATGCCTCGGACTGCGCCATCTGTGCCATACTCTCACAGAGGACAGGTGAGAATAATGTTTTACATCCCTGGGCTTTCTTTTCCCAGCGGCTGTCTTCAGCGGAAATAAACTATGACGTGGGAAATAGAGAATTGCTGGCCATTTTTGCTGCCTTCAAGGAATGGAGACACCTTCTTCAGGGAGCGGCACAGCAGATAATCGTCCTGACTGATCACTGCAATCTTGAATTTATCAGGTCGGCCAAATGCTTGACTCCTCACCAGGCTCGTTGGAGCCTTTTCTTAAATCAATTTAGTTTTGTAGTTTCCTATAGGCCTGGGTCACACAATGGGAAGGCTGATGCACTGTCTAGGATCTTCTCGACTGACACCATTCCATTCACGCCTCCTAAGAATTCTTCCCGATTCCAGATTCCTGGGAGTGATTCATAATCAAGACTTACTCAATGACATCAAAGAGGCATATCATTCAGATTCCTTGCTAGCAAATCCATCTGATGAAGTAAGTCTGGTCTTCAAAAATGGTGTGTGGTTTCAAGGGCAACGTATGTACATACCTGAGGCAGTCAGATTGAGAGTACTGCAACTCGTTCATAATTCAAAAATGGCTGGACACAGAGGAATTCTAAAGAATTAAGAGTTCCTTTCTCGTTTCTTGTGGTGGCCCATTTACAGAAGAGACGTTCAAAATTACGATACTTCATGTGAAGTCTGTGCGAGATTCAAGACTCCACGTTCTTCACCTACAGGTCTATTACAGCCCCTACCTATTCCATCCCATCCATGGGGTTGCATTGCAATGGACTTTATTGTAGAATTGCCAACCTCCAAAGGGAAGAACACTATTTTGGTGGTGGTGGACCGTTTAACGAAAGCAACTCATTTTATCCCCTGTGTCGAGTTACCCACTGCAAAACAGACATCTGACCTAATTATTCAAAATGTGTTCTGTCTGCATGGAGTACCAGATGAGGTTATTTCTGATCGAGGGGTGCAATTCACTTCAAAGTTCTGTCAGAAGTTTTGTAAGGCATTAGACATCAAAGTTAATCTTTCTTCTGCCTTTCACCCCCAGACAAATGGACAAACCGGACCTTGGAACAGTATCTCCGCTGTTTCATCTGCCATCTACAAGATGACTGGGTGGATCTACTCCCACTGGCTGAGTTTTCAAATAACAACTCTGAGCGCCTCCACTAAACAGTCTCCTTTTTATGCTAATCTGGGCTATCACCCTAATATTCTTTCTAGCCTTCCCATAGATTCGCTCTTACCAGCTGTGGCTGACAGAATCTCTTCGCTACAGCAGAATCTTAATCTTCTAATGGAGAACCTGGGATCGGCTCAAGAGAGGTATAAGAAAGCAGCTGATAAGTTTCGTAAGCCTGCACCAGCCTTCAAGGCAGGAGATTTGGTCTGGCTATCAACCAGAAACCTTAAGTTGAGAATTCCATCATCTAAGTTGGGACAAAAGTATGTTTGACCCTACAAGATCACAAAGATTGTAAGTGCTGTGGCTTGTCGCCTTCAACTGCCCAGAACTATGAGAATCCATCCTGTGTTTCACGCTTCTCTCCTAAAGGCAGCAGTACCTAATACATTTCCTGGACGTTCTCCTTCCCCTCCTGATCCAGTGTTAATTGATGGTCAGGAAGAATTTGTAGTGGAGAAAATCCTGGACTCAAGGTTGCACAGAAATCAGCTACAGTACCTGATTAAGTGGCAGGGCTACTCATCGGAAGACAACTCTTGGGAACCAGTCGACAATATCAATGCTCCCCGTTACTCCGCCAGTTCCATCAGAGATACCCAGACAAGCCTGGTCTGGGGTCGTCCAGTGGTCGTACCTAAGGGGGGAGTAATGTGAGGTTCTCTGACATTTTGCCTTGTTTTGTCATTTTGCTTTAATCTTTTTTTTTCTTCATAGGCCATCTTGCTTCCTGTTCTGTTGCCCTCAATTTTGCCCTCAGTCAATATGGATTCCTCAGCTTCTATGTTCCCGCCCTTTTCCCTGCCAATTACCTGCTTAAGCCATCTCAGCTGATGGATCAGTGCTTCTGAATCCTGTTATCAGCCTGCCTGTAACCTGATCTCCTGAAGTCTTTGGAAGAACTACTTTTCTGCCATCCTCTGTTTTGGATCCCTGGAACTCGTGTCCACACAGGAACCCTTCTGCTCTGCCATGGACGTTTACAAGTACAGTAGGAGAGACTGAATTATACTTTGACACTTCTGCTGAACTTTGAGGATCCATTCCTGCTTAATTTGTTCCCAGCCTCTGCACCCTGCAACTGTTTAACCCTTCATGTTTTGTGCACTTACTTGTATGAAGTAATACAAGAAATGTTTAGCAAACCTGTGTCTCTGTGTTTTCCTTGTACCCTTGCACTAGACTCTATACAAACAGTATTTAACACCTTACACGTGCACTTATCTGTCAGCACACACCCAGCAGCACTGAATACACGTTCCGAGAGAACGCTGGCTGCGGGACACGACAAGATCTCCAAGACGTAAATGGCGAGCTCAGGACATTTTTCCAGATTGGAAGCCCAATTTGAGCAAGGCTCCAGTTGCAGAGTCATGGCATTGATATTCACTTCGATATACTCCTGCATCATCCTCTCCATGCATGGACTATGTGTCAGACTTCTTGTGTCTTGTGGCCTTCCAAAGGATGGTCTAAAAAATTCATGAAACGATTCCATAAAATTGCTGTTACCACCAGATACGGTGTTGATGGTGTGGTTTGAATGTTGATGACAGTCCCATGGTTGGCAAGTTAGAACTGTGAGATTCACTCTATGCACCACTGGTGTTTAGTGGAAAAGCTGAGCTAAGATTGCGTAACAGCTTCTGCTGATACTCCTGCATACGTGTGTCCCTTTCTATGGCAGGACTTATTTCACCAAATTTTGTCTTGTACCGGGGATCTAAGAGTGTGGCAACCCAGTAGTCAGCATTACTTCTAATTCGGACAATCAAAGGGTCATGTTGTAGGTAGTGCAGCAAGAAGGTGCTTATGTGTCTTGCGCATCCATGCGGACCAAGTCCTCGCTGTGTTTGTGCTGGCGAGGTAATTACCGTGCTTCCTTCCTCTGACATCTCCACCCAACCTCGAACAACTGACATTTGACCAAGGTCTCCCTCATCTGCTGAGTCTTCCATGCCCATTGACAGTTCGTCCTCCATTTCTTCCTGGGCTCCTGCACCTTCCTCAACAGTTTGGCTGCTACCATGCGCCCTTGTTAATCCCTCTCCCCCACCATCCGATGCCTGCCGCCTTGGTGATGCTGAACGTCTGTACCTTGTAGATCTTGGTATCCCTTCCGCATATGAATCCTCCTGTACGTCCTCCCCTTCCTCTTGTTCCACCACCTGACTCCGAATAGTGTTTAGAGTGTGCTCCAGCATGTATATGACTGGAATTGTCATGCTGATAATGGCATTGTCAGCGCTAAACATCTTTGCCGCCATGTCGAAACTGTGCAGAAAGGTGCATAGGTCCTTGATCTGAGACCATTCCAGCAGCATGATCTGTCCCACCTCTGCATCTCGTTGACCCAGGCTATACGTCATAACATATTGCACCAGGGCTTGGCGGTGCTGCCACAGTCGCTGCAACATGTGGAGAGTCGAATTCCAGCGTGTCGACACATCGCATTTCAGGTGGCGAACCGGCAGGCCGAAAGACTTCTGGAGCAATGCAAGTTGTTCAGCTGTGCTGTGTGAACGGCGGAAGTGAGCACATAATGACCGTTCCCTGTGCAGAAGCCCATCTTGGCCAGGATAGTGTGTTAAAAATTGCTGGACAACAAGGTTCAACACGGGAGCCATACAAGGCACGTGTGTCACCTTGCCTTTGAAGGGCCGCACCCAGGATTGCAGCATTGTCGCACTTGGCATTCCCTGGCTGCAGGTTGAGTGGAGACAACCATTGATGAAACTCGGTCTCCAGAGCTGACCACTACTAGGCAGCTGTTTGACTCACATTTCCCAGACATTTCAATGTAAAGACTGCCTGATGCCATTGAGCTCTGCTGCCAGCATAGTAAGGAGGTGTGCGGGATTCCTTGTACGCAGTTACAACGTGGGTGGCCTGACCAGACAGGCTTTGGGCAGAGGTGGAGGACCCAGACGATGTGGAAGAGGCAGAAGCAGTTGAGGAACTTCTACATAGAGAGGATTGATGCACAACTCGTGGGGACGGCAAGGCTTGTACAGCAGACCCTTCTCCATCTATCACCATAGTTGCCCAGTGCCCAGTCAGACACATGTAACGCCCCTGTCCATGATTACTGGTCCAAGTATCTGTGGAGAAATGCACCCTGTCACATACAGAGTCTCTTAATGAAGTGGTGATGTTGTGTGCGACATGCTGGTGTAGCGCAGGCACGCCTTTCTTGGATACGAAGTGACGACTGGGTATCTGCTCTTGGGGCACTGCGATGGACATAAGGTCTTTAAAATCCTCTGTGTCCACCAGGTGGAAAGGCAGCATTTCTGTAGCTAACAGCTTGCAGATGGTGAAAGTCAACCTCTTAGGTTTGTCATGGCTAGGAGGAAATGGTCTTTTACTTGTCCACATCTGAGGGACCGATGGCTGGCTGCTGTGCTGAGACGGCGTTGAGTAGTGTGTCCCCAGAAAACTGCTGGTCTGTGAGGAAAGTGCAGGCGCAGACATAATTTTGCCTTCATCCAAAGGTGGTGCTCTCTATGTCTGAGAGAGCTCAACACCATCAGCTGTTTCCACTTCCAAAACAACTGATGACCTGCCAATCACACTGCTTGTCGCGGTTAAAGAGGTGGAAGGTCTGCGTCGAAAAGCATGTGTGACTGCTGTCCCCACAGTCATAGAGGATGAAGTGCGCGCAGATGCACTTAAAGGGGCAGACGGTGGTTGGCCCACTCCGCTAGGCCACATTGTAGCACAGTGAGTTTACCACTGCGACTTATGCTTCATATCCATGTGACGGTTCATGGACGAAGTAGTCAAACTAGTGAGGTTTTGGCCTCTACTTAGAAATTGACGACAAATCTTACAGATGACATGAGTTGGAAGATCCTTTGCGATGTCAAAAAAGGACTATGCAAGGCTTAGGGGTGCTTTACATGCTGCGACATCGCTAACGATATATCGTCGGAGCCACGTCGTTAGTGACGCACATCCGGCGCCGTTAGCGACATCGCAGCATGTGACACCAAGGAGCAACGATCAATGAGCGCAAAAATGTGAAAAATCATTGCTCGTTGACATGTCGCTCCTTTTCCAAATATCGTTGCTGCTGCAGGTACGATGTTGTTCGTCGTTCCTGCGGGATCACACATCGCTATGTGTGACACCGCAGGAACGATGAATATCTCCTTACCTGCGTCCACCGGCAATGAGGAAGCAAGAAGGTGGGCTGCATGATCTGGCCGCTCATCTCCGCCCCTTCTCTGCTATTGGACGGCTGCCGTGTGATGTCGCTGTGATGCCGCACAAATTGCCCGCTTAGAAAGGAGGCGGGTCGCCGGCCAGAGCGATGTTGCAGGGAAGGTAAGTCTGTGTGACGGGTGTTAGCGGTGTTTGTGAACCACGGGCTGCGATTTGCCTGTGACGCACAACCGATGGGGGTGGGTATGCTCGCTAACGATATCGGTACCAATATGGCAGCATGTAAACTACCTTTATAGCCCATGCGACCTGCAGAGCCACCCCGACTTGTGCTCAGAGTCAGAATTGTGGCTGGGGATGCTCCCTCCTCCACTGCCTCTGCTGACCTCATCGAGTGCCTGACTGTGGGTTGACAGTAAGTGGGATCTACAACCTCATCATCACCCTGTGTGTTTGCACTCCCCTCATTCTCAGAACGAACCTCTTCCTGCCCTGACTAAAAAATTAAGTTGTCATTCCAATCAGGTATCTGAGTCTCATCAGCATCAGCATGTTCCTCATTGTCTTCACCAAGAGGAGTTACAGTTTGGGAATGAGGGTCTACATTATGCTCAGAACCTTCTTCATCTGGGCCTGAATCTGACTCACAATGCTTCTGGGCATCACTGCAGATCATTTCCTTGTCTGGACTCACTGTAGCTTTGGAGCAGACCTCTGATTCCAAGGCTAAAGTGTGACTGAATAGCTCTGCAGACTCAACCATCTCTGTTACCCCATACTCTGCAGTGTGGGTGGAGACTTGAGAGCTGGTAGAAAGCAAGTGCGATTGGGGTAACAACTCAGAGGACTGGAGTATTAGGGATGTTGAAGTAGAGGTGGGGGAGAGGCCACTTGACGGAGCACTTGAAATCAATTCAAGCATCTGCTGTTTTTGTGCATCATCTACCTTTGGTAGAAATGGATGTTTCTTTAACAAAGGGATCATATCAGATTGTCCACGGAAAGTAGTAGACATCTTACTTTTACTGGAAGATGGCCTTTCTTCAGCAGATGTTACTGTTGCTTTACCACCTACCCCACAGACACAAACTTTTTTTCCCTTTCCAACACGCCTGTTCCCCTTTCCACCAGCATCTGTCCTTTTGCCACTCATTTTGTTTGTGAACAAATTGGACACTGTTTGTTGCAGTTAAAATTGCGTATCAAAAATGGAGAGGTGGTGTAGAATGCAGAGGTGGTCTAGCTTTCTTGTCAACAGAGGAACCCTCACTGACTATCCCAGACAATGAAACTATGCCACTAAAACTGCCTGCACTTTTTGCCCTTACAAATTGCATAGCAAAAATGGAAAGGTGCTGTAGAATGCAGAGGTGGTATAGCTTTATTGTCAACAGAGGAACCCTCACCGACTATCCCAGACAATGAAATTTTGCCACTAAAACTGCCTGCACTTTTTGCACTTAAAATTGCGTAGCAAAAATGGAGAGGTAGTGTAGAATGCAGAGGTGGTATAGCTTTCTTGTCAACAGAGAAACCCTCACTGGCTATCCCAGACAATGAAACTATGCCACTAAAACAGCTTGAGCTGATTTAGACAGACGGTGTGATAAACCCTTGCACAGTGCTGGCACAGACCTGCCTAGCAAAAATGGCTATGAGCTGCTCTAATGTAGCCCCGAAAAGGGCTGAAATTACAAGTAGTCCCTAATTCCTAAACCAATGTGTAGATTGCACTGTATAAGTCTATAGTGCACACAGCAGCAGCAGCAGGAGCGGTGACTGTCACACACCCGCAGCAGAGAGATAGTGGCGGCAATGGGAAAAATGGCCGGGTCTTATAGGTCAAGGACATGTGACATGTACAGTCAATGACACATGCCCTTGTTTGTTTGGCAAAAATCCACTTTGCTGTGTGTGTGTCTGTGATTGGCTGACAGCCTGGCCCGCCCTACTGTACGCGCGGTTAGGAAAATAAAAAATGGCGATTGCCATTCTTTCAGCACTCAGCAACACTGATCTAAACCCCATCCCCCCAGCACACGATATCCTTACTTTTGATAATATCATTGGTAACAGTGACTGACAGTATTACAGTACAGCCAGCTAGTAACTAGCTATTCTTTTGGTGATCGAACCGTTATCGAACGGTAACTCGAGCGGTCGAACATGAAGCAAATCGTTTGAGTTCGTCGAACGACTCGAACACCGCCCAAAACCACTCGAATTTGAAATTGGCGAACGGTTCGATTCGAACATTGCTCATCTCTAGAGATCAATGCAGCACACTGAAAATTACACCATCGCTCAGTCTGCACAGTCTGTGACTGGGGTAGCAAAGTCATTGGAGATCCATGACTTGTTTATCTTGATGAAAGTTTGACAGCATAAACTTTCAGGGGACGGCCTGATGTGCCTATTTGTCAGGATACCACTAGCAGCACTGATGACACGTTCTGAGAGAACACTGGCTGCCGGGCATGACAAAACCTCCAAGGTAAGACTGGCCATCTCAGGCCACTCTTCCATTTTTGAACACCAAAATGATTTAGTGTCCAAACCCACCTTATGGAAATGAAATAAAGCTAAAGATATGCCTGCACCATCCTCTATATTTGTTCACTTCGTGTCAGATTTCTACATTATTCTGCTGATGCATGGGTCGGTCTAAAAAAAGTGCCACAACTCAAAGAAATTGCTTCTGCCACTTAAACTTCTGCTGCTGCTAATGGTTCTGTCATGATGACTCGACTCGAAAGTCTAGAACTGCGATGCACAGTGTGTAAGTGCAAATATCCATCTCACCCCAAGACGTCCGCACTCCTGGCGGTGTTGAAGCATGAGATCTCGCTGCTGTTCAGCGTCTGAGGCACAGGAGAACAAAGGAATGATCCAGCTTCACGTTTCCATAAAAACACAGCTTTAATGAAAAACTTTTTTAAAATACAAATATCTTTTTTCTTGTAATAAAGATAAGCCACAAAAGTATACCATCTCTGAGTCAGGAAAAATCCAAAGGTTCTTTAAACCGCACACCAGACGCATTTTGAGCACATGGCTTAGGTCAAGTAAATAGTAAACATTGGAATGTAAATATGCAATACTGCCCAGAAAACATGAAAAGTTTTTTAAAAAAAGAGTTACTTTGCAAATAAAGATGGCCCAGTTACCACACAAAAGTGCAACTCTCAACTGGGTCCTAATCTACTTTATGCCTCCATTCATGTCCATCCAGACCTCTTATATGGGCTATAAAAGAACCTGGAAAAGAAAAATTAAAACACCTGAAATAACTGGCAGGAATGTGCAAACAAAGGACATGACTCCATAATACAATGTAGTAGAATTGCCGGCACTTCCTAAACTTATGGTTTGAAATGGTGCAAACTGAACATAGCATAAATTAACAAAAATAACAGTTGCACTCAAGTCAGGGGAGGGGAAAATAATTGAAAGATGTAAATAGTGAATATGCATTACTGCTAAGAAAAAAACCCAAAACATTTTTGGAAAAAAATGAGTTACATTGCAAATAAAGATGGTCAAATTTACTTGAGACTCTTGCATCTTTCATCCAGCCACTGACATTTCTGGATTGTGAGACATTGGGAAAGCAAAAGAATTGTCAATGGATCTACTGTAAAAGATAGTTGAACTGTATAAAACAGAAAAGGGATACAAAAAGATATCCAAGTAATTGATAATGCCAGTCAGCACTGCCAAGAAAATTGTTTGGGATGCAAAGAAAAACCCACAAATAACATCAGCTGAAATACAGGATTCACTATAAAATAGCAGTGTGGCTGTTTCATGGTACACAATAAGGAGGCACTTAACAAAAATGGGCTGCATCGTCAAATCACTAGAAGAAAGCCATTACTGTGCAAATGCCACCAAGTGTCTCACCTACAATAGGCCAAACAGCACAGAGACAAACCTTCAAAAGTCTGGAATAAGGTACTTTGGAGTGATGAGTCCAAAATCAAACTTTTTGGCCGCAACCATAAATGTTACATTTGCAAAGGTGACAACAAGGCCTATGATGAAAGAAACACCATTCCTACTGTAACGTATGCAAGTGCATTGCTGATGATATGGAGATGTGTGAGCTACAAAGGCACAGGAAACTTGGTAAAAGTTGAAGGAAAGATGAATGCAGCATGTTATTAGCAAATACTGGAGCCAAATTTGCACTCATCAGCCAGGAAGGTGTGCATGGGATGTACTTAGAAGTTCCAACATGACAACGATCCAAAACACAAGGCCAAGTCGTCCTGTCATTGGCTATAGCAAAACAAAGTAAAGGTTCTGGAGTGGCCATCTCTGTCTCCTGACCTCAATATCCTGGAGCCACTCTGGGGAGAACTCAAGCTTTACCATCTGAGAAAATAAAGAGCCTCAAACACAACTACTACAAAATACTTCAAGCTGTCATTGATGTTAGAGGGGGCAACACATGGTATTAAGAACTGGGGTATCTGAATTTTTGATCAGGGTCATTTGGATGTTTTTGGTAGTTTGACAGTAAATGGCTTTACCCAACCACTAAACATGAGTGGAAAAATAGTTTCCGTGTTTCATATTCTCTGAAAAAGGCCAAGAAAACAAATAATATGCCAGGATATGTACACTTTTGAGAAAAACTGTATTAATCTTTAGAGAAAACCTCTTATGCCCATAGAGTTGAATGTGTGATCAGCTCTGCAGACTCACCCATCTGTGGTTCCCCACAGTCAGTTGGGGAGTTGAAGAACTGTGACGACTCTGACGCTTTGGTGGGAGCATCAATAGTCTCCCGACGTTTTTCAAAAATGCATGGTGGAGACTTATGTGGTTTCTCCTTCATGGTAATTGAGTATGTGAAAAAACCTATGCATGGAGGTGATCTGCATAAGAAAGTCCTGGCTAGGGAGAGCCGATGAATTTTTGAGTTGGGCACCCATATACCATTTGGACTTAATAATCGCTTGGATATTATCCTACAGTATTAAATGTGTCATTGACATAGCCGGCTTTACCCATGAGCGAGTGGTGCGGTCGCACAGGACGCCGGCAGACAGACAGCAGAGGGGTCGCCCAGGGAGCAGCTGTTTACTTTCAGTTTGCTGCTCCTTAGGTGCACAGCCTCCATCAGGGAGCGCCCCTCCCCCTCCCCTGTGCCTTGCGTCTGGTCTCCTCCTGCTCTGCCTGGCCTCCAGCAGGGGATGTCCTCTCCTCTCCCTGCCCAGCCTCCAGCAGGGGGCATCCTCTCTTCTCCCTGCACAGCCTCCAGCAGGGGGCGTCCTCTCCTCTCCCTGCACAGTCTCCAGCAGGGAGCGCCCCCCCTCCTCTGTTCCCTGCGTCTGGTCTCCTCCTGCTCTGCACAGCCTCCAGCAGGGGGTGCCCTCCTCTCCTCTCCCTGCACAGCCTCCAGCAGGGAGTGGCCCCTCCCCCTCCTCTGTGCCCTGCGTCTGGTCTCCTCCCGCTCTGCACAGCCTCCAGCAGGCAGTGCCCTCCTCTCCCTACACAGCCTCCAGCAGGGAGTGCCCCTCTTCCTCCTCTGTGCCCTGCGTCTGGTCTGCCCCTGCTCTGCACAGGCTCCAGCAGGGGGCGCCTTTCCGCTTTGCACTGTTTGCTCCCTGCACAGCCTCCAGCAGGGAGCGCACTCTCCTGCTCTCGGCTCTGTGTCCGCTCTCTTCCCGTCTTTACCATAGAGAGGGGGGAGGGGCAGCAGCACTGCCGGACATGCTCTTACAAAAGTCCCACTGTACTCCTAGAGCTCAGGAAGTGACTGTGAGTATAATATGCTGTGTGTCATATCTGTACTGTATTATGTGCTGTCTGTATGTGTGATGTATAACATGTGTGTGCCCTGTATACTGTGCAATGTCTGTCTGTCTGTGTGTCTGTCTGTGTTTTATCTGTCTGTCTGGCTATCTCTCTATTATATATCTGTCTATATATCTCAATTATCTATCCTATATCTATTATCTATCTCTCTATTTATTATCTATGTTTCTATTATCTATTTATTATCTGTCTGCCTATCTCTCTATTATATATCTGTCTATATCTATGTATCTCTATTATCTATCCCTCTATCTATCGATCTGTTTGTCTGATATCTATTTGTCTATCATCTATCCAGCATCGTTCTGGCACACAGACACCAGTCAATGCCCCAGAGGGCTTTCTAACTGAACATAAAAGGGACCCGCCTGCAGGGGCACCACTGGCATCAAAGATCCGGAGCTCCGGCCCAGAACTTCTCGGCCGGAGCCCCGAATCTTCTGCAACTACCGCACTGAACTATGTCGGGGTCACACCGATACAGTTCAATCCTGTGACAGAGCTCAGAGCTCCCTGCTCTATCACTGCCCATCTCCTAAGCCACAGATCACTACAGGCCTGTGTCTTAGGAGACTGTATATCCACAAGGGAAGTGCAGTGACATCATTGCATTGCGCTGCCTCCGCAAGCCACCATAGAAGAGAAGATGGAGGCTGTGGTAGTGGGAATCAGGATTAGGTGAATATAATATTTTTTTATGTCTATATGGGATCTGTGAGGGCTCCTGTTGTATATAAGAGGCTATGTGGTGGCCACTGCTGTGCATAGGAGGCTGTGTGGGGGCTCCTGCAGTGTATAGGAGGCTATGTGGGGGCTCCTGCTGTGTATAGGAGGCTGTGTGGGGGCTCCTGCTGTGTATAGGAGGCTGTGTGGGAGCTTATTCTGTGTATAGGAGGCTGTGTGGGGGCTCTTGCAGCTATTTGCATATAGTTCTTGCTTGACCTCTAGACTTAACTCCTCCTGTGGACCCCAAACACCCCAGTCCGACCCTGCATCCATCTCTTCCATAGTATCTATGTATGTGTCATGTATATGGTGTAATTTATGCAGTAGCAAAATTACTTGGCCTGTCGGTGATGGTGGCCATTGCTATTTTCTCGAATGCATGGTAAAACACCTTTGAGGACTGGATGGCCACTGGCTCCCTGTTTCACCCTTGCTCTGCAGCTGTGGGCCCTGGATAGGTGTAATGACATCAGGGGGAGCCTGTGATGTGATGCCAGTAGGCCCTGCAGCTGCAACCAGAGTGGGTGCAGAGCATGTGTAGGGGGTAATAGATACATATATATACAGTTAGGTCCAGAAATATTTGGACAGTGACACAAGTTTTGTTATTTTAGCTGTTTACAAAAACATGTTCAGAAATACAATTATATTTTTATAATATGGGCTGAAAGTGCACACTCCCAGCTGCAATATGAGAGTTTTCACATCCAAATCGGAGAAAGGGTTTAGGAATCATAGCTCTGTAATGCATAGCCTCCTCTTTTTCAAGGGACCAAAAGTAATTGGACAAGGGACTCTAAGGGCTGCAATTAACTCTGATGGCGTCTCCCTCGTTAACCTGTAATCAATGAAGGAGTTAAAAGGTCTGGGGTTGATTACAGGTGTGTGGTTTTGCATTTGGAAGCTGTTGCTGTGACCAGACAACATGCGGTCTAAGGAACTCTCAATTGAGGTGAAGCAGAACATCCTGAGGCTGAAAAAAAAGAAAAAATCCATCAGAGAGATAGCAGACATGCTTGGAGTAGCAAAATCAACAGTCTTGTACATTCTGAGAAAAAGGAATTGACTGGTGAGCTTGGGAACTCAAAAAGGCCTGGGCGTCCACGGATGACAACAGTGGTGGATGATCGCCGCATACTTTCTTTGGTGAAGAAGAACCCGTTCACAACATCAACTGAAGTCCAGAACACTCTCAGTGAAGTAGGTGTATCTGTCCCTAAGTCAACAGTAAAGAGAAGACTCCATGAAAGTAAATACAAAGGGTTCACATCTAGATGCAAACCATTCATCAATTCCAAAAATAGACAGGCCAGAGTTAAATTTGCTGAAAAACACCTCATGAAGCCAGCTCAGTTCTGGAAAAGTATTCTATGGACAGATGAGACAAAGATCAACCTGTACCAGAATGATGGGAAGAAAAACGTTTGGAGAAGAAAGAGAACGGCACATGATCCAAGGCACACCACATCCTCTGTAAAACATGGTGGAGGCAACGTGATGGCATGGGCATGCATGGCGTTCAATGGCACTGGGTCACTTGTGTTTATTGATGACATAACAGCAGACAAGAGTAGCCGGATGAATTATGAAGTGTACCGGGATATACTTTCAGCCCAGATTCAGCCAAATGCCGCAAAGTTGATCGGACGGCGCTTCATAGTACAGATGGACAATTGTTACGAGGGGGACCCGGGGAAGCGTGCCAAGATGGGAAAAGGACTGCTTCCGCCGGTCAAGGTCCACTGTGCGGTGTAAGGGACCGCCGCTATGGTGGGTGAAGAGTGAGCGGGTTGCTGCTAGCGATCGTCTGGAATGTCACAGACGATCTATGTACACCGATCTGCCCTAACCCGTGAGGGTTGTATGGCACAGATCTCACGGCTCGGTGTACCTGTTGCACGGGGAAGCACAGAGGTGCCCACGCACGTGTGCCAGTGGAAGTCACGAGAATATGGCACGAGGGTAGCACAGAGGTGCCCACGCACGTGTGCTTTCAATAACCAGGTGAGTCCAATGGAGACTTGAGGAGCTCACCTGGGACAGGAACACGGCCTGTTGACGGGGGTACTGCCGGAGCAGCAAGGCAGGAACACGGCCTGCAAACGAGGTACTGCCGGAGCAGCAAGGGCCAAGCCCACAAGAGACAGTAATGCCTGAGCAGTGGCGTGGCAGCACGCTGCCAGACATCCAAACATAGAAGGACGGTCGCGCGCCGCCATGATGGCAGGGGGAGCTTTTAAGGAGGTGCAGCTCCACCCGAGGGCGGGCGCGAGGCGGAGATGACGGACTTGACCCAATCAGGGTCCACGACGTCCCAGCCTGGCCAGTCAGGATTCACCACGTCACCAGCCTTGTCATCAAGCCGTGTGACGTCAGTGAGCGAATCAGGACCCACCACGCATTGCACATGCTCACCCTCCTGCCTCTGGGAAATAGAGGCGGGATCCTCGGTCTCACAATGTGCAGAGATAACGGGAATCTCACTGCTTCCCTGAGCAGTAAACCACTGCACATTGCGCAGCCTCGCAGACCTTCGGGGCCGCTGAGCAGGAGAGTCTGCGGCAGGCCAGGAATGGGAGACCGCTTCACTCCTTGTAACAGGACAACCACTAGGTGTCACCCTTCTGCTGCCTCTCTGAGAAGGTATCTCCTGCACACTGCGCAGTCTGGCAGACCTTCGGCGCCGCTGAGCAGGAGTGCTCGTGGCAGGCAAGGAATGGGAGACTGCCTCAGTCCTTGCCTCAGGAGAGCCACGAGATGTAACAGACAATGACCCCAAGCATACAGCCAAAGCTACCCAGGAGTTCATGAGTGCAAAAAAGTGGAGCATTCTGCAATGGCCAAGTCAATCACCAGATCTTAACCCAATTGAGCATGCATTTCACTTGCTCAAATCCAGACTTAAGACGGAAAGACCCACAAACAAGCAAGACCTGAAGGCTGCAGCTGTAAAGGCCTGGCAAAGCATTAAGAAGGAGGAAACCCAGCGTTTGGTGATGTCCATGGGTTCCAGACTTAAGGCAGTGATTGCCTCCAAAGGATTCGCAACAAAATATTGAAAATACAAATATTTTGTTTGGGTTTGGTTTATTTGTCCAATTACTTTTGACCTCCTAAAATGTGGAGTGTTTGTAAAGAAATGTGTACAATTCCTACAATTTCTATCAGATATTTTTGTTCAAACCTTCAAATTAAACGTTACAATCTGCACTTGAATTCTGTTGTAGAGGTTTCATTTCAAATCCAATGTGGTGGCATGCAGAGCCCAACTCGCGAAAATTGTGTCACTGTCCAAATATTTCTGGACCTAACTGTATTTACTAGCTGTAGTACCTGGTGATACCCGGGATAGTAACTGTCTCTCTCCCTCTCCCTCTCTCCACTCTGTCTGTCTGTCTCCCTCTCTCTGTCTCTGTGTGTTTCTGTCTCTGCGAGTCTGTGCTTGTCTTTGTATGTATCTCTGTGTGTCTCTGTCTCTGTGTATCTCTGTCTCTGTGACTATATCTGTGTCTCTGTGTCTGTCTCTGCGTGTCTCTGTCTTTGTGGGTCTCTTTGTGTGTCTGTCTGCGTATCTCTGTCTATGTGTCTGTCTCTGTGTGTCTCTGCCTCGGTGTCTGTCTGTCTCTGTGTGTCTGTTTCTGTGTGTGTCCGTGTCTTTGTCTCTGTATGTGTGCCTCTGTGTGTCCCTGTGTGTGTCTCTGTCTGTGTCTCCGTCTTTCTCTGTGCCTCTGTGTCATTGAATCAGTCTTTGTGTGTCTACGTCTCTGTGCGTCTCTTTATCAGTCTCTGTATCAGTCTGTATATGTGTGTTTCTTTGTGTGTCTCTGTATCAGTCTCTGTTTGTGTGTCTCTGTATCAGTCTCTGTCTCTCTGTGTGTCTCTGTGTGTCTGTCTCTCTCTTTTTTTTGTCTCTGTGTGTCTCTGTCTCTATACCAGTCTCTGTGATTCTATGTCTGTGTCTATGTCTCTGTGTGTTTGTTTCTGTGTGTCTCTGTGTGTCTCTGTCAGTCTGTGTCTCTGTCCCTGTGTGTGTGTCTCTGCATCAGTCTGTGTGTGTGTGTGTGTGTTTGTGTGTCTCTCTGTGTCTCTGTTTCTGTGTCTGTCTCTGTGTGTCTGTGTGTCTCTGTATCAGTCTGTGTGACTCTTTCTCTGTGTGTCTCTGTCTCTGTGTGTGTTTGTCTCTATCGACATCATATTATCAGACACATTACCTGTCTTATACTAAGAATGTCCTTTGTTGCCTATAGCAACCAACTACAGCTCCTATTAATGACCTGTAGTTCTCAGCTCCATTGATTTTAATGTAAGTAGGTTTGTGCGGCGAGTAACTATAAAGTGCGGGGTTAAAATTTCTCATCAAAACAAATTCTATTACGTTCCCTGAGTCACATGGGGTTTCTGTGCAAAATTTCGTGATTGTAACTGTGACAGTGCGGATTCCTTTATTGGACGGACACACACACACACACACACACACACACTGCTTTTTATATTAGATTATACACCCTACATATGCCCTGTACATGTCACGTATAGTGTGTAATGTAATGTAATGTAGTTCTGAATATTGACCTGCCATATCCTAAAGGTGTGTAATATGCGCTCTGTTAGGGTTTCACTTGCTGATTCGAGTAGTTGTCACCTGATCACTCACATGCGATTTGCAATGTGTGGTCATCTGCAGAATGACGTCTCCTCCTGTTCCTCTCAAATTGAAAATTATAACAATGAGAGAAGCAGGAGGAGACGTCATTCAGCAGATGACCCAGAATGTGCAAATCACTTGTGAGTGATTTCATTGGCAAATTAAATCCTATAGCGTGCTTTACATGCTGCAATCTCGTTAGTGATGTAACACGCCAGATCGCACATACAATTTGCCGGGATCGCACATGTGACCAGTGATACAAAAATGACCTATGTGCGATCTCGGCAAATCTTATCTGCGATCTTGCATGTCACATCGCTAATGAGATCCCTAGCGATGTCGCAGTGTGTGAAGCACCCTTAACAGTGGGTATTACACATTTTTGGGGTTCGACCAGTCAATGTGCAGAATGCCAAGCACAGAGGAGACACTGGTCAGTCCAGGGCAGCAGAGCAGGGACAAGCCATTGGGCACCAGTCTCCCGGGCTCCTCATCCTAGTTGCATCGTCCTCGGCAGACATAAAATTTGTTTTATCTGAAATGTGGAAGCATCAGAGTAAAATATACACGACTGCAATAATGGAGCCGGTGTCTGATTCCTTCCACTCGGGGGTCATGCAGGAGGAATCAGCTGTCAGGTTCCTTACCTGGTAGCAAAATAACAGTGGAGTCTCATATGTTACATGGCTTCGCTGAGGTTTGCACATAACATGTAATGGTTTAGGGTATGTTCACACGGGGCATCTTTTTTTTTACCACAAATATGCAGTTTTTTGTCCCAAGAATGCACCAAAAACGCACCGCGGCAAAAATGCATAAAAAAACCAATGTGTTTTTGACACATTTTTACCGCGTTTTGCCCAATGCGGTTTTTAAGTCTAATCTATTGACTGGAAGAGCTCAAAAACGAAAATGCAAAAAGAATTGACATGCTGCATCTTCAAAAACGCAGCTAACAAAAGATGCCCAGTGTGGACAGCAAAAGAGAAATCCCATAGACTTTGCTGGGAGGAGGAAATGCATGCATCTTTGTAACCTCAAAAATGCAACAAAAGATGTCCTGTGTGAACTTAGCCTTAGGGCTACTTTGCACATTGCGACATCGCTACTGCGATATCATTGGGGTCAAATCGAAAGTGACGTACATCCGGCGCCAGTAACGACGTCGCAACGTGTAAAGCCTAGATGCACCGATAAACGATCGCAAAAGCGTCATAAATTGATGATCTGTGCAGTGTCGGACATTTCCATAATATCGCACCAATAGGAGATACGATGTTGTTCCTCGTTCCTGCGGCAGCACACATCGCTGTGTGTGAAGCTGCAGGAGCAATGAACGTCTCCTACCTGCGTCCACCGGCTATGCGGAAGGAAGGAGGTGGGCGGGATGTTTACATCGGCCAGAGCGATGTCGCAGAGAAGGTAAGTGCGTGTGAAGCTGCCGAAGCACACGTATGTTAGCTATGGCAGCTATCACAAGATATTGCATGTGCAACGGGGGCGGGTACTATCGCGCTCGGCATCACTACAATCGGCTAGCGATGTCACAGCGTGCAAAGTACCCCTTAGGGTTGTTATGAAGGCCATTCTATCAATGTAATGCATCGTCAGCAGCTGAGGTGTATTATGAGGTTCTGCAGCAGCTGAGTTGTGTATTATGTGGTTCTGCAGTAGCTGAGGTGTATTATGAGATTCTGCAGCAGCTGAGGTGTGTATTATGGGGTTCTGCAGCAGCTGAGATGTGTATTATGGGGTTCTGAAGCAGCTGAGGTGAATTATGAGATTTTGCAGCAGCTGAGATGTGTATAATGAGGTTCTATAGCATCTGAGGTGTGTATTTTGAGGATCTGCAGCAGCTGAGGTGTGCATTATCAAGTTCTGCAGAATATTACATTATTCGGCGTGGATTTATCTTACAACTTTTTCAACTAAATTATTTGCAGCATTGCCAAATGGGGTGTGCCCAGGCTGGTTAATAAAGGGATTACAATATACAGTCATATGAAAAAGTTTTGGCACCTCTATTAATGTTAAACTTTTTTCTTTATAACAATTTGGGTTTTTGCAACAGCTATTTCAGTTTCATATATCTAATAACTGATGGACTGATTAATATTTCTGGATTTAAATGAGGTTTATTATACTAACAGAAAATATATGAAATATATGAAACTGAAATAGCTGTTGCAAAAACCCAAATTGTTATAAAGAAAAAAGGTTAACATTAATAGGGGTGCCCAAACGTTTTCATATGACTGTATATGCCGTAGTTCTTCCATACACCGTGCCCCTCCCTCATGGGGTGTATGTGGTGCTGCACCTCAGTCTGTTCAGGTCATTTTAGCTGAGAGGCAGCGACACATATAACCTGAGGACTCTTTTTTATGTAGAAAGCAGAGATTTTTTTCTAATTTCGTACATTCCCATATAACATCTGTATTTTGGACTTTTTGGTCCGGCGTACACACAGCATTGGCCGCCGGCTCTATGGTGCCTTGTCTGGTATCATCTGGTACATTTATCTTCAGGATTTGTATAGTAGATGTTGATCCCACCAATGGGACCACAACCTGCGTCGCTCTATGTGTATAGGAATTTATAAGATCTCTCTACAAAGAGTGGCAGCGCCTCATTCTACAGATACATGTGCGCCCCATTGGGGGGATCCATATGTACCATCCATAATGTAATATCCAGGCATACAGCATGTACGAGATGAGAAGACCCCAATAAGAATAATTTCAGATGTGGTGGAATTAATGAGGATTGAGAATCAGATTCTCCAGCACAAATCTGGAGGACTGTATTGTACATTTGAAGAGATCCATTTTCTTAGGATATAAAAAAAATTGCCTCTGATCCTCATTTGTTTCCTGGAAACTGGGTACAAAATCAGAAGGGGGGGGCACCAAAGGGCAGTTTTGCACAGGGCACCGTTCAGGCTAGGGCCAGCCCTGGTCATTGATATAATATCCTACTACTGTAGTAGGACTTATGAATCATGTGATAAATGATTCCTATTTTGCTAATCTTGAGAAATAATATAAATGTGTATTTTCATGGTGTTTTCTCTGATTCACATTAGTGAATGATTTAGCTCTTTTTATGCTTGCTGTTATTTTTAATTAATTACAACTCTTTGTAATTTTGCACGTTTTTAAATGGGGGGTGCTATATATATATATATGGCTTTATGTACAAAGAGCAGATTAGGATAGGAACGTGAAGAAAATGGTTGTTACCGCTGAAACATGTAGTCCCATCTGTGCTTTTTCTTGCAGCACCTTCTGTTCCTGGAACCTACTGGGTCGATGTATTTTTTGAAATTTTATGGAATTGACAATAAATTGGAACATTTTATACCAGCATCCTGGTTACATCAAGTTATTGCTGAATCACTTTGCCTTTTCTAACGTTAATATGGACGGACTCTCAATCTTTATCCATGCAGGGCTGATGTTAGCAGGTGAGCTGTAGACCCAGCTTGAGCCAGACTTCATTTGTTATATATATATATATATATTTACACATTTTATAATTTTGTTTTTAAATATGGTTTAGGGTCTATAGGGCTAATTGTCTAATTAAATTGTAATTAGGCTAATGACACACCCACTAGCTTTGTTAGAATTGCATCTATATATGTTAACGTTTGTGAGGTTCTCTTATATCACCTGAGGAAGACAATATACTGGCTGTTGAAACGCATTGTGGCACATATAAGAGACCACTAATAAAATATTTGGTTATTTTTTTTACAAAAATCCTTTGATCCCTTTTCCTTGTTAGCGCTCCAACAGACCAAATTCTTTTGTTTCTTGCATACATTCCCCATGGTTGGGAAGTTTGGCAGGAAAATATCCTCCGAATATTAAGCAAAAACTCACAGACTAATGGCAGAAGATGTAAACTGCCCAAGGCCAAAAAGACTAATGCACTACCAGGATGCAGCAAGACCTCCATTAAATGGAGACATCACAGGTGCAAGGAAGATGGTAAAATTGCACACTTGTGGCTTGCATAGGTCACTGTTCACACATGCAGGTTCACAGTATCTGGTCTGCAGCCTATTAGTTACGCCTCATCACAATAGATGCAAGCGGGCTGCGCCAGTACTATATATGTGCACCATGCAGGGACAGTGAATATAGTATGCAAGGCCTAACATAAAGAGGCCTGGCTGCATCCTGTATAAAATATTCTGTGCAAAAGAATAAATAAATATGTGAGGTATTGGTAGGTAATATGCCCATAGTATGGAAAGCCCCCAATCCACGTCACGGATCCTCATCTTTGTGGGTCTCTACACTTATATATCATATATGTATATACATAAAAAAATCCTGGCAGTGCATTAGTCTTTTTGGCCTTGGGCAGTTTACATCTTCTGCCATTGGTCTGGAAGTTTGGCAGGAGCTGCATAGAGGAAGGAGATCGCAAAGTTGATCGTAAACTCCCTCTACTGGACACCAGGTGTAATAACACAAAGACCACAGGACCTGTGGCGACATAGCCCTGTGTGTGATCACATGATTCTGGATGTTTGTTTTCCAGCAGCAGAGCTTGAGAGAGGAAGGTGGAAATCTCTACTTGTAATTCAGCCCAATACTGAAGTTTTGCGGGGGCGCACAACCTATTAAGGTAAGCAACAGATTTTAAACCTCCAGCATCAATTGCCTCATAGGTTCTCCTCATTGCGTTCCCTTTCTGTTTTTCCTTTTCATGTTAGATTTGTTAGGAGAAGAGCAAACTA
The DNA here is from genome assembly GCF_048569485.1 of Anomaloglossus baeobatrachus. NCBI lineage: Eukaryota > Metazoa > Chordata > Amphibia > Anura > Aromobatidae > Anomaloglossus > Anomaloglossus baeobatrachus. The sequence continues at coordinate 498,167,670 of NC_134355.1, read as the reverse complement.
CTCTTTAAGAAAGGCATTTAAATTATAAAAAAAAAGTGTCAGCTTATATACTCCTGAAAAATATTTTTTCCTGTATGTCAATCGTGTACTTTGTTATCTCCAGAGTAAATTGACCTCACTTATCTTGTTCAGCCATTTGAAATAAAATTCAATACTGAAGCAATACATTTTTCAAATTCTGTACATCAAAATGGTATCATATAAAATAATTTTAATGATAAATACATTATTCTCCGTTTTTCAGCGATATATGTAATGCTATCCAGTAAATCAACACTTATTTCACATGTTCTACTGTTAGAAGTACGCCTCCCTGGAGAATAAGTTATTTCATGTATGAGTGCCTCTTGCTCAGTAATATAAATAGTTACTATCTGGATGTACTTTTAAGTCTCCAGTGTCCTAATTAGATATACAATAGGCACTGGTGTCCAATTCTGCTTCAGTTACATCTCCATTGACAGGAAACTAGAGTACCAATTACTGAATTTAGAAAAAGATTAGTATAAAAGTGTTATTATAAGAAAAGAGGACTGTTGTAGAGAGATGAGATAAATATAATAAGCTTTGAGAATAAGACAGACAGTTTGAAAAACTGTAAAAAAATAACAATAAAAAATGTTTTACTTGTAGTTCCCTGTAAGTAAAGCAATAAAAGAAAAACAGAAAGCCTTAAAAGAATTAAAGAGGGTAGGTAGTGATGAGGCATTATATAATTATAGAAAATTAAATAAAATATGTAAAAAGCAAATTAAGTTAGCTAAGTTTGAGACAGAGAGACTCATTGCGAGAGAAAGTAAAAATAATCCTAAAATATTCTTTAACTACATAAACAGTAAAAAACTGAAAAGCGATAGTGTTGGCCCCCTTAAAAATAGTCTTGGTGAAATGGTGGAAGGGGATGAGGGTAAAGCCAACCTGCTGAATGACTTTTTTTCTACGGTTTTTATACAAGAAAATGCCATGGCAGATGACATGACCAGTGATACCATAAATTCACCCTTGAATATTACCTGCTTAACGCAGCAGGAAGTACGCCGCCACCTCGAAATCACAAAGGTTGACAAATCTCCGGGCCCGGATGGCATACACCCCAGAGTACTACAGGAATTGAGTTCTGTGATAGATAGACCATTATTTTTAATCTTCTCAGATTCCTTAATAACAGGGTTGGTACCGCAGGACTGGCGCATAGCAAATGTGGTGCCAATATTCAAAAAGGGGACAAAAACTGAGCCGGGAAATTATAGGCCAGTAAGTTTAACCTCTACGGTTGGTAAAATCCTTGAGGGGTTCTTGAGAGATGCTATACTGGAGTATCTCAAGAAAAATAACCTTATGACAGAGTATCAACATGGGTTTATGAGGGATCGATCCTGTCAAACTAATTTGATCAGCTTCTATGAAAAGGTAAGTTCAAGCCTGGACCAGGGAAATGCAGTGGATGTTGTGTATATGGACTTTTCAAAAGCTTTTGATATGGTGCCACACAAAAGGTTGGTACATAAAATGAGAATAATGGGGATAGGGGAAAATATGTGTAACTGGGTTAAAAACTGGCTCAGTGATAGGAAACAAAGGGTGGTTATTAATGGTACGTACTCAGACTGGGTCTCAGTTCATAGTGGGGTACCACAGGGGTCAGTATTGGGCCCGCTTCTTTTCAACATATTTATAAATGACCTTGTTGGGGGCATGCGGAGTAGAATTTCAATATTTGCAGATGATACTAAACTCTGCAGGGTAATCAATACAGAGGAGGATAATTTTATATTACAGGGAGATTTATGTAAATTGGAGGATTGGGCTGAGAAGTGGCAATTGAAGTTTAATGTAGATAAATGTAAGGTCATGCACTTGGGTAGAGGAAATAACATTTATGATTATGTACTTAATTGTAGAACACTGGGTAAAACAGACACAGAAAAAGACTTGGGTGTGTGGGTGGATGGTAAACTTCACTTTAGTGGACAGTGTCAGGCAACTGCTGCCAGGGCTAATAAAATAATGGGATGTATTAAAAGAGGTATAAGTGTTCATGAAAAAAATATAGTTCTACCTCTGTACAAGTCACTAGTGCGACCGCACTTAGAATACTGTGTACAATTCTGGTCACCGATATATAAGAAGGACATAGCTGAACTGGAGAGGGTGCAGAGAAGAGCGACCAAGATTATTAGAGGAATGGGTGGGCTGCAATACCAAGACAGGTTATTAAACTTGGGGTTATTTAGTTTGGAAAAACGAAGGCTTAGGGGGGATCTAATCACAATGTATAAATATATGAGGGGACAGTACAGAGACCTTTCCAAAGATCTTTGTACACCTAGGCCTGCGACTGGAACACGGGGGCATCCGCTACGTCTTGAGGAAAGAAGGTTTAATCATAATCACAGACGAGGATTCTTTACTGTACGAGCAGTGAGACTATGGAACTCTCTGCCGCATGATGTTGTAATGAGTGATTCACTACTAACATTTAAGCAGAGCCTGGACGCCTTTCTTGAAAAATTTAATATTACCAGTTATGTATATTAGATTTTATGACAGGGTATTGATCCAGGGAAATAGTCTGATTGCCGGATGTGGAGTCAGGAAGGAAATTTTTTCCCCATTGGAACTTGCCACATTGGGGTTTTTTTTGCCTTCCTCTGGATCAACATGTTAGGCTACGGGTTTAACTAGATGGACTTAGAGTCTCCCTTGAACCTTAAAAACTATGATACTATGATACTATGATACTAGAGATGGGTGATCTCACAGATGTTTAGGGGTTGGGGCTTGGCAGGTCCTGCCAGATTTAAAAAAAAATCCCGACTTTAACCCCAGACGTCTAACCTCATATAAGCCTATATTGACCCGAACTGTGTACTGTAAAATGGTGTTTATAAGGGTTAGGGGCTGCAAAAGGATGCAAAATGAGTATTACAGCAGGACAATTATACTTACTGTATCTCTTGTGGAGATGTTACACTGCTCCCAGGTCTGCTCATTAGTTCTCATGAATATTCACTGGTTTCACCGCCCACCCTCTTTGACAGCATCTGTGATTGGTTGCAGTCAGACTGCTGGCGTGCAGGTGTCTGTGATTGGTTGCCCTTATAGTAGCTGTCTAGATCTTGGAAATGGAGTGCAAAAATAAAAAAATAATTGGAAAAAATAACATAGTACCCCATGTATTTTGATACCCAGTGTGCATAAAGCAGACAGCTGGAGCCTGCAGCCTCCTGCTGTGTGCGTTATCTTGGCTGTGTATCTAAATACGAGAGACCTTACTTGACTTTTTAAAAATTATTTCAATAAATAATTTAAAAAAATCACATGGTGTTGCCCCAGTCTTGATAACCATCCAAGGTAAAGGAGACAGCTGGGGAATGGTAATCTGGTATTCTTAGGCTCAGGAGGTCCAAGGGTATTGGGCCATCCTCAGCCTAAAAATTTCATTCTACTGTTGCCCCAGAATTGGTGCATCCACTAGATGGACCAATCCTGGTGCTTTACTCGGCTCATCCAGATTGCCCTTGTTCGGTGGAAATTAGGGTAATATAAGGGGTTAATGACAGCTGTGATTTGTCAAAAAAATGCAAACGTTCTCTCATATGTTAGTATATAGCCAAGATAACATGCACAGATGAAGGCTGCATCCTCCAGCTGTCTGATTTATTTACATTGGGTATCAAAATACGGGGAACCCTATGCCATTTTTGCCAATTTTTTATTTATTTATACACTCCACTTCCACCTAGGCCGATGGTGGGAAGGCAGTCAATCACAAATGGTAGTGTGAAGCCCCTTCTCAACTGCAGGTCATCTCAGGGTCTTCACGTGCTGGGAATCTTCCGACAACAGGTATCTCAGGTTAACTTCAATAGGAATCATGACGCCACTCTCGGTAATTGCGGTCAGTAGGTAACCGCTACTGCAGTTTAGAGAGCGTCTGTGGCTGATGGTAAAAGCAGTCTGGTGTTATGGCCTCCCCAGAGTGAGGCTGGCCCCAGGGGCTCACGTGTAAGTGTGTAGTACCACAGGTCGCAGAAGAACTCACACACAGGCAGCAATGTCTTTCAGGGTTTTTACTCACTTTCTGATGGTAGAGTGAGGCAACCTGGGCGATGCTATGATGAGCCAGGTGGAACCAGGTATCCTTCAGGCTGATCCAGGGGTGACTGCTGACTCGCCTTCCTAGCACTTCTTTTGTTTCGGACAATCCCTGACTTAGAGTTCCTTGGGATCCATCCAGGGAAGTTGCGGCTGCCTTCCTCCCCTTTCTGACCCGTTTGCTGGCAGCGTGAACCAAGATTAAGATGGCTCCAGGCTCAATCCTCCTTATGGGCCCCCTCGTTGCTGCTGATGCTCGGGCTCTGTGATGGTTGGTGTGGGACTTGTTGTCCACCCCACCGGCAGGTTTAGTAGGTAGTTAAACTTGAGCCTACTTCGGGAACCTGTTTCCCCTGCGTACCTAGTCCTCCAGAAGTCTCCATACATGACCAGCTGGTTCCCCCTCAGTGTCCTCCAGACTAGCTGATTTTCCCCAGTGTCTTTCCTTCCAACTTCTGTGACTGAACTCCCCCGCCAGCAGCCACTATAGCTGCAGGGTCTGACTTGTGTCCTGCTCTTCAGCTATATACTTCAGACTCGGCTGCTCCACTCCTTCTCCTCTGACTGCCACTGCACACTCCCTAGCCTCCAGTCCCACTACCCACCACTAGCTGGGATGCGAGGGCTACTCCTCATCCTGGGTCTGCCCAGGGGTCCCCTCTAAGCTGTGTGTGTGTCATGGTTAGTATGTCTGTGCGTACAAACCCTAGTCTGCCTTTGGGATTACCTGTTTGTACTGAACCAGCATGGGTGTAGTATTCAGTGGCGCCTGACCAGGTCAGGGGCGCCACAGTGGCACACTGGCAGTCTGACTGCAACCAATCACAAACACTGTCACAGAGGGTGGGCTAGGGAAACGATGACTGTTCATGAGGTTTAATGAGCGAACCCGGAAGCAGTGTGACAGCCCCACGGACATCTCTAAATATAACTTTGATCCTCATTTTTTCTTTTTTTTTTTTAAATCTTGGTTGCTGAATCCAAACAGTAACATGGACATCCCTGAGAAGCCCATGTTCAGTGTCTGTGCATGGAAATTAGGTGTCCGGTAATGACCCTAAACTTAACAGTTCAGGTTTGCCCATCACTATTCATAACTGCTGCAAAATATTGTCTCAAATATACTGTATTTAGCACTATTCTACAGTAGCCTGTTCCATTTACATAATATGTGGCTTGCACTATGGTCTTTCTGTAATTAATGCAAAAAAAGTAAAAAAGAAACAATCTAAACAGGCTTGAAATAAGGTACTTGTTCCTTGGCAAACTTTTGAGACACTGGAAACTTTACATGGAATCTTCCGTCAGAATAATATAACATTAACTAATGATATGGGTTCAAAGGACTTTTAATGGTGATTAAATACTGAAAGAGTTTCTGTTTTCTTTCTTAAAGAAATTCAGTAATTTAATGTTTTGCTTATGAGCCATAAGTACAGCGGGGTAGGTACTGCCCTTACAGCTCTCCAGCTCTGTCTCTGTTTTTTCCACCGGCTGCTGGCCTCCGTTCCCTGATAACAGCTCACTCTATTTTCTGTACCCTGCATCCCCAGCAGAAATTTTGCACAGGCACTGTTATTGAGAGGGGGTATCATCTTAGATGAGTTGATGCTTGTCCCCTATGAGGAGATAATCCTATGTCAATTCTCAATCTTGGGAATTTCTTGCCTTCATGTTCGTGCAATGTCCTTTCTTCTTGTCCATTTACGTAAATGACCTAGATTGGGATTTCTTTTGTGATTTTAAAACAGATCCTTTTTGGATGAAAATATGTCAAATTTAGACTGCCCAGACCCACCACCAAACCGTCCCCTTCAAAAAGAAAACACCACAACAAGTCTTTTTCTTTTAAATCCAACTTTTTTATTAAATATCATTTTATTATATGAAGGAGAGACTGATAATTAGAAGCTCTCATCTTTTTCTCCAGTGGCAAAAATTTAAAGGTCACAGCTTATAAACTCAACAGGAGGCCTTAACAAGGCCAACACACAAAAAATGGGCTTTTTGGGATATTTACCGCCTAAACCGGCCGTCCGGTGCGGGTGTCTCCAGCCACCTCTAACAACCCCTTCCGCTGCTGCGACTTGTCAAAGAAAAACAACCGAACAAAATAAAACATTTTTATAACCAGGGAGGGAGGGCGGGAGACAGTTCCGGGTCCTTCAGAGAGAGGCCGCCCCCGGGACGTGCTGAGGTATATATACTACAGGGGGCGGGGCCAGTGACAACACCTGCGCATCACTAATGAGATGTTTCCTTCTTAAAAGGGACATCACTTTATTGACCATATTAGGGCCGGCAGTAAGGGGGCAGCATCACAAACATGGCTGCGATGCCCCACAGACTACCCCGACCCACCACCAAACCGTCCCCTTCAAAAAGAAAACACCACAACAAGTCTTTTTCTTTTAAATCCAACTTTTTTATTAAATATCATTTTATTATATAAAGGAGAGACTGATAATTAGAAGCTCTCATCTTTTTCTCCAGTGGCAAAAATTTAAAGGTCACAGCTTATAAACTCAACAGGAGGCCTTAACAAGGCCAACACACAAAAAATGGGGTTTTTGGGATATTTACCGCCTAAACCGGCCATCCGGTGCAGGTGTCTCCAGCCACCTCTAACAACCCCTTCCGCCAAGGAACAGCGAAATCCTGATGAGCTATGACCCCCCCCAAGCCCATAAGAGCCTGGGCAATATCTTCATGAATCCCTTCCAGAAAAATATCCAAACCAGAATCATTTAAATGAACTCCATCCGGACGCAAGAAAAAGGAGTTGTCCCCTTCTAGGCGATGGTGGCGAACCACTACACCGTTCTTGAAACGGACAAACCTCGAAATTCGCTGATTAAGCGTGCGCCTGGTTCTCTCCATGGCGCTACCCACTCTAGCCCCGTGCCACGTAAGCCTGGGGATCACCTCAGACCAGACTAGCTTGAAAACCGGGAAGAAACATGGAAACTTATCCATGTCTGACCTCATTAACGTTAAAAGTTCTGCCAAGGGAAAAGAGGCTAAGTCATTTCCCCCTGCATGAATGACCAAGAAAACTGGCGCTGCCACACTATTTGCAATCTTCACGACTTCTGGTAGGACCTGTGGCCATGACAGGCCCCTATAACCCCTCCAATTGATGTCCTCTTCCAGAAATCCTAGACTTCGACCACCGGGACAGGAATCGGCTCTCCTTGCGGCCCAATATACAAACGAATATCCCAAAATCCAAACGCTAGGCCAGTTTTCACCTGTAATAAAAACTGTGTTAATACCAGAACTACAAACCCACCACCGAATGTCATATCTGTCCGACAATCCCCTTTTTTTTTTTTTTGTATATCCGTATATACATCGTTTTCCGGGGAACTAAACAACATTTGTAGAGAAAACTGGACTTAGAATCAAATCAGGTCTTATATATCTCATGAAACATTTCGATTGCCACCTTCCTACCCTCTGGATTTCCATTTCTTGCATGCCAGCCCGCGATGCCTCCGTAGCCGCCCCGATCCTAAAGGAATGGGTGCCGAATTCCGACGCGGGTAAACCCAATGAGCTTAAAATTTTTCGCATTACCGCCAAAAATTGTCCCGACAAAAGAGGTGAACCATCCTCATGAATGAAAAATTGTTCGCCATTGCTCCTAACCCCTAAGAAGGCCGTAACGCATGCCTTCGGGCATACTGGGCCGTCCATAGAAAACAATGGGAACCATGTGCCTCTACCTGACTGATCTGTTTTTGACTTACGCAGCCTGATAACGTAACCCATTTCCACATATCAGCACGTCATCTTGGCGCAAGCCCCCATCTGACCCCAGTGTCCTTGGAATAAGCTCCGAAATTCGCAACGCACCAAAAAACGCAATTGCAAAAATGGCCGAAAACAAAATGGACTCATAGTGTGAGTAACAAATAGTTCCCACGCCCTTTATTAACTCTGCCAGCAAAAGGAATGAAATGGGCCTTCTAGGATCCTTTCGCTTGGCACTCTTTAACCAGCCCTTTAATACCTGGGTCACTAAAAAAGCCTTTGTCACATCCGGCCAGTTCTGCAATTTAAAATGAAAAGCCAGGCCTGATAATCGGTTACGAGCGACAGTCCCAGATGTGTTCCGGTTATTCAGATATGTTAAATAATGCAATGTTTGCTGTAATAAAACATCACTTGAGGGCTTGCCCTCAGCCACACCTCCTGAGTCACACCACTCACTCCATGCTTTACCATAAGCACGCCAGGTTGATGGGGCCACCGATCCTTGAACCATGGATGTTAGTGCATGGGGACATCCCACAACCATGCCGAGCATACCAGACCTTCCTCCTGTGCCGAAGGATGGAGCTCTCGAAATCTCTGGAAATTGAAACGTGAGAGCGCATCAGCCATCTTATTACTATAACCAGGTACAAATTTTGCTCTAAACCACGCCTTTAAATTTAAGCATTTTAAAACCATGAACCTAATTAACTTGATGACTGGAGGAGAGGAAGCGGACAAATGATTAATAGCGTGTATGACGCTGGCGTTATCGCACCAAAAAGTTATACGCCTGTTTTTCAAAGCCTCACCCCACAATTCCGTAGTGACCACTATAGGGAACAGCTCAAGCAAAGTCAGGTTCTTCGTCCATGCCCGCTCTTCCCAATCTTGAGGCCATTTCTCTGAAGACCATTGGTTACCAAAAATTACTCCAAATCCAGCTGACCCGGCCGCATCGAAATACAGTTCCGCCTCGTCATTTGATTGCATATTTTCCTGGAAATATGTGCGGCCATTATAGTTTTCCAAGAAGGACCGCCATACCAATAAATCCTCCTTCAAAGGAACAGTTAACCTGATTTTATGGTGAGACAATCTTACCCCGCGGGTGGCCAAAGAAAGGCGCCTTGAAAATATTCTACCCATAGGCATAACTTTGCACGCAAAATTCAAGGATCCCAATAACGATTGCATTTGAACTAACGTGACCTTGTTAACGGACAAAAAACCCAGAATAAGGTGCAGTAAAGAAGATATTTTGTCCTGTGGGAGCCTGAATTCCATTGCCTTGGAGTCGATCACTATCCCTAAAAATGCCAATTCTGTCACTGGGCCTATGGTCTTTTCTTGTGACAGTGGAACCCCAAAATCTTTCATGAGTTGTTTAAATTGAACCAAAATATTTGCGCATATAGGCGAATTCCCGGGGCCAACAAATAAAAAATCATCTAAATAATGGGTTATTGAAGAACATCCTGTTTCCTTCCACACTACCCATTCCAGGAATGTACTAAAAGTTTCAAAATACTGACAAGAAATGGAGCAACTCATCGGAAGACAGGTGTCGAAATAATATGCACCTTCTAGCATAGCACCCAAAAGGTGATAACAATCAGGATGTACTGGTAGAAACCGAAAAGCGGATTCAATATCAGATTTTGCTAAAAGGGCACCTGGACCTGCCTCCCTAACTAATTCCACTGCCTTATCGAAAGACACGTATTTCACCGCAGATTCCTCTTCCGGAATACCATCGTTCACCGAAGTGCCCCTTGGATAAGACAGATGATGGATTAAACGAAATTGGCCTTGGTCTTTTTTGGGCACAACCCCCAATGGGGATACCCTTAAATTGCGAAAAGGCCGTACTCTAAAAGGGCCTTTAAAATGACCAAGCGCAACTTCCTTATCCAGTTTTTTCCGAATAACCTCCGGATGTTCCTCCGCAGATTTCAAATTGGTGGAAGAAGATGGAGACCTAGAGTAAACAAAAGGGATGAAAAAAACAAAAGAAAAACCAAACCTAAGCTGTGCAGCTGCCGGTTTATTGGGGTACCTGTCTAGCCACGGTCCCATCCTGATTACGCTCACCGGGGTCGCGGTGTTCACTATGCGTATTTGGCTTTTGTCCTGGAACTTTGTGTCCCGGTTTTGGGCACTTTGAAACCGGGTGGAGGGCTCCACATGCTGAACATTCATGTTTGAACTTACACAGCCCATAAAATTTGCAGAACCCCTCGTTAAAAGCCCAACATGTTCTGGGACGGCGGACGGCCACTGGACCTGTATGTTGGTTCCCGTGTCCAGCGGCCGAACCTGGAAAGGGCTGCAAGGTTTTTTGTGCCATCATCAGCCTCAGCCATGAATCCGTGGCTTTTACGCCCCAACCTAAGTGCGGCTGAATATCCAAGCGCCGGCGGAAATCCTCATCGTATTTCCACCAAGCTGAACCACCATGTGACTTATATGAATTGTAGATAACATCCATATAAATAAAGAGTTCTGAACACCGTTCCAGATGACGTTGGCCCATAACACAACCCATTACTGCGAAAGCCTGTAACCAATTGTTTATAGTCTTAGCGACCTTAGGTTTACGATCGTAAGACTTCTCCCCGAAACGCCGTTCTCTATCTACCGCATTCTGTTCGGTAGATATAAAAGACCAAATGTCCACATATTTATTAGCCCATATAGCTTCTTTTACTTGTTCGTCCAAATGGGCTCCCAATGGAGGGACTCCACAAAATAAGCCCTCTTTATATAAATCCGGGCGTAAAGGGGTGGGAAATGGAGGGACTCCATCAGTATGAAGCAATTTAGGATTTATAAAAACTTTATGACCAGAAGGCTCTATACTCCCCATCCCCTGTGACGAACCACCTTTCCATACACCCACATAAGGGTACTCACCATGTGGCGATGTCATTGAAACCAGCTCTTGCAAAGGTTCGCTCTGTGTTGGAGGTTGGGCGACCGTCCTGACCGATTGCTCCCTTGTTGATCTTCTGCTGATCCTTGACTCAGCTAGTGAATCTTCCGAAGAAGAGGGAGAATGCCAGCGCGACGATCTTGATTGTCTACTACGCCATCTGGATCTCGACCTCCTATTACGTCTACTATGCCGACGATGCCCGTAATGCCCTGAATGACGATGCCCGTACCGTTCACTTGATGATGAGGATGACGAGAAATCATGGCGGCTGCCTGCACCGTGTGACATAGCACCGGCCAGGGTTCCTGCGCATGACCGCTGCGACTGCCGTTCTGTACTATGAACCGCCGCTGCTGCGACCTGCTGTACCCCGCTCTGTACCATTAAAGATGGGTTAAATATTTCCCCTAATGCTTGAGCAGCCGGTTGAACAAGTACCTGGGCATGGGTATTATTGCCCTGAGGCACCGTCGCAGACCCTACAGGGGCGGGAAGCATAGGCAGAGTGGCCTGAGATATAGGGGGAGTTACAATTCCAGGAACCCACTCTGTTTGCTGGCTTGCTGCATATTGTAATATGGTAGGGGTCCTCCCACCCCCTCTCCCTACCTCCCTCTGAGATTCTGTCATAGTGCCTCGGCTATCTCTCCTTGGCGCAGGGTCACCAGTGGATTCTGAGGAACCCTGACTCACACTCTGGTTATTTCCCATTATGGGTCTCCCCAGGTCAGTGTATGTGGGAACAATAACTAAATTACCCTGCTGAGCGTTTATACCCTCCCTTAAATTGCAGCCACCAGTGATGGGAGCCAAAAATTCCAAACTCGGCTGCACTTGAATAGCCCCATCTGAGGTGAAACAGCGCCCAGACTCGATAAAACCCCTGTCCCCCTGAATGACTGGCCTGTGTTGATAAACTCCCACTGGGATTCCCACAGCTGCAGTGGTTACCTCAGAGACCCGAGTGGGCGTGGCTTCCTGGACAGAGCCTGAGGTAAATTTCCTCCCACTCTTTTTTGACTGTAAATGTGGGCTCAAACGCACCGGAGGGTGGGCAATCCTTTTAGATCTCCGCCCCCCGGTCTTTGTTGTTTGAACCTCGGCAGGAACGGAGTCACCCGCGGCTAAAAGCGCCGTGAGCCAGTTGCTCCCTTCCCTGCCGATACGCTCTCTTACCGCTTCCTGACGCGGGTCCATCGTTCCGGCTGACCAGACAGGTCCGGGTCCTTCAGAGAGAGGCCGCCCCCGGGACGTGCTGAGGTTTATATACTACAGGGGGCGGGGCCAGTGACATCACCTGCGCATCACTAATGAGATGTTTCCTTCTTAAAGGGGACATCACTTTATTGACCATATTAGGGCCGGCAGTCAGGGGGCAGCATCACAAACATGGCTGCGATGCCCCACATTAGGAGGTATAGGCAATTTAAACCTTTTTTGCAACATTTACCAATCCGCACACCAGAAGGTCCAATCTATGATAGCCTGATGAAGGTTTGCATTATTATTTTTTCCCTATTTGAAATACTTATAGCAAATCTGATAGGTCATGGAGCCCCCACTATTTCTCACTAAGGCCCGCTTCACACATCCGGCATTTCGCCGGATGCCAGATCCGGCACGCATGCAGTACAGTACATTCATTTACAGTGGAAGCGCGACACCATGTGGACAAATGCGGTTGTGCATGAAGCACACAACTGCATGGTGTTGCGCTTCCACTGTAAATGAATGTATTGTACTTCATGCGTGCCGAATCCGGCGAAATGCCGGATGTGTGAACTGGGCTTAAGCCACACTCACTTTCAAGAATATTATTATTAGTGGAATAAAGTAACAAAAATTATAATTCTACACAAAATTGTTATGCATTAAATTAGCAGTTGTTTTACCAAAGAATACTGGCACAAGTGACTTGGTAAATTTCTCCCTATATGCTTTTTCTTTTCAAATGTAATGCAAGTATCATCTTATATGTCACCAAGCTTTTATCACTCATAAAAGCATATTTAAATTGACTAAATATCTATTTACTCTAAAGATTATCTTGAAGTCTAAATAGACAGCCAATAACCTAATAAATGAGAAAAACATTTGTTTGCCTGGTGAAATGATCTTTTGATTTATAAAAAAATATTTATTCTCAGCAGCGCATCATTTCTAAGTAAATAGGACATGCCCTTTCGAGAAAAATGGCAGTATATATGGACTGAACAATCTATGGGTGCCATCAGATGGCGAAATAAATTTGAGTCAGCTCAGAATGCAGTGTACGGACTGGCCATCATTCATCTCTACCCCATTGTGAGAGCTTCATGTGTTTCAATGCAGCTGTCATGCTCGGGTCGGGGTAGCCTCTGGCCAGATTGTGCACTGTGTTTTGATCTTGACCTGATTTATACAGCCATTTGACTGTGTCCTTTATATTGGAATATGTGACCAGGTTTTTGCTAACTTTCTGAGAGTATCATGATAATAATAATAATAATAATAATAATCTTTTTTATTTGTAAAGTGCCAACAAATTCTGTAGTGCTTTACAATTCAGAGGGGACATGTACAGACTATATGAGACATTACAAAATTCAGATACTAAGAGGAGTGAGGGCCCTGCTTGTAAGATTACAGTCTATGAGGATATAGGGGAGGCACAAAAGATGAATGGGGGAAAGCTTATGATGTAGGTAAAGAGACTGATTCCAACTATGTATCACTTAGTTTACTAGGTGTAGCAGTTCTGACACAGTTTACAGATTTAGCATTACAGTAGAGCTCAGACAGTTAACCCACTCACACCAGGCTTAATATATACAATATCGATATATAGTCAGGTGCTAATTAGTAGGGATGGAGGCATAGTGGAACTAGTGTAGTATAGGCAGTGATAAAACTTTTAATATAAGTAAGCAACAGCACACAGAGTAGTAAATGACTCATTATTGAACTATGTGTGCCAGCCTCTATCTTCTGTCATTCTCAGGTTACATAGAAAAAACCTGCTGATAGATTCCCTTTAAAGATTTATTTACGAACATTCTGTGCACATCTTAAACATGATCTCTCTGTGTAACCAGGTAATTAAATGGCTGCCTATCTGCAAACATGTATCCTGTCAGATTAGCTCTGCTGGTTGACATGTGTAAGCAGCGTCGGACTGGCTACCGGAGGAGCTGCAGTAATACCAGTCCTGGCCACATTTACCTGCACTGAACTCCGGAGCTCTCAGCTGAGCTCTGGAGTGCAACCCGGCCTGTTCACAACTGAATACAGGTTACCGCAGTCAGGACTGGTATTATTGGAAACCGCCAGTAATAGCACTCCTGGCTGTGGTAACCTGCATTGAACTCCAGAGCTCTAACCTGAGCTGCGGAGTCCAGCCCGGCCTGTTACAGCTGGTATGGACTGAACTGTAATAACCGGGGAATCAGTCAGCGCGCACAGTTCAGTCCTGGAAACCCGCGGCTCAGTCCAGGCTGCACTCCTGTCTCATGTGAGAGCTCCGGAGTTCAGTGCAGGTAACCGCGGCCAGGACTGATATTACTGCAGTTTCTCCGGTAGCCAGTCCAACGCTGTGTGTAAGTACACTTTTACCTTTGTTATTATACTGTGGTAATTGCAAGAAATTAGTGTCACTGTTCAGTGACCATATTTGTCTTCCATAGTGATATTTGCTAAGTAGCATTATTAGCTGAGGTTTTTATTTAATACAGATACCCAATCTTCAAAATAAGTTCCAGTAGTGCAAAAGTTGTTATATTCTTTGTAATTCTTTCATTAAGATAATTTGCTATGAATCATCTGGCAGTTTTTCAGGTGGTAAATTAAAAGAAATTTTGAAAACACAAAGCAGAAACTTATTGAACTTATATAATGTTTTGCCTGATAATAAAGTTTTCTTCTAATTAATATATCTACTTTAAAATGAACTACGAGGTCGAGCTTGGAAAGATATGAAGTGAAAAATAAGCTTATAGCAGTACTTTCGAAACAAATTTTGCCTTCAGCTCTGTTCCCACAGGCAAAGGAGTGCATTTAGTATTGGAAATCACAAGGATTAATGATTTAAGCAAGCACTTCTCACTGCAAGCAAAGTAAAGGTATCTAATTACCAAACAATACTTGTATATTTGCTATTAAAAGAGAATTAAATGCATTTTTAAAGTCTTTTATGGTAATTAGTTGAAGAAAAAAAATGTTATAGAAGAAGAAACAAAATAAATCTTTCCAAATAATCCTAAGAATTTGCTCCATTTATATTCCTACACTAGAGGTTGTTTTCATGCAGTAACAGCTTCCTATTCAATGGGACATAAAAATTATTGATATACTAGATTGCCAATTTGTCTCGGAAGTGGTTACATTTATTAACCTTTCTTATTGCTGTGCTGCTTTTAGTTTTTATTTTTTTTTATCTTGCACCAATTTAGCTGAATACAAATTAAAGCATTGTATACGGTTTTGTTTTTACATTGAGGTTTTGTGAGTTTTTGATGATGTGTACTCTGGTTGTGCAAAACACAGTGTCTTTCAGTTCCAGTAAAGTGAATGGGATTTATAGAAATTCAGCCCACCATGCTTTTTTAACACTACATAAATTGACCTGCGTTGACTATTTTTTAAATCTGTAAGATGTTAAAAGCTTTTCTTGTGGGTACAATGAGTTTTATGTGTGGATTGCATTAAAGGCAGAAAATATGCACATAAAAACAAATGTAATACCCACAATAGTATTGTTCTATGAAAACCAAATACTTAGAAGTATCAAAAACAAAGCACATTCATTTTAAAGCAGGATAGATCAAACTAAGGAGGCAGCTGTATTAAAAAGACATGAAAAGGGGCGCATGCGCAACAATCAGAGGAGACAGACATGTCCTGCTGAGCTCTGCACCATGGGCACAAACTAACACTCATCCTTGCCGTCATGCATGCCATAACTGGGTTAGTTTCTTACCAATATCACTGGTAATGATGCACACTAAAAAGGGGACCACTGTAGAGTGTGTCTTGCCCCATTACATTCCTTCTTTCAGTGTGCATGAATCCTGGGCTTGCAGCACTGGTGCTGGCGCCATCTACCTCCCCGAAGAAGGATGCTGAGCACTCTGACCTGCTGAATGCCGCCAATGGATCTCCTATCAAAGCAAGCATAATGGCATCAGAGGATCTTCTGAGATCAATACAAGCAACATTTAGGGTGGAAATACTGGTGGCAGTGGAGAATTTTACCAATCAGCTGCAGGGCATTGCACAGCATACAGCAGACCTAGAGAAGCATATGAATGATGCTGCAGATGCACTAGAATCAGATAAAGAACAAATACAGCATCATGCAGAGACTATTACCTCCTTAAAAGAGACTGTTTCAACTCTCTTCACCACACTTTTAACTCAGGTGGATCCATCCCTTCTTTGCATTACTAGGATCCAGTGGGCCGTGGGAAGGCCCAAACAGATTCCTCACCAACAGATGTCCTCAAACTGCACCATAAGGACTTTAGAGACAGGATTCTGAATGCTGCATAGCTTACTTACCTTCTTCCAGGACTATCAGATTCTGTTTCATTATTTGCTGATATTTGCCCTGCAACTCCTGTAAGACAAAGAACTATGTGAGGGGTCTCTATGGCTTTAATCAAAGCTAATATTAAATACAAGTTGGAGTTCTATTTTGCTTTAATGTTTACCTACAACAGCACTAACCATATAGTGAAGACAGCTGAAGAAGGGGAAAAAAACTTGAGAAAGCTGGATTTCCCACTCCATCAGAGACAAGACCCTGCAGAGAATGGCAGAAGGTTCAACACTGAACATTTTTGCATTCTCCCTGAGGAACCATACTCAGTGACTTGAGAGTATGATGTCTTTTATATACTCTATAAGAAACGGATTGGGTATTGTTACTGATATCTGTAAAGATGAATATATTTAGAGTGATGTGCCTTTGGATATTTTTTGGGTGGTTTTAGTCATGGCTTTCTTTATTAAGGGCTTGATAGAACCAGATTTTTCAGAATTGCACTTGTTGTTATGTACGTAAGTTTTATTTGTGGCTATTATTTTGTCCAAATGTAATTTTCTCTTCCCTGTTACACCTAGCATGAGAGATCATGCCATATGCATTAAAACATGCAGAAATCAGAGTAAAATATTAGAGAATGTAATTACAAGAGTTACTGTCTCTTTAGCTTTTCCCGATCAGTTACCATGACATACAGAATACTATCTTACAATGTGAGAGTCTTCAATTCCCCTTCTAAGAGAAAACAAGCATTCAATGATTATGCCAAACAAAAGTCAAATGTATTGTTTCTTTAGGAAACTCATTTTTTTCTTCAATCCCAACCAAAATATTTTAATTTCCATTATACTAGATATTACTTATGATTAGGGATGAGCAAGTAGTGAAATACTCGGACTCACTAGACTCGTAACGCGTAGGTCCTAAAACTCAGGTACTCGTTACGAGTAGCGAGTCAAATGCAAGTCAATGGGAAATGTGAATAATTGTCTGCTAGACCCTACAAAGCAGTCTGAGGGCTGAGTAAAAGGCTGAAATGGATGCATGGTTGTTTAAAAAATGGGCAGTAAAAAGCCGCTGGCTTTTTTAAGCAATCAGCTGATGCATACTCTCCGCTCAGGTCCTTCGCTCCATGATGCTGTGCTCCCCACTGCCTGGTGCTTCGCTCCCTGCTCCCTGGTGCTGCGCTGCCCACCCGGTCCTAACTTAGGATTGGGCGAGGCGGCGGCGGGGGAGTGAAGCATGGGGGAGTGAAGCATCGGGCAGTGGGGAGCACAGCATCAGGCGGGGGAGCGATGCAGCGAGGAGGGAAGCATCAGACAGGAAAGCCGTCGGTGAAGTCTCTCTCTCTCTCTGTCGGTCTCTCTCTGACTGTCAGTCGGTCAGTCTCTCTCTCTCTCTGTTGGTCTCTCCCTCTCACCCCCTCTCTCATACTCACTGATCACTGGCACGGCGCTACACGGCTCTCACACTGCTCCAGCGGCTTCTCCTGCTTTTGAGAATGCCAGCCACTCATTATTCCATCTTGTATTCATTGCTTCCCCTGCCCACCAACGCCTATGATTGGTTGCAGTCAGACTCACCCCCACACTGAGGGACAGCTGTCTCACTGCAACCAATCACAGCCGCCGGTGGGCAGGTCTATATCGTGCAAACAAAAAAATCAAATAGAACTATATCAAAAAGAGAAACATACCTTTGGTGCCAAACTAGATGATATATGCACAAACAGAATGCAGTAAACCTTCCTCTTGAAGGCGGTCACATTTCTGATGCAAGCTGGTGATGTCATAGCCACTACCCCTCAACCCTCCTAACTGGGGGGGAGCAGCTGCTCAGCAAAAAAACTTGCACACTGATAAGTCTTGCACTGGGAGCCTGTCATATAGATACGTGTGACGCACAGTGTCTGAACTGTAACCTACAGGTGACGCCAGAAAACCTAGATCAGGCGGGCCATTCAGCACTACATAAGTGCATCTCACACAGATGCGCGAGACGCACAGTGTCTGAATTGTGGCCTATGAATGACACACAACACTAGGCCAGGCGGGTCAGTTAGCACCATATATGTGCATCACACATGACAGACAGAGAGAGAGACCGACAGAGAGAGAGAGACTGACCGACAGACAGAGAGAGACAGACCAACAGACAGAGATAGAGAGACTTCACCAATGGCTTTCCCGTCCGTTGCTTCCCTCCCGGCTGCCTCACTCCCCCGCCTGGTGCTTCCCTTCCCGATGCCCGGTGCTTCGCTCCCCCACCGCCTCCCTGACCGATCCTAAGATAGGACCGGGCGGGAAGTGCAGCACCAGGGAGCGAAGGACCCGGGCGAGGAGAGAGGGTGCATCAGCTGATTGCTTAAAAAAGCCAGCGGCTTTTTACCACCTGGATTTAAAACAATCATGCATCCATTTCAGCTTTTTACTCAGCACCCAAACCGCTTTGTAGGGTCCAGCAGACAATAACTCACATTTCCCATTGACTTACATTGGACTCTCTACTCTTAACGAGTAATTACAAGGATACTCACGGAGTAACCAATAGCCCAAATACCATACTACTCAGCAAGCACCGAGTAGTAATGAGTATACTTGCTCATCCCTACTTATGATATAATGTTAAAAAACTAGAGGAGTTGCAATATTTCTCCACAACTCATTTTTATTTACATTCGAAAACACTCATATTGATAAAGAAGGGAGATTTGTGATTGTATGGGGTATATTACAATCCCCAAAAATGTTTTGTTAACAGTTATGCTCGCCCATCGAACCAAAGGAAAACTCTTATAGATATATCTGTGGTCCTGCCTAATATTAAGTGCTGATATGGGGAGGGGATTTTAATATTACCAAAGATCCAGAACTTGCTAGCACCTCTAAAAGATGCTCAGACATTACAAAAGCTAACAGGAAGCCGTAATCTAATATTCGTGAACTACACAGACTTTATGAAACGTGGAAATAATCCAACTGAAAGGCTAGAGGGTACTCTTTTTTTTCCAAACTCATCATTCGTACTCAAGAATTGATTTAATCTTGAAAAACACTGAGAATTTACTAACAATGCTTTGCTATATATCCTCTGCGTGATTGGACCATGAAAGTGTCTTAAATGTATTCAAGCTAGGAATAATGCATCATCCTTATATAGATGGAGGTTAAACAAATCTCTTCTGATGAATCCAGAAATTAGAACCCAAATAGAATTGGATTTAGAAAATTATTTTTCCACAAACTAATCTCTATATGTATACACAGGAATTATATGGCACCCTTATTAAAATAGCTTCACAAAGGAAGAAAGAAAGATCAGCCACGCAAACAGACTTCGAAAATCAACTAATTCAGCTAGAAATGGCAAACAAAGCTCTCCCCTCCTTATATCTTACCAAACACATATTTGATCTTAAATTACAATTACAAACACTACTTACAATGCATACAGAGAGAGCCCTCAGGTGGAACAAAGCCTCCTTTTATCGATACTCTAATAAAATGGTTAAAATGCTAGCTCATAAATTAAAGGACAGAGAACATCTCAATTCAGTTTTCTCTATTAAAAATGACCAGGGGATACAAACTTCCCACCCTGATAAGGTATATAAGACCTTTCCTAACTTTTATTAAACTTTATACAAGCATAATTCACAACTCTCTCAGAGAGGCATAGACAAATTATTTTCTTATCTCCATATACCTGCTCTGACACATGAATACGCAAATTCTTTGCACTTCCCGATTACTGAATAAATTGAATTCACAATTAAACACTCACAGCTCACAGCCCTCTATTGCAAAACATTTCTCCATATCTTAAAGCCGCATATTCCCAAATATTTTATATAACCCATTTGACGGTCATTCCAAAACCAAAAAGGATCGATAATCAATGAAAAATTACAGGCCCATTTGCTTTGTAAACAATGATTTTAAAATTTATATCTACGTATAATAGCAAATTGCATAAACAAATGCCTTCCAAAAATTGTAAACACGGATCAGGTTTGCTTCATCACTACCAGGCAAGCCCCAGACAATATTCATAGGAATCTCAAATATCATCCAGTATGCTTACAAATTGAACACTCCTTGATGGTACTTGATTTAGATATAGAGAAGGCATTTGATACAGTTAGTTGGCCAAAGCTTTTTCAGGTCCATTAGAAAATGGGATTCTATCACCAATTGAGCTGTTAAATTATTATATAACAATCCAATGGCTTACTTAAAACTACTAACTACATCTCTAGAACCGATATGCATAGCAAGAGAACTAGGCCTAGGCAGGGATTCCTGCTCTCACCAGCTCTTTTTACCATGGTCAGGGAACCCCTGGCTCATGCTATTAGAATGCATCTGGATATTATTAGGCAGACCATAGGAATCAAAACCCATAAAATTAGCTCCTTCATAGATAATCTGCTATAAACAATATCCAACCTGCATATATCTTTACCTAATCTTTTAACAACCTGCAATTAATTTGAAAGTGTCTCAGGTCTTAAAGTAAATAAGGAGAAAACTTAGGTCATGTTTATTAATACTTATACAATATACAGAAATGTCCCTCAAACTGTTATCAGCCAGTTAATAACAAAAATCTCCAGACCCAGGAACAATAAATAGCAGAAATTGTGACAATTTAATTGGTAGATAATGAAAATGTATGACTAGGAGAAAAATAAGGAAGAATGTAAAACACACAGTTCTGCAGTATACAGTTGACCCCCCGATGAAGGTGACGCTGAAACGTGTGTGTCGGGGCAGGGCGTCACATGTGCGCGCAAGTCCTCCATGTCCAGGTCTCCTCTGATCAGGTATCTTTTCCTCTCTAATCCTTTCCCCACTTAAACTATTTAAACTATTTGTTTTACAAGCGGTTTCCGCTTGGGGTGTGTGCACCCTTATGCTAAGGCCAATAGTGCTTTATTCTCTTTGGCCCACCATTGTTTGCACATACCCAACGTGGTGTCCCCTCTTTTTTTGTTGCATTTTTACTTTACATGAGACTGACAGTTACATCCATGTTATGTCACCTGTTTCCCAGTTCTGTATTTTTTTACTTTTATTAATATGTGATATACACGGTATACTGCAGAACTGTGTGTTTCACATTCGTCCTTATTTTTCTCCTGGTCATACATTTTCATTATCTACCAATTAAATTGTCACAATTTCTGTTATTTATTGTTCCTGGACTGTTTATCATACGTTACAGAGTCTCTGCCCTCATGTTTTGCACTGCATGTGATGCCCTCTTCTACTGATTTGCACTGCCATTGTGGCGGTCTCTTTTTTAACTAATAAATAAATTGTTTTTGACCTCATCAGTACTCGTCATTAGTATAACAAGTACGAATAGTTAGGTACTTGCTCAAATCTACTGGTGAGCAGTCTCACAAGCTTGCTATTTGTTACCATCTGTTTAGTTAGCCATTAAAAGGTATCATCCACTGAAGATTCTCAATTTGGAATTTTGTTTTTCTATCTAATAGCTTAGAGAGTTAAAACATATTTTTTTCTGTATTATTTATAGAGTGTTTTTTTAATATTTTTTCATGATATTCACCTTACAGGTTTAATAATGTGACAGTTTCATAACTATAATGGCTTACTATGTGTGGAAGGCTTGCAACACTTAATAGGATTTCAATAGGCAGCCTTTGCTAAGAAGGTCCTAGATGAACTCTGACCTTTACCCTTTTAACCCTAAACATTATTCTGGACTTAAACAGGGACCCTTAGGTTACTTGTAGAGAGCTAAGAAAGAATACTAATGCTGTATCCAAACCATAGGCAAGGCAAAAAATAAAAATCTTTGTTTTACATTAAAGATATGTGTTTAATAGCAGAACATTTTTCTTCTGTCATCTTTCATCCTTTGTTTTATTTGTTAACTTTATTTTTTACTTTTTTTTCAAAATTTTATTGACCTTTACTATCTTACACTTAACACTTTGATCTGTGGTATCATACATTGCAATACTTGTTTAAAGCAGTTTTTTGTCAATACAAAAACATATAAAAATACCTAAAAAAAATCACCAATACACATAATATGTAATAGGGTGTATTTACTATTGAACAAATTAATAAACCTTCGTTATCATATAAACACTAAACAAACCAAATAAGACCAAGATGTGGTTCAAAATATAATTTTATTAAATATTTGATATTTTTAATATTAAAATTAATATTAAAAGGAACAGAATAAGGGTTAGAGTTTCTTATTCTGTTCCTTTTAATATTAAAAATATCAAATATTTAATAAAATTATATTTTGAACCACATCTCGGTATTTTTTGGTTTGTTTAGTATTGCAATACTTGTGTACTGCTGTGCATTAGACTGCCATTTAGACTTTTCTTATGGAAGAGCATAAAAGATCACCATAGCTGGCAGATTTGGAGGCTGTGACAACCATCAGGTGCTCAAAATTGCTTACGGGGATAAAAATAGTGTAAAAGGGGAAACACATATATGCTGTACTTGCTCTTGACTATGGCTTCTTGATAACTATCCAGCCAAGATCAATTCTGGCACAGACCCTGGGGCTCTTGATGCAGGAACTCAGCTATCAATTTAGTATAATTTCTGGCGATCATTGTGCAGACATTGCTCCTGTGAACACCGTGACATAACTGTGTGTCACATTGGAGGAATTCCTGCCCAAATGTAATGTGCATGTACTGTCAAAGGGCAGGAGTTAATGAGACAAAAAAGAAGCAGCTTTCCAACAAAACAGAGATAATCAAATGACTACTCAAATATAGTCCTGACAATTTAATGATTTCGGTAATATGAAATTGAAGGCTAAAGTGAACATGTTGTTTTAGCCCACATTCACATATACAATTTTTTGCACTTGGAAAAAAAAACAAATGTGATCAGTTTTTTTATTCCACAGTTCCATGATTTATGCCTTTAAACTTAAGGTAAGAAAACGATTCATGCTTAAAGTATAATTATTATTATTTTTTTATTTTATTTTTATTTACTGTCATGATTGTTTTGGATCTAATTTTCATTAGTATGCTAGTCTGTTTTGTTAGTTATTTTTTAGTATGGAAAAGAAAAGAAATCCAAAGTTCCTTCTCCCAATTACAGTCATATGAAAAAGTTTGGGCACCCCTATTAATGTTAACCTTTTTTCATAATAACAATTTGGGTTTTTGCAACAGCTCTTTCAGTTTCATATATCTAATAACTGATAGAATAAGTAATATTTCTGGATTGAAATGAGGTTTATTGTACTAACAGAAAATGTGCAATCCGCATTTAAACAAAATTTGACCGGTGCAAAAGTATGGGCACTGTTATTAATTTCTTGATTTGAACACTCCTAACTACTTTTTACAGACTTACTAAAGCACAAAATTGGTTTTGTAACCTCATTGAGCTTTGAACTTCATAGGCAAGTGTATCCAATCATGAGAAAAGGTATTTAAGGTGGCCACTTGCAAGTTGTTCTCCTATTTGAATCTCCTATGAAGAGATGCATCATGGGCTCCTCAAAACAACTCTCAAATGATCTGAAAACAAAGATTATTCAACATAGTTGTTCAGGGGAAGGATACAAAAAGTTGTCTCAGAGATTTAAACTGTCAGTTTCCATTGTGAGGAACATAGTAAGGAAATGGAAGAACACAGGTACAGTTCTTGTTAAGCCCAGAAGTGGCAGGCCAAGAAAAACATCAGAAAGGCAGAGAAGAAGAATGGTGAGAACAGTCAAGGACAATCCACAGACCACCTCCAAAGACCTGCAGCTTCATCTTGCTGCAGATGGTGTCAATGTGCATCGGTTAACAATACAGAGCACGTTGCACAAAGAGAAGCTGTATGGGAGAGTGATGCGAAAGAAGCCATTTCTGCAAGCACGCTACAGAGTGGCCTGAGGTATGCAAAAGCACATTTGGACACGCCAGTTACATTTTGGAAGAAGGTCCTGTCGACTGATGAAACAAAGATTGAGTTGTTTGGTCATACAAAAAGGCGTTATGCATGGAAGAAAAAAAACACGGCATTCCAAAAAAGCACTTGCTTCCCACAGTAAAATTTGGTGGAGGTTCCATCATGCTTTGGGGCTGTGTGGCCAATGCCAGCACCAGGAATCTTGTTAAAGTTGAGGGTCGCATGGATTCAACTCAGTATCAGCAGATTCTTGACAATAATGTGCAAGAATCAGTGACGAAGTTGAAGTTACGCAGGGGATGGATATTTCAGCAAGACAATGATCCAAAACACCGCTCCAAATCTACTCAGGCATTCATGCAGAGGAACAATTACAATGTTCTGGAATGGCCATCCCAGTCCCCAGACCTGAATATCATTGAAAATCTGTGGGATGATTTGAAGCATGCTGTCCATGCTTGGCGACCATCAAACTTAACTGAACTGGAATTGCTTTCTAAACAGGAATAGTCAAATATACCCTTCATCCAGGATCCAGGAACTCATTTAAAGCTACAGAAAGTGACTAGAGGCTGTTATTTTTGCAAAAGGAGGATCTACAAAATATTATTGTCACTTTTATGTTGAGGTGCCCATACTTTTGCACCGGTCAAATTTTGTTTAAATGTGGATTGCACATTTTCTGTTAGTACAATAAACCTCATTTCAATCCAGAAATATTATTTAGTCCATCAGTTATTAGATATCTGAAACTGAAATAGCTGTTGCAAAAACCCAAATTGTTATAAAGAAAAAAGGTTAACATTAATAGAGGTGCCCAAACTTTTTCATATGACTGTATAATATTAAAAAGAGACAGCAAACAGATTGTACTCAGGCGGCATCCTCGTGCTGGCATGATTTCCATGATCTAGACTTGTATGGTGGTTTAAATTTCTGACTCAGATAACAAAATGACTCCAAGGGGTACTTCTTACATAGCGAGATCGCTAGTGAGATCACTGCTGAGTCACAGGTTTTGTGATGTACCAGTGACGTC
Organism: Anomaloglossus baeobatrachus; assembly: GCF_048569485.1. NCBI lineage: Eukaryota > Metazoa > Chordata > Amphibia > Anura > Aromobatidae > Anomaloglossus > Anomaloglossus baeobatrachus. Next base: position 498,142,393 of record NC_134355.1, on the reverse strand, counting down.
ATCAGCGATCTCGCTGTATGTGACACTATGCAGCTACCTGGTCCCTGCTGGGAAATTGCTGATCGTTACACACTGTTCTGGTTCATTTTTTGCTCGTTGGTCTCCCATTGTGCAGCACACATCGGCGTGTTTGACGGCAGGAGACCAACGAGCACCGACTCTGTGTAAGCAGCAGTGTACGCTGGTAACCAGGGAAAATATCGGGTAACTAAGCAAAGCGCTTTGCTTAGTTACGTGATATTTACCCTGGCTACATGTGCATGGAGCCAGCGCTAAGCGGTGTACGCTGGTAACCAGGGTAAATATTGGGTAACCAAGTAAAGCGCTTTGCTTAGTTACCCGATATTTCCCCTGGTTACCAAGCGCAGCATCATTACACGAGTCGCTGGTGGCTGATGGCTGGTCACTGGTGAGATCTGCCTGATTGACAGCTCACCAGCGACCATGTAGCAACGCACCAGCGATCCTGACCAGGTTGTATGGTGGTCGGAATCGCTGGTACGTCGTTTAGTGAGACGGTACCCTTAGCTTTTCAAAGACATATTGTCAACAAAAAAGAGAAAACAAAGACCAAGCAAAAAAACTCAGTCATATGAACAGCCCTTTAGATTATAATGAGTTTATGAGTTTGAAGAATATGGGCTATATCATGTTATGCCAATCAACTGTAAGTCATAGTCATCTTACTCAAAGTGGGAATCTGAGACAGGATGCCTCCATCCACCAACAAATGGGTTCAATTATAAATGAAGAAGTGAGAAAAACTAATTATAAATGAGGAAGTCACAGGACACCTACTTCAGGATCAGGCAATTACAGCAGGAAGGTCCACTGATGAATAAAGAACGCCTGTATTTTTGTGTACATAGAGGCAGGCAAGTACATTTCCCAGGGAGTGATCAAAGCCATATATCAGACATATAGGCACCCATGTAAAATTGTAAATATTAGGGTGTGCATGACTCACCCAAATATGAAAGACATATTTTTAGTCTCAGAGAGAGCGCTGAACATAATACATATTTTCCCTCAACTGTGAGATGTGCATATGGGCTAAAAGACAGTACACCTATCATGTTTCCTAAATATCAACAGGTAATTTCATGATAGGAAAGATGACAGTTATATATCTCACCTGAGACCCCCACGAGTGAAGGTATGCTGAAATATGGAACATCATAATTATCTGTAGTTCTGTAGTTCATCAAGGGTTTGGTCAAGTGAAGGATTGAAAGGGACCTACCATATTTTTTAGGGGTTGTCTTCTGGGGAGGTCATGCCATATATCGTGTTTGAAGTAACTGGCAGCTGTTGGCTCCACATCATCTCCCATGTACCCAGCAATCAAGTAAAATGGTAACTGACTTATCTACTTATACTTGTTGTACTCCTACATGTATTTATGTATTTGCATATCTGAACATAATACTTGTATATCTGTAGGAGTTGGCAAGACTACCTCAATCCTATGAGATATATATTGTTTATTAAAATGAATGTCTAAGTTCTGCTGCCGGAGAGTTCAGCTGGCAATATACCAAAGCTGAAGCATCACAGCGGTCAGTGCCTTATAGCGACCGGAAGTTTTTAGTGTTTTATTGCATTTTACTGTAAAATATGTATGTTATAGTATAATCTGTCTAATGTGTAAATTGTCAAATGTTAAGTAGGAATGTTAGTGGATAGGTGGTAGAGTAAGAGAAGGTTTTAATATGTCTAGTGTAATAGATACATTCTGGTGGCTGAGGATACTGAAGCCAGGATGAGAGAAGTGTGAGAGAGCAGGGGATTGGTTAGTGAGACATGCCAGAAAAGGGGCGGTTCTGCAGAGTAGTTGCTAATGCAAGGAGAAGCTCTGTACTAGAGTGTGTTGCAGAACCTGGAGGTATCCTCCAATGGTCCAGAGCCTATGGCTCACCTCGAGACGGGCTTAGAAGAGTCCATGGACCAGTCAGGGCTAGGGGCAAGTGTACTGCCGGTGGGCCCATATACAGGTTAAGAGACTGCAAGAAAGGTAATATAGTGTACCAGGAAAGCCACGGCAACAAGAAACGGGGAAAAGCAAAAGTTTAGACTCGGCAGCTGGAAGGCTAATAACCAGGGAGAGGGCTAGACAGGAAAAGTACCCTAAATAACAGTGTCAGCAGAATTGGAATGCATTGCCATGTCTGTCCAGAAGATTGAGAAATAAATAAGGCAGTTGTTGTTTGCAGAGAAACTCTGTGTGATGTATTGCCTTGCTATGTCTATGATGGTTAACTGGCTGTGGGGTGACGGATGCACCTCTAAACACTAAAGTGTCCCACCCCCCGGCCAGGGAAGAGCAAAACCATATATGTCTAACAAACAACTGTTGGCAGTTCTACTGGACAAGTGTACCGCCCTGCGCTCGACTGCAGCTGAGCCGCTTTGATCCGGGCTTGTTGGTGGGTGACTCGTGTGCCTCCGGACCCGGGGTCAGTTCGCTCTGAAAGGGAGCTGGCACTATTTAGGGGGGTGGTAGGTAGGTGTATGGCCGGAGCCGTGTTTGAGTTCGTGCCGTCACCCACGGGATGTGGTGAAGGTGTAGACACCACCGCTGTGGTTACGGGTCACCCGGGGGAGATGGTGATGCAGCAAGATGTTGACCCGTCCGTGGGCAGGGATGATGGCCCCGGGACCCATTGGGGAGAGTAGCTGGGCGGTGCAGGGCAGTGCGCGGCCGTACGGCACTGTTTTACTCACTGTTATTGACACACACAAGTCTCTGGTAAACAAAGTTGATGGTGGTTGGTGCCCGAAGCCGGCTACGTCTGGTCCCCCACCCGATTCGGTAGTCTTTGCCTTTCTCCTGATCCATGTAGTGTATGTGTAGACTGCCTGCGCTTCAGCGACAAGAGTCCACTTCCCGGCTTTGTATATGTCGGAGGAGCCCGTTTGCCCGCAGAAGCTGGCCCGTGGGTTTCTCTGCCTGTGCAGTGGCTTTCTATCCCCCTCGGTGGGCTTTTATCTTCAGTCGGTACTTGGGTGGGAAAGGACCTATAGTCCAGACCGCAATCAGTGAATTAACTCGGTTCATTGGATTCTGGACCTCGTTTCAGGGTCTGAGTACCCCTCTGTGTGCTCTGGTTTCCGAGTCGGTTCCCCGGGTCAGTACCGGCGGGCCACTACCCTATCCCGGTCCACCACGATTCCACCGAGCCGTCTTCCTGGCTCCTGTAGGCTAGGCCACCGTATGCCTCCTAGCCAAGGTACCAGGGCTCTGACCCCGACACCTGTCAGTCTGTCACAGGCCTGTACTACAGGCCTGACCTCCTTACTCCTCAACACTCAAACTGATCTCCCTGAACTGAGCTCAAATGTCTGTTTCCTGCCTCAGGGCCTCTGAACTCCTCGGCGGGCATGACCAACTACCTGGCTCTGCCCCCTGGTGTGTCCATCAAGCTCTGAGGGAGGTGACTAGGGTTTATGGTTTGGCTGATGTTACCTTGTGTGGGACTGGTGGTGTGCGGGGCGCTATCTGTGACTACCTGGCTAGTCCAGGGTGTCACACAAGCAGGACTCTCTTTCACTGGAGCTAATGAAAAGCGTCAATTGGCTTGTCAGGATTGTGAGCAAGTGTGATGCCATGCCAGAGGTTGCGCCGATCACCCTCTCTTTTTCCCCATGTCTCCAAGTGCCAGTGTGGACAGAGGGTATTAATGTAAAACTGTGCCAAGCTGACGTTACATAGCTTCAGGGGGTGTGGATTATCACGTGTCATTATAATGGGTGTGTGCTTAGCCAAAAAACCTTGGATAGAACATGTTGTGCAAAATAGTTGTCTGGATAAGGTCTTACTTGGAGGTCTACAAAGAGGGAAAATGTAATGAATCACACAGCCAAATATAATTTGATGTCTAATATGTTAAACAAAGAAATCAAAATAATTGCTTTATTCACTCATTCCACTCAATTTTTTACACTGTTATGCATGCTCAAGTGAACATGTGGCAAATAATAAAAAATAAGATTTTACTTAAGGCTTCTACTCCTGACTAGAGATGAGAGAACCGGTCGCGGTTCGGCTCGAGCTTGGTTCGCCGAACGGAGGTCTTGTTCGAGTTCGGTTCGGCAAACCGTTTCGGCAAACCGCTCAAACCCCATAGGAAACAATAGGAGGCAATCACAAACACATAAAAACACATTATAAATGTACACATACAGTTAATAAACATTGCCATAACACTTACCGCTCCCCGCAATCCGTCCTGCACTCTGTCTCCTGTCGCTATTCCATCCGATGATCACTGCGTCCATCCGGTAACCAGCACTGCCAGCAGTGATGACAGGACCTATCGTGACGTCAAAATAGCCATGTGACCAGTCACGTGTCTGTTATCTCATTGGCTACAGACTGGTCACATGACTATGACGCGTCATGTAGGACCTGCGAGTGCATCTCTCCAGTACGCGGTGATCGTTTGTGTATCGCTGTGTACCGGGGAAATGCTCTGGAACGCGGTCGGGTTCCCGGTCTGCTTCCCTGTTCCGTTATAAACCGGCTGCCACATCCGGTCAATAACGAAGATCACCGTTGCTATAGCAATGCGCCTGTCAGTGGTGACGTCACCACTCACAAGCAGCAGCTCCTTCTCACTCACGGAGTGAGAACACTGCACGGGGAATAGCACCGCCTTCTTCCTATGCAGCGCTGCTGATGGAGCAGAGCTGCATGTGTTTAAGGAGAAAGAAGACAGAAGAGCAGGATCGTGGAGGGCTGACAGGGAGTAATAAACATGGAGTCTCTAATGTGTCTGTGTATTTATTTCTATTAAAGTTTTTTTTCAATGTGGTGTCTTTTTTTAACCCTTTATTGGAGATCCTTAATGGCCGGGTCAAACTTGCCTGACATTAAGAATCTCTGGCTTAATACTAGCTAGTAAAACAAAGCCAGTATTAACCCTTATTACCCAGCAAGCCACCGTCACCAGGGCTGTTGGAAGAGTTGGACACCGCGCCAGATGATGGCACTTCTATGAATGCACCATTTTCTGGGGCAGCTGGGGATGGCAATTCGCAGCAGAGGCGCCCAAAAACCTCGGGCTAACCTGTGCTGCGGATTCCAATTCCCAACTGCCTAGTTGTACCTGGCTGGACAGAAAAATATGGCGAAGCCCACGTCATTTGTTTTTTAATTATTTCATGAAATAAGTGAAATAATTAAAAAAAAACGGGCTTCCCTATATTTTTAGTTCCCTGTCGGGTACAAATAGGCAGCTGGGGGTTGAAGCCAGCTGTACCTGGCTAGCATACAAAAATATGGCGAAGCCCACGTCATTTTTTTGGTGGGCAAAAAACTGCTGCATACAGTCAAGGATGGAGTATGCTGAGCCTTGTATTTCTGCAGCTGCTGTCTGCTCTCCTGCATACACTAGTGAATGGAGCATGCTGAGCCTTGCCGCTCTGCAGCTGCTGTCTGCTCTCCTCCATACAGACAGACAGCAGCTGCAGAACTACATGGCTCAGCATACTCCATCCAGGACTGTATGAAGGACTTTTTGCCCCCCAAAATAATTATTTAGGCTTTGCCATATTTTTATATGCTAGCCAGGTACAGCAGGCAGCTACGGGCTGCCCCCAACCCCCAGCTGCCTATTTGTACCCAGCTGGGAACCAAAAATATAGGGAAGCTTTTTTTATTAAATATTTCATGAATTTCATGAAATAATTCAAAAACAAATGACGTGGGCTTTGCCATATTTTTGTATGCTAGCCAGGTACAGCAGGCACCTACGAGCTGCCCCCAAACCCCAGCTACCTATTTGTACCTGGCTGGGAACCAAAAGTATAGGGAAGCCCTTTTTTTATTATTTCATGAATTTCATGAAATAATTAAAAAACAAATCACGTGGGCATCGCCATATTTTTGTGTCCAGCCAGGTACAACTAGGCAGCTGGGGATTGCAATCTACAGCACAGGTTAGCCCAAGCTTTCTGGGCCCCTCTTCTGCAAATTGCAGTCCGCAGCCGCCCCAGAAAATGGCGCTTTCATAGAAGCGCCATCATCTGGCGCTGTATCCAACTCTCCAACAGCCCTGGTGACGGTAGCTTGCTAGGTAATAATGGGGTTAGGGCTAGCTGTATACTATCAACTGGCCCTAAGCCCGAAATTTATGGTGGCACGCCAATATTAGACATGGCCACCATGAATTTCTAGTACCGATAAAAAGAACCACAACACACAGAAAAATATTTTTATTATAAATAAAACACAACACAATTAGTGACTCCATCTTTATTGAAATAAAGAACCCCCCTCTACAGTAACCCTGGGTCAAGGGTCCCGCGCCGTCCAATCCAGATCCAATATCATCTGATCGGTTTGCTGGAAGGCAAAGCGATCAGATGATGTGTCAGGTTCAAGGGCCTGAATCGCATGACACAGCAGATGATTGTATAAACGGCTTTTATACAATCAGCTGATGCATCAGTGCAAAAAAAACACTACACACTTCAGTGCTGACTCCTGTCCGACAGCATCAGCTGATAGTTTAGCTGGCCGGGCGGTAAAAAGCCGGGCTCACCGCTCCACTTTTAGTGTCAACTGATTCCGTCAGGTGACCGCATCAGCTGATCATCGCCATATCTGAGAAAGAGAGAGAGAGAGAGAAAGATGATAGAGAGAGAAAGAGAAAGAAGAGAGAGAAAGAAGCAAAAGAGGAGAAAGAAAAGAAAGAGAGAAGAAATAGAGAGAGAAAGAAGAGAGAGAAGAAAAAGAGGAGAAAGAAGAGAAAGAAGAGAAAGTAGAGAAAGAAAGGAGAGAGGAAAAGGAGAGAAAGAAAGGAGAGAGAGAAAGAGAGAGAGAAAGGAGAGAAAGAAAGGAGAGTAAGATAGAGAGAGAGAAAGGAGAGAAAGAAAGAGAGAAAGAAGAGAGAGAAGAGAAAGAGGAGAAAGAAGAGAAAGTAGATAAAGAAGAGAAATAAAGGAGAGAGAGAAAGGAGAGAAAGAAAGGAGAGAGAGAGAGATAGGAAAGAAAGAGTGCATAATTAAATTAATTTAAATTATAATTATAAATAATTCTAATTTAAAAATAAATTATCTTTTTAACCGGGATTAGAACTCGTGAACTAACGCTTCTGAGTCGAGGGCTCTAACCATTGAGCTACTGGCTCTAATGAAAAACAAAGGCAGATGTGGTAATCTTGACTTCTGCATTGCAGACTGAAGTCTCAGATTACAGCGCGGTTAAGTTCAGGTGCTACGTGGAGATTTGTGACAGCGTACAGCGAGACGCCCGTGAGTAGGAAAGAGAGAGGGATTGTGCTGGGGACGCAGGACGCATGCAGATAGCAACATGTGCACATAGCCTTACTGTGAAAAGCCACGCTTTTGGTTCTCGAACCGTTGTCGAACGTAACTCGAACAGTCGAGCTTTTAGCAAAAAGCTCGAGTTCGTCAAACGTCTCGAACAGCCCCCAAAATCACTCGAACATGAAATTGGCAAACCTTGAGCCTTGAACATCACTTATCTCTACTCAGGAGCACTCTGCTCTTCACTTTTTTATCATCTGATATTTGCTGCAGAACACACTCAGTTGAATCCACAGATCATTCCAGCATTACAAGTTGAAGAAAAAGGTGTCAGCAAGCCAGCAAGTCAGAAACAGAGCCAAGAACAGAACCATACACTATAGTTCTATTTAGGAAAAGTAGGTGTCAACTCTAGAGCATCGTGACAGAGATATGAAGAATAAATTTACAATCCATTGTCAAATCCAGAAGGCCAACTTAAGGCTATGTGTGAACAGTGCATTTTTCGGGGCGATTTTCAGGTGCGTTTTTGGTCTAAAAACTGCATGATTATGCTTCCCCAGCAAAGTCTATGAGATTTCATTTTTGCTAGCCGCACAGTGCAGTTTTTTTTTAGGTGCGTTTTTGTGGTGACAACAAAGATGCAACATGTCAAATATTTCGGCATTTTTGCCCAAGCTTTTTTACCCATGCAATGCACTGCAAAAAACGGAGCAAGAAAAACGCAGCAAAAAAAGCGCAAAATTGCATGGGTTTTTTTATGCGTTTTTTACCGGGGGTGCGTTTTTGTGCGTTTTTTAGCGGCCAAAAACGCACAAAACGCTACATCTTTGTGGTCACAAAAAAGGCAATATGCGCACATAGCCTAAGGGTAAAACAACAGAGATTTGTGTTCTGCCATGCTGAATGCACAGGGTTTGAGTTTTAAGCTGGCAACTCCCTTTGCATCTTTCTCAGATGTGCTCAATGGGACATAAGACCCGTGATGCTGCAGGCCATGGTGGCAATTTTTAACCACACATGCTGCTCACTGTAACACAAAAAAACATGTGGCTTGATATTGTCATTTGAAAAATGTCTCCTGGGACACTTTGGAGAAACAGGTCTTCCACTGATTCAATTACAAAATTAACGAAACTCCAAGCCATGCAATTTCTCACGAAATGGAGACTATTGAACTCCAGCTACTAATATTTTAACATATTGAAGATATTACCCTTTGTATTATCATTGAGAAGAATGAACTTGTGTTTTCTTTGCATTACATACTTTAACCAGTCACTAATGCCTTACTGCTGTTGTGATTAAAATATGTTGTATAAACATATGAGTCCTTCAAAATGCTAAATAATAATTGTGTTTTCTTGTAAACCAGCATTTATCAGAGAATCAAATTAATAGATAATTTATTTACATATATAATATGAAAGGATGAACTGAGTAAGACAAATATAGATACAGGCAAGTGCTCTAGATTCTTATCCCTTTAAAACCAATGGTGCATAAAATGATGCTATAAAAATTAATATGCCAGAATTATCACAGTATACCAGAGCAGATGGTGTGCTAATAGCATCTACATCTGTGTAAGAAAATTTGTAATTTTACTGCGCTAAATTTGCTAATGTAACTACCCTTTAATACCACCCAAAACCTGCTTACACTTTTTAATGTCAAAAATGAAACATTTATATTAAAAATAAAATTAGGAGTCATATAATATGAAACTAATGACTTTCTCATATTTTAGATTTCAAAGATCAGAAAATGTGATGGAATGTGTATGTTCAGTGAGTTTGGAATTTTGGTTATCTTGGAAAAAAAAAAGAATCTGTAGAATTTAACTAATTGGTATTTTTAACATAGTTTTTGTTCAATATCAGCAACTGAAAGTAAGCACATATTTCCATTAAGAACAGTAAGTAGTAGTGATGGGCAAATAGTAAAATATTCTGGTTCAGATTATTTGTGCCAAATCATTTGCAATATTTGCGTATTTGGTACCGGATAAGAAACCTAATGCAAGCCAATGGGAAACTAAAATATTTTTCCAGAGGACCTTGGAAGTAAGTCTGGGAGGGATATAAAATGCTGCACTGGATCAAAAAGTGCTGAAACTGATTTTGAAAAATCAAGGGAAGATGCCTGGATGCATTTCTGACTCACAGTTGGTTTCTGGGAATAATATTGTCAAAGTATTATTGAGAATAAAGCAGGACAATTATACTTAACGAGTTTTCCATAGCTGTCACACTGCTTCCATTTCTGACCATTAACCCTTATGAGTATTCACTGCTTCCCCTGCCCACTATCTGCAATAGTATCTCTGATTCTTTGCAACCTAACGGAGCTGTCAGTCTGACAGCTATACGCGTGGGGTCCATTGCCTGACACTCTGGTATGGTAGGCACGGGTTATTATAATTGACTCAATTTCCCTCCTGCACACATATAGCTTGATTTGCTTATACAGCTTTGTCCTTCCTGCTGGACATCACAATTCCATTAGTTGCAGTGCTTGGCATTTCCAAGAGACTGTTTGTTTGTCTCCTTATTTCCTTTGCCCATTTACATGTATATGGTAGGTGTGGGGGGGTTCTAATTGACCCCTGCTCCTGTTTTTTACATAGCTTCTGCTTCCTGAATAATTTAAAAGCCTGGTGTGGGATCCCCCACTTTTCGTATGCAGCCAAGATAAAACCGACAGCTGGGGGCTAATATTTTCAGGTTTGGGAGGGCCATGGTTATTGGGCTCTGTCCAGCCTAAAAATAGCAGCCTGCAGCCACTGTAGAATCAGAATTAGCACAATAGAAGCTCAATGCTACAGAATGGAGCTTCCCTCCTACCATCTTATCTCATTTGCATTTCAGATTATGAAATATATGGTACATCACTTGTATCAATCACAGCAGGATAATGAAACTTGTAACAGAAAAACCATCAGTTTGAATCAGCCTTATGTAAAATGTAGTCAGCCATATCATAATTGACAAATAAGGAAATCTTTGTAGACCTTATTTTACTTTACAAAAGATAACAAGTCTGCTACTTACAATGCTATTAAATGGTCAGTTTGGTTACAACCAGGTTACCATAGTGAGGTCACTTTGATATTACTAAGGCTGTGCTTTTGCTAAGGAGCTTAAAAGGTATTAGATACAGTCTTAGGCTAAGTTTACATAACGGTGTCATGATGGCTTCCCCGTATAGACTTGTGACAGGTTTTGGGACCTGAGTATCATTTTTGCCATGTGAAACTCTTCATATTAAACATATTTTATTTATTTTGGTTCCTCAGGAGTTAATATCAGTTTTGCTTCTGGCAGCTCTTTTGTAGTTTGTTTCAGGTGCAGCTGAGCTGTGACTATGTTCAACTCCTTCAAATAGTCACATGACCTCACAGCTTAAGCTAGTTTTAGAATCTCATTCTGTTAAACTGCCTGGGTGAAAGTAGCTGTTGGAGTACTAAATGGTTCCTAGCAGTCTACAGCCTAGGAGCCTGGCTGCAGCAGTGAAATTGCTGTTAATTGCTGTTATCTTTTTTCCCTTGTCTGTCTTTCTTTCACTTTATGTTTATTAGAGCAGCAGTGAGACTAGCACTCTTAACAATCTATTCACTAGTAAGGGGTAGTTTAGTGAAAGTAAGGGCCAAGGTATGTGATCAGCCATGGGGAAAAATAACTTGTATAAGGAACCTTAAAGGCCACTTTACCCGCTAGCGATGTCGCTGGTGAAAGCTCCCGCCCTCATCGGTTGTGCGTCATGGGCAAATCGCTGCCCGTGGTGCACAACATCGCTTACACCCATCACACGTACTTACCTGCCTAGCGACGTCGCTGTGGCCAGCGAACCGCCTCCTTTCCAAGGCGGCTGCCCAATAGAAGCGGAGGGGCGGAGATGAGCGGCCGGAATATCCCACCCAACTCCTTCCTTCCTCATTGCGGACACCTGCAGGTACGGTGATGTTCCTCATTCCTGCGGTGTCACACATAGTGATGTGTGCTGCCACAGGAACGACGAACAACCTACGTCTTGCAACAGCAATGATATTCGGGAAAGGAACGACGTGTCAATGATCAACAATTAGGTAAGTAATTTTGATCGTTAACGGTCGTTCCTGTGTTTTACACGCAACAACATCGCTAGCGAGGCCGGATGTGAGTCACGAATTCCGTGACCCCAACGACATCTCGTTAGATATGTCATTGCGTGTAAAGCCCACTTTAGGAGATCAAGGTACAGCTGCAGGTGAGTGCAGGAGGTGTCCTATCACCATTGTTAAAGTGTCCCCGGTCTACCCTTGTTTGTTGTGCACCGGACACCCATAGGTCTGTGCAAAATTGTTACGTGGTATATTCTGACACATTTTCATCTGAGAGTGACATTATTACCAGCCTTAAAATATATTCCATATGGCTCAGGCAGCGGTGTTGGCGCACTTGATACATAGTCTATCACAATACATGATAGAGGTACAGTCTCAGATGGTCCAGCATATTATGGGTCTGCTGGTCTCGTTTGATGCCCAGACTCAGCCAGAACCCAAGATAGCCCTCTTGGACAGGTTATCTGGGGGTCATGATAAATTCATGGTGCTTGGGGAAGCTTGCAAGTTATACTTTAAACTCCACCCTTATTTCTCTAGGAGTGGGGAACAGTGAGGTGGGATTGTAGTGTCCTTGTCTCAGGGAATTCTCCTTTCCTGGGCATTCTCTCTGCAAACTAACACTCAATTATTTGAGTCTGTGCATGTTTTCTTTGTGGATTTGGCCCTTGTATATGATGACCCTGATGGCATCTCCCTTGTAGAGTCTAAAATCCATAGGCTTAAGCAAGGGGTGTGGCCAGCTGAGGAGTACTGCTTGGACTTCCAGAGATGGGCCACTGAAACCCAATGGAATGATCTGGCACTTAAGAGTCATTTCTATTGGGGGTTTTCAGGCATATCTAGGGACTCTTTGGCTCAATATTCTGCTCTGAAGTGTTTGGAAGCTGCCATGGCCTTTGCTATTAGGGTGGATAGATGCCTCATGGAAAGTTCTATGAAGACCCTGCCGCCCCCCCCCCCCCCCGTGTTCTTTATAGGGAGGAAATCTCACAAGTGCAGTTTGAAAAACTCATGCATTTGGGGGTGCCTTCCCTCAGACTAGGTGACTTGTGATTCCCCATGGGATAGGGGTATGCTTCTACTATGGTCTTAAGGGTCATTACATTGGGGTTTGTCCATCTATACTCAAAAGGTAACACATACTAAAAAGTTGTGTTTTCCCGGGTTAAGTGGGGGAAGGCGGCCAGGGGGTGTACACTTCCTCTGTATTTCGCTCTTTTCTGGGTAAAATTCTTTTAGGACAAAAAAGAGATATCCTACCCACACTTTAAGTTAATACTATGCCTCAGGGTTAACCCAGGTGAGATGGTCCAGGTGAGGGTGTCATCTGTCATGTGCAGTAAAGGGATAACCAGAGACCGGGGGTCCTAGATTGGCCCTAAGGCCACTGAGCTCCTAGCTATTCCTTATCCCAGAGTTACTTCTGATGGGGAAATGGTCTGGACCACCAGACGAGCACTGCTCCTGGCCATCCCTGCTCTAATATCCCCTCTCTCCCCCACCCCCAGGGAAGGACATGACCGGAGTGATTAGTCCCACAGAATAAGACAGAAAAGGAAAAAACAAAAATCAAACTCCCTGCAAGCACAAACAAAGGTATAGAAAATATCTTCTCATGACGAAATAAAGAACAGGGAGGAAATAAACAGACGATAATATTTCCACAACACACCAAATAATGCACAGAAGATATCCAGCAACTGGAACACCAAAGCACAAGGACCAGTAATGCTACAAGCTATAATCAGTATGGGAGTATCAAATCCACCATATTAAAAAGGGCAGGGAGTAGGTGTGATTGATCTCTCACAACATGTGACTCCAGAGACAATCAGCAGGCTAGTAAAACTTAACTCCTGCAAGCCTGAATCACAGAGAACACAGCTTGGTTAATGCCCAAGCTTGTCTGAAAAACTCAGAAGCCTAACAATAGACCTAGAGTGTAGTGTCAGACTCTTCTGTGTGAACAGGGTCAGATGGGGACCTGACAATCTGTATGTTCTGAGCCAACTCAGGTGGGACATCCTCCCTACTGAGTGTCCTATTCCTGAATGTAAAGTTGGAAAGTTGTATTTTCCATGTATATCCCAAAAGAGTACTAAATCTGAAAAGCCGCCCCACCAGGTCATGTGGAGGAATGTGACCTGGGTGTTTACATTTTCTCTGTATGTCCCTCCTTTTTGGCAATGTGCAATACAGGGTAATATTGTGGTACCATGTTAGCCAGAAAAATCAATTGAAATACTATGTCCCAAGAATGACAAAAGTATATCAGGAGTGATACCTTTATAGTAAAGGTATCCCTCCTTTTTGGCCAAATTGATGTCAGAGAGAAGGGCTGGAATTTGATTACACATTACAGGTATATTTTATCTGTGTCCCCCAGGAGTGTTGGAGGTGGGTGGATGGTTATTCCTACTTAATATCCTGTTTCTAAGGGCATTAGTTTCAAGTTCCAGGAAGACACCCTGGTTGTCGGTCCTTCAAGGGGATTACCTCGTTTTAAAAAAGGCATGCTTGGTAATAAATGTTCAGGTCTAGACCTGTATGTGAATGATTACAAATGGGTGTTCATCTGTTAACGGATCTGTTTTCCATAGACTTAAATGTTGTTAGACGTTAAAAAACAACTGATCCTGCAAAAATCAATTTTTTTGCCTTCGAATTGCTGCCGGATCCATTCTAACGGGTGATTACTGGACATGTAAACTTAGCCTTAGGGGGTCTTTTTAGGATCATCAAAGACACTGTGGCATTGCAATTTACATTGGATCAATTTTCTAGAAATCAAAACGTTAGGAGAAAATTGTCGAACCTGGTGAATTTCAAAAGAATTGTCCATCTCTTGTAGGCAGATAACTTGAAAGAAATTTATCAAAACATGTACATTGGAGCAAAGTATGTTTTATTTTTATTTTTATTTCACATAGGAAAGCTTATATTTGCTGAAACTGGAAACCTGCTTAAAACCTGTTATTAAAAATTACTGTAAAGGAAAAATAAACATTGCTAAAAATTATTAGAATTGAGAACCCTTCTAAAATGTGCATAGATTAGAACAGCATTATGTCATTGTAACAAATGTTTTCAATAATTGAATCATTTTGATTGATAAGTATGAACATCTTTTCAGGGTAAAAAAATGTCAGGATATATTTGCCTGTATGTTCTTGCACAGTTTAATATAATAAAAGCTGCATCAGCAACATAAGATTGATGTATCTTTTTGAACTGTAGTGTCAACAGGTGCAGAAAATCAGACGTCTAACGGTTTATATCTGATTATAAGCCTACTTATGTTGTCATTCCAGGAAGGTTACTTTCAGGGGAATTCATTTGGCAGAAGAAATACATTCAGAGCCAAGATAAAATAAAGCTGCGATATCACAATGACAATTATAATTACTCAGTGTTATTCAGTTGTAAAAAGCATCTCCTGAAGTTGTTTTCAATTGTTTTATTTATATTTCCATTGAAACAGTGAATTTTTTTATACTTTAAATAAATCTAATCATTTTGTGTAAAAATTAAAGCAGAAAATAATGTCCTGGGGGGTAAGTATATTTTACAGGTGTACAATTTGATAAGATCGTACGATTAATGACAGCTAAGGATGAGCAAATCTGGCAAAATTCAAATTCACAAGTTTCACTCGAATTTGGCCTGGAAGTTTAATCTGCATTAAATGCATTAAATATGAATTAAATTGCAAGTAAAAGCCAATTGTTATGTTCCGAGACCTCTGAGGATAATAAATTGAGGAGGATGAAACCCCCCCCCATCGTATTCATCTATCAGGGTATCAAAGTTCCCTGCCCTGTCTGCTGACTCCTTCACTCTCTGTCCCTTGCACTGGTTTTCTCTTCTGTCTTCACTCTTTAGAGCTTGCAGCCCTTACTAGGCGCCATGTGATGTCACTGATTTTATCATGATGTCACATGAAACCCAGTCAGCAATAAAAATTGGAGACAAAACTAGAAGAGAGGACTGTAGTAAATTAGGAACTAATTGAGCCAGCTTGTATGATTTTGCTTCATTTCTTCAAGTTGAATTGCAAAAAAAATAGGTTCTATGTGAATCTGATTTTTGGGAAATGCAAACAAAATTTAATTTGCTTCAAATTTATTTGCTCAATTTCAGTGATTGACTGAGCTGTCAATTTTAAAATGAACTTTTCTGTTATGAAAGTATCTGAGGTCAATAATTACAATTGTTCTATTTGCTGGTGCTACTTTAGCAACGAAGACAGCACAAGTCCAAGGGACTACAGAGATACTGTCTATAATGTTTGATATTTACATAAAATATAAAATGTAACTTTTATTCTATCTAAAATATAGAATAGTCCCATTCCACCAAAATAACCAAATATGCTTAAAAATAAAGTGATAAAATGTTTAAATTGGTCCAGTACAGAATATAAAATAGTTCTGACTCACCGTATTGGTTCTCAGGAAAAGCCATCCACAGATGCAGCATGGAGATATTGGCTTGTTGAGGCCTGTGTAATATCTACCAGAGACAGTACCAAGTGTGTGGTCTATCCTACTAATTGTGTCCCTATTGTGTATCCTCCAAACGCGTTTTGTCAACCCGTTCTGGTGGGGCTCCTCAGGAGATACAGATATATAGAATTGTAGGTCCCAAATAAAGGAAAACCCAACTATTATACAGATAGTAGGGAACATAAAAAGAGTTCTCTATGTCAGAAAATCACCCTGTAGTGCAGCATCTAGCTTAGGACATCTCTTGCTATTTCAGCAATAGGGAAAAACAAAATATAAAAAAAAATCACTTAGTAAATTTCTAAATGTACCACCTCCTTATACTTGAAGGAGATTACTTTTTTTCATCTTCAGATTGAACACCGACCCTCTTTAAATAATATTTTGAGTATTTCTGAAATCTGACAGCTCATTCTTTGGTTGAAATATTTTAATTACACCGTCACTTTTCGGCTGATGAACTGAGGCTTTTGATACTACAACCAATGATTTATTTTTTTGGTGTTTTTGTTCCTTCTAAAATGTATGTGCCATTTCTTTCTTTTTCTCTGTTTCACTATAACTCCTTGTCTACATAAGCCCTTTTTTTCACATATGATTTTCAAATTGCACACAAGTCAGATGCATACACTATTTAATCAATTTGATCAGAAGTAATAACGTTAGACATTGTTATTTCCCCAACTATGTCCACTTTTACTTATACTAGAGTTCCCCCTAATTAACAATACAGTGGGTCAACTTTAGAGCTGCACAATGCAGTGCAGTGGCATGGTCTTTGTTTGTGTTAGGAATGTGGCAGCCACATATTAAATTTATCTAACTCTCAATAATTCAGAATCTGTTGTTAAAATATATAGATTATGAATTTCAGACCATTTTTATTTATTTTTTTGCATTAAAACTTCTAGAAAAATACATCTGAATAAACAAAATGAAAGGTAGAAACAGCCACCTTTTAGTTGTATAGAGCAATACCATGGTATGCATACATTTCTATGTAGTACTGCTGCCTCTACACTGTGTGCAGAATTATTAGGCAAATGAGGATGTTGATCACATGATCATTTTTATAAATGTTGTCCTACTCCAAGCTGTATAGGCTTCAGAGCCAACTACCAATTAAGTAAATCAGGTGATGTGCATCTCTGTAATGAGGAGTGGTGTGGTGTAATGACATCAATACTTTATATAAGGTGTGCTTAATTATTAGGCAACTACCTTTCCTTTGGCAAAATGGGTCAGAAGAGACATTTAACGGGCTCTGAAAAGTCCAAAATTGTGAGATGTCTTGCAGAGGGATGCAACAGTCTTTAAATTGCCAAACGTTTGAAGCGTGATCACCGAAAAATGAAGCGTTTCATGGCAAATAGCCTAGAGGGTCGCAAGAAGCGTGTTGGGCATAAAAGGGGCAAAATAACTGCCCATGAATTGAGGAAAATTAAGCGTGAAGCTGCCAAGATGCCATATGCCACCAGTGTAGCCATATTTCATAGCTGCAACGTTACTGGAGTATCAAAAAGCACAAGGTGTGCCATACTCAGGGACATGGCTAAGGTAAAGAAGGCTGAAAAACGACCACCTTTGAACAAGAAACATAACATAAAACATCAAGACTGGGCCAAGAAATATCTTAAGAATGATTTTTCAAAGGTTTTATGGACTGATTAAATGAGAGTGACTCTTGATGGGCGATATGGATGGGCCAGAGGCTGGATCAGTAAAGGGCAGAGAGCTTCACTCCGACTCAGATGCTAGCAAGGTGGAGGTGGGGTACTGGTATGCACTGGTATCATCAAAGATGAAGTTGTGGGACTTTTTCAGGTTGAGGATGGAGTGAAGGTCAACTCTCAGACCTACTGCCAGTTTCTAGAAGACAACTTCTTCAAGTAGTGGTTCAGAAAGAAGTCGGTATCGTTCAAGAAAAACATGATTTTCATGCAGGACAATGCTCCATCACATGCATCCAACTACTCCACAGCATGGCTGGCCTGTAAAGGTCTAAAAGATGAAAAAATAATGACATGGCCCTCTTGTTCACCTGATCTTAACCCCATAGAGAACCTGTGGTCCCTCATAAAATGTAAGATCTACAGGGAGGAAAAACAGTACACCTCTCGGAACAGTGTCTGGGAGGCTGCGGTGGCTCCTGCATGCAATGTTGATCGTAAACAGATCAAGCAACTGATAGAATCTGATTGAGAACATAGTTGTTGATCAATAATAAAAAAATCCTATAAAATACAACTTGTCTAATAATTCTTCACACTGTGTATTTGCCTCCAATTTTAGCTATAACAAACATTGTCAATGCCTTAAGGTGTAATTTTCTTTGCATCTGTAAAACATTTAATAAAATATTAACAAAAACAAGATAAGGTGGTAGTTGTACTTAACAGTGTTAGTTGATTATATAAATGCATACCATTATCTAGTATAACAATTTAATTGTGGCAGCTTTGTACAAGACGTTCAACTAATTAAAAATAGACCCAGGGGTGTTTAATGTAATATAATGTAAGTAAATTGTAATTTTTGGCTTGTGTCTAAATGTAATTTATTTTTATCATTCTGAAATTAATAATTAAGCAAGAAAAGGCAGCTAACACAACGCTATTTAGATTTTCTCAACAACTTTTGCAAAGAAGTTGATATTGCTTAGCAACAAAGAGTCTACAGTAGAGCTTTTCTTTTCGAGGAACATCTGTTTTTACTTTCTCATGCATTAAGCCAATCTGTAGGTAATTAATAAATTAGCTATGGCTACCCAGCCAACTCATTTTATGCTGTCAGGTTTGACAAAATTATTGGTATTATGAACTCAATTGCAAATGACATCCTTACAATTTTGTTTAATTAAGCTTTAGTTATTTAAAAAGACAGAATTAATATTTGTGCGCTTGATTAAATCTTTCCTATTTAACCAAACCATAGCAATGCAAGTGTTAATGAGACTGGGCCTACTGGATAGTTCTTTGGCAAAGGAAATAAGATGGTAATATTGTTGTCTACCAAAAAAGCATCCTAAAGGTTAATCCAATATAAGTTAACATCTGGATTGCTGCTCCTTCGTAATGGAAAATAGCGTACCATAAGAGGACAGAGGCAATGCACAAGGAAAGCTGATAAATTTGAGAACTTATAATAGATATTGATATAAGGAAAATTACTTAGTGACCAAGACAAATTTTCAAATCTAACATGGGTCACTTGTTTCCACATATCCCAGTGATTTTTACACTGTATGTTTGTCAAACATTATATATTATGATAATAGTAAATTTAGGTCGATATGTTTTGCGTCCATAAAAACATCAGAAATGTTATCAATTTCCAAAATTAGCAATTTTTAAACTTTGAATGATTATTCCTTTACTCCAGATAGTCACACCACACAAAATAATTAGTAAATAGCATTGATCTCATGTCCGCTTTATAGCAGCACCACTTGTAAAAATGTTCTTTTACCTTGTTAGGATGTTAGAAGCTTCAAAATTGTAGCAGAAATGTTTTAGTTTTTCAAGAAAATTTACAAAAAATATTTTTTTAAGGACCTATTCAGTTTTTAAGTGATTTTGGAGACCTATATAGTGGAAACTCCCCAAAAAGTGAGACCACAGTCCCCTTCAAAACTGCTATCAGATAGTTTATTAACCCTTCAGATGATTTGTAGGAAATAATGCAAAGTGGCATGACTGGAAAGAAAAAAATGTTGTACTATCTAAATGTTGCTAACTTTTGAGCAGCTCACTCTCACTGGCAGACTGTAAGGACATTATAAGGCCATGAATTGCCATGACAACAATCAGGATCACACAATCATGATCTCAGGATGTATTAGGCAGGTCAAATACTCTCAAAAAATCTAAATGATATAGTCACTATTCACAGTAACATTTACGTGGTAAAACAGCCATGGTCCATACTAACACTGATAGTGACTGATGTAGCAGGTTGTCATTTCTTGTGTACAGCCAACCATTGTGGCATTTTCACCCATCGGGAGAAGCTATTCAATCATATCTTAGTTCAGCAAAAAGATGTATTGGTAGTCACTGAGGGGTTAATTACAGTGCATACCAGTGCAACAACCAACCATTTGTTCTTTGGCTTTATTCAAAGGTGGCAAGACAGCCGAAAACAGCAACTGAGTATCATTTTTTGTTCTAGAATATATTATTGTTTAGTATATAAGCTATAAGGTTGAAAAAATACATAAATCCATCAAGTTTATCCTATACCTTGATATTGATCAAGAGGAAGGCAAAAGACCATAATGCAGATTCTAATTGTCCCGTGTAGCATAACTGTATACTAGTTTTTATGCATTAACTAACATATTAATAAGAATTTTCTATATAAAAGCACTGATAATGCTTTTTAGTGAATGCAAACACTAAAACATTAACCAACTTTAGCCTTCTAGATCTGTAATGTTAATGTCCCTGTACTGAATACATTACCACTGCGAACAATGACTAGGTTTAGAATGGTAAATTGTACTTCCATTCTTGTTATAAAAGGTACATTAGACAGCTAATTTAGCAATGGACCTTTAATATTTCATCACATTGATTGCCATTAAAATATATCATGCATTGACTTACTTGGTGTCATTTCTGTTCACAAGGGATTGAAATTATTAAGGACATAACCAAGAGCAGGAAATAGGAAAGTGGAACACATGGATGATTTTAATTGAATAAGAGACCTACTTGTTGCAATTCTCTTTTTGTACTATCCTGTTTCATTTCTGTTAATATTGATTTTGCTACAGATATTCAGGATATTTTATGTTATTTTCAGCTTTATATGGTTGTTTATTTCAATAATATAATTATGTTGTGTCTTGTGATTGCATATATTTTGTTTTCAGAAAAAAACATGCAATTTATTGGCTTATTTAATTCTTAATATATATTTCAATACTGACATGGTGTTAAAGCATGTTTGAATATACTTCTACTGTAATACTGTTAAATGTATAACCTAGTATCTAATATATTTTTACTATTAGAGATGAGCTAATATTTGAAATACAAATTTCCCAGCTTAGGTGAATCAATTCACAGTCGATCGCAAGTATTTCAATTGCCATTAAAACTTTTGTTTAAAATTCTGAGGTCAACAAAAAACTGTCTCCAACCCTTAGTACTGTCAAACTGTCCTCACCATATATGGGTAAACTGTTAACTATTATTCACTTCAGAGCGCTAATACATATTAAAGGCCGCTTTACACGCTACAACATCACTCAAGCAATCTCGTTGGGGTCACGGAATTTGTGACACATATCCGACTGCTTTAGTGATGTCGTTGTGTGTGACACCTATGAGCGATTTTGAATTGACGCAAAAATGTTCAAAATCGCTAATCGGTGACATGCCCCCCTATTCCTAATTATCGTTGCTGCTGCGTGTAGGATTTAGATTGTCGTTCCTGCAGCAGCACACATCGCTATGAGGAATCTCACCTTACCTGCGGCCGCCGGCAATGCAGAAGGAAGGAGGTGGGCGGGATGTTACATCCCGCTCATCTCCACCCCTCCGCTTCTATTGGGCGTCCGCTTAGTGACATCGCTGTGATGCCGAATGAACCGCCCCCTTAGAAAGGAGGCGGTTGGCCCGTCACAGCAATGTTGCTAGGCAGGTAAGTAGTGTGACGGGTCTGAGCGATGTTGTGCACCACAGGCAGTGATTTGCCCATGTTGCACAACTAATGGGGGCGGGTACGCACGCTAGCAATCTCAGTAACAATATTGCAGCGTGTAAAGCGGCCTTATCTCTATTTGATCATTGTTTATTGCTTTCTCTATTGCTGACCTGTAAGCTGGAATGTTTTTTCTCTCTCTAGGCTTTGTTTTGATATTGGTGGAACTGTTGCTGGAATCCAATGGCTGGAGAATCACGAGCAGGAAACAACAAACAGGAGACATTCTTAGACATAGCATTAGAAGTTGTGGAAACAATCCGGAGAGAAATGGGACAACCTTGTTAAGCTAGTTTTGGAGCTTTGAGATTGAAACTAGAAAACAGCTAGACACAATACACAATAAGCAATGAGTGAGTGTTCCATTTAGCTTTAAGAAGGCCGAAACAGGAAGCAAGATGGCTTCCACCAGTTTAGAATCAGTCATCTCAGTAAAAAGCAATTGCTGAACACAACAGCAGTCTCAAGTGGAGCTGCGGGGAAATGCAGCACGATTATGAAGGTGAACACTGAAATCCACTAGTGGGCAATCCGCAGAAGAACAACATAATCCTGACATTACTCCCCCTTTTCAAAAGCCTCTAGATGAGGATTTATAAATATATCAAAAAGAATGACCCGCACAAAGTTGCTAGCTGAAAACACATAACTACAAAACACATACAGCTGCATTCTAAAGTAATAACAATGAATAAAGGAACTATAATTTCATCACTGCTATAGGAATATTTGAAAAAAGAGATATTTAGCTTATGTATTGGCCAATGCATGTGAATCCAGTAACCAGCGGAAAGGTATATCTTTATACATCGTGAGCCTAACTCCAATGCCTCTATCTGGTTTAAAAACCTACATGTCTGGGCAGCTAGGATCCAGCAATAAAGGGTATCGAAATGTAACCAGTCTGTGTTCATTCCCCTTTATTGCTATATACCTTGCTGCTGGTTTGACTTGATTTATCTGGGTATTTTTGATTAAGCTCTTTAAGGATCATTTCAACCAAGTAATGTTCTAGTCAATTAACTTCAATAGGATCAGAAGGAGGTAGATGATGCCCTGGAAAAGGATTTGTAACAAAAGGAATTAGTATTGCGACATGGAACATTAGATGTTAGCTACTGATCTTGAAAAGTGCAACACTTTTTTGCCCCGTTTTGGTGCAAGTACATGGGGTTTCAAATTCTTCAGCCTGTAGCCATATGTTTTATCTGTGCTGGGTATCATAATATGGGAGAACCCTATGCCAATTATTTATTTATTTTTATACCACCATAGTGACCCTCAGTGATTTCAAGCAGTCAGATGTTGTCAGACAGGCTGGGGGCACGTCTGAGTGCAACCAATCACAGCCGCCAGGACTGCTGGTAGGCAGGGGAAGCAGTGAATATGCATAAAAAGAAACTAGAAGTTCCAAAAGAAGACTGATTGGCCTAAAAGCAGTTACAGCTGTGCCAGAGTCTCAATAAGTATAACGTGCTTGCTCTAATCCCCCTACCCATTCTACCACCATTCTTAAGCACCAGATTCTGGTTCCCATAGACTTATATGGGACCGGCGTCGGGCCAGATATCTGAGATCAATTCCAGGATGGAAATTTTTTTTTAAGTCCAGTTATTCCCATTGATTTCAAATCTCTTTGAGTCAGCCCATCACTGTCCAGCAACTC
Source organism: Anomaloglossus baeobatrachus (assembly GCF_048569485.1). Classification (NCBI taxonomy): domain Eukaryota; kingdom Metazoa; phylum Chordata; class Amphibia; order Anura; family Aromobatidae; genus Anomaloglossus; species Anomaloglossus baeobatrachus. The sequence continues at coordinate 498,119,133 of NC_134355.1, read as the reverse complement.
AGGTATCAAAAGACGAGAGTAATGATTCTTTATAGTAATTTTATTAATTTCCCTGTAATCAATAGAGGATCTCAAGGAGCCTTCTTGCTTTTTTGACAAAAAAGGGCGATGGTTTATGATGAGGATGGACAAATAAAGCCTTTAGCTGAAACTTCATCAATGTATTCTTTGAGGGTTTTTAGAACCTGCTATTTGAATGAGTTAATGTTTTCAAAGGTTATTGCTCCAGGCAATAAATCAATTGGAAAATCATAAAGTTGATGAGGAGTGAGTATGTCTGCATTTTTCTTGTCAAATACATCGACACATTCCTTATAAATAGGGGGTGGTTGAGAAGATTGTTCAGGTTCTTATACAACTTCTCCATTTGAAGAATCCTATGTGTAGTGAACAGCAGATGGAAAAAAAACTATTTCTTTGTTTTCCCATTTGATTGTGGATTTTCATTCTGTAGCCATGGCTACCCCTGGATAACTAAGAAATCTGGAAATGAGATTTGCAAGAAGGATAAAACCTCATGATGATTAGGTTCCAATACTATCTCCAAAGATTCAATCTCTTGATTCACTGGTCCTGAGTAGGGATGAGAGAACCTGAATTGTACAGTTAAGGGTTTATACCAGACACCCTGAACTTTTTACTGCATGTATGTTTTCTGTTCCAATTTGTCATCCAAATAAAGCTTGTTGAAATGTTGCAGAGAAGCCAATCAGCAAGCTTTTAGGGTTTTGGCACATCCAGAGCAATCACAGCCATGGCAAGTATTGGCATGACTGTGATTTGCCAGCGCACTCCATGACACAGCCGGTTTGAACCTCAGATCACAGGTTGTGCAGCCATTTTGCTTTGACTAGCAAAGGAATGGGATGTTGTTGGAGAGAGAGAGAGGGAATCAGATAGTGCTCAAAAACAGCTGCCTACAAGCAGTGTAAATCTATTTGCGTGATCTAACAAAAAACAAAGGGTGTAAAGAATGCCTTGCTGTGTGACTATATCACAAATCTCATACTGCATTGCATCACACAGCTTTCCCTGCTCAAAAACAGCTATGTTCAGGCAGTATAATCTGTTTACTTAACCTACCAAAAACAAGAGTGTGTACCCCATGTCTTGCTGTGTGAATATCTCATAAACCTGATACTGTTATGCATCACTCAGCTTTGCGTAGCGCTCAAAAACAGCTGTGTACGGGTAGTGTAACCTATTTGCTTTATCTGCCAAAAAACAGAGGTTGTACAACATGCCTTTCCTGAGTAAATATCTCCCAAACGTCATACTGCGCAGCATCATGCATCATTGCATAGCAATAAAAAACATCTGTGTACAGACAGTGAAAGGGTGGAAACACATCTATGCGAGTAAAATCGGTCCGACTGGGCTGAAAAAAACTCGGCTGATTTTAGTTCACGTTAGGTGCGAGTGCAACGCAAGTGCGATGCTATTTCTGAGATTTTACTAGCGTGTGTAATGCGTGTGTAATGCGTGTGTAATGCGTGTGTAATGCGTATTTTTTACTATGTCATCTGCCATTCAGCTCTGCTACATGGCCGCTGACAGCAGACACAGACAGCCATGTAGCAGAGCTGAATGGCAGATGACAGCAGACACAGACAGAGCCGCACTGTCAGAATGAGCTCGGGTGAACTTCACCCGACTTCATTGTCATGCTGCGGCTCTGTCTGTGTCGCGCCCTGATTAGCGGTCACCAGTGAAGACTCACCGGTGACCGCTAATCTCCTGAGTAACTGAAGTTAGCAGTCCTCTCTCATATACTCACCAATCCCCGATCCCCGGCGCTGCACGGCATTCTCACTGCTCCGGCGGCTTTTACTGTTTTGAAAAAGCCGGCCGCCCATTAAACAATTTCGTATTCCCTGCTTTCCCCACCCACCAGCGCCTATGATTGGTTACAGTGAGACACGCCCCCACTCTGAGTGACAGGTGTCACACTGCACCCAATCACAGCAGCCGGTGGGCGGGTCTATACTGTGCAGTGAAATAAATAAATAAATAATTAAAAAAAATGGCGTGCGGTCCCCCCAATTTTAATACCAGCCAGATAAAGCCATACGGCTGAAGGCTGGTATTCTCAGGATGGGGAGCTCCACGTTATGGGGAGCCCCCCACCCTAACAATATCAGCCAACAGCCGCCCAGAATTGCCGCATACATTATATGCGACAGTTCTGGGACTGTACCCGGCTCTTCCCGATTTACCCTGGTGCGTTGGCAAATCGGGGTAATAAGGAGTTATTGGCAGCCCATAGCTGCCAATAAGTCCTAGATTAATCATGTCAGGCGTCTATGAGACACCCTCCATGATTAATCTGTAAGTTACAGTAAATAAACACACACGCCCGAAAAAATCCTTTATTAGAAATAAAAAACACAAACACATTCCCTCATTACCAATTTATTAACCCCGACAAACCCTCCATGTCCGGCGTACTCCACGGACCTCCAGCGTCGCTTCCAGCATGCAGGTGACAGGAGCTGCAGAAGACACCGCCGCTCCGGTCACCTCCAAGCAGCAACTGAGGTGAGTAGCGCGATCTGCTGAGGTGTCACTGAGGTTACCCGCTGTCACCGCTGGATCCAGTGACAGCGGGTAACCTCAGTGACAGCTCAGCAGATCGCGCTACTCACCTCAGTTGCTGCTTGGAGGTGACCGGAGCGGCGGTGTCTTCTGCAGCTCCTGTCACCTGCATGCTGGAAGCGACGCTGGAGGTCCGTGGATTACGCCGGACATGGAGGGTTTGTCGGGGTTAATAAATTGGTAATGAGGGAATGTGTTTGTGTTTTTTATTTCCAATAAAGGATTTTTTCATGTGTGTGTGTTTATTTACTGTAACTTACAGATTAATCATGGAGGGTGTCTCATAGACGCCTGACATGATTAATCTAGGACTTATTGTCAGCTATGGGCTGCCAATAACTCCTTATTACCCCGATTTGCCAACGCACCAGGGTAAATCGGGAAGAGCCGGGTACAGTCCCAGAACTGTCGCATATAATGTATGCGGCAATTCTGGGCGGCTGTTGGCTGATATTGTTAGGGTGGGGGGCTCCCCATAACGTGCAGCTCCCCATCCTGAGAATACCAGCCTTCAGCCGTATGGCTTTATCTGGCTGGTATTAAAATTGGGGGGGACCGCACGCCATTTTTTTTAATTATTTATTTATTTATTTCACTGCACAGTATAGACCCGCCCACCGGCTGCTGTGATTGGGTGCAGTGAGACACCTGTCACTCAGCGTGGGGGCGTGTCTCACTGCAACCAATCATAGGCGCCTGTGGGCGGGGAAAGCAGGGAATACGAGATTCTTTAATGAGCGGCCGGCTTTTTCAAAATAGTAAAAGCCGCCGGAGCAGTGAGAAAGCCGTGCAGCGCCGCACCGGGGGATCGGGGAACAGTGAGTATGAGAGAGGGGTGGAAACTGACCGACAGACTGTGAGAGAGGGACAGAGATAGTGACGGACCGACAGAGAGAGAATAGAGACCGAGAGGGAGAGACCGACTGACAGGGAATAGTGATTGACAGACATTGGGAGACATCGCTCGTTTCCAGTGTTTTAGGAAACATGCGAGAAATGTATTTAGAAAATCGGATGTCACTAGGATGGTGTGAGTGCCGTCCCGTGACATCCGATTTTTTACACGCTCCCATAGACTTGCATTGGAGAGACTCGCAGTAGAAACTCGCAAAAAAGCAGCATGCTGCGATTTTTTTCTCGGTCCGATTTGGACTGAGAAAAAAATCGCAGATGAGAGCTGAATCATTCACTAACATGTGTCCGATTCCAATGCGAGTTTTTCTCGCATTGCTCTACTGCGAGAAACTCGCAAGTGAGAAGCAGCCCTTATAATCGCTCTCTCTCTGTATACAGGCAGTCTAATAATCTTAACTTTCTTGTGTGCCAGAGAATGAGGTGAACATATAATTAGAGACATTGTCATGGTGATGTTGCTATTGGGGTAGCTACTTCAGTGGTAGATCTGTACCTGTTATGCTCCAAACTGAAATATTTTCCATTGGTGCCAGTGGGCCACAGGCTGGTATTCATCATTTCTTAGGCCCTAGTACCGTTGCCCCAATCGTGAGGCTAGAACATATTGAGACAGTTTTAGATTATATAGCAACCAGTGTATCCAGTTCCTTTGCATTGTTTTCCATACAATTCACAGTTGAAAGATCAGAGTTGGCTCCAGAGTTCCATGGTCATCTTACTTCCACCTCAACCCATTCAAAATCAGTCAATCAGTGTAAGCCACAAATCATGCTGCAGTCACTTATGCTTTTTGATTACTCTACTGGCCAAGGTCCAATGGCCCATTCCCCTGGCCCTGCCCCAGAGGTGGAAGGCAGACAAGGCTTAGGAGTTAGTGGAAGATGATGCGAGGGATGATAATGAGGTATTTGACCCCACCTGGAGCGAAGGCCATGATAATGATGTGCACAGTTACAATAAAGAGGAGGTGCTCACAAAGACAAAACTACCACAGCAAAAAAAGAGAGCCTAGGGCAAACGTCCAGTGGATGGCCCATTGCCAGAACATCAGCTGCTACCACCCACTGCAATATTAAATAGCTTGCACCTCAGCCAGCTCAAAAGAAGTTCCTGGCATGGCATTTCTTCTGGGAATGTGTTGATGACAAAAAAGCCATTATATGTACGCTGTACCATCAGAGTTTGAATTGAGGGATAAATCTTCTCAACCTTAGCACCAACTGCTTGATGCGTCATCTGACTTAAAAGCACAAGGTGCAGTGGAGAAGTTTCTTGAGAAATCAGGAAAGGACTCATTCTCCTCCTGCTCCCTCTTCTACAGCAGTGTCAGGCTGCTCAGATGCAGTGTCAGCTTCTTCCTTCAGCTCATGATCACCAGGACCACCTGCCTCCACGCAAGCACATGATGTGGCAGCAACACCACCACCACAATCGTCACGTACAATATTCACACCATCCCACGGAATTCTGCAGCTCTCCATGACCCAAACTCTTGATAGAAATAGAAAATATTCCCTTACACTCCCATGAGCCCTGCCCTAAATGACAGCATTTTCAATATGCTTACCTTTGAAATGCTGCCATTCAAGCTGGTGGAGACAGTGGCTGTACAGCAGTACATTGTTCCCAGCTTCAACTCTTTTTGCAGAATAGTATATCTCTCTAACTGCACACTGGGTAATCATAGTGGCAGCTGGGAATGAGGTGTCACACATTCCAGCATACGCCCTACCACCACCTGGGACTGCTGGACAGTTGTCGGTCAGTGTTGACTCCTCCTTCTACTCCACTTCCTCCACCAGCTCCTCCACATCCGGTCACTGCAAGACCTGCATCACCATCTTCAGCATAGCAAGGGGTAAATGACAGCAGGACAATCTTAAACTCTTATGCTTGGAGGACAAACCTCAAACCGCACAGGAATTGGGATGGGCATAAAAGAACAAATACAGTGCCTTACGAAAGTATTTGGTTCCCTTGACTTTTTCAACCTGTTACCACATTTCAGGCTTCAAACATAAAGATAAAAATGTTAATGTTCTGGTGAAGAATCAACAACAAGTGGGACACAATTGTGAAGTTGAACAAAATTTATTGATTATTTTAAACATTTTTTAAAAAATAAATAACTGAAAAGTGGGGCGTGCAATATTATTCGGCCCCTTTAAGTTAATACTTTGTAGCGCCACGTTTTGCTACGATTACAGTTGCAAGTCGCTTGGGGTATGTATCTATCAGTTTTGCACATTGAGAGACTGAAGTTCTTGCCCATTCTTTCTTTGCAAACAGCTTGAGCTGAGTGAGGTTGGATAGCATTTGTGAACAGCAGTTTTCAGCTCTTTCCACAGATTTTTGATTGGATTCAGGTCTGGACTTTGACTTGGCCATTCTAACACCTGGATACGTTTATTTGTGAACCATTCCATTGTAGATTTTGCTTTATGTTTGGGATCATTGTCTTGTTGGAAGACAATTCTTCATCAAAGTCTCAGGTCTTTTGCAGACTCCAACAGGTTTTCTTTAAGAATCGTCCTGTATTTGGCTCCATCTATCTTCCCATCAATTTTAACCATCTACCCTGTCCCTGCTGAAGAAAATCAGGCCCAAACCATGATGCTGCCACCGCCATGTTTGACAGTGGGGATGGTGTGTTCAGGGTATTGAGCTGTGTTGCTTTTACGCCAAACATATCACTTGGCATTGTGAACAAATAGTTCTATTTTGGTTTCATCTGACCAGAGCACCTTCTTCTACATGTTTGGTGTGTCTCCAAGGTGGCTTGTGGCAAACTTTAAACGATACATTTTATGGATATCTTTTAGAAATGGCTTTCTCCTTCCACTCTTACATAAAGGCCAGATTTGTGCATTGTGCGACTGATTGTTGTCCTATGGAAAGACTCTCCCACCTCAGCTGTAGATCTCTGCAGTTTATCCAGAGTGATCATGGGCCTCTTGGCTGAATCTCTGATCAGTCTTCTCCTTGTTTGAGATAAAAGTTTGGATGGACAGCCGGGTTTTGGTAGATTTGCAGTGGCATGATACTCCTTCCATTTCAATAAGATCGCTTGCACAGTTCTCCATGGGATTAGAGTTGAGCGCGGTTCGTGGTTCGAGGTTCTCCAGTTCGCGGTTCGAGTGATTTTGGGGGCTGTTCTAGATCAAACTAGAACTCGAGCTTTTTGCTAAAGCTCGATAGTTCTAGTTACGTTCGAGAACGGTTCTAGCAGCAAAAGCCAAGCTAATTACTAGCTGGCTTTCCGCTGTAATAGTGTAAGTCACTCTGTGACTCACACTATTATGAAATTTCAGTGTATAGTGTGCGGGAACAGCACATTCAGATCACTGCTGCTGGGATAATGGCGATGGCTATTTTTTTTTCTCCTTGTCTTCCTTCAATAAGCGTGCGCGTGTAGTGGGGTAGGCCAGCATGTCAGCCAATCCCCGACACACACAGCTAAGTGGACTTTTAGCCAGAGAAGCAACGGCATGTGTGATAGGATGTCCATGTCACATGTCCCTGCATTATAAAAATGGGTATCTGCCCATCAGGATGCCATTATCTGTCTTCTGCGTCTGGGTGTCAGTCACCGCTGGCTTAGCTCCTGTCTCCGATACTGCTGTGTACGCTCTACACACAGCGCTATTCAGAATAGGGATAGAAGTTTCTTTTAGCCCTTGTAAGGGCTAATAACAGCAGGCTCAAAGTCATAGGTGACAGTCAGGTCTGTGGAAAAAGATTTTAACAGCTACAGATAAGAGCGTCTGTGTAGCTAAGGTCAGGGGCTTCCTCGCTGCATTTCACCATTAGGAGGGATATAAAGTGAGGCTTCCTTTCCTCAACACAGACCCACAACCCTGCTACTGTACCCTCCAGCCCTTTGCACACTCAAGCTCATTGTTACTAAGCCATTATACTAGCAAACACTGAGGAAACTTAGTGGCATCTAAAAAGTGGCTGTTGTACTCCATTTGTGCCCCACTGGTGCCAAGCTATTTATAGCACCTCTGCATTACACCCTCCTGCTCTGTTTTTAATAAGCTATAATAATAGCAAAAAATGCTGCCAGTTAGTGGCATCCAAAAAGTGGCTGTTGTACTCCATTTGTGCCCCACTGGTGCCAAGCTATTTCTAGCACCTCTGCATTACACCCTCCTGCTCTGTTTTTAATAAGCTATAATAATAGCAAAAAATGCTGCAACTTAGTGGCATCCAAAAAGTGGTTCTTGTACTCCATTTGTGCCCCACTGGTGCCAAGCTATTTCTAGCACCTCTGCATTACACCCTCCTGCACATTTTTGCAAAGCCATTTTAATTTAAAAGAGTGCTGCTAGTTAGTGGCATCCAAAAAGTTGCTGTTGTACTCCATTTGTGCCACACTGGTGCCAAGCTATTTCTAGCACCTCTGCATTACACCCTCCTGCTCTGTTTTTAATAAGCTATAATAATAGCAAAAAATGCTGCAACTTAGTGGCATCCAAAAAGTGGCTGTTGTACTCCATTTGTGCCCCACTGGTGCCGAGCTATTTCTAGCACCTCTGCATGACACCCTCCTGCACATTTTGCAACGCTATTTTTATAGGAAACTCAGGGAATTCCTAGCTGCATTTCATCATTAGGAAGGATAGAAAGTGAGGCTTCCTTTACTGTCCTGGTACACACAGAACACAGCCACTGTACCCACCTGCCCACTTTTGCCACGCTATTTAATTTGCCCAAAGAGCTGACACTTTTTCTGCCATCCTAAAATTGTCTGGAATACTAAGTTATTGTTCCTTTGCTGCCAAGCAAGGTGCAACACATGTGCATTCTACACTCCTTTCCATTTGTGGAACGCAATAACTATCTTCAGGTAGCCCAGCCAATCTTTCACGAAGGTGCAGGAGTGGATATAATGTTTCCTTCATCCAATTGTGGTTCTCTTGATGTCTGACAGCTCAACAATACCATCTGTTTGCACTTAAAAAACAAGTGACGACCTGCCAATCACACTCCCGCTTACGGGTAACAGGGTGGAAGTTCAGTGTGAAAAAGTATGTGTGACTGCTGTCCCCACAGTCACAGAGGATGAAGAGCATGCATTTGCACGTGATGGGGCAGGCGGTGGTTGCACAGTCCCGCTAGGCCGCATTGTAGCACAGTGAAATTCCCTTTGCGACTTATGCTTCATTTTAAGTCTTGTATTTGGTGGGATCCACAGTAGGCAGCAAAACCACGCAACATGAAAAACACTGTTTGCAGTTGGGTTCATAAATGATTGTTTCACTTTCCCAAAACAAACAATAAGAAACATGCATTCAATTGAAATAATAGAACAATCTATTCAGTTGCCTACTGCTTGCTAAGCCCTCTGCGTAGCAGCAGTAATTGTGTGTTTGTGTGTTTGTGTGCAAAGACAACTTACTAGTGGCGCATCCCAAGAGCTTCCCAGTTATCTACCTAAACATAGACAAAACACATCACTCACCCAGAATACCCTTGTTAACTGAAGCCTCACAGATAAGGCAGATGATAACAGTGTGAATGCAAACCACACAGCTCTGCAACACAGTCATGTAAATCTTGAAAAGCAACATTCAATGCAAACACGTGTCGCTGTCCCTCTATGATTTAAACTGTACGTGACAATTTGACAGTGCAGAGGCAGCAAGTGTGATTGTCTATATAGTCGTCCTACCCAGAACAGATATGTGTTTTCATAATAAAACAAAGTGTTGCGTGCACACATTACTGTCTGGGCACAGTCTACCTTACCCAGGTACTGTGATGTCCAGTTTCCATAAATACAGACTTTACGCTCCTATCATGGTTAACAGTATAGACAGCACTGGAAGAATGTTGGTCTGTGGCACAGGATGCTGCTCACTGGCGTTACGGTACGCCTCACCAAACTCCAAAATGACTCCCCTCACAATTGAACGAAGTGTTTCCGCGGTTGCTCCTTCCTGTGTGCCGATTTATCCCAGCCGCAGCCTAACGCCAGTGTTTCGCCAACTGAGTATGCTATGCCTGACTGTGTTATTCCTGAGGCAATGTCTTAATGTTGGGCTACAGCGCATGCTCGTTTGGACTGTGCCTGAGTAATTCTGCGACCTGCGGCTCAACACACTTACACAGGGCCCTGGGGCTTGACTCACTCTTGGGAGGCCACTAAAACTAACTGCCCAACATCAGCCCCAGGTATCCCCTTACACTGCAGTGGTGGTCCCCACTGACCGCAATACCGAGAGTGGCGTCACGAAAATACATATAAAGAAGCAACCTAACTGTGACCAGACTCTTCCTCCATGTGGAGTCCCTGAAGGTAATGCGCCAACACAAACCTGTGGGGCTTCACACTGACTGAGAAAAGCCTCTTTGCACAGGTACTTGCACTCCGTGCCGGGTCTAAGTCCTGTTTTGTGCCTAGACAGCATGCTGAAGCGGATAGTCTTTTTTTCAGAAACTGTATTTCATAATAATGAGCATGCTCAGGCACTTACTGCATCAGAGGCTAGGTTGGGTAATGAACTCTTTGGCCCCTCCCCTGATGTGGGGGGCCCATATAGACCACAGGGCATCAGGTGTCCTGACAATTTGGCCAGGCCACTCCCAACAGGCTTGCAGAGGCCCGCCCCTATGACTTGTCACCTCATTGTTGTTGGTCAGATGATGACTGTTGAGGTGTTTTGGTTGTGGCAGCCATGAGGTCATCATTCAAGTGGCGGTTCAAAATAGGACGCTAGTTATGCCAATCATGACGTGTCACTCTGCTTTTGTCTCCAGGAGGTTAATTGTGGTCCAGCCTAGTTTGGGGCGGACCCAGGTTATAAAAGGGGCTGGAGCCAAGAAGAAGGTGCCCAGTCTTCTATTATGCTCCGAAAGAGCACACCTCCATGTGTTGAACCCATTGCGGCTTTAAGCCAGATGTAGGCAGGGATAGGTCATCGATGCAGGCCACCACCACAGTTAGTAATGCAGAACGTTTAAGAACACTTCTGTCCTACCAGTCCTGCTAGTGCAGCCCAGTGGCATAAACAGGCCTGCTGCTGCTGATGCGCCTGCTGTCCACAGGTGTGTCCCCTACGCACACGGACAGCGTTACCAATGGTCCCTGTGTTGTTAACAGGGAGTTCCGGGGCTGGGTGGTCGTGTGGACCCTGTCACGCTTACAGGACTCCCAGTCTACAGATCCGAGTGGCGTCTAACTCAGTTCAGGCTACTATTTGTTTCAGAGTCAACCTGCTCTGTATCCTTCACCTAACCTTCCAGTTGACAACCTCTCCTTTTCCATCTGTGAGCATGGTGGACACCGAATGGCGATTGGGATATCTACCTATCTCTTTCTTTTCTTAATATTTTTTATATAGCGGTAACATAGTATATACCACCTTATCCAAATCTGCCAGTCCCACCATACCAGATGTTGTTTCTTCAGCAAATGTTAATGTTGCTTAACCACCAAACCCACGGACACAAACTTTTTTACCCTTTCCAACACACCTGTTCCCCTTTCCACCAGCATCTGTCCTTTTTCAACTCAGTTTGTATATGACCAAAAATGCAACTCTGCAGAGACACCTACTCAATGCCGTCTCAGCACAGCAGCCAGCCCTCGGTCCCTCAGATGTGGACAAGTAAGACCATTTCCTCCTATCGATGAAAAAGTGTTGATATTCACTCTGTGCATCACTGGTGTTTAGTGGAAAAGCAGATGTAAGATTGCGTAACACCTTCTGCTGATACTCCTGCATAGGTGCGTCCGTTTCTATGGCAGGAGTTATTTCGCAAAATTTTGTGTTGTACCGGGGATCTAACAGTGTGGCAACCCAGTAGTCAGCATGACTTGAAATTCGTACAATCCGAGGGTCATATTGTAGGTAGTGCAGCAAGAAGGCGCTCATGTGTCTTGAGCATCCAGGAGGACCAAGTCCTTGGTGTGTTGGTGGCGGAGAGGTGAGAATCGTGCCTCCTTCCTTTGCCCTCTCCCCACAACCTCGCACAACCGAAATGTTCGTCCTCCATTTCTTCCTGGGCTCCTGCTCCTTCCTCAACTGTTTTGCTGATACTATGCGCCCTTGATAATCCCTCTCCCCCACCGTACCATGACTGCCGCCAAGGTGCCGCTGACCGTCTGGACCTTGTAGATCTTGTTATCCCTTCCGCATATGACTCCTCAAGTACTTCCTCCCTTCCTCTTGGACCAACACCTGACTCTAAATAATGCTTAAAGTGTGCTCCATCATGTAGATGACCAAAATTGTCATGCTGAGAATGTCATCGGCAGTGTAAAACATCTGCGTCGACATTTCTAAACTGTGTAGAACGGTGCATATGTCCTTGATCTGACACCACTCCAGCAGCGTGATCTGCACCACCTCTGGATCAAGTTAGCCCAGGGTATACATCATAACGTATTTCAGCTGGGCTCTGCGGTGCTGCCACAGACGCTGCAACATGTGCAGATTCAAATTCCTGTGTGTCGGAACAGTGCATTTCAGATGTTTAACCGCCGGACCTTAAGACTTCAGGAGCGATGAAAGTTGTTGAGCTACTGGGTGCGAATGATTGAAGTGAGCAAATAGCGAGCGTGCCCGCTGTACAAGGCCATGTAGGCCGGGATGTTGTTTTAAAAATTGCTGGAGAATCAGATCAAACACGTGAGCCATACAAGTCACGTGTGTCACATTGGCCTGACAAAGGCACGCTGCCATGTTTGCATCATTGCCGCACACGGCTGTTAAGTCACCACCGTAGTCCGCTACGTCAAATTGTACTCCTGTCGCAAGGTGACAACGTGGTCCTTTTGTGAATAGTGCTGATGATGGGAGAGGAGTCGAAGCCAGCGGCGCTGATGGACGCAGGTTATGCTCACCCACTGGGCTGCGTTACCTTGACATATGCAGAACCAATGGCTGAATGCAGGTGGTGGGTATCTCACAGATGAAGTACCATCATTCAGCTACAACCAATGGAAAGACACAACACCCTTTTTTAGGCCCCTCCTGTCTGAAGACCACTGCCAGACATAGCTATGAACCTCTGGTTACTGTTACCCCCAGTTTAGTTTTATGAGTTTGTGTGTTTTTTACCTGACTACTTTTCCTGCTTGCTGTTCAGGTACCTCGTTGGCCGATTTGCATTTCACCTCTGCATGTTTTCTGATTAAGTCCTTTCCCTCCCATTCTGTTCCTCTTCCTCAATTAATGTTTTGACCCTGCATGACTACTATTCTCTGGAACTGCAGCCTTCCACAGGTATTGATCAACTTGGGCCCTGTGTCATTCAAAATCACTGTATAGGGGTTAAAGGGTTTCAGGGTTCTGGGGGTCCAGCTTAATGAGTGGGTTCCCTCTAGCCTATCCTTCACAGCCAGTCTGAGTGTGTCGATCCAGGCAGGCGTTACACCGTGCCCTCGACAGAAGGACATGTAGGCCGGGATAGTGTTTTAAAAATTGCTGGAGATTCGGATTCAACACGTGAGCCATACAAGGCACGTGTGTCACATTGCCCTGAAGAAGGGCCGCAGACTGTTTAGCATCATTGTCGCACCCGGCATTCCCTGGCTGCTGGTTGAGTGGAGACAACCATTGATGAAACTCGATCTCACTCTACAGAGCTAACCGTCCACAACTCCTCAGCGGTGTCTCACATTTCCCCTACATTTCAAAGTAAACATTTGACCGCCTGATGGCCATGAGCTCTGCTGCCAGCATAATAAGGAGGTGTGTGGGATTACTTGGGCGCAGTTACAAGGAAGGGTGGCCTGATCACACAGGGTTTGGGCTGAGGTGCAGGACCAACACGAGATTGATGAGGCAGAAGCAGTGGAGGAACTTGTACATACAGAAGAAGGATTGAAACACACAAGTCGTGGGGACGGAAAGACTTGCACAACAGACACTTTTCCATCTATCAACCTAGTTACCCAGTGCCCAGTCAGCGACATGTAACGCCCCTGTCCATGCTTACTGTTCCAAGTATCTGTGGTGAAATGCACCCTGTCACACACAGAGTTTCTAAAGGAAGCGGTGACGTTGTGTGCGACCTGCTGTGTTAGCGCGGGCACCCCTTTCTTGGAGAAGGAGTGGCAAATGGCCATCGGCTCTTGGGGCACTGCAATGGGCATAAGGTCTCGAAAATCCTCGGTGACAAAAGGGTGTAAAGGCAGCCTTTCTGTAGCCAACAAGTTTGAGATGCTGAAACTAAACCTCTTAGGCATGTCATACACTTCGAAAATCATGTAAAAAACAGCGAGGGGACTCCAAACACAGTCTCCCTCATTGCCACTAATTGGGCCACACACACCCCACTTGACTGTCATCAGTTGACCCCCCTTTTCAAAATGAAAAAGATGCTTTGCATGAAGCACTATTAAAAATACGCATGCCTTTTGCCTCCCCTGGCTGACCCAGGGGAAGAAAAGTCCTCTGAGAGCCATGACTTGTTCATCTTGGTTCTTTTAGAAACACAGCAAGGGGACTCCAACCACAGTCTCCCTCGTTGCCACTAATTGGGCCACACACACCCCACTTGACTGTCATCAGTTGACCCCCCTTTTGAAAATGAAAAAGATGCTTTGCATGAAGCACTCTCAAAAATACGTGTGCCTTTCGCCTTCCCTGGCTGACCCAGGGGAAGAAAAGTCCTCTGAGAGCCATGACTTGTTCATCTTGGTTCTTTTAGAAACACAGCGAGGGGACTCCAACCACAGTCTCCCTCGTTGCCACTAATTGGGCCACACACACTCCACTTGACTGTCATCAGTTGACCCTCCTTTTGAAAATGAAAAAGATGCTTTGCATGAAGCACTCTCAAAAATATGCGTGCCTTTCACCTCCCCTGGATGACCAAGGGGAAGAAAAGTCCTCGGAGAGCCATGTCCACATTGTCAGTGGACAGACGCATGTGCTTATTTGTCAGCAGACCCCCCAGCAGCACTGAAGACAGGTTCCGAGAGAACGCTGGCTGCAGTACACGACAAGATCCCCAAAGCGTACGTGGCGAGCTCAGGCAATTTATCCAGATTGGAAGCCTAAAATGAGCAAGGCTCAAGTTGCACAGTAATGGCATCGATGTTGCCTTGCATACACTCATATATCTTTGTCTCCTCCTCTTTTTCCTCGTAACGCTGTTTTGTTTTCGCATGAGAATTTGTTCTTGTCACTTTCCCATGTGTTTGCGTTGTGTTGTGAGTTGTTTGTCACCTTTTGGACACCTTTGAGGGTGTTTTCTAAGTGTTTTTATGTGTTTGTGATTGCTTCCCATTGTTTCCTATGCGGTTCGAGTGGTTCGCTGAACCGGTTCGCCGGCGAACCGAACTCGAGCCGAACCACGGCCGTTTCGCTCATCTCTACTTGGGATGTTTAAAGTTTTTAAAGTCTATTTGTAACCAAATCCAGCTTTAAACTTCTCTACAACAGTATCACGGATCTGCCTGTTGTGTTCTTTGGCCTTCATTAGAGTTGAGCGATGTTCGATTCAAATGGTTTGCCAATTTCAAATTTGAGTGATTTTGGGGGGTGTTCGAGTCGTTCGATGAACTCAAACGATTTGCTTTAAGTTCGGCAGTCCGAGTTAACATTCTATAACGGTCCAGTCACCAAAAGTGTGGCTTTTCACAGTAAAGGTGGCTTTACACGCTGCGACATCGCTAGCCGATGCTAGCGATGGCGAGCGTGATAGCACCCGCCCCTATCGTTATGGCGATATGTGAAGATCGCTGCCGTAGCGAACATTATCGCTACGACAGTGTCACACGTAGTTACCTGCTCGGCGACGTCGCAGTGACTGGTTAAACGCCTCCTTTCCAAGGGGGCGGTTTGCTCGGCGTCACAGCAATGTCATTAAGCGGCCGCCCAATCAAAGCGGAGGGGCGGAGATGAGCGGGATGAGCATCCCGCCCACCTTCTTCCTTCCTCATTGCTGGCGTGTGGCAGGTAAGGAGAGGTTCCTCGTTCCTGCGGCGTCACACGTAGCGATGTGTGCTGCTGCAGGGACGATGATCAACTTCGCCCACGCGACAGCAGCGATAATTGAGAATGTACCCCCCATGTCAACGAGTAGGGATTTTGGACGTTTTTGCAACAATCCAAAATCGCTCCTAGAAGTCACACACAACGAGATCGCTACAGCGGCCGGATGTATGTCACAAAATCCGTGAGCCTAACGAGATCGCTGTAGCAATCTCGTAGCATGTAAAGCCCGCTTAAGGCTATTTGCGTACGTTGTGTATCTGCATGCGTTCTGCGTCCCCAGCACAATCCCTCTCTCTTTCCTACTCACCGATCACGGGCGCCTCACTGCACGGCTGTTACAAATCTCCAGCGGCTTTTCCTCTTTTGAAAATGGCTGCCGCTTAATATTCAATCAGATATTCCCTGCTTTACCCGCCCACCTGCGCCCATGATTGGTTGCAGTCAGACATGTACCCACGATGAGTGCAAGCTGTCTCAATGCAACCCATCACAGCCGCCGGCGGGCGGGTCTATATCAAGCAGTAAAATAAATAAATTAATATTTAAAAAAAAAACTGCGGTTCCCCCCAATTTTGATACCAACCAAGATAAAGCCACAAGGCTGGAGGCTGGTATTGCCAGGATGGGGAGCGCCACGTTATGGGGAGCCCACCACCGTAACAATATCGGCAGGCAGCTGCCCGGAATTGTTGCATCCATTAGATTTGGCATTCCCGGGACTTTACCCGGCTCATCCCAAATTGCCCTGGTGCGGCAGAAATCATGGTAATAAGGGGTTAATCATGGCAGGCGTCTCCCCGAGATACCTTCCATGATTAACGTGTAAGTGAAAGTAAATAAACACACACAACGAAAAATCCTTTATTTGGAATAAAAGACAAAAAGACCCCTTCATTTACCTCTTTATTAATCCCCAAACAACAATCCAGGTCCAAAGGAATCCACACGACGCTTTCAGCTCTGCTACATGAAGCTAACAAGGAGCGACGTAGAACACGAGCGCTCTGTGTCCTCTCCACGCAGCACCTGAAGTGAGCCGCGCTGTCACCGGAGACTTCACTCTGCAATGCAGAGGTCAAGATGACCAAATCTTCCTATGCTTCTCATTGGAGGCAGTGGCTCAATGGTTAGAGCTACTGCCTAAGGAGTATTAATTCACGTCTTCAAGTCCCGGCCGTCCCGATAAAGAATTTAATTTAATTTCTTTTTAATTTTAAATTATAAATATTATTTATTTTTAATAATAATTTAATTTAATTTAATTATGCACTGAGGGGAGGAGCCGGACATCAGCTGTGAGCTGCAGGACACACCTCTAAAATCGGAGCAGTTTACGGAATGAGGCTGCATTGCTCTCTCCTCTCTCTCTCCTCTCTCTCTTCTCTCTCTCTCTTCTCTCTCTTCTCTCTCTCTAGTTTCTCTCTCTCCTCTCTCTCTTCTCTCTCTTTTCTAGAGTTGAGCGCGGTTCGTGGTTCGTGGTTCTCCAGTTCTAGGCTCGAGTGATTTTGGGGCCTGTTCTAGATCGAACTAGAACTTGAGCTTTTTGCAAAAGCTCGATAGTTCTAGAAACGTTCGAGAACAGTTCTAGCAGCAAAAAAACAGCTAAATCATAGCTTGGTTTCTGCTGTAATAGTGTAAGTCACTCTGTGAATCACACTATTATGACATTTCAGTGTATAGTGTGCGTGAACAGCGCCTTCAGATCACTGCTGTTTCTATAATGGCGATCGCCATTTTTTTTTTTTTTCTTGTCTTCCTTCCCTAAGCGCGCGCGTCTTGTGGGGCGGGCCAGCATGTCAGCCAATCCCAGACACACACAGCTAAGTGGACTTTGAGCCAGAGAAGCAACGGCATGTGTGATAGGATGTCCATGTCACATGTCCCTGCATTATAAAAACGGACATTTTCTTCCAGGACGCCATTATCTGCCTTCTGCGTCTTTGGTGTCAGACATCACTGTCGCAGCTCCGTCCTCCTCCTGAGTCCTATCGCCGATACAGCTGTATGCGCTGCATACACAGCGTTAGACAGCTTAGGGAGAGCACTTTATAGCAGTCCTTTTAAGGGCTCAAACCGGCAGGGTCAGAGAGCCATAGGTGACAGGTCCTGCAAACAGCAACAGCGTCTGTGTAGCCAAGGTCAGGGATTTCCTCCCTGCATTGGAGGGAATAGAAAGGCAGGCTTCCATTCCTCTACCCAGAGCCCCACAATCCTGCCACTGTACCCTCCTGTCCTCTGCACACTCCAACTCATTATAACTAAGCCATTACACTAGCAAACACTCAGTGTACCTAGTGGCATCCTATCTGTGGCTATTGGACTTTGCTATAGTCCCACTAGTGCAAAGACATTTGCAGAGCGCGTCTGCCTGCATTGCACACTCCAACTCATTATAACTAAGCCATTACACTAGCAAACACTCAGTGTACCTAGTGGCATCCTATACGTGGCTATTGGACTTTGCTATAGTCCCACTAGTGCAAAGACATTTGCAGAGCGCGTCTGCCTGCATTGCACACTCCAACTCATTATAACTAAGCCATTACACTAGCAAACACTCAGTGTACCTAGTGGCATCCTATACGTGGCTATTGGACTTTGCTATAGTCCCACTAGTGCAAAGACATTTGCAGAGCGCGTCTGCCTGCATTGCACACTCCAACTCATTATAACTAAGCCATTACACTAGCAAACACTCAGTGTACCTAGTGGCATCCTATACGTGGCTATTGGACTTTGCTATAGTCCCACTAGTGCAAAGACATTTGCAGAGCGCGTCTGCCTGCATTGCACACTCCAACTCATTATAACTAAGCCATTACACTAGCAAACACTCAGTGTACCTAGTGGCATCCTATCTGTGGCTATTGGACTTTGCTATAGTCCCACTAGTGCAAAGACATTTGCAGAGCGCGTCTGCCTGCATTGCACACTCCAACTCATTATAACTAAGCCATTACACTAGCAAACACTCAGTGTACCTAGTGGCATCCTATCTGTGGCTATTGGACTTTGCTATAGTCCCACTAGTGCAAAGACATTTGCAGAGCGCGTCTGCCTGCATTGCACACTCCAACTCATTATAACTAAGCCATTACACTAGCAAACACTCAATGTACCTAGTGGCATCCTATACGTGGCTATTGGACTTTGCTATAGTCCCACTAGTGCAAAGACATTTGCAGAGCGCGTCTGCCTGCATTGCACACTCCAACTCATTATAACTAAGCCATTACACTAGCAAACACTCAGTGTACCTAGTGGCATCCTATCTGTGGCTATTGGACTTTGCTATAGTCCCACTAGTGCAAAGACATTTGCAGAGCGCGTCTGCCTGCATTGCACACTCCAACTCATTATAACTAAGCCATTACACTAGCAAACACTCAGTGTACCTAGTGGCATCCTATCTGTGGCTATTGGACTTTGCTATAGTCCCACTAGTGCAAAGACATTTGCAGAGTGCGTCTGCCTGCATTGCACACTCCAACTCATTATAACTAAGCCATTACACTAGCAAACACTCAGTGTACCTAGTGGCATCCTATCTGTGGCTATTGGACTTTGCTATAGTCCTACTAGTGCAAAGACATTTGCAGAGCGCGTCTGCCTGCATTGCACACTCCAACTCATTATAACTAAGCCATTACACTAGCAAACACTCAGTGTACCTAGTGGCATCCTATACGTGGCTATTGGACTTTGCTATAGTCCCACTAGTGCAAAGACATTTGCAGAGCGCGTCTGCCTGCATTGCACACTCCAACTCATTATAACTAAGCCATTACACTAGCAAACACTCAGTGTACCTAGTGGCATCCTATCTGTGGCTATTGGACTTTGCTATAGTCCCACTAGTGCAAAGACATTTGCAGAGCGCGTCTGCCTGCATTGCACACTCCAACTCATTATAACTAAGCCATTACACTAGCAAACACTCAGTGTACCTAGTGGCATCCTATACGTGGCTATTGGACTTTGCTATAGTCCCACTAGTGCAAAGACATTTGCAGAGCGCGTCTGCCTGCATTGCACACTCCAACTCATTATAACTAAGCCATTACGCTAGAAAACACTCAGTGTACCTAGTGGCATCCTATCTGTGGCTATTTGACTTTGCTATAGTCCCACTAGTGCAAAGACATTTGCAGAGCGCGTCTGCCTGCATTGCACACTCCAACTCATTATAACTAAGCCATTAGACTAGCAATTTTTGCTGACAGTTTAAGGCCTGTAGTTGCATTGTCAGGGATATTTATTCTTTATTATTCTGCTGTTAATAAAGCTAGACCACCACTGCAATCTACACCACCTCTCAATTTTTACTACCACATTTTCAGTCCACAATCTTGTCGCAATCAACATGAGTGGCAAAATGACAGATGCTGGTGGAAAGGGGAAGAGGCGTGGTGTAAAAGGCAAAAAAGGTTTTGTCCGTGGGGAAGGTGGCAAAGCTCCATTATCATCTGCTGAAGATAGACCCTCTACCAGCAAAAGTAAGATGTCTACTACTTACCATGGACAATCCGATGTGCTCCCTTTTTTACGGACACGAACAACAGGAAGAAAGGTAGATGATGGGCAAAAAAGGAAAATGCTTGAATGGATCTCAAGTGGTCCAACAAGTGCCCTCTCAGCCACTTCAAGTACCGCATCCAAAAAACACCAGTCCTCTGAGTTGTCATCCCAATCACACTTGATTTCTCCCAGCTCTGAAGTCTCCATCAGCCCTGCACAGTATGGTGGAACTGAGATGGCTGAGTCTGCAGAGCTGTTCAGTCACACTATAGCCTGGGAATCAGAGGTCTGCTCCCAAGCTACAGTGAGTACAGAACAGGAAATGGTCTGCAGTGATGCCCAGAACCTTTGTGACTCGGATTCAGGCCGTGAGGAACAAGTTTCTGAGCATAATGTTGACCCTTTGTCACAAACTGTAACACCTGTGGTTATAGACAATGAGGAACATTCTGATGAAGATGAGACGCAGATACCCGATTGGGATGACAACTTAAATATTCGGTCAGGGCAAGAAGAGGCTCGGTCAGAGGGGGAGGGGAGTGCAAACACAACAATTGATGATGAAGTTCTAGATCCCACCTACTGTCAACCCCAAGTCAGGCACTCGAGGAGGTCAACAGAGGCGGTGGAGGAGGATGCAACCGACGACGAAGTTACCTTGCGCCTTCCTGGACAGAGTCGGAGCACTGGTAGCACGTCTACAACTGCATCCTCAGCCACCACTCTGCCTCTGAGCATTATTCGGGGTGGATCAACAGGTCGCATGGCCTCTAAGCCTTGCCTAGCCTGGTCCTTTTTTGACATAGAAAAAGATCGCCCAAATTATGTGATATGTAAAATTTGTCATGGTCGTCTTAGTAGAGGTCAAAACCTCAGCAGTTTGACAACTTCTTCCATGAATCGTCACATGAATAAATATCATATGGCCCGGTGGGAAGCTCACCGTGCTGCAATGCAGCCTAGCGGAGCAAACCATCCACCGCCTGCCCCTTCCAGTGCATCCGCGCGCTCGTCATCTTCTAGGACTGTTGGGACAGCTGTCACACCTGTTTTTCCACCCACAACTTCCACCACAGTTACCGCAACAGGCAGTTTGCTTGGTAGGTCGTCAGTTGTTTTGGAAGGGGAAACAAGTGAGTGTGTACAGCTCTCTCAGACATCGATAGCACCAACTTTGGATGAAGGCAACATCATGTCTCCGCCTGCACTTTCCTCACAAAGCTGCATTTTTCCAGGGACACCCTACTCAACACCGTCTACACACAGCAGCCAGATCTCTGTCCCTCAGATGTGGTCAAATAAAAGGCCACTTCCTGCGACCCATGACAAAGCAAAGAGGTTGACTCTATCCCTCTGTAAGCTGTTGGCTACCGAAATGCTGCCTTTCCGCCTAGTGGACACACAGGATTTTAGAGACCTTATGTCTGTCACTGTGCCCCAGTACCAGATGCCTAGTCGCCACTACTTCTCTAAGAAAGGTGTGCCCGCGCTACACCAGCATGTCACACACAACATCACCGCTTCCTTGAGAAACTCTGTGTGTGAACGGGTGCATTTCACCACCGATACTTGGACCAGTAAGCATGGACAGGGACGTTACATGTCGCTGACTGGGCACTGGGTAACTATGGTGATAGATGGTGAAGGGTCTGCTGCACAAGTCTTGCCGTCCCCACGACTTGTGTGTCAATCCTCTGTCTGTCCAAGTTCCGCCACTGCTTCTGCATCCTCCACCTCATCTGGGTCCTCCACCTCCGCCCCAAGCCTGCTTGGTCAGGCCACCAGCGTTCTCACTGCGCAGAAGGAATCACGCACGCCTCATTACTATGCTGGCAGCAGAGCGCAACGGCATCAGGCGGTCTTTAGCTTGACATGTCTTGTGAATAAGAGTCACACAGCTGAGGAGTTGTGGTCAGCTCTGCGGTCCGAGTTTAATAAATGGTTGTCTCCACTCAACCTGCAGCCTTGTAAGGCCGTGTGCGACAATGCTGCAAACCTGGGTGCGGCCCTTCGCCTGGGCAAGGTGACACACGTACCTTGTATGGCTCACGTGTTGAACCTTGTCGTCCAGCAATTTTTAACACACTATCCCGGCCTAGATGGCCTTATGAACAGGGCACGAAAACTGTCTGCTCACTTCCGCCGTTCAAGCGCCGCAGCAGAGCGACTTGCATCGCTCCAGAAGTCTTTCGGCCTGCCGGTTCATCGCCTGAAATGCGATGTGGCGACACGCTGGAATTCAACTCTCCACATGTTACAGCGACTGTGGCAGCACCGCAGAGCCCTGGTGCAATACGTCATGACGTATAGCCTGGGCCAACGAGATGCAGAGGTGGGGCAGATCACCCTGATGGAGTGGTCTCAGATCAAGGACCTATGCACCCTTCTGCACAGTTTCGACATGGCGACGAATATGTTTAGCGCTGACAATGCCATTATCAGCATGACGATTCCAGTCATTTACATGCTGGAGCACACGCTAAACACTATTCGGAGTCAGGGGGTGGGACAACAAGAAGGGGAGGAACTACAGGAGGATTCATATGCGCAAGGGACAACAACATCACCAAGGTCCAGACGTTCATCATCACCAACGCAGCAGGCATGGGACCATGGGGGACAGGGATCGACAAGGGCGCATAGTAGCAGGCGAAATGTTGAGCAAGGTGCAGGAGAACATGAAGAAATGGAGGACGAACTGTCCATGGACATGGAAGACTCAGCGGATGAGGGAGACCTTGGTCAAATTTCAGTTGAAAGAGGTTGGGGGGAGATGTCAGAGGAAGAAAGAACAGGTAGCACCTCTATGCCACAAACACAGCGTGGACTTGGTCCGCATGGCTGCGCAAGACACATGAGTGCCTTTTTGTTGCACTACCTCCAACATGACAGTCGTATTGTCAAAATTAGAAGTGATGATGACTACTGGATTGCCACACTATTAGATCCCCGTTACAAGTCCAAATTTTGTGACATAATTCCAGCCATAGAAAGGGACGCACGTATGCAGGACTATCAGCAGAAGCTGTTACTCGATCTTAGCTCGGCTTTTCCACCAAACAACCGTGCAGGTGCAGGGAGGGAATCTCCCAGTTGTAACTTGACAAACATGGGACGGTCTCGTCATCTTCAACAGTCTACCCGTACCAGTAGGACCGTATCTGGTGCTGGTAACAGCAATTTTATGGAATCTTTTCATAATTTTTTTAGACCCTCTTTTGCAAGGCCACCAGAGACAACAAGTCTGACACATAATCAACGGCTGGAGAGGATGATACAGGAGTATCTCCAAATGAACATCGATGCCATGACTGTGCAACTGGAGCCTTGCTCCTTTTGGGCTTCAAACCTAGAAAAATGGCCAGAGCTCACAACTTACGCCTTGGAGATTTTGTCGTGTCCAGCTGCCAGTGTTGTCTCTGAACGTGTCTTCAGTGCTGCTGGGTGTGTGCTGACAGATAAGCGCACGCGTCTGTCCAGTGACAATGTGGACAGACTGACGTTCATCAAAATGAACAAGTCATGGATCCAGAAGGAATTTACAACCCCTGTGTCATCCTGGGGAGAGTAAATGCTTGTGGATTTGGAATGTGCTTGATGCAAATCTCGCTGTTTTGTGTACAACTAGGGCACAAGTGCTGCCACTGAATGGGTGGGTGTCTGTGTGGCCCAATTTTTGGAAAAAAGGGAGACTCCGCTTGGAGTAACCCTTGCTTACATTGTTTTTAAAAGAAGCCAAGATGAACAAGTCATGGTTCAGCAAAGACTTTATCTATTTACCCCGGTGTCATGCTGGGGACGGTTAATTATGGCGTATTTTTGAATGTGCTTGATGCAAATCAAAACATCCTGTTTGCAACTAGGGCCCAAGTGCTGCCACTGATGGGGTGGGTGTCTGTGTGGCCCAATTTTTGGAAAAAAGGGAAACTCCGCTTGGAGTAACCCTTGCTTACATTGTTTTTAAAAGAAGCCAAGATGAACAGAGCTGGGATCAGGAAAGACTTTGCTACCTACCCTGGTGTCATCCTGGGGACGGTTAATTATGGCGTATTTTTGAATGTGCTTGATGCAAATCAAAACATCCTGTTTGCAACTAGGGCCCAAGTGCTGCCACTGATGGGGTGGGTGTCTGTGTGGCCCAATTTTTGGAAAAAAGGGAGACTCCGCTTGGAGTAACCCTTGCTTACATTGTTTTTAAAAGAAGCCAAGATGAACAAGTCATGGTTCAGCAAAGACTTTATCTACCTACCCCGGTGTCATGCTGGGGACGGTTAATTATGGCGTATTTTTGAATGTGCTTGATGCAAATCAAAACATCCTGTTTGCAACTAGGGCCCAAGTGCTGCCACTGATGGGGTGGGTGTCTGTGTGGCCCAATTTTTGGAAAAAAGGGAAACTCCGCTTGGAGTAACCATTGCTTACATTGTTTTTAAAAGAAGCCAAGATGAACAGAGCTGGGATCAGGAAAGACTTTGCTACCTACCCTGGTGTCATCCTGGGGACGGTTAATTATGGCGTATTTTTGAATGTGCTTGATGCAAATCTAGCTGTGAAGTGTACAACTAGGGCACAAGTGCTGCCACTGAATGGGTGGGTGTGTGTGGGGCACAATTTTTGGCAAAAAGGGAGACTCCGCTTGGAGTAACCCTTGCTTACATTGTTTTTAAAAGAAGCCAAGATGAACAAGTCATGGTTCAGCAAAGACTTTATCTACCTACCCCGGTGTCATGCTGGGGACGGTTAATTATGGCGTATTTTTGAATGTGCTTGATGCAAATCAAAACATCCTGTTTGCAACTAGGGCCCAAGTGCTGCCACTGATGGGGTGGGTGTCTGTGTGGCCCAATTTTTGGAAAAAAGGGAAACTCCGCTTGGAGTAACCCTTGCTTACATTGTTTTTAAAAGAAGCCAAGATGAACAGAGCTGGGATCAGGAAAAAATTTGCTACCTACCCTGGTGTCATCCTGGGGACGGTTAATTATGGCGTATTTTTGAATGTGCTTGATGCAAATCTAGCTGTGAAGTGTACAACTAGGGCACAAGTGCTGCCACTGAATGGGTGGGTGTGTGTGGGGCACAATTTTTGGCAAAAAGGGAGACTCCGCTTGGAGTAACCCTTGCTTACATTGTTTTTAAAAGAAGCCAAGATGAACAGAGCTGGGATCAGGAAAGACTTTGCTACCTACCCTGGTGTCATCCTGGGGACGGTTAATTATGGCGTATTTTTGAATGTGCTTGATGCAAATCTAGCTGTGAAGTGTACAACTAGGGCACAAGTGCTGCCACTGAATGGGTGGGTGTGTGTGGGGCACAATTTTTGGAAAAAAGGGAGACTCCGCTTGGAGTCACCTTGCGGTGTTTTACATGACTTTAGAAGGGCGTGCCATGCCTATATCTGTGTCTCCTCGTCTTTTTCCTTGTCCAGCTGTTTTGTTTTCGCATGAGTATATGTCCTTGTCACCTTCCCATGTGTTGTGGGTTGTTTGTGACCTTTTGGACACCTTTGAGGGTGTTTTCTAGGTGTTTTTCTGTGTTTGTGATTGCCTGCCATTGTTTCCTATGCAGTTCGAGTTCGGTTCGTCGAACGTTCGATGAGCCGAACTCGAACGGGACACCCGTTCGGCGAGCCGACCTCGAGCCGAACCGGGACCGGTTCGCTCATCTCTACTCTTTTCCCTCTTTCTCTTCTCTCTCTCATCTTTCTCTCTCTCTCTTTCTCTCTCTTTTTCTCTTTTTCTCTCTTTTTTTCTCTTTCTCTCTCTTTCTCTCTTTTTTTCTCTCTTTTTCTCTCTTTTTTTACTCTTTCTCTCTTTTTCTCTTTCTTTCTCTCTTTTTCTCTCTTTTTCTCTCTTTTTTTCTCTTTCTCTCTCTTTCTCTCTCTTTTTCTCTCTTTTTCTCTTTCTGTCTTTTTCTCTTTCTCTCTTGTTCTCTCTTTTTCTCTTTTTTCTCTTTCTATCTCTTTTTCTCTCTTTTTTTACTCTTTCTCTCTTTTTCTCTCTTTTTTTCTCTTTTTTCTCTTTGTCTCTTTTTCTCTTTTTTTCTCTTTCTCTCTCTTTCTCTCTCTTTTTCTCTCTTTTTCTCTCTTTTTCCCTGTCTCTGTCCTCTTTGTAGCTGAATAATCCACTTCTAGATTCTCAAGTGCAAAAGCGAGGTCAAGACTACCAAATCTTCCTATGCTTTTCATTAATGAAGAAAAAGACCGGCACTCTTCTTTATGAATGTAAATTCTTTTTATTGAACAATTCCATGTACAGGCGTCAAATATTATAACGCGTTTCGGAAAAAGCCTTTCTCAAACAAAAGAGGATTACTGTATCACAACTCCTACTCTAAATAATAAAGGTTGAACCTTTGTTATTTAGAGTGGGATGGTCTCAATGGTTAGAGCTACTGCCTAAGGAAAATTAGTTCACAAGTTCGAGTCCCGGCCGTCCCGGTAAAGAATTTATTTTCAATTTTAAATTTTAATAATTAATTATTTATAATTATAATTTAATTTAATTATGCACTGAGGGGAGGAGCCAGACATCAGCTATGAGCCGCAGGACACACCTATAAAATCGGAGCAGTTCATGGAATGAGGCTGCATTGCTCTCTCCTCTCTCTCCTCTCTGTTCTCTCTCCTCTCTCTCTTCTCTCCTCTTATCTCTCCTCTCTCTTCTCTCTATTGTCTCTCTCTTCTCTATCTCTCCCATTCTCTTCTCTCTCCTCTCTCTCTTCTCTCTCTCTCTCCTCTCTCTCTATTAACTCCTCTTCTCTCTCCTCTCTTTTTCTCTGCTATCTCCCTCTCTCCCTCTCTCTTCTCTTTTCTCTCTCTTTTCTCTCTCTTTCCTCTTTCCCTCTCGTCTCTTTTCTCTCTTTTTTTCTCTCTCTCAGACATGGCGATGATCAGCTGATGCGGTCACCTGACGGCATCAGCTGACACTATAAGTCGAGCGGTGAGGCCGGCTTTTTATCGCACGGCCGGCTAAACTATCAACTGCTGCTGTCGGACAGGAGTCTGCACAGAAGTGTGTATTCTGTTTTTTGCACTGATGTATCAGCTGATTGTACAAAAGCCGTTTGTACAATCAGCTGCTGTGTAATTTGATTCAGGCCCTTGAACCTGACACATTGTTTGATCGCTTTGCCTTCCAGCAAACTGATCAGATAATATTGTTCTTTATTTCAATAAAGATGGAGTCACTAATTGTGTTGTGTTTTATTTCTAATAAAAATATTTTTCTGTGTGCTGTGTTTTTTTTTATCTGTACTAGAAATTTATGGTGGCCATGTCTAATATTGGCGTGACACCATGGATTTCGGGCTTAGGGCCAGTTGATAATATACAACTAGCCCTAACTCCATTATTACCCAGTGAGCCACCCGTCACCAGGGCAGCTGGAAGAGTTGGATACAGCGCCAGAAGATGGCGCTTCTATGAAAGCGCAATTTTCTGGGGCGGCTGCAGACTGCAATTCGCATCAGGGGTGCCCAGAAAGCTTGGGCAACCTGCGCTGCGGATTCCAATCCCCAGCTGCCTAGTTGTACCTGGCTGGACACAAAAATTGGGCGAAGCCCACGTCATTTGTTTTTTAAATTATTTCATGAAATTCATGAAATAATTTAAAAAAAGGGCTTCCCAATATTTTTGGTTCCCAGCCGGGTTCAAATAGGCAGCTGGGGGTCGGGGCAGCCCGTAGCTGCCTGCTGTACCTGGCTAGCATAGAAAAGCATGGCGAAGCCCATGTAATGTTTTGGGGGGGAAACTAATGCATACAGTCCTGGATGGAGTATGCTGAGCCTTGTAGTTCTGCAGCTGCTGTCTGCTGTCTGTCTGAATGGAGGAGAGCAGACAGCAGCTGCAGAACTACAAGGCTCAGCATCCTCCATCCAGGACTGTATGCTGGAGGGAGAGACAGGGGGAGCAGAACTACAAGGCTCAGAATGCTCCATTCACTAGTGTAGTCAGGAGAGCAGACAGCAGCTGCAGAACTACAATGCTAAACATGCTCCATTCACTAGTGTATGCAGGAAAGCAGACAGCAGCTGCAGAACTACAAGGCTCAGCATACTCCAGGACTGTAGGCAGGAGTTTTTTGCCCACCAAAAAAATGACGTGGGCTTCGCCATATTTTTGTGTGCTAGCCAGGTACAGCAAGCAGATATGGCTGCCCCCAACCCCCAGCTACCTATTTGTACCCGGCTGGGAACTAAAAATATAGGGAAGCCCTTTTTTTAATTATTTCATGAATTTCATGAAATAATTTAAAAAAAAAAAAACGACGTTTTCTTTGCCCTATATTTTTTTCAGCCAGGTACAACTAGGCAGCTGGGAATTGGAATCCGCAGCACAGGTTGGCCCGAGCTTTCCTGGCCCCTATTCTGCGAATTGCAGTATGCAGCAGCCCCAGAAAATGACACTTTCATAGAAGCGCCATCATCTGGTGCTGTATCCAACTCTTCCAGCTGCCCTGAAGCCGGGTGCCTCGCTAGGTATTATTGGGTTAATACTAGCTTTGTTTTACTAGCTAGTATTAAGCCAGAGATTCTTAATGTCAGCTAAGTTTGACCCGGCCTTTAAGAATCCCCAATAAAGGGTCAAAAACAAAGACACCACAGAAAAAATACTTTAATAAAAATAAATACACAGACACATTAGAGACTCCATGTTTATTACTCCCTCTCAACCCTCCACAATCCTGGTCTTCTGTCTTCTTTCTCTTTCAACACATGCAGCTCTGCTACATCAGACAGCACTGCATGGGAGGAAGACGCTGCTGCTCCCGTGCAGTCTAATCACTCAGTAAGTTAGCATAGGCTGCGGGCTGTAAGCGGTGATGTCACCGCTGACATTCGGTTTACTATAGCAACGGTGATGTCCATTATTCACCGGCTGTGGCATCCAGTCCTTGCATGTGGGCTGACTCTTTAAAGAGTGCCGACATGCATGGACGGGAAGTCAACCATGTGCCAGAGCATCTCGCCGGTACACGGAGATGCTCAAATGACTACCGCGTACTGGAGAGATGCATTGACAGGACCTAGCATGACGTCTAGCCATGTGACCAGTCTGTAGCCAATGAGATAATAGACACGTGACTGGTCACATGCTATTTTTAAGTCACGGAAGGTCCTATCATCAGTGCTGGTTACCGGGAGGGTGCAGCAATGATTGGAAGGGAAAGCGGCGGGAGACAGAGTGCAGGACGCGTCGCGAGGACCTGTAAGTGTAATGGCAATGTTTATTAACTGTATGTGTATAAGTATAATGTGTTTTTATGTGTTTGTGTTTGCTTGCCATTGTTTTCAATGGGGTTCGAAGGGGTTCGTCGAACGGAGCCGCCGTTCTACGAACCGAACCGAACTCAAACACTAGGGGGGGGTAGCTCAACACTAGTCATCATGATGCTATCTGCGCTTTAAGCAGAACAATGAGACTATCACAGAGCAGCTGCATTTACACGGAGACTTGATTACACACAGGTGGCTTATATTTATCATCATCAGTCATTTAGGACAACATTGGATCATTCAGAGATACTCAATGATCTTCTGGAGTGAGTTTGCTGCACTGAAAGTAAAGGGAACGTATAATATTGCACGCCCAACTTTTCAGTTATTTATTTTGTTAAAAAGTTTAAAATAAGCAATATGTTTCATTCAACTTCACAATTACATCCCACTTGTTGTTGATTTTTCACCATAACATTAAAAATTTTATCTTTCTGTTTGAAGCCTGAAATGTGGGAAAAGGTTGAAAAACTCAAGGGAGCCAAATACTTTTGCAAGGCAGTGTAGATGACTGGTTGATGAATGTAAGGTGTGCGATAAAGAGTGAAATCTCTTTGCAGCGCTGGGCCTAGGCAGCTTGATACACATCTTTTGCCTGGTATATGGGCTTAATTTGGTGGTGCAGCGCTTACTTAAAAATAATCCACATATATCTTAGTTTCTGCTGAAAATGCGGACAGTATGTGCACACTTTTGGTGTTCTATCCCCGATGCTCCTTGCATGTCACAGAGTCACTTCGACCATTCCGATCACTGCCTCATATGCAACATACCAACAAGCGGTATTTCCCTCTTCCATATGTTGGAGAGATTGTGCTAGCAGAAGCAGGCAATTGTGCAATTTAAGCAGCAGCACACACTGCAGAAGCGCTCTGTGGACCAACACTACTTCACTTTCAACAACTGGGCCTCCATGCAGGACTTGTGTGCTAAGTTGAGCGGCTTTGAATACTTCACTTAACATGGCTAGTGCTGATGACACCATAATCAGCATCACTATACCGGTATTATGCCTGCTGGATAAAATGACGCCATGATGGATGAGGTGGTGGCACAGGAAGAAAAAGAGCAGGAGGAAGAGGGAAGATTGACTCTGTTATTTGTACTCTTGTCCAGACAGGGCTCCAAGGTTGGGTTCCTAGGCAAAAAGCAGTCATATCCCCAAACTTTCCTGCCAGGGAACTGTTTCATCATCGTTGAAGAAGCCCAGCATGGTGGTCAGGAAGTTATGTCATAGGCATCACTGCAGTGTAACTGGGTGTTACAGGGGAGCCATTGCATGCACCTACAATGGATGACAGCCTGCCATTTATTCTGGGAAACCTGGCACACTTGAGCCAATACATGTTGTTGTACCTGCAACAACCTCAAGTTGCAAACATTCTGACCAGTGGTGATTACTGGGTGGCAATCCTCATCAGCCTCTCCTCAGCTAACAAGTGAACAAATTGACTTTCATTAAAATTAATAAGTCATGCATTACATAGGACTTGTCCGTACATTTGGCTGAGTAGACAATTATACCACCAGACATTCGTATACTCTATTTGTCATGCCCAATTTTTTTGAGACTCCAGAAATACAATAACCCCTAAAAAAAAAATCACAATGAAAATGTAATAAATAAATGGTTTGCTACCTCTTTTTCCTATGCCGCCTCTTTGGTCGAAACTGCCACGTCCACCTGAACCTATTCCGTTTCTACCTCTTTCACCATCCCTTCTGGGTTCCTTTTTTTGATGATGTTACAGCTTTTCAAGTTTAGTGTCGTCAGACCACAGAACATGTCTCCAAATATTAAAGTTTTTGTTCCTGTGTGCATTTGCAAACATTAATCTGGCTTTTTTATTTGTTTCTTTTGGAGTAATGGTTCTTTCTGGCAGACTGACCTTTCAGCTCATGTTAATACAGTACTC
This sequence comes from Anomaloglossus baeobatrachus, assembly GCF_048569485.1. Classification (NCBI taxonomy): domain Eukaryota; kingdom Metazoa; phylum Chordata; class Amphibia; order Anura; family Aromobatidae; genus Anomaloglossus; species Anomaloglossus baeobatrachus. The sequence continues at coordinate 498,087,959 of NC_134355.1, read as the reverse complement.
ATTTCACTGTGGATAATGACACAATCTTACCAGCTTCTGCCAGCATATTCACTAGGTCTTTTGCTTTTGTTCTTGGGTTGACAAACACATGTGTGACCACAGCACCTTTATCTCTGGTACACAGAACCCATATCTTCCTGAGCATTATGATGGCTGGACATTCCCATCTTGTTTTACTTGCATATAATTGTTTGTACAGATGAGTGAAGCACCTTCAGGTATTTGGAAATTGCACTCAAGGATGAACCAGACTTGTGCCAGTCCACAATTCTCTTCCTGAAATCTTGGCTGATTTAGTTTGACTTTCCTATGATGCTACACAATAAGCAGTGTGTTTCAGGTGTGCATTAAAATACATCCACAGGTGTGTATCCAATTAACTCAGATGTTGTCAATAAACAAGAAGCTTCCAAAGACATGACATCATCAATCATCATATGGGCTGTCCCATATTGTTTAAAGGCATAATACTTATAGTGTATGTAATATTTTAACTTTGCAGAAAGTAATAAAATTGGCTGGAAACATTCATAAATAATGTTGGTTCCTAGTTGACCTAAAATGGGAAAGGCTTATTCTGATTTCATGTAAGATAGTGAGAAAAACATACATATGTGTCATTTTAGATACTGTATGTATACTTCTTACACTTCTGGTTTCAACTGTATGGGGTATCAGTGTACTCAGAAGAAAGAGCAAATCATACTCTAATGTCCACATTCACCTGTTAGCCTTGTGAAATTGAAAAATGTGAGGTGAAAGGACATTTTTGTGGTAAAAGTATATTTTTTAATTTTCATGGTTCAATGTTATTAAATTCTGTAAAATACCAGTGCAATCAACATGCTGACCACACATCCAGATAAATTCCTGGAATATTATAAGATCCAAAATGGAATCACTTGAGGGGGTTTCTACTGTTTAGGCACATAAGAGGCTCTGCAAACATCATATTGGCTCTACTCCAGACAATTTTGCACTTCAAAATACAAATGCATTCCTGTAGTGTGCCCAAACAGTAGTTTTCCACCATATATGGAGCCATTTGTAAGCTAGAGAAATTTCACAAAAAAAAAGCACTATTTTTTCATCTTACCATTCTTAAAATGCAAAGTTTGAGGCTAAAGTAACATTATTGTAAAAAAAAGAAAAATGTTCATTTTTTCCTTCACAATGCTTTATTTCCTGTGATACACCTAAAGGGTAAATAAACTTTTTAAATATGGTTTTGAGCTATTTATTTCAGACAATTTTGCACTACAAAATTGTAATATTGTTCCTTTGCTTCTGAGCTCCAGCTATACAATAGTTTTGCACCACATATGAAATATTCCTATACTCAAGAGAAATTGCACAACTATTTGAATAGTTTGATTTCAATTTTTAGAAAGCGGACCGTACAAACAGTATTTTTCCACCACATATGGTTTATCAGTGTACTCAGGAGAAATTGCTTAACAAACTGTATGATGCATTTTCTCCTGTTACCCTTGTGAAAATGCAAATTGTGGGGCTAAAATAACATTTTTGTTGGAAAGAGTAAACTGTTCATTTTTTCCTTTCACATTGCTTTTGTTCCTGTGAAGCATGTAAAGGGTTAATAAACTTCTTGTATGAGGTTTTAACCAATTTGAGTAGTGCAGTTTTTAGAATGTTGTTACTTTTGGGTGTTTTCTGTCACATAGGTCTCTCAAAGTTACTTCAAATGTGATGTGGTACCTAAAACTATGCCTAAGAAATTCAACCTGTCCTGCAGACTCAGGGTACATCAGTGTCATGGCGATCTATCTATATGCATTTGAATGAAGTGAACTGCTATGTAGGTGACCAAGGAGGACCCCACTGCTGACAAATAATCATACAAAAGTTAGACTGCAGTTTTCCAAAATGTACGGTCATATCCTTCTTGGGAAAGTGTCTTGTGAACGTATGAGGCCATGATAAAACAAAAATGGAATAAAGCCTACAAACAAAAAACACACAACTAATAGTCAAATATGATGGAGGTTCAAAGATGTTTTGGCATTATTTTGCTGCTTTTGGCATTGGATGCCTTGACTTATTGTAAGGCATCATGAAATATGAAGATTAACAAAGGCTTTTGGGTCGCAATCTAGTGCCCAGTGTGAAAAAGCTTGGTGTACGTCCTAGCTCTAGCTGGACAATGACCCTAAACATAGTTTAAAAATCCCCTTCAAATGAATGAAAACAAAAAGCAGTAAAGTAGGAATAAGCAAACCCGAACTGTAAAGTTCACAGTTCATATAGGACAAGGGGGGTCTGGAACTCAGACTTGAACATGGACTAAAGAAAAAGTTATGTGTGCTCCTGCCTATTTTTGATAGCCAGGGTAAAACAGACAACTGCGTCCTGCAACCCTCAGCTGTCAGCTTTTCTTTGTCTGGTTATCAAAAATAGACTGGAACCTATGCAGTTTTTTAAACCAAGGTAAAGCAGACACTTGGCGGCTGGTATTATGAGGGTGGCAAGAGCTATCGTTATTTGGCTCTTCCCAGTCTAAAACTAGCAGACCACAGCCACACTAGAAGTGGCTCATCTGATAGATGTGCCAAATCTGGTGCTTTACCCAGCTCTCTCAAATTGCCCTGGCAAGGTGGCAATCGGAGTAGTACTTTTGAGGTTGATTTAATTTTTAATTCACAACTAACATTGAGCCCAAAGGGTAATAATGGGTAGGCATCTATCAGATACCTGCAAAAAAGGAAAAAAATATAGTTAAAACATGGCTTACTGAGCATAATTTAGTGATTAGACAATATGGAGAAAAACAAAAAAAAGGAGTGGGTTTTACTGAACTTAAATGGATGGATTTTGGAGGAGGTGTCTGTGGTTCATAAAAGTCAGAATAAAAAGAAACTTTGATAGATTGGGCATTTCTGAACTTGATTATACAAAATATGTGTATTTTTTTATTGTTTTATTTTCAATGGAGCAAAGGGGGTGATTTGAACTTTTATGTTTTTTTATTTTTTCATATTGTTTTAAAAAAAATTTCATTGTTTTTAGTGATTTTAGAACTTGAAGCTGGCACTGTCCAATTGCTTCTGCTGTTTAGAGCCATGCTTCAGCTGGGTCCTGAACTGAACTTTTTTTTAAAGTACGACCAAGCCTGGTGAACCTGAACTTCCACAGGTCTTCTCATCGCTACTGGAGAGTTCTGAAGTGATCAGCAATGAGTCCAGACCTAACTCCCATTGAACATCTGTGGAGAGGTCTTAAAATTGCTGTTAGTAGAAAGCACCCTTCAAATATGAGAGTCCCCAAGCAGTTTGCAAAAGAAAAGTGATCCAAAACAGACAGAGAGACAGACAGACAGTGACACACAGACAGAGACTGGGAGAGAGACAGAGAGACAGTTACTATCCCAGGCAATGCCCAGGTTCTACAGCTAGTGTATATATATATATATATATATATATATATATATATATATATATATATATATATATATATATATATATATTTGGATATATATGTGTATGTCCTGTACTTAGTACTAATGATGAGCAAACCTGTGAATATTCTGGTGCACCGAACCAGCATGGACTAAACAAACCTGGTTCAGCAGCCGAGCTTGATCCCGAACTACCAAACTTGACTCTTGACAGCGGATCGCTTACAAATTGGTAGGGATGAGAAATTCTGAGTTTTAAAATGATTGTAGTAAGCTCTAGGGGGCTACAAACGGAACGTAAATGGTAGTAAAAGCAGGATAGTTATACATATCATGTTTCCCGGAGATTCCTTCTGCAGTCAGACTCTGTTCTGGGCCTGCTTATAAAGCTTCATCAATATTCACTGTGTCGTTGGCCTACCCTCTGTGCCAGTGTCTGTGATTGGTTGAAGACTGCTTTATATGCGCCACCCCCACCCTGTCTTTGTGTCTGTTTCAAGTCAGTTTTCTGTATGGCAGTGTAAAAAGAAATAAATATTTTTAAAAAATTACTTAGGCTCCTGCTATATAGATAGAGTTCTGAAGTGATCAGCAATAAGTCCAGACCTAACTCCGATTGAACATCTGTGGAGAGGTCTTAAAATTGCTGTTAGTAGAAAGCACCCTTCAAATATGAGAGTCCCCAAGCAGTTTGCAAAAGAAAAGTGATCCAAAATTCCAGTTGAGAAGTGTAAGAAGTAGAGATGAGGAGTGGACCAATTGAAGTTTGGTTTGGTGAGTTCATCTGGACTTTAGATAAAGTTTGGTTTGGAACCTAGACTTGACCTTAACTCCAATTGAAGTCACTAGTTGGGCAGTTTGGACCGATCACTTCTGGGAGCGGGTGGGTGAGGTTGTTGCATTTTTCTTATTTTGTTGCACACTACATCCAATCATGCTTTTACCCCGAGTGTGAGCCATTCAAACACTACAAGTGGCTTACACTGGGCTGAGAACCAAGCAATGCTCGCTTGAGTGGTGTTAACACGTAAAGCACCCGAACTCTGAATTCAAACTGTTTTTTTGTAAAGTCTGTGTTTAGGACAAACACCGAACCTTGGGTTCGCTCATCCCTAGTAAGAAGCTTGTTTATGGTTATAATAAGAGATTAATTGCAGTTATTAATTCCAAAGGGTGTGCAACCATATATTAAATTGAGGGTGCCATCAATTTTGTGCTGGATAATTTGGAGGGTTTTGTTTAAAACTATGTCAAATTTGCCTTTTTTTCCCATTTTTTGTGCAGCTCTATTACACACACACAGGATATAAACAGGTGTTTCGGAAACCATGTGTAATTGTAAGAATTTTCTGGAAGAAATATTTCATTTCCTGGAAAAATGTCAAGGGAGAAAACACTTTCACCCATGACTGTACATGTGTATATATATATATATATATATATATATATATATATTATATAAAGCTGAGTGTATGTGTGTGTGTGTGTATGTATGTATGTATGTCCGCTAAAGGAATCCTCACTGTCGCATTGACAATCACAAAATTTTGCTCAGACGCCTCCTGTGACCCAGGGAACATTGTAGACTATGTTTTGACAGATAAATTTAACCCCGTTCTTTACAGTTAGTCTCTAAAATTCTGCCGCCATTAAACTGAATGGAGGTGGGAGCTATAGATTACTAATAGCCACTGTCAGTGGTTGCTATTGGAACAAAATAAACTGTTAGTTGAAGCTTATGTGTGAGGTAATATGATGTCGGTGGAGTGATGGATAGAGAGACAGAAAGAGACAGACAGACAGAGACACAGACAGAGACAGATGGGGAAAGAGACAGCCCTGGAAAGAGACAGCCTTGGAAAGAGACAGCCCTGAAAAGAGACAGACGGGCAAAGAGACAGACGGGCATAGAGACAGACGGGCATAGAGACAGACGGGCATAGTGACAGACGGGCAAAGAGACAGACGGGCAAAGAGACAGACGGGCAAAGAGACAGACGGGCAAAGAGACGGATGGGGAAAGAGACAAATGGGAAAAGAAACAGACGGAGAAAGAGACAGAGGGAGAAAGAGACAGACCTGGAAAGAGACAGACCTAGAAAGCGATAGATGGGGAAAGCGACAGCCCTGGAAAACGACAGCTAAGGAAAGAGACAACCAGGGAAAGAGGCAGACAAGGAAAGAGACAGATGGGGAAAGAAACAGCTGGGGAAAGAGACAGCCGGGGAAAGAGACAGACGGGGAAAAAGACAGCCGGGGAAAGAGATAGACCTGGAAAAAGACAGACCTGGAAAGAGACAGACCTGGTAAGAGACAGACGTGGAAAGAGACAGACCTGGAAAGAGACAGACCTGGAAAGAGACAGACAAACAAAGTCAGGAAAGAGACAGACAGGGAATGAGATAGGCAGACACACACATAGAGACAGCACAGAGATAGAGAGAGACAGACAGACACAGAGATGGAGACAGACTGATACAAATACAGACAGAAATAGAAATAGACAGACAGAGACATAGACACAGACAGACAAGGAAAGAGACAGATAGAGAGACAGACAGAGACTGGGAGAGAGACAGAGAGACAGTTACTATCCCAGGCAATGCCCAGGCTCTACAGCTAGTATATATATATGTATATATATATATATATATATATATATATATATATATATATATATATATAAATATATATATATATATATATATATATATATATATGGATATATATGTGTATGTCCTGTACTTAGCACTAATGATGAGCAAACCTGTGAATATTCTGGTGCACCGAACCAGCATGGAATAAACAAACCTGGTTCAGCAGCCGAGCTTGATCCCGAACTACCAAACTTGACTCTTGACAGCGGACCGCTTACAAATTGGTAGGGATGAGAAATTCTGAGTTTTAAAATGGTTGTAGTAAGCTCTAGGGGGCTACAAACGGAACTTAAATGGTAGTAAAAGCAGGATAGTTATACATATCATGTTTCCCAGAGATTCCTTCTGCAGTCAGACTCTCTTCTGGGCCTGCTTATAAAGCTTCATCAATATTCACTGTGTCGTTGACCTACCCTCTGTGCCAGTGTCTGTGATTGGTTGAAGACTGTTTTATATGCGCCGCCACCCCCCCACCCTGTCTTTGTGTCTGTTCAAAGTCAGTTTTCTGTATAGTAGTGTAAAAAGAAATAAATAAATATTTTAAAAAAATTACTTAGGCTCCCGCTATGTATTGATATCCAACACAGTTAAAACAGACAGCAACAAGCTGCAGCCCTGACCTGTGAGCTTTACCGTGGCTGAATATCAAAATAGAAGGGATCCTAATCCATTTTTAGAAAAAATAAATAAAATGAAAGTGCTGCTGGATTGTCAAACTGAGGTACATGCTTTGACCCACAATCAGACAATCCGGCAGTGGCTCTAACTTTTACTGAGGGCAGTGGGGGAGCCCCCAGTGTGACCTTGGATGACCTGACTGCCAGACTGTTGGATTGCAAGTCATGGCTATTTCTCACGATTTGACAATCCAGCAGTAAGGTCGCCTGAGGTCACACCATGGGAACCCGGATATGACTTCCACTGAACTGAGTGACGTCACCAGCTCACAGCCGGGTACCCGGACTTGTTTTACCTATCTGCAGCCTCTGAATGAAGCAGAGCTGCGGATCATTGTGGGACTTCATAAGGATTAAGTCGGATATGCAACGGTGTATTGGGGGTTAATAAAGGGGTGAAATAGGGTGTGTGTATTTTATTTCAAATAATGGATTTTTTCTGTGTTTATGTTTTATATATTTTTGCTTACAGTATTAGAAATGGGGTGTCTCACAGACACTTACCATTGGTCATCAATCCATGGATTGATGACTGCTGTCAATGTTTGACAAATCACAGCTGTAATTAACCCTTTATAATACATTGATTGCCCCCCGCACCAGGGCAATTGGGATAAGCCGTGTAACCCCCCGGTAGGGACCCTGAACTTTACAATTCAGATTTGCTCATCCCTACTCAGTACCTCCTGACTGTCTATGGTATTCTGAGCCTAAAGTATGTTACCATCCACCTGAGGTAAGCATACAGAAGTATATGTAATGTCAGTAGATACATACTGTATTTATCTAGTACAGCATTGAAGCAATATACTCTTATTGACAACTAATCCTTTGATTTGACTTAATTAAAATTTAGCAAATACTAGGAGTAGTGTTTTTGTGCTTTTTGTTACTTCTAAGTACTGTATTAGTTACTTGCCTGCATTCGAAAGTGGAATAGAGTGAAAACAGAGATAAGTGAGAGAGACCTGCCATGTTTTGCTCTCAAATTATACAACTAAATATTCATAAAAAAATGTGCTTTTTTTCTTTCCCTATGCGTTAAGAAGCTGTACAATTTGACCTCTATCCCTTTTTTATAAATGCAAGAATTACAGCTGTTTGGCTGGCTCTGATCTTTTACAGTGTGTGTGATGGTTTTCCGTGATGGATGCCTTAGACCATGTGATGTCAGAGCTGCAAGGCAATATGGGGAAGCCTGCATGGCCATATCTGTCATAATTCGCAATCTGTGAAATGGTGTTGGTCATTTTATTTTTGGCTGATCCATACAAATTGTATCAAAACCTGTTTAAATTCTTGGAGACCTGCTAATTTTAGTCAACTCTATACAAATTCAATCAATCCGATCATCTTTATTTAACAAAAAAAGTAATGACATTATTTAAAACTACACACCCAAAAATGAACCAAATATGGGGTAGTGTTTAAACTTAACACCGCTTTACATGCAGCGACATCGCTAACGTGATGTCGTTGGGGTCAGGGAATTCATGACGCACATCCAGCCTCGTTAGCGACGTCGTTGCGTGTGAAACGTAGGAGCGACTGCTAACGAGCAAAAATACTCACCTTATCGTTGCTCGTTTACACGGTGCTCTATTCCCGATTATCATTGCTGTTGCAGGACGCAGGTTGTTCCTCGCTCCTGCGGCAGCACACATCGCTATATGTGACACCACAGGAACGAGGAACCTCATCTTACCTGTGGCCACCGGCAATGAGGAAGGAAGGAGGTGGGCTGGGATGTTCGTCCCGCTCATCTCCGCCCCCTCCGCTTCTATTGGGCGGCCGCTTAATGATGTCGCTGTGACGAAGAACAAACCACCCCCTTAGAAAGAAGGCGGTTCGCCGGTCAAAGCGACGTCGCTAGGCAGGTAAGTAGTGTGACGGGTCAGAGCAATGTTGTGTGCCACGGGCAGCAATTTGCCCATGACGCACAACCGACGGGGGCAGATACGCATGCTAGCGATCTTGCTAGCGAGATCGCAGCGTGTAAAGTGGCCTTTAGACTACACAGTCTTAAAATATACCGGATTTATCAGAGTATGAAACACTTTTATAATTCAGCACATTTTAGGACAGTCTAGTCTAGCCACGATATTTAAAAAATATTTTGTGCCCACCAAAATTTTGTGCACCTTTGAGGATTTTATGTCTCTTCTCAGCCATGCAGTTTTTCAGACACATTCCAAAGCTGGAGGTATAACCTTCTGTATAGAATAGATATAAATAGATATAACATATTAAATTTGTTATTACTATTTAATAATAAAATAAAACTAACAACATTGAAATGTAAGTTTTTGCTACATAAACCTAATATTTAGTTACTCTTTTAAACATTAATGATAGCACAATGTTTTTTTTGTTTGTTTTCCATGATAAAAAAAATATTGGTAGTTGTAAAAATATGAATTAACTAGCTGTACTACCCGGCTTCGCCCGGATTAATAACTGCTGTTAACAAAATAGAATGTATTAACAAAATTTGATTCTGCACACAAAAACCACAAAACAAATAGATAGAAATGTAATTATTAAAAGGCAAAAACTAAGCTAATAGAAGCATTTCACAACATATATTTCAACACCACAGATATTCCACACAGATTTAACTAAATTGACCAAGTAATGTGAAGTAATCTTGTACTCGTTATTCGAGAGCCTTTTGATAAACGACATTCTTAGTTTTTCCTTCAGATGCAAAGACAAACAGATTTTGGGCTGTTCCAACTCTTGAACAAGCCCCATAAAGTTGACCATGAGAAAAGCACGGAAATTGTAAATCGATACCAACTACTTTCAAAGACTGTCCCTGAGCCTTGTTGATGGACATAGCAAATGCCAGTTGAACAGGAAACTGGAGGCGTTTCAAATCAAAAGGCAAATCAGATGGAATAAGAGGAATTGTTGGAATGAAAACATCTTCTCCTGTGGCACATCCTGTCAAAATGGTTGCCTCAATTACATGTGGAAACAGGTTCTTAATCAAGAGCCTTGTTCTATTACACAGCTTTGGTGGATCCAAATTTCTCAATAGCAGAATAGGTGCTCCAGGTTTTAGAAAGAGGTTGTGAGGAGGAAGTCCTTGTGGCTCCAAGAAATTGAGGAACTCAGTTGGATAAAATAATGCTTGAGCAGGGTCTATTGACTTGTAGGTTGTGCACACACCTGGAAGGAGATTTGGAATTTGAAGATTGATCTTGTTAACACTGTCATTTTTGGGAACTAGAATGGCTCTTTTACACAGCCAGTCAGAATTTTTGAAGTGGAGTTGAATGTTTGGAAACATCTTTGCTTTCAACTTCTCAATGGAAGTCACAATGCAACAAAAGTTGATTGGGAAGGTGATCTGTCCAGTGGTTGAGTTTACTGGTGCTTTGCCATCTCCAATAGTCAACAGCTGGCTCAAAAACAGTCCAGCAGAAACATCTCCTGTCATGTAGACCCTCATGGTTGTGTTCAGTGACATTTTCTGTACCTTTCTCCAAAGGTACGATGCTTTGAGAAAGGCATTGAGATCGTCTGCAGGGGTTGATATTGGAATAACAGGTAATGTTTGGTGGAAGTCACCTGCCAAAACAACAACTACTCCTCTAATGATATATTTTTTGCTACGCAGGTCTTGCAGCAGTCTGTCTACTGCTTCCAGAGCCCTTTGGTGTGACATGGTGCATTCATCCCAAATGATGGCACTGCATTTTTGAAGCAATTTGGCCAGTACTGATCCCTGGGCAATATTACAAACGGGGCTGTCACTATGAGACAGGTTAAGTGGTAGTTTGAATGTCGAATGTGCTGTCCTGCCACCTTTTAAAAGCGTATCTGCAATTCCAGAAGATGCCACTGCAAGTGCAATCTTATTTTGTTGTCGAAATTTTGTCTGGAGCAAGTTGATTAGAAATGTCTTTCCTGTTCCACCTGGAGCATCAAGGAAGACAATCCCACCTTTGTTGGTTTCACTGAAACTTAAAATGTAGTTATAGGCGTCTCTTTGATCTAGTACCAATATTGGCTCGTTCTCAGAGACAAATGCTGTCAGTTCATCAATATTGTAGTTTGTTTCTATGAAAATCTCCCTACACATTTGGATGCCTTCAGGATTTCTTATTGGAGCAGGCAAACCAAGCAACTGTAAGGCTTTTCCTGACATTGCTATGCACTGATATTCAAAGAGCATTAAAGTTTCTTTTAACATTTCCTCAGTGAAGTTGATGAGTTGCTGAGGATTTTCCCTTCTAATCTGCATGAGGATGTCCTCACTGAGATCAGTTTTGTACTTTGTCCAAATTTCAAGAGGATTTGAAGTGCTACAGGTTGTTAGAATAATAGCAAAGAGGTGTCTTCGTCGCTTTGGGGTTTGTGTGGCTGCTGCTTCACTGAGGGTCATGTCACAGTGTCCATTATTTTCCAGAAGTCCTTTTCTTTGGCAAGCTTCCCTGAATGTTTCACACACATGTACTTTGATGGTCCTTAGGTCAGAAAATGATGTAGGGCCTTTGACAACGTGAAGTAACATGAGCAGGTAGAAGCACTCTGCATTTGATGGATGAACAGTGTAGATACGACTAAGAGTATCAGTTGCTTTCACCCCTGGATAACCTTCAATATCAAGCCCCCATTTCCTCCATTCCAGTGATTATTAGAGGCATTCCAAGTGTAGTACTTTGGTAAATCACAGTAGAGAATTGTTTTTGCAAAAAGGTCTTGTTGACACAGCTCAAAAAATGCCAAGAGGGTGATCTTAGGTGGTGTTAGGAGCTGCTGCTGCTGCAAATTTGCTGGGTTAAAGTAAATTTTCTGTCCATTTTCCAAGTGCACACTCAGATGCACAACTGGTGGGTAGCGCTCATGAATGGAGAATCCTAGTATTCTCCAAGCAGGTTCATTGCTGCTTATGTACCTACCCATCTGGAATGCCTCCACTTCATCAATAATAGGTCCATTTTTCTGGAGTTCAAAAACTGCTTGATCACTTTCTTTGTGGACATATTTGCAGATATAATTGATTGATTTCACAGAGTTTCAAGATTCGACATTTATGTGGGCCTGGAAGATTTTTGAGTGCAAAGGGTTGTAAGGCACTACCCGCCTGTTGTCAATTTCTATCTCTTGGAGTGATGATCCAACACACATTTTGAGCTTTGCTGTGAAACCACCATACCCTCACTTTCTTCTTCGGTTGACTATATATCCATCTTGTCCTGTTTGGTTTTCTTGGACCAGGGATTGTGGGTAATGCTTTAAACACCTGCCATCAATCATACAGGGAAAATTTTTGTTGAGACTCCCACACGGACCATGGATCATGTTTTCTGTGATGGTGTCAAACAGCAATGGCTCAATCTTAGGGTCTGGCAATTCGGCACTGATGATATTGCCAATTTCGGTAGGCTGTATTTTTTGTTTCAGCGAGATCAAGATGTGGGCGTGAGGAAGGCTTCTTTTTGCCATTCAACTGAATACATCCAGCACTGCGTCTCACCATAAATATGTGATTTTGTGATAAGATTAATCATTTTTGAAAGTTTCTGTTTGAAAACCTGAGTAATAAGGTCATGGCGATTCACAGTTTTTTTGGCCCAGCAACAGGTGCCCTCCAATTTCCTCCCAGGCAGGATTGCAAGTAAATGTGATGAAAAGATCTGGACGGCCATACTTTTTCACATAAATCATTGCATCCTGTGTGTATTCATGCATGTGTCGTGGGCTTCCAGCGACAGTTGATGGAAGAATAACCATTTTCCTCAACTCTTTTGGATCAGCATCATTTGCAACAGCATCTCTAAGGTGAATATATTCCTCTGCCCTGAGCGTCTTTTGATTTAGTCGAATATATAAAAGATATTCACTCTCAATCTCTGCATACATGTCAACAATAAATTGGTGGAAGAGATGTCCGCATTTCAAGATGTGATTTTCCTCTGTAAATCTTGTCATGATTTTATATTCATAGAAGTCCATGGCAGACACTTTTTTTTCCTGAAGGGTTGCCTGTTGTAAGATCTGTCTGAGGTATTCCAAAGTGATAGCCATCCTGTCCCTGCCAAAAGATGATTGGTTATTGAAAAGCATCATAGCACCTGTGAGTGTCTGCTACTCATTGCAAACTATTGTTTCTTTTCTGAAGCACAATGTCACGGCTTTGAAAATCATTACCTGCAATCAAGATGGCTACGTCATCAAATGTGGGAGCATTGAAACGTCGTTGATGTTCACCTTGTGGTGTTTTGTCAGCTCGAATGGTAACCTTGTAATTGTCATTTGGCATGCATTCAAGTGCAGTCTTGAAAAGTTGAATATATGAATTGTTGAAGTGAAGGAACTGCTGCAAAATAGTGACAATATCAAGGCGAGTGTTAGGAATTAAAGAGCATCTCCGCTGAGCCTCTGCTTCTGCATTTCCCATGAAGAAGAGTTGAAGAAATTGAGGTTCTTCTCCTTGTAATGGAAGCAGTGACCCAATTGAGTGGTAAACCTGTCCTTGAACTTTAAATGTCGGCATAAATCCTGCTGTAAATATTTCTTTTGTTGCACCAAATGATGTCATTTGGAAGCAGGAGTTGTACTTCCTAATTTTTTTTCCCAGAAATGCTTTGATATTGTACTGGTACCTGTGATCAGAGACTTTAGGGGATCTGGTGGTGACAGGAGAGGTGGAAGTTTTATCTTGCCATTTGCATAGCAAAAACCTGGCAGTTCGTCTTTCCATTTCAGGGAACTGCAGTACATGCAGACCACATCCATTTTTCCTATCTGAACTTTAGGATGATCCTAATAGTTTATGTCTGACTTGTAACAAAAGGCAGCATATTTCAAATCCCCAACCATTTCCTGTGCCATGGTGGAAGAAATAGCAATTCTCTTAGTGGCAAGTCAGCCACTCTCTGCTGAGATGACTCATTGGCCCTTGAGGAAGCAGCTCTTCTTCTCTTATCTGCAAACCTCACTTCCCTCTCCTCAGAAAGTTCATTAGCTCTTGAGGAAGCAGCTCTTGTTTTCATGTCTGCAAGCCTCGCTTTCCTGTCCTCAGAAAGTTCATTGGCCCTTGAGGAAGCAGCTCTTGTTCTCTTGTCTGCAAGCCTAGCTTCCCTCTCCTCAGAAAGTTCATTGGCCCTTGAGGAAGCAGCTCTTGTTCTCTTGTCTGCAAGCCTAGCTTCCCTCTCCTCAGAAAGTTCATTGGCTCTTGAGGAAGCAGCTGCTGTTCTCATGTGTGTCAGCCTTGTTTCTCGGTCTTCACATTTTTCATTAGCCCGTAATGCAGCTTTTCTTTTGTGACACGGCTTTCTGACGATTCTACTGCCATCTGGTAGGCTTGACTAGTATTACCTCTGCCAGGGAATTCCCTGCTCATACGTTTCCTCTACTTTTACGCCCCCTAGTGGTTTACCAGCTAACTACCTTCTCAGATAGTTTCAGGAATCCTCTCAGTCCCACATTACTGCGCTGTACTGCTATTGTACATCTTAAGGTCCAGTCACACTAAGCAACTTACCAGCGATCCCAACAACGATAGGGATCGCTGGTAAGTTGCTAGGAGGTTGCTGGTGAGATGTCACACTGCAACGCTCCAGCGATCCCACTAGCAACCTGACCTGGCAGGGATCGCTGGAGCGTGGCTACACAAGTTGCTGGTGAGCTCACCAGCAACCAGTGACCAGCCCCCAGCGCCGCGTGGAAGATGCTGCGCTTGGTAACTAAGGTAAATATCGGGTAACCAACCCGATATTTACCTTGGTTACCAGCTCACGCAGCTACACGTGCAGAGAGCAGGGAGCAGTGCACACCGCTTAGCGCTGGCTCCCTGCTCTCCTAGTACAGCACACATGGGGTTAATTACCCGATGTGTGCTGCAGCTAAATGTGCACAGAGCAGGGAGCAGCGCACAATGCTTAGCGCTGGCTCCCTGCTCTCCTAGTACAGCACACATGGGGTTAATTACCCGATGTGTGCTGCAGCTACATGTGCACAGAGCAGGGAGCAGCGCACACTGAGCGCTGGCTCCTTGCTCTCCTAGTTACAGCACACATCGGGTTAATTAACCCGATGTGTCCTGCAGCTATATGTGCACAGAGCAGGAGCCGGCACTGACAGTGAGAGCGGGGGAGGCTGGTATCAAAGGTAAATATCGGGTAACCAAGGACAGGGCTTCTTGGTTACCTGATGTTTACATTGGTTACCAGCCTCCGCAGAAGCCGGCTCCTGCTGCCTGCACATTTAGTTGTTGCTGTCTCGCTGTCACAAACAGCGATGTGTGCTTCACAGCGGGACAGCAACAACTAAATAATGGCCCAGGACATTCAGCAACAACCAACGACCTCACAGCAGGGGCCAGGTTGTTGCTGGATGTCACACACAGCAACATCGCTAGCAACGTCACAAAAGTTGTTCGTTAGCAGTGATGTTGCTAGCGATGTTGCTTAGTGTGACGGGGCCTTTAGAGTACAGCAGGACACCAAGGAATTCCTTTTCTTATGAGGCATCATTGTGGTAAAAATAGTCTGTAACTGACAGTTTCTATATCCTCTCACATAGAGATAATGTGACTGACATCAGCCTTTCCACCAACACACCCTAACTGACATCCTATAACCTCACACAAGCTTTGTTATACTGAGAATGTCTTTTGTTGCCTATATTAACCAATCAGAGCTCAGAATAATTAACTGTAGCAAAATAGAAGCTGAGCTGTGATTGGCTGCTATTGGGAGCCTGACAAATCCTCAGGCAGCAGAAAGCCCTTCCCCCTGACAGTATATATTAGCTCACACATACACATAATAGACAGGTCATGTGACTGACAGCTGCCGTATTTCCTATTTTAGTATATGGTACATTTGTTGTTCTTGTAGATTGGCTGCTTATTAATCAGATTTTTATTTTTGAAGGATAATGCCAGACTTGTGTGTGTTTTAGGGCGATTATGTGGTGAGGTTGGTGTATGTGTGGTGAAATGTGTGCTGAGGGTGGTATATGTGTTCAAGCACATGGTAGTGTGTGGCGCATTTTGTGTGTGTGTGTGTGTTCATATCCCCCAGTGTGGTGAGCATCCCATGTCGGGGCCCCACCTTAGCAACTGTACGGTATACACTCTTTGGCGCCATCGCTCTCATTCTTAAGTCCCCCTTGTTCACATCTGGCAGCTGTCAATTTGCCTCCAACACTTTTCGTTTCAATTTTTCCCCATTATGTACATAGAGGCAAAATTGATTGGTGAATTGGAACACGCGGGGTTAAAATTTCACCTCACAACATAGCCTATGACACTCTCGGGGTCCAGACGTGTGAGTGTGCAAAATTTTGTGGCTATAATAAACAAGCAAACTTGTGAACTTGTGGTATAATTCTTAAATAAAATAAAATTTTATTGTTTATGCATTTAAAATTGCCTCAGCAAAGAGTCCTCAAGGGGTTAACAGAATTGCATGCATGCAAAACTGTTTTACCCCCCCCCATCCTGGAATCACGTTCCGCAGGGCCCCGAACCTAAAGAACCAGTTGGCACCAAGTAGACTGAGGAGCCCCTCCAACACTATCAGTACCAGTAAACCTTTGGGAAGCTATAGCTGTATGGCTAAAAATTGTTTATACTGTAAATCGATCCAACATGGAAGGGTCAGTTTTGGGTCTGACTCGGGAGATATTTTTTTCCCTATACAAGGACACCTTAACTGTCAATCAGATTATGTTATTTATTTGATCGAGTGTGACTGCAATAAGCGGTATGTGGGGAGGACGACCCAAGCCCTGCATAATAGAATTAATTCTCACAGGCACAATATCAAGGTGGGGTATATGCTACATGGATTATCCCGGCACACTACTATATATCATAACAAAAAAATTGAGTTAAAGGTCACTCCAATCGAGCAGATACCCACTCATAATCCCAATAGGATGGAGATTCTTAACAAAAAAGAAACCTACTGGATCTATAAGCTCAACACATTAAAACCTCGGGGCCTCAATGAGGTAACTGATTTATTTAACTGATATCTGGTTATTATGTTTTTAAACCATATTTCATTTATCTGCGTTTTCTACATATTTATGTATGGCAATTACTATTTCCCCCCTTCCTTTTTTATTTTATTTTTTATTTTTAATTAATTATTTTAAACTACACTTTCTTATCTATGATAATTTATACATATTTTCCCGGTTATCTAGATATGGGTTTATTAATATTATCATATATTTTTATATATATATATATTTATATATATATATATATATATTTATACATTCAAAAAAAATTTTTGTATACAATTTTTTGATTTCATCCTCTCACTATCATTGTCTTTTGTGGGCCTTGGCTCTTGTGTTCTATATATATGCTTTTTACTATAGTTGTGTATGTGTGACATATATATATATATATATATATATATATATATATATATATATATATATATATATATATATATATGTATATATGATATATATATATGTGTATATATGTTTTTATAATATTGTGTTTTTTTTATATAGTTTTTCATATATACAATTGGATGTGTATATGCATTTGTCCCGTTACTCATCTGTGTTCTTTATGTGTATAGTACACGGTGGTTGGTTATACTTTGATTAGACCCGTCTTGTTCACTTCTATGGGTGCTTTATTTATTCTTTTTTGTCTGGCTTTACATTTCGGTCCACCCGAGATTCTAAAAACATTATAAGATTATTTGGTGTTCTTCTGCCCCATTTTTTTTCTCTATTTTTCCACTCCCTTGTATCACTCCTGTCTTTTGTATTTTTGGTGCCCCTGGGATCTTTCCCCTCTCTTTTTTTCCGCATATCCTGGCATCTCCTTTTTTTCGGCCGCCACGCATGCGCTGTAGATTAGTTCCCACGGTCTTGAACTTGTTTGACCTGTCGGTTCTAGATACTTATCCTGGACGCATGCTCAGACCGTTTTTTTCTCACGCTCCTGCCCTATAATACACTGCTGTCATGGGTCTTTTGCCCATGAGCTATTTTCGTGGTGGTTTTCCATGGTCCCATGTTTTACACACTTATCTACACTTGCTCCTACCGGAGTCTCAGTTAACACCGGTTTTTACCTGAATTTCATTCTCCTTTGGTGGCGACAGAGACTTATGCTGACGTTTCTCCATCTCTGTTTAAGTACAGCATGCACTTGATGGTTCTATGCGCCCGTACTTCTTCGGGTTCTACACTGTTTCACTTCACGTTCACTTTTTCTGATTATGTGGTCATGTTATGCATATACACGTTTTATTTATTTCTCCGTCATGTATTTCATTTTTTTACACACATCCCGTTTTTTATGCAACTTGTATTTGAGTGATTCACAATTTAGAGAGGTGATTTTTGACATTATGTGTTTGATGGTTTTTCTATTTTCTCTATGTAAAACGTCATAGCTGACAACGTGGCACCCTTTTCCCGCCTGTTTTTTTTCTGAAGAGGGATGTTCCTATGACGTCACTTTGACTACTTATGATATGTCTGATCCCAGTGGGACAGATTTGATGTTATTTTTAACCTGACGGTCCTGAGGAAGGGAGCAGGTGCTCCTGAAACGCGTAGACCTATATGCAAATAAAGTGACATTGGTCTTCATCATCTGAACGAGTGATCTGTTGGCGCGGCAAATTGAACACCCTTCTCTATTGCTTTCTGACGTCTCCTGTCAGACACGGACCACCGTCTGCCACCTAGCCAATATGCCAGGGCTCCAACCCCGACGCAACTTCTCTCTGCACTTGAACTCAGTCTTTCTCCTCCTGCTCCTCTTACTACTCCTCCACTCAACTCCTCTCCATTCTACTCAGAACTCAACTAACTGTTTTTCTTCCCCGGGTTCTCTAGACCCCTAGGTTGGCGTTGTCCATCTTCCTAGTCCCGCCCCATGGTGTGCCTTTCCTACCCTGGGGGGGTGATTAGGATTTGGTTGGTAAGGTTTAACCCTGTGAGGGAAGGTGTTGTGAGGGGGCCTATGATGTATGACCACCTGGCGGCGCCAGGGCGTCACACATACATACACACACACACACACACACACACACACATACACACACCTTTATATATTAGATGTGGTTCTTTTACTTTCTTTTTAGAACAATGAGTAACAGGATTAAAAAAAACGAAGAGTCAAGATTTTCCTATCTCTACATTTCCAATATATACATGGTTTTAATAATAAAAATATGCATTCAGACTAAAGCTAACTGAAAGGATTTAGACTAGATTATATTTTTTCAATTCCACTTGCAATGGCTTAGAGAAAAACAAACATATTATAAACGATCACTGTGATATTTCAATGGGGTCATTTGCATGTCATTATGGAAAAACTAGATTTTACTGCCACAAATTGCAAAGATAACACATAACATCCTGGCTTATAAATCAAAATGATGAGCAAAATATACTAGATGTAATGATAATGCTTCTGGAGTCTAACATCTATTTGTAGGAATTAGATTTATCCAAACAAAATTTACCTTTTGCGCATATCTGTCACAACTTGAAGGCAATCCACAATGAGGTCACATGGAATTATAATTTATTTGTTTAATGCTATGTCTGCAACAGTAAATGTGACTAGTAAACAATAACACCCAACATATCATTACTAGCTGTCAAAATTATATTTAAATTGTAGATGTCACATGGACAAACTGCGGTACATGTTGGATTATTTAGATCTACTGCATATCTAGGTCTATTCCTTCTATGTCCTACTATATCCCCAATACATTTTCCCAAAGGTATTCTTTAACTGTCAATATTTTGGTCAGAAATTGTAAGCCAAAAATAGTAATGGAGAAAAAGTATAATCGAAAGCTATGCTCCTCTACTGTCTTTTGGAGAACCCACTTGTTTGGCTTGCAAATGCCTATGGAACAAACTGAAATAAATCGCTAAGGTGACGTCAGGCTCAGAAAATGTTGATTACTTTTTTTTTTTTATTTGTGGCATCTCTTAAATGTTCTATGATTGTTTGTTTTAAATAGAACATATCACAAGGCTCTTTGTAAACTGACATTCCACCATGGGGATCTTTTTATTGAAATGCAAAAAATATTATCGATGTTTATTTCTTCACCTTTTTAGGTTCTAATCACATACACATTAAAAGCTCCATTAGGATGATCAGCCAAAGTTATAATTTCTGCTGTATGTTACAGAATATTGAAGGACACAATAAGGAAAATCTATTTAATTCCATGAAAAATATGTCATTTTATACATAAATCAATAGAACACGTGGAGATAATAATCTTTGTAATATGCCTTAATTTTCAAAATTCTCAATTCACGGGTAAAGTCTGTATCTAATTTATACAGATTTTTAAATGAAAGGGAATCTGTAAGCAGGTTTTTGCTTCCCCATCTGAGATCAGCATAATGTAGAGACAGAGAGCCTGATTCCAATGATACATCACTTACTGAGCTGTTTGCTGTCATTTTTATACAATTAATGTTTTCTCTTCTGCAGATCTAGCAGTTATGGCAGAGTCACACTTACGTATCGCTTCTGATGCACGAGAATCACATGCAATATGCTAATGACCCTCGGCTTAGGTTCTGCT
Source organism: Anomaloglossus baeobatrachus (assembly GCF_048569485.1). Taxonomy (NCBI): domain Eukaryota; kingdom Metazoa; phylum Chordata; class Amphibia; order Anura; family Aromobatidae; genus Anomaloglossus; species Anomaloglossus baeobatrachus. The sequence goes on along the minus strand of NC_134355.1, from coordinate 498,067,642 downwards.
GCAAGTGTAAGCCAAGTGTCATGCAACTGGGGTCCCTTCCTGCGATCGTCTGACAGCTGATTAATCCCCCATCTCCTCCATTGTCAGCCTCTGCGTATATTATCGCACTGCAGTTAGATGACATCTGAGTGCCATCCGATGTTTCTCTCACACCCATAGACTTGTATGGGTGTGAATGACACAGCTCTCGCAGTCAATCTCAGCATGTTGCATTTTTTTTCCTCAGTCCAATTAAGGCTGAGGAAATATTTGCAGATGTGGGCTGCAGCATTGTCTTACATGGGTGCAATGCGAAATTTTCTTGCATTGCACTTGTGCGAGTCATATGCAAGTGTGACTCTGCCCTTATACACAGCTCAGGAATGTGCTGGATTACCTCGTGAGGTTGTGTTTGCAAATCCCCTGATGTGCCTAAACAGTGTAAATCTCCACATGTGATCCAATTTTGGAAACTCCACCCCTCACGGAATTTATCTAGAAGAGTGGTGGGCACTTTAATCGTGTAAGTGCTTCTCTGAGTTTTATAATGTTGAGCAGTGAAAATAAGAATGAGAAAGAGTGCTATTTAACTCTCAGAGCATAATTTTGCTTTAAATAGTTTGTGGACTCCATTTTCAAATGCCCTAAGTGTCAGAACAGCAGATTCCCACCTCATAAGACCCCATTTTCTACATGCACTCAGCCGAGAATTTATCTACAGGTGTAGTGACGATTTTAACTCCATGTGTGTTTTCCAGGAACAAGCAACAATGGATATGGCTGAGTAGAGATCAGTGAACTTATTTGATTCGCATTCGAATCAATTTAAAATTCGATACGAGCATTTTCCTATCCCTTTTGATCTTGTGTACCTGAGCATTTTTGTGAAAAAACGGTAATGATTGGCTATGTTCAGTTTCCAAAATGCTTTTCTAATAAATTATTCTTTTAAATAAGATTGTAGTGCTGTATGATGAATGGGGGGAGGTGTTTCGTGATGGGAGGGGGTAGAGAGAAGTTAGAGACGCGGCACACTTTTTTTTCTTAACTTTATTTGTGGATGTTCAAGGTTCAGACACAAGGGCTTGTGTCATTGGCTGCCTAAGTCACATGTCTATCTCCATATAAAATGCGGTCATGCGGCGTCAGTGCCATATTGTCATTGCTAAAGCATAGGGAAGGTGCTGTTGCCTTGCATGTAGTGTTCGGCTTTGCACTTGCTGGGTGTCATGGTGGCGTCAGACTTTGTTCACACCACAAAGTATGACAAGCAGCCTAAGGTCCCTTAGTTGTTCAGCCTGAATCAGGGATCAGATGATTTTCGCTTCACTGCTCTCCAGTCCAGCAGGAGTTAATTCCTCCTGGCTTGTGCACTGTTGCTAGGAGCTCAAACTGCTATGACCACTCACAGCTGCCTTCACTCTTTATAAGGTGCTGGATCCGATTGCCTGTCACCAAATATAGCTCAGCTTTGCTTCTCTGATAACAGTCTTTATTGTAGTGATCCAGAGCCTGGTGATCTGTCGCATGCTTTCCTGTGTGGTGTGTAAATATCATTGTTGTTAGTTAATATCCTCCCTGTGTTTTCTTTCCTCCTGGTTTGGTGTTGTCTCACCCCTGTGGTTTATTGCAGTGTGTGTGTGTGTGTGTGTGTGTGTGTGTGTGTGTGTTTTGGTTCTTCCCCTGTATGTGTTATTTATGGGGCTTGCATTTCAGGTCCTGACCCTCTCCTGGGGTGGGAAGAGGGGGTGTTAAATCAGGGTTCAGAGTTGGGGTTATGCTGGCAGCCCAAACCTAGCTACCATAAAGCTTTCAGTACCTCTGGGACTAAGGACAGCGCAGGGTCCCTTGCTTGAGGGCCAACTTAGAGGTCCCTGCTTCAGTTAAACCCCTTTTTCCCTGTACACCACCACTGCTGCTAGACAGTTATCTTAGGCTATGTGTCCACGTTGCTTTTTACCTGCTTTTTGCCTGCTTTTTTGCTGCTTTTTCAACTGCAGCGTTTAATGCCAAAATAGATATGTTCTGCTTTTCAAGCAAAGTCTATGGGAATTTGGGTTTCTTGTCCGCACTATGCAGTTCAAACTGCAGCCTTTTTGTGGCAGAACTTTGGACAAAAACTCAGCTTTGCAGTGCAAAACCCAAATGGCAAAAACAATTGACATGTCAATTGTTTTTGCCATTTGCGTTTTGAACTGCAAAGTAGAGTTTTTGACAACATTTCTGCCAAAAAAAGGCTGCAGTTTAAACTGCATAGTGGGCACAAGAAACCCAAATTCCCATAGACTTTGCTTGAAAAGCAGAACACATCTATTTTGGCATTAAACGCTGCAGTTGAAAAAGCAGCAAAAAAGCAGGTAAAAAGCAGGTAAAAAGCAACGTGGACACATAGCCTTAGAAAGGGGTTTAATCATAGGTAATTGAGATAGGAGGCCGATAGTGTAGAATAGGGATGTGCAGTGTAGAGAACGGTGTGTGCTGCCAATCGGCATTTCATAACATAAATAGGTATTGCTACTTGTGAGTATGTGCTAAAAATTTGCCAGTGAACCATCTAAATAGGTATTGGTACTTTTAAGTGTCTGTTAAAAAGTTGCCAGTGAAACATGTAACTAGGTATTGGTACTTTAGAGTGCCTGCTAACAAGTTGCCAGTGAATCATCTAAATAGGTATTGATACTTTTTAGTACTTCCTAAAAGTTTGCCAGTGAACTAGGTATTGGTACTTCTAGGGTTGCAAAACATTTGTTTCAAAAGGGAAGGGTACATCAAACATGAGTGGTAATTCACAAAGTTGTGGTGGCAGGGGGAATAGTTGGGGTGTTTGAGGTGTACTTTTGGAACGTACTAATGATAGGCAAAGCTCTACTGAGGAAACACCATCTCATCCTATTCCAAGAGAACTGAGAACAACGTCTGTTACAGGATTGGCTACCCCACTCCTTTTCTTTGGCAGCTGCACATCACTTCAACTTGTAAATTAGGGCCAGAATCAGCGTCTGCCAATGTGGATGGAAAAAGTTGCATCAAGTAGCCTCTATTCCTTTTCCTGCACCTCAACATCACACACAGTTAATAACTCAGAGGTGCCACCCCAATTACACTTGTTTTCCCCTGCATTTCAAATCTCCAACAGGGAAACTGACTGTGGGCAACCATATATGTGCGGGTCTGCAGAGCTGTTCATTCATTCTATCACATGGGCATCAGAGGTCTTCTCCAATGATTCACAGACTGAAAAGGAGGAAAGAATTGGCACCTATGCCCAAAATCTTTGCCAGTTGGATCTGGCTCTGTACGAAGTAGGGTCTGAGCAGCCTCCAGACCCTTGTCAATAGACGTTAATCCCCTCCTCCCGGGGTGGAGGTGGTGATGATGAGACTCAGATACCTGAGGCAGTAAACAAGACTTGCCAAAACGCAACTAGAGGTACCCTAAGTCAAAACTTAAAACTTAATATTTATTAATGAATTATAAATTGACCATCTAAAAACATAGTGGAAAAGGGGGACTATTAGTAAATCATTCCATTCCAAAATAGGTTATAAGGCTGTAGGCCTGTTTCTCCTATTATAATCCATTTAACTGTTACTTCCTAATTCTGCTTATTTCAAACTATTCATCTATCAGCCTCCTCAGATACCTGAGGCGCACGCAAACTGTACTGTGATGTCTGGTCAGGAAGAGGGTTACTGTCAGTGCAAGTGGCACAAAAAAGAGGATGACAATGAAGTTACTTGGTGTCACGTTCTCACCAGAGTCCTGCAACTTCTGCTTCGGTCACCAGGCGCCGCCATATTTCCACCATGGACTGTGCTGGTGATAGGAGAGGTGTCGGTCCCAGTGGCTCTGGTGGGCACAAGCTCCGCTCATCCACTAAGCTGGGTTTCCATGGGACCTGCAGTACTACTAGCTGACGTGTGTGGTGTGTGTCTTCCAGCTGAAGTTACCACAGTTCAGCTACAGCCAATGTGAAGAAACCACAACTGTTTTATTCATCCTCGTGTCTGCTGATCCCTACCAAATATAGTTTTGTTTTCCTGCTAGTGTCTGGTTCCTGTCCTGTTCTGACTATTGATCCTCATGTTTGACCCCTGCCCTCCCTCTGACTACTTTCTTGCCTGCCGCTTTTTTACCTTTTTGTGCCTCCTTGTTTGGACCCTGCCTGACGACCACTCTTTCCTAGATTGCAGCCTTCCATAGGCAGCGATCTCCTGGACCTTGTGTAATTCCAAATCCCTGTACAGGGGTTAAAGGGTTTCAGGGTTATTGAGATCCTGCCAACTTGGTGGCTAGCCCAGGTCTGTCCGTGACAGTCACCCTGAGTCTCTAGTCAAGGGCAGATGTTATATTATATCTGACCCACTAAACAACAAAAAAAGAAATAAAAAAATATGGATCCTCTCCAAACTGTGATAAACCAGGTGCACACCCTGTCCGGCCTTGTCCAAGGACTTGCACAGCATGTATTAATGCTAAAATCTGCCCAAGTTTAAGCTCCTGCAGCACCTCCGTCATTTTGCCCAGAGTCCCGTCGACTTCAAGGGAGCAAACCATGTTGTGGAGCACATCGTGGAGGACCTGAATCTCAGAGGTAATTGCTACCAGAGTGACAACAGCGCCTGAGCCCCAGGATACCGCCTCAGGCGCCCAGGTACTCCCTGCGGACCCTTTAAAGTTAATGTTATCTATCTGTCTGTCTGTCTCACCAGGGAAAATCCATGCAGCTTCAGGCTTTTGCTGATTGTGGCTCTGCAGGCTATTTCATAGACTTATTGTAGCAAAGAATGATCTGGGCTTGCCTTTGCTGAGATTGAATTCTCCTATTAGAATCTCTGCCATTGATAGTACACCTCTCACCCAGGGTGTGGTTGAGTATGTTACTCAGGAGGATTCCATGCTTGTTGGAGCTTTGCATGTAGAATCTGTATTATTTTTTTTTCTTGAGAACCTATTGTAATCAGTGGTATTGGGCATGCCATGGCTGCACAATCATAACTCAGTCATAGACTGGCACCAGGGTGAGACTGTACACTGGAGCCCTGAGTGTCAGGAGTCATGTATATCTTTATCTATTAACCTGACTAGAGCTGAACCTGTCTTCTTACCTCATGCATTCAGGGACTTTGCTGATGTGTTTTCTGTATCTGAATCTGCAAAGTTATCTCCACACAGAGATTGTGATTGTCCCATAGATTTGGTACCAAATTCCTGACTCCCCAAGAGTAAAATTTATAATCTTTCTGGTCCAAAACATCAGGCCATGAAAGATTATATAGCAGACAGTCTCAAAAATGGGTTTATAAGGCCGTCCAGGTAACGAGTCGACGCTGGATTATTTTTCGTTGATAAAAGAAATGGTGGTCTCAGACCTTGTATAGACTATCGGGATGTTAACGCTATTACTGTAAAGAATCAGTACTCTCTGCCACTCATCCTTGATCTCTTTAACCAGCTTATAGGAGCCCGGTGGTTCACAAAGCTGGATCTCAGGGGTGCATATAACCTAATCCGCATAAGAGAAGGAGATGAGTGGAAAATGGCATTTAACACTCCAGAGGGACACTATCAGTACCTAGTAACGCCTTTTGGGTTAAGTAATGCGCCGGCTGTTTTTCAGAACTTCGTTAATAACATATTCAGAGATATCTTTGGTCAATACTGTATGTGTGGCGCCCCTGAGGCTTCCGTCACCACAGAGATATTGCACCTCAGCCAGAGGTGTGGTATCCCATCCCGGGTAAGAATGGGGTTATCTACTGGTTCACAGATAAAACTTGCACACACCAATTGGTGGGCATATACCGGGTCAGGGATAGTGGCAGTAACCCCCATAGATGATCTGGTCATGGGGCCGTAAGTCCCATCTACTGGTCCCAATGGTGTGGGTGGGGCCTATCCAGGGGGAGTGTGGGAGGAGTCAGAGAGAGTGAGCAGAGGAACAAGTCAGTCAGTTCCAAAAGGAAAGGAGGGAAGGAGGTTCCTGGTGGAGATCCTGGGGTTTTGCTAGGCCCAGGTGACACCGAAAGAAGAGATTCCAGGGTCACGGAAGGGCAATTGTCCCGTGACCCGTTCCACTAGAAGATCAGGTGGAGGCATCAGGCTGTAAAATCAGGGACGGTCCCTAGACTGAGGGAAGAAAGACATTTCCTTAAAGTAAAACCGAAGGCCTGGGAGATCGTTGCAGGCGCCCAGGGCCACAACCCGCCACAGATCACCGGTAAAGGCGAGCAAGATACGACTGATGTCAGCCACCTTTGTAAAGGCCCTGTGGTGGAGGTGCAAGACAATCCAAAAACAGTTGAGTGCTGTGAGACAGCCAGAGGAAGGACACATAGAGGGGTGCACCGGTACTTAGCCTTGACCTATCCGGGATTGTCAGAGGTCCACAACAGTGGATCCTAACATACTGCGGGTAACCGGTCCGCGCAACTGTGAGACTAACAGTGAGTAAACATCTTAACTGGAATCACTATGTCGTCCGCTTGATTCTGCATCTCATCAGCAAACACCATAGACTTTACCAAGCACCAAAGGTTGCCCCGGGGTACCCGCTCTACCTGTGGAGAGCAAGAAACACCTCAGCTGCCATAACATCAGCCCCGGAGGTCCCTTCCAGCAGCTGCGGCTCCATAGCTGCAAATTACCACAGGTGGCGTCACGAATCTTATATAAAATTTATGTTGCGGGTGGAGGGGACGCGCTCGCCACGCTCGGATCCAGGGCTTCTGCTGCTGCTGCTCGGTGGCTCGAGTGGTGGACCGGACCCGGGGACTTGAGCAGCGCTCCTCACCCGTGAGTGAAATGGGGTGGTTTGGTTAGGGAGATTGTTCGTGACGCCACCCACGGGTCGTGGTGATAATGGCACCACCGCTGCTGGTAACGGGGATCCCGGGAGAGATGGTAGGGTGCAGCTGAGATGTTGTCCCCTCCGTGACAGGGGTTGGTGATCCCGCGGCCTGATGGTGTAACGGGGAGGCTGGATGGCTGGGGCGCAGGGTTGCAGGGACAGCGCGGCACGGTGCCTGACGGCACTGGTGTACTGACAAAGTCTCTGGTAAACCAAAACGGCCGGATGGACGGGTCCCGCAGCCGGCTGCAGTGTTGTTGTTGTGCTCTCCCCGGACGTCTGATGGTGGCTGTCTTTCCCTGCACCTTTTAGAATGTTCTTGACTCCTGTGGTTGCCCACCGGTAGTCTGCTCCCCAGCGTATAGGTGCCGTAGGAGCCCGTTTTGCCCGCAGGTGCTGGCCCTTGGATCTCTAGCCAGTGGCAGTGGCTGTATATCCTCTCTGGGTGGACGGTTGCCTTCAATCGGGACTTTAGTAGTTGAGAAACCCCTGGGGTTCCTGTCACATTCGGATTTGACTATTGACGGCGGCTCCAAGCCTGGTCGGGGTCCGATGGCCCTGCCTGTGTGCTTAGCTTCACTCCGTTCCCTGGTCCGATACCGGCGGGCCGACGCCCGACCCCGGTCCTTACGGCTCTGCGGAGTTCCACTAACTCCTGCAGACGGCCACCACCGTCTGCCAACCTTGCTGTTAGTGTCTGGGCTCCAACCCAGACACCCAAGTGTTCACTCCTTTCACTTTCACCTCCAAATTCTAACTGTCACTTTTCCCGCCTCCAGGCTTGTGAACTCCTCGGTGGGTGGGGCCAATTGCCTGGCTCCGCCCCACCTGGTGAGGACATCAGACCCTGGAGGGAGGCAACAAGGGTTTTGTTTAAACCAAATTATCCCAATAAAGCTATAGATTAATAAAAAGTTTCTTTATTGATGGCATATTAAAAACATAGACACAAACATTAGTTAAAAATTATCATAATTAAAGGCAGGGGGAGAACGTACTATACCCACAATAACCAAGCATATACAGTAAATTTACTAAATCCTAGCAGGCCAAATAACAAGCTCAATGTATATACTGAAGTTTAACAAGAGCATTTAAAAAAATATATATATATATATGCAGTTTACAACATCCCTATATTGGTAAAATATCAGCAAAAATCTGCATTAGTGGCTGCCCATTATAACACTTTGCTCATATAAAATACCAGACCTGCTGCCATATTAATTTTATAATACTGCTCCCCTGCCAGCCACTCCAACACGTGTTTCACACCGCTTCCTCAGGGAGTGATGTGGAGGTAGGCAGTGAGCATTCTTATATAGGACCGGCACATGTGTATAGTTAATCAACCTCCCCATACCTTCATATGTGGCGCCACCATGTCAGCGCCCCGACCGGAAGTCCAGGAGCGCGTCACCGTCGACCACGTCACACGCATGCGCAGAGGGCATTGGCTAATAAAAATTAGCCAATTTATTGATTTAATAAATTGGCTAATTTTTATGGTAGGTATATACTTGGTAGTAATGTAGTATTTATTGATATAATATAATGAATTGTATATTAAATGGTATATATATTTTTTGTACAATTTTATTGTATTTAATTTTTACAATGTATTTCATTTTTTCACTTTATTATTTTTTCACCTTATTATTTATTATTTTTTCACTTTATTATTTATTTATTTTATTTTTTCACTATGAAAAAAAATATTTTATGGATATATTTTATCCTCGTGTTTTCAGTTATATATAATATATATATTTTCACACTTTTTTCATGTGTTTTATCACTGGTCACTTGATTGTATATTATTAATTATCTCACGCACATTTTTTCGTTTCAATAATAATAATTTTGACACAATAATTAATTAAATTGCTCACGTGCACGTGCACTTTTTAATTTTCTATATATACATTATTATTAATAGTTAAATTTATTTATTATTGTATATATATATATATATATATATATATATATATGTAATTATACAATCATGTATAATTTTTATTATGTGAGCTTGTTATGATTGTGTGGATATATGGTGTGTTATGGCTGACTGTTTGGTTTATGAGTAATGTATGGTTCATGGTTTGCCCTTTTGAATATGTTATCTGCCCTATGTTATGTGCCTTTCATTTGACGTCCTGGGGTTTTGCTGGGGGACGTATACTTCCCCCATCCGCGTCATCATATGCATGTGCATTGGTGGCGTGGGTTGGGGCGTTGCGCCCCTGGGCTTCCTGTTAGGGCGGTTTCACAATGCGGTCATGTGAAATGATTAAAACATGTGACATTCCTCATGCCGTGCGCCGCTTGTTTGCTTCCCGGCGGTTGCTAGGGGACGCGTCTCCCTCGCCCACATCATTGCATGCCCTCTGCGCATGCGTGTGACGTGGTAGACGGTGACGCGCTCCTGGACTTCCGGTCGGGGCGCTGACATGGTGGCGCCACATATGAAGGTATGGAAAGGTTGATTAACTATACACATGTGCCGGTCCTATATAAGAATGCTCACTGCCTACCTCCACATCACTCCCTGAGGAAGCGGTGTGAAACACGTGTTGGAGTGGCTGGCAGGGGAGCAGTATTATACCATTAATATGGCAGCAGGTCTGGTATTTTATATGAGCAAAGTGTTATAATGGGCAGCCACTAATGCAGGTTTTTGCTGGTATTTTACCAATATAGGGATGTTGTAAACTGCATAAATATACAGTCAGGGCCAGAAATATTTGGACAGTGACACAAGTTTTGTTATTTTAGCTGTTTACAAAAACATGTTCAGAAATACAATTATATATATAATATGGGCTGAAAGTGCACACTCCAAGCTGCAATATGAGAGTTTTCACATCCAAATCGGAGAAAGGGTTTAGGAATCATAGCTCTGTAATGCATAGCCTCCTCTTTTTTCAAGGGACCAAAAGTAATTGGACAAGGGACTCTAAGGGCTGCAAATAACTCTGAAGGCGTCTCCCTCGTTAACCTGTAATCAATGAAGTAGTTAAAAGGTCTGGGGTTGATTACAGGTGTGTGGTTTTGCATTTGGAAGCTGTTGCTCTTACCAGACAACATGCGGTCTAAGGAACTCTCAATTAAGGTGAAGCAGAACATCCTGAGGCTGAAAAAAAAGAAAAAATCCATCAGCGAGATAGCAGACATGCTTGGAGTAGCAAAATCAACAGTCGGGTACATTCTGAGAAAAAATGAATTGACTGGTGAGCTTGGGAACTCAAAAAGGCCTGGGCGTCCACGGATAACAACAGTGGTGGATGATCGCCGCATACTTTCTTTGGTGAAGAAGAACCCGTTCACAACATCAACTGAAGTCCAGAACACTCTCAGTGAAGTAGGTGTATCTGTCTCTAAGTCAACAGTAAAGAGAAGACTCCATGAAAGTAAATACAAAGGGTTCACATCTAGATGCAAACCATTCATCAATTCCAAAAATAGACAGGCCAGAGTTACATTTGCTGAAAAACACCTCATGAAGCCAGCTCAGTTCTAGAAAAGTATTCTATGGACAGATGAGACAAAGATCAACCTGTACCAGAATGATGGGAAGAAAAAAGTTTGGAGAAGAAAGGGAACGGCACATGATCCAAGGCACACCACATCCTCTGTAAAACATGGTGGAGGCAACATGATGGTATGGGCATGCATGGCTTTCAATGGCACTGGGTCACTTGTGTTTATTGATGACATAACAGCAGACAAGAGTAGCCGGATGAATTCTGAAGTTTACCGGGATATACTTTCAGCCCAGATTCAGCCAAATGCCGCAAAGTTGATCGGACGGCGCTTCATAGTACAGATGGACAATGACCCCAAGCATACAGCCAAAGCTACCCAGGAGTTCATGAGTGCAAAAAAGTGGAACATTCTGCAATGGCCAAGTCAATCACCAGATCTTAACCCAATTGAGCATGCATTTCACTTGCTCAAATCCAGACTTAAGACGGAAAGACCCACAAACAAGCAAGACCTGAAGGCTGCGGCTGTAAAGGCCTGGCAAAGCATTAAGAAGGAGAAAACCCAGCATTTGGTGATGTCCATGGTTTCCAGACTTAAGGCAGTGATTGCCTCCAAAGGATTCGCAACAAAATATTGAAAATAAAAATATTTTGTTTGGGTTTGGTTTATTTGTCCAATTACTTTTGACCTCCTAAAATGTGGAGTGTTTGTAAAGAAATGTGTACAATTCCTATAATTTCTATCAGATATTTTTGTTCAAACCTTCAAATTAAACGTTACAATCTGCACTTGAATTCTGTTGTAGAGGTTTCATTTCAAATTCAATGTGGTGGCATGCAGAGCCCAACTCGCGAAAATTGTGTCACTGTCCAAATATTTCTGGACCTAACTGTATATATTTTTTGAAATGCTCTTGTTAAACTTCAGTATATACATTGAGCTTGTTATTTGGCCTGCTAGGATTTAGTAAATTTACTGTATATGCTTGGTTATTGTGGGTATAGTACGTGCTCCCCCTGCCTTTAACCCCTTCACGACCGCGGGCCGTAAAATTACGTCCTATTTTAACGTGACTTAACGACCAGGGACGTAATTTTACGGCCTAAACTTCATTTGATTGCCGTGGCCATAGCAACGGCTTTCAAATGATGTCCCCTGCTGTTTCTTACAGCAGGGGACCTTTGCTTGACCCCAGGGGGGGTGGCATCGCCACCCCCTATCGACGATCGATGTGATTGGCTGTTCAAATCTGAACCGCCAACCACATCGATCGCACTAATTTCGGCAAAAATAATGCCCGAATTAGTGCGATCCTGTGAGATCCAGCTATGAGATGCCGCAGCTGCTGCAGCATATCATAGGTGGACCTCAAACATGCCGCCCCCAGCCCCTGCAGCACTGATTGGAGCGATCGTGCTATGACGCGCAATCGCTCCAATCAGTGTGCAGTGGGGCGGTCTGATCTGCCGGTGGCCGCCCTCCCCAGGCCTGTGCTGCTCTGGGGACCCTCCCCCAACATGGCTGCAGCGTGGAGTGGCTGGTACTTTTGGTACCACGCCACCGCTGCTGCCGCCGCAGACGCCGCCTCTGCTGTCACCGCGCCAGCTCCAAAGGTAAGTATTGTGCTCCGGCGATGGCCCCTGCGCGCTCCCGTGAAGGCCCCTGCGCGCTCCCGTGAAGGCCCCTGCCCGTGCCCCCCCAGATCTGCCCCCCTACGCCCCGATCTGCCCCCCTACGCCCCGATCTGCCCCCCCCGGCATCCCGATCTGCTACCACCGCTGCTGCTGCAAAGTGAGTACTGTGCTCACTTTGCAGCCCGTGCGCGCTCCCGTGGTGCCCCTGCGCGCTGCCGTGATAGCCCCTGCCGTGCCCCCCCCGCGATCTGCTCCCCCCAACCACCCCACCCCCCCCGACATCCCGATCCGCTCCCCCTGCGATCTGACTGCCTCCCCCATTATTTCTATTCTGCTTCTGCAGCTCCCTCTCCGGTCTCCCCCTCTGCTCTCCCCCCCTCTCCCTCTGCTCTCCCCCCCTCCCCCTCTGCTCTCCCCCTCTGCTCTCCCCCCTCCCCCCTCTGCTCTCACCCCCCCCTCTCCCCCTCTGCTCTCCCCCGACGTCCTCTTACCTGTCTTCACCGGCCTGATCACATCTGCGTCCATCGCTGGGTCCTTCCTGGGCATTCTGCTGATCTGCCTGCTGCTCCTGTAAAGCTGTCCATCTCTCTGCCATCTGTTCCTCTGCAGCTCTTCTGGTCAGTGATCCTCCTGCTAGTCCTCTGGGTACTGTGAGTATAACTTTTTTTTTTTTTCCGTATCCCCTGTCCATTTTTACACCTCATCCGTCCGTGCGTCCCGCCAAGCGCTGATCAGGGATGCAGATAACGGATCGGCATCCCTGCTCAATTTTTGGCGTGACTTTTTTTTCCGTATCCCCGACGCTTTTTGTATCGCATCCGTCCGTGCGTCCCGCCAAGCGCTGATCAGGGATGCACATAACGGATCGGCATCCATGGTCAATTTTTGGCGTGACTTTTTTTTCCGTATTCACGACGCTTTTTGTATCGCATCCGTCCGTGCGTCCCGCCGAGCGCTGATCAGGGATGCAGATAACGGATCGGCATCCCTGCTCAATTTTTGGCGTGACTTTTTTTTTTACGTATCCCCGACGCTTTTTTTTATCGCATCCGACCGTGCGTCCTGCAGCGGCCGATCAGTGCACTGCGTTTGAAAAGTCAAATGGCGCTCCTTCTCTTCTGAGCCCCGCCATGAGCTCAAACAATTACTTTCCACCACATATGAGGTATCTGCGTACTCAGGAGAAAATGCACAATACATTTTATGGTGCATTTTTTCCTGTTACCCTTGTGAAAAAAAAAGCTACCTAGTTGAAGCAACCATTTTGTGGTAAAAAAAAAAAAAAATTCTTTTCACGGCTCAACGCTATAAACTTCTGTGAAGCCCCCAGGTGTTCAAAGTGCTCACCAAACATCTAGAAAAATTATTTGAGGGCTCTAGTTTCCAAAATGGTGTCACTTGTGGGGGAGCTCCACTGTTTAGGCACCATAGGGGGTCTCCAAACGTGACATGGCGTCCGCTAATGATTCCAACCAATTTTGCTGTCAAATGGCGCTCCTTCTCTTCTTAGCCCCGCCATGCGCCCAAACAATTACTTTCCACCACATATGAGTTATCTGCGTACTCAGGAGAAAATGCACAATACATTTTATGGTGCATTTTTTCCTGATAGCCTTGTGAAAAAAAAAGCTACCTAGTTGAAGCAACCGTTTTGTGGTAAAAAATTTTTTTTTCTTTTCACGGCTCAACGCTATAAACTTCTGTGAAGCCCCCAGGTGTTCAAAGTGCTCACCAAACATCTAGAAAAATTATTTGAGGGCTCTAGTTTCCAAAATGGTGTCACTTGTGGGGGAGCTCCACTGTTTAGGCACCATAGGGGCTCTCCAAACGTGACATGGTGTCCGCTAATGATTCCAACCAATTTTGCTGTCAAATGGCGCTCCTTCTCTTCTGAGCCCCGCCATGCGCCCAAACAATTACTTTCCACCACATATGAGGTATCTGCGTACTCAGGAGAAAATGCACAATACATTTTATGGTGCATTTTTTCCTGTTACCCTTGTGAAAAAAAAAGCTACCTAGTTGAAGCAACCGTTTTGTGGTAAAAAAAATTTTTTTTCTTTTCACGGCTCAACGCTATAAACTTTTGTGAAGCCCCCAGGGGTTCAAAGTGCTCACCAAACATCTAGAAAAATTATTTGAGGCCTCTAGTTTCCAAAATGGGGTCACTTGTGGGGGAGCTCCATTGTTTAGGCACCTCAGGGGGTCTTCAAACCCGACATGGCGTCCGCTAACAGGTGCAGCTAATTTTGCACTCAAAAATTCAAATGGCGCTCCTTGCCTTCCGAGCACTGCTGTGTGTCCAAACATTTGATTTCCACCACATATGAGGTATCTGCGTACTCAGGAGAAAATGCACAATACATTTTATGGTGCATTTTTTCTTGTTACCCTTGTGAAAAAAAAAGCTACCTAGTTGAAGCAACCGTTTTGTGGTAAAAAAAATTTTTTTTCTTTTCACGGCTCAACGCTATAAACTTTTGTGAAGCCCCCAGGGGTTCAAAGTGCTCACCAAACATCTAGAAAAATTATTTGAGGCCTCTAGTTTCCAAAATGGGGTCACTTGTGGGGGAGCTCCATTGTTTAGGCACCTCAGGGGGTCTTCAAACCCGACATGGCGTCCGCTAACAGGTGCAGCTAATTTTGCACTCAAAAATTCAAATGGCGCTCCTTGCCTTCCGAGCACTGCTGTGTGTCCAAACATTTGATTTCCACCACATATGAGGTATCTGCGTACTCAAGAGAAAATGCACAATACATTTTATGGTGCATTTTTTCCTGTTACCCTTGTGAAAAAAAAAGCTACCTAGTTGAAGCAACCGTTTTGTGGTAAAAAATTTTTTTTTTCTTTTCACGGCTCAACGCTATAAACTTTTGTGAAGCCCCCAGGGGTTCAAAGTGCTCACCAAACATCTAGAAAAATTATTTGAGGCCTCTAGTTTCCAAAATGGGGTCACTTATGGGGGAGCTCCATTGTTTAGGCACCTCAGGGGGTCTTCAAACCCGACATGGCGTCCGCTAATGAGTGCAGCTAATTTTGCGTTCAAAAATTCAAATGGCGCTCCTTCCCTTCCGAGCTCTGCCGTGCGCCCAAACAATTGATTTTTACCACATATGGGGTATCAGCGTACTCAGGAGAACATGCACAATAAATTGTATTGTGTACTTTCTCTTTTCTCCCTTGTAAAAATGAAAATTTTATGGCTAAAGTAACATTTTTGTGTTAAAAAGTAAAATTTTCATTTTTTCCTTCCACATTGCTTTGGTTCCTGTGAAGCACCTAAAGGGTTAATAATCTTATTGGATGTGGTTTTGAGCAGTGTGAGGGGTGTAGTTTTTAGAATGGGGTCACTTTTGGGTATTTTCTGTCACCTCGGCCTCTCAAAGTCACTTCAAATGTGATGTGGTCCCTAAAAAAATTATTTTGTAAATTTTGTTGGAAAAATGAGAATTTGCTGATGACCTTTGACCCCTTCTAACTTCCTAACGGAAAAAAAATTTGTTTCGAAAATTGCGCTGATGTAAAGTAGACATGTGGGAAATGTTATTTAGTAACTATTTTGTGTGACATATCTCTCAGATTTATGGGCATAAATTTTCAAAGTTTGAAATTTGCGAAATTTTCAAAATTTTCGCCAAATTTCCTAAATTTTCACAAATAAACGCAAAAAATATCGGCCTAAATTTACCACTGACATGAAGTACAATATGTCACGAAAAAACAATGTCAGAATCGCCAGGATCCGTTGAAGCGTTCCAGAGTTATAACCTGTCAAAGTGACACTGGTCAGAATTGCAAAAAATGGCCCGGTCATTAGGGTGTTTTAGTGGCCGGGGGTGAAGGGGTTAATTATGGTAATTTTTGACTAATGTTTGTGTCTATGTTTTTAATATGCCATCAATAAAGAAACTTTTTATTAATCTATAGCTTTATTGGGATAATTTAGTTTAATCAAGTTGTTGGTTTATCCCGGTAGGATATATATATATATATAATTTTGGTGATCTATGGTCAACTCTTCTAATTTTGGGTTTATAACAAGGTTTTTGTGTTTGGCTGCTGTAACTGCCTAGGGTGGCGGTGTGTGTGTTGGTATGTCAGTGACTACCTGGCTAGTCTAGGGTATCACATTTCCCCTTGGTAAAATGCAGACCGTCCACGAGCTGCCCGTCCATCACCGGTTTTATTTTTGTTCAAAAACTGTAAAATTATAAATAACAAGTAAAACGGTAAACATTTAAAACATAAGCATTTTTTTTCAGGTCACTTCAAACGTTGCACATATAAACATTTTTAATACTGACGGACGGACGGACGGATGGACGGATGTCTTCTGCTCTCCCACCCAAGCAACCTAGCCCTGATGCTGCCCTTAAGAAGAGGGCAGCACCCCTTGACCCCACTCCAAGTTCAGGCTGCCCGAGCGGGAACGGGTACAGTAATTCGCACCCGGCTGTCACTTCAGGGGACCCCATGTCCAAGGGGGACACCTGACCCCCCGGAGAATGGCCACCGGTCCTGGTGGTGCCCGGGCCCCAGCCTGCTCTGCTGCGGGTCCTTCCTCCAATCTGGCTCTCCGGAGGCGGCAACGGTATCCATCCCACAACATTATTTACAGGCCCACTAGTTCGTGGGTGGCCTGTCAGTTCTCGGCCATGTCCATGAGCAGTTTCTCATGCATACGGTTAACACATAGGGTCCCTCCGGGGACAAATTGCCGGCATGTAGATAATCAGATGAAGCTTCAGTTGGATTATTTTTCATTCATTCAGCTATTTACACGTTTAACATACGGCACCCCTAAATGTTAGTTTCCCTGTACCTAAGTGGGGGTCGACCTAGGTTGGGGCGTGTGGACCTTCTGGGCCCAATGTTATCAGTGGAGAGCAAGGGGACAGAGGAGACAACCGGTTCCTCTTCCCTTATGGCAGATATGGCAAGTGGAGACCCAAGGGGAGGGGGTAAAGGTGTGTCCCTGGGTGCTTGTTCGAGCGGCCCACTGGCGGGCGGTTCCGTCTCCATTTCTTCCACGTGTTGTGGGAACATTATCACTGGAACAATCACCGCACCGTTTTGCATAGGCCAGTCTGCTGGAAAATCACCAATCACTGTGTGGTTCACCTTCTTCTCCTCTTCTCCGCTCAGCGTAGGGACTGGAACTTGATTTGTCACTCTCAAGGGGTGAGGACACTTCTTCAGATGGTCCCGGGAAACCGTAGTGGCAGTCTTCCCTTGGTCGCGACTGATCACATAAACCTTCTCATTCTCCCACTCAGTGGGCTGTATGACATATGGGGTCCTTTCCCACTGGTCATCCAACTTATGGGTCCTTCTCTTCCGATTCAGCACGACATCTCCCGGCCCAAAGGGGACGGCTGATGCTCGCTTATTGAAGTGTTGCGCTTGCTTCTCTCGGCTCTGACTGAGATTCTTCTCCACATTCTCCTGGACTTGTCGGTATTGGATTTGCCGCCGAGTATCCCAGCC
Source organism: Anomaloglossus baeobatrachus (assembly GCF_048569485.1). NCBI lineage: Eukaryota > Metazoa > Chordata > Amphibia > Anura > Aromobatidae > Anomaloglossus > Anomaloglossus baeobatrachus. The sequence continues at coordinate 498,050,205 of NC_134355.1, read as the reverse complement.
ATCAGTTGAAGGGAGGGCTTCCGGAGCTTCCAAGCCCATTTCTAGGTCCACCGGCAGCTGGCCCAATCGGGCTCTCATCAAATACGCCGGGGTGCATTTGGTAGAGATACTGGGGATGTTGTTTTACATGTCGACCAAGTTGGGCAGCTTTTCTGGCCACAGGTTCCGCTCTTCCAACGGTATCACTTTGAGGAGATCCAGGACCAGGTGGTTCATCTTTTCGCACATCCCGTTAGTTTGGGCATGGTATGGCGTGGTCCTAATCTTCTTACAACCGTACAATTGGCAGAACTCTTGAAACACCTCTGCTTCAAAGGCTGAACCCTGGTCTGTGAGCACCCTCTCCGGGTATCCGTGCGGTCGACAGAAGTAGGCGGGGAAGGCCCTAGCTGCGGTACAGCTGGTCAAATCCTTGATGGGAATAACCACCATGAATCTGGAATAGTGGTCTACGATGGTTAGGGCATAGGTATACCCATTCCGGCTGAGTGTGAGCTTAACGTGATCCAGGGCAACCAACTACAGCGGTTGGTGGGTGACGATTGGTTGTAGAGGGGCTCTTTGGCTGACTTCATCCTTCCTTCTCAGCGCACAGAGGATGCACTCTCGGCACCAGGCCTCCACAGACTCCCGCATCCAACTCCAATAAAACCGCTCTCTCAGCAACATCTCCAGATTTTCCAGCCGAAATGCCCGGCGCCATCGTGATATGCCCGTAGGGCTTTGGGCACGCTGGCCTGAAGAACTACTAGCTGACGGACCTTCTCATGAGTCTTTGGGTTGATCAGTCCCCGATACAGCTTCCCCTCGTGCAGGTACAACCGGGCTCATTCTTTCCACAGCCGCTGGACCTCAGGGGGCGCTGCCGGATCCATTCCGGAGGAGCCTTGCTAAGTCATGGTTTTGACCAATTGGACGGCAGGCGCTTGGTCTTGGGCTTCTCTCCAACCCTGACTGGGTAGCGGGTCCAGGTTCGCCTGTTGTTGTTTGACAACAGGCCGTGAATTTTGCCGCTGCGAGATAATGTCGGAACCTCTCGGTGATTGCCCACACCAGGGCCAGGAGCTCAAGCTTGAAGGAGCTGTAATTTTCGGGGTTCGTTTCCGTGGGCCGGAGTTTTCTGCTGGCATAGGCGATCGCCTTTTCTCGCCCGTCCTGGACCTGGGACAGGACCGCTCCCAAGCCCACATTGCTGGCATCGGTGTAGAGGACGAACAGGAGGCTGTAATCAGGGTACGCCAGGATTTCCTCTCCCATCAAGGCCTTCTTCAACTGGTGAAAGGACTCCTCATGCTTCTTCTCCCACACAAACGGTGTTCCAGGGGACCTGCCACCTTGGTCTGTCCCACGAGGAGGTCTTGCATGGGGGCGGCCATCTTCGTGTACCCTTTGATGAAGCGACGGTAGTAGCCCACCAGGCCCAGGAACTGTCTCCCCTCTCTCACTGTGGTCGGTCTCGGCCAGACCTGGATAGCAGTGATCTTCTCGGGATCTGGGGCGACACCTTCTGCGCTCACCACGTATCCGAGGTACTGTACCCTAGGCTTCAGTAGGTGGCACTTGGAGGGCTTCAGTTTCATCCCATACTTTGCTAGGGACGTGAACACTTCAGCCAGATGTTCCAGGTGGGCCTCGTACATCTGGGAGTATACGATCACATCATCCAGGTACAGTAGGACCGTTTTGAAATTGAGATGTCCCAGGCAACACTCCATAAGCCGTTGGAAGGTTCCAGGGGCATTGCACAGCCCAAATGGCATGCTGTTAAACTCGCAGAGTCCCATGGGAGTGGCGAATGCAGTCTTCTCGCGGTCCTCTGGTGCGACCGCCTCCTGCCAGTATCCGCTGGTAAGGTCAAGGGTAGAGAAGAAGTTAGCAGTTCTCAGCGCAGCTAGTGACTCTTTGATATGGGGGAGAGGATAGGCATCTTTATGCGTTATCTGGTTGATCTTCCGGTAATCCACACACATTCTCATGGTGCCATCCTTCTTCTTCACCAGCACCAGTGGAGCTGCCCAGGGACTACAACTATCCCGAATGACCCCCGTCTCCTTCATGTTCCTCAACATGTCTTTGGCGCATTGATAATGTGCTGGCGGGATGGGCCTATATCTTTCTTTGATGGGTGGATGTATGCCTGTGGGGATATGATGTTGAACCCCTTTAATCCTCCCAAAATCTAATGGGTGCTTGCTAAAAACCTGTTCGTACTCTTGCACTACCCTGTATACCCCTTCTTTGTGATGCGTGGGTGTGGTTTCAGTGCCTACGTGTAGTTCCTGGCACCACTCTCCTAACTGTTCAGGGGGTATATCGTTACTGGCAGGGGATGCTGGGGTAGGAGGGGCAGCTTCATGAATGGTGTGAGGGTCTAGGGTAAGCAACTTGGCAAGGGTAGCGTAACGGGGAAGCCTAACTTCCTCCTCTCCACAATTCAGCACTCCTACAGGCACTCTCCCCTTTTTGACGTCAACCACCCTCTGGCCACCATCACCGTGGGCCAGTGTTCGGAAGGTGTGGGCTCCACCATCACCGGGTAGTCATGCCCCTGGGGGCCTACTGCTGCCCTGCACCAAATCATCATCTCACTTCACGGTGGCACTACCAAGGGGGCCACATCAATCACCCTCACTCCACCAATATCTCCACCAGTTGAGTTCACTTGCTGCCGATACAGAAGAGCCCAGATCTCACGCTGCACAGCCCTCTGTCCGCCTCCTCCTGCTGTGGCGGCCAACTGCTGCAACAGATTCAGCACCTCACTCATACAATGCTCCATCACATTGGTCCCTAAGATTACTTTCAGAGTATGATCACTGGGTTTGTTCATTACCCCAATTATCCCTTGATTCTTTAACTCTGCAGGTCCCACAGTCAGGGTCACTTGCTTGTACCCCACCTGGGTTAGCGGGAGTCCATTGGCTGCAACAAGGGTCAGGCTATCATCAGAGGGGGCAAGTTCATCAGTACCCCAATACTGCTGGTACAGTGTATATGGTATGGTGGTTATCTGTGATCCTGTGTCCAAGAGGGCCATGAGCGGGACGCCGTCCACTGCCAGGGGGATGATGGGGCGAGCTCCGACGTATCGGTCTCGCCAATCGGGGGTGCCGTTGGTGTCTACTCCTGAGGATTGGCCCTTGGCCCCAGGGGTTGCTCGTTTAACGGGCACCGCCTAAAGTAGTGGCCAGGCTTGCTGCACCTGTAACAAATAGGAGGCCCATACTGTGAATCATTAGTCCTTCTGCGCTGCATCCAAGGGATGTCCTCCGGGCTATCGGCGAGCTGGATCCTGCCTGTGGGCTTGACTCTCGTCGGAAGCTGGAGTGCGGCGAGGATCTTGGCTAAGTCTCCATCCATGCGGCGGACCTGGGCAGCTAGCTCCTCCATCATCCCGAAAGGCGCTGCAGGGGCCGGTAGAGCCGGGAGAGGAGGTGCCACCGTAATGGGAGCGGTTTCAGCCAGCCATGGGGCCACCTCAGGAGCGTCTGGCGTTGGGGCCTCCTTCAGCACTGCAAAGTCCAGATTGGGGTGTTCTAGGGCCCATAGCTGTAGCTGCTTGCGGTCTTCCGCAGGCCCCAGCCCTTGCAGGAATTGTTTCACCAGCATCTTATTACTGTCCACATCATTAATAGTGTCCACCCGCTTTAGTGTACGGAAGGCTGTTTGCAGGCGCAGGGCATAGTCTCATATATTGTCCGCAGGCCGCTGTCGACACTGATAAAACTGCATCCGCAATTCCGCTTCTGTGCGGGTCTCAAAAGCTATTTGGAGTTTCTCAAAAATGGTAGTCACTGAGGCCCGGTCCACATCGGTCCAGGTCTCTGTCTCCTGCTCAGCCGCGCCGGTTAGCTGCCCTAGTACTACCGCTGCCCGTTGCCTATCAGTCAAGGGATATAAATCGAGGGCTGGGCTAATCTTTTTCCGGAACACGTGCAAAGCATCAGGTTTCCCATCATACTGCGGCAGCCAGGTAGCACCAGGCACATAGGGCAGGGAGAACGGCATTACTTGGCGACCGTTGGGCCCGCGGCCTCCCCCACTCTTGCGGCCGGAGCACGGGCTACCCCGTTTCCATCTACGGGCGCTGCTGCGGCTGTGACCGCGACTCCTTTAACGGCTCCGTCGGGCGCAGACTAGAGATGAGCGAACCGGTCGCGGTTCGGCTCGAGGTCGGTTCGCCGAACGGAGGTCCCGTTCGAGTTCAGTTCGTCGAACGTTCGACGAGCCGAACTCGAACCGCATAGGAAACAATGGCAGGCAATCACAAACACATAAAAACATCTAGAAAACACCCTCAAAGGTGTCCAAAAGGTGATAAACAACTCACAACACAACACAAACACATGGGAAAGTGACAAGAACAAATTCTCATGCGAAAACAAAAGAGTGTAACAAGGAAAAAGAGGACGAGACACAGATATAGGCATGGCACGCCCTTCTAAAATCATGTAAAACACCGCAAGGTGACTCCAAGCGGAGTCTCCCTTTTTTCCAAAAATTGGGCCACACAGACACCCACCCCTCCAGTGGCAGCACTTGTGCCCCAGTTGTACACTTCACAGCTAGATTTGCATCAAGCACATTCAAAAATACGCCAGCCTTAACCGTCCCCAGGATGACACCGGGGTAGGTAGCAAAGTCTTTGCTAAACCATGACTTGTTCATCTTGGCTCCTTTTAAAAAAACACAGCAATCAAGGGATACTCCAAGCGGAGTCTCCCTTTTTTTCCAAAAATTGTGCCCCACACACACCCACCCATTCAGTGGCAGCACTTGTGCCCTAATTGTACACTTCACAGCTAGATTTGCATCAAGCACATTCAAAAATACGCCATTCTTAACCGTCCCCAGGATGACACCGGGGTAGGTAGCAAAGTATTTCCTGATCCCAGCTCTGTTCATCTTGGATCATTTTTAAAAACAATGTAAGTAAGGGTTACTCCAAGCGGAGTCTCCCTTTTTTCAAAAAATTTGGCCACACAGACACCCCATCAGTGGCAGCACTTGTGCCCTAGTTGCAAACAGGATGTTTTGATTTGCATCAAGCACATTCAAAAATACGCCATAATTAACTGTCCCCAGGATGACACTGGGGTAGGTAGAAAAGACTTTCCTGATCCCAGCTCTGTTCATCTTGGATCATTTTTAAAAACAATGTAAGTAAGGGTTACTCCAAGCGGAGTCTCCCTTTTTTCCAAAAATTGTGCCTCACACACACCCACCCATTCAGTGACAGCACTTGTGCCCTAGTTGTACACTTCACAGCTAGATTTGCATCAAGCACATTCAAAAATACGCCATTCTTAACCGTCCCCAGGATGACTCCGGGGTAGGTAGCAAAGTCTTTCCTGATCCCAGCTCTGTTTATCTTGGATCATTTTTAAAAAACACAGCAAGCAAGGGATACTCCAAGCGGAGTCTCCCTTTTTTCAAAAAATTGGGCCACACAGACACCCCATCAGTGGCAGCACTTGTGCCCTAGTTGCAAACAGGATGTTTTGATTTGCATCAAGCACATTAAAAAATACGCCATAATTAACCGTCCCCAGGATGACACCGGGGTAGGTATCAAAGTCTTTCCTGATCCCAGCTCTGTTCATCTTGGATCATTTTTAAAAACAATGTAAGTAAGGGTTACTCCAAGCGGAGTCTCCCTTTTTTCAAAAAATTTGGCCACACAGACACCCCATCAGTGGCAGCACTTGTGCACTAGTTGCAAACAGGATGTTTTGATTTGCATCAAGCACATTCAAAAATACGCCATTCTTAACCGTCCCCAGGATGAGACCGGGGTAGGTAGCAAAGACTTTCCTGATCCCAGCTCTGTTCATCTTGGATCATTTTTAAAAACAATGTAAGTAAGGGTTACTCCAAGCAGAGTCTCCCTTTTTTCCAAAAATTGTGCCCCACTCACACCCACCCATTCAGTGGCAGCACTGGTGCCCTAGTTGTACACTTCACAGCTAGATTTGCATCAAGCACATTCAAAAATACGCCATTCTTAACCGTCCCCAGGATGACTCCGGGGTAGGTAGCAAAGTCTTTCCTGATCCCAGCTCTGTTTATCTTGGATCATTTTTAAAAAACACAGCAAGCAAGGGTTACTCCAAGTGGAGTCTCCCTTTTTTCAAAAAATTGGGCCACACAGACACCCCATCAGTGGCATCACTTGTGCCCTAGTTGCAAACAGGATGTTTTGATTTGCATCATGCACATTCAAAAATACGCCATAATTAACTGTCCCCAGGATGACACCGGGGTAGGTAGCAAAGTCTTTTTTTGATCCCAGCTCTGTTCATCTTGGATCATTTTTAAAAAACACAGCAAGCAAGGGTTACTCCAAGCGGAGTCTACCTTTTTTCAAAAAATTTGGCCACACAGACACCCCATCAGTTGCAGCACTTGTGCCCTAGTTGCAAACAGGATGTTTTGATTTGCATCAAGCACATTCCAAATCCACAAGCATTTACTCTCCCCAGGATGACACCGGGGTAGTAAATTCCTTGTGGACCCATGACTTGTTCATTTTGATGAACGTTAGTCTGTCCACATTGTCAATGGACAGACGCGTGCGCTTATCTGTCAGCACAAACCCAGCAGCACTGAAGACACGTTCAGAGACAACGCTGGCAGCTGGACACGACAAAATCTCCAAGGCGTAAGTGGAACGCTCTGGCCATTTTTCAAGATTTGAAGCCCAAAATGAGCAAGGCTCCATTTGCAAAGTCATGGCATCGATGTACATTTGGAGATACTCCTGTATCATCCTCTCCAGCCGTTGACTATGTGTTAGACTTGTTGTCTCTGTTGGCCTTGCAAAGGAGGGTCTAAAAAAATTATGAAAAGATTCCATAAAATTGCTGTTACTAGCACCAGATACAGTCCTACTGGTACGGGTAGACTGTTGAAGATGACGAGACCGTCCCATGTTTGTCAAGTTACAACTGGGAGATTCACTCCCTGCACGTGCACGGTTGTTTGGTGGAAAAGCCGAGCTAAGATCGAGTAACAGCTTCTGCTGATACTCCTGCATACGTGCGTCCCTTTCTATGGCTGGAATTATGTCACAAAATTTGGACTTGTACCAGGGATCTAATAGTGTGGCAAGCCAGTAGTCATCATCACTTCTAATTTTGACAATACGAGGGTAATGTTGGTGGTAGTGCAGCAAGAAGGAACTCATGTGTCTTGCGCAGCCATGCAGACCAAGTCCACGCTGTGTTTGTGGCATAGAGGTGCAAACCGTTCTTTCTTCCTCTGACATCTCCCCCCAACCTCTTTCAACTGAAATTTAACCAAGGTCTCCCTCATCCGCTGAGTCTTCCATGTCCATGGACAGTTTGTCCTCCATTTCTTCATGTTCTCCTGCACCTTCCTCAACATTTCGCCTTCTACCATGCACCCTTGTTGATCCCTGTCCCCCATGGTCCCATGCCTGCCACGTTGGTGATGATGAACGTCTGGACCTTGGAGATGTTGTTATGTCTTGCGCATATGAATCCTCCTGTAGTTCCTCCCCTTCCTGTTGTCCCACCCCCTGACTCCGAATAGTGTTTAGCGTGTGCTCCAGCATGTAAATGACTGGAATTGTCATGCTGATAATGGCATTGTCAGCGCTAAACATATTCGTCGCCATGTCAAAACTGTGCAGAAGGGTGCATAGGTCCTTGATCTGAGACCACTCCATCAGGGTGATCTGCCCCACCTCTGCATCTCGTTAGCCCAGGCTATACGTCATGACGTATTGCACCAGGGCTCGGCGGTGCTGCCACAGTCGCTGTAACATGTGGAGAGTCGAATTCCAGCGTGTCGGCACATCGCATTTCAGGCGATGAACCGGCAGGCCGAAAGACTTCTGGAGCGATGCAAGTTGCTCAGCTGCGGCACTTGAACGGCGGAAGTGAGCAGACAGTTTTCGTGCCCTGGTCAGAAGGCCATCTAGGCCGGGATAGTGTGTTAAAAATTGCTGGACAACAAGGTTCAACACGTGAGCCATACAAGGTACGTGTGTCACCTTGCCCAGGTGAAGGGCCGCACCCAGGTTTGCAGCATTGTCGCACACGGCCTTACCAGGCTGCAGGTTGAGTGGAGACAACCATTTATTAAACTCGGACCGCATAGCTGACCACAACTCCTCAGCTGTGTGACTCTTATTCCCAAGACATGTCAAGCTAAAGACCGCCTGATGACGTTGCGCTCTGCTGCCAGCATAGTAATGAGGGGTGCGTGATTCCTTCTGCGCAGTGAGAACGCTGGTGGCCTGACCAGGCAGGCTTGGGGAGGAGATGAAGGACACAGATGAGGTGGAGGAGGCAGAAGCAGTGGCGGAACTTGGACAGACAGAAGATTGAAACACAAGTCGTGGGGACGGCAAGACTTGTGCAGCAGACCCTTCACCATCTATCACCATAGTTACCCAGTGCCCAGTCAGCGACATGTAACGTCCCTGTCCATGCTTACTGGTCCAAGTATCGGTGGTAAAATGCACCCGTTCACACACAGAGTTTCTCAAGGAAGCGGTGATGTTGTGTGCGACATGCTGGTGTAGCGCAGGCACACCTTTCTTAGAGAAGTAGTTGCGACTGGGCATCTGGTACTGGGACACAGCGACAGACATAAGGTCTCTAAAATCCTGTGTGTCCACCAGGCGGAAAGGCAGCATTTCGGTAGCCAAGAGCTTACAGAGGGATAAAGTCAACCTCTTAGCTTTGTCATGGGTCGCAGGAAATGGCCTTTTATTTGTCCACATCTGAGGGACAGAGATCTGGCTGCTGTGTGTAGACGGTGTTGAGTAGGGTGTCCCTGGAAAAATGCAGGTTTGTGAGGAAAGTGCAGTCGGAGACATGATGTTGCCTTCATCCAACGTTGGTGCTATCGATGTCTGAGAGAGCTGTACACACGCACTTGTTTCCTCTTCCAAACCAACTGACGACCTACCAAGCAAACTGCCTGTTGCGGTTACAGTGGTGGAAGTTGTGCGTGGAAAACCAGGTGTGACAGCTGTCCCCACAGTCCTAGAAGATGAAGAGCGCGCGGATGCACTGGAAGGGGCAGGCCGTGGATGGTTCGCTCCGCTAGGCCGCATTGCAGCACAGTGAGCTTCCCACTGGGACCTATGATATTTATTCATGTGACGATTCATGAAAGAAGTTGTCAAATTGCTGATTTTTTGACCTCTACTAACAGAATCACGACAAATTTTACACATCACATAATTTGGGCGATCTTTTTCTATGTCAAAAAAGGACCAGGCTAGGCAAGGCTTAGAGGGCATGCGACCTGCTGAGCCCCCCCGACTAGTGCTCAGAGGCAGAGTGGTGGCTGATGATGCAGTTGTAGACGTGCTACCAGTGCTCCGACTCTGTCCAGGAAAGCGCAAGGTAACTTCGTCGTCGGTTGCATCCACATCCACCGCCTCTGTTGACCTCCTCGAGTGTCTGACTGTGGGTTGACAGTAGGTGGGATCTAGAACTTCCTCATCAATTGTTGTGTTTGCACTCCCCTCACCCTCAGACCGAGCCTCTTCTTGCCCTGACTGAATATTTAAGTTGTCATCCCAAAGGGTCAACATTATGCTCAGAAACTTAGTCCTCACGGCCTGAATCAGAGTCACAAAGGTTCTGGGCATCACTGCAGACCATTTCCTGGTCTGTACTCACTGTAGCTTGGAAGCAGACCTCTGATTCCCAGGCTATAGTGTGACTGAACAGCTCTGCAGACTCAGCCATCTCACTTCCACCATACTGTGCAGGGCTGATGGAGACTTCAGAGCTGGGAGAAAGCAAGTTTGATTGGGATGACAACTCAGAGGACTGGTGTTTTTTGGATGCGGTAGTTGAGGTGGCTGAGAGGGCACTTGTTGGACCACTTGAGATCCATTCAAGCATTTTCCTTTTTTGGCCAACATCTACCTTTGTTCCTGTTGTTCGTGTCCGTAAAAAAGGGAGCACATCGGATTGTCCACGGTAAGTAGTAGACATCTTACTTTTGCTGGTAGATGGTCTATCTTCAGCAGATGTTAATGGAGCTTTGCCACCTTCCCCACGGACAAACCCTTTTTTTCCTTTTCCAACACGCCTCTTCCCCTTTCCACCAGCATCTGTCATTTTGCCACTCAAGTTGATTGCGACAAGATTGTGCACTTAAAATGTGGTAGTAAAAATTGAGAGGTGGTGTAGATTGCAGCGGTGGTCTAGCTTTATTAACAGCAGAATAATAAAGAATAATTATCCCTGACAATGCAACTACGGCCCTTAAACTGGCAGCATAAATTGCTAGTATAATGGCTTAGTAACAATGAGTTTGAGTGTGCAATGCAGGCAGACGTGCTGCAAATATCTTTGCACTAGTGGGACTATACAGAAGTCCAATAGCCACGTTTAGGATGCCACTAAGTTCACTCAGTGTTTGCTAGTATAATGGCTTAGTAACAATGAGTTGGAGTGTGCAATGCAGGCAGACGTGCTGCAAATATCTTTGCACTAGTGGGACTATACAGAAGTCCAATAGCCACGTTTAGGATGCCACCAAGTTCACTCAGTGTTTGCTAGTATAATGGCTTAGTAACAATGAGTTGGAGTGTGCAATGCAGGCAGACGTGCTGCAAATATCTTTGCACTAGTGGGACTATACAGAAGTCCAATAGCCACGTTTAGGATGCCACTAAGTTCACTCAGTGTTTGCTAGTATAATGGCTTAGTAACAATGAGTTGGAGTGTGCAATGCAGGCAGACGTGCTGCAAATATCTTTGCACTACTGGGGCAATACAGCAGTCCAACAGCCACGTTTAGGATGCCACTAAGTTCACTCAGTGTTTGCTAGTATAATGGCTTAGTAACAATGAGTTGGAGTGTGCAATGCAGGCAGAGGTGCTGCAAATATCTTTGCACTAGTGGGACTATACAGAAGTCCAATAGCCACGTTTAGGATGCCACTAAGTTCACTCAGTGTTTGCTAGTTTAATGGCTTAGTAACAATGAGTTGGAGTGTGCAATGCAGGCAGACGTGCTGCAAATATATTTGCACTAGTGGGACTATACAGAAGTCCAATAGCCACGTTTAGGATGCCACTAAGGATACTCAGTGTTTGCTAGTATAATGGCTTAGTAACAATGAGTTGGAGTGTGCAATGCAGGCAGACGTGCTGCAAATATCTTTACACTATTGTGGCAATACAGCAGTCCAACGGCCACTTTTAGGATGCCACTAAGTTCACTCAGTGTTTGCTAGTATAATGGCTTAGTAACAATGAGTTTGAGTGTGCAATGCAGGCAGAGGTGCTGCAAATATCTTTGCACTAGTGGGACTATACAGAAGTCCAATAGCCACGTTTAGGATGCCACTAAATTCACTCAGTGTTTGCTAGTATAATGGCTTAGTAACAATGAGTTTGAGTGTGCAATGCAGGCAGAGGTGCTGCAAATATCTTTGCACTAGTGGGACTATACAGAAGTCCAATAGCCACGTTTAGGATGCCACTAAGTTCACTCAGTGTTTGCTAGTATAATGGCTTAGTAACAATGAGTTGGAGTGTTCAATGCAGGCAGACGTGCTGCAAATATCTTTGCACTAGTGGGACTATACAGAAGTCCAATAGCAACGGTTAGGATGACACTAAGTTCACTCAGTGTTTGCTAGTATAATGGCTTAGTAACAATGAGTTGGAGTGTGCAATGCAGGCAGACGTGCTGCAAATATCTTTGCACTAGTGGGACTATACAGAAGTCCAATAACCACGTTTAGGATGCCACTAAATTCACTCAGTGTTTGCTAGTATAATGGCTTAGTAACAATGAGTTTGAGTGTGCAATGCAGGCAGAGGTGCTGCAAATATCTTTGCACTAGTGGGACTATACAGAAGTCCAATAGCCACGTTTAGGATGCCACTAAGTTCACTCAGTGTTTGCTAGTATAATGGCTTAGTAACAATGAGTTGGAGTGTGCAATGTAGGCAGACGTGCTGCAAATATCTTTGCGCTACTGGGGCAATACAGCAGTCCAACAGCCACGTTTAGGATGCCACTAAGTTCACTCAGTGTTTGCTAGTATAATGGCTTAGTAACAATGAGTTGGAGTGTGCAATGCATCTAGACGTGCTGCAAATATCTTTGCACTAGTGGGACTATACAGAAGTCCAATAGCCACGTTTAGGATGCCACTAAATTCACTCAGTGTTTGCTAGTATAATGGCTTAGTAACAATGAGTTGGAGTGTGCAATGCATCTAGACGTGCTGCAAATATCTTTGCACTAGTGGGACTATACAGAAGTCCAATAGCCACGTTTAGGATGCCACTAAATTCACTCAGTGTTTGCTAGTATAATGGCTTAGTAACAATGAGTTGGAGTGTGCAATGCAGGCAGACGTGCTGCAAATATCTTTGCACTACTGGGGCAATACAGCAGTCCAACAGCCACGTTTAGGATGCCACTAAGTTCACTCAGTGTTTGCTAGTATATTGGCTTAGTAACAATGAGTTTTAGTGTGCAATGCAGGCAGACGTGCTGCAAATATCTTTTTACTACTGGGGCAATACAGCAGTCCAACAGCCACGTTTAGGATGCCACTAGGTTCACTCAGTGTTTGCTAGTATAATGTCTTAGCTTAGTAACAATGAGTTTGAGTGTGCAAAGGGCAGGAGGGTACAGTGGCAGGGTTGTGGGTCTCTGGGTAGAGGAAAGGAAGCCTGCTTTTCTATCCCTCCTAATGGGGAAATGCAGCGAGGAAATCCCTGACCTTAGCTACACAGACGCTGTCATCTTGTGTAGCTGTTAAACTCTGTTTTAAACTCTGTCACCTATGGCTCTGACCCTGCCGGTATGAGCCCTTAAAAGGACTGATAGAAAGTGCTATCCCTAAGCTGTTCAGCGCTGTGTATGGAGCGTATTCAGCAGTATCGGCGATAGGAGCAGCGCCAGTGATGTCTGACACCAAGAACGCAGAAGGCAGATAATGGCGTGCTGGAGGAAAATGTCCGGTTTTATAATGCAGGGACATGTGACATGGACATCCTATCACACATGCCGTTGCTTCTCTGGCTAAAAGTCCACTTAGCTGTGTGTATGTCTGGGATTGGCTGACATGCTGGCCCGCCCCACTACACGTGCGCGCTTAGGGAAGGAAGACAAGGAAAAAAAAAAAAATGGCGATCGCCATTATAGAATATATCCATACAGCAGTGATCTGAATGCGCTGTTCCCGCACACTATACACTGAAATGTCATAATAGTGTGAGTCACAGAGTGACTTACACTATTACAGCGGAAAGCCAGCTAGGAATTAGCTGTTTTTTTTGCTGCTAGAACCGTTCTCGAACGTATCTAGAACTATCTAGCTTTAGCAAAAAAGCTTGAGTTCTAGTTCGATCTAGAACAGCCCCAAAATCACTCGAGCCTTAAACTGGAGAACCTCGAACCGCGAACCGCACTCAACTCTAGCGCAGACATCTTTTTCCCGTCCCTTCTTGGTTCTTTCTAGCACTTCCGCTTGTTGAGGGCGGGGCTTCGCTTTTGCGCCTTCCCTGCTCGGGGAAGACGCTTGAGCGAGAGATTTTCGCGCCAAAGATGGCGGCGCTTTCAATTTTTCGGCCGGATGCCGCCGGCGGATACTCTAAGGCACACTTCTACTAGTAAGTAGATAAGTTCTATCCTGTTCGTGATGCCAAGTTGTCGCAGGCGGAGGGGACGCGCTCGCCACGCTCGGGTCCGGGGCTTCTGCTGCTGCTCAGTGGCTCGAGCGGTGGACCGGACCCGGGGACTCGAGCATCGCTCCTCACCCGTGAGTGAAATGGGGGTGGTTTGGTTAGGGAGATTGTTCGTGACGCCGCCCACGGATCGTGGTGATAATGGCACCACCGCTGCTGGTAACAGGGATCCCGGGAGAGATGGTAGGATGCAGCTGAGATGTTGTCCCCTCTGTGGGCAGGGGTTGGTGATCCCGGGGCCCGATGGTGTAACGGGGAGGCTGGATGGCTGGGGCGCAGGGTTGCAGGGACAGTGCGGCGCAGTGCCTGACGGCATTGGTGTACTCACTCAATGTTCTTGACTCCTGTGGTTGCCCACCGGTAGTCTGCTCCCCGGCGTATAGGTGCCGTAGGAGCCCGTTTTGCCCGCAGGCACTGGCCCTTGGATCTCTAGCCTGTGGCGGTAGCTGTATATCCTCTCTGGGTGGATGGTTGCCTTCAATCGGGACTTTAGTAGTTGAGAAACTCCTGGGGTTCCTGTCACATTCGGATTTGACTATTGACGGCGATTCCAAGCCTGGTCGGGGTCCGATGGCCCTGCCTGTGTGCTTAGCTTCACTCCGTTCCCCGGTCCGGTACCGGCGGGCCGATGCCCGACCCCGGTCCTTATGGCTCTGCGGAGTTCCACTAACTCCTGCAGATGGCCACCACCATCTGCCAACCGTGCTGTTAGTGTCTGGGCTCCAACCCAGACACCCAAGTGTTCACTCCTCTCACTTTCACCTCCAAACTCTGTCACTTTTCCCGCCTCCAGGCCTGTGAACTCCTCGGTGGGTGGGGCCAACCGCCTGGCTCCGCCCCACCTTGTGTGGACATCAGACCCTGGAGGGAGGCAACAAGGGTTTTGTGTTTGGCTGCTGTAACTGCCTAGGGTGGGGGTGTGTGTGTTGGTATGTCTGTGACTACCTGGCTAGTCCAGGGTGTTACATTTATTATCATCTACCCCCATATCACCACATTTAATTGACTCCACCAGGGTCACGGAGTCGGGCCCTGCCACCGCTGACTACCCCAGACTAGTCCGGCCCGACACCGAGTCACCTAAGGCCCTTGGGCAGGCGAGTCATATGTGGTGGTTCTAATGGGATGACATCCTGATATATTCTCCTGATGCTACATCACATGTACGAAATGTACTCCGTATCCTCAGGGATAACTCACTATTTTTTAAATATGTGAAATGTGTTTTTTTTTTTTTATAATGAGGTTAATTTCCTGTTTTGTTGTTTTTTGTCTGCAGAAGGCTTCCAAGTGGATCCCTCTTAACTTCAACCAATTAAGAAGTGGGTGCAACCCAAGTCTCTGAAAGTCTTGCAGCGCTTCCTTGGGTTTGCAAATTTTTCTCGCAAATGTATTAAAGATTTTTCTAAAATCGCCAAACTCTTCATCAATTTGATTAAAAAGGGGGCAGATGTGGTTAATTGGAAGCCAGAGGCGATCCATGTCTTCTCAAAATTAAAAGATTGTTTTTCCTCAGACCCTATTCTGGTTCAGCCTGACATTATCCATTCTTTTATTGTAGAAGTCAATGCATCAGAGGTTGGAGTGGGGGCGGTGCTGTCACAAGGTACTCTGTCTCTCACTCAGCTTTGTCCTTGTGCCTTCTTTAGCTGCACGTTTTCTCCTACAGAGACAAACTATGACATTGGTAATCAAGAGCGGGCGGGCAATGCCGCTGATTGTCCATTAATTTGGGCTATGGTGACTGAGCCATTCTCAATCGTCTAAAGCTAAGTATTATATGCATGAGATTGGGATGACCATTATGGTTACTTGGACTGTGCTGTTCCTGTCCCATAGATTTCTATGTTGCTTTATTCCTATAAGTGCCATCTATGAAGTATATAAGTTATGTGCCTTTTGTGAAGTATCGATGGTGTACCTTCTGTGAAGTGTTCAGTTATGCCCTGTTGTATTTGTCACCTCATGACGGAATTATAAGGTGACAGCTATGTAACACAGTGAGAAATTGTACTGGGCTTTCTTTTAAGGATTTTGGAGGGTCATTATTTTTCACGCCTTAATAATCTCCTTATTTGAACACGTTTAGGATACAGGAGGACTAAGAGGTTAATATATCTGTATATCTATAAACAATATTCCAGATATTGCTAAATATATACTTCATGCTTGCAGTGAGTCATTTTACTGTAAATTCTGCTGAGGCACTAAGTACTTTATTATTATTATTATGAATGGCTATATCTAATGGGTCTATAAATTCTAGAAGAAACAAGCATAGTCCATGAGACATTTACTGTGCTTAACTGATATTGCTCCTAATGTGTGTGTGTGTGGTGATTGAGTCCTAATTGCAGTGCAAATTGTTCCCGCACTCCCCTTTTTCCCAGATCAGCTGCACTTAAGAACAGCGCAGGGAAAGAAGGGTGAGCCGCCGACGAGCGGGGGCGCCATTGCGTCTAGGTATAGGGTGCCAACCTCAGCGGCAAGGCAGGGCCATTGAAGGAGTCTTTTTGGTCACACCCCCTATTGTACTGCAGTACTATTCCCACTTACCACTGTAAATTTTGTAATGAGCAGTATAAGATTTTCATGACATATTGGACTTATAAATTACTGCTTGAAGTGCATTCTATCACCTCTTCTCCCACTGACATAATAAATTATTGTAGACTGAGTATTGGTAGCTGGGAGACTATATGAGGAGAATTTGATGCTTTATATGCACCCAAGTTTTCTCCTGTGTCTTCATTGTTTTTTTGTTGTTTCTGTCTGTGGGGAATTATCTGATTTTAAGTGAAATAATAAAATTTTAATTTTAGGGGTTTTTCTCTTTGGTCTTCATGCTTATTACCCCTGATACATATTGTTTATGGTTGTTTGGACTAATCAAGAGCTGTTATCAATTAAATGGGCCTTCGAGGGATGGCGCCACTTCCTCGAAGGAACCAAATATAACGTCATAATTATCATAGACCATAAGAATCTAACTTACCTGGAATCTGCTAGGAAACTCAATCCTAGGCAAGCTAGGTGAGCATTGTTTCTCTCTAGATTTTATTTTGTGGTAATATTCTGGCCCGGCACCAAGAACACAAGAGCTGATGCACTTAGTTTCTGTCTCTCTTAGTCTGAAAACACTGAACCAGTCTCTATTTTAGCTAAAGGCATTATTGTATCACCTGTATCCTTAGATTTGCTAAAAGAGATCCATAATGCTCAAGACCAGGCCCCCAAAACAACTCCTATCCGTAAACTGTTTGTCGCTCCCCCACTTCGCCTACGGGTACTCTAGGAGTCCCACAATTCTGTCCTTGCAGGTTGCCCTGGTATAGGCAATACCCTCTGACTACTAACTAGGAATTTTTGGTGGCCATCCATAGCAAAGGATTGTAGGGAATATGTATTAGCCTGTGAAACATGTGATTGAGCCAAGGCACTCAGCACCCATCCCGTTGGATTTCTTCAGTCCCTACCTATTTCAGTAAGCCTTTGGACACATCTCTCCATGGACTTCATCACTGACCTCCCACCCTCGGAATAGAAGACTTGTATATGGGTAGTAATGGATATATTCAGCACACGGTGTCATTTTGTTTCTCTGTTCGGGCTACCTAATTTTGAAACTCTTAGCAGGTTGTGCATTATGCATATTGTGCGGTTACACGGGGATCCGGAAAATATTGTTTTGCAGTTTGTCTCAAAATTCTAGAGGGCTTTTTGTAAAAAGATTAATATAGTTATCCTTTCATCAACCTACCACCCAGAGACCAATAGCCAGACTGAACGTTCTAATCAAACCCTTGAAGAATACCTCCGGTGTTATATGTCCGACTGTCAGTCTGACTGGGTGGAATATCTGCCGCTTGAGTTCGCCATCAATAATCAGTATCAGGAATCCATCCAGACTACCCCTTTTTCTGCAATTTAGGGTTGCATTCACGTTTTGGTTCTTTTTCTTCCACTGCGGTGGATACTCCTGAGGCTGAAAAAACTGTGGACAAACTGAAAGTTATCTGGTCTGAGGTAAAAGATAACTTGAAGAGGGCACAGGGTGGTCAAGCCTCAGCTGCTAATAAGGGATGTTCCCAAGGGACGGGCCCAAGCCTTGGAGTTGAAGACAAACTATGGTTGTCCACACAGCACATTAAATTCAAGGTCCCTACTGCTAATCTGGGACCTAGATTTAGTGGACCTTATGAAATAGTTGAGGTCATTGACCCCGCGGCTTTCTGCTTGAAACTTCTCCCATCTTTTAAGATATCGAATGTGTTCCAGAAGTCCCTCCTCAAGTTATATCATTTCCCTATTCACCAAGTAAGGGCTCCCTTCCTCCTGTTTTGGTTTAGGGTAACTTGGAGTATGCGCTACAGAGAATCCTTGATTCCCATATTGTTAGAGGGGTGGTGCAATATCTGGTACATCGGAGGGGTTATGGCCCAGAGGATAATTCATGGGTCCCTGCCAGCAATGTTCATGCTAAGGGTTTGGTCTAGTGGTTTCACCACCCTTTCCCCTGGCAAGCCAGGCTTTGAGGGTCTGAAGGCCCCTTGTAGATGGGGGTATTGTCACGTCCTCACCAGAGCCCGCTCCTGCGACTTCTGCTTCCGTCACCAGGCGTGGCCTTATTTCCACCATAGACTGTGCTCGTGATAGGAGAGGAGTTGGTGCCAGTGGCTGTGGTGGTCGCAAGTTCTGCTCATCTACTAAGCTGGGTTTCCCTAGGACCTGCAGTACCATTGGCTAACTGTAGGTGGAGTGTGTCTTCCAGCTGAAGTTACCACAGTTGAGCTACAGCCAATAGGAAGACACCACACCCTTCTTATTCCTCCTCATGTCTGCTGCTGCCTACCAGATATAGTTTTGTTTTCCAGCTATGTCTGGTTCCTGTCCTGTTCTGACTATTGATCCCCATTTTTGACCCCTGCCTACTCTCTGACTACTCTCCTGCCCGCTGTTTTTCTACCTCGCTGCCATCTACAGTTTTAACCTCTGCCTAATTTCCTGACTACGCTCCTGCCTGCCGATTTTGTCCTTTTTTGTCCGGAATTGCAGCCTTCGATAGGCAGCAATCTCCTGGACAATGTGTAATTCTAAATCCCTGTACAGGGAGTTAAACATTTTCAGGGTTCTTGAGATCCTGCTGACTTGGTGGCTAGCCCTAGTCTGTCCATGACAGTCATCCGGCGTCTGTGATCAAGGGCAGACATTACACTTGGTGTGAACTCTATTTTATAAAAAGATGAAAGTCATTGCAAAAAAATAAAAACAATTTACAATAACTTAATACTAACCAACAAAAAAAAAACAACTAAACATAAAAAGGACAAAACCAACAAAAACTAGGCCCTACCTTCCCAGCTCATACATACACTACTATCCAAACCCATATTGGGCTCCACCGCCCTCACTCTCTCATTATTTACAATATATTTATATCATTAATCTATTTACACTATACATAACCAAAACATAATAAATACATAAAAACCAGACAAGAAGAATAATATAAGGTAATTTTATTTGTGTATCATACAAATATTTTTTAATTATATCCAAGTGGTACATATACGTATCAAGAATTTATATAAAACAGGATAGAAAAATTGCTGTACAGTTCTGACTACACATGACCTGCATTAAGACATAAACGTATGGTCACGTAACAGGGCACGGGGGTAAGTAAAGCAGTTTTCAGTACAACAATAAGATGGACAGAGTTAGTCCACGAAACACAAGCCCTCTATACTATATTCCCACATACAGTGTAAGTGCGTATATTGCAATTTTAATGTGGTCCACATCTAAACTATCAAAAAATACAGCCCTAACATACACCCATATCAAATTGATAAGGACCCCAACGTACGTTTTGCTTTTCTTATGCAACATATGCTATGTCATCTGAACTGCTTTCTCACAGGGATCTGCCTATACTGTACTATGATGCCAGGTTAGTAAGAGGAGGAGGGTGACTGTCAGGGTGAGGAGAGGGACAACAGGGAGAATGACAATTAAGTTACTTGGTGTGAACTCTATTTTATAAAAAGATAAAAATCATTAAAAAAATATAAAAACAATTTACAATGACTTAATACTAACCAACAATAAAAACAAGTAAGCATGAAAGGGCCAAAACCAACAAAACTAGGCCCTACTTGCCCGGCTCATAAATGCCCTACTAACCAAACCCTTATTTGACTCAACTACCCTCACTCTCCCATTATTTCCTTTTTTCCTTTTTCTCCTTTCTCCACAGGACAGCAAACCTAATTAACAATTCTAAACTACTTAACAATTCTAACGATCCCTCCACCCCTGGCATGCCCAGCCAACAAGTTCAAGGAAAGTTCTCCGAGCTTGGGTCAGGCCCCCAAAGTTTCTTCTCCAGGTAAGGGCCTGGGCCAGAACAGGCCAGTCCTTAAAATGCACCTCACTCAGAAAAACACCGTCCCCCGATCCCACACCCAACACTCCTACGTTATAACCACTAAAAATATTACCAAACAATACAAACACCAAACTGATTATCCCTCCACCAGGAAGGCTTTGGACACAAGTAGCCTAGAAGTCCCTCCAGAGGTGAGAGGCCCTTGATTCTCCACTTGCTTGTGTTCCAAGGAGTGAACCTTCCCCCGGTCACCAAATATGTTTCTACAAAATTCTTCTACTGGGTTGGTTTTGTATCCCGCTGAAACTAAACAACGTGTGTTTCAAGTAGATAACTTTACCACTATGCTCACTAAAAAAAGTGGTAAGGTCTCATCCACCCAGATCTCCAAATGTCCTATAGACCCACCAGGTGTAGGAGAGGCTAGCCAGCCAAGGCCAGCCTATGAAAGCCCCTGCGCTCCTTTAGACCTCTATAGTAAAAGGGACAATGAAGCAAGAAGTGCTCCATACTTTCCAGTATGTCAGCATAACTTTCACTAGGATAATTCTGATCTTTGCAGTTCCTCTACTTCAGATTGTCCCTCACACATAGCTTATGCTTAAATCAGCACCAAGCCAAGTCCCAAAACTTTGCAGGGATATGATTAGAATTTAATAACCATAATCCCACCTCCAGATCCCGGCCTGGGTATTCCTTGAGGACCAGCGTTTTTTGGAAGTGCATGGACAAGATCCTCTCATCAAGTAATTTCCTTGACAGAGACCTTATCTCCCATAGCCCCAAACCCCACTGGTGGATCACCTTCAGAACTTGAGTAACATAAGGTCCTTCACACACCCACCTGTCTCCCATTCTGTGAATAAGAGCCAAAAACACCCTCTGCAGGTGAATATCCACGGAGGAACCCTCTCTCTCTCTCCAGGGGTTCAAGATGTTCATCTTCAAAAAGGTATCTACTAAGAATACTATGGGGTTGACCATATTCAACCCAATAGTCTCCTCGAGTGATAAGTAACCTACCACATGACTACGTTCAGCTTGTTTCCCCATAACAGCAACAAAACAGACTGAAGACCCCAGTTCAGAGAGGTTCTGGCAAAATGCAAACACTGATCAAATAAATCAGTAAAGGAAGCAAGAAAGCTTTGCACATGGTGACTCTTTCCCTCAGGGTCAAAGCCAAACTTTTCCAGCAGTTCACTCTCTGGAAAACAATTTGGATCCTGCCTTCCTAATTTTTCAATGGGTAATCATCCTGGCCGAACTCAATGCCCTGGACTTTAGCATACTGTATTCTTGGCGCTCTGAGAGAGTGTCCAGGAGACTAAAATAAGGCTCTCCTACACCCAGACATTTCCCATTTATCCTGGGTAGTCTTGGACCCAGATGCCTCTGAGTAGCACTGCACTTCAGACATCACCACCCGTGCCTCTCCTTCTGAGGAGACAACGACCAAGACATTGTCCGCATAAGCTACTACCCTTAGGATGGCCTGTGAGCCAGGGTCACCACTCCAAGCGTCCATAATCTACCCTCCTAATGAAGAGGTCAATTGCGAAAGCATAAAGTATAGGGCTAAGAGAGCATCCCTGGTGAACACCCTCCCAGATGCATGCCATACACTGATGCACAGCCTCCCAGAAATGCAGAACAGCGTTAAAAGCGCTACGGCCGTGAATAGTGCAGTGTTGGGACCCCGAAAAGAGCTTTAGTGCAATTATCACCAGTCTAGCAAAAAGCACTTTCACCAGAACCTTCCTGTTCACATTGAGACGTGATATCGATCTCCAGTTCTTAGTGTGTGATTGACCCTTACCCTTTTACAGAAACATCAAAGCAGACCTCCTCAATGACTTCGGCAGAGTACCCGACGAAAGACTTTAATTAAAAACCCGAGTCAGCAAGGGGAACAGAAAGTTCTTAAAAATCTTGTAAAACCCAGGTATTAAACCATCCAGACCAGGTGACATTTTGGGCCAGAGCCCTTCAATCACCAGATGAACTTTCTTTTCGTTCATAGCCTCTCCCAAAACACCAATAAAGGGGTTTACCCTTGCTATGGGAAGTTTCATACAGGAAAGCCAATACCCCTTCCTAATTTGGTTCCTTCCTTCCCAAAAGGTGGGAGTAGAAGGATCTGATGACTTGGACCATACCAGGGATCTCGTAACATCCTTCAGACCCACCACTATCTTACTATTCACTGACATCCTGCAGTTTTTGTAAGGGTCGGCCAAATGGTATTTCCCAATGTCCTTCTCAAAGACCAAGGATATGTGCCTATCATACTGACACCTCTTCAGTAAGGTTTTCCCCCTGGAAATTTCCTTGCGGTCACCTCCAGCCAAGACAAAGGTCTCGAGTTTCTTCCTCAGGCTAGGCTCTGGTGCAAGCGATCACTGTTCAAGCTTCTGAGGTTGGAAAGCTACCAGAAGAACCTCACCACCCGATGCTTGAACATCTCCCACCACTCTGACTCTTTGCTACAGAGGCCCAACAATGGTGCCTGGCTCTGAAGATATTTCTCAAAATACCATCTTACATGTGCCTCCTCCAGGAGTGACAAATTCAACTTCCACAAACCTCTTTCAGGCATGGAGTCTCTGCAACATTCAGAGAAAAACAAATCAGACAGAGATTGGAGATTTCCACCTCCACCACTGACATTGACGAGCAGATGGCCTCCTTCTTCAAATAAAACCTATCTATTCTAGACCTTGTCTGACTACGTGTGGCCAGAGTTATTCCTCATGTGGACATCCACCAAGCGAGCCTCACTGACTTTGCTATTCAGTGAGACACTAACATTTGCGAATCGGTTTTTGGCACCTCCTCTACTTTGGGTTCTTGAGACATTGTTGAAGTTCTCTACAAAGACCACTTGCCGACTACAAAATAGAAAAGGCTTGATCTGCATAATGAGACTCAGAGACTCTTCCGGTTCCACTTAGTATGGGGACTGTAGATATTAATGAGCTAAAGCTCCTGTCCCCTCAAGAGCACATAAAATCTATATTTATCTATCTATCTATCTATCTATCTATCTATCTATTTATCTATCTATCTACAACTGTACATATTTACATGGATCCCCTGACTTGTATGGGTCCATGTGATCTATGCTGCCAGAAAAAGCGATTAATATAAAAACAAAGAGATGTAAGCATCTCCTTAGATTACAATGGGTACACGTTTATGTACCCACATGTCACCAGTACGTGTGAAAAAGGATGCCACTCGTACCAGAAAACACTGACCTGTGAAGGGAACCTTAAGCAAAGTTGCTGGAAAACAAGTGTTGTATAAAAGTCTCATGCTTAAGGTTCATGTGCCAGTTTGCTTGTATAAACAGCTTAGTCAGTCATTCTTGTTTTGTATAACACATATATTGTACTAATGATTGTAAGACAGTGGTACCAGTTTAAAAAAAATGACAGAATAATAACACTTTATATTCATTGTGCTCAATGAACCATAATTCTCTTACCATTAGAGACTGTTTGAGAACACAATTCAAAAAAGAATATGTGGGAGATTTAGTAAAACTGGTGTAATTGAATTGTCTATTGTAGTTTATTTTCTAAGGTATATTTCAAATGAGCATATCAATCTTATCGTTACCATGGTGACATCACTTGTTATATATTATTATTTTGAATTTTCTTTTGATATATACATTTAGAAGAAGTATACCTATCTTACAAGACTAGAAATGCAGAAATTTGTTCCTATTCATTTTAACTTCATTTTAATACTTTCCTTGTTATTATTAGTTTATTTTTAAAGAATTATTGAAGTTTTATATTGGTCAACTGTCTTAGGCCTCTTTCACACGTACGTGCCTCCGGTATGTGTATGGCAGTTTTCTCACGTACCCGAGACATGTACACACGCAAACCTAGGTATTTCTATGGTTTTGGACACACGTAAGTATTTGCACACGGACCGTGTGTCCGTTCCGTACTTACGTGTGTCCATGTGTTTCTCACGCCGACATGTCCGTTTTCTCTCCGGCATCACGGGTGTCACATGGAATGCAAACGTGTCACATGTAACACACACGGACCATATGGATGTGTTCCGTTTGACACGCGCCGGAGAGAAGACATGTGTCTGTGAGAAAAAAAAAAACATTACTCACCTTCTTCAGCCCTCCTGTCTCTGCCGCTGCTGTCACTTGCTGCCGACCGCCGTTCATTATGCTCATTGCATATTCACTTCACTGGGGCCTGAAGCAGCAGCAGCGGGGAGTCTGCAGAGCTGGAGACGAAATATCAGCACCACGGACAGCGACGCCAGGGACAGGTGAGTAGAAAGTTCCCGTTCTCCGTGTGTTACCACGGATAACACACAGAGAACACACGTAGCCCATAAACACGGCTCATGGAGGGCAAAACGCACCTCTTACACGTCCGTGAAAAATGTGCGTGGTTTTTCACGTGCGTGTGAAAGAAGCCTTAAGCTGAAAGTGAATGTTACGAACAAACCTACATGATAAGCTATTCTCTAATATATTGGCAATATTAGAATCCGTATCTTAAATAACAAGGCGAAATACAGAAACCATTTATGCTAAACTTTACCCCTTATTTAAATGTCAGTACAATAGCATAGCTCCTAATCGTTCCAAACCTACACGGGACTGTCCCAATTTGAGAGAGCTGTCCCAGAAAGGCAGGGCTGTGACACAACTCCCAATCATTTTGTGAGGTCTTCTCTCCTCTTATATCCTCTTTGGGAGGCAATGCCAAAATCGCTCTGCTCTCTACAGATTTGCATTCTATTAAACAAAAATATTCTTTATTATTGAGATCTGATCTCACTGAAATGCAAACCCAAAACCTGCATCATTGCAGGCAGTAACAAAAACTGTCTCAAAGCCTCTTCCAACGAATGTGGGCAAATTTTGTAAACGTGAATGTGCATTGTAGGCTCTGAAATTACAGGCACATTATATAGGAGCATAGAGAATCATATGCATATACCAGTGTATTTCATCTACCTGTATTCAAGAGGGAAAAAAGGCACATTCTTTTCTTCCTATAAATTTACGAAAAATGTAAAAAAAATAATTTTTAATGTGCTTTAAAAAACAAAATATAAAAAATAAAATTAGTCATTGTGGTATCTCTGTAATTGAAACAACTTGTAGAACATTATGAACAGATTATTTGCAGTGATTAGTAAATTGCATAAGAAAAATGGTATGATTGATTTTTTCTACATTTATCCCAGAAAAAAAAATTACTATAAGTTATTAAACTAAGGTAGGTATCTGCACAGTATTTTCTGATTATTAGCCCCTTAATGACCCATGATGGATATAGCCCATCATGAGCAGGTGTCAATTCTGGCATCATGATTAGTGTTAGGCGAACCCCCGAGCCTCGCCCGCACATGTTGTAAAGTGCGTGTTCGGGGACTGAGATAACAAAAACTTGCTCTTGAACCCCGAACTTGGTCTTTACAGTTATGTGATGGGGCAGGGGGGGGCTGTTAAATAAAGAATAAAGTTAATAATAAACATTGCCATTATACCTACAGGTTCCGCAACACATCCTGCAGACTCTGTGTCCCGGCCACTTCTGTTTCCGGGTCTGATCATTGCTGTGCTCCCGGGTAACCACCACTGACTAAAGGACCTTCCATAATGTCATAGCCATGTGACCAGTCTGGTGTAAATGTTATATCACCTCGTGATTTACAGACTGGTCACATGGCTATGACGTCATGGAAGGTCCTATAGTCAGTGGTGGTTACCCGGGGGCACAGCTGACTGGCCTCAGCTATGCCCTCGAGTAAAGTCTTCGACAGCTCCCAGCTGAATCTGTGTGAGTGACCTTTTTTTGTCTTTACGCATAGATGTAGCAGAGCTGAAGATGCT
Organism: Anomaloglossus baeobatrachus; assembly: GCF_048569485.1. Lineage (NCBI taxonomy): Eukaryota > Metazoa > Chordata > Amphibia > Anura > Aromobatidae > Anomaloglossus > Anomaloglossus baeobatrachus. Next base: position 498,024,221 of record NC_134355.1, on the reverse strand, counting down.
TGCCCACCTTTGGACTATGTCGGAGGGTTTTTTTGGGTAATAAAGATGAAGTCCTAACTGTATTCTGTTTTATTTCTAATAAAATATTTTTTTCTCTGTGTTGTTTTATTTTACTGTTAAAAGAACAGACAATCACAGATGCTGTCAAAGAGTGGGCATCTGTGATTGGATGCTGGAGTAACCTGAAACCAACCCATACATTCTAGCATCTAGAATGTATGGGCAGATTCAAGGTTACTCCAACAGCCAATCACAGACGCCCATTCTGTGTGACATCATCTGCGATTGGCTGTTAGGTCCCTCACACAAATAGTAGTGTAAAAATAAATAAATAATTTAAAAAAATGACGTAGTGCTCCGCAGCATTTTTGATTCTCAGTGCAGATAAAGCGGACGGCAACAGGCTGCAACTCACATCTGCCTGCTTTAACCTTGGCTGGCAATCAAAATGCAGGAAACCCATTATTATTTTTTTAATTATTTAAAAAAATAATTAAAAAATAAAATGTGTGGGCTCCCGCCGTAATTTGATCGCCAGTCAGGTAAAGCCAGGTGGCTTTTCCTGTGTAATTTCAGAAGTGAAAGCAGCAAACCCGCAAAACCGCTGTGGTGTGTGTCTGAGACCCACCCCTATGTGAACATAAAACACACATATTTCAAGGACAACCTCAACTCCCAGACCTACTGCCAGTTTCTGGAAGACAACTTCTTCAAGCAGTGGTACAGGAAGAAGTCATTATCATTCAAGAAAAACATTATTTTCATGCAGGACAATGCTCCATCACATGCATCCAACTACTCCACAGCGTGGATGGCCAGTAAAGGTCTAAAAGATTAAAAAATAATGACATGACCCCCTTGTTCACCTGATCTGCACCCCATAGAGAACCTGTGGTCCCTCAGAAAATGTGAGATCTACAGGGAGGGAAAACAGTACACCTCTCGGCACAGTGTCTGGTAGGCTGTGGTGGCTGCTGCATGCAAAGTTGATTGTAAACAGATCAAGCAACTGACAGAATCTATGGATGGTAGGCTGTTAAGTGTCATCATAAAGAAAGGTGTCTATATTGGTCACTATTTTTGAGGGGTTTTGTTTTTGCATGTCAGAAATGTTTATTTCTAAAATTTTGTGCCGTTATGTTGGTTTACCTGGTGAAAATTAACAAGTGATATGGAAATATATTTGTTTTTTATTATGTTGCCTAATAATTCTGCACAGTAATAGTTACCTGCACAAACAGATATCCTCCTAAGATAGCCAAATCTAAAAAAAAACCACTACAACTTCCAAAAATATTAAGCTTTGATATTTATGAGTCTTTTGGGTTGATTGAGAACATAGTTATTGATCAATAATAAAAAAATCCTCTAAAATACAACTTGCCTAATAATTCTGCATGCAGTGAATATACATACAAGAAAATGGTAAGTACTGGAGAATTTATATTAACTTACCTATTATATTTTAAATAGAGATGAGTGAACCTGAATGTCAGTGTTAAGTGTTAATACCAAACACAGACTTTTCAAAAAAAATCCCAAAGTTTAAGTTTAGAGTTTGGGTGGTTTACGTATGCAAACACTTATGTGAGTATCTCTGTGCTCTGATATACTCAATGCTCAGCCCAATACGAGATGCAGTGTTTGAACGTCTTGCACTGGAGGTAACAGCAGCGTGATTGGATGTAGTGTACACCAAACCCCCAAAAAATGAAAAAATCCCACCTTCCCTCGGAAGTGTTCTGTTTATGCCTGGCTGCATATGGTTGAAGAATCTACGTTCCCAAATAGTTACTTTAATTGGGGTTCAGGTTCAGGTCAAGTCGGGGTCCCAAACCGAACTTTATCTAAAGTCCAACTGAACTTGCCAAACCGGACTTCAACAGGTCTGCTCAGCTCTAATTGTTATGAATGACAATTCTTAGTTGTACTGATCTTGCTTCTAAATCAAATGTGTATAGATCTACAGTGGAGAACTAGTTTAAAAACATCTTTACACAGGCTAATTATTAGATCATGCTTATAAATCGAAATTGAAATGTAATATATATGAAGAAGCTATTTTCAGGAAGGCGAGAAAAAGAAGGAAGAATCAAAATTGCTAGATGGCTCATCAATAATCGTAGATACATAGACAATATAACATTGATAGCAACAACTGCAGCTGGAATGAATGATTTATTACAGAGTGTCAAGCTGGAAAACCCAAACGTGGGAATACAGCTCAACAGAAAGAAGACAAAGGTATTGACTACTGCCAGGGCAGGGCTGACTGGCATACTTTTGAGATGGACAACGATGATCTTAAAGTTGTAAAGACTTCAACCTCCTCAGATTGATAATCACTTATGATGTAGCAATGATACCAGAAGTCAATAGGAAAATAGTAATGGGCAAATAAACAATGAAGTCATTGGAGGAACACTTTACTGGTGACAAAGACATGGCTGATACAAAGTTTATGGTTGTATCATGCAGATGTGAAACCTGTATGATAAAGAAACAAGAAAGAAATAGAATCAACATCATTAAAATGAGGTGGTGTAGAAGGATTTTATCAATACCATGGATGTCAAGAAGAACTAACAATTACATTTTGGAGGAAATCAAGCCAGTAATGTTACTCAAACATGGATAATCAAGCAAAGACTTGTCTAGTTTGAACACATCATACAAAGAGAGCAATCATTGGAGGACATACAGTTAGGTCCAGAAATATTTAAAGAGTGACACAAGTTTTGTCATGCTAAAACATATTTAAAAGAGAGTTGTAGAGAGATGAAAGTCAGGGTGCTCTCATCCGCTGGCTGTTTTTAGACTGAGTGAACAGGGGCTCATTCCATTGAATGCCTATGCTCCTTCACAGTTGGCAGAGTACTACTCAGACAACAAATGGTGAGGTTACTACACAATGAGGTTACTACATTCCAGAACGACTTTATTGGGTTCTTAACAGACAACAGTATATAGTACATTCCCAGTGAGGACGTGGTTCAAGGGTTTCTCTAGGCAGGAGTTGGGCTTTTCCAAATATAATAGCCTCTTCCCCATCTATACACCTCCGCCTGATTTTCCCAGCTAGGGAGATGGTCACTTGTCAGACTGTTAAATGATTTTTTTAGGCTCCCATAGAAGCCTATAGATGAAAAAGGCACAACAGTTTAGCACCCTGTTTAGATATACAAAGGGTAGATTTTTCTTGAAATCACGTCCGATTTGTTTGGACAGTGAAACTGTGCAGAAGTTCTGCTTAAAATAAAGCAGCAGAAAAAAAACAGAGTATGTGATTTACAGTTGAATATGGACTAAATTTCCAAGAAAAGTGGATCTTGACTATTGTGCATTTTTTTGTGCAATTTGTTCTCTGCGCTTCTTTGTGGGGCTTAAAAAAACGCATGTAAAAAAAACAATGTTGCTTTTTTATGTGTGGTATAAAAGCTTTTACATGTTAATAAAAAAACAATTCAAATGTTGCTTCAAATCTGCATCAAAAACACTTCAAAGGAAAAAGGACATAATTAACATGTACTAAAATGAAAGGAAAAATGAACCATATAAATTGGAGCTGTCACATTGTGTTTGTACACACTGACAGTTTAAATCCATGATGGACATAGCAATCATGATTAGTGATGGGTGAACCCGTACTGTAAAGTTTGGGGTCCATACCGAACACATAGTGTTCGTGTACACAATCCTGATCACAAGCTTTCCTGGGAAACCTACAGTTTAGGTCCAGTTCGGGTCCAGGGGCTGTAAAAACAAGCACATTATTAAAAATCATTATGAATTTACCTACAGGTCCCATCATGCATCCTGCAGACTCTGTCTCCCTGCCGCTTCTGCTTCCGGGTCTGATCATTAACTTTCAGGGGTATTCACTGCACTGCTGTCACTCGGCAGTCTTCGGCTGTTTTCGTCCGTGCTCGCGGTGAAGTCAGGGTTCACCAAAGTCCATGGCTCATGGCCTCGATTGAACTTTGACTGTCACTGTGCGAGTCTCGCATCGATATCACCTGGCATGGCAAACAGTCTCCCGACAGGAGCGAGTCGGCAGCATGTATTTTCATACAACTGAGGCGCTCCTGTTAGGAGAGTGTGCGCTGTGCGGGGTCATGCAATCCGAGACTGCACAAGTCATACACAAGTGGTATCATACCCTCAGTGTCAGCCTGCTTCTCTCTCTGTAGAGACACTTGTCTGTACAGTGATGAAGCAGAGCTGACATTGCTCTCCCTGCTTCTCGCTCTGTAGAGATATTTGTCTGTACAGAGTGATGAAGCAGAGCTGACATTGCTCTACCTGTGGACTACGTCGGACTAAGGATTTTGTTTATAATAAAGATGGAGTCTCTAAATTTTTTTTGTGTTATTTCTCTTTTTTAAACCATAAGTTTTTTATTGAATTACAACAATCATACAAATTATGGGTAGTATTATTCATTTCCATTTGTGTCCAGTCTGTTATTATTAAAAGGAAACAATTATCCATATTCTGATTTCCGGTTTCCAAATATTAACAATCAATAGGTAACTTCAAAACCCCAATGATTATACCTCTACTTCGGCACCAGATGAACGCGAGCACCAGTGTTCCCCTTTTCCTATTCTCGCCTGGAATCGGAGTAATCCATCCACTTCCCCCATGTGATTTCAATTTTGAACCCTCTATTGTTACTGATTGCTATCATTCTCTCCATGCTGCACTTATGTCGCATCTTGGCTCTTAGTTTTTGAGAAGTCGGTACCTGCGATGTTTTCCATTTGCTCGCAATGCACACTCTTACCACTGTCAAGAATTGTACGATTATTATTACGTCGTTGTGGTCCATGTCTTCCAGACCTATGGACAGCAAGGCAATTTCGGGCCCCAGCTTCATATTATAACCCAGTATTGAGCTTAAGCACTGTTGTGTCTCTGTCCAAACTGGTTGAATCAACTCACACTCCCACCAGATGTGAAGCAATGAGCCCAGCTGTTTGTTACACCTCCAACACGTGTCTGAAATTTGAGGATATATTTTTTGTAGGCGTGCTGGTGTATAATACCATCTGTATAGAATTTTCCTTGATGTTTCCAGGTGGATAATACAGTGAGACATTTTTTGTGTATTTGAAAGGAGTGATCCCATTGTTCTTCCCGGAATTGTGTTTTTAAGTCAGTTTCCCATCTCTTCACAAATGGTATGGAGTGCGAGCTGCGTGTGTCATTCAGAGCCTCATACGCCTTTGATATCCCTCCCTTTGTGTCTTTGTTAACCTCAAAAAATGTTTCATATGGTGACACCAACTCCTGTTGTTCTGTTTTCACACTTGATAATAAGTGTTTAATTTGGAGGTATTTGTAGAAGTCCCTCTGATTTACCCCAAGTATGCTAACGAGATCACCAAACGGTCTAAATTCCCGGATGCTTATAATATCTCCTACTTTAATTATACCTTTTGAGATCCAATCTCCCATGTCTATATTTTGGATTAAGTTACCGATAACTTGCATTGGAAGCTTATGTATTGTCGTGGGGAGTAATTTCTGCCCTATCGTCTGCATTAACCAAGTGTTTGCGCCTGCTCGTAATGTGGGGTGTCCTGGCAATTGCTCTTTTTTGGCCAAGCAGAGGTGGCACATATATGAGGCCATGGAGGGGTGCCCCACTATTTGCACTTCTCATTTTACCCAGGCTTTACCCAATTCCCATCCCACCAGTATCTTAGCTGGTCTAGCATCGTGGCTCGGTAATATGCCCGTACACACGGGCAACCTAGCCCCCCGGATTTTATTGGCATGAACAGGAATTTTGCTGATACTCTCGCTCTTTGTCGGTTCCATATATAATTCATTAAAGCTGATTGGAGCTTGTTGAGGGTATGCAGTGGAATTTGATTGGGTAAGTTGCGAAAGTAATATAAAATTTGGGGTAGTACCATCATTTTTACTACTGATATCCGGCCCAACCAGGATATCATTGCCTTGGGAAATGATTGTATTTCCTTATGGATATTTTGCAATAAATGTGCATAATTTATTTTCCCCAGGTGTTTGATCGGATAAGTTAATTGAATCCCTAGGTATGGAATTGTGTCAGCCTTCCAAGTCAGTGGATATTGATCCATTAGTTTCTGTTTTGTGGCCTGTGGGATGCCCATATCAAGGATTAAGCAGTTACTTAAATTAATTTTATAATAGCTAGCTTGCCCGAATTAGGTAATTATTCTAAATATATGGGGCAGGGAGACCTCGGGATTCGTGACGCACAGTTTGACGTCGTCAGCAAATAGACCTAATTTGCTCTCCAAAATGCCCACGCTGATCCCGGTAATTTCTTTCTCCATTCTTATGGCTTGGGCAAACGGTTCCATCAATAGGACGAATATCAGTGGAGAGAGAGGGCACCCCTGTCTTGTTCCATTTGTGATATTAAAACCTGGGGACAGGTACCCGATTGTATATACCAGGGCCGATGGCCTAGAATATAGTGCCATAATGGAAGACAGGATGGGTCCCCCAAAGCCAAAGTTTCTAAGCGTCCTCTCCATGAATCCCCAGTGGATTCTGTCAAACGCCTTCTCCGCATCCAGTGATAGGAGCAGAGAAGGCGTTCGACTCCCCTCCGCCTCAGCGATTAAATCAATAAGGCATCCGGTTCCATCACTGGTTTGTCTATTTTTGACAAATCCGACTTGATCCCAGTGGATTAGCTCGGGAAGGATGTGCCGGAACCTTAGAGACAGTGCTTTAGCAAATAATTTGACGTCCGTATTCAATAGTGAAATTGGCTGAAAGTTTGCCGGGGTGTCTTGGTCCTTTCCTGGCTTGGGTAGAGTAATAATATGAGCGTTCAACATTTCTGCTGGGAAGGCACTAGAGTTGAGCGCGGTTCGTGGTTCGTGGTTCTCCAGTTCTAGGCTCGAGTGATTTTGGGGCCTGTTCTAGATCGAACTAGAACTCGAGCTTTTTGCAAAAGCTCGATAGTTCTAGAAACGTTCGAGAACGGTTCTAGCAGCAAAAAAACAGCTAATTCCTAGCTGGCTTTCCACTGTAACAGTGTAAGTCACTCTGTGACTCACACTATTATGACATTTTAGTGTATAGTGTGCGTGAACAGCGCCTTCAGATCACTCCTGTTTGTATAATGGCCAAACATCGGCCATTTTTTTCCCTTGTCTTCCTTACGTAAGCGCACACGTCTTGTGGGGCGGGCCAGCATGTCAGCCAATCCCAGACACACACACAGCTAAGTGGACTTTTAGCCAGAGAAGCAACGGCATGTGTGATAGGATGTCCATGTCACATGTCCCTGCATTATAAAACCGGACATTTTCCTCCAGCACGCCATTATCTCTTCTGCGTCCTTGGTGTCAGACATCACTGGCGCAGCTCCGTCCTGACTGAGTCCTATCGCCGATACTGCTGTATACACAGCACTGGACAGCTTAGGGAGAGCACTTTCTATAAGTCCTTTTAAGGGCTCGTACGGGCAGGGTCAGAGCCATAGGTGACAGGTCCTGAAAACAGAGTAGGTCAGGGATTTCGTCGCTGCATTTCCCCATTAGGAGGGAATAGAAAGGCAGGCTTCCATTCCTCTACCCAGAGCCCCACAATCCTGGCACTGTACCCTCCTGTCCTCTGCACACTCCAACTCATTATAACTAAGCCATTATACTAGCAAACACTCAGTGTACCTAGTGGCATCCTAAACGTGGCTATTGGACTTTGCTATAGTCCCACTAGTGCAAAGACATTTGCAGCACCTCTACCTGCATTGCACACTCCAACTCATTATAACTAAGCCATTATACTAGCAAACACTCAGTGTACCTAGTGGCATCCTAAACGTGGCTATTGTACTTTTGTCTAGTCACACTAGTGCAAAGATATTTGCAGCACGTCTGCCTGCATTGCACACTCAAACTCTTTTTAACTAAGCCATTATACTAGCAAACAGTCAGTGTACCTAGTGGCATCCTAAACGTGGCTATTGTACTTTTGTCTAGTCACACTAGTGCAAAGATATTTGCAGCACCTCTGCCTGCATTGCACACTCCAACTCCTTATAACTAAGCCATTATACTAGCAAACACTCAGTGTAACTAGTGGCATCCTAAACGTGGCTATTGGACTTTTGTCTAGTCACACTAGTGCAAAGACATTTGCAGCACCTCTACCTGCATTGCACACTCCAACTCATTATAACTAAGCCATTATACTAGCAAACACTCAGTGTATCTAGTGGCATCCTAAACGTGGCTATTGGACTTTGCTATAGTCCCACTAGTGCAAAGACATTTGCAGCACCTCTACCTGCATTGCACACTCCAACTCATTATAACTAAGCCATTATACTAGCAAACACTCAGTGTATCTAGTGGCATCCTAAACGTGGCTATTGGACTTTGCTATAGTCCCACTAGTGCAAAGACATTTGCAGCACCTCTACCTGCATTGCACACTCCAATTCATTATAACTAAGCCATTATACTAGCAAACACTCAGTGTATCTAGTTGCATCCTAAACGTGGCTATTGGACTTTTGTCTAGTCACACTAGTGCAAAGACATTTGCAGCACGTCTGCCTGCATTGCACACTCAAACTCATTGTTACTAATACATTATAATACCAAAAATTGAGTAAACTTAGTGTCATACAAGAAGTGGCTGTTGTACTCCATTAATGCCCCACTGGTGCAAATCTATGTGCAGCACCTCTGCATGACACCCTCCTGCTCTGTTTTTAATAAGCTATAATGATAGCAAAAAAACCTGCCATTTAGTGGCATCATAGAACTGGATGTTGTATTTCATTATTGTCCCACTGGTGCCAAGCTATTTCTAGCACCTGTGCAGGACACCCTCATGCTCTGTTTTTAATAAGCTATAATGATAGCAAAAAAAACTGCCATTTAGTGGCATCATAGAACTGTCTGTTGTATTCCATTAATGTCCCACTGGTGCAAATCTATGTGAAGCACCTGTGCATGACACCCTCCTGCTCTGTTTTTAATAAGCTATAATGATAGCAAAAAATACTGCCATTTAGTGGCATCATAGAACTGTCTGTTGTATTCCATTAATGCCCCACTGGTGCAAATCTATGTGCAGCACCTCTGCAGGACACCCTCCTGCTCTGTTTTTAATAAGCTATAATGATAGCAAAAAATACTGCCATTTAGTGGCATCATAGAACTGGATGTTGTATTTCATTATTGTCCCACTGGTGCCAAGCTATTTCTAGCACCTGTGCAGGACACCCTCATGCAGATTTTGCTACGCTAATGTTATAGCAAACTCAGGGAATTTATTGCTGCATTTGATAATTCGGAGGGATATAAAGTGAGGCTTTCTTTAGCTTTTCCTTCTGTTCATAGACAGCATCTCCAAGTCCACACCCGAAGAGCAATTTCTCCTTCACGTTTAAGTGTGGAGAGGCAGCTAGTGCGCATGCGTGTGCCGATTTACCCCAGCTGCAGCCTAACTACAGTGTTTCGCCTAGTGAGTATGCTCAGCCTGACTGTGCCATTCCTGACGCTAAGTCTTCATTTCGGGATACAGCGCATGCTCCCACACTTAGTGTGAAAACCCTCTTTGCACAGGTACTTGCATTCCGTGCCGGGTCTAAGTCCTGTTTTGTGCCTAGACACCATGCTAAAGCTGATAGTCTTTTTTCAGAGACTCTATTTCATGCAACTGACCATGCTCAGGCACTTACTGCATCAGAGACTAGGTCCGGTAATGAACTCTTTGGCCCTGCCCCTGATGTGGGGGGGCCCATATAGACCACAGGGCATCAGGTGTCCTGACGATGTGGCCAGGCCACTCCCAAATGGCTTGCAGAGGCCCGCCCTATGACTTGTCACCTCATTATTGATGGTCAGACGATGACTGGTGAGGTGTTTGGGTCATGACAGCCATGAGGTCATCATTGAAGTTGCGGTTCCAAGTAGGATGCTAGTTATGCCACTCATGACGTGTCACTCTGCTTTTGTCTCCAGGAGGTGCATTGTGGTCCACCCTGGTTTGGGGCGGACCCAGGTTATAGAAGGTGCTGGAGACAACAAGGAGGTGCGCAGTCTTCTATTATGCTCCGAAATAGCACACCTCCATGTGTTGAACCCATTGTGGCTTTAGGCCAGAGGTAGGCAGGGATAGGGCGTTGATGCAGGCCGCCACCACAGTTGGTAACGCAGAACGGTTAAGACCAGCTCCTGTCCTACAAGTCCTGCTTGTGCAGCCCAGTGGCATTAACAGGCCTGCTGCTGCTGATGCGCCTGCTGTTCACAGGTGTGGCCCCAATGCACACGGTCAGCGTACTGAATGGCCCCTGTGATGTTAACAGGGAGTTCCTGGGCTGGGTGGACGTGTGGACCCTGTGACGCTAACAGGGCTCCCAGTCTCAAGATCCGAGTGGTGTCTAACTTGGTTCAGGCTACTATTAGTTTCATAGCCACACAGCTCTGTATCCTCCACCGAACCTTCCAGTTGCCAACCTCTCCTTTTCCATCTGGGAGCACGGTGGACACTGACTGCTGATGGGGATATATACCTTTATCTTTCTTTTCTTATTAATTTTCGTTATATTGCGGTAACATAGTATATACCACCTTATCCAAATCTGCCAGTCCCACCGTAACAGATGGTGTTTCTTCATCAAATGTTACTTTTGCTTAACCACCAAACCCACGGACCAAAACTTTTTTCCCCTTTCCAACACACCTGTTCCCCTTTTCACCCGCATCTGTCCTTTTTCAACTCATTTTGTATATGACCAAAAGTGCAACTCTGCAGGGACACCGTACTCAATGGCATCTCAGCACAACAGCCACCCCTCGGTCCCTCAGATGTGGACAAGTAAAAGACCATTTCCTCCTATCCATGACAAACCGTTGAGATTCACTCTGTGCAGCACTGGTGTTTAGTGGAAAAGCAGATCTAAGATTGCGTACCACATTCTGCAGATACTCCTGTATACGTGCGTCCATTTCTATGGCAGGAATTATTTCGCCAAATTTTGTCTTGTACCGGGGATCTAACAGTGTGGCAACCCAGTAGTCAGGATTACTTTGAATTCGTACAATCCGAGGGTCATGTTGTAGGTAGTACAGCAAGAAGGTGCTCATGTGTCTTGTGCATCCAGGAGGACCAAGTCCTTGGTGTGTTGGTGGCAGAGAGGTGAGAATCGTGCCTCCTTCCTCTGCCCTCTCCCCACAACCTCGCACAACCGAAATGTGAGCAAGCTCTCACTCATCTGCTGAGTCTTCCATGCCCATCGCCAGTTCGTCCTCCATTTCTTCATGGGCTCCTGCACCTTCCTCAACACTTTTTGCTGATACTATGCGCCCTTGTTAATCCCTCTCCCTCACCATGACAGTGTTCTCCATCATGTAGATGACCAAAATTGTCACGCTGAGAATGACATTGCCAGTGCTAAACATCTTCGTCGACATTTGTAAACTGTGTAGCAGGGTGCATAGGTCCTTGATCTGACACCACTCCAGCAGCGTGATCTGCACCACCTCTGGATCAAGTTATCCCAGGCTATATGTCATAACGTATTGCAGCAGGGTTCGGCGGTGCTGCCACAAACGCTGCAACATGTGCAGATTCAAATTCCTGCTTGTGGGCACATCGCATTTCAGGCGTTTAACCGCCAGACCTAAAGACTTCTGTAGCGACGAAAGTTGTTGAGCTGCTGTGTGCGCACGATGGAAGTGAGCACATAGCGAGTGTGCCCGCTGCACAAGGCCATGTAGGCCGTGATGGTGTTTTAAAAATTGCTGGAGAATTAGGTTCAACACGTGAGCCATACAAGGCACGTGTGTCACATTGCCCTGATGATGGCCCGCAGCCAGGTTTGCATCATTGCCGCACACGGCTGTTAAGTCACCAACGGAGTCCGCTCCGTCAATTTGTACTCCGGTCGCCAGGTGACAACGTGTTCCTTTCATGCATAGTGCTGATGATGGGAGAGGAGTCGATGCCAGCGGCGCAGGTGGACGCAGGTTATGCTCACCCACTGGGCTGCATTACCTTGACAGATGCAGAATCTCTGGCTGAATGTAGCTGGTGGGTATCTCACAGATGAAATACCATCATTCATCTACAACCAATGGGAAGACACCACACCCTTTTTTATGCCCATCCTGTCTGCAGACCACTGCCAGACATAGCTCTGCTTTTACCCCCAGTTCAGTTTTATGATTTTGTGTGCTTGTTACCTGACTACTTTTCCTGCTTGCTGTTTATGTACCTTGTTGGCCGATCCGCATTTCACCTCTGCTTGTTTTCTGATTAAGTTCTGGCCGTCCCATTCTGTTCCTGTTCCTCAATTAATGTTTTGACCCTGACTGACTACTATTCTCTGGAACTGCAGCCTTCCACAGGTATTAATCACCTTGGGCCCTGTGTAATTCCTAATCCCTGTATAGGGGTTAAAGGGTTTCAGGGTTCTAGGGGTCCTGCTTGGTGAGTGGCTTCCCTCTAGCCTATTATTTACAGCCCATCTGAGTGTGTGGATCAAGGAAGGCGTTACACCGTGCTCTCTGCAGAAGGCCATGTGGGCCAGGATAGTGCTTTAAAAATTGCTGGACAACCAGGTTCAACACGTGAACCACAGAAGGCACGTGTGTCACATTGTCACAGCGAAGGGCCGCACCCATGTTTGCATCATTGTCGCACCCGGCCTTCCCTGGCTGCTGGTTGAGTGGAGACAACCAATGATGAAACTCGGTCTCCAGAGCTAACCGTCCACAACTTCTCAGCGGTGTGACTCACATTTCCCATACATTTCAAAGTAAACCTTTGACCGCCTGATGGCATTGAGTTCTGCTGCCAGCATAGTAAGGAGGTGTGTGGTATTCCTTGTGCGCAGTTACAAGGAAGGGTGGCCTGACCACACAGGGTTTGCGCCAAGGTGGAGGACCCACACGAGGTTGAAGAGGCAGAAGCAGTGTATTAACTTCTACATACAGAAGAAGGATTGAAACAACTCGTGGGGACGGCAAGACTTGTACAGCAGACCCTTCTCCATCTCTCCCCACAGTAACCCATTGCCCAGTCAGTGACATGTAACGCCCCTGTCCATGCTTACTGGGCCAATTATCTGTGGTGAAATGCACCCTGTCACACAGAGTTTCTCAAGGAATCAGTGATGTTTAGTGCGACATGCTGGTGTAGCGCGTGCACGCCTTTGTTGGAGAAGGAGTGGCGCCTGGGCATCGGCTCTTGGGGCACTGCGATGGGCATAAGGTCTCGTAAATCCTCAGTTAAAAAGGTTGGAAAGGCAGCATTTTGGTAGCCAACAGTTTCCAGATGCTGAAAGTCAACCTCTAAGCCATGTCATGCCCTTCTAAAAGCATGTAAAACACAGTAAGGGGACTACAACCACAGTCTCCCTCGTTGCCACTAATTGGGCCACACACACCCCACTTGACTGGCATCGGTTGAGCCCCCTTTTGAAAAAGAAAAAGATGCTTTGCATGAAGCACTCTCAAAAATACGCGTGCCTTTCCCATCCCCTGGCTGACCCAGGGGAAGAAAAGTCCTCTGAGAGCCATGACTTGTTCATCTTGGTTCTTTTAGAAACACAGCGAGGGGACTCCAACCACAGTCTCCCTCGTTGCCACTAACTGGGCCACACACACCCCACTTGACTGGCATCGGTTGACCCCCCTTTTGAATAAGAAACAGATGCTTTGCATGAAGCACTCTCAAAAATACGCGTGCCTTTCCCGTCCCCTGGCTGACCCAGGGGAAGAAAAGTCCTCTGAGAGCCATGACTTGTTCATCTTGGTTCTTTTAGAAACACAGCGAGGGGACTCCAACCACAGTCTCCCTCGTTGCCACTAATTGGGCCACACACACCCCAAATGACTGGCATCGGTTGAGCCCCCTTTTGAAAAAGAAAAAGATGCTCTGCATGAAGCACTCTCAAAAATACGCGTGCCTTTCCCGTCCCCTGGCTGACCCAGGGGAAGAAAAGTCCTCTGAGAGCCATGACTTGTTCATCTTCGTTCTTTTAGAAACACAGCGAGGGGACTCCAACCACAGTCTCCCTCGTTGCCACTAATTGGGCCACACACACCCCACTTGACTGGTATCGGTTGAGCCCCGTTTTGAAAAAGAAAAAGATGCTTTGCATGAAGCACTCTCAAAAATACGCGTGCCTTTCTCGTCCCCTGGCTGACCCAGGGGAAGAAAAGTCCTCTGAGAGCCATGACTTGTTCATCTTGGTTCTTTTAGAAACACAGCGAGGGGACTCCAACCACAGTCTCCCTCGTTGCCACTAACTGGGCCACACACACCCCACTTGACTGGCATCGGTTGACCCCCTTTTGAATAAGAAACAGATGCTTTGCATGAAGCACTCTCAAAAATACGCGTGCCTTTCCCGTCCCCTGGCTGACCCAGGGGAAGAAAAGTCCTCTGAGAGCCATGACTTGTTCATCTTGGTTCTTTTAGAAACACAGCGAGGGGACTCCAACCACAGTCTCCCTCGTTGCCACTAACTGGGCCACACACACCCCACTTGACTGGCATCGGTTGACCCCCCTTTTGAATAAGAAACAGATGCTTTGCATGAAGCACTCTCAAAAATACGCGTGCCTTTCCCGTCCCCTGGCTGACCCAGGGGAAGAAAAGTCCTCTGAGAGCCATGACTTGTTCATCTTGGTTCTTTTAGAAACACAGCGAGGGGACTCCAACCACAGTCTCCCTCATTGCCACTAATTGGGCCACACACACCCCAAATGACTGGCATCGGTTGAGCCCCCTTTTGAAAAAGAAAAAGATGCTCTGCATGAAGCACTCTCAAAAATACGCGTGCCTTTCCCGTCCCCTGGCTGACCCAGGGGAAGAAAAGTCCTCTGAGAGCCATGACTTGTTCATCTTGGTTCTTTTAGAAACACAGCGAGGGGACTCCAACCACAGTCTCCCTCGTTGCCACTAATTGGGCCACACACACCCCACTTGACTGGTATCGGTTGAGCCCCGTTTTGAAAAAGAAAAAGATGCTTTGCATGAAGCACTCTCAAAAATACGCGTGCCTTTCTCGTCCCCTGGCTGACCCAGGGGAAGAAAAGTCCTCTGAGAGCCATGACTTGTTCATCTTGGTTCTTTTAGAAACACAGCGAGGGGACTCCAACCACAGTCTCCCTCGTTGCCACTAACTGGGCCACACACACCCCACTTGACTGGCATCGGTTGACCCCCTTTTGAATAAGAAACAGATGCTTTGCATGAAGCACTCTCAAAAATACGCGTGCCTTTCCCGTCCCCTGGCTGACCCAGGGGAAGAAAAGTCCTCTGAGAGCCATGACTTGTTCATCTTGGTTCTTTTAGAAACACAGCGAGGGGACTCCAACCACAGTCTCCCTCGTTGCCACTAACTGGGCCACACACACCCCACTATACTGGCATCAGTTGACCCCCCTTTTGAATAAGAAACAGATGCTTTGCATGAAGCACTCTCAAAAATACGCGTGCCTTTCCCGTCCCCTGGCTGACCCAGGGGAAGAAAAGTCCTCTGAGAGCCATGACTTGTTCATCTTGGTTCTTTTAGAAACACAGCGAGGGGACTCCAACCACAGTCTCCCTCGTTGCCACTAACTGGGCCACACACACCCCACTTGACTGGCATCGGTTGACCCCCCTTTTGAATAAGAAACAGATGCTTTGCATGAAGCACTCTCAAAAATACGCGTGTCTTTCCCGTCCCCTGGCTGACCCAGGGGAAGAAAAGTCCTCTGAGAGCCATGACTTGTTCATCTTGGTTCTTTTAGAAACTCAGCGAGGGGACTCCAACCACAGTCTCCCTCGTTGCCACTAACTGGGCCACACACACCCCACTTGACTGGCATCAGTTGACCCCCCTTTTGAATAAGAAACAGATGCTTTGCATGAAGCACTCTCAAAAATACGCGTGCCTTTCCTGTCCCCTGGCTGACCCAGGGGAAGAAAAGTCCTCTGAGAGCCATGTCCACATTGTCAGTGGACAGACACGTGTGCTTATCTGCCAGCAGACCCCCAGCAGCACTGAAGACAGGTTCCGAGAGAACGCTGGCTGCAGGACACGACAAGATCCCCAAGGCGTACGTGGCGAGCTCAGGCAATTTATCCAGATTGGAAGCCTAAAATCAGCAGGGCTCAAGTTGCACAATAATGGAATCGATGTTTCCTTGCATATACTCATATATCTGTGTGTCCTCCTCCTTTTCCTTGTCCAGCTGTTTTGTTTTCGCATGAGTATATGTCTTTGTCACTTTCCCATGTGTTTGAGTTGTTTGTCACCTTTTGGACACCTTTGAGGGTGTTTTCTAGGTGTTTTTATGTGTTTGTGATTGCCTGCCATTGTTTCCTATGCAGTTCGAGTTCGGTTCGTCGAACGTTCGACGAGCCGAACTCGAACGGGACCTCCGTTCGGCGAGCCGACCTCGAGCCGAACCGGGACCGGTTCGCTCATCTCTAGAAGGCACTGTTCTTGGTGGCCTCATTAAACACTCTCACCAGGTAAGGGGAAATTGAGTTTCTATACTTTTTGTAGTAGTCGTTTGGGATGCCATCTGGTCCTGGGGCCTTATGTAATTTCAGGGTGTCAATAGCTCTTTGAATTTCCAATGTTTTGAGTGCCTGGGATAGCGTTTCCTTCTGTGTGGGTGATACTGTTGGTAAGCTTACTGATTCTAAGAATGTCCCTATGTCTACATCACTTGGTTGGTGGGTTTGGTCATCTCCTTTCAAGTTGTATAAGGTTTCATAATCATTAGCAAATTTGTTTGCAATTCACTGGGGGTCTATTATTTTTTCCTTGTTGGGGCCATACAAATATGGGATATGGGATTTTGCCGCACGTATTTTCACCTGTTTAGCCAATAATTCCCCAGATTTATTTCCATGCCAGTAGTATTTCATTTTGAGTTTTTTGAGGGCCTGCTCGTATGTGTGTAAATTAAGTTCTTGTGGGTGAGTAGGATTGTTTGTGGATTCCATGTAAACTTCCCAGCTTGGTTTGGATATCATTTACTGCAGTTTGCGTAGTTTTTTTGTAATGAGAGGCCTGTTTTATAAAATGCCCCCTTGTGACCGCCTTGTGTGAACACCATAAGGTTGTGTCTGATACTTCTCCCTTGTCATTTTGTGTAAAGTAATCGTGGATGGCTTGTTGCGTTAGTGGTGCGTAAGTAGGGAGGTTCAGGATATAAGTGTTGAGCCTCCAGATTGGAGATCTATCAATTTCATGCTTCTCCTCTATTTCTAATGTGATGGGAGCATGATCACTCTATGTTATATTTGCTATTTTGGCAGTTAGCACTCGTGGGATTACTGTTTTGTCAACTAGAAAATAATCAATTCTCGTGTAGGTATTGTGCGGGTGTGAGAGAAACGTGTAATCTCTTGTGGATGGGTTCTTTAGTCTCCAAATGTCGTATAATTCTTGTACGTGAAACAGTTTCGTAAGTGGGCTAGGGTTGAGTTTATTCGATTTAGATGTGGAATCCATGTTTGGCCACAATGCTACATTAAAATCCCCTACTAGTATTAGAGAGCCTTTTTTTACTTTAATGGCTTTTGCTATCGTCTTCTTGATGTGAGTGTATTGTCCTTTGTTAGGGGCATATACGGTTACCAACGTGTATGGGATATTGT
This sequence comes from Anomaloglossus baeobatrachus, assembly GCF_048569485.1. Classification (NCBI taxonomy): domain Eukaryota; kingdom Metazoa; phylum Chordata; class Amphibia; order Anura; family Aromobatidae; genus Anomaloglossus; species Anomaloglossus baeobatrachus. The sequence continues at coordinate 498,006,587 of NC_134355.1, read as the reverse complement.
TAATTAAACATTGCAATATAATGTATCTTCCATGAGGATCTATAATTTGATTTGTTTGGGAGAAGGCCACCGAGTCCCTTATTGCGATCGCCACCCCTCCTTTTTTCCTATCCGCCGGCGCCAGGATCACATGTGGGAATCTTTTATGTTTTAATCTACTTGTGTCTTCCTGTTTAAATAAATCTCCTGTACACACAATATGTCTGCATTGTTCCTCAGTGCCTCTTTCCATAAAATTGACCTCTTGTATGGGGAGTTTAGGCCTTTGGCATTTATAGATACGAATTTAATCACCATCTATGAATGTGGTTAAGATTGCTGAGTTTCTCTGCTTTGTATATTTTATCCCCCTTGTCTTGTGTGAACTGGTGGGGTAGACTATTTTAGTGTCATACTTATTTACCGCGTTACTTCTCATGAGGTTGTTTTTTGGAACCTGCTGGGCATGTTTTGTCCCTCTTCCCATATGTGGGCCTGCAAAACATGGTGTCAAGCATGCAATCTCATACTCATCCAGGTCACTGGTGCTCACGTCCATTGCTTGTTCAAATTGTTTCTCGCCCCCTTTTACCACCCCTGTGGATCCGACTGGAAAATACTGCCACTGTGGGTAAAGAAAAAAATAAACACAAACGCAGATAACAGTTAAACAAATAACTTTGCTCTCAAGAACACAAATATAGGGAACCCATGCATGTTGCCTATCACTGGTATCAGGAGCCCAGAAAAAGCCGAACGGACAGGATGTGACCTGAGCTCTGACATGTGTCCCAAAAATGGACCGGAAGCAGAAAAAGTACCGGGTCCGGAGAAAAGCAGAAAATAAAACTGTAAAAAATAAGAAAAAATGAGAGATCAAAAAGGCTGCATGTAAGATCTCAATGAGAAGAAAAAAACAAAACAAAAACAGGAGGTCAGAAAATCCTGGTAGATACTTCATGTCCAAGTCCCGATAGCCGTATCCGCTGGGGTCCTGCCATAAGTTACCCCCGGCTTCTCAGACCCGAACTGTCTTTCCTTGAAGGGGCTTGCTGCTCTCAACTTGTATAACCAAAAGACGAAACCAACAAGTCTCCTTTGGAAAGAGTTAACTAGCAGAGTTCCTCTCCAGCTTTCCATGTTCTGTTCTGTGAGGCTAGATCAATTCCTCGTTATACGCTGATCATGCTTGAGACCATTCCTCCAAAATTGGTCGTGGTAGTGGGTTTCTTTCTTGGGTTATACCAAGTTGTCTACAGACAATTGTTAGCGCTTGACCCCAATAACCATTAAATCTGCAGCTAGGTTTATAGGCAAAAACCCCTTTAATTTGCCTGGAATCAGAAATGAATTTTAATTGAGATTTTTTTGGAAACTAAAACATCCCCAATAAACCAGCGCTGATAAGAGGTTTTTTTGTTGTTAATATTTTATACTTTTTATTGGTATCCTTGTTTTTAGACACAGATTTATTCAAAACAATTCACACAATAGAAGAAAAGAAAAATACACCACATATGGTAGAAATAAAAATAAATTAAAAAATAATAAATACAAATAATTATTAGTGCAACAAACAGACACCAGGTGTCTGGTTGCAGTACCCCGGCCGGTAGTATAGCAATTATTAAACCTAGTATAGTGTATTAAGTGATGTTTCAAGGCATATGATATTTAATGCCAATTGAAAATATCACTGCAACCTGATTTTTCAGATACCTGGAGAATTTTTTTTTTTTTCAATCCATAAGCACAAAGGTTTTTAATAGAGGCTGAATATATTATAAGCAGCAATTTCAGCGTTCCAAGTGCCTTTAAATGAAGTTGAAGAAACTGCACATCAAGATCGTAGTGAGGATGAGGTAGAGCCCCAGCTCATCAAGTGTTCCAATAGGAGTTTACCTGCAGTCAAGTTTAGGCATCAAGCTTCCACATGCTGGGTGACTGCACGATACTTTCTCCTCCTAGAGATATAAAGTCATTTCCATGCAGGAGTTTCCTATTTGCGCTCCTACAGTCAAGTTCAGACATCAACCTCCATAAGCTGGGTAACTGTACGGAACTTTCTCCTCCTGGAGATATAGAGTAGTTTCCGTGATAGGGACTCCTATTTGCGCTCTATATCTCCAGGAGGAGAAAGTTCCGTACAGTTACCCAGCTTATGGAGGTTGATGTCTGAACTTGACTGTAGGAGCACAAATAGGAAACTCCTGCATGGAAATGACTTTATATCTCTAGGAGGAGAAAGTGTCGTGCAGTCACCCAGCATGTGGAAGCTTGATGCCTGAACTTGACTGCAGGTAAACTCCTATTGGAATACTTGATGAGCTGGGGCTCTACCTCATCCTCACTATGATCTTGATGTGCAGTTTCTTCAACTTCATTTAAAGGCACTTGGAACGCTGAAATTGCTGCTTATAATATATTCAGCCTCTATTAAAAACCTTTGTGCTTATGGATTAAATTCTCCAGGTATCTGAAAAATCAGGTTGCAGTGATATTTTCAATTGGCATTAAATATCATATGCCTTGAAACATCACTTAATACACTATACTAGGTTTAATAATTGCTATACTACCGGCCGGGGTACTGCAACCAGACACCTGGTGTCTGTTTGTTGCACTAATAATTATTTATATTTATTATTTTTTAATTTATTTTTATTTCTACCATATGTGGTGTATTTTTCTTTTCTTCTATTGTGTGAATTGTTTTGAATAAATCTGTGTCTAAAAACAAGGATAGCAATAAAAAGTATAAAATATTAACAACAAAAAAACCTCTTATCAGCGCTGGTTTATTGGGGATTTTTTAGTTTCCAAAAAAATCTCAATTAAAATTCATTTCTGGTTTCTTTCTTGGCCTTCCCTAGCATTGGAAGGGAGATTCCACTCCTTGCAGAGGCGTAAAGCTTGCTCCAGGTTGTTCACCACATGTTTGCGCCCATCTTTTGTAATTACCAGCTTCACTGGGAACCCCTATTTGTACGGGATATTTTGTTCCCTCAGGATCCCCGTGCATGATGAGAATGCTCTCCTGCGTGCTAGGGTGAAAGCTGATAGATCCGCATAGATGGATATATCTTTAAAGCGGTCGGGCAGGGATGGCGGTTGTCGAGCAGCCTCCATTACCTTCTCTTTTATGTGAAAGAAATGGATTCTAACTATAACGTCTCTTGGTATCGCTGCTGGCGGGTGTTTTGGCTTGGGAAGCCTGTGGGCTCTATCCATAATCAAATCAAGCTGTGTGGTGTCCGGCAACAGGCATGAGAAATAATCAGTAAGAAATTCTTTGAGGTCTTCAGTTTTGACCGTTTCTGCAATGCCTCTCAAACGGATGTTGTTGCGGCGAGATCTGTCTTCCATATCCGCTACTTTGAGTTTAAGTGCATCTACCTCTTCATCTATGGACACCACCGAGTCCACCACCTCATTATGCGCAGTGGTCAGCTCCGCCATCTTATATTCTATGTGGGTCGTGCGTTCTTCCACAGCATTAATGTCCCTTTGCATAGATCTAAGCATGTTCTGCATGTCCTTTTTAAAGGTAGACATTATTTCAGACATAAGTTGTCTCATAGTGTGCTCATTTAGTGGCTCTCCAGCAGCAGCTGATGCAATGCTCTGCCTGTAATCTGTGGGGCTGCTTATGGCCTGCAGGCCTCTTCCAGGAGGGGATGCCTGGGGCTGGATTTCTGGGTCCTCCCCAGGGTCCCTGTCTGCCTGAGGCGTGGGGTTCCTGGAGTCAGCTCTTTTATAATTCTCCCTCCTGTAGTCAGATGGGATGCTCCCCATGCTTTTCCCCTTCACAGTCCCCCTTGGAGTTTCTCCTACCTCTTCCTGCATGCGTGGGGTGGCTGGATGCTGTGCCTCCATGCCGCGCCTGTAGAACTGGGTGAGTTTAAGGGGGCTTTTCCTCCCCCTGCCTCTGCTGCTGCGTAATTGAAAGGCTTCCGCTGTCTGTCGGGTCTGGAGCCGCTGCTGTAGTAAGCTGTGTGCCGCTTTATGGGGTCAGTATGCACCGGAGAAGCTCTACTGTGCTTCCTTCTCCATGTGCTGCTGGCCACGCCCCCCTTTTTGTTTTATTTCTAATGAAATTTTTTTTCTATGTGTTGTGTTTTTTTTTTTACTGTTTACTAGAAATTCATAGTGGCCATGTCTAATTTAGCATGATACCATGAATTTCGGGCTTAGTACCAGCTGAAAATACAAAGCTGGTATTAACCCCTTTATTACCCAGCGTGCCACCGCCATCAGGGACGCTGGACAAGCTTGGTAAAGCGCCTGGAAAAGACGCTAAGAAAAAAAACGCCATTTCCAGGGGGCCCAGAACGCTTGGGCCTTACCACGCTCAGCATTCCACCCCCCAGCTGCTGAGCTTCACTCCATCCTCAACCTAAAAAGGTCCCACAAGTTCATCTTTGATGATACCAGCCCATACCAGTACTCCACCTCCACCTTACTGGCATCTGAGTCGGAGTGGAGCTCTCTGCCATTTAGTGATTCAGCCTCTGGCCCAACCATCTGGCCCATCAAGAGTCACTCTCATTTCATCAGTCCATAAAACCTTTGAAAAATAAGTCTTAAGATATTTCTTGGCACAGTCTTGACGATTTATCTTATGTTTCTTGTTCAAAGGTGGTCATTTTTCAGCCTTCCTTACCTTGGTCATGTCCCTGAGTGTGACACACCTTGTGGTTTTTGATACTGCAGTAACGTTGCAGCTCTGAAATATGGCCAAACTGGTGGCAAATGTCATCTTGGCAGATTCACGTTTGATTTTCCTCAACTCATGGGCAGTTATTTTGCCCCTTTTTTGCCCAACATGCTTCTTGCGACCCTGTTGCTGATTTGCCATTAAACGCTTTATTGTTTGGTGATCACGCTTCAAAAGTTTGGCAATTTCAAGACTGCTGCATCCCTCTGCAAGACATCTCACAATTTTGGACTTTTCAAACCCGTCAAATCTCTCTTCTGACCCATTTTGCCAAAGGAAAGGAAGTTGCCTAATAATTAAGCATGCCTCATATAAAGTGTTGATGTCATTACACCACACCCCTCTTCATTACAGAGATGCACATCACCTGATTTACTTAATTGGTAGTTGGCTCTCAAGCTTTACAGCTTGGAGTAGGACAGCATGTATAAAAAGTCTCATGTGATCAAAATACTCATTTGCATTATAATTCTGCACACAGTGTATTACATGTAAGATGATATCACAAATGAGCATTACATATTTTTAAACAAAACATAATATTCAAACTGAAATGGTAGTGTTGATTTTATATTGTTGGTGTTCATAAAACAAGTAATTCCTTCCACTTGGTTTACAACATGTTCAAACGCATAACAATAATAAAGTTAATATGTATTCTAGCTAAGTGAAGGTCTGTATTATTATATTCTGTAGAACACAAAACTTTTTTCTTATTGAATAAATGATAAAGTAATTCCTTGTTTTGTCGTTAACATTAATGGGGTTAATTTGTCTATTTTTTCCACCTCCTTAAGTATTAAAAAGTTTAAGAAAAACAATTTAATGTGACTGTGCATTAGCCATGGTTCAGTTTACTGTAATATGGATTCTGGGTTATGTCTTAGGGGAAGTGACCTATTCTTAATTGGCTTGCTCTCTATTGCTATGTAAGGCATTTTTCTAGATGTAGAATGGATTCTTCACAAGTGGAAAAACCAGATGGAGGGAGAAATAGAGATAGCAGGAGACATTAAGCTTGAAAGGTTTTATTAGCAGGATACCGCTTTTAAACTTTGAGGTGCTTTTTTGGGATTCATATTGTCTCTATTACTTAACTGATATAACCACAAGAAGTTGCAATATATCTCAGTGGGGGGTTTCCTCTTTAATTAAAAATGATTTTTGCATCCTGTGGCGTGTTCTCTCCAGTTGAGTCTTTAAAAAAGACGAGTGTGTTTGTACAGATACTTTGTGTCACATACTGTAGATATATTTCTACATCACAAGCACAAGGACATTAATAAACTACTTTTAAGACAGATAGTTGTGGATAACTTTATCTTAACTTTGATGTACTATATCTCATACTTTCGAGTTACATTTTGTATTAGTGAAATCATATAAATGAAATTAAATGCATCCATTTATAGACCGCCTGTAGTCATATTCAAGTAATAAATGATATCAAACATTGACTTAACACTAGAAGTCCCAGAAATTTCGAGCTCCATAGGGTTACAAAGGTAGAAAGTTAAATGACCCCTCTCTGGGACTTCTAGTGTTAAACATTTACTACAATGGAATTTTGAAAATTGATCAAAATTTTAGTGAGCGCAATGATAAATCTACCTCAATATACTCCAAAGTATTTTATCTCCTACCTCATTAATAGCCCCATCTAGACTTCCTATGTAAGGCACCAATGTCACTGACAGCGGCATTTCATTTATGTAATCCTAGCATCCCGATAAGTTATTAGAGTTTACCAAATTTGTTTTGTTTTAAATACAATTCCTTCTGAATTTAAAAACAAAAAAAAACACATTCTCCAGGATATGGATTTTTGCAATTCACTCCATTTGAATTCTTCTCAGTGGTGGGTGCAGCTGAGGCCACCATTACACTAAACAATAGAGAGCTAGGCAAATACAGTAGTTTAAAAAAATCTAAATACTAATACTCATCCAACATCTCACCTTTTCCAATACCCTTGCAACCTACCCTCTAGTCCTCTGCTCATCTTTTTTTCTACTTTCCCCATAGGGCACACCCTCTTTGGCTGCTTCACATATTTCAATATGTTCCATCACTTTTTACTGTCATCGTAGTCATCCTGGGATAAAAAGGAGACCACCATTTTGTACACGTACTGCAATATTGCATACTTTAAAAAGAAATCAAATGATCACATATCTAATTTCCCAAAAGAAGACTGAAACATATGGTAAGATCAACAAAAGCTAAAAGTGGAAAATCTAAAAAATACAAACATTTAAATGAACCCCTTTTTGATCATTTTTTTTAAAAAAAGATATACAATTTCAGCAAATTTGGTGTCATCCAGCATGGTAAAGTCAGATCCTTAAAAATATAAAATGAATTATCCTCTATGATGAATGCAATAAATAGATACAAATTGAAATACCAGAATCTCAGAATTTTCAGTTTTTAGTACTCATACCTTTTTTTTAAAAAAAAAATACAATCAAATTAGTATGTACCACAATGTATTATAAAAAAATTAGCTAGTGGCACAAAAATTAGCTCTCACGCAACTACATTTACAGAAAAAAAACATTGATCTCAAAAAACAATGACATAAACCAATTATATTTTCTGAAATTTATCTCTTAAAATTTCTAAAAAAAAATTGTACACTGTAAAACTGTCACAAAGTTTTACACAAAATTTGCCAAGTGTCTTGATGGCATCAGATACTGTTCACATTGCAGATTCTGAAACTTTTCTCAATGGTTTCTTTGTTGTTTCTGATGTACACAGGAAAACTCAGGCATCAACCAGCAGTGTGCTCATTCATAGACAGTATAGCCAAGATTAACCTCTGCCAGACTGCTTGTTAGGTTTCTGGGATCACATGTTGTAAGGAATCCTATCACATCTGTTTTTCTCATACTTAATTTGGAGGACCCATGCCTGCTATAGTTTCTGCTGTGTTCTGTGTTGTCCAGGCTTGTTGGAGAGAAAGTAGCCTGTATTTGCTGTTGTTCAGGAGTTTACCTGTCACCTCGTTGTTTCCTCACAGCTCTTGTTTTCCTTCTTATTTCTTATTGTCTTATAGCTCCGTGTGCGCGCAGTGTCACTGAGTTTTTGTTTCCCCCATCTGTCTATTTTTGGGGCAATCCCATTTCTGTTTCAGTCCCCCTTAGGGTAGGGGGAAGGGGTATAAAATCAGGGCTGGTCAGGAGCAGTGCCAGGAAGGAGACTCAGACATCCCACTGTCAGGGCTATTTCTGGGAGTAAGGATTACACAGGGCACCCAAGCCTGACGATTAGCTTAGGAGCCTTGATCTCTTAGGCTAAGTGCACACATCCGGTTTTTGCCATCAGGCAGAATCCGGCGTGTGAGTCCCGCAACGTATCCAAAAATTTGTGAAAAACCGGACACGCTGAATCAATTTTTTTTCCGGATCCGGCATACCGGATCCAGCGCATTCAGTTTTCTGTCCGTTTTTTGCCGGATCCGGTTTTTTGGTAGCTCCCTCCCTCCCTCTACAGAAAGAAAATCTATAAATAGAGAATTTTTGAAGATCAAGTCAAAGCGTGAAGAGAGAAGACACATGTATACAGCTGTGTAGCTGTGATCAGAAGATAGGGCAGAGTGATCGGATTGTTGATCGCTATAGCCCCCCAGGGGGACTAGTAAAGTAAAAAAAAGTAACAAAAAGTTGTAAATAAAAAAAAACAAAAAACCTAAAAGTTCAAATCACCCCCCTTTCGCCCCATTGAAAATTTATAGTTACAAAAATAAACACATATTTGGTATCACCGCATTCATAAATGCCCGATCTATCAAAATATAGAATCAATTAATCTGATCAGTAAATGGCATAGCGGCAAACAAATTCAAAACGTCAAAATTAAGTTTTTTTGTCGCCACAACTTTTGCGCAAAATGCAATAACAGGCGATCAAAAGGTAGCAACTGCGCAAAAATGGTACAGTTTAAAACGGCAGCTCAAGAAGCAAAAAATAAGCCATCACTGAGGCATAGATCCCGAAAAATGAGAACTCTACGGGTCACGGAATATGGTGTAAAACGTGCACCACTTTTTTCGGACAAACCTCCGATTTTTTTTTAACCCTTATATAAAAGTAAACGTATACATGTTTGGTGTCTACGAACTTGCACTGACCTGAGGCATGACACCACACATCAGTTTTACCATATAGTGAACACAGTAAATAAAATATTTCAAAAACAATAGTGCTATCGTACTTTTTTTGCAATTTTTCTGCATTCGGATTTTTTTGCCGTTTTCCAATACAATATATGGTAAAACCTATGGTTTTATTTAAAATTACAGCTCGTTCCACAAAAAATGAGCCCTCACATGACCATATTGACTGAAAAATAAAAAAGTTACGTCTTTCAGAATAAGAATGGCGAAAAGAAAAACGAAAGCGAAAAATCGGCCACTCGTGAAGGGGTTAAATCCCTCAATCCCCCCTTTTATTACATATATAACAGATATGTAAGGTTTAAAAAACCCTTAATTTATAAAAAAAAAACATTTTTCCCCATTTTTGTATACATCATGTTTTTTTAAACAAAGTACCATAGGTGCTTTCCTTTGAGAAATAACCCAATCATGTAAAGTTACCTTAAAATGACACACCAAATAAAAAGGTTTTGGAACAAGTTTAATATTTCTTTTTTTAATCTCTTTTTTTTTTCTGCAATGGAGTACCTTCATAGCTCTTTATTAAAATATAAGGACAATAACAGTACAAAACAAATGTGCCTCAAAGATGGGGACCTCCTGACCGGCGGATGGCTGGCTGCAGGCGGATGGCTGGCTGCAGGCGGATGGCTGGCAGGGTTTCAGCAGGCTGGCAGGGTTGGGCAGCAGGCAGTTTTGGTCTTGGTCAGCAGGCAGTCATCACAGTGAGGAGCGAGGGCTTTATATAGATGTGTTGTGCCAGTTTGAGCATGCTCAGTTTAAAAAAACTGATCCATCCATGTATTCAGTTTTTTGCCGCATCCCGCTGGATCATGCGTCCATAGACAGCCATAATACATTACGCCACATCGCGCTGGATCCGGCGGGATACAATGTTTCTCATGAGACAAAAAACGTCTAGGTCTGCGTTTTTTCTGGCCGCCGGATCAGGAAATTATGCCGGATCCAGCAAAACCCGGAGAGAATGCATGGCCATGCGGCACTATCCAGTGCTAATGAAAGTCTATGGGGAAAAAAACAGATCCGGCGACAGCTGTCGCCGCATCCGTTTTTCCAGAAATGTGCCGGATTGTGCCGTACAGCAAAAAACTGATGTGTGTACATACCCTTACTATCTCATAGTCCATATGTCAAAAACAAAACAAAAATGGCAGAAGTGCATTCGAACCCGAATAACACCTAAACTCCAAATCTGAACTCTGTTTTTTTGGTGAAGTCTATGTTTGAAAAATCACTATGACAAAATACCCCATAAAACATCTTTATTACAAAAAATACAAAACAATCCCACATATAGTAATAAATATTAAAAACAATAGTACACATGTGTGTCCCAACAAAGGAATCAAGGGAAAGGCACTATATCCCTATGTTCACCCTTGTACTAATACGGCTTTGGATATATTTTTTATATATTTTTAATGATAGAAAGGGACCATACAAGAAAAAAATCAAGACCCTAGACCAAGTAGGTAACACACTATACAGCTTATAAACTACCCATTAATGATCAACACAAAGCTAGGATCCTGCAGTTACTGCCAACCGCTGTTTGATCAGAGTATAGTATTGTACTCTGATCAAACAGCGGTTGGCAGTGACTGCAGGATCCTAGCTTTGTGTTTTCTATCATTAAAAAAAAAAAAAATATTTCTAAAGCCGTATTAGTAGAAGGGTGAACATAGGGATATAGTTGGGAAATAATCATGTTTATCTGAGACACTTTCCTTGGGGTTATGTTATGGGATAATTTGTAAGGGCGTATGCCTTTGTGCCTTTCCCTTGATTCCCTTGTTGGGACACACGTGTGTACTATTGTTTTTAATATTTCTTCCTATGTGTGGGATTGTTTTGTATTTTTTGTAATAAAGATGTTTTATGGGATATTTTGTCATAGTGATATTTGAATTGAGGACCCCTAGATGATCCTTTGATATATTATACTTTTGAAGTCTGTGCTTGATAGAAACACAGAACACCGAACTTTGGGTTCATCCATCTGTAATCACTCATGCCTCTTGGAAAGAGAAAAAAATGTAAAGTTAAAAAACAAAAATTGGAAGGTTGATAAAATACCATATTGCAAAGACAATTTGCAGTACATTTTATTTGACAAAAATATATATTTATCTTTCTGGATTTACTAACTAATCAAACTGACTTGCAAATATACATTTTTTAGGTAAATGAGTGATGTTCTGTGATGACAGTTGCTGATCGGGAATATCTATGAAGGAGAAAGAAGAAGGGATGAGAGTGAAAAGGGAAGAAAGAAGGTGGAGCTAATGGCAAACCCAAATTGTCTGCTCCAAGTCCACGTAAGATGACAGTTACACTTTATCCACTTCCTGCAAATGGATGCAACTGTATGTAAAAAAACTGTATGTCAATAGGTATATAATTATGTATCATGGATAGCACAGACACAGGAGTTGCGCCCATGCCATCCACTGCATTATCAGGCTATTATACACTACTAAACATGTGCTTTCTGTAATGGGATTGAACATAATTGAACACTTAACCCCTCAGATGCTGCTGTTAATAGGGACAGCTACACTTATTGAGCTTTAAAAAATTATGCTTGTGCCTTCTGACAACCTATGTACACTACTGTAGCATGATCATGGGGAGCTGATACATTACTATGGCAACTGAAGGCCTGACAATGGCTTCTATATCAGCCATATTTAAGGGTAGGGCCACATAACCTTATATCCAGTCAAGCACTGATAAGTTAGATAATGCACTAAACAACATGGGTTGCACAAAGATTATCAATGTGATCATAGGATCACTTAATCAAGTCAAGTTAAGGGACTAGTAACTATTGTAAAAAGAAAAAGAAAGAAGTAAATGTTATGTAAAAATAAAAACTTAAAAGTAGAGTTTTACTAATAAAAATTGATTAGTATATAAACCCTCATACAAAAAAAATTACACTCATTTGGTGTTGCAGAGCTCATAAAATACTATAAAACTGCGTAATTATCATCTCATACAGTGACTACCATAAAAAAAAAATATGACTCGCTATGCCAAAATTTACAATTATGTCAATTTTGGCTAAAAAAATAATTAAAAAGTCATATACAGTATCATGCAAAAGATTTCAATGTTTTGAACTTTTCCCTTTTAGGCTCCATACATCACCATCCACTACAGCTTATAGACAATTTTAAAGACATCACCTTGGCTATCTCATGCGTAAATTTGACTTGCAAGTATTTAGCATATGATTATTTATGCAGATCCTTGTCATACCACTGCATTGTTACTGTTTTGCTCTTAAAATTTTAATTTTTATTTTGTTAGTAATTCATAAATCCTGAATCCTTCTGGGCATGTTCTCAATCAGATTTAAGTATTTCTCAACCAAAATCTGATCCCATGGCTCTTCTACATGTTTTCAATGTCGGTGCCGGCTGGTCAACTCATTTTGGTGTGCATAAAGGTGTGATGTGCATTTTGTTTAAAACTGTATCGACAAGTTTTCCATTTGGATGAGGTCTGAGGACTGTGGGGGCCAATCCAGCATCTCTATTTCAATGACATTGACTAATTTCTTTGCCAATCTTGACATATGTTTAGGGTCATTGTCCTGCTGGAACACTATGCTGTACCTTTCATACCCATAGTAATAAAGTGTACGAAGTAACTCTTGTTGAAGGTTAGTCACATAAAGCTCAGCATTGAGTCCACCTTTGATCCTGGTTAAGTATATAATGCCTTTGGCTATGAAACATTTCCATATCATCAGGCTTCCTTCACTTTTTGACTGATTAGCCCCTTTTTCCTTTGTTTCTTCAGAATCCATTTGTTCCCATCACAAGCTACTCTATTGATTTTCAAATCATCACTCCAAATCACCCATTTCTAATTTACTACCCTACACTTTTCGTACTTTTTTGCAACTTTAAGCCAATATTTCTTTTGACGATATTAAAGACAAAACTTCTTTACTCCTTAGGGTCATCATTCTAGACTTGTGTAACACACATCAGACAGTGCTTGCATGGACAGCTGTGATCTCACTATTATGAAGCAAATAAAGGTACCATCACACTAAGCAACATTGCTAGCAACATCGCTGCTGAGGCACAACTTGCTAGCGATGTTGCTGTCTGTGACATCCAGCAACAACCTGGCCCCTGCTGTGAGGTCGTTGGTTGTTGCTGAATGTCCTGGACCATTTTTTAGTTGTTGCTCTCCCATTGTGAAGCACACATCGCTGTGTGTGACAGCAACAGAGCAACAACTAAATATGCAGTGAGCAGGGACCCGGTTTCTGCAGACGCTGGTAACCAATGTAAATATCGGGTAACCAAGAAGCCCTTTCCTTGGTTACCCGATATTTTCCTTCGTTACCAGCGTCCGCCGCTCTCAGCTGTCAGTGCCGGCTCCCTGCTCCCTACACACGTAGCTGGAGTACACATCGGGTAATTAACCCGATGTGTACTGTGGCTAGGAGTGCAGGGAACAGGGAGCCGGCACTGGCAGAGTGAGAGCGGAGGACGCTGGTAACGAAGGTAAATATCGGGTAACCAAGGGAAGGGCTTCTTGGTTACCCGATGTTTACCGTGGTTACCAGCGTCCGCAGAAGCCGGCTCCCTGCTGCCTGCACACGTAGCAAAGTACACATCGGGTAATTAACCCGATGTGTACTGTGGCTAGGTGTGCAGGGAGCCAGCGCTAAGCGGTGTGCGCTGGTAACCAAGGTAAATATTGGGTTGGTTACCCGATATTTACCTTAGTTACCAAGCACAGCATGCGACAGACCACTATCAATGAGCTGGATGATGCTGTTGCTCTTTTCTTGTGAAATCTTTTTTTTTCATGGCCACTCCTTGATTCAAACCAATGACCTTTCACTTGGGAATCAAACTAATACAAATCTGAACTATAGGGGAATGTGAAAACAGGTTGTAATTTGTATACAAGAAGAAAAAGACTTTTCCACTACCATGATCAAAACAGTAACAATGCAGTGACATGCCAAAAATCTGCATGACCAATCATATGCTAAATAGTTGCAAGTCAAATTTATATATGAGATGGCCAAGATGATTGTCTATAAAATTAAGGTAGTCTCATGTTTGAAGCTTTAGGAGATGGTGAGATATGGAGGCTGAAAGACAAAAGTTCAAAACATTGTTACCCTTTTGCACAATGTAAATTTCAAAATTATACCAGAAACAACTTCAGTTTTTTTGCATATGAAAACTATTTCAGATATACTGTTGTTTGTTCATGTCTACTACTAAATAAAATAAACTGTGAACAATAATCTATATGTATGTACTTAAAATTGGTACTAGTACAATGTGCAGTTTGTTCCTCAAAAAAAACCTATTTATTATGTTCTATGCTATGTGCCCATGCTCTCTGACCTATGTGGGGCTCACATCATGGGAGATCAGCATTAGGATCAGGAAGCATGTGCGCGTTATTGAGGCGGCCAAAACAGCTAAAGATGACACATTGCTAAAAACCATTCTGCGGCATTTCAAGGCATTTCATGCTTGGGATTCATCCATAGTGGAGGTATGAGGTATTCACGCGGTAAATTGTGGGACTAGAGGTGGCAACTTAAAGAGAAAACTGGTTTAGTGCGAGGCACGCTGGATTACCACCCTAGACATACTGCTCCCTAAGGGACTGAATGAGACTATCAATTTTGCATCCTTTTTATAAGAAAAAATGTTGTCACCATCAGCATCTTATCACAGTTTTTTTTAACTATTCTTCTCATAAATTGTTTTTTTATTTTTTTTACTTTTCTTTCCCCCTCCTTTCTTTCTGTGTCTCTTTCTCTTCTTCTGGGGTAGATCTATACATGTCCCCTTTGTTCAGTGATTTATTTCCTTTTTGCTTTTTATATATTTAGAACTTTGGGATATATACCATCCTCTCTGGTTATTTGATGAGGCTTATTGAAATACCATTACATGAAGCCTTCAACTCACCAATAAGATCTGCTATACTTCTATATACAGTATATTGTATTGAAGTTCTTTCCATGCATGGTGTTTTTTATAAAATCTTTATACATTGAGCTAAGTAATGTCTTACCTATTGCCTGTTTCACTGTTATTAATATACATGATAGCCCAATCTTTGATTGTCGAATATTTTTTAATTGATGTAGATTTCGATGTTAGTAACATATTGTAATATGTTTTTTAAACTCTATTCGCATGTACTCCATAGCGACCAGTAGTGTTACTCGCTGCACGCATGTGGGGTTCACTTTGCTTCATCTCTGGGGCAGTGGTACATGCACAAGAACCGGATGACGCGTCCTTGCTCCCATGCATTCGCAGTCAGTGTCTGACGGTCATCCCACCCATTGCGTTGTGACGATGGAACCATGCATACATCACCTCCGGTGATGACGTAGATGGAAGCAGATGGCGGCGGGAACTTTAAAAAGCATGCTGCTCGATGCGGAATGACACCTCTCCGTCCCTGATGAAGCTAAAGACAGGATGTACTGCACTCCCGGGGAAACACATGTCGGTGGGCTAGGGAGAAGTCCTTCTGCTGCATGGCATGGCACTTTGGCAGTTGTAATTAACACTTAGCACTTTCTTTGAATGTGCACAACTGCATCCAAGGACATCTTCCTCTCTTCTCCTTACATGTATATAGCATTTCATTATGGGGATGGATAATATGTATTTGACCTTTATGTGCACATGGCACTTTAATATAGGGGATGAACAATGACTTTCTCCCTCTACATACTTTGTTCTTTAATGTATTTGTGATTTATGCACTTGCAATTTTTATAACATCTATATCAGAGGTATTTAGATGGACAAGATGTATTTGCTATACTAATTCCTATTTTATGAGTTATATCGCTATATGGCACATCTCTCTCTCCCTCGTATTATTAATTTATATTATAAATTTCTTTGAGTTTACCTACCTTGAATTTTTCTCTTTACATCATTATTTAATATACTGCCACCACTGTCCTCTGCCGATATGTTTTTTTATGTGTTCTTATGTGTGTGTTATCACCTTCTTTTTTCTAATAAAATATATGGACACATTTGAACTTCTTTCCTCCGGTTTCTATGTTCTATATACAGAGATAGTGTATGTGGTAGGGTGATCCCACTGTGGCGTCTAATTGCAATTATGTTTTGTACAGTTATATAGAGATTTGATTGTTTAATCAACTAACAAACATGCAGATACACTGACTAAGTACACTGCTCAGGCGCCTCCCATAAGAGGTGGATGCCTTAAATACTCAGTGCCTCTCAGCCATAGGCAGAAAGGCAATTCCGGATTAGGGCACGCTGGCCCTTTAAGAAAGAAATGTTAAGTGCGTGTGCCCTAAGCGCGCTCCTGGGAGACCTGTGTGGCATGCACAGGCCCTGGAAGTAGGAGGCAGAATGGTCACAGCAACAGGGAAACACATGGACAGGTAAGGGGAGGAAGCGATCTGTCCAGCCACAGCAATGAGTTTGTCGGCTACCTTTCCAACGAGGGAAGGCAAGATAGTACAGGGATGCTGGCATTACAGCTTGCCACATGTGCAGGGTATTAAAGTAGCTTAGATATCCATGTTTACAACCACAAGCTATTAACTGTCACTATTTGATTGCTCATAACCATGGATCCCTAAGCTATCATCTCCTACACATGAGGTAAGAGACATAGGTAATCAGGAGAATTATACTACATTTCTAATTTGGGGTGTTTGCTAATATTATTCTATCTACTACATATTGGGATAGGATCTTAGAGATTGAAATACCACATTCAATTTGTGGATCAGGCCCTCTGAATGAAGAGATAGTCAAGCTTATTCCATTCCACTTAAACTTTCTTGGCTTTTTTCATACAGAATGTGGTCTTTGGCTTATATGAGGTTGTAATATTTGTCATTTCTTGTAGTCTATGCACTTGCATGCGGAGAAAATGAGTGGTACTCCTGATCTAATAGCAAGTATGCTACAAAAGCGGCAGACTGCCCCACATGAATAAATCGCTAAGGAACTGCTAAATCTGTACCTCCGTTAAACTGGAATAGTGAGCTTTGGATATGCTCAGCCACTATGTAATCTCTGCCTAAACGCAGTGACTACCTAATCCTATCAGAAGCCCATCTTCATTTTATAGGTGAGGCCGGGGCCACACGGGGACCTACTGCGTTCCTCACATGACACTTGGTTCACGCTGGCAGCACTGCAGGAGGAGTGTCATGCGAGTGACACTGAGACTGAGGTCTGATCATGCGATCGGACCACAGCTGCGGGGGCTGGGCCGACACTGAGGAGGGGCGGACCGGCACTGAGGAGGGGCGGGCAAGCACTGAGGAAGGGAGGGCCAGCGCTGAGGAGGGGAGGGAGGGAGTTATCTCCCTCTCTCCTCAGTAGCTGGCTATTGCCATTCTCGCCCTGCACTTGCGGTACACCAGTGTAACGTGAGTGCAGTGCGATGTTTCTCTCGCCTTATAGACTTGAATGGGTGCGAGAGAAACCTAGATCACATTACAGTCACAGCATGCTGCGATTGTTTTCTCGGTCTGATTAGGGCTGAGAAAATAATCACTCATGGGGGCTGACGCATAGGCTAATATTGGTCTGAGTGGAATGCGATGTTTTATCGCATCGCACTCGCTCCGATTTACACGCCATGTGTCTTAGGCCTTAAAGTCCAAGAAATGCTACAAAATGTATGTTTGAAAACTTCATCATGCACTAATTTATTAACAAGGTTAATGCATTCTGCAAATAAGTGTTGCCTAATATTTTAATTACATACTTAAATTACTAGTAAATTCTATTGATTTTCTTCCTTTACCAAGGCTAGGGGATGAATATTTATATCCATAGCTGTTGTGCAACAAATTTTAGAAGAAAAAAGAGTAAATTGGAATTACATATGCCACACAGATAGCTATTTATTTTTTGTAATTATTTCTTGAGGCTCTTACCCAAAGATGTTGTTTGTTGTTAAACACTTTTCCTGAAAGCAGAATATGTGAGTCAAATGAAGACAGTTTATTAAAGTGCGAGCACGTAATGATGATGATCCATCTGAGGTACATATAACACAGCAGCTGCTCTGCTCAGTGCAATGTGGAAGTGAGATCAATTAAAGAATGAAATTCATCAAGACTAATAAACAAAATAAACTATTTCTGCTGGCTGCTTTGTTTTATCTCGTTCCTCTTTTCACATCTGTTTGCGCTTCAATTGTGCAGCAGAACAGAATATCAATGAAAATGTATTTGTTTCAGCAAAGGCAATAGTTGGAGTAGAAATAATTATATTTCACGAAACAAGCAGCACGACTTATTTAACGGAGAGTTTGTAGGTTGAAAAAACTGCCAGCCGAGGCCATGAAGTGGGGCAGAGAAATGTGAAACTTTCAGATTCTAGTTTAGGAACATGGTCATGCATGTAACTAAGTATTTTAGTAGGCAGAAAGGATTGTACTTGCATTTAGAAATAGTAGTGTTCTCTCAAAATCCACCAGCTTTGAAAAATGAACTCTGCAAAGCAATTTAATAGTCTCCCACTCAGAAGACATAAGACCAGACATAGGGGTTTGAAATGTCTTCATATTCATGCTCTCAAGAATTTGTATTTACAATTTGCAGTCATGCTTGACTTGAAGACCATTTCAATAAGTCTAAATCCATTTAAGTATCAAAAACAAGGCCATCTACAGAGTTATAGTCTACCTTTATAATTGTTCTTTGTGCCACAATACTAGGAAATAATTGTATATGTTTTTAAAAATGTAAGGCAAAAACAATAGTATTATAATAAACAATTGATGCTTAATAGGGATGATCGAATATCACAAATATTCGGCAATAATCGGCTTCGCGAATATTCGACGAATAGGTCGCCGCTATGCGAATATTCGATGCGCAATGTAAGTCTATTCTTCAACTATTCGGGTTTCCCATAGACTTACATTGTGCATCAAATATTCACAAGTAGTCAAATAGCGCCGACCTATTTGTCGAATATGGGCGTAGCCGAAATATTTGAGGTATTTGATCACCCCTAATGCTTAAATAAAGTGAATATAAAAAATGCGTTTGAACAAAAATATTAAATCATTGATCGCTCTGGTCTTGCTCCTGGCCCCTCTGGTAAACACGGATTTTAAAGGAAAGATTTAAATAATAGTCATAAGCAAACACTATGCAAAAGCAAATTCTGCAAAGCAGAGTCAAAAAATGCCAACGAGTCCTATTGATGTATACAATATAGCGTGGACTGAAGCATAACTATTAATAGATATATATAAAATCATGAATAAGCATAAAGTGCAGCGCAAAACATACAGTCAATATAAAGGATGAAAATTGTAATTGATCTCACCCGATCCTTCTCCACGATTGAGCAGAGCAACAATCAATAGACGAAATATCACAGGTTGTAAGACCAGTGGCAAATCCCAGGGTCATAATAATGCTCTAACCCCTGTCATGCCCCGTGTATAGACTTCTTCATTTTACTGGTGCTGCTAATATTATTCAGTTCGTTCTAGCTCTGATTGCAAGCAGGTGGCTGGCACTCATCTGTAGTATTGTTGCTGCAGCTTTGCTAAATTTCTGCCTGAATCATCTGTGGATAAGTAGTTCACACCTTTTCCCCAATGTGTCCTCCTTGTGTCTAACTTTAGTGTTTAGTGGGGTTGACGAAGAGCTCATCCCACCAATTCCTTATTTAGAATCCAGCACTATGGGTACTTAGGGTCAGGTATCTGGCTCGGTGCATAGGTTTGGAACCTATCAAGGGTGGTGAGGGACCCCAGGAACCAGCAGTAAGTTTTGTCAGGTCCCCATCTCACCCTTCCCTAGATACAGGGGTCCCCTTCCCTTACTTTTTGCTGCTCGCTTGGTACTTCCCCGTACGTAGAGTAACATTATTACCAGCTGCACAAACAAAAACAACTGACACTTTTTCTTCTTTAAATAAAAATAGGATTTTTTTTCTCATGAATCCTGGTGCTGCCTTGGCTCAGCAGCAGGGTTTGTCACTAGAGGTTGCAAACCTTAAGTTAGCTGTGCAGCACCAGACACAGACTCCTAATGTTGGGAAATCTGCGGGTAGGCAGGTCCAACCAGAGGCTAATATTGCTCTCCCAGACAGGTTTGCAGAGGGTAGAGACTTTTTTTTGTTTTTAAGAACGCTTTTAAACTGTACTGTAGGCTTTGGCCTTATTCCCTTGGAGAGTAGGAACAGTGGGTGAGGATTGTGATCTCACTGTTGTAAATGGATCCGCAATCCTGGACTTTCTCTTTGCCACATGGCTCCGGTTGACTCCGGTTGATGGATTAATTTTTTGAGATCTTTGGTCTCATCTATGATGATTCTACCGAGTCTCCTTGGCTGTCCAGACTGTGTCCCCTTTCAGCAGGGAGAT
Source organism: Anomaloglossus baeobatrachus (assembly GCF_048569485.1). Taxonomy (NCBI): domain Eukaryota; kingdom Metazoa; phylum Chordata; class Amphibia; order Anura; family Aromobatidae; genus Anomaloglossus; species Anomaloglossus baeobatrachus. The sequence continues at coordinate 497,986,299 of NC_134355.1, read as the reverse complement.
CAGTCAGCGGAGACGTGTTCTTCAGAATTTCGTATGTGGGCATCCGACACTAAATGGAATGACCTTGCTCTCAGAAGCCAAATCTGTCAAGGCCGTTCAGAGAAAAAGAAAATGCCTTGATGATTTATTGAACTCCCGAGTCCATGGATGTTTCCATATCCTTGGCTATATGTGTGGACAGACGCCTCCAAGATTGGTTAGACCTTTCTTCCTGGAGACTGTTTCTCGGGGAGGATTAGTCTGGGGGTGAACCATCACTCATGGGATTAGAAGAACCCTTGCAACTAGGGGGAGCCACTAGTTTGCATGTTCCCACTAAAATTCGCAAAAAAAAGGTGGTTTATTTTATGTGGTAAAATAGGTCATTTGTTGGAGTCTGTCCCTCAGTTCCAAAGTAGATAAAAAAAAACCTGGAACTTGGCTTACCCTTGGTTTTGTCGGGATAGACAATCAGGGAGTGTGTTTGTCTTCCAAATGTAAATCTTGCTTTGTCCTGACAGCAGAGGTGGTACTAGAGAGCATGTGTTTGTGGACAGTGGAGCAAAAGTCAGCATGGTGGATTCTCTGTTTTTAAGAGCTCATGAGTAGAAATGAGCGAACCGGTCGCGGTTCGGCTCAAGTTCGGTTCGCCGAACGGAGGTCTCGATTGAGTTCGGTTCGGCGAACCGGTTTGGAGAACCACTCGAACCGCATAGGAAACAATGGGAGGCAATCACAAACACATAAAAACACCTAGAAAACACCCTCAAAGGTGTCCAAAAGGTGACAACCAACTCACAACACAACACAAACACATGGGAAAGTGACAAGGACATATACACATGCGAAAAAAAAAGAGCTGGACAAGGAAAAAGAGGAGGAGACACTGATATAGGCATGGCATGCCCTTCTAAAATCATGTTAAACACCGCAAGGTTACTCCAAGCGGAGTCTCCCTTTTTTCCAAAAATTGGGCCACACACACACCCACCCCTTCAGTGGCAGCACTTGTGCCCCAGTTGTACACTTCACAGGTAGATTTGCATCAATCACATTCAAAAATACGCCATCCTTAACCGTCCCCAGGATGACACCTGGGTAGGTAGCTAAGTCTTTCCTGATCCCAGCTCTGTTCATCTTGGATCATTTTTAAAAACAATGTAAGCAAGTGGAGTCTCCCTTTTTTCCAAAAATTGGGCCCCACACACACCCACCCCTTCAATGGTAGCACTTGGGCTCAGTTGTACACTTCACAGGTAGATTTGCATCAAGCACATTCAAAATCCACAAGCATTTACTCTCCTCAGGATGACACAGTGGTAGTAATTTCCTTGTGGATCCATGACTTGTTTATTTTGATGAACGTTAGTCTGTCCACATTGTCACTGGACAGACGGATGCACTTATCTGTCAGCACACACCCAGCAGCACTGAAGACACGTTCAGGGACAACGCTGGCAGCTGGACATGACAAAATCTCCAAGGTGTAAGTGGAGAGCTCTGGTCATTTTTCAAGATTTGAAGCCCAAAATGAGCAAGGCTCCATTTGCAAAGTCATGTCATCGATGTTCATTTGGAGATACTCCTGTATCATCCTCTCCAGCCATTGACTATGTGTCAGACTTGTTGTCTCTGATAGCCTTGCAAAGGAGGGTCTATAAAAATTATGAAAAGATTCAATAAAATTGCTGTTAGCAGCACCAGATACGGTGCTACTGGTACGGGTAGACTGTTGAAGATGACGAGACCGTCCCATGTTTGTCAAGTTACAACTGGGAGATTCACTTCCTGCACCACGGTTGTTTGGTGGAAAAGCCGAGCTAAGATCGAGTAACAGGTTCTGCTGATACTCCTGCATAAGTGCGTACCTTTCTATGGCTGTAATTATGTCACAAAATTTGGACTTGTACCGGGGATCTAATAGTGTGGCAAGCCAGTACTCATCATCACTTCTAATTTTGACAATACGAGGGTCATGTTGGAGGTAGTGCAGCAAGAAGGCGCTCATGTGTCTTGCGCAGCCATGTGGACCAAGTCCACGCTGTGTTTATGGCATAGACGTGCTAACCGTTCTTTCTTCCTCTGACATCTCCCCCCAACCTCTTTCAACAGAAATTTGACCAAGGTCTCCCTCATCCGCTGAGTCTTCCATGTCCATGGACAGTTTGTCCTCCATTTCTTCATGTTCTCCTGCACCTTCCTCAACATTTCGCCTGCTACTATGCGCCCTTGTTGATCCCTGTCCCCCATGGTCCCAGGCCTGCCTCCTTGGTGATGATGAACGTCTGGACCTTGGTGATGTTGTTGTGTCTTGCGCATATGAATCCTCCTGTAGTTCCTCCCCTTCCTGTTGTCCCACCCCCTGACTCCGAATAGTGTTTAGCGTGTGCTCCAGCATGTAAATGACTGGAATTGTCATGCTGATAATGGCATTGTCAGCGCTAAACATATTCGTCGCCATGTCGAAACTGTGCAGAAGGGTGCATAGGTCCTTGATCTAAGACCACTCCATCAGGGTGATCTGCCCCACCTCTGCATCTCGTTGGCCCAGGCTATACGTCATGACGTATTGCACCAGGGCTCGACGGTGCTGCCACAGTCGCTGTAACATGTGGAGAGTCGAATTCCAGCGTGTTGGCACATCGCATTTCAGGTGATGAACCGGCAGGCTGAAAGACTTCTGGAGCGATGCAAGTCGCTCAGCAGAGGTGGTTGAACGGCGGAAGTGAACAGTTTTCGTGCCCTGTGCAGAAGGCCATCTAGGCCGGGATAGTGTGTTAAAAATTGCTGGACAACAAGGTTCAACACGTGAGCCATACAAGGCACGTGTGTCACCTTGCCCAGGCGAAAAGCCGCACCCAGGTTTGCAGCATTGTCGCACACGGCCTTACCAGGCTGCAGGTTGAGTGGAGACAACCATTTATTAAACTCAGTCTCCAGAGCTGCTTACAACTCAGCCGCTGTGTAACTCACATTTCCAAGCTTATTTTCAAGCTAAAGACTGCCTGATGCCATTGTGCTCTGCTGCCAGCATAGTAATGAGGGGTGCGTGATTCCTTCTGCACAGTTATAACGCTGGTGGCCTGACCAGGCAGGCTTAAGGCGGAGGTGGAGGACCCAGACGAGGTGGAGGAGACAGAAGCAGTGGCGGAACGTGGACAGACAGAGGATTGACACACAAGTCGTGGGGACGGCAAGACTTGTGCAGCAGACCCTTCACTATCTATCACCATAGTTACCCAGTGCCCAGTCAGCGACATGTAACGTCCCTGTCCATGCTTACTGGTCCAAGTATCGGTGGTGAAATGCACCCGTTCACAGACAGAGTTTCTCAAGGAAGCAGTGATGTTGTGTGCGACATGCTGGTGTAGCGCAGGCACACCTTTCTTTGAGAAGTAGTGGCGACTGGGTATCTGGTACTGGGGCACAGCGACAGACATAAGGTCTCTAAAATCCTGTGTGTCCACCAGGCGGAAAGGCAGCATTTCGGTAGCCAAGAGCTTACAGAGGGATAAAGTCAACCTCTTAGCTTTGTCATGGGTCGCAGGAAATAGCCTTTTATTTGTCCACATCTGAGGGACAGAGATCTGGCTGCTGTGTGTAGACGGTGGTGAGTAGGGTGTCCGTGAAAAAATGCAGGTTTGTGAGGTAAGTGCAGGCGTAGACATAATGTTGCTTTCATCCAACGTTGATGCTATCGATGTCTGAGAGAGCTGTACACACGCACTTGTTTCCCCTTAAAAACCAAATGACGACCTACCAAGCAAACTGCCTGTTGCGGTTACAGTGGTGGAAGTTGTGCGTGGAAAACCAGGTATGACAGCTGTCCCCAGAGTCCTAGAAGATGAAGAGCGCGCAGATGCACTTGAAGGGGCAGGCGGTGGATGGTTCACTGCGCTAGACCGCATTGCAGCACGGTGAGCTTCCCACTGGGACATATGATATTTATTCATGTGACGATTCATGGAAGAAGTTGTCAAACTCCTGAGGTTTTGCCCTCTACTAACAGAATCACGACAAATTTTACATATCACTTGATTTGGGCGATCTTTTTCTATGTCAAAAAAGGTCCAGGCTAGGCAAGGCTTAGAGGGCATGCGAACTGTTAAGCCCCCCCGACTAGTGCTCAGAGGCAGAGTGGTGGTTGAGGATGCAGTTGTAGACGTGCTACCAGTACTACTCCTCTGTCCAGGAAGGCGCAAGGTAACGATGTCGTCAGTAGCATCCTCCTCCACCGCCTCTGTTGACCTCCTCGAGTGCCTGACTGTGGGCTGACAGTAGGTGGGATCTAGAACTTCCTCATCAAGCGTTGTGTTTGCACTCCCGTCACTCTCAGACCGAGCCTCTTCCTGACGTGAACCAATATTTAAGTTGTCATCCCAATCTGGTATCTGCGTCTCATTGTCATCAGTATGTTCCTCATTGTCTATAACAACAGCTGTTACAGTTTGTGAATAAGGGTCAACATTATGCTCAGAAACTTGGTCCTCACGGCCTGAATCAGAGTCACAAAGGTTCACATCTTACTATATATCTTACTTTTTCTGGAAGATGGTCTATCTTCAGCAGATGTTAATGGAGCTTTGCCACCTTCCCCATGGACAAACCCTTTTTTTCCTTTTCCAACACGCCTCTTCCCCTTTCCACCAGCATCTGTCATTTTGCCACTCATTTTGATTGCGACAAGATTGTGCACTTAAAATGTGGTAGTAAAAATTAAGAGGTGGTGTAGATTGCAGCGGTGGTCTATCTTTATTAACAGCAGAATAAACAACAATAACTATCGCTGACAATGAAAGTACGGCCCTTAAACTGGCAGCATAGTTTGCTAGTATAATGGCTTAGAAACAATGAGTTTGAGTGTGCAATGCAGAGGTGCTGCAAATAGATTTGCACTAGTGGGACACTAATGGAAGTCCAACAGCCACTTTTAGGATGCCACTAAGTTTCCTCAGTGTTTGCTAGTATAATGGCTTAGTAACAATTAGTTTAAGTGTGCAATGCAGAGGTGATGCAAACAGATTTGCACTAGTGGGACACTAATAGAAGTCCAACAGCCACTTTTAGGATGCCACTAAGTTTACTCAGTGTTTGCTAGTATAATAGCTTAGTAACAATGAGTTTGAGTGTGCAATGCAGTGGTGCTTCAAATAGCTTTGCACCAGTGGGAGAATAATGGAAGTCTAACAGCCACTTTTAGGATGCCACTAAGTTTACTCACTGTTTGCTAGTATAATGGCTTAGTAACAATGAGTTTGAGTGTGCAATGCAGAGGTGCTGCAAATAAATTTGCACTAGTGGGACACTAATGGAAGTCCAACAGCCACTTTTAGGATGCCACTAAGTTTACTCAGTGTTTGCTAGTATAATGGCTTAGTAACAATGAGTTTGAGTGTGCAATGCAGTGGTGCTGCAAATAGGTTTGCACCAGTGGGAGAATAATGGAAGTCCAACAACCACTTTTAGGATGCCACTAAGTTTACTCAGTGTTTGCTAGTATAATGGCTTAGTAACAATGAGTTTGAGTGTGCAATGCAGAGATGCTGCAAAAAGATTTGCACTAGTGGGACACTAATGGAAGTCCAACAGCCACTTTTAGGATGCCACTAAGTTTACTCAGTGTTTGCTAGTATAATGGCTTAGTAACAATGAGTTTGAGTGTGCAATGCAGAGGTGCTGCAAATAGCTTTGCACCAGTGGGACAATAATGAAAGTCCAACAGCCACTTTTAGGATATCACTAAGTTTACTCAGTGTTTGCTAGTATAATGGCTTAGTAACAACGAGTTTGAGTGTGCAATGCAGAGGTGCTGCAAATAGATTTGCACTAGTGGGACACTAATGGAAGTCCAACAGCCACTTTTAGGATGCCACTAAGTTTACTCAGTGTTTGCTAGTGTAATGGCTTAGTAACAATGAGTTTGAGTGTGCAATGCAGTGGTGCTGCAAATAGCTTTGCACCAGTGGGACAATAATGGAAGTCCAACAGCCACTTTTAGGATGCCACTATGTTTACTCAGTGTTTGCTAGTATAATGGCTTAGTAACAATGAGTTTGAGTGTGCAATGCAGAAGTGATGCAAATAGATTTGCACTAGTGGGACACTAATGGAAGTCCAACAGCCACTTTTAGGATGCCACTAGGTTTACTCAGTGTTTGCTAGTATAATGGCTTAGAAACAATTTAGTTTGAGTGTGCAATGCAGAGGTGCTGCCAATAGATTTGCACTATTGGGATATTAGTGGAAGTCCAACAGCCACTTTTAGGATGCCACTAAGTTTACTCAGTGTTTGCTAGTATAATGGCTTAGTAACAATGAGCTTGAGTGTGCAATGCAGTGGTGCTGCAAATAGCTTTGCACCAGTGGGACAATAATGGAAGTCCAACAGCCACTTTTAGGATGCCACTAAGTTTACTCAGTGTTTGCTAGTATAATGGCTTAGTAACAATGAGTTTGATTGAGCAATGCAGAGGTGCTGCAAATAGCTTTGCACCAGTGGGACAATAATGAAAGTCCAACAGCCACTTTTAGGATATCACTAAGTTTACTCAGTGTTTGCTAGTATAATGGCTTAGTAACAACGAGTTTGAGTGTGCAATGCAGTGGTGCTTCAAATAGCTTTGCACCAGTGGGAGAATAATGGAAGTCTAACAGCCACTTTTAGGATGCCACTAAGTTTACTCAGTGTTTGCTAGTATAATGGCTTAGTAACAATGAGTTTGAGTGTGCAATGCAGAGGTGCTGCAAATAGATTTGCACTAGTGGGACACTAATGGAAGTCCAACAGCCACTTTTAGGATGCCACTAAGTTTACTCAGTGTTTGCTAGTGTAATGGCTTAGTAACAATGAGTTTGAGTGTGCAATGCAGTGGTGCTGCAAATAGGTTTGCACCAGTGGGAGAATAATGGAAGTCCAACAACCACTTTTAGGATGCCACTAAGTTTACTCAGTGTTTGCTAGTATAATGGCTTAGTAACAATGAGCTTGAGTGTGCAATGCAGTGGTGCTGCAAATAACTTTGCACCAGTGGGACAATAATGGAAGTCCAACAGCCACTTTTAGGATGCCACTATGTTTACTCAGTGTTTGCTAGTATAATGGCTTAGTAACAATGAGTTTGAGTGTGCAATGCAGAGGTGCTGCAAATAGATTTGCACTAGTGGGACACTAATGGAAGTCCAACAGCCACTTTTAGGATGCCACTAAGTTTACTCAGTGTTTGCTAGTATAATGGCTTAGAAACAATTTAGTTTGAGTGTGCAATGCAGAGGTGCTGCCAATAGATTTGCACTATTGGGATATTAGTGGAAGTCCAACAGCCACTTTTAGGATGCCACTAAGTTTACTCAGTGTTTGCTAGTATAATGGCTTAGTAACAATGAGCTTGAGTGTGCAATGCAGTGGTGCTGCAAATAGCTTTGCACCAGTGGGACAATAATGGAAGTCCAACAGCCACTTTTAGGATGCCACTAAGTTTACTCAGTGTTTGCTAGTATAATGGCTTAGTAACAATGAGTTTGATTGAGCAATGCAGAGGTGCTGCAAATAGCTTTGCACCAGTGGGACAATAATGAAAGTCCAACAGCCACTTTTAGGATATCACTAAGTTTACTCAGTGTTTGCTAGTATAATGGCTTAGTAACAACGAGTTTGAGTGTGCAATGCAGTGGTGCTTCAAATAGCTTTGCACCAGTGGGAGAATAATGGAAGTCTAACAGCCACTTTTAGGATGCCACTAAGTTTACTCAGTGTTTGCTAGTATAATGGCTTAGTAACAATGAGTTTGAGTGTGCAATGCAGAGGTGCTGCAAATAGATTTGCACTAGTGGGACACTAATGGAAGTCTAACAGCCACTTTTAGGATGCCACTAAGTTTACTCAGTGTTTGCTAGTGTAATGGCTTAGTAACAATGAGCTTGAGTGTGCAATGCAGTGGTGCTGCAAATAGGTTTGCACCAGTGGGAGAATAATGGAAGTCCAACAACCACTTTTAGGATGCCACTAAGTTTACTCAGTGTTTGCTAGTATAATGGCTTAGTAACAATGAGCTTGAGTGTGCAATGCAGTGGTGCTGCAAATAACTTTGCACCAGTGGGACAATAATGGAAGTCCAACAGCCACTTTTAGGATGCCACTATGTTTACTCAGTGTTTGCTAGTATAATGGCTTAGTAACAATGAGTTTGAGTGTGCAATGCAGAGGTGCTGCAAATAGATTTGCACTAGTGGGACACTAATGGAAGTCCAACAGCCACTTTTAGGATGCCACTAAGTTTACTCAGTGTTTGCTAGTGTAATGGCTTAGTAACAATGAGTTTGAGTGTGCAATGCAGTGGTGCTGCAAATAGGTTTGCACCAGTGGGAGAATAATGGAAGTCCAACAACCACTTTTAGGATGCCACTAAGTTTACTCAGTGTTTGCTAGTATAATGGCTTAGTAACAATGAGCTTGAGTGTGCAATGCAGTGGTGCTGCAAATAACTTTGCACCAGTGGGACAATAATGGAAGTCCAACAGCCACTTTTAGGATGCCACTATGTTTACTCAGTGTTTGCTAGTATAATGGCTTAGTAACAATGAGTTTGAGTGTGCAATGCAGAGGTGCTGCAAATAGATTTGCACTAGTGGGACACTAATGGAAGTCCAACAGCCACTTTTAGGATGCCACTAAGTTTACTCAGTGTTTGCTAGTATAATGGCTTAGAAACAATTTAGTTTGAGTGTGCAATGCAGAGGTGCTGCCAATAGATTTGCACTATTGGGATATTAGTGGAAGTCCAACAGCCACTTTTAGGATGCCACTAAGTTTACTCAGTGTTTGCTAGTATAATGGCTTAGTAACAATGAGCTTGAGTGTGCAATGCAGTGGTGCTGCAAATAGCTTTGCACCAGTGGGACAATAATGGAAGTCCAACAACCACTTTTAGGATGCCACTAAGTTTACTCAGTGTTTGCTAGTATAATGGCTTAGTAACAATGAGTTTGAGTGAGCAATGCAGAGGTGCTGCAAATAGCTTTGCACCAGTGGGACAATAATGAAAGTCCAACAGCCACTTTTAGGATATCACTAAGTTTACTCAGTGTTTGCTAGTATAATGGCTTAGTAACAACGAGTTTGAGTGTGCAATGCAGTGGTGCTTCAAATAGCTTTGCACCAGTGGGAGAATAATGGAAGTCTAACAGCCACTTTTAGGATGCCACTAAGTTTACTCAGTGTTTGCTAGTATAATGGCTTAGTAACAATGAGTTTGAGTGTGCAATGCAGAGGTGCTGCAAATAGATTTGCACTAGTGGGACACTAATGGAAGTCCAACAGCCACTTTTAGGATGCCACTAAGTTTACTCAGTGTTTGCTAGTGTAATGGCTTAGTAACAATTAGTTTGAGTGTGCAATGCAGTGGTGCTGCAAATAGGTTTGCACCAGTGGGAGAATAATGGAAGTCCAACAACCACTTTTAGGATGCCACTAAGTTTACTCAGTGTTTGCTAGTATAATGGCTTAGTAACAATGAGCTTGAGTGTGCAATGCAGTGGTGCTGCAAATAACTTTGCATCAGTGGGACAATAATGGAAGTCCAACAGCCACTTTTAGGATGCCACTATGTTTACTCAGTGTTTGCTAGTATAATGGCTTAGTAACAATGAGTTTGAGTGTGCAATGCAGAGGTGCTGCAAATAGATTTGCACTAGTGGGACACTAATGGAAGTCCAACAGCCACTTTTAGGATGCCACTAAGTTTACTCAGTGTTTGCTAGTATAATGGCTTAGAAACAATTTAGTTTGAGTGTGCAATGCAGAGGTGCTGCCAATAGATTTGCACTATTGGGATATTAGTGGAAGTCCAACAGCCACTTTTAGGATGCCACTAAGTTTACTCAGTGTTTGCTAGTATAATGGCTTAGTAACAATGAGCTTGAGTGTGCAATGCAGTGGTGCTGCAAATAGCTTTGCACCAGTGGGACAATAATGGAAGTCCAACAGCCACTTTTAGGATGCCACTAAGTTTACTCAGTGTTTGCTAGTATAATGGCTTAGTAACAATGAGTTTGAGTGAGCAATGCAGTGGTGCTGCAAATAGCTTTGCACCAGTGGGACAATAATGGACGTCCAACAAGGGACGGGCTGCACCTCAATGGGGAAGGTGCAGCTGTGCTGGGGGAGAAAATGGTCAGACGGATGGAGTAGCTTTTAAACTAGGATCGGGGGGGGGGAGGGTAGTGGAGCAAATAAGGGGATAGATAGAGCAGATAGAGACAGGGAGACGGAAGGGGTCAATGAAGGATTAGGGCGGGATGGGACATACAAGGAATGTAGGGAGGCTAGGAGTAATAAAGGTGTTAATAGGATTAAATGTCTACTGGCAAATGCAAGAAGTCTTGCAAACAAAATGAATGAATTGGAGACTCTAATGTCAACCATGGATTATGATGTGGTGGGCATTACGGAAACCTGGCTGGATGAAAGCCATGACTCGGTGACAAACATACAATGTTATAGTACATTTAGGAACGACAGGAAAGGCCAAAAAGGTGGTGGGGTGTGTATATTTATTAAATCTAACCTAAAACCTGTGTTGTATGATGACATTGAGGGGAACAGCAACAATGTAGAGTCAGTATGGGTAAATGTACATGGGGAGGGGAATAATGGAAAAATGCTAATTGGAGTTTGCTATAAGCCTCCTAACATACCTGAACAAATAGAGGGTGAAATGCTGGAACAAATTGAAAAGGAAGCTAATAATAATAATCGGGTTCTTATTATGGGGGATTTCAACTATCCAGACATTCAGTGGGACATAGAATCTTCTGGTTCTGCTAAAAGCTGAAAGTTCTTATCTACTATTCAAGACCATTTCCTCTCTCAGATGGTAGGTGAACCGACCAGGGGAGATAATTTGCTAGATCTGGTCCTGTCAAATAGACCAGATACAATTTCAGATCTACAGGTCCGGGAGCACTTGGGCACCAGCGATCATAATATGGTAAGCTTCAACATAATATTCAATAGAACATTTCAAAGGGGAATGCTAAAACCTGGAATTTTAGGAAAGCTGATTTCAACAAATTAAGGGAAGAGCTTAAATGTGTGGATTGGGAGAAAGTCATGGTAACTGGGGATACCGAACATAAATGGGGTAAGTTTAAGGATATACTGCTAGAGTCCTGTAAAAAACGTATACCCTCTGGTAATAAAATGTCCAGGAATAAAAAGAAACCACTATGGATAAATAAGACTGTACAAAGTATAATAAAACAAAAACAAAGGGCATTTAAAATCTTAAAGGCTGAGAATACAGAAATAGCATTGCAGGAGTATAAAGACATCAATAGGAAATGTAAAAAAGAAATCAAACAAGCAAAATTAGCTACTGAAACAAAAAACGCCAATGACATTAAAATAAATCCCAAAATCTTTTATAAATACATTAATGCCAAAAGGAAAACAAAGGATAGTATCGGCCCCTTAAAATATAATAACAAGTTAGTTATAGAGGACAAACAAAAGACTGAGATATTAAATAGGCATTTCTCATCTGTATTCACCAAGGAACTGACTGTACCAGGGATCATTCAACAAGTGAAAAATCAAAGTCCACCACCCGATATAATTAATTTAACACAAGATGAAGTACGCCTACGTCTGAGTAAATTAAACATTGACAAATCCCCAGGGCCAGATGGCATTCATCCACGAATATTGAGGGAATTGAGCTCCGTAATCGACAGACCGCTGTATCTCATCTTTTTAGACTCACTTGTAACAGGGTTGGTGCCTCAGGATTGGAGGATTGCTGATGTGGTACCGATATTTAAGAAAGGTAAGAGGGTAGATCCAGGCAACTACCGTCCAGTAAGCCTGACATCAGTAGTATGCAAAGTTTTTGAGGGCATTTTAAGGGATGACATGCAAAAATATATTGCAGAAAATAATATGATAACTGACAAACAGCATGGATTCATGAAAGATAAGTCGTGTCTAACCAACCTGTTGGGGTTCTATGAGGGGGTAAGTTCAAACCTGGATATTGGTAATGCAGCTGATGTGATTTATTTGGACTTTGCAAAGGCATTTGATACTGTACCACATAATAGCCTTATACTAAAGCTCCAGAAGCAAGGACTAGGGGACACAATATGCAACTGGGTAAGGAATTGGCTAAAAGATAGGAAACAAAGAGTAGTCATAAATGGCACATTCTCTAAATGGGCTATAGTCAGCAGTGGGGTGCCGCAGGGATCTGTGCTTGGACCGATTCTTTTTACTCTCTTTATTAATGACCTTGTGGATGGGATTGATAGTACAGTGTCAGTCTTTGCTGATGACACCAAACTATGTAGGATATTAAAAACTGACCTGGATAGTACAATATTACAAAAAGATCTGGATAAGATGTCAGAATGGGCAGATACTTGGCAAATGAGATTTAATGTTGATAAATGTAAAGTAATGCACCTAGGACGGAGTAATCCTATAGCTGCGTATACATTAAATGGAAGTAAACTCGGGACTACAGAACAGGAGAAGGACTTGGGTATTCTCATTACAAATAAGCTGAGCTGCAGCACTCAATGTCAAGCAGCAGCTGCTAAAGCAAACAAGATTTTAGGGTGTATAAAAAGAGAGATTAGATCCCGTGATCCCAACGTATTGTTACCCCTCTATAAATCACTTGTAAGGCCACATCTGGAATACGGGATCCAGTTTTGGGCTCCACATTTTAAAAAGGACATTCAGAAGTTAGAGTCAGTTCAAAGGCGGGCAACTAGACTATTACAAGGAATGGAAGGCCTCCCATATGATGACAGGTTGAAAAAGTTAGATATGTTTAGCTTAGAAAAAAGACGTCTCAGAGGAGATCTCATTTATATGTATAAATACATGTGTGGTCAATATAAAGGACTGGCACATGACTTATTTCTTCCAAAGACAGTACTAAGGACCAGGGGGCACTCACTGCGAGTGGAAGAAAAGCGATTCCGACACCTAAATAGGAAAGGGTTCTTTACAGTTAGAGCGGTCAGACTGTGGAATACACTACCACAAGAGGTAGTAATGGCAGATACTATAACAGCTTTCAAAAAAGGGCTGGATGATTTCCTCAGTAGACAAAACATTGTTGGTTATAAATGACTTAGTGACTAAATGTAGAACTGGTGGAGGAAGGTTGAACTAGATGGACCTAGGTCTTTTTTCATCCTAAGTAACTATGTAACTATGTAACAGCCACTTTTAGGATATCACTAAGTTTACTCATTGTTTGCTAGTATAATGGCTTAGTAACAATGAGTTTGAGTGTGCAATGCAGAGGTGCTGCAAATAGTTTTGCACTAGTGGGACACTAATGGAAGTCCAACAGCCACTTTTAGGATGCCACTAAGTTTACTCAGTGTTTGCTAGTATAATGGCTTAGTAACAATGAGTTTGAGTGTGCAATGCAGTGGTGCTGCAAATTGCTTTGCACCAGTGGGACACTAATGGAAGTCCAACAGCAACTTTTAGGATGCCACTAAGTTTACTCATTGTTTGCTAGTATAATGGCTTAGTAACAATGAGTTTGAGTGTGCAATGCAGAGGTGCTGCAAATAGATTTGCACTAGTGGGACACTAATGGAAGTCCAACAGCCACTTTTAGGATGCTACTAAGTTTACTCAGTGTTTGCTAGTATAATGGCTTAGTAACAATGAGCTTGAGTGTGTAAAGGGCAGAAGGGTACAGTGGCAGGGTTGTGGGTCAGTGTACAGGAAATAAGCTTCACTTTCTATCCCTCCTAATGGGGAAATGCAGCGAGGAAGTCCCTGACCTTAGCTACACAGACGCTGTTATCTGTAGCTGTTAAAATCTGTTTTCACGGACCTGACTGTTACCTACGGCTCTGAGCCTGCTGTTATTAGCCCTTACAAGGGCTAATAGAAACTTCTATCCCTATTCTGTATAATGCTGTGTGTAGAGCATACACAGCAGTATCGGAGACAGGAGCTACGCCAGCGCTGACTGACACCCAGACGCAGAAGGTATAATGGCGTCCAGACTGGCAGATACCCGTTTTTATAATGCAGGGACATGTGACATGGACATCCTATCACACATGCTGTTGCTTTTCTGGCTAAAAGTCCACTTAGCTGTGTGTGTGTCTGGGATTGGCTGACATGCTGGCCTGCCCCACTACTCGCACGTGCTTAGTGAAGGCAGACAAGGAAAAAAAAAAAATCGCCATTATCCCAGCAGCAGTGATCTGAATGCGCTGTTCCCGCACACTATACGCTGAAATTTCATAATAGTGTGAGTCACAGAGTGACTTGCACTATTACAGCGGAAAGCCAGCTAGTAATTAGCTTGGCTTTTTGCTGCTAGAACCGTTCTCGAACGTAACTAGAACTATCGAGCTTTAGCAAAAAGCTCGAGTTCTAGTTCGAGCTAGAACAGCCCCCAAAATCACTCGAACCGCGAACTGGAGAACCACGAACCGCGAACCACGCTCAACTCTACTCATGAGCTTATCTGCAGTATGTCAACTAACCCCATCTTCATCTATGCCATTGACACAGCACGACTTGCTCAGTGTTGTCTGACACAGATAGTATATGGTATAAAACTGAGGTTAGGACCACTGCATTAGGAAGTAATTTCCTGCTATATCCTGAAATGCTTTCCCACTCCCTGGAGCTGTGTTGTCACAAGTTTCCTCTCCTGCTAAATGGCGTCTATGTGTCTTCTTCTCCAAGAAATTGTCCTCGGCAAAGAGAAACTATGATGTTGGCAACATAGAGTTCTTGGCATTTAAGTTCGATTTTGGAGGAATGGTGCCATTCACGGTTTATCACATTACGGTAATCACAGACCATAAAAACCTGTCATATCTTGAGTCTGCCAAACATATCAACAGCTTCCCTAGTGGTAGTGATCATGTGAACCCGGTACCCATTTTTCAGAAGGGTGTAGTCGTCTCGACCTTGTGCCCAAACCTGGAGTGGGAGGTATTGGAGGCTCAGGGGGATGCCCCAACCTCTTGCCCTTCAGGGAAGTTGTTTGTGCCATTCAATTTGGGCCATAAACTAATTGGGAACATCACAATTCTGTACTTGTGGGTTATCCAGGTGATAAAACAACCTCAGACCTCCTGTGTTATCCTTTTTGGTGGTCAAGGTTGCATCAGGATGTGGTTAACTATTTGTCTGCTTGCAGTATTTGCGCATGTTCCAAGGTAACACATACTCGACCATCGGGATATCTCCTGCCATTGGCTATTCTGAATAGACCATGGACATATTTATCCATGGATTTCATTAATGACCTACCTTTGTCTTCAGGAAAGAATATGGTTTTGGAGGTTGTGAGTAGGGTCAGTAAAATGACGCCTTTCATCGTGTTACCGGCAATTCTAAATGCCAAGACTTGGGCTCAAGTGTTCATCAATGTGATTGTGAAGCTTCAAGGGATTCCTTCTGATGGGGTCTCAGATCGATAAACCCAGTTTGTTTCCAAATTTTGAAAAGCATTTTGTGCTCAACTGAGGGTAGAGTGAGTTGTCTTTCTCTTCTGCCTTCCATCCTCAGTCGAATGGGGAGAGAAAGTGCATAAATCAAAATTTAGAAACTTACCTTAGGTGCTCTGTCTCTGAGAACAAGGAGGATTGGGCATCTTTTTTACCATTGGTCGAATTTGCTTTAAATAATTATCAAGACAAGTCTACTGGCAAGTCACCATTCTTTGGTGCATACGATTTTCATCTGCAATTTGGAACCTTTGATGGTAGGGGAGCTTCGGGAATTCCTGAGGAGGAGATTTTTACCTCATTGTTCTCTTCTATGGCAAGGGGTTCAGAGTAATTTAAAGTTTATGGGATATAGATACAAATGTATGGCTGACAAAAAATGCTTGCCTGGTCCAGACCTAAGAGTGAATATGTATGGTTGTCTACTAGAACTCTAAAGTTGAAAATTCCTACCTGAAAGCTGGACCCTGGGTTTATTGGTCCCTATAAAATAACTGCCGTCATTAACCCAGTAGCATTTCGTCTGGGGTTACCTCATGTTCTTAGGATCCAAAATGTGTTCCACAGGGCACTGCTCAAAAAGTATGTGGAAGTTTTGGAGCAATCCCTCTTGCTGCTGGCCCCAACCATGGTAATTTGGAGTTTCAAATAGATAAAATTGTTGACTCTTGTTTCCTACAGTACATTGTACCCTTCAATACTTAGTGCACTTGAGGGGTTACGGACCAGAGGAGAGGATGTGGGTCAGATAATCAGTAGTATATGCCACAAGATTGGTTCAGTAATTTCATGCTGCCCATCCAGATAGGCCTGGCCCTGAGTGTCCAGAGACCACTCGCAGAAGGGGGAGTACTGTCTCGGGTGTGTTACGGTTAACAGACAGTCATGTGGTTTCTGCCAAAAGAAGGTCATAGCATTTGTCTGCGCAAAATGCTCCCTGACTTTCTAATGTTTCTGCTGTTGGTATTCATTGAAATAATTGCTTTCTTGATGAATTTTCATCTCTCCGCCTTTTTGATCAAGCAGGAGCTCGCTTTCTACCCAGCTGCTGATCATCAGTATTCTCTTGGTGTTTAAATTCTCCCTTCTTCCCTGGACTGGTGCTGGTGCTATTATTCAGTTCATTCTTGCTCTAGTTGCAAGCAGGTGGCTTGCTCTCATCCTGTGGTATTGTTGCTGAAGCTTTGCTGAACTTCTGCCTGAGTCATCTATGGATAAGTAGTTCATGCTTTTTCCCCATGTGTCTTCCTTGTGTCTTCCTTTAGAGTTTAGTAGTGTTGATGAAGAGCTCATCCCACCCATTCCCTATTTAGTGTCCAGCCCTAAGGATGTGTAGGGACAGGTATCGGGCACAGCGCATAAATGTGGAACTTATTTAGGGTGGTGAGGGACTCCAGGGAACAGCAGTAGGTTTGGTCAAGGGTCACTATCTTCCCTTTCCCTAGAGGCAGATGTGCCCTTACCTTACCTTTTGCTACTTGCTTGGTACTTCCCCGTACCTAGCATGATACATTCATTGAAAGTCAGTATTTCTGCTGTATAGAGCAGTGATAATGCTTTACTCGCACAGCACAAGCAATTAGAAGATTGCAGCTTGAAGTCCCTTTAGAGGTCTAGTAAATACAATAAAAAGTGGGAAAAAGAGTTTTAAGACATGAAAAAAACACACAAATGTTAAAATTACCCCTCTTGTGCCCCTATGAAACTAAAACAATTAAAAAACATACATATCATATCACTGTGTTAAGAAATGTCCAAAATTTTGGAAGAAAAAAGTGCGTCTTATAGTCCGAAAAAGACGGTACACCAAAATGAGATGATTAAAACTGTCAGCTCAGGCCACATAAATAAGAAACCCTCACACAGCCCCGTTACAAAATAATGAAACTATTACTGTCTTAGAAAATGGCACCAAAAGAACATATTTTTTTTTTCTTTTTGCAATTTTCTCTACATACATTTTTAAAAAAAAAAAAAAAAAACTATACATGCTTGGTATTTACAAACTTGTTCTGACCTGAGGTATCATAAGGGTGCTTTACACGCTGCGACATCGCTAGCGATAGCTAGCGATGTCGTGCGCGATAGTACCTGCCCCCGTCGTCCGTGTGAAATTTGGTGATCGCTGCCGTAGCGAACATTATCGCTATGGCAGCGTCACATGCACATGCCTTTGCAGCGACGTCGCTGTGACGGCTGAGCAATCCCTCCTTCAAGGGGGAGGGGAGTTCGGCGTCATAGCGACGTCACTAAGCGGCCGCCCAATAGCAAAGGAGGGGCGGAAATGAGCGGCCAGAACATGCCGTCCACCTCCTTGATTCCTCATTGCGGGCGGCCGCAGGTACGAGGTTGTTCCTCATTCCTGCGGTGTCACACATAGCGATTTGTGATGCCGCAGGAACGACAAACAACCTTGCTACTGACAAGACGATTTTTGGTAAATGAACGACGTGTTACAGACCAACAATTTTTGCCTATTTTGCGATCGTTTAAGGTCGCTCATACGTGTTACACGCTGCAATGTCGCTAACGACGCCGGATGTGCGTCACAAACACCGTGACCCCGACGATATATCGTTAGCGATGTTGCAGCGTGTAAATGGCCCTATACTCTTAGTTCAGTTTTGCCATATAATAAATTAAAAAAAAAAAACATTTTGCATTAAAATTTTTTTACTTTTCACTGCACTTGGATTTTTTTTCCCATTTTCACATACAATATGTTGCAGAATGAATGGAGTTATTCAAAACTGCAATTCATTCCTAAGAAAACAAGCTCTCATATGGCTATACTAAACAAACAAAATTATGGCTCTTGGAAGAAAGGGAAGAAAAAAACAAAACAAAAAAATGGAAAATGGCCAAGGTGAAAAGGAGTTAAAGTACATGGTTCCTGTACAAGCGACAACATTCGCCGCAACTGGGCCCTAATCTTTGACTGTATTACTGTAGCCATTTATGGGTTATTTATCATCGGTTATTAGTTAGAAGAAGTGTGTTTGCAGCCACTTACCGGGAAAGTGTCATGCTTAGCTGTGGGTCATTAGAATAGACCCACATTATTAGAATAAGGGGGAAATCATGTTCATGTAGCTGTGCTGTTTTGCCACCTAGGAATTGCCCTGTACTAACACAGCGTACAGTCATGCTGTAATAGTATCACATATCTGCTGTATTTGTGGGAATTTGTTTACTGTTCCTTGTTATACCCCTTGCTCTTTACACCCTTTACACCAAGTAAAATCAATGTGCTTGGATGTTTTATCTTATCTCTTGTGAGTTTGTATGTTGGTTGCTTGAACAGGGGTTTCCCGAACTGATCGCTGGCAGAAGACCCTCCTGCATTCTCCGACAGCTCCCAGGAAGATTCGGGTGGAGAAACTGCACCATATTGTAGTGAGAACTACCGGATAGCCTCTCCACAGAGGTGGCTAAAAAGGGGTGTTATACGTATTTATAGTAAATGATTTTCAGTCGTATCTCATAACTCAATAAACAATTCACCCTGAACCTTTCCTCCCCCAATATTCATAGCATTTCATACAGCTTTGGAGGAGTAAGAGGATAGCAGACTAAGGAAGTCTGAATTTCCGGTTAATCTAAAATCATCCATGCGAGATGACTGTTCTTTTCTCAGAATTTAGTGATATTTTTGCAGTAATGGCAATATTAATAAATTTAGCACCTAATGTTGAATTCCACTGATACAATCCATCTGACAATTAGACTTCTGACTTGCTTTTTGTCATATAATATATTTCTCATGGTATCCCTTTTTAACAATATAAAACAATTCATCTGGTAAATTGCCTAATTATCTTTGGACAAATCAGTGTGAGAAAATAATTATGACCCTTAATAAAAGGAATAAAATTGATTAAACCTAATGGATAATACCTTAAAATTTATATAATATTTTATGCCCAACTTGTGTCCTATGTGACGGTCAAATGCAGAATTTTAGTACCTTTATTACGCATCAAATAGTTTAGTGCATGCTAAATGAAAACGCGAGTATTGAGTAGCTTTTAGCAAATGGCTATTTCGCTCATACCTCTATAAAAATAGACTGCTGATTTAGGTTTAATTGTCTGCAGCACAGGGCATTTAAAGTTAAATGTTCCACTTTATTAATTATTATTAGGCAATGTTTTGTTTAGTATTAAAAGAGATTTTCAATCATTAATTTCCTTATTTAATGGTAATATAAAAATGGGTATGATGCTTCAGCAATTAATTGTGGACAATATGGTTGGCACTGTAATGGGGTGGTGCAAAGTAATAGGATGTAAATCCAGAAAAAGTAATTTCTTTACATCACATTGCAAAAATTTATTGAAGCGATAGCAAAAAATGTTGTAAATTTTACATCCACACACATAGGATTGGCTAAAGGTAACATTCAGTCCTTCGGTTATTAAGGGAGGCGTCACACGGGATGATACATCGGGTGATCGAATGAGCGATCGCACCCGCCCCCGTTGTTTGTGCGTTACGGGCAATTTATCGCCCGTGTCGCACCAAGTCGTTTACCCCCGTCACACGTACTTGCCTCCCGAACGACCTCACTGTGGGCGGCAAACATCCTCTTCCTGAAGTGGGAGGGACGTTCGGCGTCACATCGACGTTACACAGCGGCCGCCCAATACAAGCAGAGGGGCGGACATGAGCGGGACGTATCATCCCGTCAACCTCCTTCCTTCCGCATTGCCGGCGGCCGCAGGTAAGCTGCAGTTCGTCGTTCCCGAGGTGTCACACGTAGCGATGTGTGCTGCCTCAAGAACGATGAACAACTGCTGCGCAGAAGGAGGAACAATTTTATGAAAATGAGTGACGTGTCAATGAGCAACGATAAGGTGAGTGTTTTTGCTCGACAACAGTCGCTCATAGCTGTCACACGCTACGATATGTCAAACGATGTCGGATGTGCGTCACGGAATCTGTGACCCTGACGACATATCGCCCGATATATCGTAGCGTGTGACGCCGCCTTTAAGGCTTTTATCCAGACTGTAAATCAAACATAAATATTTAAAAGTACAATAAAATAAATATGTATGGCGAGGATAGATTGTAAAGTAATTGTCACGCTCCCCGGCTCCTCGGCCATGCTCCCCGGCTCCCCTGCCATGCTCCCCGGCTCCCCTGCCTTGCTCACCGGCTCCCCTGCTACGCGTCCCCCGCTCCACAGCCTCCATGCCCCATCACCTGCGGTCCCCAGGCAGCCCGGTCCCCGCTCCCAGCGCCCGGCGGCAACTCTGATCCAGCCCGGCACTCCTGCCTCCTGTGCACCGCTCCCTGCGCTGGCTTCTGGCACCCGGGCCTCGCGCATGCGCATTAGGGCGCGCGCGCGGTCATTGACCCTCTCTTAAAGGGCCAGTGTCCTCCAACAGTATATTGAAGTATCAGGTACAGGGTATATAGGGGGATCCTTTCCAAGTGGGCGGGGCCTGTTCTTCGTGTTTGCTAAGCTAGGAGTCAGGTCTCCTTGTGTCTTGTGCCATACTTACCTATCTCTCTCGTAGAGTCGCTCCTGCCACGCCAACCGGTCCTGACGATACCCGAACCCCGAACGGTGACTGTCTGCCATCCCGTCAGTTCCTACCATCTCCGATCCCTGCGGTGACCCACCTTCTCGCTCCGTTGGTTCCGGATTCTGCCTGACGTCATCTCGGCCTCCGAACCTGAGCTCCGTCACCCGGACTACCATCAGAGACCCCGTGGTCCCAGGGACTTCTTCACTCCACTCCTCTGCATGGACTGTCCTGCTACCTATAGTGCTCCGGCTACCGGGCACCTTGCCCTCGGTGAGGTGTTCAGCCCAGTGGATCCACCTCCTGGGTCTGCCCGTCCACCTGGTCCTAACAGTAATATACATGCAAAAAATAGAATTCAATGTACATACAGCAGTTCAAATAGTTTATTCTATTACACATTATAGTAAATTAAATAGTATAGGTGGAAAACCAGTTTGTAAAGCATTCAAAATGATAAATTATTATTATGGCATATACAATGCCTTACGAAAGTCTTCATCCCCTTGGTACTTTTTGTGTTTTACTACCTCACAACCTGGAATTAACAATTGTTTTGAGGGTTTACATCATTTCATGTAAGGAATTTGCCTACATCTGTAAATATTTGGTTTTCATTTTATTGCGAAGCAAACAACAAGTAGGACAAAATAACTGAAAACTTTGTGTGCATAACTGTTCACCCCCCTAATGTCAATACTTTATAACGTCTATTTTTGTGGCAATTACAGCTGCAAGTCACTTTGGATAGGCCTGTATGAGCTTATCATATCTTACCACTGGGATTTTTGCGCATTTTTGCACATTTTTCAAGGTAAAACTGTCCCAGCTCCTTCAAGTTAGATACTCTTCCCTGGTGTACAGCAAACTTCAAGTCTGACCACAGATTGTTAATTGGATTAAGGTCTTGGCTTTAACTAGGCCACTCCAATATAGTTACACGTTTCCCCTGAAACCACTTGAGTGTTGCTTTAGCAGTATGCTTTGTATCATTGTCTTGGTGGAAGGTCAACCTCAGTCCAAGTCTGAAATAGCGGACAGATTGAAACAGGTTTTTAACCCCTTAATGACTGTGGGCCGTAACATTACATCCTAAGGTGTCCTGATTTGAACAGCTGACATGTGTGCCTCACAGGCACAGGTGGATCCATGATCCTCTCGTGCTTGTTAACCTCTTAAATTGTGGTGTCAAAATGTGACAGACCGATTTAAATGCCTGCTGCAGTAAATTTTCACTCAATCAGGCTCCATTGGCAGCGCCGTCACTGGATCACTGTGAGACGATGGTTGCCAGGGTAGCACAGTGATGTTATGTGATGACTCCTGTAGATCACATGACTCACTTATTGTTTCACCTAGCCGAGTGCTGCCTGTAACAAGAGGTGAGTATGTCTGATGATCACAGCTGTGTAACTGTGATCAACAGAAATGAATGATCGATCAGACTGCTGATCCTTAAAGTTCTCTAGCAGGACTAGTAACATATAATAAAAAAAAATGTTTTAAAAAAAACCTAAAAGTACAAATCACCCCCATTCGCCCCATTGAAAATTAAAGGGTTAAAAAAAAATAAATATACACACATTTGGTATTGCAGTGTTCAGAAATGCCCTATCTATCAAAATATAAAATTAATTAATCTAATCAGTAAAAAATGTAGTGGAAAAAAAATTCCAAATGCCAAAATTACGTTTTTTGGTTGCAGCAAATTTTGCGCACAATGCAATAACAGGCGATTAAAACATAGCATCTGCACAAAAATGGTACCATTAAAAATGTCATTTTAAGATGCAAAAAATAAGCCATAACTAAGCCATAGATCCCAAAAAATGAGAATACTACGGGTCGCGGAAAATATCTGATTTTTTTTAACCCCTTAGATAAAAGTAAACTATACATGTTTGATGTCTACAAACTCATACTGACTTGAGGCATCCCAATGAAAAATCAGTTTTATATATAGAGAACATGGTGAATAGAATTTCCCAAAACAGTCATGCAACTACACTTTTTTTTCTGCAATTTTTTCGCGCTTAAATGTTTTTTGCCATTTTCCAGTACACTATATTGTAAATCTTATATTTTCGTTTAAAAGTACATCTTGTCCTGCAAACAACAAGCCCTTATAGGGCAAGATTGACAGAAAAATAAAAAAGTAATGGATCTCAGAAAAGAGGAGCAAAAAAAAAAAGGAAAAACAGCCGGGGGTGAAGGGGTTAATGGTGTTACAGCCTTGGTGGCCTTTCAAAAAAAGTGTGTATATACTAACAAACTATGTGACACTTAGGGGCACTTTGCACACTACGACATCGCAACCCGATGCTTGCGATGCCGAGCGCGATATTCCCCGCCCCTGTCGCAGCTGCGATATCTTGTGATTGCTGGCGTAGCAAACATTATCACTATGGCAGCTTCACATGCACTCACCTGCCCTGCAACATCGCTCTGGCCGGTGACCCGCCTCCTTATTAAGGGGGCGGGTCGTGCGGCGTCACAGCGACGTCACACGGCAGGCGGCAAATAGCAGCAGAGGGGCGGAGCAGAGCGGGACTTAAACATCCTGCCCACCTCCTTCCTTCAGCATAGTCGGCATGAGCTGCGGTTAGCAGGTAAGGTGATGTTCCTTTCTCCAACGGCTTCACACACAGCGATGTGTGCTGCCGCAGGAGCGAGGAACAACATCGTACTGTCGCAGCACCGTAATTATGGAATTCCCCGACACTACACCGATGAGACGATTACAACGATTTTGCGCTCGTTAATCGTATTATCTAGGATTTACACACTACGATGTCGAGAGCGATGCCAGATGTGCGTCACTTTCGACATGACCCCACGGACATCGCACCTGTGATGTCGTAGTGTGCAAAGTTCCCCTTAGATTGCACACAGGTAGATGCTTTCATAAAGCATGTGATTTATGAGGGTAATTGCTTGCACCATAAATTTTTAGGGGCTTCATAGCAAAAGATGTGAATACATATGAAGATGGCAATTTGTATTTATCCCATACATTTAATTTTTGCCTATGTTTTTCTTACTTCACTTCCCCAACTTAAACTACTTAGTGCTGATGATATCAAAACAGATACACTTGCATTGGGCCTAAAAAGATAATTTTATTTAAAAAAAACATGAAAAAAATAACAAATACATGTTTCACAAATTTTTGAAAAATATGTATACTCAATACTGCACAGTGCCAGGGACTGGACAGTTGGTTAACATTCTTCCTAAGAGAATTGGGGTGGCAGGGATGCACGGCTATATATTTTCACTCTATGTAAGTTTTTTATTTAAACTTTTTATATGTGTACTGTACTTTTTCTGAGCACTTGCTAATCTAGTGCCTGTTTAGTATTTTTTGATAAACACATAGCACACTGTGGACATGATAATAAAACTTTATATACAGTAATTGGTAATACTGTACAGTAAATGTTATTGTAGTAAGCAATTCTGTCAGCCAGCTGTCCAGTCCCTGGCACTGTGCAGTTATTGTGCATATATGTTTTTCAAAATCTTATGAAAAATGTATTGAAAAATGTGTTCATGTTTTTTTTTTTTTTTTATAAAATGGTATTTTTAGTCCCAATGATTGTGTATCTGTATTTTCCCTGATTTGAGTTTTAAGGCCAAATAATTCAATTTAAAGATATTTGGTGTTAACTATTTAGTGCTGATGTATCACACATAAATTTGATTACAAAAAATATTTAAATACAGTTTGTAATGTTGCAAATTAGGTACAAAGTTAAGGGGGTGAATACTTTCACCATGCACTGTAGATTGGTAAATAAAATACCATAATACTTTAAAATATTTGATATCTTGGGAAACAGTAATATACTATGCAAAATCAGTGGACCAGTAATATGTTAAATGGTAGCCATGCACTGAGAATAGATAGTGCACTACAGTGAATGAGTTACATGCTGTGCTGGGTTTTCTACACTTTTTGTCACGTGTTCATTAAAGGGAAAATGTGATCAGAAGTTGACCTATTGGCATTCTTAATGTTAAAAAAAAAAATCTAAATATATATATATATATATATATATATATATATATATATATAAAAGGTAGAAAAAACGGTCGCACACTGCAATACCTAATGAAGAAATTGGAGGTATTTAGAATATTCAAATGGCCATTGTAATACCAGCCCAGCACTACTTCACGGCACCCTCCTTTGCTGGGTCCTACACTAAACTGCATCTTTTTGGGCTTCTTAAAAACCTACACAAGATCAGCAGGTGACCACAAAAGGCTAATGAACATGGCAGGGGTTGGAGTACAGAGCCAGTCAAACAGAGCATCACTCCACATTAAATATAAAGAAAAAAGAATGAAGAATGAAACCAGGGATTAAAAGCCGGTCTCCCATGCCGGTAGTCAGGCAAGTACCGGCGTGGAAGACTGGCTGGGAATCTCTGGATTAATTATTTTTTCTTTATATATATATATATATATATATATATATATATACAAAATGGTCAGAAGAAGATCCCTGTCAATGTTATGACTCACTTCCTGTGATTTCAAACAGACAACCAGCACTCAGGAAATCAGCATTTCTGCTGCACAGAAGGATACTTAATCTTCTCTCAGATCAGCAGAAGCAATCAGACTCTGCAGTCACAAAGTCCCCTGGGGGGACTAGTAAAATCAGTAAAATAGAGTTTTAAAAAAATATTAAAAAATCAAAACCTAAAACTTCAAATCACCCCATTTTGCACTATTGAGAAAAAAAAAAATAAAAAGGAAAAAAATACAAATTTTTGGTATCGCTGCATTCTGAAATGCCCGATCTATCAAATATAAAACCAATTAATCTGATCGGTATATGGCATTGCATTAAAATATAACAGGCAATCAAAACATTGCATCTATGTAAATATGATAGAATTAAAAAAAGCAAGCTCAAAACTAAAAAAATAAGCCATCACACAGCCCCATAATCTAAGAAATGAGAACCCTACTGGTATTTGAAAATGGCAGCAAAAGCACAATTCTTTATTTTGGACGAACTTCTGAATTTTATTTCACCACTTAGATAACAGTAAAACTATACATATTTATTTTCTACAAACTCGTACTGACCTGGAGAATCATAATTTACCATAAAGAAAACATGAAAAAACTATATAAAATGTGGTATTACTGTATTCTTACTGACCTGAGGAATAAAGTGGTCCAAAATGGTACCAATAAAATTTCCAACTTATGACCCCCCCGCCCCCATAAAGCCCTCACATGTCTCTGTTGGCAGAAAAAAAAACTATAGGCTTCAGAATTTGGTGATGCAAAAAAACCTTAACTTTATAAAAAAGCGTTTTTTAACGTAGCCAAACATAAAGCCAAACATAAAGAAAGCTATATAAACCTGGTATACACTATACAGTGGGGAAAAAAGTATTTAGTCAGCCACCAATTGTGCAAGTTCTCCCACATAAAAAGATAAGCGAGGCCTGTAATTGACATCATAGGTGACCACAACTATGAGAGTCAAAATGAGAAAACAAATCCAGAAAATCAACTTGTTTGATTTGGCAGGACTTTTTGCAAATTATGGTGGAAAATAAGTATTTGGTCAATAACAAAAGTTCATCTCAATATTTTATTATAAATCCTTTGCTGGCAATGACAGAGGTCAAACATTTTCTGTAAGTCTTCATAAGGTTGGCACACACTGTTGGTGGTATGTTGGCCCATTCCTCCATGCAGATCTCCTCTAGAGCAGTGATGTTTTGGGCCTGTCGCTGGGCAACATGGACTTTCAACTCCCTCCAAAGGTTTTTTATGGGGTTGAGATCAGGAGACTGGCTAGGCCACTCCAGGACCTTCAAATGCTTCTTACAAAACCACTCCTTTGTTGCCCTGGCAGTGTGCTTGGGATAATTATCATGCTGAAAGACCCAGTCACGTTTCATTTTCAATGCCCTTGCTGATGGAAGGAGAGTTGCACTCAAAATCTCACAATACATGGCCCAATTCATTCTTTCATGTACACAGATCAGTTGTCCTGGTCCCTTTGCAGAGAAACAGCCTCAAAGCATGATGTTGCCACCCCCAGGTTTCACAGTAGGTATGGTGTTCTTTGGATGCAACTCAGTATTCTATTGCCTCCAAACACAACAGGTTGTGTTTCTACCCAACAGTTCTACTTTGGTCTAATCAGACCATATAACATTCTCTCAATACTCTTTTGGATAATCCAAATGAACTCTAACAAACTTCAGACAGGCCCGGACATGTACTGGCTTAAGCAGGGGGATACGTCTGTCACTACAGGATCTGAGTCCCTGGCGGTGTAGTGTGTTATTGATGGTAGCCTTTGTTACAGTGGTCCCAGCTCTATGCAGGTAATTCACTAGGTCCCCTCATGTGGTTCTGGGATTTTTGCTCACCGTTCTTTAAATCATTTTAACCCCACAGGGTGAGATCTTTTGTGGAGCCCCAGATGAAGAGAGACAATCAGTGGTCTTGTATGTCTTCCATTTTTTTATTATTGCTCTCACAGTTGATTTCATCACACCAAGCTGCTTGCCTATTGCAGATTCTGTCTTCACAGCCTGGTGCAGGGCTACAATTTTGTTTCTGGTGTCCTTCGACAGCTCTTTGGTCTTCATCATAGTGGAGTTTGGAGTGTGACTGTTTGAGGTTGTGGACAGTTTTCTTTTATACTGGTAACAAGTCCAAACAGCAGCCATTACTACAGGTAACTAGTGGAGGACAGATGAGCCTCTTAAAAGAAAAAGTTACAGGTCTTTGAGAGCCAGAAATCATGCATGTTTTTAAGTGACTAAATACTTATTTTCCACCATAATTTGTAAATAAAATCTTGACAAATTTTCTGGATTTGTTTTCTCATTTTGTCTCTCATAGTTGTGGTCTACCTATGATGTCAATTACAGATCTTTTTCATCTTTTTAAGTGGGAAAATTTGCACAATTGATGGCTGACTAAATATTTTTTTCCCCACTGTAGCTGTAGTCATACTGAACTAAGGAATAAAGCAGACTAATTACTTATACTGCAAGGTGAACAGCGTAACAAATAAATATATGAAGCCAATTCTTCAACTGCTGTTAATTTTTTTTTCTAACTCTCAAACATAGCAGTAAGGCATGGCTTACACCATGGACTTTGTGTTAAACTCTGAAAAAAGTCATTCAAACACAATTCCCAATGGAAAATTCCCTGTAATGAGGCAAAGAGAATCACTTTGAACTCTTGTCTGGCCTGTGGTCCGGCGGTTGCCATTTTTTAGACACGCACAAAAGTGCGGTGATCAACACTTTTGTTCACCTTTGAAAAGATAGACACCATTGAACAGGGGACAAAATAACTCTGATTTCTCATTATAGTGAATGGTTCCAAAGGGTAATTCACCTGAACCACGTATTTACATGATGCACATGGAAACCCAGATGTAAGTGCTCAGTATAGAGCACAAGATAAACATGAACTGATCCAAAGTATTCTGTATCCCAAATTGCCACAAAATAACATTCAACTCAACCCATAAAAACAAAAAGTAGCATTCAGGTCTGTCATCTCTTAACAGAAAGATATGGGGCTTCTATGCTACTGCTATCACAAAGGTTTTGGAAAAGCACTATTGTTCCACCCAAAAAAGAAATCCAGCAAAATCTGCACTGTCAAATACAAATGCCCACCTCCTTTCTGAGCCCCAAAATGTGCCAAAACTATTGTAAATGTCCACATGGTTTGCATTGTTATAATGAGGAGAACCCACTTAATTTATAAGCTGGGCATAATGTACAGGCACTAAAATGTGACAACACTTATATAAACAGCTGCAGTGCAACTAAATAATGAATACTATTGAAAGCAGTGCACTGAAATATAATAATATAGACAATATTATAGACAAAAAATAATAAACCCTATATAAAAAATGTACACAATGAGTCTTAAAAAGCATATAATAAAAATTCTGTATTAGTAAATAATAAAAAAATGCCAAAAAAAGAAATTGATAAAACCATGCAAAATTATGGGGAACCACCAGGTGCAAGAAACAAATCATATAAAGTGGACAATGTATATAAATATAAATATACAATTAGTCATATGAAATGCCAAATACCCCCAGAAGAAGGCAGACAGGAGCAAAGTACCAGCTCACCATATCATGTCTCTGGACATCTTAATAGAGTGATATGCATGGAAAGAAACAGGCCTGCTCCTGAGCAGAAACACTCGAAAATATGAAAAATCAACTCACGCAAAAAATCTTCTATAAAATAATTACTTTATTATTCCATAAAAAAGTTTAAAAACATAGAAACAGGCCGGTCTATGCGTTTCCAGTGACCATGAGTCATGAGTAAGAGCGAGTTCGCTCGAAATGTGTAGACTGGCCTATGTCTATGTTTTTAAACTTCTCTAGCGAATAATAAAGTGATGATTTTATGGACTTTTTTTTGCGGATGCTGGTTTTTCATATTTTTTTTCATCATTTGGATCACTATGCTGTGGCTGGTAAGTTAGCCCTTAACTTGTTTTTAGATATATACTGTGGTTGATATGATACAAGGCTATCACATATGATTTGTTTCCAAGTGCAGGATTTTGTCTGCTCTTTGGTTGGTTAGTTATGTAATTGGGTTACATTTACCTCTTTTATGCAGAATATTGATTTGCACATTTGTATGTTATTGGTGCTAGCACCTTATGCTGATATATTGGTTGCTGTAGCATTCACATTTGTAATGTTTTGACAGATGCGTATAACTTTGCACTAGCACTTTATCTTTATTAATTAAATATAAAGATAAACTTATTTTTTTGAAAATTTTCTTTACTTTTTGGTATATTTATTATATATAACAAATTTTTGTAGTTTATTGCTTATAATTTTCCTCCTCACTTTTTTCATCCTGTACTTGGCATTTCATATGACTAACGATATATTTATATTTATATGCATTGTGTACTTTATATGATTTAGATGTGATTTTGACAATGTTGTTATTTAACAAGCTTTTTGCATAATAATTGGTTACCTATGAGCCATGCATTGTTTATTCCCACCTAGTGGTTTCCCATCATTTTACATGTTTTTTTCAATTTAATTATGTTTTGCTATTTTTTATTAAAGAGTTTTTAACATACTCTTTACATGACTCATTGAGCACGAAAATGTAATCTGCATGATAAAGGTTTATTTGCAATTTTTAATTCTGCAACTTTCACTGTGTTTGATATCATGAGGGGTTTTCAAAGTCTCTCAGAAGGGTGTAATTTAAAAAATGTGGTCACTTGTGGGGGTTTCTATTGATCTGGCACATAGGGGTGTTGCAAAGGGGGTCTGCAAACAGAAAAATATGTGCTCCAAAATCAAATGGCACTCCTTTTTCCCCGAGCACTGCCGTGCAGCCAAACAGTGCAATATAGTCACATGTGTACTATTGCCAGATTCAGGAGACATTGTTTAACATACTGTGTGGACTTTTTTACCTATTTCTCTTGTAAAAATTGGACATCTGTGGTTCCAAAAGAAACATAAAAAAGCCAGAGTAATGTTTGCAAATGCACACAGGAACAAAGACTATAATTTTTGGACACCTGCCCTGTGGTCAGATGAAACTAAAATTGAACTGTTTGGCCATAATGACCACCATTACGTTTGGAGAAAAGAGGGAGAAGCTTTTAAGCCTAAGAATCCCAACTGTGAAACACGGGGGTGACAGCATCATGTTGTGGAGTTGTTTTGCTACAGGAGGTACTGGTGCACTTCACTAAGTATATGGCATCATGAGGAAAGAAGGTTATGTGGCAATATTGAAGCAACATCTCAAGATATCAGTCAGGAATTTAAAGCTTGAGCGGAAATGTGTCTTCCAAATGGACAATGACCTGAAGCATACTGCCAAACTGGTTATGAAGTGGCTTAAGGATAACAAAGTCAATGTTTTGGAGTGGCCATCACAAATCCATGATCGCAATCCTATGTAAAATTTATGGGCAAAGCTGAAAAGGCAGGTGTGAGCAATGCGACTACAAACAGGACTCAATTACACCAATTCTGTCAGGAGGAATGGGCCCAAATTCCTACCAACTATTGTGAGAAGCTTGTGGAATAATATCCAAAACATTTGAGCCAAGTCATACAATATAAAGAGCAATGGTACCAATTACTAATGAAATGTATGGAACTTTTGACTTTGCAGAAAGTAATAAATATGTCTTAAAACATTTTCTCTCTCTCATTATTCTGGCATTTGGCAAATATAAATAATTTTGGTAATCCTTATTGACTTAAAACGGGAGAGGTTTATTCTGTTTTCATGTGAGATAGTGAGAAAAACATGCAGATGTGTCTTTTTAGATAATGTATGTAAACTTCTAATTTCAACTGTATATGAATTCCTCTGCTGCTGGTTTATCCAGGGGTAGCATGTTTCAGACCCTGATGACTCATCTCGGCAGATGTTGACCAGCTGGACCTGCAGAGAGAATCTCTGGCAAAGTGTCCAAGGTACCAGCACATAAAAAAGCACAGCGGATGGGTAAACTACAAGCCCTGTTTGTAAATATTTGTTCTTGTGAGAATTCTGCTGGGTAGCAGGATAGGTTACCAATAGCAACCAAATGATTACATAAATATGCAGTATGATTAGCTAATACACAAAGGTAGGGCAATATAGACAGGGCAAGAGTAAATGTATATTATAAACAAATTAGAAAAGGGCTCTAAAAAAGGCAAAATTACAGAAACAAATAAATCTTTACCAGAAAAACATATCCCACTACTAGTTGTAGAGACATGAGGGTTAGGGTGTTCTCTCGTCTGCTGGTCTGGCTGTCTTAAGAAAGACCACATGTGTCGGAACTCCTCTCACTGAACACTCATACTCTTTCCCCGTTGGCAGAACACTACTCATACAACACAGAGTGAATGTATAACACTTCATTAAGACTTTATTTGGCTATCAACAGACAAGAGCATGTAGCTGATTTCCTTTGGCTTATCATGGAGTGGAACCTCTGCTACATTGGGTCATCCAGGGCCACTACTCCAGCCAGCAGCAACCTGCTTTTTGCAGGCACCCATTGAGAGGACATAGCGGCAAGCTTGAGAAGCTGACCGAGCATTGTGAGGTATGTGGCCAGGTGACCAGATTGTCCCAATCTGGGTTCTACAAACAAATTTGTTGGCTCAGTGTTAGACAATGGGGCGGGTTTGTAATTCATTATTTAGAACGATGATCCCTGTGTTGAAGTTCTGTAGAATAATTGCCATTGACAGGAGCAAGGCCCTTTTGTTAACCTCAGCTCCCATTTCAGAGCATTGTGCCAAATTGGATTGGGGGAGATAAACACAGGTTTTTCCTCATTGCTTGCTAACAACACATTACACCATAATGGCTTAAAATCCTGCAGAGCCTGCAAAGTCCCAGTGGTCAAGAAGCCACATGTGCAGGCTAGTCGGAAGTTTGCCAATTAACATCTGGATTATTCTGAGAGTGATTGGGAGAAGGTGTTGTGGTCACATGAGACAAAAATTGAGCTCTTTGGCCTCAGCTCAATTTGCCGTGTTTGGAGGAAGAGAACTACTACCTATAGTCCAAGGAACACCATCCACACTGTGAAAGGAGTGGCTCAAAGAAGCACATTAAGGTCATGGAGTGGCCTAGCCAGTCTCCAGACCTTAATCCCATAGAAAACATATGGAGGGAGCTGAGGCTCCAAGTTGCCAAGCAACAGCCTCAAAATCATAATGTTCAAAATTCCTCCTGATGTGCGCAAAGCTTATCATCAACTACAAGAAGAGTCTGACTGCTGTGCTTGCCAACAAGGGTTTTGCCACCAATTATTAAGTCTCGTTTGCCAGATGGATCAAATAATTATTTCTCTCTGCAAAATAAAACTCATTTATATAACTTATACATTATGATTTTCTGGATTTTATCTTTGATATTCTATCTCTCACAGTTAAAATTCACCTACCTTTAAAATTATAGACTGTTCATGTCTTTGTCAGTGGGCAAACTTACAAAATCAGCAAGGGATCAAATAATTATTTCCTTCACTGTAGAAGGAAGAAGCCATTGAATTCAGAGACTGGCTGAAGCAGTCGCTTGCACTGTAGTTATAACATCAACGCTGCCACTTGTAAACAATTGTCAAGAGCAACAATGGAGAGATATCACAAGGGCAGAGAAAGGAGAGTGCAGCTTATTTTATTATTTTTGTAAAGGGCAAGCTGATGGGTTAAAAATCAAATATGTAAAATTCATTAACATATTAATATCTGATTGAATTTTGAAACGTAAATGTATATTGCATGTTGTCCTATGTCTACGCTCACACAAAATCCAAATATTTTTTTTACTATTCAAAAATATATATTTTGTAGTAGATTTTGCTTGAAGGATAAAATATAAATAATAGAAAGATGACAAATATATTTCAAAACATTTCTCTGGTGAGAACACAACATTAAAGTTAAGTACTAAATGGTGAATTACATTTCTGGAGGCAAAGAATAAAAATAGATGACAGACATATTCCTTTGGAACAATACTCTTCAAAGAAATAGATACTCTGAAACATAGTAGTTATCAAAACACAGAGAACATCAATAATGTTACACTCTCAAAATACTGTATGACTTCCCTGCAAATGATACAATAAATACAAACTGGAAGTAGTTTTTTCTAAGAGCCACAAGCTGCAACTGATTTTTCCTTACTGTTCATAGTTGTCATGGATAAGCCATTTTCACTGCTTGCTAGTGGCAGGATATTGACATGCTATATATCTACACTTGCAATTCTGCTCTTTTTAGTTGCCCTTAGGCAAGCACAGTATTTGTTATAACTACAGATGATCATATTGATTTAATGCAAATCCAAGCAAGGCTAACTTTATGATATTTGTAGGTAAATTAGAATTAATTGAACAATTTGCAAAAATTAGACAAAAAATGCTGTCAGCATTTTACATAGAGAAAATTGCTTTAGTCACAGTCACTGACATGACTTCAAGGTTAAATGTGCGGGCTACTTCATAATGTCTTGCAGCTATCACAGCGCCACATCACATGGCATGTTTGGTGCCCCTGACCCTATCAGGCACCACTGAGTACTGCACCCATGCTGGGACAGTACTTCCAGGTAATCCTGAGGGCCAGAACGAGGTGAGTACGCACAGACACATAGCAACCAGGTCTCCCACATCTTTAGAGGGGACCCTTGTCTCTGGAGGGGGCTAGCTTTCAAATCTTTTCAAGAGATGGAGCGGAGGTGCTGGGAGCTAAAGTGCAGAGGTTGTTAGGAAAGGAGGGAGAGAACCAGTCGGGTAGTGGAGTGCGGCAGTAGCGAGGCCAACACGCGCACTCACACTAGTCAGAGCCTGCGCGGTGTAGTGACAGTTGGCGGGGGAGAACGGTCACCGAGCAGTCAGAGTAATCAGGTGCTCCTGGTGACTAGGCACATACGGGGACAGGTCCTTAGAGCAGACTCCAGTTTAACTATCTGCTAAACCTGCCGGTGAGGGGAACTACAAGTACCTCACAAACCACACAGAGTCCGAGCCTCAGCAGCAACGCTGGGACCCATAAGGAGACAGAGCTTGAAACCATCTCACCTGGTCCACACTGCCGGCAAATGGGCCAAACACAGGGGAGAAAAGGCAGTTGTGACTCCCTTGATAGACCCCAATGGTACTTCACGTCAGGGGGTTATCCGAACATAAGAGTGCTAGGAAGGCGAGCTAACAAGTTACCCTCAGACTGGCCCGAAGGAGCCCCTGGTCATACCTGGTTCATCACAGCAACGCCCACGTCAGCTCACAGAACATCTGAAGTGAGTAAAAACCAGTTAAAGACTTTTGGACTCAGCCTGTGTTATTCCGGACCCGTTACTCTGCTCACCCGAGCCCCTGGGGCCTGGCTCACTCACAGGAGGCTACATCACCTGGCTGCAGACCCCATCAGCCTCAGATGCTCATAAAACCTGCAGCGTCGGTCATTCACATCCCTGTCCGCAAGCCGTGAGTGGCGTCACGACGCATATACAAAACTAACAGTACCTGTAGTCATACTGAAGAAGCCCTGTCGCATCCCTGAAGAGGATCAGCATCCCTGGGGTGACACACATGATATATGCAGTCAGGAGGGACTATGATAACTTGTTTAAACACTGAGGCAGAGAATGGAGCAACTATTTTTGATTACATTTCAGATGCTTTTACACCCTTTTGTCACCGAGGATTTTCGAGACCTTATGCCCATTGCAGTGCCCCAAGAGCCGATGGCCATTCTCCACTCCTTCTCCAAGAAAGGGGTGCCCGCGCTATCACAGCAGGTCACACACAACATCACCGATTCCTTGAGAAACTCTGTGTGTGGCAGGGTGCATTTCGCCACAGATACTTGGATCAGTAAGCATGGACAGGGGAGTTACATGTTGCTAATTGGGCAATGGGTAACTATGGTGAGAGATGGAGAAGGGTCTGCTGTACAAGTCTTTCCGTCCCCAAGAGTTGTGTGTCAATCCTTCCATTGTATGTACAAGTTCCTCCACTGCTTCTGCCTCATCAACCTCGTGTTGGTCCTGCACCTCAGCCCAAACCCTGTGTGCTCAGGCCACCCTTTCTTGTAACTGCGCCCAAGGAATCCCACACACCTCCTTACTATGCTGGCAGCAGAGCTCAAGGCCATCAGGCGGTCAAATGTTTACTTTGAAATGTAGGGGAAATGTGAGACACCGCTGAGTAGTTGTGGACGGTTAGCTCTGTAGAGTGAGACCGAGTTTCATCAATGGTTGTCTCCACTCAACCAGCAGCCAGGGAATGCTGGGTACGACAATGTTGCAAACCAGTCTGCGGCCCTTCCTCAGGGCTTTGTGACACATGTGCCTTGTATGGCTCACGTGTTGAACCTGGTTGTCCAGCAATTTTTAAAACACTATCCCGGCCTACATGGCCTTCTGCAGAGGGCACGGTGTAACGCCTGCCTGAATCGACACACTCAGACGGGCTGTAAAGGATAGGCTAGAGGGAAGCCACTCACCAAGCTGGACCCCCAGAACCCTGAAACCCTTTAACCCGTATGCAGTGATTTTGAATGACACAGGGCCCAAGTTGATCAATACCTGTGGAAGGCTGCAGTTCTAGAGAATAGTAGTCATGCAGGGTCAAAACATTAATTGAGGAAGAGGAACAGAATGGGAGGGACAGGACTTAATCAGAAAACAAGCAGAGGTGAAATGCGAATCGGCCAACGAGGTACATAAACAGCAAGCAGGAAAAGTAGTCAGGTAACAAGCACACAAAATCATAAAACTGAACTGGGGGTAACAGTAACCAGAGGTTCATAGCTATGTCTAGCAGTGGTCTGCAGACAGGAGGGGCCTAAAAAAGGATGTGGTGTCTTCCAATGGGTTGTAGCTGAATGATGGTACTTCATCTGTGAGATACCCACCACCTGCATTCAGCCATTGGTTCTGCATCTGTCAAGGTAACGCAGCCCAGTGGGTGACCGTAACCTGCGTCCACCTGCACCGCTGGCGTTGACTCCCCTCCCATCATCAGCACTATGCACGAAAGGAACACGCTGTCACCTTGCGACAGGAGTAAAAATTGATTATGTGGACTACGTTGGTGACTTAACAGCCGTGTGCGGCAATGATGCAAACGTGTCTGCGGGCCTTCGTCAGGGCAATGTGACACACGTGACTTGTATGGCTCATGTGTTTAATCTGATTCTCCAGCAATTTTTAAAACAACATTCCGGCCTACATGGCCTCGTACAGCGGGCACGCTCGCTATGTGCTCACTTCCATCGTTCGCACCCAGCAGCTCAACAACTTTCATCGCTCCTGAAGTCTTAAGGTCTGGCGGTTAAACGCCTGAAATGCGATGTTCCGACACGCAGGAATTGGAATCTGCACATGTTGCAGCGTCTGTGGCAGCACCGCTGAGCCCTGCTGAAATACGTTATGATGTATACCCTGGGCTAACTTGATCCAGAGGTGGTGCAGATCACGCTGCTGGAGTCGTGTCAGATCAAGGACCTATGCACCCTTCTACACAGTTTCCAAATGTCGACAAAGATGTTTAACAATTGCGATGACATTCTCAGCGTGATAATTTTGGTCATCTACATGATGGATCACACTGTAAGCATTATTCGGAGTCAGGTGTTGGTCCAAGAGGAAGGGAGGAAGTATTTGAGGAGTCATATGCGGAAGGGATAACAAGATCTACAAGGTCCAGATGGTCAGCGCCACCTTGGCGGCAGTCATTGTACGGTGGGGGAGAGGGATTATCAAGGGAGCATAGTATCAGCAAAACAGTTGAGGAAGGTGCAGGAGCCCAGGAAGAAATGGAGGACGAACTGGCGATGGGGATGGAAGACTCAGCAGATTAGAGAGAGCTTGCTCACATTTTGGTTGTGCGAGGTTGTGGGGAGAGGGCAGAGGAAGGAGGCACGATTCTCACCTCTCCGCCACCAACACACCAAGGACTTGGTCCTCCTGGATGCTCAAGACACATGAGCGCTTTCTTGCTGCACTACCTACAACATGACCCTCGGATTGTACGAATTTCAAGTCATGCTGACTACTGGGTTGCCACACTGTTAGATCCCCGGTACAACACAAAATGTTGCGAAATAACTCCTGCCATAGAAGGGACGCCCGTATGCAGGAGTATCAGCAGAAGGTGTTACGCAATCTTACATCTGCTTTTCCACTAAACACCAGTGGTGCACAGAGTGAGTCTCAACGCTTTTTCATCGATAGGAGGAAATGGTCTTACTTGTCCACATCTGAGGGACCGAGGGCTGGCTGCTGTGCTGAGACAGCGTTGAGCACGGTGTCTCTGCAGAGTTGTATTTTTGGTCATATACAAACTAAGTTGAAAAAGGACAGATGCTGGTGGAAAGGGGAACAGGAGTGTTGGAAAGGGTAAAAACGTTTGTGTTTGATGGTTTTGTGTTTAAGCAACATGAACATTTGCTGAAGAAACAACATCTGTTATGGTGGGACTGGTAGATTTGGATAAGGTGGTAAATACTATGTTACCGCTATATAAAAAATATTAAGAAGAAAAGAAAGAGAAAGGTAGATATCCCAATCACGATTCGGTGTCCACAGTGCTCCCATATGGAAAAGGAGAGGTTGTCAACTGGAAGGTTAGGTGGAGGATACAGAGCAGGTTGACTCTGAAACAAATAGTGGCCTGAACCGAGTTAGACGCCACTCGGATCTGAAGACTTGGAGCCCTGTTAGCGTGACAGGGTCCACACGACCACCCAGCCCCGGAACTCCGTGTTAACAACACAGGGGCCATTGGTTACGCTGTCCGTGATCGTAGGGAACACACCTGTGGACAGCAGGTGCATCAGCAGCAGCAGGACTGTTTATGCCACTGGGCTGCACTAGCAGGACTGGTAGGACAAGAGCTGTTCTTAAACGTTCTGCGTTACCAACTGTGGTGGCGGCCTGCATCGATGACCTATCCCTGCCTACCTTTGGCTTAAAGCCGCAATTGGTTCAACATATGGAGGTGTGCTCTTTCGGAGCATAATAGAAGACTGGTCACCTTCTTGTTGGCTCCAGCCCCTTTTATAACCTGGCTCCGCCCCAAACCAGGGTGGACCACAATGCACCTCCTGGAGACAAGAGCAGAGTGACACATCATGAGTGGCATAACTAGCATCCTATTTTGAACCGCCACTTGAATAATGACCTCATGGCTGCCACAACCAAAACAACTCAACAGTCATCGTCTGACCAACAACAATGAGGTGACAAGACATAGGGGCGGCCCTCTGCAAGCCTGTTGGGAGTGGTCTGGCCAAATTGTCAGGACACCTGATGCCAGGTGGTCTATATGGGGCCCCCACATCAGGGGCAGGGCCAAAGAGTTCATTACCCGACTTAGCCTCTGATGCAGTAAGTGCCTGAGCATGCTCAGTAGCATGAAATACAGTTTCTGAAAAAAAGACTATCCGCTTCAGCATGCTGTCTAGGCACAACACAGGACTTAGACCTGGCACGGAGTGCAAGTACCTGTGCAAAGAGGCTTTTCTCAGTCATTTTTAAGCCCCACAGGTGTTGTGTTGGTGCATTACCTTCAGGGACTCCACGTGGAGGAAGAGTCTGGTCACACTTAGGTTGCTTCTTTATATGTATTTTCGTGACGCCACTCTCGGTATTGCGGTCAGTGGGGACCGCCACTGCAGTGTAAGGGGACACCTGGGGCTGATGTCGGGTGCAGTTAGTTTTAGTGGCCTCCCGAGAGTGAGTCAAGCACCAGGGCCCTGTGTAAGTGTGTTGAGCCGCAGGTCGCAGAATGACTCAGGCACAGTCCAAACGAGCATGCACTGTAGCCCAAAATTAAGACTTTGCCTCAGGAATGACACAGTCAGGCAGAGCATACTCAGTTGGCGAAACACTGAAGTTAGGCTGCGGCTGGGGTAAATCGGCACACAGAAAGGAGCAACTGCGGAAACACTTCGTTCAATTGTGAGGGGAGTCATTTTGGAGTTTGGTGAGGAGTACCGTAACGCCAGTGAGCAGCATCCTGTGCCACAGACCAACATTCTTCCGGTGCTGTCTATACTGTTAACCATGATAGGAGCGTAAAGTCTGTATTTATGGCAACTGGACATCACATTACCCGGGTACGGTAGGCTGTGCCCAGACAGTAATGCGTGCACGCAACACTTTGTTTTATTATGAAAACACATATCTGTTCTGGGTAGGACGACTATATAGACAATCACACTTGCTGCCTCTGCACTGTCAAATTGTCACGTACAGTTTAAATCATAGAGGGACAGCGACACTTTTTTGCATTGAATGTTGCTTTTCAATATTTACATGACTGTGTTGAAGAGCTGTGTGGTTTGCATTCACACTGTTATCATCTGCCTATTCTGTGAGGCTTTAGCTAACAAGGGTATTCAGGGTGGGTGATGTGTTTTGTCTATGTTTAGGTAGATAACTGGGAAGCTCTTGTGATGCGCCACTAGTAAGTTGTCTTCGCACACACACACACACACACACACACACAAACACACACAAACACACAATTACTGCTGCTACGCAGAGGGCTTAGCAATCAGTAGGCAACTGAATAGATTGTTCTATTATTTCAATTTAATGCATGGTTCTTATTGTTTGTTTTGGGAAAGTGAAAGAATCATTTATGAACCCAACTGCAAACAGTGCTTTTTATGTTGCGTGGTTTTGCTGCATACTGTGGATCCCACCAAATACAAGACTTAAAATGAAGCATAAGTCACAGAGGGAATTTCACTGTGCTACAATGCAGCCTAGCGGGGCTGTGCAACCACCGCCTGCCCCATCACGTGCATCTGCATGCTCTTCATCCTCTGTGACTGTGGGGACAGCAGTCACACATGCTTTTTCACACTGAACTTCCACTCCGTTACCCGTAAGCGGGACTGTCATTGGCAGGTCGTCACTTGTTTTTTAAGTGCAAACAGATAGTATTGTTGAGCTGTCAGACATCGAGAGAACCACCATTGGATGAAGGAAACATTATATCCATGGCTGCACCTTCGTGAAAGATTTCCTGGACTACCTGCAGTTAATTATTGCGTTCCACAAATGGAAAGGAGTGTAGAATGCACAAGTGTTGTACCTTGCTTGACAGCAAAGGAACAATATCTTAGTATTCCAGACAATTTTAGGATGGTAGAAAAAGTGTCAGCTCTTTGGGCAAATTAAATAGCGCGGAAAAAGTGGGCAGGTGGGTACAGTGGCCGTGTCCTGTGTGTACCAGGACAGTAAAGGAAGCCTCACTTT
Source organism: Anomaloglossus baeobatrachus (assembly GCF_048569485.1). Classification (NCBI taxonomy): domain Eukaryota; kingdom Metazoa; phylum Chordata; class Amphibia; order Anura; family Aromobatidae; genus Anomaloglossus; species Anomaloglossus baeobatrachus. The sequence goes on along the minus strand of NC_134355.1, from coordinate 497,945,471 downwards.
CTATCCCTCCTAATGATGAAATGCAGCAAGGAATTCCCTGAAATTGCTATAAAAATAGCATTGAAAAATGTGCATGAGGGTGTCATGCAGAGGTGCTAGAAATAGCTTGGCACCATTGGGGCACAAATAGAGTACAACAGACAATTTTTGTATGCCACTATCTTGCAGCATTTTTTGCTATTATTCTAGCTTATTAAAAACAGAGCAGGAGGGTGTCATGCAGAGGTGCTAGAAATAGCTTGGCACCAGTGGGGCACAAATGGAGTACAACTGCCACTTTTTGTATGCCACTAACTGGCAGCATATTTTGCTATTATTATAGCTTATTAAAAACAGAGCAGGTGGGTGTCATGCAGAGGTGCTAGAAATAGCTTGGCACCATTGGGGCACAAATGGAGTAAACCAGCCACTTTTTGTATGCCACTAACTTGCAGCATTTTTTGCTATTATTATAGCTTATTAAAAACAGAGCAGTAGGGTGTCATGCAGAGGTGCTAGAAATAGCTTGGCACCAGTGGGGCACAAATGGAGTACAACTGACACTTTTTGTATGCCACTAACTTGCAGCATTTTTTGCTATTATTATAGCTTATTAAAAACAGAGCAGGAGGGTGTCATGCAGAGGTGCTGGAAATAGCTTGGCACCAGTGGGGCACAAATGGAGTACAACTGCCACTTTTTGTATGCCACTAACTTGCAGCATTTTTTGCTATTATTATAGCTTATTAAAAACAGAGCAGGAGGGTGTCATGCAGAGGTGCTAGAAATAGCTTGGCACCAGTGGGGCACAAATGGAGTACAACAGCCACTTTTTGTATGCCACTAACTTGCAGCATTTTTTGCTATTATTATAGCTTATTAAAAACAGAGCAGGAGGGTGTCATGCAGAGGTGCTAGAAATAGCTTGGCACCAGTGGGGCACAAATGGAGTACAACTGCCACTTTTGTATGCCACTAACTTGCAGCATTTTTTGCCATTATTATAGCTTATTAAAAACAGAGCAGGAGGGTGTCATGCAGAGGTGCTAGAAATAGCTTGGCACAAGTGGGGCACAAATGGAGTACAACTGCCACTTTTGTATGCCACTAACTGGCAGCATTTTTTGCTATTATTATAGCTTATTAAAAACAGAGCAGGAGGGTGTCATGCAGAGGTGCTAGAAATAGCTTGGCACCATTGAGGCACAAATGGAGTACAACAGCCACTTTTTGTATGCCACTAACTGGCAGCATTTTTTGCTATTATTATAGCTTATTAAAAACAGAACAGGTGGGTGTCCTGCAGAGGTGCTAGAAATAGCTTGGCTCCAGTGGGGCACAAATGGAGTACAACTGCCACTTTTTGTATGCCACTAACTTGCAGCATTTTTTGCTATTATTATAGCTTATTAAAAACAGAGCAGGAGGGTGTCATGCAGAGGTTCTGGAAATAGCTTGGCACCAGTGGGGCACAAATGGAGTACAACTGCCACTTTTTGTATGCCACTAACTGGCAGCATATTTTGCTATTATTATAGCTTATTAAAAACAGAGCAGGTGGGTGTCATGCAGAGGTGCTAGAAATAGCTTGGCACCAGTGGGGCACAAATGGAGTACAACTGACACTTTTTGTATGCCACTAACTTGCAGCATTTTTTGCTATTATTATAGCTTATTAAAAACAGAGCAGGAGGGTGTAATGCAGAGGTGCTTGAAATAGCTTGGCACCAGTGGGGCACAAATGGAGTACAACTGCCACTTTTTGTATGCCACTAACTGGCAGCATATTTTGCTATTATTATAGCTTATTAAAAACAGAGCAGGTGGGTGTCATGCAGAGGTGCTAGAAATAGCTTGGCACCATTGGGGCACAAATGGAGTACAACAGCTACTTTTTGTATGCCACTAACTGGCAGCATTTTTTGCTATTATTATAGCTTATTAAAAACAGAGCAGGAGGGTGTCATGCAGAGGTGCTAAAAATAGCTTGGCACCATTGGGGCACAAATGGAGTACAACAGCCACTTTTTGTATGCCACTAACTGGCAGCATTTTTTGCTATTATTATAGCTTATTAAAAACTGAGCAGGAGGGTGTAATACAGAGGTGCTAGAAAAAGCTTGGCACCAGTGGGACACAAATGGAGTATAACAGCCACTTTTTGTATGCCACTAACTGGCAGCATTTTTTACTATTATTATAGCTTATTAAAAACAGAGCAGGTGGGTGTCATGCAGAGGTGCTAGAAATAGCTTTGCTCCAGTGGGGCACAAATGGAGTACAACTGCCACTTTTTGTATGCCACTAACTTGCAGCATTTTTTGCTATTATTATAGCTTAATAAAAACAGTGGAGGAGGGTGTCATGCAGAGGTTCTGGAAATAGCTTGGCACCAGTGGGGCACAAATGGAGTACAACTGCCACTTTTTGTATGCCACTAACTGGCAACATATTTTGCTATTATTATAGCTTATTAAAAACAGAGCAGGTGGGTGTCATGCAGAGGTGCTAGAAATAGCTTGGCACCAGTGGGGCACAAATGGAGTACAACTGACACTTTTTGTATGCCAATAACTTGCAGCATTTTTTGCTATTATTATAGCTTATTAAAAACAGAGCAGGAGGGTGTCATGCAGAGGTGCTGGAAATAGCTTGGCACCAGTGGGGCACAAATGGAGTACAACTGCCACTTTTTGTATGCCACCAATTGGCAGCATATTTTGCTATTATTATAGCTTTTTAAAAACAGAGCAGGTGGGTGTCATGAAGAGGTGCTAGAAATAGCTTGGCACCATTGGGGCACAAATGGAGTACAACAGCCACTTTTTGTATGCCACTAACTGGCAGCATTTTTTGCTATTATTATAGCTTATTAAAAACAGAGCAGGAGGTTGTCATGCAGAGGTGCTAGAAATAGCTTGGCACCAGTGCGACACAAATGGAGTTCAACAGCCACTTTTTGTATGCCACTAACTGGCAGCATTTTTTACTATTATTATAGCTTATTAAAAATAGAGCAGGTGGGTGTCATGCAGAGGTGCTAGAAATAGCTTGGCACCAGTGGGGCACAAATGGAGTACAACTGTCACTTTTTGTATGCCACTAACTTGCAGCATTTTTTGCTATTATTATAGCTTATTAAAAACAGAGCAGGATTGTGTAATGCAGAGGTACTGGAAATAGCTTGGCACCAGTGGGGCACAAATGGAGTATAACAGCCACTTTTTGTATGCCACTAACTGTCAGCATTTTTTACTATTATTATAGCTTATTAAAAACAGAGCAGGTGGGTGTTATGCAGAGGTGCTAGAAATAGCTTGGCTCCAGTGGGGCACAAATGGAGTACAACTGCCACTTTTTGTATGCCACTAACTTGCAGCATTTTTTGCTATTATTATAGCTTATTAAAAACAGAGCAGGAGGGTGTCATGCAGAGATTTTGGAAATAGCTTGGCACCAGTGGGGCACAAATGGAGTACAACTGCCACTTTTTGTATGCCACTAACTGGCAGCATATTTTGCTATTATTATAGCTTATTAAAAACAGAGCAGGTGGGTGTCATGCAGAGGTGCTAGAAATAGCTTGGCACCATTGGGGCACAAATGGAGTACAACAGCCACTTTTTGTATGCCACTAACTTGCAGCATTTTTTGCTATTATTATAGCTTATTAAAAACAGAGCAGTAGGGTGTCATGCAGAGGTGCTAGAAATAGCTTGGCACCAGTGGGGCACAAATGGATTACAACTGACACTTTTTGTATGCCACTAACTTGCAGCATTTTTTGCTATTATTATAGCTTATTAAAAACAGAGCAGGAGGGTGTCATGCAGAGGTGCTGGAAATAGCTTGGCACCAGTGGGGCACAAATGGAGTACAACTGCCACTTTTTGTATGCCACAAATTGGCAGCATATTTTGCTATTATTATAGCTTATTAAAAACAGAGCAGGTGGGTGTCATGAAGAGGTGCTAGAAATACCTTGGCACCATTGGGGCACAAATGGAGTACAACAGCCACTTTTTGTATGCCACTAACTGGCAGCATTTTTTGCTATTATTATAGCTTATTAAAAACAGAGTAGGAGGGTGTAATGCAGAGGTGCTAGAAATAGCTTGGCACCAGTGGGGCACAAATGGAGTACAACAGCCACTTTTTGTATGCCACTAACTGGCAGCATTTTTTGTTATTATTATAGCTTATTAAAAACAGAGCAGGAGGTTGTCATGCAGAGGTGCTAGAAATAGCTTGGCACCATTGGGGCACAAATGGAGTAAAACAGCCACTTTTTGTATGCCACTAACTTGCAGCATTTTTTGCTATTATTATAGCTTATTAAAAACAGAGCAGTAGGGTGTCATGCAGAGGTGCTAGAGATAGCTTGGCACCAGTGGGGCACAAATGGAGTACAACTGACACTTTTTGTATGCCACTAACTTGCAGCATTTTTTGCTATTATTATAGCTTATTAAAAACAGAGCAGGAGGGTGTCATGCAGAGGTGCTGGAAATAGCTTGGCACCAGTGGGGCACAAATGGAGTACAACTGCCACTTTTTGTATGCCACAAATTGGCAGCATATTTTGCTATTATTATAGCTTATTAAAAACGGAGCAGGAGGGTGTCATGCAGAGGTGCTAGAAATAGCTTGGCACCATTGGGGCACAAATGGAGTACAACAGCCACTTTTTGTATGCCACTAACTGGCAGCATTTTTTGCTATTATTATAGCTTATTAAAAACAGAGCAGGAGGGTGTCATGCAGAGGTGCTAGAAATAGCTTGGCACCATTGGGGCACAAATGGAGTACAACAGCCACTTTTTGTATGCCACTTACTGGCAGCATTTTTTGCTATTATTATAGCTTATTAAAAACAGAGCAGGAGGTTGTCATGCAGAGGTTCTAGAAATAGCTTGGCACCAGTGCGACACAAATGGAGTTCAACAGCCACTTTTTGTATGCCACTAACTGGCAGCATTTTTTACTATTATTATAGCTTATTAAAAACAGAGCAGGTGGGTGTCATGCAGAGGTGCTAGAAATAGCTTGGCTCCAGTGGGGCACAAATGGAGTACAACTGTCACTTTTTGTATGCCACTAACTTGCAGCATTTTTTGCTATTATTATAGCTTATTAAAAACAGAGCAGGAGGGTGTGATGCAGAGGTACTGGAAATAGCTTGGCACCAGTGGGGCACAAATGGAGTACAACTGCCACTTTTTGTATGCCACTAACTGGCAGCATTTTTTGCTATTATTATAGTTTATTAAAAACAGAGCAGGTGGGTGTCATGCAGAGGTGCTAGAAATAGCTTGGCACCATTGGGGCACAAATGGAGTACAACAGCCACTTTTTGTATGCCACTAACTTGCAGCATTTTTTGCTATTAATATAGCTTATTAAAAACAGAGCAGGAGGGTGTCATGCAGAGGTGCTAGAAAAAGCTTAGCACCAGTGGGACACAAATGGAGTACAACAGCCACTTTTTGTATTTCACTAACTGGCAGCATTTTTTGCTATTATTATAGCTTATTAAAAACAGAGCAGGTGGGTGTCATGCAGAAATGCTAGAAATAGCTTGGCACCAGTGGGGCACAAATGGAGTACAACAGCCACTTTTTGTATGCCACTAACTTGCAGCATTTTTTGCTATTAATATAGCTTATTAAAATCAGAGCAGGAGAGTGTCATGCAGAGGTGCTAGAAATAGCTTGGCACCATTGGGGCACAAATGGAGTACAACAGCCACTTTTTGGATACCCTAAGTTTACTCAGTGTTTGCTAGTATAATGGCTTAGTAAAAATGAGATGATTGAGTGTGTGCCATTATCCCAGCAGCAGTGATCTGAATGCACTGTTCCCGCACACTATACGGTGAAATTTCATAATAGTGTGAGTCACAAAGTGACTTACACTATTACAGCGGAAAGCCAGCTAGTAATTAGCTTGGCTTTTTGCTGCTAGAACCGTTCTCGAACGTTACTAGAACTATCGAGCTTTAGCAAAAAGCTCGAGTTCTAGTTCGATCTAGAACAGCCCCCAAAATCACTCGAACCGGAACTGGAGAACCACGAACCGCGCTCAACTCTATTAAAGATCATGGAATAATACAATCATAGAATTTTAGAGTTGGGAGGGATCTCCACGGTCATCATATCCAACCTTCTACTCAATTCAGGATTCACTAATCCATTTCAGACAGATGTCTGTCCAGCTTCTGTTTAAAGAATTCTTGATCAGTTATCGAACAAAGCCGAACATTGCTGATTTGTTTCTGCTCGGGCATTCAAATACAAATTTAAATGTTCAAACCTCATGCTAAAATGTGATATTGCCGAATGTTTTTCGAATTCATTTGCTCATCTCTACTGATGAGGCCTCCAAAGTTACTACTGCTACAGCACAGCAACCACTTTGCAGAAAGTTTTAATTCCATATGACCTCTTCAGATATCGGCATTCAGAGTGTCTTACCAGAGACATGGCACACTCTAAAGAAGGAGCAGTTTAATACGTCACCAGTGCCTCTTTTACCCTCTCAGACAAACCCTTGAAAAAATGGCTTTTAAGTGCACGGTCGTTCCGCTGTGTGTCTGTGAACAGCATCAGAATTCAGCACAATAAATGATTCCTCTGTTGTAGTGAATAAATCTTAAACTTGGCTAAAGATGTTTCAAGATCGAGACAATAATTCTCACCCAATTTTCCTTACCACCAGAGGAATGATGAAGGAAACAAAAGTATAACTTACATGCCTACCTAAAAGTAACAAACCGGCTGCGCCCCCTGGAAATTCTTTCCGACTGAGACAATTTTGAGTTCAGATGATCCAGTGTCCAGGACAGATTGCTACGATGTGGTGCACTCAGTTTGCTGCTGTACCACCCCGTTTAACTCAGCCACCTAAAGTGACAAGGTATGTAATTGTCTCGCAACTGCAGCAATCGGGTCCATGCTGGAAGGCAAAAAATTAAGCCAGCTATAATGTTCCAAGGTGACTGTTAGAATTGCGGTGGAAAGGGGCTCCTAACCTGTCCCTCTTGCTAGGGGACCTTAGGCTTTCCCTAATCTCATAGTTACTCCTGATGGTGAAGATACCTGAGTTTTGTTCCTGGCTATGCTCCTCACCAGTACTACTCTGATACCCCCCTTCTCCATGGAAGAATGTGGCCTGAGTGGGATGGAAAATAGATGAAGACAGACAAAGGAAAAGCAAAAAACTCTGACACATTGCACACACACCACAGGTGTAGCCAATTAAAGACTCAAGAGTAAAGCAAGAGCTGGAAAGTAACACAAAAATCACAACTAAGGTTACTTCTACAACTGCACTCATGAACAAGTATAACAACCGCCAGATAGTTTGTCCGGTGACGTGTTATGATTCAGACTAAGATAACTATATCTGGCTTAGAAGGAAGGATCTAGCCAGCCTATAGAGATGGGGAGAAGATGTGATTTACTTCCCCACAACATGTGATAAAAGCAGATGAGTAGAGATTAACTCTTGCTAGCCTTACTATGAATCATCAATTTGTGCATAAACACCTGAGTGCCTGCTTGATCAGACACCAAAGAAGCTATCAGGCAAAGTGTCAGAATCTGAAATCTGAACAGAACCAGGTGCAGTAATGGCAGTCAGCAAAGTTTGTAAAAATCTTTGTGCTACACAAACTCAACTGTTTCAAATAATATGAAAATTATTCCTGAAATCAGATAAAAAAAATAAGCCGTTGACTCAATCTTTGCATTGTGTGTTTGTGTGTGCCACACTAAGCATGGAGAAAAGGAAGAAGAGAAATGTTAATCTCCAGAGATCTTGATGTTCCTTTGTCCACAATGCCCAACATAATCAATAAGTTTACAACCCATGGCACTGTAGCTAATCTCCATCAATGTGGACTGCAGAGAAAAAATTATGAAATTGATAAGCAGTACTAATTAAGTTCCAAAGAAATTCAAGCTGTCCTGCAAGTAAGGATGCATGAGTGCCAGCGTGAAGTATAACTTTGAATGAAATGAAACCCTACAGCAGGGTACCTGGGAGGACCCCACTACTGACACAAAGAAACAAAAAAGCTAGATTGAAGTTTGCCAAAATGTACTTAAGCCAAATTCCTACTGGAAAAGTGTTTTTAGGACAGATGAGACCAAGATAGAGCTTTTTGGTAAACCACATCATTCTACTGTTTACCAAAACTGGAATGAGGCCTACAAAGAAATGAACACAGTGCCTTCAGTTCAGTTTGATGGAGGTTCAAAGATGTTTGGGGTTGTTGTGCTGCCTTTGGCACTGGGTGCCTTGACTATGTGCAAGACATCATGAAATCTGAAGATTTCCAAAACATTTTGGGTCACAATGTATTGTCCAGTGTCACAAAGCTGTGTTTGTGTCTTAGGTTATGGGTCTTGCTACGTGACAATGATCCACAATACAGTTCATGCGCAATTAGAATTGGATGGAAACATTGTGCTTGAGAGATCTGGAGTGAACCAGTAATTGCTATTTAGCCATCTGCTGTACTTGCATTTGTAATGGATCCATTGTTTTTTCTCCGGATCCATTACAAATGGAAGATATAAAGAAATCTGTTAATAAATCTATCCTCCATAAACTCCCATGTTAAATAACAAGATCTGGCAGAAATCAGTTTCCCAACAGATCTCTACAGGATCCATTCTAACAGATGACTACAGGACTTGTGAACTTAGCCTTAGGGGTACTTTGCACGTTGCGACATCGCTACTGCGATCTCGTTGGGGTCAAATCGAAAGTGACGCACATCCGGCACCGGTAACAACGTCGCAATGTGTAAAGCCTAGAAGCACCGATAAATGATCGCAAAAGCGTTGAAAATCAGTGATCTGTGTAGTGTCGGTCATTTCCCCAATTTCGCTGCAGCGACAGGTACGATGTTGTTCCTCGTTCCTTCGGTAGCACACATCGCTGTGTATGAAGCCGCAGGAGCGAGGAACATCTCCTTACCTGCACCCTGCCTGCAATGAGGAAGGAAGGAGGTGGGCGGGATGTTTACGTCCTACTCATCTCTGCCCCTCCGCTTCTATTGGCTGCCTACCGTGTGACATCGCTGTGACGCCGCACGACCCGCCCCCTTAGGAAGGAGGCGGGTCGCCAGCCAGAGCTACGTCGCAGGGCAGGTAAGTGCGTGTGAAGCTGCCGTAGCGATAATGTTCGCTACGGCAGCTATCACAAGATATCTCATCTGTGACGGGGGCGGGGACTATCGCGCTTGGCAACGCTACAATCGTCTAGCGATGTCGCAGCATGCAAAGTACCCCTTACCCTATATCTGCTAGTAAATATTTTTTGGGGATGTGACAGATTTGTAATTATAATGTAATTAAAAAGTGTCTGACATAAAGTAAGCAATATGATTCAAATGTAATGTAAACTGCAAAAAGAAAGGTATATTCACATGTGCTAGATTTCTGAAGCAGACATTTATGCAGCAAAAATACATTGTACACATTTGACCTGGGAGAGAAAAAAATTCCATGCCTTGTACATGCTGCCGAAATAGCCACATTCATATGTGCAGTTTTTGTTTTTTTTTTTGTTTTTTTTTTAAAAGACAGCACCACTCTTTAACAATACAGTGTGAGTGTAACACATTGTCATGTCTATCCAAAATTGATGAAAAGAGAAAATCTTGCCCAGTAAAAACAGTAATGGCTGAAAAGTTGTACATGCTTGCACAAATGAACACATTATTTTTTTTAATTAAATGCAAAGTTGTTCAGATCTGCGATTTTTACCTGCTCACATATATGGAATGGATGATTGTTTCCACAAACTTCCATAAAATAAAACATTTCCACACTGCTTCAAAATCTGTCACACGGCTATGTTCTAAGCTATAAAGATCCATAATGCAACATCTAAAGAAGTCTAAACCCTAATTTTACCTTTGTATGCTTCCATGGGTCATATAAATGCCTGTGTACAGTTATTTGTTAAGAGGGCCATATTCACATTTTGCTAAACCTTTTTCTCTTTTGTTTTATTTATTTCAGTTGAATATTTATTATAATTTTTGTAAACAACTTGCATTATATCTCTGCAAAAACTGCAGCAAATTTCCATGTATTCATTGATATTTTTTTCTTTAATATGCCAAGTCAAAAAAGCGTGAGAAGTGTAAACACGGGAAATTTGTTTAGCACAGCACACTTCTAATTGAAAAAAACATTTCTCTATTACAAGGTTCACCAGTTTAATCAATATATTGAACATTATATAATATGATGTGCACTGATTTAAAAGAATAAGCAGAAAAATAAAGCATATGTATACAATCTTTTTAAATATATTTTTATATTTGAAATGGTGAAAGGTATGTTATTGTTCACTCATGTTAACTAGAGATAAGTGAATTAATTTAACATAAATCCAATTCATGTTTAATTTTTAGATATTAAGCACTTACTTTACACAAATTCCAAAAATAGCTAAAACCACTTCATACATTACAGAAGATTGCATCAGCTAAAGAGGGAACAAAAGATCTCAGGCTCCGCTATATGAGCTTTCCCTTGCAGCTATCACATGGTATAAGATAGCCAACCAAGTTGATGCAGGAAATGCATTATTAATTGAGATTATCACAATTTAGCTGTATAGATTGTAAAAGAAAGGCATACAACTGTGAACAAAGTGTTCAGATGTGAAAGCACAGCAGTGAAGTGGGTATTTTGCTAGTTGTTTCTCACAGACAACAAAGCTTCTAATTATAAAACAATTTATCTTTATTACAAAAGTGACATATATTGTACAAACACTATATTATTAAGAATAGATAGTTATACACTTACTGATGTAGCCAAAACTACATATAAACATAAAAAAGGTACCCCTTTACCATTTCCCTAGTCCCTATACAAACCTAGGCTTTGTTACATATGAATGTCTGTAACATAGGAAACTTAGAATTTATCAAATTACCCATCAGGGCTCATCAGGGGTCATATATATATGACCCCTGATATATATATAATATATATCATATATATATTATATTATATAATATATGATAATCTATATAATAGAGTATGGTGCAAATTAACACTGGTACAAAAACCTTTAGATCTGTTTGTGTTTCGCAGACCAGTTACAATGGTAATGTAATTCAGACATATATATACACAGGTCCCACATAAGGTGACTGAGACCTACAGCAGTCTAAATCTATCACCTATAGGAGAGTTAAGGAAGAATTTGATTCCATAGCAAGTTCTGCAAATTGGGATTCTGATCTGGCATATATATCCTAAGTTATATGTAAAGGATTGTTAAAAATCCACATTTAACGTCTAGAATCGCTACTTCCAATAGGTGGCGCTGCGCTAGAGTTTGTCTCCTGTCCTGGAGAGACAATTTGAATATTTTGCAGAGGGGCATGGCAGCTATAAGTCTACTTACTTTACTGGCAGCCAGACTGGCTTGCAAAGTCTCCATAAGGAGAATAGTCTTCCCCCGTGGTCCCCACAAAGCTTTTTATGAGCCAGATCAGACACCCCATACTTTGCACTTTTGCATACATTTATTTCTATTAAAGTATTTTTTCTCTGTGTGGTATCTTTTTTTTAATAAATGAAGAAGGTGATCCAGCTGAGTGATCAGGGGATTTATTCAGTGCAGTTCAGACAATGCATAGAGACGTTGTACAACGTCTCTATGCATTGTCTGAACTGCACTGAATAAATCGCCTGATCACTCAGCTGGATCACCTTCTTCATTTATCATTGCTGTGCGGCCAGAGCAGGGCCGGATTCGAGTCTGAGGCACGGTGAGGTCAGACGTGGGTAAACTGAATTCCTATACAAGTCTTTTTTTTAACCCCTTATTAGAGATTCTTAATGGCTGGGTCAAACTTGCCTGACATTAAGAACCTCTGGCTTAATACTAGCTAGTAACCCCTTATTACCCAGCGAGCCACCCGGCATCAGGGCCGCTGGAAGAGTTGGATACAGCATCAGATGATGGCGCTTCTATGAAAGCACCATTTTCTAGGGCGGCTGCGAACTGCAATTCACAGCGGAGGTGCCTAGAAAGCTTGGGCCAATCTGTGCTGCGGATACCAATCCTCAGCTGCCTAGTTGTACTTGGCTGGAAACCCGCGAAGCCCATGTCGTTTTGTTTTTTTTTTTTAATTATTTCCTGAAATTCATGAAATAATTAAAAAAAGGGTTTCCCTATACTTTTAGTTCCCAGCCGGGTACAAATAGGCAGCTGGGGGTTGGGGGCAGCCGTGCCTGCCTGCTGTACATGGCTAGCATACAAAAATATGGCAAAGCCCACGTCATTTTTTTTTATTTTTTTTTTTTGGCAAAAAACTTAAAAAAAATAAAATAAAAAATGTTTCCCTGGATTTTCCATTGCCAGAGAAGGTAACACCAAGCAGTGGGGGTTATCAGCCAGTAGCTGCTTGGATTACCCTTAGCTACCAACACAAAAAAATGCAGCGGAAGCGCACATATTTTTTTTTAATTATTTATTTAAATAACTAAAAATATGAGCTTCTCTGTATTTTGATTGCCTGACATCACAGTACTGCAAAAATAAATAATTAAAAAAATGACGCAGCGCTCCACGGTAGTTTTGATTCTCAGCGCAGATAAAGCAGACAGCTACAGGTTGCCACCCCATTAGCCTGGCGTTACCTTGGCTGGCAATCAAAATACAGGGAAGCCCATTACATTTTTTTATTTAAAAAAATAGTTAAATAAATGCATGGGCTCCCGCCATATTTTGATCGCCAGTCAGGTAAAGTCAGACACCAGGGGCTGGGATTCCTGGCAGCCCACAGTTACCCCTGTAAATGGCGCATTGTTTCTTAGCACCATTTCCAGGCACATTAATCGGCTCGTCCAGCGGCCGTGAAGGCGGTGGCTCGCTGGGTAATAAGGGGGTTAATACTTGCTTTGTATTCTCAGATGGTACTGAGCCCGAAATTCATGGTGTCACACCAAAATTGATTTGCCACCATGAATTTTTAGTAAAGATAAAAAAAAAACAACACACAGAAAAATATTTTTATTAGAAATAAAACACAGCACAATTAGTGACTCCATCTTTATTGAACTAAAGAACCCCCTCTACTCCACTGTAGGTCTGGGTCGAGGGTCCCGTGATGTCCAATCCAGATCCAATGACACATCAGCTGATTGTATAAAAGCCGTTGATACAATCAGCAGATGCATCAGTATAAAAAAAACAAACTACACACTTCTGTGCAGACTTCCATCTGATTGCTGCAGGACCCGGCGGTAATCAGCTGATGCGGTCACCTGACAGCATCGGCTGATAGTTTAAGCCAGCCGGGCGGTAAAAGGCCGGCCTCACCGCTGGACTTATACGATCAGCTTATGCCGTCAGGTGACCACATCAGCTAATCACCACCAGGTCCTGCAGCTATCGGATGTGTCCTGGGAGTCTGCAGACAGGTGAATATGATATATTTTTTTTCTACTGTTTACTTTTGATTTCGCAGCTGCTTCCACCTCCTGTCTGGACATGGCACCGGACGGGAGGTGGAAGCAGGGGTGGCGATACCGGGAGAATCCACTCTACTGTGTTTACCAACACAAGGAATCCTCTTCCTGTACACGGGATTGTACTACCCATTCCTTAGGTTTATAGCTGCGTTTATAGTCAAAGTAACGCTTATGGTAAGTTCACACACTGCGTTTATTTGACGCTGCGTTTTTGTGTGTTTTTTACCACAAAAAAATGCATAAAAACGCAGCATCTTAAAAACGCATAAAAAAAAGTGTTTTTTTGCATTTTTGCCTGCATTTTTGCTCACTGCGTTTTTATGCGTTGAAATTGTTGAGATTGTTGAAAACAAAAAAAAGGTCTGATGTTTTTTCCTTCTTCAATATGTTCTTTATTCTCCACTAGTGTATGCAGGAGAGCAGACAGCTGCAGGACTACAAAGCTTAGCATGCTCCATCAAGGACTGTATGCTGGAGGGAAAGGCAGTGGGAGCAAAACTACAAGGCTCAGCATACTTCATCCACTAGTGTATGCAAGAGAGCAGACAGCAGCTGCTGAACTACAAGGCTCAGCATGCTGCATCCAGGACTGTATGCTGGAGGGAGAGACAGGAAGAGCAGAACTACAAGGCTCAGTATGCTCCATTCACTAGTGTATGCAGGAGAGCAGACAGCAGCTGCAGAACTACAAGGCTCAGCATCCTCCATCCAGGGCTGTATGCTGGAGGGAGAGGCAGGGGAAGCAGAACTACAAGGCTCAGCATACTTCATCCACTAGTCTATGCAAGAGAGCAGACAGCAACTGCAGAACTACTAGGCTCAACATACTCCATCCAGGACTGTATGCAGGAGTTTTTTGCCCCCCCCCAAAAATGACGTGGGCTTTGCCATATTTTTGTATGCTAGCCAGGTACAGCAGGCAGCTACGGGCTGCCCCCAACCCCTAGCTGACTATTTGTACCCGGCTAGGAACCAAAAATATAGAGAAGCCCTTTTTTTTTTTAAATTATTTCACGAATTTCATGAAATAATTTAAAAAAAACAAATGACATGGGCTTCACCCAGTTTTTGTGTCCAGCCAGGTACAACTAGGCAGCTTGGGATTGAAATCCGCAGCGCAGGGTGCCAAAGCTTTCTGGGCACCCCGCGCTGCGAATTGCAGTCTGCAGCTGCCCAAGAAAATGGCGCTTTCATAGAAGCGCCATTTTCTGGCACTGTATCCAACTCTTCCAGCTGCCCTGGTGACAGGTGGCTTGCAGGGTAATAATGGGGTTAGGGCTAGCTGTATATTATCAACTGACCCTAAGCCCGAAAATCATGGTGTCACACCAATATTAGACATGGCCACCATGAATTTCTAGTACAGATAAAAAAAACACAACACACAGAAAAAGATTTTTATTGAAATAAAACACAACACAATTAGTGACTCCATCTTTATTGAAATAAAAATCCCCCCTCCGCAGTAATCCTGGGTCAAGAATCCCGCGCTGTCCAATCCGCATACAATTTCATCTGATCGGTTTTCTGTAAGGCATACCGATCAGATGATGTGTCAGGCTCAAGGGTCCGAATCACATGACACTTTAGCTGATTGTATAAACGGCTTTTATACCATCAGCTGATGCATCAGTGCAAAAAAAAACAAAAAAAAACTACTCACTTCGGTGCAGACTCCCATCTGATCGCTGCAGGAGCTGCCGGGCGGTAAAAAGCTGGCCTCATCGCTGGACTTATACTGTCAGCTGATTCCATCAGGTGACCGCATCAGCTGATCATTGCAAGGTCTGAGAGAGAGGAAAGAGAGAGAAAAGAGAGAGAAGAGAGAGAAAAGAGAGAGAGAAGAGAGAGAGAGAAAAGAGAGAAGAGATAGAGGAGAGAGAGAGAGAGAAGAGAGAGAAGAGAGAGAGGGAGACAGACATGTCCAGGGAGTCTGCACACAGCCGGAGTGGGGGTGGCGGTAACGGGAAAAGGAGCTGGGAGCGGACATGTCTGCAGACAGGTAAATATGATATTTTTTTCTACTGTTTACTTTTTATTTCGCAGCTGCTTCCACCTCCCGTCGGACGGAAGGTTGAAGAAGGGGTGGCGGTACCGGGAGGATCCACTCTTCTGTGTTTACCAATACAAGGAATCCTCTTTCTGTATACGTGATTGTACTACCCACCCCTTGCGTTGATAGCTGTGTTTATATTCATAGAAACGCTTAGGGTCCCGTCACACATAGCGACGCACCAAGGATCAAACTTTGCAGGGATCGTTGTTGCGTCGCTAATGGCCGCTGGTGAGCTGTCAATCAGGCAGATCCCCATAGCGACCAGCCACTAGCAACCCGTGTATGAGTCTGTGCTTGGTAACCAGGGTACACATCGGGTTACTAAGCAAAGCGCTTTGCTTGGATACCCTATATGTACCCTGGTTACCAGCCTACACTGCTCTCAGGATGCCAGCGCTGGCTCCCTGCACACGTAGCCAGGGTACACATCGGATTACTAAGCAAAGCACTTTGCTTGGATACCTGATGTGTACTGTACCCTGGTTACCAGCTTACCGCAGGCTGCCAGCGCTGGTTCCCTGCACATGTAGCTGTAAAAAGCTACAGTTACGCTTTTGGTGAACGAACCGTTATCGAACAGTAACTCGAACAGTCGAACATTAAGCAAATTGTTCGAGTTTGTCGAACGACTCGAAAATCGCCAAAAACAACTCGAATTTGAAATTGGCGAACGGTTCAATTCGAACAACACTCATCTCTAGTCATGTGTAATGTTTACTGATGTCAGGGAAATGATAGGATATCAGCCGATGAGAGGAGGTAACTGTATGTTATTGGTAGGATAATGGTTGTTTAGACTATTTAATCCTGTGCATTGTGATATATATATATATATATATATATATATATATATATATATATATATACTTAGTTAAGACCCATTATAGAACTGCTTGTGGTTCTGGGTGGATATTGCACCTGACAAGTTACTTTTAGTTACATGGATAGCATATTGGAATATCGTATTTCTAATGTTGCTAAACATTTTTTATCACATCATACAGGCAACACAAAATATATTAAATATCTTGAAAATAACTTTATCTTAGACTGTTGTATCATTCTATTTACAAATGACCACTGGTCACTGTTAGACATATCAGGTCTAAAGATTAGACAACCACATGTATGTAGAAAAAGTTATATAACAAATCTTTATTTATATTCATTATAGTTAGAACACACAAATAGTCAGACAGTGTCAATTAAAATCATGTGCAAGTCTGTGCAAAAAAACTAACCAGGGCAGGGTGGTCAATTATACAATCCTGATCTACGATTTATGGATACTTGTATATATGCTTCATGATGCACTAATCACCATATTCATAAATACAGTACAGTAGATGAGGAGGTTAATTCAACCAAGCAGTTAGTGCATATAATTTTAATGCATTGGATGGATTTAACCAAACAGTCAGGAATATACAGTCATAGGGATCAGGATGACAAATTTAGAGCAAACTTCATAGATCAAGGGATCTGACCTGTGTTGCACACTTATTTGTAATTAAAATGTCATGAGTTGGGATCATGGTCAACTATAAATATATTTGAAGATTTATGTACCATAATGGATCTTGTTTTCCAATTGATGGTTTATTTGTTATATCATTCTATTGACCATTCTTAATCCCACTACCAACTCGCTCGTCCAGTCAGAAGTTATTCTGTGGATGCATCTCAATAGCAGTTGCATCATAGAGTAAATTCCTGTACCATGGAGAAAAGGTAAAAGTTAAAGAGTTCGATGGAGCCAGTTAATCAGAGTGGTTAGTGCACAGGCCTAGTTGTCAGATTCTACAGTCTTGCAAGAAAGAAAACTTGTGAGATATTGCTCACCTGTCCTAAAAAAGTATTACTCTTTTCGTCTGTGGCCACCTTCCATTGCAGTAGTTCATGCTGGGTTTGTCAAGTAGGCCATCAACGCCTCTAACATCATTATCACTTTAGAACTTTTAAAATAATCTCAGTGAGCTCAACCTCCATTTCATATATGAGCATGTAGGTCTTATTGGAAAGCCTTCAACACCTTTATATCTTCTATCTGTTGGTGCATTCCAGATTAATTAGTATTTTCATTTAAATGTAAACGAGATGTTAAGTACTCTGACAATGCACTTAAAAGCCTTTACTCCTGAAATTGTTTCTCCACTTGCCACTAGCCTCTTTACCTTAATTGGTAGTTCACAGTCTAATTTCCTTGGCTCACACCTGACATCATAAGCTCACGTGTCCTCAAGGCCTCTTCTCTCCATTTTCATGCACTATGATTATTGTACTTGTCCCTATTATGTATACCCCTTTCAAAAGTAAAGCGCCATGGAATAAATGGCGCTATAATAATAAATAATAATAATAACAACTGCAGAACAGGACTTCCAGGAAATGAGAATGCTGAAGTATCATGCACATGTTGCTTATTTGTGACTTGCAGATTACTTTTTCACACAGGGCCCTGTGGGTTTGGATTTATTTTTCCCTTAATATATAATTGATACCATGTGATTTTCTGGATTTTATTTTTTATATTCTATCCTTCACTGTTAAAAATAATCTACTCTTAAAATTATAGACTGTTCATGTCTTTGTCAGTGGGCAAACTTAAGAAATCAGCAAGGGATCAAATAATTATTTTCTCCACCACTATTATTATTATTATTATTATTATTATTATTATTATTTCCATTACCCCTATTTCCAACACAGCAGAGCAATTAGGAAGTGCCAAGGTGAAGTGCCAGAATTGGCACATCTAATGTAATGCACCACTTTTTGGGTTGCTGCAGACTGCTATACTTAGGTTGGGAAGGGCCCAATAACCACGGACTTTCCCAGCCTGATAATATTAGCTCACAGCTGTTTTCTGTATCTTTGCAGGTTTTTAAAAAATGGAAGGGGCTCACTTAATTTTTTTTAATTTATTTTTTTATTTAACCCCTTTACTACCAAGGACATACTGGTACGTCTTTGGTTGCCTCCCTCCAGTTACCGCAGGCTTCAGTGGTGATCTCCCAGTATTTCCCGAACATGTTTGCTGATCTGGTCAGCAGACGTGTGGCTAACAAGCACAGGTTGATCGGAAATCCACCCATGTCTGTTAACACCTTAGATTGCACTGTCAAACACTGACAGCGTGATATAAAGGGCCACGGTGGGGATGGTGGATTTTCCCGCTAATATCGGTGACCCCATGATGCAATCACAGGGCACCAATGTGTTGTCATGGTACCGAGATGTTAGCTGATGATCCCTGATGCTGCCATGACTCACTTCCTGTGAGAGCTTACAGAACGGCGTCACTCACAGGAGAGGAGCATTTGTGCGGATCAGAGGTATGCTGCCCTGATCAGCAGAAATTTACAGGCAATCAGACTATGCAGTGATAAAATCCCCTAGTGGGAAAAGTAAAATAAATAAAAAATGTAAAAAAGTTTTTTAAAATGTGAAAAAATAAAAAAATAAAAGTTAATATCACCCCCCTTTCCCCCATTGAAAATAAAATAGTTAAAAAAATAAAATAATACACATATTTAGTCTCATTGAGACATGTCCAATCTATCAAAATATAAAATCAATCTTATCGGCCCACAAAGTGGTGAGAAAAAAAAGTTCAAACGCCAAAACTATGTTTTTTCATCGCCAAAACATTTCTTTGAAATGCAATACCATACAATAAAAGCATCACATCTACACAAAAATGGTATAATTAAAAACATCAACTCAAGATGCAAAACATAAGCCATCACTGATTCCAAAAAATGTGAATGGTACGGGTCTCGGAAAATGGCGACAACAGAGCTACTCTTTTTTTTGGACAAACATGACTTTTTTTAACCACTTAGATAAAAGTAAAAGTATACATGTTTGGTATCTCAAACTTGTACTGACCTAAGACATCACACCAACATATCAGTTTTACTATATAGTGAACATGGTGAATAAAAAAAACCAAAACCATTGTAGAATTTCACTTTTTTCACTATTTCTCCCCATTTGGATTTTTTTTTCACATTTTCCAGTACACTATATGGTAAAACTGATGATTTCCTTCAAATATACATCTCATCCTGCAAAAAAAAATAAGCCTTCATATGGCAATATTGATGGAAAGCTGTACAATAAACACTACAGTATGCAATTGTATTATATGTAAGGGGTTGGTGCAATTATCTGTCTGAATGTTTATATGTCTGTCTTCATGTTTGTGTCGCGGGCGGAGGAGGGGATGCTGCGCTCACCCACTGCTCGGGTCCGGCTGCTGTTGCTGCTCAATGGTGGCTCGAGCGGTGGGCCGGATCCCGGGGACTTGAGCGGCGTTCCTCACCCGTGAGTGAAAGGGGGTGGTTTGGTTTAGAGATATTGTCCGTGATGCCACCCATGGTTGTGGTGAGGTTGGTGACACCACCGCTGCTATGGACGGGGATCCCGGGAGCGGTGACAGGGAGCAGCTCAGATGTTGGTTCTCCCCTCCGTGGGTAGGGGGTTGGTGGTCCCGGGGCCCGGTGATGGGGTAGGGATGGTTGGCAGGTGGGTTACAAGGCCTGGTGAGGTGCAGGGTCGCGGGGGGCAGCGCTGTGCCGCACGGGACGGTGGTACTCACACAGCCAGTAACACACACGGAGTCTCTGATGAAACAAACGGTTGGATGGACGGGTCCCACAGACGGCTGCGGTGTTTTTCCCCTGACCCCAGGTTGGTAGTGTAAGTCCTTTCCTGCACCTTCCGTACGCTCTTCCTGCACTCCGGTTTCCAGCTGGCTCCACGGTTCGGTACCGGTGGGCCACCGCCCAGCCGCGGCTACCTACGGTTCCACCAGACTGTCTTTCCAGCTCTCGCAGACGGCCACTACCGTCTGCCTGACTGCTACACGAGGGCCCTAGGCTCCAACCTAGGCCCCAGTCTGCGTCTGCCTCTCTGCAGACCTCCTCTCTCTTCCTCTGCCTGGACTTGTCTCCACTAGTTTCCTGCCTCAGGCCAGCTAGACACCTCGGTGGGCGTGCCTATCTGCTTAACTCCGCCCCCCTCGTGTGTCTGTCTGAACCCGAGGGAAGAAATCAGGTCTCACTGGGGATGTCTGCTGTGAACTGCTGGGGGTGGGGGTGTGTGTGTGTTGTTACCTGTGGCCCCTGGCTTGTCCAGTGCGCCACATTTGTACGACTACATGTCTGTTTTTATCTATTTACCCATACCTATTATCCATAAGTATTTATTATCTATTGCCATAGTATTGGTGTCCAAAAATGCTAGAAAAATGCAGTTCAAATTAGCAGGCAAAAATGCATAAAAAATATGGCAAAATTGATGCAGAAATGCAACTTGTGCACACACCGTATAGGTAGATTGCACATGACAAATTATATGAAAAACATGGCAGCTAAAACTTGGAATCTATGACATTGCTTGTTTTATATTCAGAAAAGAAGAGAGAATATTTAACGTATAAAATAAAGTAAAACACCTAATAGGACACAATGAAAAACTTGTTTTATTCAAATCTACAATTTCTATACACTTTAAACAAGTTCTGAGTTGTTCTCAGTAGTTGGTTCGAGCACGCGGCTTAATAAATGTAAATTTAATATTTCAACAATGCAAGTAATGATTTGGATCAGATGAGCCAGATGCCAGAAGAAGAGGAGACAGTCTTAACAAAGTTAGCTCTGCTAGAGAGAGGGATATTTGAACAGGTGCAAAGAATGTACGAGTAGTTATTTCCCATGTATTAAATGGAAATAATCCAGAAATCAATACAGATTTGGAACAGACCGAGCAAATCCACCAAACATCTGTTAATTAAAGTGTGAAGGCTGAAATTGTTATTTTCAAAGTTTTCTTCCTTAATGTTCTGATTAAAATGGGGATTATTAAATGATTTTACCTAGCTTACAATATTAATGATCTATCCATAGCATAAGTGATCAATATCAGATGAGTGGTGGTCCTCCACAGAGCAGCTGCTTGGCTTTGTGATTCCCATATGTTCATAGTTTACAGAGCACAAACAGTATGTCTGAATTCACTATGTGGTTTCTGTTCTCGGGTGTCCTATAATACCTTGCATTCATCACATCACATGGTATAGCAAAGCCAATTAGGAGAGATGATATGAGCCTTTATAAAAGCAGAAACCGGGAATGCAGCAGCCATTTTAGGGTGCTTCTGGATAGTGAGAGGACATCACAGGTCAAATCTTGGCAGTAAAAATAGGTAAAATAAACCATAAGACATTAAACAGATTATCTATGCAGCAATGTTCGGAAAAATTGCAAATTTTAGCACTGATGAAAATAAATAGAATAGTCTACAGAAATACAGAGATTAAATAGATCAATAAAGAGATAGAAGAGATGGCAGCAGCAATGCCATATCCAGTGTGATTGATCAGTGATATAAAGTGCATAGTATTCCTATCTCCAAGATCTCATTCCAATATGTAGTAGGTGTAAAATTAATAATAATAAAAGAAAATTTATAAAAGAACTGAGAGTCCTCAGTGGTTGATACCTTTTAATGGCTAACTAAAAAGATGATAATATGATAGCTTTTGAGACTACTCCGGTCTCTTCATCA
Source organism: Anomaloglossus baeobatrachus (assembly GCF_048569485.1). Taxonomy (NCBI): domain Eukaryota; kingdom Metazoa; phylum Chordata; class Amphibia; order Anura; family Aromobatidae; genus Anomaloglossus; species Anomaloglossus baeobatrachus. Next base: position 497,923,349 of record NC_134355.1, on the reverse strand, counting down.
GGCTTAATACTGGCTAACACGGTACAAAGATATATTTTACCTGTAATAATAAAAGCACATATTTAAAATTAGAAATCTAGTATAGTTCTCCTGATTACAGTAGTTATGTCACTTACCTCGTGTGCAGGGCATTACAGCTTAGGTATCCATGATTACAACCACTCATATAGTGACAATTACTTACTAGGGGTCATAACCGTGAATACCTAAGCTGTAATTCCCTGCACATGGAATAAGCGACATAACTAACCAGGAGAACTACACTACATTTTTAATTGGAGGTATTTGCTAATATTATTATTATGCCTACTCTATATTGGTATAGGATTTTTGAGATGGGTATACCCCTAAGCTTCCATCTTTACTTCTGTATCTGACTTAGGTATATTTTTCTTTATTCTTACTTGAAAGAAAGGTAGTAGCAATCCAGCAGAATAATTTTTACAGTAAAAAAATGAAATCAGTGTCAAAGGTATATTTGTTAGTCATAAGTAACTGTATTGGCGATTTGTATGTATTGTCCAATCCTTTTTGTGAATAGGCTGATAAGTTTTATTTTCAAAAATGCAAAAGATTATTCCTCAAAATACTGACTAAAGACTTTGACTGACTACCTGATATCTATTCTTCTAGTCAAATTTTATATCTGTACTCACCACACCCATATATCTCCTTTTTGGAAGTGGTGGTCTTTTGAAATGTACCTACCTGGCATTAATAATAATAATAATAATAATAATAATAATAATAATAATAATAATTTTAGATAGCACTTTGCAATTCAGGAGACATACATTTTATCTACCCATATCCTGTCCACTGCCATTAACTTGAGAACGGCGACAGCTATAGGCATAGAAGTGGTGTCTAGGTATATAGGTATAGTAAAGTAGCCATACGCTACGCAATGAAACCACCTATAGCACCACCTGGTGCAAAACAACGGAGTTAGTATTTTTATTTTGAAAAACGTAATGAGATAGAGAAAAAAAGTGATTTAAAAAATTGTAGGGCATCATCAATTCAATACGAGTCGACACCTTGCATACAGAAATGCTATGATATGAAACCCATGACCCCCTCAAAACATTGAATGCTGGTCACGCATATGGCGCTCATTTAACTTTGATACTCAAAGTGGCCACCGTCAGCTGCAATGCACATCTAGACTCTGGACAGCATACTATATCTTGCTGCACGTTGTGCAATATGGTAGGTGACACGTTTGCACAAGCATCTGTGATACATCGTGATAGGTCCTGCAATGTTGATGGAGGGGTCGCATCCACCTGCTGTTTGGTGTGACCTCACAGAAAGAAGTCCAATGGGGTCAGGTCAGGTGAGCGTGGAGGCCACTCCACGCAGCCACCATACCCAATAACTTGTAGGAAGGTCTCCATGAGGTATTGCTTCACGTCCGAAGCCTTGTGAGTTTTACACGTTCTAATCATAGCTTTTTTATATGCAAGGTATCGATTCGTATTGAATTGATGATGCCCTACAACTTTGTAATTCACTTTTTTTCTCTATCTCATTACGTTTTTCAAAATAAAAATACTAACTCAGTTGGTTTCCACCAGGTGGTGCTATAGGTGATTTCATTGTGTAGCGCATGGATACATTACTATACTTTGACACCACTTCTATGCCTATGGCTGCCGCCATTCTCAAGTTAATGGTGGTGGACAGGATATGGTTGGACACACTGTATACAGAAAATAGAGACATTAGAAAGTAACACATCAATCAACAGTTACAGGAGTACAAAGGGCCCTTTTGACAAACTTACAATCTATAAGAAAATGGGGGGACACAGACAGTGTTTGTCATGCACGGTCAAGCCATCAATATAATAAATAAAGGTTATTACATAGCGCTATATGAGCCATCATCGCCAGTGTCTGTCTAAATACAGTTATTGGTTGCATGGAGGATGTGGAGAGAGATGCAGAAAATGGACTAGATTATGAGGAACTATTGGAAGGGAGAATAGGGGAGAGTTTGATAAGTGAAGTGAGGTGATATGCCTTTTTAAAGAGCACAATCATGGTCCCCTCTGTACTATAGTTCTAAGCCTCAAATTGTAGCTCACACGAATGCCTTCTACAGAGTATTTAAACTCTGGTATTTGTAGAAGATTGTAATAGTCATGCTCATTATTGCATTGTAATCGCTAACTACCTTAGTAACCATTTGGAAGCTGTGCAGAAAATCAGAGGAAAGAGGAAGAGGAAAAAAAAGAAGGGGGGATCTATTTAATGAAATTATATTCATGGCACAATATCATGTGCAACTTATGGCTTAGAACACTGCCAGAAAAAAAAAATCAGTATCATATGTTCCCTGAAGACAGGGTAATTTAGGTCCATGAGCGTGGGAAAAAAACACAAGTGTATGCGCTAGTGGTAGGCAATGAGCGAGAGCTTTGTAAAAACAGCATAATGGAGTGCATGAAAGTGTAGTGAAAAGTAAAATAAGAAAAAATATATAGATAAATATATGTATGTGTGACGAGGGGATGTATATCCATTTCCCTAATAAATCCCTGGTTGGGAAAAAAGGGGGGAGAAATTTTAGGAGAATATGTCCAGTGAAACCGCACATAAAGTCCAAAACCTACATTCAATGTGAAGCGGAAAAAGAGGACGAGACACAGATATAGGCATGGCATGCCCTTCTAAAATCATGTATAACACCGCAAGGGGACTCTAAACAGAGTCTCCCTTTTTTCCAAAAATTTGGCCCCACAGACACCACTTCAGTAGCAGCACTTGTGCCCCAGTTGCAAACTGGACAGGTAGATTTGCATCAAGCACATTCAAAAATACGCCATCCTTAACCGTCCTCAGGATTAAACCGGGGTAGGTAGCAAAGTCATTGCAGAACCATGACTTGTTCATCTTGGCTCCTTTTAAAAAACACTGTAAGCAAGGGTTACTCCAAGCGGAGTCTCCCTTTTTTCCAAAAATTGGGCCACACAGACACCCACCCCATCAGTGGCAGCACTTGTGCCCTAGTTGTACACTTCACAGGTAGATTTGTATCAAGCACATTCAAAAATACGCCATCCTGAACCGTCCCCAGGATTTCACCGGGGTAGGTAGCAAAGTCATTGCAGAACCATGACTTGTTCATCTTGGCTCCTTTTAAAAAACACTGTAAGCAAGGGTTACTCCAAGCGGAGTCTCCCTTTTTTCCAAAAATTGGGCCACACAGACACCCACCCCATCAGTGGCAGCACTTGTGCCCTAGTTGTACACTTCACAGGTAGATTTGTATCAAGCACATTCAAAAATACGCCATCCTGAACCGTCCCCAGGATTTCACCGGGGTAGGTAGCAAAGTCTTTGCTGAACCATGACTTGTTCATCTTCGGTCCTTTTAAAAAACAATGTAAGCAAGGGTTACTCAAAGCGGAGTCTCCCGTTTTTCCAAAAATTGGGCCACACAGACACCCACCCCATCAGTGGCAGCACTTGTGCCCTAGTTGTACACTTCACAGGTAGATTTGTATCAAGCACATTCAAAAATACACCATCCTTAACCGTCCCCAGGATTTCACCGGGGTAGGTAGCAAAGTCTTTGCTGAACCATGACTTGTTCATCTTGGCTCCTTTTAAAAAACACTATAAGCAAGGGTTACTCCAAGCGGATTCTCCCTTTTTTCCAAAAATTGGGCCACAGAGACACCCACCCCATCAGTGGCAGCACGTGTGCCCTAGTTGTACACTTCACAGGTAGATTTGTATCAAGCACATTCAAAAATACACCATCCTTAACTATCCCCAGGATTTCACCGGGGTAGGTAGCAAAGTTTTGCTGAACCATGACTTGTTCATCTTGGCTCCTTTTAAAAAACACTGTAAGCAAGGGTTACTTCTAGCGGAGTCTCCCGTTTTTCCAAAAATTGGGCCACACAGACACCCACCCCATCAGTGGCAGCACTTGTGCCCTAGTTGTACACTTCACAGGTAGATTTGCATCAAGCACATTCAAAATTATGCCATCCTTAACCCTTCCCAGGATCACCCCGGGGTAGGTAGCAAAGTCTTTGCTGATCCCAGCTCTGTTCATTTTGGATCATGTTTAGAAACACTGTAAGCAAGGGTTACTCCAAGCGCAGTCTCCCTTTTTTTCCAAAAATTGGGCCAAACAGACACCCCATCAGTGGCAGCACTTGTGCCCCAGTTGTACACTTCACAGCTATATTTGCATCAAGCACATTCAAAAATACGCCATCCTTAACCATCCCCAGGATGACCCCGGGGTAGGTAGCAAAGTCTTTGCTGATCCCAGCTCTGTTCATCTTGGATCATTTTTAGAAACACTGTAAGCAAGGGTTACTCCAAGCAGAGTCTCCCGTTTTTCCAAAAATTGGGCCACACAGACACCCACCCCATCAGTGGCAGCACTTGTGCCCTAGTTGTACACTTCACAGGTACATTTGCATCAACAACATTCAAAATTACGCCATCCTTAACCCTTCCCAGGATGACCCCGGAGTAGGTAGCAAAGTCTATGCTGATCCCAGCTCTGTTCATCTTGGATCATGTTTAGAAACACTGTAAGCAAGGGTTACTCCAAGTGAAGTCTCCCTTTTTTCCAAAAATTGGGCCAAACAGACAACCCATCAGTGGCAGCACTTGTGCCCCAGTTGTTCAATTCACAGCTAGATTTGCATCAAGCACATTCAAAAATTCGCCATACTTAACCATCCCCAGGATGACCCCGGGGTAGGTAGCAAAGTCTTTGCTGATCCCAGCTCTGTTCATCTTGGATCATTTTTAGAAACACTGTAAGCAAGGGTTACTCCAAGCAGAGTCTCCCTTTTTTCCAAAAATTGGGCCACACAGACCCCTCCTCAGTGGCAGCACTTGTGCCCTAGTTGTACACTTCACAGGTAAATTTGCATCAAGCACATTCAAAAATACGCCATCCTTAACCGTCCCCAGGATTGCACCGGGGTAGGTAGCAAAGTCTTTGCTGAACCATGACTTGTTCATCTTGGCTCCTTTTAAAAAACACTGTAAGCAAGGGTTACTCCAAGCGGAGTCTCCCGTTTTTCCAAAAATTGGGCCACACAGACACCCACCCCATCAGTGGCAGCACTTGTGCCCTAGTTGTACACTTCACAGGTAGATTTGCATCAACAACATTCAAAATTACGCCATCCTTAACCCTTCCCAGGATGACCCCGGGGTAGGTAGCAAAGTTTTTGCTGATTCCAGCTCTGTTCATCTTGGATCAGGTTTAGAAACACTGTAAGCAAGGGTTACTCCAAGCAGAGTCTCCCTTTTTTCCAAAAATTGGGCCACACAGATATCCACCCCATCAGTGGCAGGACTAGTGCCCTAGTTGTACACTTCACAGGTAGATTTGCATCAATAACATTCAAAATTACGCTATCCTTAACCTTTCCCAGGATGACCCCGGGGTAGGTAGCAAAGTCTTTGCTGATCCCAGCTCTGTTCATCTTGGATCATTTTTTGAAACACTGTAAGCAAGGGTTACTCCAAGCAGAGTCTCCCTTTTTTCCAAAAATTGGGCCACACAGACACCCACCCCATCAGTGGCAGCACTTGTGCCCTAGTTGTACACTTCACAGGTAGATTTGCATCAAGCACATTCAAAATTACGCTATCCTTAACCCTTCCCAGGATGACCCCGGGGTAGGAAGCAAAGTCTTTGCTGATCCGAGCTCTGTTCATCTTGGATCATTTTTAGAAACACTGTAAGCAAAGTTTCCTCCAAGCGGAGTCTCCCTTTTTTCCAAAAATTGGGCCACACAGACCCCTCCTCAGTGGCAGCACTTGTGCCCTAGTTGTACACTTCACAGGTAAATTTGCATCAAGCACATTCAAAAATACGCCATCCTTAACCGTCCCCAGGATTGCACCGGGGTAGGTAGCAAAGTCTTTGCTGAACCATGACTTGTTCATCTTGGCTCCTTTTAAAAAACACTGTAAGCAAGGGTTACTCCAAGCGGAGTCTCCCGTTTTTCCAAAAATTGGGCCACACAGACACCCACCCCATCAGTGGCAGCACTTGTGCCCTAGTTGTACACTTCACAGGTAGATTTGCATCAACAACATTCAAAATTACGCCATCCTTAACCCTTCCCAGGATGACCCCGGGGTAGGTAGCAAAGTTTTTGCTGATCCCAGCTCTGTTCATCTTGGATCAGGTTTAGAAACACTGTAAGCAAGGGTTACTCCAAGCAGAGTCTCCCTTTTTTTAAAAAATTGGGCCACACAGACACCCACCCCATCAGTGGCAGCACTTGTGCCCTAGTTGTACACTTCACAGCTAGATTTGCATCAAGCACATTCAAAATTTTGCTATCCTTAACCCATCCCAGGATGACCCCGGGGTACGTAGCAAAGTCTTTGCTGATCAAAGCTCTGTTCATCTTGGATCATGTTTAGAAACACTGTAAGCAAGGGTTACTCCAAGCGAAGTCTCCCTTTTTTTCCAAAAATTGCGCCAAACAGACACCCCATCAGTGGCAGCACTTGTGCCCTAGTTGTACACTTCACAGGTAGATTTGCATCAAGCACATTCAAAAATACGCCATCCTTAACCGTCCCCAGGATTGCACCGGGGTAGGTAGCAAAGTCTTTGCTGAACCATGACTTGTTCATCTTGGCTCCTTTTAAAAAACACTGTAAGCAAGGGTTTCTCCAAGCGGAGTCTCCCTTTTTTCCAAAAATTGGGCCACACAGATATCCACCCCATCAGTGGCAGGACTAGCGCCCTAGTTGTACACTTCACAGGTAGATTTGCATCAATAACATTCAAAATTACGCTATCCTTAACCTTTCCCAGGATGACCCCGGGGTAGGTAACAAAGTCTTTGCTGATCCCAGCTCTGTTCATCTTGGATCATTTTTAGAAACACTGTAAGCAAGGGTTACTCCAAGCGAAGTCTCCCATTTTTCCAAAAATTGGGCCACACAGACACCCACCCCATCAGTGGCAGCACTTGTGCCCTAGTTGTACACTTCACAGGTAGATTTGCATCAAGCACATTCAAAATTACGCTATCCTTAACCCTTCCCAGGATGACCCCGTGGTAGGTAGCAAAGTCTTTGCTGATCCCAGCTCTGTTCATCTTGGATCATTTTTAGAAACACTGTAAGCAAGGGTTACTCCAAGCGAAGTCTCCCTTTTTTTCAAAAATTGGGCCAAACAGACACCCCATCAGTGGCAGCACTTGTGCCCCAGTTGTACACTTCACAGGTAGATTTGCATCAAGCACATTCAAAAATACGCCATCCTTAACCGTCCCCAGGATTGCACCGGGGTAGGTAGCAAAGTCTTTGCTGAACCATGACTTGTTCATCTTGGCTCCATTTAAAAAACACTGTAAGCAAGAAATACTCCAAGTGGAATCTCCCTTTTTTCCAAAAATTGGGCCACACAGACACCCACCCCTTCAGTGGCAGCACTTGTGCCCCAGTTGTACACTTCACAGCTAGATTTGCATCAAGTACATTCAAAATGCACAAGCATTTACTCTCCCCAGGATGACACAGGGGTAGTAAATTCCTTGTGGATCCATGACTTTTTCATTTTGATGAACGTTAGTCTGTCCACATTGTCACTGGACAGACGCGTGCGCTTATCTGTCAGCACACACCCAGCAGCACTGAAGACACATTCAGAGACAACGTTGGCAGCTGGACACGACAAGATCTCCAAGGCGTAATTGGAGAGTGTGGAGACACGGGGCTCAGTGGGCGCTCTCGTCCACTAAAACCCGCCGCCTTTAGAAAGACAGCGTGGCTCAGGGCTCATCCCAACTGAACGCCGGCCACCCTAACCGTGGGCGTAACACTACTCAGACAACACAGGGTGAGGGAACCACAATAATTAGACTTTATTGGATCCCCAAACAATTAACGGCACATAACACATAACCAGCAAAACACACAAAATGTAACAGGCAACAGAGTCTCACCCTTCCGCTGGCTCACCAGGGATTTAGAATGTCCATGCCTCAGAGGTTCCAAGCTGTCTGAGGTCTGCAAAGTCTGTAACAGGTGACTGAACTGTCCCAACCTGCGTGTCCTCCTTAGGTAGTCCTGGTTTGATGTTACAATCCTGGCAGCCGGAGTCGAAATCCCTAGGCTGTGGATATGGTCTCCAACCGGATCCGGAGTCCTTAGATTGAAGCCATAAGATGTCCTGATCCTCCAGTCAGCTCCAAAGAGCTTAGACTGAATCCATCAACCATCAACAACCCCTGGTGGCTTAAAGAAGTCCTTTTTATAGCCACAACCTTCCACTTGGGTACACTGTGTCCTCATCGATTGGTTGGACAAGATTGCTTCTCCCATTGGAGGAATTTCAAGCTGCATGGACAATGTTCATTTAAATGATATGGGTAGAAAGCCTGAGGGTGTACATGTAAACTGGGAGTCACCGTCTAGACAATGGCTACTAAGGTAATTACATTATCAATACACAACTACAATACGTCTAGCTTTCAGTGGCCAACACAAGTACATTGAGTCAACAAGAGTCTTGTAAAAACAATGAGGGACTTCTCCCCCGTCTATAGACAATCTATCATGCTGTCTGGCTGGATTTTAAGAAACTTTAACCCATGTCGTCACATTCCTCCCCCTTCTTAATATTAGCCAGACATGATAGGCTTCCGATCATCCTTCTCCTCTTGTCGGGAAAGCCCATCTGCATTTCCATGGTTCTTGCCTTGTTTATGGGAGATGGAAAAATTGTAAGACTGTAATGCCAGACTCCACCTGAGCAAGCGTCCGTTGTCCCCGGCAGTGCGATTTAGCCAACTCAATGGATTGTGGTCAGTGAGGACTGTGAACTCATTGCCATAGAGGTAGGGCTGCAATTTTTTTAGGGCCCAGACTATGGCCAGGCATTCTTTTTCTATGGTGGCATAAGCCCTCTCTCGGTCCAACAGTTTCCGGGAGAGGTAAGCTATCGGATGTTCCTCACCGTTGTCCCCCACTTGACTAAGTACAGCTCCTAGTCCTGTGTCCGATGCGTCTGTTTGGACAATGAATCTGCGACGGAAGTCAGGAGCAGTCAAGACTGGGCTTTGGGCTAGCCGGTCTTTCAATTGGAGGAACGCAGTTTCACATTCTGGGGTCCAGATAAGGTTACGGGCATATCTTTTGGTTGTGAGGTCAGTGAGCGGTTTTGCTATGGTACTGTAATTGGGGATAAACTTTCGATAGTAGTTTGCGGTTCCTAGAAATGCACGGACCTGTTTCTGATTGACCGGGCGTGGCCACTGGATAATTGCTTCTACTTTTGCAGGTTCGGGACGAATGCACCCACTTCCCACCCGATGTCCCAGGTATAGCACTTCGGCCATCCCCATTTGGCATTTGTCAGGTCGGATGGTGAGCTGGGCTTTGGCTACCCTCTGCAGCACCTGGGACACATGCTCAAGATGCTCCTCCCAAGTGTCGCTGAAGATAGCGATGTCATCCAAATAGGCCTGGGCATACCCCTGACATCCCTCTAGTAAATGGTCTACCATCCTCTGGAAGGTGGCTGGGGTGTTTTTCATCCCAAAAGGCATGCTGGTAAACTCAAAGAGGCCAAAAGGGGTTACGAAGGCCGATTTCTCTTGAGCGTCTTTTGTGAGTGGGATCTGCCAGTATCCCTTGCTCAAATCGAGGGTAGATATAAACCGAGACCCCCCTAACCTATCTAGTAGTTCATCCACCCGGGGCATGGGGTAAGCATCTGTAATCGTGACCTCATTGAGCCGTCTATAGTCCACACAGAAACGAGTACTCTTGTCCTTTTTTGGCACCAATACAACACTGGCAGCCCATGGGCTATGGGAGGGGACTATGACTCCCATATTTAACATGTCGTCCACCTCGGCCTTCATCATTGCCAACACAGGAGGGGTCACCCGGTAGGCGGGTTGTCTTAGTGGGGTGGCTGCCCCTGTATTGACATGATGCTGGACCAGGGGGGTTCTACCAGGCTGACTTGTGAACAGGGTTTCATATGTTCCGAGTATGTCTGATATCTGTCGCTTCTGTGATGGACAAAGCTGCTCCCCTAGTGATACATCTTTTACCCCCATTTCCCTTTTGGAGTCCACTAATAGGTCTGGGATCTGGTCCAACTCTGGATCATCTAACTCTGGACAGCAAACTGCTAAATTGGTGACTTCTCGTTCCTCATAAGCTTTTAGCCTGTTGATGTGGTAGGTACGCTCACGAACACCTGCTCGATCCAGGGCCACGGTGTAGTCAGTATTGCCACATTTCTTGGTAATGGTGAATGGACCCGCCCACATGGCTTGCAGCTTGTTTTTCCGCACCGGTACTAGTACTAGGACCTTCTGTCCACAGGCAAATTCTCGGGGCCGGGCAGTGCGGTCGTAACATCGTTTTTGCCTTTCCTGAGCCACTTCTAAATTCCCATGGGCTAACGCCATGAGGTGCCTCATCCTTTCCTTAAACTTTTGAACATAGTCCAGTATGGGAACCTCTTCTGTGGGGAAGGTGCCCTCCCAACTCTCTCGTACCAGCTCTAGGGGCCCTCGTACTTTTCGGCCGTACAGCAATTCAAAGGGAGAGAACCCAGTGGAGTCCTGCGGCACCTCCCGGTAAGCAAAAAGGAGCTGCTGCAAGTTTTTCTCCCAGTCCCCCCCCTCGGACTCCACATATCGGCTAATGAGCTGTTTGAGCGTTTTGTTGAAGCGCTCACACAATCCATTTGTTTCAGGATGGTAGGGGGTTGTGCGCATGGGGCGGACTCCATGTTTTTCCCACAGGGTGTGAATCAGTTCACTTTGGAACTGTGCCCCCTGGTCAGTCAATACTTCCTGTGGAAACCCTACCCGGCTAAAGATGTCCAGTAGAGCTTGAGCCACGTGCTCTGCATCTATGGAGGTTAAGGCAACGGCTTCTGGGTAACGGGTGGCAAAGTCTACCAGGGTGAGGATGAATCTTTATCCCACTGCTGCCACCAATTGTGGAGACACGGGGCTCAGTGGGCGCTCTCGTCCACTAAAACCCGCCGCCTTTAGAAAGACAGCGTGGCTCAGGGCTCATCCCAACTGAACGCCGGCCTCCCTAACCGTGGGCGTAACACTACTCAGACAACACAGGGTGAGGGAACCACAATAATTAGACTTTATTGGATCCCCAAACAATTAACGGCACATAACACATAACCAGCAAAACACACAAAATGTAACAGGCAACAGAGTCTCACCCTTCCGCTGGCTCACCAGGGATTTAGAATGTCCATGCCTCAGAGGTTCCAAGCTGTCTGAGGTCTGCAAAGTCTGTAACAGGTGACTGAACTGTCCCAACCTGCGTGTCCTCCTTAGGTAGTCCTGGTTTGATGTTACAATCCTGGCAGCCGGAGTCGAAATCCCTAGGCTGTGGATATGGTCTCCAACCGGATCCGGAGTCCCTAGATTGAAGCCATAAGATGTCCTGATCCTCCAGTCAGCTCCAAAGAGCTTAGACTGAATCCATCAACCATCAACAACCCCTGGTGGCTTAAAGAAGTCCTTTTTATAGCCACAACCTTCCACTTGGGTACACTGTGTCCTCATCGATTGGTTGGACAAGATTGCTTCTCCCATTGGAGGAATTTCAAGCTGCATGGACAATGTTCATTTAAATGATATGGGTAGAAAGCCTGAGGGTGTACATGTAAACTGGGAGTCACCGTCTAGACAATGGCTACTAAGGTAATTACATTATCAATACACAACTACAATACGTCTAGCTTTCAGTGGCCAACACAAGTACATTGAGTCAACAAGAGTCTTGTAAAAACAATGAGGGACTTCTCCCCCGTCTATAGACAATCTATCATGCTGTCTGGCTGGATTTTAAGAAACTTTAACCCATGTCGTCACAGAGAGCTCTGGCCATTTTTCAAGATTTGAAGCCCAAAATGAGGAAGGCTCCATTTGCAAAGTCATGGAATCGATGTTCATTTGGAGATACTCCTGTATCATCCTCTCCAGCCGTTGACTATGTGTCAGACTTGTTGTCTCTGGTGGCCTTGCAAAGGATGGTCTAAAAAAAATTACGAAAAGATTCAATAAAATTGCTGTTACCAGCACCAGATACGGTGCTGTTGGTACGGTTAAACTGTTGAAGATGACGAGACCGTCCTATATTTGTCGAGTTACTACTGGGAGATTCACTCCGTGCACCATGGGTGTTTTGTGGAAAAGCCGAGTTAAGATCGAGTAATAGCTTTTGCTGATTCTCCTGCATACGTGCTTCCCTTTCTATGGCTGGAATTATGTCACAAAATTTGGACTTATACCGGGGATCTAATAGTGTGGCAAGCCAGTAGTCATCATCACTTCTAATTTTGACAATACGAGGGTCATGTTGGAGGTAGTGCAGCAAGAAGGCGCTCATGTGTCTTGCGCAGCCATGCGGACCAAGTCCTTGCTGTGTTTGTGGCATAGAGGTGCTAACCATTCTTTCTTCCTCTGACATCTCCCCCCATCCTCTTTCAACTGAAATTTGACCAAGGTCTCCCTCATCCGCTGAGTCTTCCATGTCCATGGACAGTTTTTCCTCCATTTCTTCATGTTCTCATGCACCTTCCTCAACATTTCGCCTGCTACTATGCGCCCTTGTTGATCCCTGTCCCCCATGGTTCCAAACCTGCCGCCTTGGTGATGATGAACGTCTGGACCTTGGTGATGTTGTTGTCTCTTGCGCTTATGAATCCTCCTGTAGTACCTCCCCTTCCTGTTGTCCCACCCCCTGAGTCCGAATTGTGTTTAGCGTGTGCTCCAGCATGTAAATGACTGGAATTGTCATGCTGATAATGGCATTGTCAGCGCTAAACATATTCGTCGCTATGTTGAAACTGTGCAGAAGGGTTCATAGGTCCTTGATCTGAGACCACTCCATCAGGGTGATCTGCACCACCTTTGCATCTCGTTGTCCCAGGCTATACATCATGACTAGAGTTGAGCGCGGTTCTAGGATCGAGGTTCTCCAGTTCGCGGCTCGAGTGATTTTGGGGCCTGTTCTAGATCGAACTAGAACTCGAGCTTTTTGCAAAAGCTCGATAGTTCTAGAAACGTTCGATAATGGTTCTAGCAGCAAAAAAACAGCTAATTCCTAGCTGGCTTTCCGCTGTAATAGTGTAATTCACTCTGTGACCCACACTATTATGAAATTTCAGTGTATAGTGTGCGTGAACAGCGCCTTCAGATCACTCCTGTTTGTATAATTTTTTTTTTTCCTTGTCTTCCTTCCCTAAGCGCGCGCGTCTTGTGGGGCGGGCCAGCATGTCAGCCAATCCCAGACACACACACAGCTAAGTGGACTTTTAGCCAGAGAAGCAACGGCATGTGTGATAGGATGTCCATGTCACATGTCACTGCATTATAAAACCGGACATTTTCCTCCAGCACGCCATTATCTGCCTTCTGCGTCCTTGGTGTCAGACATCACTGGCGCAGCTCTGTCCTTTGTCCTATCGCCGATACTGCTGTATGCGCTCCATACACAGCGCTGGACAGCTTAGGGATAGCACTTTCTATAAGTCCTTTTAAGGGCTCGTACCGGCAGCGTCAGAGCCATAGGTGACAGGTCCTGAAAACATAGACAGCGTCTGTGTAGCTAAAGTCAGGGATTTCGTCGCTGCATTTCCACATTAGGAGGGAATAGAAAGGCAGGCTTCCTTTCCTCTACCCAGAGCCCCACAACCCTGGCACTGTACCCTCCTGTCCTCTGCACACTCCAACTCATTATAACTAAGCCATTATACTAGCAAACACTCAGTGTACCTAGTGGCATCCTAAACGTGGCTATTGGACTTTTGTCTAGTCCCACTAGTGCAAAGATATTTGCAGCACGTCTGCCTGCATTGCACACTCCAATTCATAACTAAGCCATTATACTAGCAAACACTCAGTGTACCTAGTGGCATCCTAAACGTGGCTATTGGACTTTTGTCTAGTCCCACTAGTGCAAAGACATTTGCAGCACGTCTGCCTGCATTGCACACTCCAACTCATTATAACTAAGCCATTATACTAGCAAACACTCAGTGTACCTAGTGGCATCCTAAACGTGGCTATTGGACTTTTGTCTAGTCACACTAGTGCAAAGATATTTGCAGCACGTCTGCCTGCATTGCACACTCCAACTCATAACTAAGCCATTGTACTAGCAAACACTCAGTGTACCTAGTGGCATCCTAAACGTGGCTATTGGACTTTTGTCTAGTCCCACTAGTGCAAAGACATTTGCAGCACGTCTGCCTGCATTGCACACTCCAACTCATTATAACTAAGCCATTATACTAGCAAACACTCAGTGTACCTAGTGGCATCCTAAACGTGGCTATTGGACTTTTGTCTAGTCACACTAGTGCAAAGACATTTGCAGCACGTCTGTCTGCATTGCACACTCCAACTCATTATAACTAAGCCATTATACTAGCAAACACTCAGTGTACCTAGTGGCATCCTAAACGTGGCTATTGGACTTTTGTCTAGTCCCACTAGTCCCACTAGTGCAAAGATATTTGCAGCACGTCTGCCTGCATTGCACACTCCAATTCATAACTAAGCCATTATACTAGCAAACACTCAGTGTACCTAGTGGCATCCTAAACGTGGCTATTGGACTTTTGTCTAGTCCCACTAGTGCAAAGACATTTGCAGCACGTCTGCCTGCATTGCACACTCCAACTCATTATAACTAAGCCATTATACTAGCAAACACTCAGTGTACCTAGTGGCATCCTAAAAGTGGCTATTGGACTTTTGTCTAGTCACACTAGTGCAAAGATATTTGCAGCACGTCTGCCTGCATTGCACACTCCAACTCATAACTAAGCCATTGTACTAGCAAACACTCAGTGTACCTAGTGGCATCCTAAACGTGGCTATTGGACTTTTGTCTAGTCCCACTAGTGCAAAGACATTTGCAGCACGTCTGCCTGCATTGCACACTCCAACTCATTATAACTAAGCCATTATACTAGCAAACACTCAGTGTACCTAGTGGCATCCTAAACGTGGCTATTGGACTTTTGTCTAGTCACACTAGTGCAAAGACATTTGCAGCACGTCTGTCTGCATTGCACACTCCAACTCATTATAACTAAGCCATTATACTAGCAAACACTCAGTGTACCTAGTGGCATCCTAAACGTGGCTATTGGACTTTTGTCTAGTCCCACTAGTCCCACTAGTGCAAAGATATTTGCAGCACGTCTGCCTGCATTGCACACTCCAATTCATAACTAAGCCATTATACTAGCAAACACTCAGTGTACCTAGTGGCATCCTAAACGTGGCTATTGGACTTTTGTCTAGTCCCACTAGTGCAAAGACATTTGCAGCACGTCTGCCTGCATTGCACACTCCAACTCATTATAACTAAGCCATTATACTAGCAAACACTCAGTGTACCTAGTGGCATCCTAAACGTGGCTATTGGACTTTTGTCTAGTCACACTAGTGCAAAGATATTTGCAGCACGTCTGCCTGCATTGCACACTCCAACTCATAACTAAGCCATTGTACTAGGAAACACTCAGTGTACCTAGTGGCATCCTAAACGTGGCTATTGGACTTTTGTCTAGTCCCACTAGTGCAAAGACATTTGCAGCACGTCTGCCTGCATTGCACACTCCAACTCATTATAACTAAGCCATTATATTAGCAAACACTCAGTGTACCTAGTGGCATCCTAAACGTGGCTATTGGACTTTTGTCTAGTCACACTAGTGCAAAGACATTTGCAGCACGTCTGTCTGCATTGCACACTCCAACTCATTATAACTAAGCCATTATACTAGCAAACACTCAGTGTACCTAGTGGCATCCTAAACGTGGCTATTGGACTTTTGTCTAGTCCCACTAGTCCCACTAGTGCAAAGATATTTGCAGCACGTCTGCCTGCATTGCACACTCCAACTCATAACTAAGCCATTATACTAGCAAACACTCAGTGTACCTAGTGGCATCCTAAACGTGGCTATTGGACTTTTGTCTAGTCCCACTAGTGCAAAGACATTTGCAGCACGTCTGCCTGCATTGCACACTCCAACTCATTATAATAAAGCCATTATACTAGCAAACACTCAGTGTACCTAGTGGCATCCTAAACGTGGCTATTGGACTTTTGTCTAGTCACACTAGTGCAAAGACATTTGAAGCACGTCTGTCTGCATTGCACACTCCAACTCATTATAACTAAGCCATTATACTAGCAAACACTCAGTGTACCTAGTGGCATCCTAAACATGGCTATTGGACTTTTGTCTAGTCCCACTAGTGCAAAGACATTTGCAGCACGTCTGTCTGCATTGCACACTCCAACTCATTATAACTAAGCCATTATACTAGCAAACACTCAGTGTACCTAGTGGCATCCTAAACGTGGCTATTGGACTTTTGTCTAGTCCCACTAGTGCAAAGATATTTGCAGCACGTCTGCCTGCATTCCACACTCCAACTCATAACTAAGCCATTATACTAGCAAACACTCAGTGTACCTAGTGGCATCCTAAACGTGGCTATTGGACTTTTGTCTAGTCCCACTAGTGCAAAGACATTTGCAGCACGTCTGCCTGCATTGCACACTCCAACTCATTATAACTAAGCTATTATACTAGCAAACACTCACTGTACCTAGTGGCATCCTAAACGTGGCTATTGGACTTTTGTCTAGTCACACTAGTGCAAAGACATTTGAAGCATGTCTGTCTGCATTGCACAATCCAACTCATTATAACTAAGCCATTATACTAGCAAACACTCAGTGTACCTAGTGGCATCCTAAACGTGGCTATTGGACTTTTGTCTAGTCCCACTAGTGCAAAGACATTTGCAGCACGTCTGTCTGCATTGCACACTCCAACTCATTATAACTAAGCCATTATACTAGCAAACACTCAGTGTACCTAGTGGCATCCTAAACGTGGCTATTGGACTTTTGTCTAGTCCCACTAGTGCAAAGATATTTGCAGCATGTCTGCCTGCATTCCACACTCCAACTCATAACTAAGCCATTATACTAGCAAACACTCAGTGTACCTAGTGGCATCCTAAACGTGGCTATTGGACTTTTGTCTACTCCCACTAGTGCAAAGACATTTGCAGCACGTCTGCCTGCATTGCACACTCCAACTCATTATAACTAAGCCATTATACTAGCAAACACTAAGTGTACCTAGTGGCATCCTACGCGTGGCTATTGGACTTTTGTCTAGTCACACTAGTGCAAAGACATTTGCAGCACGTCTGCCTGCATTGCACACTCCAACTCATAGTTACTAATCCATTATACTAGCAATTTATGCTGCCAGTTTAAGGGCCGTAGTTGCATTGTCAGGGATATTTATTCTTTATTATTCTGCTGTTAATAAAGCTAGACCACCGCTGCAATCTACACCACCTCTCAATTTTTTCTACCACATTTTCAGTGCACAATCTTGTCGCAATCAACATGAGTGGCAAAATGACAGATGCTGGTGGAAAGGGGAAGAGGCGTGGTGGAAAAGGAAAAAAAGAGTTTTGTCCGTGGGAAAGGTGGAAAAGCTCCATTATCATCTGCTGAAGATAGAGCATCTACCAGCAAAAGTAAGATGTCTACTACTTACCGTGGACAATCCAATGTGCTCCCTTTTTTACGGACACGAACAACAGGAACAAAGGTAGATGATGGCCAAAAAAGGAAAATGCTTGAATGGATCTCAAGTGGTCCAACAAGTGCCCTCTCAGCCACTTCAAGTACCGCATCCAAAAAACAGCAGTCCTCTGAGTTGTCATCCCAATCAAACTTGCTTTCTCCCAGCTCTGAAGTCTCCATCAGCCCTGCACAGTATGGTGGAACTGAGATTGCTGAGTGTGCAGAGCTGTTCAGTCACACTTTAGCCTGGGAATCAGAGGTCTGCTCCCAAGCTACAGTGAGTACAGAACATGAAATGGTCTGCAGTGATGCCCAGAACCTTTGTGACTCTGATTCAGGCCGTGAGGACCAAGTTTCTGAGCATAATGTTGACCCTTTGTCACAAACTGTAACACCTGTGGTTATAGACAATGAGGAACATACTGATGAAGATGAGATGCAGATACCCGATTGGGATGACAACTTAAATATTCGGTCAGGGCAAGAAGAGGCTCGGTCTGAGGGGGAGGGGAGTGCAAACACAACAATTGATGACTAAGTTCTAGATCCCACCTACTGTCAACCCACAGTCAGGCACTCGAGGAGGTCAACAGAGGTGGTGGAGGAGGATGCAACTGATGACGAAGTTACCTTGCGCCTTCCTGGACAGGATCGGAGTACTGGTAGCACGTCTACAACTGCATCCTCAACCACCACTCTGCCTCTGAGCACAAGTCGGGGTGGATCAACAGGTCGCATGCCCTCTAAGCCTTGCCTAGCCTGGTCCTTTTTTGACATAGCAAAAGATCGCCCAAATTATGTGATCTGTAAAATTTGTCATGGTTCTATTAGTAGAGGTCAAAACCTCAGCAGTTTGACAACTTCTTCCATGAATCGTCAAATGAATAAATATCATATGTCCCGGTGGGAAGCTCACCTTGCTGCAATGTGGCCTAGCGGAGCGAATCATCCACCGCCTGCCCCTTCCAGTGCATCCGCACGCTCTTCATCTTCTAGGACTGTGGGGACAGCTGTCACACCTGTTTTTCCACGCACAACTTCCACCACTGTAACCGCAACAGGCAGTTTGCTTGGTAGGTCGTCAGTTGGTTTGGAAGGGGAAACAAATGAGTGTGTACAGCTCTCTCAGACATCGATTGCACCAACGTTGGATGAAGGCAACATCATGTCTCCGCCTGCACTTTGCTCACAAACGTGCATTTTTCCAGGGACACCCTACTCAACACCGTCTACACACAGCAGCCAGATCTCTGTCCCTCAGATGTGGTCAAATAAAAGGCCACTTCCTGCGACCCATGACAAAGCTAAGAGGTTGACTCTATCCCTCTGTAAGCTCTTGGCTACCTAAATGCTGCCTTTCCGCCTGGTGGACACACAGGATTTTAGAGACCTTATGTCTGTCGCTGTGCCCCAGTACCAGATGCCTAGTCACTACTACTTCTCTAAGAAAGGTGTGCCCGCGCTACACCAGCATGTTGCACACAACATCACCGCTTCCTTGAGAAACTCTGTGTGTGAACGGGTGCATTTCACCACCGATACTTGGACCAGTAAGCATGGACAGGGACGTTACATGTCGCTGACTGGGCACTGGGTAACTATGGTGATAGATGTTGAAGGGTCTGCTGCACAAGTCTTGCCGTCCCCACGACTTGTGTGTCAATCCTCTGTCTGTCCAAGTTCCGCCACTGCTTCTGCCTCCTCCACCTCATCTGGGTCCTCCACCTCCACCCCAAGCCTGCCTGGTCAGGCCACCAGCGTTCTCACTGCGCAGAAGGAATCACACACGCCTCATTACTATGCTGGCAGCAGAGCGCAACGGCATCAGGCGGTCTTTAGGTTGACATGTCTTGGGAATAAGAGTCACACAGCTGAGGAGTTGTGGTCAGCTCTGCGGTCCGAGTTTAATAAATGGTTGTCTTCACTCAACCTGCAGCCTGGTAAGGCCGTGTGCGACAATGCTGCAAACCTGGGTGCGGCCCTTCGCCTGGGCAAGGTGACACACGTGCCTTGTATGGCTCACGTGTTGAACCTTGTTGTCCAGCAATTTTTAACACACTATCCCGGCCTAGATGGCCTTCTGAACAGGGCACGAAAACTGTCTGCTTACTTCCGCCGTTCAAGCGCCGCAGCTGAGCGACTTGCATCGCTCCAGAAGTCTTTCGGCCTGCCGGTTCATCGCCTGAAATGCGATGTGGCGACACGCTGGAATTCAACTCTCCACATGTTACAGCGACTGTGGCAGCACCGCCGAGCCCTGGTGCAATAAGTCATGACGTATAGCCTGGGCCAACGAGATGCAGAGGTGGGGCAGATCACCCTAATGGAGTGGTCTCAGATAAAGGACCTATGCACCCTTCTGCACAGTTTCGACATGGCGACGAATATGTTTAGCGCTGACAATGCCATTATCAGCATGACAATTCCAGTCATTTACATGCTGGAGCACACGCTAAACACTATTCGGAGTCAGGGGGTGGGACAACAGGAAGGGGAGGAACTACAGAAGGATTCATATGCGCAAGGGACAACAACATTACCAAGGTCCAGACGTTCATCATCACCAACACGGCAGGCATGGGACCATGGGGGACAGGGATCAACAAGGGCGCATGGTAGCAAGCTAAATGTTGAGGAAGGTGCAGGACAACATGAAGAAATGGAGGACGAACTGTCCATGGACATGGAAGACTCAGCGGATGAGGGAGACCTTGGTCAAATTTCTGTTGAAAGAGGTTGGGGGGAGATGTCAGAGGAAGAAAGAACGGTTAGCACCTCTATGCCACAAACACAGCGTGGACTTGGTCTGCATGGCTGCGCAAGACACATGAGTGCCTTCTTGTTGCACTACCTCCAACATGACCCTCGTATTGTCAAAATTAGAAGTGATGATGACTACTGGATTGCCACACTATTAGATCCCCGGTACAAGTCCAAATTTTGTTACGTAATCCCAGCCATAGAAAGGGACGCACGTATGCAGGAGTATCAGCAGAAGCTGTTACTCGATCTTAGCTCGGCTTTTCCACCAAACAACCGTGCAGGTGCAGGGAGTAATTCTCCCAGTTGTAACTTGACAAACATGGGACAGTCTCGTCATCTTCAACAGTCTACCCGTACCAGTAGGACCGTATCTGGTGCTGGTAACAGCAATTTTATGGAATCTTTTCATAATTTTTTTAGACCCTCCTTTGCAAGGCCACCAGAGACAACAAGTCTGACACATAGTCAACGGCTGGAGAGGATGATACAGGAGTATCTCCAAATGAACATCGATGCCATGACTTTGCAAATGGAGCCTTGCTCATTTTGGGCTTCAAATCTAGAAAAATGGCCAGAGCTATCCAGTTACGCCTTGGAGATTTTGTCGTGTCCAGCTGCCAGCGTTGTCTCTGAACGTGTCTTCAGTGCTGCTGGGTGTGTGCTGACAGATAAGCGCACGCGTCTGTCCAGTGACAATGTGGACAGACTGACGTTCATCAAAATGAACAAGTCATGGATCCAGAAGGAATTTACTACCCATGTGTCATCCTGGGGAGAGTAAATGCTTGTGGATTTGGAATGTGCTTGATGCAAATCAAAACATCCTGTTTGCAACTAGGGCACAAGTGCTGCCACTGAAAGGGGTGGGTGTGTGTGGGGCCCAATTTTTGGAAAAAAGGGAGACTCCGCTTGGAGTAACCCTTGCTTGCTGTGTTTTTTAAAAGGAGCCAAGATTAACAAGTCATGGTTCAGCAAAGACTTTGCTACCTACCCCGGTGTCATCCTGGGGACGGTTAAGAATGGCGTATTTTTGAATGTGCTCGATGCAAATCTAGCTGTGAAGTGTACAACTGGGGCACAACTGCTGCCACTGAAGGGGCCCAATTTTTGGAAAAAAGGGACACTCCGCTTGGAGTAACCCTTGCTTGCTGTGTTTTTAAAAGAAGCCAAGATGAACAGAGCTGGGATCAGGAAAGACTTTGCTACCTACCCTGGTGTCATCCTGGGGACGGTTAATTATGGCGTATTTTTGAATGTGCTTGATGCAAATCTAGCTGTGAAGAGTACAACTGGGGCACAACTGCTGCCACTGAATGGGTGGGTGTGTGGGGCCCAATTTTTGGAAAAAAAGGGAGACTCCGCTTGGAGTAACCCTTGCTTGCTGTGTTTTTAAAAGAAGCCAAGATGAACAGAGCTGGGATAAGGAAAGACTTTGCTACCTACCCTGGTGTCATCCTGGGGACGGTTAATTATGGCGTATTTTTGAATGTGCTTGATGCAAATCTAGCTGTGAAGTGTACAACTGGGGCACAACTGCTGCCACTGAATGGGTGGGTGTGTGGGGCCCAATTTTTGGAAAAAAAGGGAGACTCCGCTTGGAGTAACCCTTGCTTGCTGTGTTTTTAAAAGAAGCCAAGATGAACAGAGCTGGGATCAGGAAAGACTTTGCTACCTACCCTGGTGTCATCCTGGGGACGGTTAATTATGGCGTATTTTCATTACTTATCTCCCTGGAAAAAGACTATCGGTTGAAACGTACGTAGGAGGTCCATAGGTGGGGTGTCTCTCTGCCGAGGTAATACTATTTCCACAATTAATATTATGTGTGTTTAACAACTTTATTATATGGGTCCGTTTTTGCAACCTCAAGTGGTTTAATTTGTGCTTTATTCTGCCATGATGGGGTTAATGCTTATATCCTCCATGATTGTTGATTCTGCTCAGGAGGAGCCCCAGCCTTTACTCTTTATATCCACTTTGTATGTTGTGTGATTCTTATTTTTTGGTCCCTTTGCCCCACTCTATTTATCTTGGTGGAAATAAAACTATATATTCCTTGTGCAGTAGTCACCCTCTGTTTCCACTCTCTAGCTGTTGTTTTGCAACCAATTTGTATTAATGATTTTTGTCAATAAAATGTATATATTTGCTTCAATGTTAGTCTGCGCAATTTCTCCATATGATCTCTGAATTCTTGCGCTGACAGATAGGTCTGTAGCTTATTTGCACTTGGAGTAACCCTTGCTTGCTGTGTTTTTTAAAAGGAGCCAAGATGAACAAGTCATGGTTCAGCAAAGACTTTTAACTACCCCGGTGTCATCCAGGGGACGGTTAAGAATGGCGTATTTTTGAATGTGCTCAATGCAAATCTAGCTGTGAAGTGTACAATTGGGGCACAACTGCTGCCACTGAAGGGGTGGGTGTGTGTGGGGCCCAATTTTTGGAAAAAAGGGAGACTCCGCTTGGAGTAACCCTTGCTTGATGTGTTTTTTAAAAGGAGCCAAGATGAACAAGTCATGGTTCAGCAAAGACTTTTACCTACTCCGGTGTCATCCTGGGGACGGTTAATTATGGCGTATTTTTGAATGTGCTTGATGCAAATCTAGCTGTGAAATGTACAACTGGGGCACAACTGCTGCCACTGAAGGGGTGGGTGTGTGTGGGGACCAATTTTTGGAAAAAAAGGGAGACTCCGCTTGGAGTAACCCTTGCTTACATTGTTTTTAAAAGAAGCCAAGATCAACAAGTCATGGTTCAGCAAAGACTTTGCTACCTACCCCGGTGTCATCCTGGGGACGGTTAATTATGGCGTATTTTTGAATGTGCTTGATGCAAATCTAGCTGTGAAGTGTACAACTGGGGCACAACTGCTGCCACTGAAGGGGTGAGTGTGTGTGGGGCCCAATTTTTGGAAAAAAGGGAGACTCCGCTTGGAGTAACCCTTGCTTACATTGTTTTTAAAAGAAGCCAAGATGAACAGAGCTGAGATCAGGAAAGACTTTGCTACCTACCCCGGTGTCATCCTGGGGACGGTTAATTATGGCGTATTTTTGAATGTGCTTGATGCCAATCTAGCTGTGAAGTGTACAACTGGGGCACAACTGCTGCCACTGAAGGGGTGGGTGTGTGTGGGGCCCAATTTTTGGAAAAAAGGGAGACTCCGCTTGGAGTAACCCTTGCTTGATGTGTTTTTTAAAAGGAGCCAGAATGAACAAGTCATGGTTCAGCAAAGACTTTTACCTACCCCGGTGTCATCCTGGGGACGTTTAAGAAAGGCGTATTTTTTAATGTGCTCGATGCATATCTAGCTGTGAAGTGTACAACTGGGGCACAACTGCTGCCACTGAAGGGGTGGGTGTGTGTGGGGCCCAATTTTTGGAAAAAAGGGAGACTCCGCTTGGAGTAAGACTTGCTTGATGTGTTTTTTAAAAGGAGCCAAGATGAACAGAGCTGGGATCAGGAAAGACTTTGCTACCTACCCCGGTGTCATCCTGGGGACGGTTAATTATGGCGTATTTTTGAATGTGCTTGATGTAAATCTAGCTGTGAAGTGTACACCTGTTGCACAACTGCTGCCACTGAAGGGGTGGGTGTGTGTGGGGCCAAATTTTTGGAAAAAAGGGAGACTCCGCTTGGAGTAACCCTTGCTTGCTGTGTTTTTTAAAAGGAGCCAAGATGAACAAGTCATGGTTCAGCAAAGACTTTTACCTACCCTGGTGTCATCCTGGGGACGGTTAAGAATGGCGTATTTTTGAATGTGTTCGATGCAAATCTAGCTGTGAAGTGTACAACTGGGGCACAACTGCTGCCACTGAAGGGGTGGGTGTGTGTGGGGCCCAATTTTTGGAAAAAAGGGAGACTCCGCTTGGAGTAACCCTTGCTTGCTGTGTTTTTTAAAAGGAGCCAAGATGAACAAGTCATGGTTCAGCAAAGACTTTTACCTACCCCGGTGTCATCCTGGGGACGGTTAATTATGGCGTATTTTTGAATGTGCTCGATGCAAAATTAGCTGTGAAGTGTACAACTGGGGCACAACTGCTGCCACTGAAGGGGTGGGTGTGTGTGGGGCCCAATTTTTGGAAAAAAGGGAGGCTCCGCTTGGAGTAACCCTTGCTTGATGTGTTTTTTAAAAGGAGCCAAGATGAACAGAGCTGGGATCAGGAAAGACTTTGCTACTTAACCCGGGGTTATCCTGGAAACGGTTAAGTATGGCGTATTTTTGAATGTGCTTGATGCAAATCTAGCTGTGAAGTGTACAACTGGGGCAAAAGTGCTGCCACTGAAGGGGTGAGTGTCTGTGTGGCCCAATTTTTGGAAAAAAGGGAGACTCCGCTTGGAGACATCTTGCGGTGTTTTACATGATTTTAGAAGGGCATGCCATGCCTATATCTTTGTCTCCTCTTTTTCCTTGTCCTGCTCTTTTGTTTTCGCATGAGTATATGTCCTTGTCACTTTCCCATGTGTTTGTGTTGTGTTGTGAGTTGTTTGTCACCTTTTGGACACCTTTGAGGGTGTTTTCTAGGTGTTTTTTATGTGTTTGTGAATGCCTGCCATCTTTTCATATGCGGTTCGAGTTCGGTTCCTCGAACGTTCGACGAACCGAACTCGAACGGGGCCTCCGTTCGGCGAACCGACCTCGAGCCGAACCGGGACCGGTTCGCTCATCTCTAATCATGACATATTGCACCAGGGCTCGGTGGTGCTGCCACAGTCGCTGTAACATGTGGAGAGTCGAATTCCAGCGTGTCGGCACATCGTATTTCAGGCGATGAACCGGCAGGCCGAAAGACTTCTAAAGCGATGCAAGTCACTCAGCTGCAGCGGTTGAACGGCGGAAGTGAGCAGACAGTTTTCGTGCCCTGTTCAGAAGGCCATCTAGGCCGGGATAGTGTGTTAAAAATTGCTGGACAACAAGGTTCAACACGTGAGCCATACAAGGCACGTGTGTCACCTTGCCCAGGCGAAGGGCCGCACCCAGGTTTGCAGCATTGTCGCACACAGCCTTACCAGGCTGCAGGTTGAGTGGAGACAACCATTTATTAAACTCAGTCTCCAGAGCTGCCCACAACTCAGCCATTGTATGACTCTTAGTTCCAAGACAATTCAAGACAAAGACTGCCTGATGCCGTTGCACTCTGCTGCCAGCATAATAATGAGGTGTGCATGATTCCTTCTGCGCAGTGACAACACTCGTGGCCTGACCAGGCAGGCTTGGGGCGGAGGTGGAGGACCCAGACGAGGTTAAGGAGGCAGAAGAAGTGGAGGAACTTGGACAGACAGAGGATTGACACACAAGTCGTGGGGACGGCAAGACTTTTGCAGCAGACCCTTCACCATCTATCACCATAGTTACCCAGTGCCCAGTCAGCGACATGTAACGTCCCTGTCCATGCTTACTGGTCCAAGTATCTGTGGTGAAATGCACACGTTCACACACAGAGTTTCTCAAGGAAGCGGTGATGTTATGTGCGATATGCTGGTGTAGCGCAGGCACACCTTTCTTAGAGAAGTAGTGGCGACTGGGCATCTGGTACTGGGGCACAGCGACAGACATAAGGTCTCTAAAACCCTGTGTGTTCACCAGGCGGAAAGGCAGCATTTCGGTAGCCAAGAGCTTACGGAGGGATAAAGTCAACCTCTTAGCTTTGTCATGGGTCGCAGGAAATGGCCTTTTATTTGTCCACTTCTGAGGGACAGAGATCTGGCTGCTGTGTGGAGACGGTGGTGAGTAGGGTGTCCCTGGAAAAAAGCAGGTTTGTGAGGAAAGTGCAGGCGTAGACATGATGTTGCCTTCATCCAACATTGGTGCTATCGATGTCTGAGAGAGCTGTACACACGCACTTGTTTCCCCTTCCAAACCAACTGGCGACCTACCAAGCAAACCTCCTGTTGCTGTTACAGTGGTGGAAGTTGTGCGTGGAAACCAGGTGTGTTAGCTGTCCCCACAGTCCTAGAAGATGAAGAGCGCGCGGATGCACTGGAAGGGGCAGGCGGTGGATGGTCCGCTCCGCTAGGCCGCATTGCAACACGGTGAGCTTCCCAATGGGACTTATGATATTTATTCATGTGATGATTCATGGAAAAAGTTGTCAAACTGTGGAGGTTTTGCCCTCTACTAACAAAGTCACGACAAATTTTACATATCACATAATTTGGGCGATCTTTTGCAAGGTCAAAAAAGGACCAGGCTAGGCAAGGCTTATAGGGCATGCGACCTGCTGAGCCACCCCGACTAGTGCTCAGAGGCAGAGTGGTGGCTGAGGATGCAGTTGTAGACGTGCTACCAGTACTCCGACTCTGTCCAGGAAGGCGCAAGGTAACTTCGTTGTCAGTAGCATCCTCCTCCACCGCCTTTGTTGACCTCCTCGAGTGCCTGACTTTGGGTTGACAGTAGGTGGGATCTAGAAGTTCCTCATCAAGTGTTGTGTTTGCCCTCCCCTCCCACTCAGACCGAGCCTCTTCCTGCCCTGAACGAATATTTAAGTTGTCATCCCAATCTGGTATCTGCGTCTCATCATCATCAGTATGTTCCTCATCGTCTATTAGAACAGGTATTTCAGTTTGTGAATAAGGGTCAACATTATGCTCATGAACTTGGTCATCATGGCCTGAATCTGAGTCACAAAGGTTCTGGGCATCACTGCAGACCATTTCCTGGTCTGTACTCACTGTAGCTTGGGAGCAGACCTCTGATTCCCAGGCTATAGTGTGACTGAACAGCTCTGCAGACTCAGCCATCTCTGTTCCACCTTACTGTGCAGGGCGAATGGAGACTTGAGAGCTGGGAGAAAGCAAGTGTGATTGGGATGACAACTCAGAGGACTGTTTTTTTTTGGATGCGGTAGTTGAGGTGGAGGAGAGGGCACTTGTTGGACCACTTGAGATCCATTCAAGCATTTTATTTTTTTGGGCAACATCTACCTTTGTTCCAGTTGTTCGTGTTCGTAAAAAACGGAGCATATCCGATTGTCCACGGAAAGTAGTAGACATCTTACTTTTGCTTGAAGATGGCCTATCTTCAGCAGATGTTAATGGAGCTTTGCTACCTTCCCCACGGACACAAACTTTTTTCCTTTTCCAACACGTCTGTTCCCCTTTCCACCCGCATCTGTCATTTTGCCACTCATTTTGCTAGCGACAAGAATGTCCAATTAAAATGTGGTAGTAAAAATTGAGAGGTGGTGTAGATTGCAGCGGTGGTCTACCTTTATTGACAGCAGAATAAACAACAATAATTACCCCGGACAATGAAGCAATGGCCCATAAAATGGCAGCACAGTTTGCTAGTATAATAGCTTAGTTAAAATGAGTTTGAGTGTGCAATGCAGAGGTGCTGCAAATAGATTTGCACCAGTGGGACACTAATGAAGTCCAACAACCACTTTTAGGATGCTACTAAGTTTTCTCAGTGTTTGCTAGTATAATGGCTTAGTAACAATGAGCTGGAGTGTGCAATGCAGAGGTGCTGCAAATAGATTTGCACCAGTGGGACACTAATGAAGTCCAACAACCACTTTTAGGATGCTACTAAGTTTTCTCAGTGTTTGCTAGTATAATGGCTTAGTAACAATGAGCTTGAGTGTGCAATGCAGAGATGGTGCAAATAGATTTGCCCTAGTGGGACTCTAATGGAAGTCCAACAGCCACTTTTAGGATGCAACTAAGTTTCCTCAGTTTTGCTAGTATAATGGTTTAGTAACAATGAGCTTGAGTGTGCAATGCAGAGGTGCTGCAAATAGATTTGCACTAGTGGGACACTAATGGAAGTCCAACAGCCACTTTTAGGATGCCACTAAGTTTCCTCAGTGTTTGCTAGTATAATGGCTTTGTAACAATGTGCTTGAGTGTGCAAAGGGCAGGAGGGTGCAGTGGCCGGGTTGTGGGTCAGTGTAGAGGAAAGGAAGCCTCACTTTCTATCCCTCTTAATGGTGAAATGCAGCAAGGAACTCCCTGACCTTAGCTACACAGACGCGCTTATCTGTAGCTGTAAAAACCTCTTTCTACGGACCTGACTGTCACCTATGGCTCTGATCCTGCTGTTATTAGCCCTTACAAGGGCTAATAGAAACTTCTATCCCTATTCTGTATAGCGCTGTGTGTAGAGCATACACAGCAGTATCGGAGACAGGAGCTGCATCTGCGGTGACTGACACCCAGACGCAGAAGGCAGATAATGGCGTCCAGACGGGCAGATGCTCGTATTTATAATGCAGGGACATGTGACATGGACATCCTATCACACATGCCGTTGCTTCTCTGGCTAGAAGCCCACTTAGCTGTGTGTGTGTCTGGGATTGGCTGACATGCTGGCTCGCCCCACTACACGTGCGCTTAGGGAGGGAAGGAAGAACAGAAAAAAAAAATGGAGATTCCAGCAGCAGTGATCTGAACGCGCTGTTCCCGCAGACTATACGCTGAAATTTCATAAAAGTGTGAGTCACAGAGTGACTTACAGTATTACAGCGGAAAGCCAGCTAGTAATTAGCTTGGCTTTTTGCTGCTAGAACCGTTCTCGAACATAACTAGAACTATCGAGCTTTAGCAAAAAGCTCGATTTCTAGTTCGATCTAGAACAGCCCGCAAAATCACTCGAACCGCGAACTGGAGAACCATGAACCGCGCTCTCACACGAACTCTAGTTATTACGTGGTGCTTTTTTGCCTTTTATCAAAAATTATGGATTTTTTTGGGTGTTTCTGTTCATTTTCTTTCACTTACAGATTAGTAAAAGTGGGTCTTGTAGATGCCTCTCATTACTAATCTAGGGATTAATGGAAGCTGTGAGTTGACCTTAACCCCTTATTACCTCAATTGCCACTGAACCAGGGCAATAGGGTAGAGCCAGGTAAACCTATTGGATACGACATTTCTGGGTGGCTGCAGGGTGCTATTTTTAGGTTGAGGGGCTCCCAATAACCATGGGTCTCCCCAGCCTTGGAATATCAGCCACCAGCAGTCAGGCTTTATCATGCTGGGTATGAAAATTGGCCAGGGACTGCAAGCTGTTTTTGTTTTTAACTTATTTTTTCAAATATTTAAAAATAAATTGCATGTGGTTCCTCTCACTTTGATACACAGTCATGATAAGCGCACGGTTGAGGGCTGCAGCCTGTAGCCATAGGCTTTATCTGTGCTGGGTATCATAATACAGTGGGACACTATGCCAATTTTTTTATTTAGTTATTTTTATACCACGATAGATGCGCATATCATCTGTGATTGGAAGCTGTCAGCAAGGGGGCGCTTTTGAATGAAAACAATCACAGATGTCAGTGGGCAGGGAAAGCAGTGACTATGCAATGAAGGTAATGAGTAGAGATGAGCGAAGCGGTCGCGGTTCGGCTCGAGGTCGGCTCGCCGAACGGGGGTCCCGTTTGAGTTCGTCTCGTCGAACGTTCGACGAACCGAACTCGAGCCAATAGGCTATAATGGGAGGCAATCACAAACACATAAAAATGCATGATAAATGTACACAAACAGTTAATAAACATTGCCATAACACTTACCGGTCCTTGCGATCCCTTCTGCACTCTGTCTCCTGCCGCTATTCCATCCGATGATCGCTGAATCCACCCGGTGACCGGCACTGCCAGCAGAGATGCAGGACCTATCGTGACGTCAAAATAGCCATGTGACCAGTCACGTGGCTATTATCTCATTGGCTACAGACTGGTCACATGACTATGACACGTCATGTAGGACCTGCGAGTGCATCTCTCCGGTACACGGTGCA
Organism: Anomaloglossus baeobatrachus; assembly: GCF_048569485.1. Lineage (NCBI taxonomy): Eukaryota > Metazoa > Chordata > Amphibia > Anura > Aromobatidae > Anomaloglossus > Anomaloglossus baeobatrachus. The sequence continues at coordinate 497,893,208 of NC_134355.1, read as the reverse complement.
CATATGTGTATCGCCGTGTACCGGCGACATGCTCTAGCACACGGTCGACTCCCCGTTCCGTTAGGGACCGGCTGACACAGCCGGTCATTAACGGAGATCACCGTTGCCATAGCAACGCAGTTAGCGGTGACGTCACCGCTAACCGCGGCTCCGAGAGCACCGTTGCTATGGTAACGCATCTGTCAGCGTTACCTCTGTTACCGCTGACAGCCAGCACTGATCACTCACGGAGTGAAGGCTGCACGCTGCTTCCCGATTGTAGTGAGGATTGTACTGAGGATGAGGTTCCCCAGCCCCAAGTGATGGGCTGGTGCACCTCATCCTCACTACAATCGTCACTACTACTACACTAGTGAGGATTGTAGTGAGGATTGTACTGAGGATGAGGTTCCCCAGCCCCAAGTGATGGGCTGGTGCACCTCATCCTCACTACAATCGTCACTACTACTACACTAGAAAGAAAGAAGACAGAAGAGCAGGATCGTGGAGCGCTGACAGGGGGTAATAAAGATGGAGTCTCTAATGTGTCTGTGTATTTATTTCTATTAAAGTATTTTTTCTCTGTGTGGTGTTTTTTTTTAACCCTTTATTGGAGATTCTTAATGGCCGGGTCAAACGTGCCTGACATTAAGAATCTCTGGCTTAATACTGGCTAGTAAAACAAAGCCAGTATTAACTCATGATTACCCAACAAGCCACCCGGCTCCAGGGCTGTTGGAAGAGTTGGATACAGCGCCAGATGATGGCGCTTCTATGAGAGCGCCATTTTCTGGGATGGCTGCGGACTGAAATCCGCAGCAGAGGCGCCCAGAAACCTCGGGCTAACCTGTGCTGCGGATTCCAATCCCCAGCTGCCTAGTTGTACCCGGCTGGACACAAAAATGGGGCGAAGCCCACGTCATTTGTTTTTTAATTATTTCATGAAATAAGTGAAATAATTAAAAAAAAACAGGCTTCCCTATATTTTTGGTTCCCAGCCGGGTACAAATAGGCAACTGGGGGTTGGAGGCAGCCCGTGGCTGCCTGCTGTAACTGGCTAGCATACAAAAATATGGCGAAGCCCACGTCATTTTTTTGGTGGGCAAAAAAATTCTGCATACAGTCCTGGATGGAGTATGCTGAGCCTTGTAGTTCTGCAGCTGCTGTCTGCTCTTCTCCATACAGACAGACAGCAGCTGCAGAACTACAAGGCTCAGCATACTCCATCCAGGACTGTATGCAGAAGTTTTTTGCCCCCTGAAAAAATTATGTGGGCTTCGCCATATTTTTGTATGCTAGCCAGGTACAGCAGGCAGGTACGGCTGCCCCCAACCCCCAGTTGCCTATTTGTACCCGGCTGGGAACCAAAAATAAAGGGAAGCCCTTTTTTTATTATTTCATGAATTTCATGAAATAATTAGAAAACAAATGACGTAGGCTTCGCCCCATTTTTGTGTCCAGCCAGGTACAACTAGGCAGCTGGAGATTAGAACCCGCAGCACAGGTTGGCCTGAGCTTTCTGGGCCCCACTGCTGCGAATTGCAGTCTGCAGCCGCCTCAGAAAATGGCATTTTCATAGAAGCGCCATCTTCTGGCGCTGTATCCAACTCTTCCAGCACCTGCCTGCTATACCTGGCTAGCATACAAAAAAATGGCGAAGCTCACGTCCTTTTTTTGTAGTTTTTTGGCAAAAAAAATAAAAAATGCTTCCCTGGATTTTCCATTGCCAGTGAAGGTAACACCAAGCAGTGGGGGTTAGCAGCCAGTAGCTGCTTGGATTACCCTTAGCTAGCAATACAAAAAATGCAGCGGGAGCCCATATATATTTTTTTTTAATTATTTATTTAAATAACTAAAAATAAAATGGGCTTCCCTGTATTTTGATTGCTGGACATCACAGTGCTGTAAAAATAAATCTTTAAAAAAATGACGTAGCGCTCCGCGGTATTTTTGATTCTCAGCGCAGATAAAGCAGACAGCTATGGGTTGCCACCCCCATCTGCCTGCCGTTACCTTGGTTGGCAATCAAAATACAGGGAAGCCCATTAATTTTTTCTATTTAAAAAATAGTTAAAAAAAAAAATGACGTTGGGTCCCCCCATTTTTGATAGCCAGCTAGGGTAAAGCAGACGGCTGTAGCCTGAAAACCACAGCTGGCAGCTTTACCGTGGTTGGGGATCCAATGTGGAGGTCCCCTCAGGCTCTTTTTTATAATTATTTTATAAATATTAATAATTACACAATAAAAGTAGGGTCCCCCCCAAATTGGATCACCAGCCAAGGTAAAGCGGACAGCTGTGGTCTGGTATTCTCAGGGTGGGAAGGTCCATAGTTATTGGGCCTTCACAGCCTAAAAATAGCAGGCCGCAGGCACCCCAGACGTGGCGCATCCACTAGATGCGCCAATCCTGGCGCTTCACCCCAGCTCATCCCGTGCCCTGGTGCAGTGGCAAACGGGATAATAAATCGGGTTGATACTAGCTGTAAAGTAACCTGAGATCAAGCCCAGCAGTTTGTGATGTCATGGCGTCTATTAGATACCCAACATCATAAACTGTCAGTACTAACAAAAAAAAAAAATCGACAAAAGAAATTTATTTGAAAAAACAGTCCCCAAAACATTTCCTCTTTCACCAATTTATTGTAAGATAAAAAATAAAGGGGTCCCACGACGACTCTGGACCGTCTAGAATATGGGGGGGAGACACTCAGGGAATGTATCCCCCATTTTCTAGGAATGCGGACCCTTCATGTGAGGACTGTGGGTGCAATGAATCTGCACTCACTCTTCTCGGGTCCACAGCAGCAGAGTCCATGTCGTAATGGTTGCTACCAAAGCTGCAATGCCCTGCTCATGAGGTAAGGGCATGCCTAATCAGGAGAACTACTGTAGAGCAAGCTCTGCTCACTGGTATATAGGTGCTCAGAGGTAATAATAGATAAAATTAGTGAGTAACCTCGGCACTCTAAATCTCCCAGACTAAGTCAGTAAGTCACAACGGATAGTAATGCAAAATCACTCTTTATTCGTCCGTATTAAGAAAAAAAATTTTTTCATAAGCATATATGTTTTTGTCCAAAACAAGTTACAAATGACGTTTCGGCCTGAGCCTTCGTCAGATTGGACTTATCTGCATGTAATCATGAAAAATGACAATAATCAGTATCACATAAGAGTGAGAGAACAATAACATAAACTCGAACAATGTAGAGGTATAATTGGGATGCAGCAAAAAAATTGCAACACAGGAAGAAATGAAACACATGATACAAATGTCATAATACAGTACAAGGACAATATAGTAATGACAAATATGGGGTCAGAGTAGGCTTAGACAGCTCTGGTACGAAAGAGATGTCAATCATAAAGTAACATGTGCAGTAGGTGTAGAGCTACAGTATGCATGGCAGAGCTAATAGGTAGACCGACCATAGAAAAAGAACGGAGAAAAAATGGAAAAAAAGTGGAGAAAAAGTGGAGAAAAAGTGGAGAAAAAGTGGAGAAAAAAATGGAGAAAAAGTGGAGAAAAAGTGGAGAAAAAATGGAGAAAAAGTGGAGAAAAAGTGGAGAATAAGTGGAGTAAAAGTGGAGAAAAAGTGGAGAATAAGTGGAGAAAAAATGGAGAATAAGTGGAGAAAAAAAGGAGATAAAAATGGAGAAAAAGTGGAGAAAAAATGGAGAAAAAGTGGAGAATAAGTGGAGAAAAAATGGAGAATAAGTGGAGAAAAAATGGAGAAAAAAATATAGAAAAAGTGGAGAAAAAGTGGAGTAAAAGTGGAGAAAAAAATGGAGAAAAAGTGGAGAAAAAATGTAGAAAAAGTGGAGAAAAAGTGGAGAAAAAAATGGAGAAAAAGTGGAGAAAAAGTGGAGAAAAAGTGGAGAAAAAGTGGAGAAAAAAATGGAGAAAAAGTGGAGAAAAAATGGAGAAAAAGTGGAGAAAAAGTGGAGAATAAGTGGAGAAAAAAATGGAGAATAAGTGGAGAAAAAATGGAGAATAAGTGGAGAAAAAATGGAGAATAAGTGGAGAAAAAATGGAGAAAAAGTGGAGAAAAAGTGGAGAAAAAAATGGAGAAAAAAAGGAGAAAAAGTAAAGAAAAAGTGGAGAAAAAGTGGAGAAAAAGTGGAGAAAAAAATGGAGAAAAAGTGGAGAAAAAGTGGAGAAAAAGTGGAGAAAAAATGGAGAAAAAGTGGAGAAAGAGTGGAGAAACAGTGGAGAATAAGTGGAGAAAAAATGGAGAATAAGTGGCGAATAAGTGGAGAAAAAATGGAGAATAAGTGGAGAATAAGTGGAGAAAAAAAGGAGAAAAAAATGGAGAAAAAGTGGAGAAAAAGTGGAGAAAAAGTGGAGAAAAAATGGAGAAAAAGTGGAGAAAAAGTGGAGAAAAAGTGGAGAAAAAGTGGAGAATAAGTGGAGAAAAAATGGAGAATAAGTGGAGAAAAAAATGGAGAAAAAGTGGAGAAAAAGTGGAGTAAAAGTGGAGAAAAAAAGTGGAGTAAAAGTGGAGAAAAAATGTAGAAAAAGTGGAGAAAAAGTGGAGAAAAAATGGTGAAAAAGTGGAGAAAAAGTGGAAAAAAAGTGGAGAAAAAGTGGAGAAAAAAATGGAGAAAAAGTGGAGAAAAAGTGGAGAAAAAGTGGAGAAAAAGTGGAGAAAAAAATGGAGAAAAAGTGGAGAAAAAGTGGAGAAAAAGTGGAGAAAAAGTGGAGAAAAAATGGAGAAAAAGTGGAGAATAAGTGGAGAAAAAGTGGAGAATAAGTGGAGAAAAAATGGAGAATAAGTGGAGAAAAAATGGAGAAAAAGTGGAGAAAAAGTGGAGAAAAAGTGGAGAATAAGTGGAGTAAAAGTGGAGAAAAAGTGGAGAAAAAAATGGAGAAAAAGTGGAGAAAAAGTGGAGAAAAAGTGGAGAAAAAGTGGAGGAAAAAGTGGAGAAAAAATGGAGAAAAAGTGGAGAAAAAATGGAGAAAAAATGGAGAAAAAGTGGAGAAAAAGTGGAGAAAAAGTGGAGAAAAAATGGAGAAAAAGTGGAGAAAAAATGGAGAAAAAGTGGAGAAAAAGTGGAGAATAAGTGGAGAAAAAATGGAGAATAAGTGGAGAAAAAATGGAGAAAAAGTGGAGAAAAAATGGAGAAAAAGTGGAGAAAAAGTGGAGAAAAAGTGGAGAAAAAGTGGAGAATAAGTGGAGTAAAAGTGGAGAAAAAGTGGAGAAAAAATGGAGAATAAGTGGATAAAAAAAGGAGAAAAAAATGGAGAAAAAGTGGAGAAAAAGTGGAGAAAAAGTGGAGAAAAAATGGAGAAAAAAATGGAGAAAAAGTGGAGAAAAAATGTAGAAAAAGTGGAGAAAAAATGGAGAAAAAGTGGAGCACCCTTTGGTGCCTTTCATGTGGCACTAAGGGGTGCTTAGCTTTGTATTTAGCCAAAAAATGAAAAAAAAAATGACGTAGGGTTCCCCCTAGTTTTGTAGCCAGCTAGGGTAAAGCTGACAGCTGCAGCCTGCAGACCACAGCTGGCAACCTCACCTTGGCTGGTAATCCAAGACTGAGGGCACCCCACGCTGTTATTTTAAATTAAATAAATAATTAAAAAAAAAAAACACGTAGGGGTCCCCCAAAATTGGATCACCAGCCAAGGTAAAGCAGACAGCTGGGGCCTGATATTCTCAGACTAGGGAGGTCCATGGTTATTGGACTCTCCCCAGCCTAAAAATAGCAGGCTGCAGCCGCCCCAGAAGTGGCGCATCCATTAGATGCGCCAATCCTGGTGCTTCGCCCCAGCTCATCCCGCGCCCTGGTGCGGTGGCAAACGGGGTAATATATGGGGTTAATACCAGATGTGTAATGTTACCTGGCATCAAGCCCTGGGGTTGGTGAGGTCAGGCGTCTATCAGATACCCGACATCACCAACCCAGTCAGTAATAAAAAAAAAATAGACGACAAACACATTTTTATTTGAAAAAACACTCCCGAAAACATTCCCTCTTTAACCAATTTATTAGAATGAAAAACAAATCCAGGTCTGGTGTAATCCAAGGGGTTGCCATGACGATCCACACTGTCCCAGTCAATGAAGAGCAGGATGTTCCCCATTGGCTGGAAGAGCAGTGCAGTGACCTGAGCTAACATCAATGGGTCAGCCCAGGTCACTGCAGGGGGATGACAAGTGCTGCTGTCAGCGAGGTACTTTACCTGCGCTGATCTCCAGCACACTGACAGCCCCTGTCACTGAGTTCAATGACCGGCGCTTTCACACCAAGTATCGCGAGAGGCACGTGACGTCACCGCTAGTCAGTCTCGGGTCGGAAGTGAGAGGTGATGTGACAAGCGGCGGCCATGGAGGACAGTGACAGCGCTGAGGTCGGGATGGCGGGACTTCATCACCGCAGGTAAGCCGAGCGGGGTGTGTGTGTGTGTGTGTGTGTGTGTGTGTGTGTGTGAGTGTGTGTGTACATGCCGCGGGCAGGAGGGGGCGGAGTGAGCTGAGCGGGGAAGTGTGGGCTTCCTGCACAGTAACTAGGATAAACATCGGGTTACTAACCAAAGCGCTTTGGTTGGATACCCGATGTTTATCTTGGTTACCAGCTTCTGGCAGGCTGCCAGGATTGCTCCCTGCACACTGTAGCTGTAAAAAGCCCTGCTTTTTGCTGCTAGAACCGTTCTCGAACGTATCTAGAACTATCGAGCTTTTGCAAAAAAGCTCGAGTTCTAGTTCGATCTAGAACAGCCCCAAAATCACTCGAGCCTAGAACTGGAGTACCACGAACCGCGCTCAACTCTAGTAATGAGCAGCCCCAGAAGCAAATGATTGGCTGCGGGAGCAGTGTGCAGGACCGCTGAAGTCTTGGAAAGTATAGCACGCTTGCTTTCATCCGCTATCCATTTTACCACCATTTTTATACACTAGATTGTGGTCCCCATGGACTTATATGGGGACCAGAATCTGGCCAGATAACTGGGATCAATTTGAGGCCAGAACCAGATTTTTTTTTTAATGCAGTTAGGTCCGCCGGTCCCAGTTATCTTCAAGTGCACCCATCACTACTACACTACTATTTAGATGATAAAATGGCAATTTTTGCCTCAAACACATATTTTGCAATCTTTATTTAGATGATGAAATGGCAATTTTTGGCTTGATTAAAGGATTTGAAATCACTATTTACCACAAAGTAACAATCTCTATTTAGATGATAAAATTACTATTTGAGTCTGTCCCACATAATTTGCAATCACTAACAAAATGCTAATTTTTGGAAAAATCTTTCCAAACACTGCATACCACTGCACTTCCCAATTATACACTATCGCCCTCCTATCAATCTGAACCACCAAAAATGAAACCCCCTAGCTAAGCTATCTGTCTAGTAGCAGCCACCCTTAGCTCACAAGCGATCGTACTTGCCCCCGTCGGTTGTGCAACACGGGCATATCGCTGCCCGTGTCAGACAACCTCGCTTACCCCCGTCACACAGACTTACCTGCCCTGTGCCGTCGCTTTGGCCGGCAAACTGCCTCCTTCCTAAGGGGGTAGGTCGTGTGGCATCACAGCGACGTTACACGGCAGGCAGCCAATAGAAGTGGAGGGGCGCAGATGAGCGGGACGTAAACATCCCGCCCACCTCCTTCCTTCCGCATTGCCAATGGAGGCAGGTAAGGAGATGTTCGTCGCTCCTGCGGTGTTACACACAGCGATATGTGCTGCCGCAGGAACGAGGAACAGCATCGCTAACATCCTGAAAATGATTTTTTGTTTCAGGACGACCTCTCCATGGCAAATGATTTTGCCCTCTTTTGCGATCATTTAAGATCACTCTTAAGTGTTACACGCTGCGATCTCGTTAATGAAGCCGGATGTGCGTCACAAACACCGTGACCCCAACAATAATTCATTAACGATATCATAACGTGTAAAGCCCGCTTTAGGCAGCCAGTGACACCAACCCTTGTGTCTGAATATTGCGCTGTTTGCTGCACCCTGATTGGCTGCCAGAACATGCACATATAAAGTTAAAAAAAACAGTCCACCGCTCATCTGACCCTTCCCCACCACCTCCCCTCATCAAATACATCCCCCTTCTCATCATACAACACCACTATCCCAGCCAAAGTTCTAATTAGGTAGAAGAAAAGTATTGTAACCCAAATAGTTACCGAACAAAGCCGAGCTTTGCCAAATTTTGAGAAAAGTGCTCGGTCATCTGAACATGAATCTGAATGGACAAGGTTTGTGCTGAATTTGAAATTGAAAAACTTTTTTCAACAAGTTCAATCATCTCTAGCTATTATTGCTCTGGTCTCTTGGTTCCGGTTCTGGCCCCTCATCTCTGGTATCTCTATTCTGGTTCTATCTTCTCATCTCTGGTATCTTGGTTCTGGTTTTGACTTATCATTCATTTCCTGCTTGTTTTCCTGTATGAAGCAGCCTTGGATTATAAAATTGGATTCCCTAATGAAAAAGTTACTTTACCCGGTCACCACCAAGCCTGTTTTAACTTTCATGACCAGGCCAATTTTTTTCAATTCTGAGCACTGTCACTTTGACAGGTTATTACTTTGGAATTCTTAAACGGATTAAAAAAAATCTAAAGATGTCTTTTCTTGACATATTGCAATTCATTACAGTGGTAAATTTAGGATGATAATTTTGCATTTATTTGTGAAACTATCAGAAATTTAATAAAAATGTTGCACTTTTCAAACTTTTACATTTTACCCCCTTAAACTAAAGAGTTATGTCACACAAAATAGTTAATAAATTACATTTCACATATGCCTCTTTTACATTAGCATAGTTTTAAAACATCTTTTTTTTTTTTTTTTTTTAGTGAGTTACAACGGTTAAGATTGTATGAGCAATTTCTCATTTTTCCAACAAAATGTAGCAAACCATTTTTTAAGGACCACATCACATTTAAAGTGCCTTTGAGGGACCTTGGTGACAGGAAATACCCAAAAGTGACTCAATTCCAAAACGTCACTCTTAAAAATGCTGAAAAGTCCATTCAAGAAGTTTATTAACCCATTAGGTGCTTCACAGAAACTAAATTAAAATTTTACTTTTTTCCAACAAAAATGTTATTATGATCCCAAACTTTGCATTTTCACAAGGGTAAAAAGGGAAAATGCACCTTACATTTTATTGCAAAATTTCTCTTGAGTAGCCGATAACCAGTGTGCAGTGGGAATCTACTGTTTGCATTTACAGCAGTGCTCGGAAGGGAAGAAGCACTTCTTGATTTTTAGAGCGCAACAATTGCCTGGAATAGATAGTGGATGCCATGTTGCACTTTGAGAGCCCTTGATGTGCCTAACCAATAGAGCTCCCACACAAGTGACACTAGTTTGGAAACTAGACCCTTCAAGGAATTTATGTAACTCCCGGGTGCTTCACATAATTTATAACGTTGAGCCATGATAAAAAAAAAATTTTAACACAAAAATGTTGCTTTAATGTCAAATCTTTTATGTCCATAAGGGTAACAGGAAAAAGGGCACAATACAATTTGTTTGTGTTTCAATCATTTTTATTGCATGAAGAAATAATTCAGTATAAAACATTAATCAAGATTAAAAGATATAGCGGTAAATCAATGTAATTTCATAGTAGCATATACTCATTTTAAATTTTTGGGGGAAGGGATAGTGGGAAGGAGAAAATAAAGAAAGGCCTTTATTAGGGGGAATCAGATATGGAGCATGAAGTGAGAGGAGAAGGAAAGGGAGAACAGTCAAATCAAATTATTTACAAGGATTGTATGAGATCAATAGTTGCTATAAATTTATAAATGTCAACAGAATATAATATAACATCTTCAGTAACGCGTTTCAAAATTCAGACGTAGTTGGCTACCAAAGTAAGAAAAGGAGAGGAGAAGAATAAAGAGAAGGAAAAGAAGTCCTTTACAATATTGTAGTAGGGTTACTAAAGTCAGAAGCCCAAGAACCCCATCTTCTATAAAATGGGCCAAAGAGGTTGTTTTCTCTCATATATAAGGCATGTTTCCTCTCATAGTCATGATGTAAACACATGCGGCTGATAATTTTAGAGATCTTGGGAACTGTGTCCTTTCTCCAGTTAGCTGCTATCAAATGCTTCGTAATTAGAAAAATGTGGATAACAAGTGGAACAAAGGCAGGATCAATATCCTCCAATTCTAAAGTCAGGGGAGCCATCTGAGGAGAAAGTATAAGCTTTGAGCAAGTTATTTGGTTCATTATCTTATTGACCTCCAGCCAAAGCCCCTCAATTTTAGGACATTCCCAAAGTATGTGCATCAAACTACCCTCAACCACAACCCCTCCAACATATAGAGCAGTTTGTAGCATTAAATCTATTTAAATGTACAGGAGTATAGTACCATCTTAACAATGTTTTATAGTAAGCTTCTTGTAGTTCAGCAAACATTGGTAGAGGGATATTTAGCTTTGAGGCAATTATGTCACTGTTCATCAGAAAAATTATTTTTAAGTCTCTTTTCCATCCTATCATGTAGTTCTTTTACTTAAAATAATATCTTCATTTAGGAGCCTAAAATGTTAATAAAATCAGGTAGAGGGCTGTTATTGCAGAAAAGTTTCCAAAGGGAATTCCTCAAGGAGATTAAAGGCTGCTTTACACACAGCGACATCGCTAGTGATGTCGCTGGTGAAAGCACCCTCCCCCGTCGGTTGTGCGTCAAGGGCAAATCGCTGCCCGTGGCACACAACATCGCTAGGACCCGTCACACGTATTTTCCTGCCTAGCGACATATCTGTGGCCGGCGAACCGCCCCCTTTTTAAGGGGGCGGTTCGTGCGGCGTCACAGCGACATCACATGGCAGCCGAATAGAGCAATAGAAGTGGAGGGGTATAGCAGCCGAAAGAAAGTGACGCCCACCTCGTTGCCAGAGGACGCAGGTAAGGTGTTGTTCCTCATTCCTGGGGTGTCACTCGTAGCGATGTGTGCTGCCTCAGGAACGACAAACAACCTGCCTCCTGCAACTGCAACGATATATGGGATTAGAACGACGTGTCAACGATCAACGATTAAGTGAGTAATTTTGATCGTTAGCGGTCGTTCGTGTGTCTCACATGTGACAACGTTGCTAATGAGGCCGGATGTGAGTCACGAATTCCGTGACCCCCAACGACATCTCGTTAGCGATGTCGTTGCGTGTAAAGCCCCCTTAAGAGCTTAAAGTCAGAAACCAACAATTTATATTACATTTTGATATTCAAAAAGTTAATGAAATCTTTACCATTGTGGATGCCCTTAAACAATTTTGGACCCAAATTGTTCCATGAGGAAGGGACAGTCTCACTCGCCAGGAAAGCCAGGAATTGTAATCAGGAAATACTAATTTGTTTAAATTTGGTTACATTTTGTTTTGACTGTATTTTTCCAAACTGAGATTATGGAAGCAATTTAGACTCTGCTTGGTTATATTGGTTTTATAGTAACTAATAATGTTGGGTAAACTGAACCCATCCCTTTTTTATGCTTCATCAGTATATATTTGGAGATTCTAGCTTGTTTATTGTTCCAGACAAATTTATTCAGCAAGATTGTAGCTTATACAGGTAATTTAGGGGGATCAATACAGGAATAGCTCTGAAGTAATATAACATTTTTGGTAGGACAATAATCTTGAATGCCATTATTTTCCCTAGCCACCTTATGCTAGGGAAAATATAAATTTTTGATGACCTTGTACTCACAACAAGGTCCTCCATGTTTAGTTTGATTAATTAGTCCAAATTCTTAGTAATTTTGATACCCAGGTATTTAAACGAATTTTGTTCCCAAGTGAAAGAGGAGATACTCTTAATTAGACTGATAGTATTGTCCCCAAGGAAAAAGGAAAGAATTTTGAATTTATTATTATTCAATTTTTAATAAGATGTCCTGGAGTAACTATCCAAGATTGTTTGAACTTCTATCATGGAATTAAGGGAGTCTGAAAGGGAAAGAATGACATCATCTGCGAAAAGTCCAATTTTATGGTGGTGATAATTTGTTAGAATGCCTAAAATGTTGAGGTTTCCTCTAATTAATTCTACAAGGGGCTCTATAGCTAAAACAAAAAGAAGGGGAGATAGAGGGCATCCTTATCGGGTTCCGTTTTCAATTTGAAAAGAGTTGGATAAATGTTTAGCATAAATCTTAGTGGTGGGATTCGAATACAGGGCCAGGATGCTCTCAAAAATTTTCCAATCGAAACCAACTTTAATTAGGGTCAGTTATAAATACCTCCAATTAATTTGGTCAAAAGCTTTCTGAGTGTCTAACGCCAACAATAAGGAGGGAGTTTTTATTACTGTTCTACGAAGCCCATCTGATCATTGTTCACAATCCAAGGTAATATATATTTAAGCCTAACAGCAATCAATTTGGTGTAGATCTTAACATCCGTGTTAATAAGAGAAATGGACCTGTTATTGTTTACACAATCCTCATCTCCCTTAGACTTTGGAATCACCGAGATAATGGCCTCCAACATTTCACAAAGAAATTTTTTAGTGCGGCCTTGTTGAAAATCCTGACTAGATGAGGGCAATGACATCGGAGAATGTCTTATAGTAATCGTTGGTAAAACCATCCGGCCCAGGTGATTTTTTAGATTTTAGACCTGATATTATTTTAATAATTTTTACTTTTGGAAAGGAGTGCTAAGTTTGTCTAATTGCTGTTGGGAAACTAGAGGGAGACATACTTTATTGAGAAAATTATTTATTACAGTGTCATTCGGTTGGTGAACTAGCAGGTCATTCTTTAGATTGTATATTTTGGAATAGAAGGTGGTGAAAGTTTCCACTATTTCTTTAGGGTGAATTGAGTTAGATCCATCTGGCTTTATGATTTTAGGTATCTTTTCTTTAATTCTAGTTTGCTTGATCTTTTGCGCCATTAATTTAGTAGGTTTATTGATGAAGTGTAAAAATTTAGATTCATGTTATGGGTAGAGTTGAGCGCGGTTCGTGGTTCGTGGTTCTCCAGTTCGCGGCTCGAGTGATTTTGGGGCATGTTCTAGATCGAACTAGAACTCGAGCTTTTTGCAAAAGCTCGGTAGTTCTAGAAACGTTCGAGAACGGTTCTAGCAGCCAAAAAACAGCTAAATCATAGCTTGGTTTCTGCTGTAATAGTGTAAGTCACTCTGTGAATCAAACTATTATCACATTTCAGTGTATAGTGTGCGTGAACAGCGCCTTCAGATCACTGCTGTTTCTATAATGGCGATCGCCATTTTTTTTTTTTTTTTTTCTTGTCTTCCTTCCCTAAGTGCGCGCGTCTTGTGGGGCGGGCCAGCATGTCAGCCAATCCCAGACACACACACAGCTAAGTGGACTTTGAGCCAGAGAAGCAACGGCATGTGTGATAGGATCTGCATGTCACATGTCCCTGCATTATAAAACCGGACATTTTCTTCACGGACGCCATTATCTGCCTTCTGCGTCTTTGGTGTCAGACATCACTGTCGCAGCTCCGTCTTCCTGAGTCCTATAGCCGATACAGCTGTATGCGCTGCATACACAGCGTTAGACAGCTTAGGGAGAGCACTTTATAGCAGTCCTTTTAAGGGCTCCAACCGGCAGGGTCAGAGAGCCATAGGTGACAGGTCCTGCAAACAGCAACAGCGTCTGTGTAGCCCAGGTCAGGGATTTCCTACCTGCATTTCACCATTAGGAGGGAATAGAAAGGCAGTCTTCCATTCCTCTACCCAGAGCACCACAATCCTGCCACTGTACCCTCTTGTCCTCTGCACACTCCAACTGATAACTAAGCCATTATACTAGCAAACACTCAGTGTACCTAGTGGCATCCTATACGTGGCTATTGGACTTTGCTATAGTCCCACTAGTGCAAAGACATTTGCAGAGCGCGTCTGCCTGCGTTGCACACTACAACTCATTCTAACCAAGCCATTATACTAGCAAACACTCAGTGTACCTAGTGGCATCCTATACGTGGCTATTGGACTTTGCTATAGTCCCACTAGTGCAAAGACATTTGCAGAGCGCGTCTGCCTGCGTTGCACACTACAACTCATTCTAACCAAGCCATTATACTAGCAAACACTCAGTGTACCTAGTGGCATCCTATACGTGGCTATTGGACTTTGCTATAGTCCCACTAGTGCAAAGACATTTGCAGAGCGCGTCTGCCTGCGTTGCACACTACAACTCATTCTAACCAAGCCATTATACTAGCAAACACTCAGTGTACCTAGTGGCATCCTATACGTGGCTATTGGACTTTGCTATAGTCCCACTAGTGCAAAGACATTTGCAGAGCGCGTCTGCCTGCGTTGCACACTACAACTCATTCTAACCAAGCCATTATACTAGCAAACACTCAGTGTACCTAGTGGCATCCTATACGTGGCTATTGGACTTTGCTATAGTCCCACTAGTGCAAAGACATTTGCAGAGCGCGTCTGCCTGCGTTGCACACTACAACTCATTCTAACCAAGCCATTATACTAGCAAACACTCAGTGTACCTAGTGGCATCCTATACGTGGCTATTGGACTTTGCTATAGTCCCACTAGTGCAAAGACATTTGCAGAGCGCGTCTGCCTGCGTTGCACACTACAACTCATTCTAACCAAGCCATTATACTAGCAAACACTCAGTGTACCTAGTGGCATCCTATACGTGGCTATTGGACTTTGCTATAGTCCCACTAGTGCAAAGACATTTGCAGAGCGCGTCTGCCTGCGTTGCACACTACAACTCATTCTAACCAAGCCATTATACTAGCAAACACTCAGTGTACCTAGTGGCATCCTATACGTGGCTATTGGACTTTGCTATAGTCCCACTAGTGCAAAGACATTTGCAGAGCGCGTCTGCCTGCGTTGCACACTACAACTCATTCTAACCAAGCCATTATACTAGCAAACACTCAGTGTACCTAGTGGCATCCTATACGTGGCTATTGGACTTTGCTATAGTCCCACTAGTGCAAAGACATTTGCAGAGCGCGTCTGCCTGCGTTGCACACTACAACTCATTCTAACCAAGCCATTATACTAGCAAACACTCAGTGTACCTAGTGGCATCCTATACGTGGCTATTGGACTTTGCTATAGTCCCACTAGTGCAAAGACATTTGCAGAGCGCGTCTGCCTGCGTTGCACACTACAACTCATTCTAACCAAGCCATTATACTAGCAAACACTCAGTGTACCTAGTGGCATCCTATACGTGGCTATTGGACTTTGCTATAGTCCCACTAGTGCAAAGACATTTGCAGAGCGCGTCTGCCTGCGTTGCACACTACAACTCATTCTAACCAAGCCATTATACTAGCAAACACTCAGTGTACCTAGTGGCATCCTATACGTGGCTATTGGACTTTGCTATAGTCCCACTAGTGCAAAGACATTTGCAGAGCGCGTCTGCCTGCGTTGCACACTACAACTCATTCTAACCAAGCCATTATACTAGCAAACACTCAGTGTACCTAGTGGCATCCTATACGTGGCTATTGGACTTTGCTATAGTCCCACTAGTGCAAAGACATTTGCAGAGCGCGTCTGCCTGCGTTGCACACTACAACTCATTCTAACCAAGCCATTATACTAGCAAACACTCAGTGTACCTAGTGGCATCCTATACGTGGCTATTGGACTTTGCTATAGTCCCACTAGTGCAAAGACATTTGCAGAGCGCGTCTGCCTGCGTTGCACACTACAACTCATTCTAACCAAGCCATTATACTAGCAAACACTCAGTGTACCTAGTGGCATCCTATACGTGGCTATTGGACTTTGCTATAGTCCCACTAGTGCAAAGACATTTGCAGAGCGCGTCTGCCTGCGTTGCACACTACAACTCATTCTAACCAAGCCATTATACTAGCAAACACTCAGTGTACCTAGTGGCATCCTATACGTGGCTATTGGACTTTGCTATAGTCCCACTAGTGCAAAGACATTTGCAGAGCGCGTCTGCCTGCGTTGCACACTACAACTCATTCTAACCAAGCCATTATACTAGCAAACACTCAGTGTACCTAGTGGCATCCTATACGTGGCTATTGGACTTTGCTATAGTCCCACTAGTGCAAAGACATTTGCAGAGCGCGTCTGCCTGCGTTGCACACTACAACTCATTCTAACCAAGCCATTATACTAGCAAACACTCAGTGTACCTAGTGGCATCCTATACGTGGCTATTGGACTTTGCTATAGTCCCACTAGTGCAAAGACATTTGCAGAGCGCGTCTGCCTGCGTTGCACACTACAACTCATTCTAACCAAGCCATTATACTAGCAAACACTCAGTGTACCTAGTGGCATCCTATACGTGGCTATTGGACTTTGCTATAGTCCCACTAGTGCAAAGACATTTGCAGAGCGCGTCTGCCTGCGTTGCACACTACAACTCATTCTAACCAAGCCATTATACTAGCAAACACTCAGTGTACCTAGTGGCATCCTATACGTGGCTATTGGACTTTGCTATAGTCCCACTAGTGCAAAGACATTTGCAGCACGTCTGCCTGCGTTGCACACTCCAACTAATTATAACTAAGTTGCATTGTCAGGGATATTTATTCTTTATTATTCTGCTGTTAATAAAGCTAGACCACCACTGCAATCTTCACCACCTCTCAATTTTTACTACCACATTTTCAGTCCACAATCTTGTCGCAATCAACATGAGTGGCAAAATGACAGATGCTGGTGGAAAGGGGAAGAGGCGTGGTGTAAAAGGCAAAAAAGGTTTTGTCCGTGGGGAAGGTGGCAAAGCTCCATTATCATCTGCTGAAGATAGACCATCTACCAGCAAAAGTAAGATGTCTACTACTTACCGTGGACAATCCGATGTGCTCCCTTTGTTACGGACACGAACAACAGGAACAAAGGTAGATGATGGGCAAAAAAGGAAAATGCTTGAATGGATCTCAAGTGGTCCAACAAGTGCCCTCTCTGCCACTTCAAGTACCGCATCCAAAAAACACCAGTCCTCTGAGTTGTCATCCCAATCAAACTTGCTTTCTCCCAGCTCTGAAGTCTCCATCAGCCCTGCACAGTATGGTGGAACTGAGATGGCTGAGTCTGCAGAGCTGTTCAGTCACACTATAGCCTGGGAATCAGAGGTCTGCTCCCAAGCTACAGTGAGTACAGAACAGGAAATGGTCTGCAGTGATGCCCAGAACCTTTGTGACTCAGATTCAGGCCGTGAGGACCAAGTTTCTGAGCATAATGTTGACCCTTTGTCACAAACTGTAACACCTGTGGTTATAGACAATGAGGAACATACTGATGAAGATGAGACGCAGATACCCGATTGGGATGACAACTTAAATATTCGTTCAGGGCAAGAAGAGGCTCGGTCTGAGGGGGAGGGGAGTGCAAACACAACAATTGATGATGACGTTCTAGATCCCACCTACTGTCAACCCCCAGTCAGGCACTCGAGGAGGTCAACAGAGGCGGTGGAGGAGGATGCAACCGACGACGAAGTTACCTTGCGCCTTCCTGGACAGAGTCGGAGCACTGGTAGCACGTCTACAACTGCATCCTCAGCCACCACTCTGCCTATGAGCATTATTCGGGGTGGATCAACAGGTCGCATGGCCTCTAAGCCTTGCCTAGCCTGGTCCTTTTTTCACATCGAAAAAGATCGCCCAACTCATGTGATATGTAACATTTGTCATGATTCTGTTAGTAGAGGTCAAAACCTCAGCAGTTTGACAACTTCTTCCATGAATCGTCACATGACTAAATATCATAAGTCCCGGTGGGAAGCTCACCGTGCTGCAATGCGGCCTAGTGGAGCGAACCATCCACCGCCCGCCCCTTCCACTGCATCCGCGCGCTCTTCATCTTCTAGGACTGTGGGGACAGCTGCCACACCTGTTTTTCCACGCAAAACTTCCACCACTGTAACCGCAACAGGCAGTTTGCTTGTAAGGTCGTCAGTTGGTTTGGAAGGGGAAACAAGTGAGTGTGTACAGCTCTCTCAGACATCGATAGCACCAACGTTGGATGAAGGCAACATCATGTCTCCGCCTGCACTTTCCTCACAAACCTGCATTTTTCAAGGGACACCCTACTCAACACCGTCTACACACAGCAGCCAGATCTCTGTCCCTCAGATGTGGTCAAATAAAAGGCCACTTCCTCCGACCCATGACAAAGCTAAGAGGTTGACTCTATCCCTCTGTAAGCTGTTGGCTACCGAAATGCTGCCTTTCCGCCTAGTGGACACACAGGATTTTAGAGACCTTATGTCTGTCGCTGTGCCCCAGTACCAGATGCCTAGTCGCCACTACTTCTCTAAGAAAGGTGTGCCCGCGCTACACCAGCATGTCGCACACAACATCACCGCTTCCTTGAGAAACTCTGTGTGTGAACGGGTGCATTTCACCACCGATACTTGGACCAGTAAGCATGGACAGGGACGTTACATGTCGCTGACTGGGCACTGGGTAACTATGGTGATAGATGGTGAAGGGTCTGCTGCACAAGTCTTGCCGTCCCCACGACTTGTGTGTCAATCCTCTGTCTGTCCAAGTTCCGCCACTGCTTCTGCATCCTCCACCTCATCTGGGTCCTCCACCTCCGCCCCAAGCCTGCCTGGTCAGGCCACCAGCGTTCTCACTGCGCAGAAGGAATCACGCACCCCTCATTACTATGCTGGCAGCAGAGCGCAACGGCATCAGGCGGTCTTTAGCTTGACATGTCTTGGTAATAAGAGTCACACAGCTGAGGAGTTGTGGTCAGCTTTGCGGTCCGAGTTTAATAAATGGTTGTCTCCACTCAAACTGCAGCCTGGTAAGGCCGTGTGCGACAATGCTGCAAACCTGGGTGCGGCACTTCGCCTGGGCAAGGTGACACACGTACCTTGTATGGCTCACGTGTTGAACCTTGTCGTGCAGCAATTTTTAACACACTATCCCGGCCTAGATGGCCTTCTGAACAGGGCACGAAAACTGTCAGCTCACTTCCGCCGTTCAAGCGCCGCAGCAGAGCGACTTGCATCGCTCCAGAAGTCTTTCGGCCTGCCGGTTCATCGCCTGAAATGCGATGTGGCGACACGCTGGAATTCAACTCTCCACATGTTACAGCGACTGTGGCAGCACCGCAGAGCCCTGGTGCAATACGTCATGACGTATAGCCTGGGCCAACGAGATGCAGAGGTGGGGCAGATCACCCTGATGGAGTGGTCTCAGATCAAGGACCTATGCACCCTTCTGCACAGTTTCGACATGGCGACGAATATGTTTAGCTCTGACAATGCCATTATCAGCATGACGATTCCAGTCATTTACATGCTGGAGCACACGCTAAACACTATTCGGAGTCAGGGGGTGGGACAACATGAAGGGGAGGAACTACAGGAGGATTCATATGCGCAAGGGACAACAACATCACGAAGGTCCAGACGTTCATCATCACCAACGCAGCAGGCATGGGACCATGGGGGACAGGGATCGACAAGGGCGCATAGTAGCAGGCGAAATGTTGAGCAAGGTGCAGGAGAACATGAAGAAATGGAGGACGAACTGTCCATGGACATGGAAGACTCAGCGGATGAGGGAGACCTTGGTCAAATTTCAGTTGAAAGAGGTTGGGGTCAGATGTCAGAGGAAGAAAGAACGGGTAGCACCTCTATGCCACAAACACAGCATGGACTTGGTCCGCATGGCTGCGCAAGACACATGAGTGCCTTTTTGTTGCACTACCTCCAACATGACAGTCGTATTGTCAAAATTAGAAGTGATGATGACTACTGGATTGCCACACTATTAGATCCCCGGTACAAGTCCAAATTTTGTGACATAATTCCAGCCATAGAAAGGGACGCACGTATGCAGGAGTATCAGCAGAAGCTGTTACTAGATCTTAGCTCGGCTTTTCCACCAAACAACCGTGCAGGTGCAGGGAGTGAATCTCCCAGTTGTAACTTGACAAACATGGGACGGTCTCGTCATCTTCAACAGTCTACCCGTACCAGTAGGACCTTTTCTGGTGCCGGTAACAGCAATTTTATGGAATCTTTTCATAATTTTTTTAGACCCTCTTTTGCAAGGCCACCAGAGACAACAAGTCTGACACATACTCAACGGCTGGAGAGGATGATACAGGAGTATCTCCAAATGAACATCGATGCCATGACTGTGCAACTGGAGCCTTGCTCCTTTTGGGCTTCAAACATAGAAAAATGGCCAGAGCTCTCCAGTTACGCCTTGGAGATTTTGTCGTGTCCAGCTGCCAGCGTTGTCTCTGAACGTGTATTCAGTGCTGCTGGGTGTGTGCTGACAGATAAGCGCACGCGTCTGTCCAGTGACAATGTGGACAGACTGACGTTCATCAAAATGAACAAGTCATGGATCCAGAAGGAATTTACTACCCCTGTGTCATCCTGGGGAGAGTAAATGCTTGTGGATTTGGAATGTGCTTGATGCAAATCAAAACATCCTGTTTGCAACTAGGGCCCAAGTGCTGCCACTGATGTGGTGGGTGTCTGTGTGGCCCAATTTTTGGAAAAAAGGGAGACTCCGCTTGGAGTAACCCTTGCTTGCTGTGTTTTTAAAAGAAGCCAAGATGAACAGAGCTGGGATCAGGAAAGACTTTGCTACCTACCCCGGTGTCATCCTGGGGACGGATAAGAATAGCGTATTTTTGAATGTGCTTGATGCAAATCAAAACATCCTGTTTGCAACTAGGGCCCAAGTGCTGCCACTGATGGGGTGGGTGTCTGTGTGGCCCAATTTTTGGAAAAAAGGGAGACTCCGCTTGGAGTAACCCTTGCTTGCTGTGTTTTTAAAAGAAGCCAAGATGAACAGAGCTGGGATCAGGAAAGACTTTGCTACCTACCCCGGTGTCATCCTGGGGACGGCTAAGAATAGCGTATTTTTGAATGTGCTTGATGCAAATCAAAACATCCTGTTTGCAACTAGGGCCCAAGTGCTGCCACTGATGGGGTGGGTGTCTGTGTGGCCCAATTTTTGGAAAAAAGGGAGACTCCGCTTGGAGTAACCCTTGCTTGCTGTGTTTTTAAAAGAAGCCAAGATGAACAGAGCTGGGATCAGGAAAGACTTTGCTACCTACCCCGGTGTCATCCTGGGGACGGATAAGAATGGCGTATTTTTGAATGTGCTTGATGCAAATCAAAACATCCTGTTTGCAACTAGGGCCCAAGTGCTGCCACTGATGTGGTGGGTGTCTGTGTGGCCCAATTTTTGGAAAAAAGGGAGACTCCGCTTGGAGTAACCCTTGCTTGCTGTGTTTTTAAAAGAAGCCAAGATGAACAGAGCTGGGATCAGGAAAGACTTTGCTACCTACCCCGGTGTCATCCTGGGGACGGATAAGAATAGCGTATTTTTGAATGTGCTTGATGCAAATCAAAACATCCTGTTTGCAACTAGGGCCCAAGTGCTGCCACTGATGGGGTGGGTGTCTGTGTGGCCCAATTTTTGGAAAAAAGGGAGACTCCGCTTGGAGTAACCCTTGCTTGCTGTGTTTTTAAAAGAAGCCAAGATGAACAGAGCTGGGATCAGGAAAGACTTTGCTACCTACCCCGGTGTCATCCTGGGGACGGCTAAGAATAGCGTATTTTTGAATGTGCTTGATGCAAATCAAAACATCCTGTTTGCAACTAGGGCCCAAGTGCTGCCACTGATGGGGTGGGTGTCTGTGTGGCCCAATTTTTGGAAAAAAGGGAGACTCCGCTTGGAGTAACCCTTGCTTGCTGTGTTTTTAAAAGAAGCCAAGATGAACAGAGCTGGGATCAGGAAAGACTTTGCTACCTACCCCGGTGTCATCCTGGGGACGGATAAGAATGGCGTATTTTTGAATGTGCTTGATGCAAATCTAGCTGTGAAGTGTACAACTGGGGCACAACTGCTGCCACTGAATGGGTGGGTGTGTGTGGGGCCCAATTTTTGGAAAAAAGGGGAGACTCCGCTTGGAGTAACCCTTGCTTACATTGTTTTTAAAAGAAGCCAAGATGAACAAGTCATGGGTCAGCAAAGACTTTGCTACCTACCCCAGTGTCATCCTGGGGACGGCTAAGAATAGCGTATTTTTGAATGTGCTTGATGCAAATCAAAACATCCTGTTTGCAACTAGGGCCCAAGTGCTGCCACTGATGGGGTGGGTGTCTGTGTGGCCCAATTTTTGGAAAAAAGGGAGACTCCGCTTGGAGTAACCCTTGCTTGCTGTGTTTTTAAAAGAAGCCAAGATGAACAGAGCTGGGATCAGGAAAGACTTTGCTACCTACCCCGGTGTCATCCTGGGGACGGATAAGAATAGCGTATTTTTGAATGTGCTTGATGCAAATCAAAACATCCTGTTTGCAACTAGGGCCCAAGTGCTGCCACTGATGGGGTGGGTGTCTGTGTGGCCCAATTTTTGGAAAAAAGGGAGACTCCGCTTGGAGTAACCCTTGCTTGCTGTGTTTTTAAAAGAAGCCAAGATGAACAGAGCTGGGATCAGGAAAGACTTTGCTACCTACCCCGGTGTCATCCTGGGGACGGCTAAGAATAGCGTATTTTTGAATGTGCTTGATGCAAATCAAAACATCCTGTTTGCAACTAGGGCCCAAGTGCTGCCACTGATGTGGTGGGTGTCTGTGTGGCCCAATTTTTGGAAAAAAGGGAGACTCCGCTTGGAGTAACCCTTGCTTGCTGTGTTTTTAAAAGAAGCCAAGATGAACAGAGCTGGGATCAGGAAAGACTTTGCTACCTACCCCGGTGTCATCCTGGGGACGGATAAGAATGGCGTATTTTTGAATGTGCTTGATGCAAATCTAGCTGTGAAGTGTACAACTGGGGCACAACTGCTGCCACTGAATGGGTGGGTGTGTGTGGGGCCCAATTTTTGGAAAAAAGGGGAGACTCCGCTTGGAGTAACCCTTGCTTACATTGTTTTTAAAAGAAGCCAAGATGAACAAGTCATGGGTCAGCAAAGACTTTGCTACCTACCCCAGTGTCATCCTGGGGACGGCTAAGAATAGCGTATTTTTGAATGTGCTTGATGCAAATCAAAACATCCTGTTTGCAACTAGGGCCCAAGTGCTGCCACTGATGGGGTGGGTGTCTGTGTGGCCC
This sequence comes from Anomaloglossus baeobatrachus, assembly GCF_048569485.1. NCBI lineage: Eukaryota > Metazoa > Chordata > Amphibia > Anura > Aromobatidae > Anomaloglossus > Anomaloglossus baeobatrachus. Next base: position 497,870,188 of record NC_134355.1, on the reverse strand, counting down.
AATTTTTGGAAAAAAGGGAGACTCCGCTTGGAGTAACCCTTGCTTGCTGTGTTTTTAAAAGAAGCCAAGATGAACAGAGCTGGGATCAGGAAAGACTTTGCTACCTACCCCGGTGTCATCCTGGGGACGGATAAGAATGGCGTATTTTTGAATGTGCTTGATGCAAATCTAGCTGTGAAGTGTACAACTGGGGCACAACTGCTGCCACTGAATGGGTGGGTGTGTGTGGGGCCCAATTTTTGGAAAAAAGGGGAGACTCCGCTTGGAGTAACCCTTGCTTACATTGTTTTTAAAAGAAGCCAAGATGAACAAGTCATGGGTCAGCAAAGACTTTGCTACCTACCCCAGTGTCATCCTGGGGACGGCTAAGAATAGCGTATTTTTGAATGTGCTTGATGCAAATCAAAACATCCTGTTTGCAACTAGGGCCCAAGTGCTGCCACTGATGGGGTGGGTGTCTGTGTGGCCCAATTTTTGGAAAAAAGGGAGACTCCGCTTGGAGTAACCCTTGCTTGCTGTGTTTTTAAAAGAAGCCAAGATGAACAGAGCTGGGATCAGGAAAGACTTTGCTACCTACCCCGGTGTCATCCTGGGGACGGATAAGAATAGCGTATTTTTGAATGTGCTTGATGCAAATCAAAACATCCTGTTTGCAACTAGGGCCCAAGTGCTGCCACTGATGGGGTGGGTGTCTGTGTGGCCCAATTTTTGGAAAAAAGGGAGACTCCGCTTGGAGTAACCCTTGCTTGCTGTGTTTTTAAAAGAAGCCAAGATGAACAGAGCTGGGATCAGGAAAGACTTTGCTACCTACCCCGGTGTCATCCTGGGGACGGCTAAGAATAGCGTATTTTTGAATGTGCTTGATGCAAATCAAAACATCCTGTTTGCAACTAGGGCCCAAGTGCTGCCACTGATGTGGTGGGTGTCTGTGTGGCCCAATTTTTGGAAAAAAGGGAGACTCCGCTTGGAGTAACCCTTGCTTGCTGTGTTTTTAAAAGAAGCCAAGATGAACAGAGCTGGGATCAGGAAAGACTTTGCTACCTACCCCGGTGTCATCCTGGGGACGGATAAGAATGGCGTATTTTTGAATGTGCTTGATGCAAATCTAGCTGTGAAGTGTACAACTGGGGCACAACTGCTGCCACTGAATGGGTGGGTGTGTGTGGGGCCCAATTTTTGGAAAAAAGGGGAGACTCCGCTTGGAGTAACCCTTGCTTACATTGTTTTTAAAAGAAGCCAAGATGAACAAGTCATGGGTCAGCAAAGACTTTGCTACCTACCCCAGTGTCATCCTGGGGACGGCTAAGAATAGCGTATTTTTGAATGTGCTTGATGCAAATCAAAACATCCTGTTTGCAACTAGGGCCCAAGTGCTGCCACTGATGGGGTGGGTGTCTGTGTGGCCCAATTTTTGGAAAAAAGGGAGACTCCGCTTGGAGTAACCCTTGCTTGCTGTGTTTTTAAAAGAAGCCAAGATGAACAGAGCTGGGATCAGGAAAGACTTTGCTACCTACCCCGGTGTCATCCTGGGGACGGATAAGAATGGCGTATTTTTGAATGTGCTTGATGCAAATCTAGCTGTGAAGTGTACAACTGGGGCACAACTGCTGCCACTGAATGGGTGGGTGTGTGTGGGGCCCAATTTTTGGAAAAAAGGGGAGACTCCGCTTGGAGTAACCCTTGCTTACATTGTTTTTAAAAGAAGCCAAGATGAACAAGTCATGGGTCAGCAAAGACTTTGCTACCTACCCCAGTGTCATCCTGGGGACGGCTAAGAATAGCGTATTTTTGAATGTGCTTGATGCAAATCAAAACATCCTGTTTGCAACTAGGGCCCAAGTGCTGCCACTGATGGGGTGGGTGTCTGTGTGGCCCAATTTTTGGAAAAAAGGGAGACTCCGCTTGGAGTAACCCTTGCTTGCTGTGTTTTTAAAAGAAGCCAAGATGAACAGAGCTGGGATCAGGAAAGACTTTGCTACCTACCCCGGTGTCATCCTGGGGACGGATAAGAATGGCGTATTTTTGAATGTGCTTGATGCAAATCTAGCTGTGAAGTGTACAACTGGGGCACAACTGCTGCCACTGAATGGGTGGGTGTGTGTGGGGCCCAATTTTTGGAAAAAAGGGGAGACTCCGCTTGGAGTAACCCTTGCTTACATTGTTTTTAAAAGAAGCCAAGATGAACAAGTCATGGGTCAGCAAAGACTTTGCTACCTACCCCAGTGTCATCCTGGGGACGGCTAAGAATAGCGTATTTTTGAATGTGCTTGATGCAAATCAAAACATCCTGTTTGCAACTAGGGCCCAAGTGCTGCCACTGATGGGGTGGGTGTCTGTGTGGCCCAATTTTTGGAAAAAAGGGAGACTCCGCTTGGAGTAACCCTTGCTTGCTGTGTTTTTAAAAGAAGCCAAGATGAACAGAGCTGGGATCAGGAAAGACTTTGCTACCTACCCCGGTGTCATCCTGGGGACGGATAAGAATGGCGTATTTTTGAATGTGCTTGATGCAAATCTAGCTGTGAAGTGTACAACTGGGGCACAACTGCTGCCACTGAAGGGGTGGGTGTGTGGGGCCCAATTTTTGGAAAAAAGGGAGACTCCGCTTGGAGTCACCTTGCGGTGTTTTACATGACTTTAGAAGGGCGTGCCATGCCTATATCTGTGTGTCCTCCTCTTTTTCCTTGTCCAGCTGTTTTGTTTTCGCATGAGTACATGTCCTTGTCACTTTCCCATGTGTTTGTGTTGTGTTGTGAGTTGTTTGTCACCTTTTGGACACCTTTGAGGGTGTTTTCTAGGTGTTTTACTGTGTTTGTGATTGCCTGCCATTGTTTCCTATGGGCTCGAGTTCGGTTCGTCGAACGTTCGACGAGCCGAACTCGAGCCAGACCCCCCGTTCGGCGAACCGCCTCGAGCCGAACCGGGACCGGTTCGCTCATCTCTAGTTATGGGTAAATTGATCAAATTCTTTGAACACTTCCGAGTTCAGGTCAGCCCTAAGGTCCAACATTTATTTATGGATTTCTTTAGAGGGGGCCTTGAGTGGTTGCTGTGCCTGTTCTTTTCATTAATCCTCATCTGAATTGCGTAAATTTTTTTCTCTTTGTTTTTTTATGCAAAGAAGAAATTTAAATGAGATTCCCTCGCATTACTGCCTTATGGATGTTCAAAATCATTAATGGAAACGTAGCATTTGTTACCTTTTCCTTATAGTACAATTTCATTGAGTTTTCAATATTTTTCCTATAAGTGGGACAATGTATGAGAAAGGAGTTACACTTACAGAGGAAATTATTTTTCGAAAATGGACCATCACAATAAATTGGGGAATGATCAGAAAACGGTTTAGGTAGGATTTCAAGTTTTCTAATTTTGGAAATTGATAGGGAGTAGTGATGAGCGAGTACTAAAAAGCTCGGGTGCTCGAGGCTCGGGCTGAGCATCCCAAGATACTCATGTACTCGGCCTGAGCACCGAGCCCAATGTTATCCTATGGGAGACCCGAGTATTTTTATGAAATGACCCCCGGCAGCATGTAGAAACCCTAAAAATGTCACAAAAGTCTCAGAAGAGTGCTCAAATGACATGGCAACAGCATGGGGAAGACCCCTTGAAGCATTTATCACTCAAAAGTCACAGCTGTGAACAATTTTGTCCACGTTTTACGCCATTTTTACGGACTCACCAGGAAACCTTCAAAAATGACACCAAAATGAATTTTCATGGCGGAAATATTAAGGGCACATACCCAATAGTGAGATAGAGCTGGTGTATGTTACTTTTTGAGATTAAATGAAAGATTTTACGTGAAAACATTGTGTGGCACTCCGATGTCCCTGAGAAGAGACGTACATGAAGGCCTCTTGAGTCTAATGTGCCCATTTTGAGGAAGTGAGTCTTTGTAGTATTTTCCTTTGCCAAGGAAGTCCAAAATTGTGAGGTTCACTAATGCCCCTGCATACAGACGTGCATGATGGCCTGTAAACCTGAAGTGCCCATTGTAAGGAAGTGGGTCTATTGTAGTATAGCCCTTTGGCAGGGCAGCCAAAAATTGGGAGGCTCCACATTGTCCCTGGATAGAGATGAGCATGAGGGCCTGTAAACCTGAAGTGGCCATTGTAAGGAAGTGGGTCTATTGTAGTATAGCCCTTTGGCAGGGCAGCCAAAAATTGGGAGGCTCCACATTGTTCCTGGATAGAGACGTGCATGATGGCTTGTAAACCTGAAGTGCCCATTGTAAGGAAGTGGGTCTATTGTAGTATAGCCCTTTGGCAGGGCAGCCAAAAATTGGGAGGCTCCACATTGTCCCTGGATAGAGACGTGCATGAGGGCCTGTAAACCTGAAGTGCCCATTGTAAGGAAGTGGGTCTATTGTAGTATAGCCCTTTGGCAGGGCAGCCAAAAATTGGGAGGCTCCACATTGTCCCTGGATAGAGACGTGCATGAGGGTCTGTAAACCTGAAATGCCCATTGTAAGGAAGTGGGTCTATTGTAGTATAGCCCTTTGGCAGGGCAGCCACAAATTGGGAGGCTCCACATTGTCCCTGGATAGAGACGGGCATGATGGCCTGTAAACCTGAAGTGCCCATTGTAAGGAAGTGGGTCTATTGTAGTAAAGTCCTTTGGCAGGGCAGCCAAAAATTGGGAGGCTCCACATTGTCCCTGGATAGAGACGTGCATGATGGCCTGTAAACCTGAAGTGCCCATTGTAAGGAAGTGGGTCTATTGTAGTAAAGCCCTTTGGCAGGGCAGCCAAAAATTGGGAGGCTCCACATTGTCCCTGGATAGAGACGTGCATGAGGGCCTGTAAACCTGAAGTGCCCATTGTAAGGAAGTGGGTCTATTGTAGTATAGCCCTTTGGCAGGGCAGCCAAAAATTGGGAGGCTCCACGTTGTCCCTGGATAGAGACGTGCATGATGGCCTGTAAACCAGAAGTGCCCATTGTAAGGAAGTGGGTCTATTGTAGTATAGCCCTTTGGCAGGGCAGCCAAAAATTGGGAGGCTCCACATTGTCCCTGGATAGAGACGTGCATGAGGGCCTGTAAACCTGAAGTGCCCATTGTAAGGAAGTGGGTCTATTGTAGTATAGCCCTTTGGCAGGGCAGCCAAAAATTGGGAGGCTCCATTTTGTCCCTGGATAGAGATGTGCATGAGGGCCTGTAAACCTGAAGTGCCCATTGTAAGGAAGTGGGTCTATTGTAGTATAGCCCTTTGGCAGGGCAGCCAAAAATTGGGAGGCTCCACATTGTCTCTGGATAGAGACGTGCATGAGGGCCTGTAAACCTGAAGTGCCCATTGTAAGGAAGTGGGTCTATTGTATTATAGCCCTTTGGCAGGGCAGCCAAAAATTGGGAGGCTCCACATTGTCCCTGGATAGAGACGTGCATGAGGGCCTGTAAACCTGAAGTGCCCATTGTAAGGAAGTGGGTCTATTGTAGTATAGCTCTTTGGCAGGGCAGCCAAAAATTGGGAGGCTCCACATTGTCCCTGGATAGAGACGTGCATGATGGCTTGTAAACCTGAAGTGCCCATTGTAAGGAAGTGGGTCTATTGTAGTATAGCCCTTTGGCAGGGCAGCCAAAAATTGGGAGACTCCACATTGTGCCTGGATAGAGATGTGCATGAGGGCCTCAAAACATTGTTCCCATTGCAAAGGAGCGGGTCTCCTGTCGTTGTAATGTCCATTCTGAAAGAATGGGCGAAAAAATTTACCACTGGGGGTATACCTGAAACAACGGCCTAACTATTGTAACGGTCATCATGGTGGCGCATGAGGAGAAGGAGGAGCAGTCCAGCGATTATCCAAAGTCCAGAAGTGTGTACCCATGGGTGAGTGGAGGTACATGCCAAATTCCCATTACAAACTTTAAATTCCGCTCTCATTTGCTGGTGGTGTGGTGAAGTCTGGCCCAATCCAAACCTTGTTCATCTTCATCAGAGTCAGCCTGTCAGCATTTTCAGTTGACAGGCGGGTGCGTTTATCTGTAATGATTCCACCTGCGGCACTAAAAACACGCTCTGACAAAACGCTAGCGGCAGGGCAGGCCAGGACTTCCAAGGCGTAGAGAGCCAATTCATGCCACGTGTCCAGCTTGGATAAACAATAATTGTAAGGCACAGAGGAATGTTGGAGTACAGTTGTTCGATCTGCAAGGTACTCCTTGAGCATCTGGGCAAACTTAGGATTTCTTGTGGCACTACCCCGCACCTCAGGGGCTGTGGTACGTGAGGGGCTGAGAAAACTGTCCCACATCTTAAAGACTGTTCCCCTACCTTTGGCGGATTGGACTTGTGCCCCTCTCGGCTGTACGCCTTGGTTGTCCACTGATTACTGACCTATGCCGCTAGCGTTTTGTGATGGGAATGCTTTGCCTACTTCCGTGACTATGGCCTTCCGGAACTGCTGCATTTTGGCTGACCTCTCTGCCTCGGGAATAAGAGACATAAAGTTCTCCTTGTAGCGTGGGTCTAACAGTGTTACCAACCAGTAATGATTGTCGGCCAAGATGTTCTTAACGCGAGGGTCACGAGACAGGCAGCTTACCATAAAGTCAGCCATGTGCGCCAGACTCTTAACAGCCAGTACTTCAGTATCCTGACCAACACGATGACTGAACATGCTGTCCTGCTCCTCCTCCTCCTCCTCCTCATCTACCCTGTCCTCTGGCCAGCCACGCTGAACCGAGGATATGACTGGTGTGCATGTCATATCCTCAATTTGGCCGGAGAGTTGCTCCATGTCTTCATCCTCCTCCTCGTCATAGTCCTCCACTGCACGTTGTGATGACACGAGGCTGGGCTGTGTGTTATCACCCACACCCACTACTGTTTCTTGCTCCAACTCATCCCGCTCCGCCTGCAATGCATCATGTTTGTTTTTGAGCAGAGACCATTTTAGAAGGCAGAGAAGCGGTATGGTGACGCTAATAATGGCGTCATCACCACTCACCATCTTGGTGGAGTCCTCAAAGTTTTGGAGGATGGTACATAGGTCGAACATCCATCTCCACTCCTCAGGTGTTATGTGTGGAGTTTGACCCATTTCCTGACGGCTTAGGTGATGCAGGTACTCAACAACTACCCTCTTCTGCTCACATATCCTGACCAACATGTGCAGAGTTGAATTCCAATGCGTGGGGACATCACACACCAGTCTGTGAGCCGGAAGATGCAAACGGCGCTGAAAGCCGGCAAGGCCGGCTGAAGCAGTAGGTGACTTTCGAAAATGTAGAAAAAAAACAAGGAGAAAAATTGTAGGAAAAATACCCTGACTATAAATAAATAAATTGCAAGTGCTTAATAACAGGGTACTTAGTATATACATTTTTGCAAAAAGGTAAGAAGCTGTCTCACCTCGTCACGGTGTACCCATCTGAGACAGTCCCTAACCTACTAAAGTTAAAAACATATTCTGTACCTGACTTGTGTCATGTCCAAACTTCAATATGAATGGTAAAGTGGTCAGCTGGGTCCCAGATTAAATACACAGCAAAAAGTGAGAAGCAGGTAATTGTTCAGCCTCAGTATCAGGAGGGCTGCACCCCCAACTTGCATTAAAGCAAGATAACAGACATAAAAACACCAAAAACTGAGCTGTAACAAATGTTCAGTAAACATGCAACATTACAAGCATGTGAATTGCAGCCTCAAGACTAGAAAAAAAACAAGGAGAAAAATTGTAGGAAAAATACCCTGACTATAAATAAATAAATTGCAAGTGCTTAATAACAGGGTACTTAGTATATACATTTTTGCAAAAAGGTAAGAAGCTGTCTCACCTCGTCACGGTGTACCCATCTGAGACAGTCCCTAACCTACTAAAGTTATAAACATATTCTGTACCTGACTTGTGTCATGTCCAAACTTCAATATGAATGGTAAAGTGGTCAGCTGGGTCCCAGATTAAATACACAGCAAAAAGTGAGAAGCAGGTAATTGTTCAGCCTCAGTATCAGGAGGGCTGCACCCCCAACTTGCATTAAAGCAAGATAACAGACAAAAAAACACCAAAAAGCTGAGCTGTAACAAATGTTCAATAAACATGCAACATTACAAGCATGTGAATTGCAGCCTCAAGACTAGAAAAAAACTTTCGAAAATGTGCAGACAGGCGGCAAACTTTTACCAGCAGATCAGACAGCTCTGGGTATGACTTTAGAAACCACTGAACCACGAGGTTGAGCACATGGGCCACGCATGGAACATGTGTCAGCTGGCCTCGCCTCAAAGCCGCCACCAGGTTCCGGCCATTGTCACACACGACCTTTCCTGGCTTTAGGTTCAGAGGTGTGAGCCAGTGATCTGCCTGCTGTTTCAGAGCTGTCCACACCTCTTCTGCATTGTGGGGTTTGTCACCTATGCAGATTAGCTTCAGCACAGCCTGTTGCCGCTTCGCTGAGGCAGTGCTGCAGTGCTTCCAGCTTGGGACTGGTGTGGAGGGTAAAGTGGATGAGGATGCGCAGGAGGAGGAGGAGGCTGAAGAGCATGATATTCCTGAGCTGTAGAGTGTGGGTGAAACCCTGACTGAGGTAGGGCCTGCAAACCTTGGTGTGGGAAGGACGTGTTCCGTCCCTCGCTCAGACTGAGTCCCAGCTTACACAATATTAACCCAGTGTGCCGTCAACGAGATGTAGCGGCCTTGCCCACAAGCACTTGTCCACGTGTCTGTGGATAGGTGGACTTTGGCTGAAACAGCGTTGTTCAGGGCACGTGTGATGTTTTGTGACACGTGGTTATGCAATGTGGGGACGGCACACCGGGAGAAATAGAGGCGGCTGGGAACCGAGTAACGTGGGACAGCTGCCGCCATCAGATCGCGGAATGCTTCTGTCTCCACCAGCCTAAAAGGCAACATTTCCAGCGCAAGCAGTCGCGAAATGTTAGCATTTAGAACTGTGGCATGTGGGGCGTTGGCAGTGTATTTGCGCCTGCGTTCAAAGGTTTGCTGAATGGATAACTGAACGCTGCGCTGGGACAAGGACGTGCTTGATGATGGTGTTATTTCTGCGTAGGCAACTGCAGGTGCAGGGCCGGAAGAGGCTTGTTCGCAGGCAGCATGGACAGGGGATTGGCTAGCATGCACAACAAGCGAAGACGTAGCAGTGACATCTGCAAGCACTGCTCCTCGACTCTGTTGTACATCCCACAGAGTCGGGTGCTTGGCTGACATGTGCCTGATCATGCTGGTGGTGGTCAGGCTGCTAGTTTTGGTACCCCTGCTGATGCTGGCATGGCAGGTGTTGCAAATGGCCTTTTTAGAATCATCTGGAGCCAACTTAAAAAACTGCCAGACTCGGGAAGACCTAACATTTGTACAGGCACCTTGTGTCGTGTTGTTGTTCCGGGGAATGGTTGCCTGACTTCTGCCTGGGGCCATCACCCTGCTTCTTACTGCCTGTTGGGATGCTACGCCTCCCTCCCCCTGTGCACTGCTGTCCTCGCTCTGCATATCCTCCTGCCAGGTTGGGTCAGTTACTGGATCATCCACCACGTCGTCTTCCTCTTCTGCACCCTGCTCCTCCTCTTGACTTCCTGACAATTGTGTCTCATCATCGTCCACCCCTTGTTGAGACACGTTGCCAACTTCGTGAGAACGTGGCTGCTCAAATATTTGGGCATCTGTACATACGATCTCCTCATGACCCACTTCAACAGGAGCTGGCGAGAGGCCAGAATGTGCGAATGGAAACGTGAACAGCTCTTCCGAGTGTCCAAGTGTGGGATCAGTAATGTCTGTGGACGTGTACTCAGCCTGGTGGTAGGAAGGAGGATCAGGTTCTGAAATGTGCGGTGCAGTATCACGACTACTGACACTTGACCGTGTGGAAGACAGAGTGTTTGTGGTGGTGCCAATCTGACTGGAAGCATTATCCGCTATCCAACTAACAACCTGTTGACACTGGTTTTGGTTCAAGAGCGGTGTAGTTCGGCGGTCCCCAAGAATTTGGGACAGGACGTGCGAGCGAGTAGATGCGGCCCTTTGTTGTGGCGAAATTAGAGCTTGCCCATGACCTCGGCCTCTGCCTGCACCACCATCACGTCCACTTCCTTGTTCGTTGCCAACGCCCTTGCGCATTTTGCAATGCTGTGCTGACGTGTATTCACTAGACTTGTGCGTTATATCCAAGTTTGTGCAAAACGCACACAAGTGCACCTGTACGCTGCCACCGACAGGCACACACGTGCGGTTTTTAAATGCAAGCACGGACGCACTAAGAACCTAACAGGTTTTTAGGAGCGACAATTACTGAGAAGTTTGACACTATCAGACTCTGCTGACTGACGTGTATTATTCACTAGACTTGTGCGTTATATACTAGTTTGTGCAAAACGTGCACCTGTACGCTGCCACCGACAGGCACACACGTGCGGTTTTTAAATGCAAGCACGGACGCACTAAGAACCTAACAGGTTTTTAGGAGCGACAATTACTGAGAAGTTTGACACTATCAGACACTGCTGACTGACGTATATTATTCACTAGACTTGTGCGTTATATACTAGTTTGTGCAAAACGTGCACCTGTACGCTGCCACCGACAGGCACACACGTGCGGTTTTTAAATGCAAGCACGGACGCACTAAGAACCTAACAGGTTTTTAGGAGCGACAATTACTGAGAAGTTTGACACTATCAGACACTGCTGACTGACGTGTATTATTCACTAGACTTGTGCGTTATATACTAGTTTGTGCAAAACGTGCACCTGTACGCTGCCACCGACAGGCACACACGTGCGGTTTTTAAATGCAAGCACGGACGCACTTAGAACCTAACAGGTTTTTAGGAGCGACAATTACTGAGAAGTTTGACACTATCAGACACTGCTGACTGACGTGTATTATTCACTAGACTTGTGTGTTATATACTAGTTTGTGCAAAACGTGCACCTGTACACTGCCACACACAGGCACACACGTGCGGTTTTTAAATGCAAGCACGGACGCACTAAGAACCTAACAGGTTTTTAGGAGCGACAATTACTGAGAAGTTTGACACTATCAGACACTGCTGACTGACGTGTATTATTCACTAGACTTGTGCGTTATATACTAGTTTGTGCAAAACGTGCACCTGTACGCTGCCACCGACAGGCACACACGTGCGGTTTTTAAATGCAAGCACGGACGCACTTAGAACCTAACAGGTTTTTAGGAGCGACAATTACTGAGAAGTTTGACACTATCAGACTCTGCTGACTGACGTGTATTATTCACTAGACTTGTGCGTTATATACTAGTTTGTGCAAAACGTGCACCTGTACGCTGCCACCGACAGGCACACACGTGCGGTTTTTAAATGCAAGCACGGACGCACTAAGAACCTAACAGGTTTTTAGGAGCGACAATTACTGAGAAGTTTGACACTATCAGACACTGCTGACTGACGTGTATTATTCACTAGACTTGTGCGTTATATACTAGTTTTTGCAAAACGTGCACCTGTACGCTGCCACTGACAGGCACACACGTGCGGTTTTTAAATGCAAGCACGGACGCACTAAGAACCTAACAGGTTTTTATGAGCGACAATTACTGAGAAGTTTGACACTATCAGACACTGCTGTCTGACGTGTATTATTCACTAGACTTGTGCGTTATATATTAGTTTGTGCAAAACGTGCACCTGTACGCTGACCCTGACAGGCACACATGTGCGGTTTTTAAATGCAAGCACGGACGCACTAAGAACCTAACAGGTTTTTAGGAGCGACAATTACTGAGAAGTTTGACACTATCAGACACTGCTGACTGACGTGAATTATTCACTAGACTTGTGCGTTATATACTAGTTTGTGCAAAACATGCACCTGTACGCTGCCACCGACAGGCACACACGTGCGGTTTTTAAATGCACGCACGGACGCACTAAGAACCTAACAGGTTTTTAGGAGCGACAATTAATGATTGCCATTTTTTTTTTTTTTCCTTGTCTTCCTTCCCTAAACGCGCGCGTGTTGTGGGGCGGGCCAGCATATCAGCCAATCCCAGACACACAAACAGCTAAGTGGACTTTTAGCCAGAGAAGCAACGGCATGTGTGATAGGATGTCCATGTCACATGTTCCTGCATTATAAAACCGGACATTTTCCTCCTGCACGCCATTATCTGCCTTCTGCGTCCTTGGTGTCAGACATCACTGGCGCAGCTCCTATCGCCGATACTGCTGTATACGCTCCATACACAGCGCTGGACAGCTTAGGGATAGCACTTTCTATCAGTCCTTTTAAGGGCTCATACCGGCAGGGTCAGAGCCATAGGTGACAGGTCCGTGAAAACAAAGTTTAACAGCTACACAAGATGACAGCAACTGTGTAGCTAAGGTCAGAGATTTCCTCGCTGCATTTCCCCATTAGGAGGGATAGAAAGGCAGGCTTCCTTTCCTCTACCCAGAGACCCACAACCCTGCCACTGTACCCTCCTGCCCTTTGCACACTCCAACTCATTGTTACTAAGCCATTATACTAGCAAACACTGAGTGAACTTAGTGGCATCCTAAACGTGGCTGTTGGACTGCTGTATTGCCCCAGTAGTGCAAAGATATTTGCAGCACGTCTGCCTGCATTGCACACTCAAACTCATTATAACTAAGCCATTATACTAGAAAACACTGAGTGAACTTAGTGGCATCCTAAACGTGGCTGTTGGATTTCTGTATCGTCCCACAAGTGCAAAGATATTTGCAGCACGTCTGCCTGCATTGCACACTCCAACTCATTGTTACTAAGCCATTATACTAGCAAACACTGATTGAACTTAGTGGCATCCTAAACGTGGCTGTTGGACTGCTGTATTGCCCCAGTAGTGCAAAGATATTTGCAGAACGTCTGCCTGCATTGCACATTCAAACTCATTGTTACTAAGCCATTATACTAGCAAACACTGAGTGAACTTAGTGGCATCCTAAACGTGGCTGTTGGACTGCTGTATTGCCCCAGTAGTGCAAAGATATTTGCAGCACGTCTGCCTGCATTGCACACTCAAACTCATTATAACTAAGCCATTATACTAGCAAACACTGAGTAAACTTAGTGGCATTCTTAACGTGGCTGTTGGACTTCTGTATCGTCCCACAAGTGCAAAGATATTTGCAGCACGTCTGCCTGCATTGCACACTCCAACTCATTGTTACTAAGCCATTATACTAGCAAACACTGAGTGAACTTAGTGGCATCCTAAACGTGGCTGTTGGACTGCTGTATCGTCCCACAAGTGCAAAGATATTTGCAGCACGTCTGCCTGCATTGCACACTCAAACTCATTGTTACTAAGCCATTATTCTAGCAATTTATGCTGCCAGTTTAAGGGCCGTAGTTGCATTGTCAGGGATAATTATTCTTTATTATTCTGCTGTTAATATAGCTAGACCACCGCTGCAATCTACACCACCTCTCAATTTTTACTACCACATTTTAAGTGCACAATCTTGTCGCAATCAACATGAGTGGCAAAATGACAGATGCTGGTGGAAAGAGGAAGAGGCGTGTTGGAAAAGGAAAAAAAGGGTTTGTCCATGGGGAAGGTGGCAAAGGTCAATTAACCTCTGCTGAAGATAGACCATCTACCAGCAAAAGTAAGATGTCTACTACTTACCGTGGACAATCCGATGTGCTCCTTTTTTTACGGACACGAACAACAGGAACAAAGGTAGATGCTCAGCCACCTCAACTACCGCATCCAAAAAACACCAGTCCTCTGAGTTGTCATCCCAATCAAACTTGCTTTCTCCCAGCTCTGAAGTCTCCATCAGCCCTGCACAGTATGGTGGAAGTGAGATGGCTGAGTCTGCAGAGCTGTTCAGTCACACTATAGCCTGGGAATCAGAGGTCTGCTCCCAAGCTACAGTGAGTACAGACCAGGAAATGGTCTGCAGTGATGCCCAGAACCTTTGTGACTCTGATTCATTCCGTGAGGACCAAGTTTCAGAGCATAATGTTGACCCTTTGTCACAAACTGTAACACCTGTGGTTATAGACAATGAGGAACATACTGATGACGATGAGACGCAGATACCAGATTGGGAGGACAACTTAAATATTCGGTAAGGGCAAGAAGAGGCTCGGTCTGAGTGTGAGGGGAGTGCAAACACAACAATTGATGAGGAAGTTCTAGATCCCACCTACTGTCAACTCACAGTCAGGCACTCGAGGAGGTCAACAGAGGCGGTGGAGGAGGATGCAACCGATGACGAAGTTACCTTGCGCCTTCCTGGACAGAGTCGGAGCACTGGTAGCACGTCTACAACTGCATCCTCAGCCACCACTCTGCCTCTGAGCACTAGTCTGGGGGGCTCAGCAGGTCGCATGCCCTCTAAGCCTTGCCTAGCCTGGTCCTTTTTTGACATAGCAAAAGATCGCCCAAATTATGTGATCTGTAAATTTTGTCGTGATTCTGTTAGTAGAGGGCAAATCCTCAGCAGTTTGACAACTTCTTCCATGAATCGTCACATGAATAAATATCATATGTCCCAGTGGGAAGCTCACCGTGCTGCAATGCGGCCTAGCGGAGCGAACCATCCACCGCCTGCCCCTTCCAGTGCATCCGCGCACTCTTCATCTTCTAGGACTGGGGGGACAGCTGTCACACCTGGTTTTCCATGCACAACTTCCACCACTGTAACCGCAACAGGCAGTTTGCTTGGTAAGTCGTCAGTTGGTTTGGAAGGGGAAACAAGTGTGTGTGTACAGCTCTCTCAGACATCGATAGCACCAACGTTGGATGAAGGCAACATCATGTCTCCGACTGCACTTTCCACACAAACCTGCATTTTTCCAGGGACACCCTACTCAACACCGTCTACACACAGCAGCCAGATCTCTGTCCCTCAGATGTGGACAAATAAAAGGCCATTTCCTGCGACCCATGACAAAGCTAAGAGGTTGACTTTATCCCTCTGTAAGCTCTTGGCTACCGAAATGCTGCCTTCCCGCCTGGTTGACACACAGGATTTTAGAGACCTTATGTCTGTTGCTGTGCCCCAGTACCAGATGCCCAGTCTCCACTACTTCTCTAAGAAAGGTGTGCCCGCGCTACACCAGCATGTCGCACACAACATCACCGCTTCCTTGAGAAACTCTGTGTGTGAACGGGTGTATTTTACCACCGATACTTGGACCAGTAAGCATGGACAGAGATGTTACATGTCGCTGACTGGGCACTGGGTAACTATGGTGATAGACGGTGAAGGGTCTGCTGCACAAGTCTTGCCGTCCCCACGACTTGTGTATCAATCCTCTGTCTGTCCAAGTTCCGCCACTGCTTCTGCCTCCTCCACCTCATCTGTGTCCTCCACCTCCGCCCCAAGCCTGCCTGGTCAGGCCACCAGCGTTCTCACTGCGCAGAAGGAATCACGCACCCCTCATTACTATGCTGGCAGCAGAGCGCAACGTCATCAGGCGGTCTTTAGCTTGACATGTCTTGGGAATAAGAGTCACACAGCTGAGGAGTTGTGGTCAGCTCTGCGGTCCGAGTTTAATAAATGGTTGTCTCCACTCAACCTGCAGCCTGGTAAGGCCGTGTGCGACAATGCTGCAAACCTGGGTGCGGTCCTTCGCCTGGGCAAGGTGACACACGTACCTTGTATGGCTCACGTGTTGAACCTTGTTGTCCAGCAATTTTTAACACTCTATCCCGGCCTAGATGGCCTTCTGAACAGGGCACGAAAACTGTCTGCTCACTTCCGCCGTTCAAGCGCCGCAGCTGAGCGACTTGCATCACTCCAGAAGTCTTTTGGCCTGCTGGTTCATCGCCTGAAATGCGATGTGCCGACACGCTGGAATTCGACTCTCCACATGTTGCTGCGACTGTGGCAGCACCGCCGAGCCCTGGTGCAATACGTCATGACGTATAGCCTGGGTCAACGAGATGCAGAGGTGGGGCAGATCACCCTGATGGAGTGGTCTCAGATCAAGGACCTATGCACCCTTCTGCACAGTTTCGACATGGCGACGAATATGTTTAGCGCTGACAATGCCATTATCAGCATGACAATTCCAGTTATTTACATGCTGGAGCACATGCTAAACACTATTCGGAGTCAGGGGGTGGGACCACAGGAAGGGGAGGAACTACAGGAGGATTCATATGCGCAAGACACAACAACATCACCAAGGTCCAGACGTTCATCATCACCAACGCGGCAGTCATGGGACCATGGGGGACAGGGATCAACAGGGGCGCATTGTAGCAGGCGAAATGTTGAGGAAGGTGCAGGAGAACATGAAGAAATGGAGGACGAACTGTCCATGGACATGGAAGACTCAGCGGATGAGGGAGACCTTGGTCAAATTTCAGTTGAAAGAGGTTGGGGGGAGATGTCAGAGGAAGAAAGAACGGTTAGCACCTCTATGCCACAAACACAGCATGGACTTGGTCCGCATGGCTGCGCAAGACACATGAGTGCTTTCTTGCTGCACTACCTCCAACATGACCCTCGTATTGTCAAAATTAGAAGTGATGATGACTATTGGCTTGCCACACTATTAGATCCCCGGTACAAGTCCAAATTTTGTGACATAATTCCAGCAATAGAAAGGGACGCACGTATGCAGGAGTATCAGCAGAAGCTGTTACTCGATCTTAGCTCGGCTTTTCCACCAAACAACCGTGCAGGTGCAGGGATTGAATCTCCCAGTTGTAACCTGACAAACATGGGACGGTCTACTTCAACAGTCTACACGTACCAGTAAACTGTATCTGGTGCTGGTAACAGCATTTTTATGGAATCTTTTCATAATTTTTTTAGACCCTCCTTTGCAAGACCAACAGAGACAACAAGTCTAATACATAGTCAACGGCTAGAGAGGATGATACAGGAGTATCTCCAAATGAACATCGATGCCATGACTTTGCAAATGGAGCCTTGCTCATTTTGGGCTTTAAATCTTGAAAAATGGCCAGAGCTCTCCACTTACGCCTTGGAGATTTTGTCGTGTCCAGCTGCCAGCGTTGTCTCTGAACGTGTCTTCAGTGCTGCTGGGTGTGTGCTGACAGAGAAGCGCACACGTCTGTCCAGTGACAATGTGGACAGACTAACGTTCATAAAAATGAACAAGTCATGGATCCACAAGGAATTTACTACCCCTGTGTCATCCTGGGGAGAGTAAATGCTTGTGGATTTGGAATGTGCTTGATGCAAATCAAAACATCCTGTTTGCAACTAGGGCACAAGTGCTGCCACTGATGGGGTGTCTGTGTGGCCCAATTTTTTAAAAAAAGGGAGACTCCGCTTGGAGTAACCCTTGCTTACATTGTTTTTTAAAAGGAGCCAAGATGAACAAGTCATGGTTCAGCAAAGACTTTGCTACCTACCCCGGTGTCATCCTGGGGACGGTTAAGAATGGCGTATTTTTGAATGTGCTTGATGCCAATCTAGCTGTGAAGTGTACAACTAGGGCACAAGTGCTGCCACTGAATGGGTGGGTGGGTGTGGGGCACAATTTTTGGAAAAAAAGGGAGACTCTGCTTGGTGTAACCCTTGCTTGCTGAATTTTTTAAAAAGGAGCCAAGATAAACAGAGCTGGGATCAGGAAAGACTTTGCTACCTACCCCGGTGTCATCCTGGGGACAGTTAATTATGGCATATTTTTGAATGTGCTTGATGCAAATCAAAACATCCTGTTTGCAACGCAACTAGGGCACAAGTGCTGCCACTGATGTGGTGTCTGTGTGGCCCAATTTTTTGAAAAAAGGGAGACTCCGCTTGGAGCAACCTTTGCTTACATTTTTTTTAAAAGGAGCCAAGATGAACAAGTCATGGTTCAGCATAGACTTTGCTACCTACCCCATTGTCATCCTGGGGACAGTTAAGAATGGCGTATTTTTGAATGTGCTTAATGCAAATCTAGCTGTAAAGTGTACAACTAGGGCACAAGTGCTGCCACTGAATGGGTGGGTGTGTGTGGGGCCCAATTTTTGGAAAAAAGGGAGACTCCGCTTGGAGTCACCTTGCGGTGTTTTACATGATTTTAGAAGGGCGTGCCATGCCTATATCTGTGTCTCGTCCTGTTTTTCCTCGTTACGCTCTTTTGTTTTCGCATGAGAATTTGTTCTTGTCACTTTCCCATGTGTTTGTGTTGTGTTGTGAGTTGTTTGTCACCTTTTGGACACCTTTGAGGGTGTTTTCTAGGTGTTTTTATGTGTTTGTGAATGCCTGCCATTGTTTCCTATGCGGTTCGAGTTCGGTTCGTCGAACGTTCGACGAACCGAACTCGAACGGGACCTCCGTTCGGCGAACCGACCTCGAGCCGAACCGCGACCGGTTCGCTCATCTCTAGTCCTGAGAAGGACTTCTGGTCACACTGTTTGCAGCCCTGCTACGCAAATAACTATAATGGGCTGCAAACCTTTCCCTGAAGCAGCAACACTCTCCCTGCTCTGACTGTCTGGATGGCTGTGTGCAGAGCACAGCGCGCCCGCCGGTATAAAGGCTCGGTCACGCTGTGCAGGCCAGCCAATCACTGCAATTCCACAACTAACAGGGCTGTGGCATTGCAGTGGTCTGCCTGCTAATCCCTGCATGTGAGCTGGCTCTCAAAAGAGCGACAACATGCAGGGATGAAGACCATGAGTACAGCACGAGTATCGCGAGATTACTCGGTCCCCGCCGAGTAGCCCGAGTACAGTGATACTCGTGCGAGTACCGAGTAGTGACAAGCATACTCGCTCAACACTAATAGGGAGTCCATTAAGATTAAATAGATATGAGAAAATGAATTATAAATATTATAGGTATTAGAATAGTATGTATATTCTTTTGAAGCAGAATTTATACAATGAAATGGATCCGTAAGCTTCAGCTCACCCAATTCTTTAAACAGTGCTTTGTTTGTCTGGTCGGGGGGGTAGTATCTACCATGTTATCCAGAACAAGGTTAAAGCCTCCTAAAACATAAGATCACCTTTTTTGGTTTCCTGTATAATCTTGCACAACCTATCCAGTTTGACCTTTGTTCAAAGCATAGACATTGACAACTGTGCATGAGTGGTTATTAATTAAACAGGTAATGACAATGTATCTAAATTCCTCACCTTTGTTTTCAGTTAGGAGCTTAACCCCATTACGACAGCCTTACAGAGGTAAACGGCGGCAGAATAGGGTACTTATTCTGATCTGCTATTTATAAACGTCAGGAAGACATAAATGTATAGTGCCCCCCAGCGTCTTAAAATCTCCAGGATTTCAGGTACTGGGGGGTAGCTGAGACCCTGAAGATCATGATTCAGGCCGCTTTTTCTGGTCCCCGCTCATGTGATCACCGGCATACACCGTTAAAAAATGATTTATCTCCCATCTGGCATGATCAAACATGTCAGATGGGAGATAAATCTCCTCCCCAGTCCCCTTTGGTCCCCCAATGTCGCCAAAGCACCCCCCCTGACCCCCAACCCCCTCCCAAAAATCCAAGATGGTGGCACGCACAGCAGTGCGCCGCCCGCATAAACCCTACTCCTTCTACCCGGGCCCTACCAGGTCACCGCCTATACCCCCTCGGTGTTCCCTGGTGTCCCACGGTACCTGTGCAGCTCTGATCACCTGCAGTCCCTCCTCCTTCACAATAAACGCTGCCACATGCGCAGAGCGGCTGTAAGCTCAGCTTCCTGCTTTGAAAGCTGTGCCAGCTGCTCGCACATTGGTGATGTGGACCTGAAGAGAGAGGGTGCAGATTCATTGCACCCACACTCCTCACATGGAGGGTCTGTACTTCTAGAAAATGGAAGATATGTTCTCTGAGTTTGCCCCCCATATTCTAGAAGGTCCAGAGCCACCATGGGACCCCCTTATTGGATTACTGCGGACCGTATTTTTTTTTCCTTACAATAAATTGGTGAAAGAGGGAATGTTTTGGGGAGTGTCTTTCAAATTTTTTTTTTTTGCTGTCTTTTTTTTTCGTTACCATTGACAGTTCGTGATGTCGGGTATCTGTAAGATGCCATGACATCACAAACTGCTGGGCTTGATGCCAAGTGACATTACAGCATGTATCAACCCTATTTATTACCCCATTTGCCACTGCAAAAGGGCATCGGGATTAGCTGGGGTGAAGCGCCAAGATTGGCGCATCTAATGGATGTGCCACTTCTGGGGCAGCTGCGGCCTGCTATTTCTAGGCTGGGAAGGGCCAATAATTATGGACCTTCCCACCCTGACAATACCAGACCACAGCTGTCCGCTTTACCTTGGCTGATGATCCAATTTAGGGGGGGGGACCCTACTTTTTTTGTAATTATTATTATTTATAAATAATTATAAAAAAGAGCCTGGGGTGATCTCCAAATTGGATCCCCAATCAAGGTAAAGCTGCCAGCTGTGGTTTGCAGGCTGCAGCCGTCTGCTTTACCTTAGCTGGCTATTAAAAAATATTTATTTTTTGGCTAAATACAAGGCTAAGCACCATTTAGTTCCACATGAAAGTCACTAAAGGGTGTCAGTTTAGAATATGTAGGGGGGTGGGACATTATATACAGTTAGGTCCAGAAATATTTGGACAGTGACACAATTTTCGCGAGTTGGGCTCTGCATGCCACCACATTGGATTTGAAATGAAATCTCTACAACAGAATTCAAGTGCAGATTGTAACGTTTAATTTGAAGGTTTGAACAAAAATATCTGATAGAAATTGTAGGAATTGTACACATTTCTTTACAAACACTCCACATTTTAGGAGGTCAAAAGTAATTGGACAAATAAACCAAACCCAAACAAAATATTTTTATTTTCAATATTTTGTTGCGAATCCTTTGAAGGCAATCACTGCCTTAAGTCTGGAACCCATGGACATCACCAAACGCTGGGTTTCCTCCTTCTTAATGCTTTGCCAGGCCTTTACAGCCGCAGCCTTCAGGTCTTGCTTGTTTGTGGGTCTTTCCGTCTTAAGTCTGGATTTGAGCAAGTGAAATGCATGCTCAATTGGGTTAAGATCTGGTGATTGACTTGGCCATTGCAGAATGTTCCACTTTTTTGCACTCATGAACTCCTGGGTAGCTTTGGCTGTATGCTTGGGGTCATTGTCCATCTGTACTATGAAGCATCGTCCGATCAACTTTGTGGCATTTGGCTGAATCTGGGCTGAAAGTATATCCCGGTACACTTCAGAATTCATCCGGCTACTCTTGTCTGCTGTTATGTCATCAATAAACACAAGTGACCCAGTGCCATTGAAAGCCATGCATGCCCATGCCATCACGTTGCCTCCACCATGTTTTACAGAGGATGTGGTGTGCCTTGGATCATGTGCCGTTCCCTTTCTTCTCCAAACTTTTTTCTTCCCATCATTCTGGTACAGGTTGATCTTTGTCTCATCTGTCCATAGAATACTTTTCCAGAACTGAGCTGGCTTCATGAGGTGTTTTTCAGCAAATTTAACTCTGGCCTGTCTATTTTTGGAATTGATGAATGGTTTGCATCTAGATGTGAACCCTTTGTATTTACTTTCATGGAGTCTTCTCTTTACTGTTGACTTAGAGACAGATACACCTGCTTCACTGAGAGTGTTCTGGACTTCAGTTGATGTTGTGAACGGGTTCTTCTTCACCAAAGAAAGTATGCGGCGATCATCCACCACTGTTGTCATCCGTGGACGCCCAGGCCTTTTTGAGTTCCCAAGCTCACCAGTCAATTCCTTTTTTCTCAGAATGTACCCGACTGTTGATTTTGCTACTCCAAGCATGTCTGCTATCTCTCTGATGAATTTTTTCTTTTTTTTCAGCCTCAGGATGTTCTGCTTCACCTCAATTGAGAGTTCCTTCGACCGCATGTTGTCTGGTAACAGCAACAACTTCCAAATGCAAAACCACACACCTGTAATCAACCCCAGACCTTTTAACTACTTCATTGATTACAGGTTAATGAGGGAGACGCCTTCAGAGTTAATTGCAGCCCTTAGAGTCCCTTGTCCAATTACTTTTGGTCCCTTGAAAAAGAGGAGGCTATGCATTACAGAGCTATGATTCCTAAACCCTTTCTCCGATTTGGATGTGAAAACTCTCATATTGCAGCTGGGAGTGTGCACTTTCAGCCCATATTATATATATAATTGTATTTCTGAACATGTTTTTGTAAACAGCTAAAATAACAAAACTTGTGTCACTGTCCAAATATTTCTGGACCTAACTGTATGTGTTTGACATCTGTTTGTCTATCTATCCATCCATCCTTCCTAGCTTTTTTGGCTGCATGCCTGCGATAGGTGTTTCAAGCGTTTTGGATGCTGTGTTTTCGCTGCATTGTACAGTACAATCACAGTGGAAGAATTTTTAGAAATTGCGAGCCCACTGTGCTTATTTTCTCCACAGCATAAACTGACATCTGGCGCTGCAGAATGTCAATTTATGCTGCAGAGAGGCGAGTTCTCCATGGAGAGAATAGAGCTAAAGTTAGCAGCAGTCTACACCTGGATCGTGGTCATGGGCAGCTGCTTCTTCCGTGCACAACACTCACATCTTCGCAGACTCAGTGTCGCCGGATCGTGGAAACATAGCATAAAAGTGAGAAATTTGCTGCTAGAGTAACATTTTTGGGATACCCCTGGTGGTTCAAAATGCTCACTATACCCCTGAATAAAATCCTTGAGGGGTCTAGTTCCAAATTGAGGTCACTTTCTGCTGTATCGGTTCCCTTAGGGGCCCTGCAAATATGACATGGTGTCCGCAATCTATTTCAGCTTTTCCAAAATTCAAATATTGCTCCTTCCATCCCAAGCCCTCCCATTTGTACAGAGGTTTCTGACTACATGTGGGGCATCACCTCGCTCATAACAAAAGTGGGTATCAAACTGTAAGGTCCACGTTTTGGTGTTATCTCTTGAAAAATGAGAAATTTGGTGCTAAAACAATATTTTTCTGAAAAAAAATGAACATTTTCAATATGACAGCCTAATGTTATCAAATTCTGTAAAGTATCACTTTGAGGGGTGTAGTTTTTAGAATGGTGTCATTTTTGGGTATTTTCTGTCACCTAGACCTCTCAAAGTCACTTCAAATGTGATGTGGTCCCTAAAAAAATGGTTTTGTAAATTTTGTTGAAAAAATGAAAAATTGCTGATGAACTTTGACCTCTTCTAACTTACAAACCCCCAAAAAATGAATTTCAAAAATTGTGCTGATGTACAGTAGACAAGTGAGAATTGTTATTTATTAACTATTTTGTGTGACATAAATCTCTGGTTTAAGGGCATAAAAATTAAAAGTTTAAAAATTGCAAAATTTTCGTAAAATTTCCAATTTTTTCACAAATAAACGTAAAATATATCGTCTTAAATTTATAATTATCCTGAACTACAATATGTCACAAAAAAAAATCTCAGAATCAGTGGGATCCACTGAAGCGTTCTAGAGTTATTACCTGTGAAAGTGACAGTGGTCAGAATTGCAAAAATGGCCTGGCCATTAGGGACAAAACTGGCTTCATCCTTAAGGGGTTAACCCTGACCTGAAATGAAATTTGAGACCCTGCAGATTATTTATTATGCGTATCTAAAACTTGTGATTAATTCACTTTTCCTCATCTGAGGGGGTTCTTACTATGAGTGTTGTTTTTTTGGTTACTTTTTGCTAAACACTGATTGTTACACTTGTACTGTTCGGGTCAATATGACCCAATAACATTTAATACATAAATTAAATAAAAATGTATTTGTTTTACTGTGTACTTCATCTTATTATCCTTAGTAAAAGAGATGTGTATAGTTCTACTTTTTATTTTACTGGAGATACAACAGTTGTGTCTTACGTTCCCAAAAACAAACAGGTTGTTTCTGCACACAATGCATTTGTTTTATGGAGAGAAATCAACCCCAATTGGAACAGAAATAAGCTGCAGAAAAGAAGATTTTTTCTCAAAGAACTAGGAAAATCCCTGGTTAGGCCGTATATCAAAGCCAGAAAAGTAAACCCCAGAAGTGAAGGAGCAGCAGCCATTGTGAATAGTGTCCAGCAGCATACTCAAGAAACAGACTCCACAGCCTCCAGCAGCACAGCTACGATACCCACAGCCTCCACCAGCACAACTATGATACCCATGGCCTCCACCAGCACAGCTATGACACCCACGGCCTCCACCAGCACAACTACCATACCCATGGCCTCCACCAGTACAGCTACGATACCCACGGCCTCCACCAGCATAGCTATGATACCCACGGCCTCCACCAGCACAGCTACGATACCCACGGCCTCCACCAGCATAGCTACGATACCCACGGCCTCCACCAGTACAACTACCAGCCAAAAAAGGCAAAGATCGAGCTTTTGTCCATTTTCTTGTGACAATAAAACAAATTTCACATGGGCTGGGTGTGCAAAATATCTATGTAAAGGGCAATGGTTTTTGTTACGAGGGGGACCCGGGGAAGCGTGCCAAGATGGGAAATGGACAGCTTCCGCCGGTCAAGGTCCACTGTGCGGTGTAAGGGACCGCTGCTATGGTCAGGAAAGAGTGAGCGGGTTGCTGCTAGTGATCGTCTGGAACGTCACAGACGATCTATGTACACCGGTCCGCCCTAACCCGTGAGGGTTGTATGGCTCGGGGCTTCTCGTACGGTGTACCTGTTGCACGGGGACGCACAGAGGTGCCTACACACGTGTGCCAGTGGGAGTCACAGGAATATAGCATGGGACAGGAACACAGCCTGCTAAACGGGATACTGCCGGAGCAGCAAGGCAGGGGCAAGACCTGCAAACAAGGTGTTGCCTGAGCAGCAAGGGCAAAGCCCACAAAAGACAATAGTGCCTGAGCAGTGGTGTGGCAGCACGCTGCCAGACATCCAAACATAGAAGGACGGTCGCGCACCGCCATGATGGCAGGGGGAGCTTTTAAGGAGGTGTAGCTCCACCCAAGGGCGGGCGCGAGACGGGCGTGACCCACTCAGGGTTCGTGATGTCCTGGCCCAGCCAGTCAGGATTCAGCACATCACCAGCCTCGTCATGGGGCCGTGTGATATCAGTGAGCGAATCAGAAGACGTCACGTGGAGCACATGCTCATCCTCCTGCCTCTGGGTCATAAAGGCGGGATCCTCGGTTTCACAATGTGCAGAGACATGGGAAGTCTTGCTGCTTCCCTGAGCATCTATTCTTTGCACACTGCGCAACCTCCCAGAGCCTTTGTGATGCTGAGCAGGAGAGCTTGTGGCAGGCAAGGGATGGGAGACCGCTCCATTCCTTGCAAGGGGAGAACCACTAGGTGTCACCCCTCTGCTGTGTCTCTGAGGAGGCAACTCCTGCAGACTTCGCAGTCTCCCAGACCTTTGGCGCTGCTGAGCAGGAGGGCTCGTGGCAGACAAGGAATGGGGGACCACCTCATTCCTTGCAACAAGAGAGCCACGACGTGTAACATTACCCCCCCGTCTAGGCCCCCCCCGCCTGCGCTCGAAGGCTGCCACCAAACCCGGGGCGTGGACATGCTCCTCCTATTCCCAGGACCTATGCTCCGGGCCACGACCGACCCACTCCACGAGGAAGTACCTCTTGCCCTGTACAATTTTTGTTCTTACTAGCTTCGCTACTTCAGGGTCGTCGGACGAGAAGCCAACCTGGGACAGTAGAGACCCCGAGGTTTTAGGTCGTACGGGTTTCAGAAGAGATACATGAAAAGTATTAGAAATAGCCCAGCATGGAGGGAGCTGGAGTCGATATACCGCCGTGGTTACCCGCTCTATTACTGTAAACGGGCCCAGGTACCTAGGAGCGAACTCTGCTGTCTGTACCGGAAGGTAGATATGTTTAGAAGACAGCCACACTAGGTCCCCAGGTGCGAAAGATGGCACAGAGTGAAGAAGACCCGCAGGTCTCTGCCTGAATGGTTTATTATACGCATACGACGTACAGACTTGCCTATTCTCCTGTACATCCTGGGCTACCTCTGGCCCCCAATAATGCCTGACCGCAGGGTCTCTGGTCCTGTCGACCCTGAAGTGACCCCTGCCTTTGGAGGCACGATCCCATGACAGCACATCATTCCGTGGGTCAGGGGGAATGAGGGTCTTACCAGGTGGCACCTGGTCTAGGGAAACGGAAGTGACCCTCCTCACGCTGACCGGAGGTGGAACAAGACACTGTCTTTCTTCCGATGGTTTCGAACATCGGGTGTCTACATGTCCCCTCTGCCCACAGGTAAAGCAATCGACCGACGGCCGAGAACCTGTGGTAGAGGAGACCACTGTGGAGATTTCCATTGGCTCCACAGAATCGTCAATAGAGCTGGCTGGGAGGCCTGTCTGGTGGGGAAGGGAAGTCATAGACTCTGTAGACCAGGTAGACGTGGGTGCTGAAGAGACCTCGAGCCTCCGCTCCGCGTGGCGGATGTCGATGCGAGAGGCAAGCCGAATCAAGGACTCTAAGGTGGTCGGCACGTCACGCGTGGCCAGCGCGTCTTTGACGAACCCTGCCAGACCCTCCCAGAACACAGGGACCAGGACTTTATCTGGCCAGTCCAGCTCTGCGGCGAGTGTCCTGAATTGCACCGCAAAGTCCCCGACTGAAGTGGACCTCTGCCGAAGGCGTAGGAGTCGCAGCGCGGAGTCGTGGGTGACTTGAGGCCTGAGGAACACCTTTCTCATGGCTCCAAGATAAACTGGAAGGTGATTCACCACCCGATCTCCGCGCTCCCACAACGGCGTGGACCATTTTAGCGCTTTCCCTGTGAGCAGGGACTGGATGAAGGCTACCTTCGCCTTCTCAGTAGCGTAATCAGTCGCGGACAGCTCCAAATAGGTGGTAACCTGGTTTATGAAACCACGGCACTCGGAGCCTCCCCGCTGAAACGCTCTGGGAGCGCAAGGCGAGGCGACCTTCCGCACAATTCCACAGCCTGAGTAGCCGCCTGGGTGGCGACTGTCGCTAGAGCAGCCTTATCGGGGGAAGACCGCTCCACTGCTGCCAATCGTGACTCCAACTGCTGCACATAACGCAGCAACTGCTGCTGCTCTTCCACCATAGCCAGACCTTTGGCGCGACCGTAATGTTACGAGGGGGACCCGGGGAAGCGTGCCAAGATGGAAAATGGACAGCTTCCGCCGGTCAAGGTCCACTGTGCGGTGTAAGGGACCGCTGCTATGGTCAGGAAAGAGTGAGCGGGTTGCTGCTAGTAATCATCTGGAACGTCACAGACGATCTATGTACACCGGTCCGCCCTAACCCGTGAGGGTTGTATGGCTCGGGGCTTCTCGTACGGTGTACCTGTTGCACGGGGACGCACAAAGGTGCCTACACACGTGTGCCAGCGGGAGTCACAGGAATATGGCACGGGGGTAGCACAGAGGTGCCCACGCACGTGTGCTTCAGAAACCAAGTGAGTCCGACAGAGACTCGAGGAGCTCACCTGGGACAGGAACACAGCCTGCTAAACGGGATACTGCCGGAGCAGCAAGGCAGGGGCAAGACCTGCAAACTAGGTGTTGCCTGAGCAGCAAGGGCAAAGCCCACAAAAGACAATAGTGCCTGAGCAGTGGCGTGGCAGCACGCTGCCAGACATCCAAACATAGAAGGACGGTCGCGCACCGCCATGATGGCAGGGGGAGCTTTTAAGGAGGTGTAGCTCCACCCAAGGGCGGGCGCGAGACGGGCGTGACCCAATCAGGGTTCGTGACGTCCTGGCCCAGCCAGTCAGGATTCAGCACATCACCAGCCTCGTCATGGGGCCGTGTGATATCAGTGAGCGAATCAGAAGACGTCACGTGGAGCACATGCTCATCCTCCTGCCTCTGGGTCATAAAGGCGGGATCCTCGGTTTCACAATGTGCAGAGACATGGGAAGTCTTGCTGCTTCCCTGAGCATCTATTCTTTGCACACTGTGCAACCTCCCAGAGCCTCTGTGATGCTGAGTAGGAGAGCTTGTGGCAGGCAAGGGATGGGAGACCGCTCCATTCCTTGCAAGGGGAGAACCACTAGGTGTCACCCCTCTGCTGTGTCTCTGAGGAGGCAACTCCTACAGACTGCGCAGTCTCCCAGACCTTTGGCGCTGCTGAGCAGGAGGGCTCGTGGCAGACAAGGAATGGTGGACCACCTCATTCCTTGCAACAAGAGAGCCACGACGTGTAACAGGTTCTATTCTGTGTTCAATGTAAAAATGCATTAACCTGTTGAACCATTATAGAAAGAAAAAAGAAAAACTGAAGTGTTTATTATTTATCATTTGTTGTTTTGTAAAATGTTATCACACAGTTAGATTTAGTTAGATTTCATGTTATAGTAAAAGAAATGTAAAGCATGTTTTTTATTTGTGTGCAGAATGCTATAAAGAGAACATAATTGCGAACAAGCCATGTAACCTTTTTCTGAAAAAATAACTAAAAATTAAGTTTTAATTTAATATTTAATTTGTTTATGATCAACTATGTTCACATACAGTAAATGCAAACAGAACAACAGAGTTAAATGAGACAGTGTTCCTAAATAAGATCATTACCCCTGCCTTTTTTCCATAATTCAGTGAGGAGAAAGTGTTAGGAAAAGTTTTATTCATAAATTTTAGATGGTCATTTCTAGCCAGTTTTACCTCTTGCAGGTATACGATATCAGCTTTTGAGATCCTAACTTCATTCCAGGTCAGATAGCTTTTTCTTGGAGAATTCAAACCTCTAACATTATTTATCATTTTTTGAACGCTGCTATCCCGCTGCACCATGCTGATAAGCTGATAATCCTTTTGTTTGACACCGCAGCAGGGACGCTACGCTACGTCTGAAACCACACAACGACCGTCGACGTCGCTATGATCGCTACTCCGTCGCTGCTTTTTATAACATGTTTGACAGCTTACTAACGATCATCTATGGTCGCTGCTACGTCACAGAATATGGTGACGTTGCAGCGACGTCGTTGTCGTCGTCGTTATGTGTGACCCCAGCTTAAGTGTTAGTTAATAGCACTTGGTTATAAAGGTAGGCTATAGAACTGTCAAAACTGGCGTAACTTGGACAGAGAATTAGCTTAGGAGGGTTAGCATTAGAGTTGAGCGCGGTTCGTGGTTCGTGGTTCTCCAGTTCTAGGCTCGAGTGATTTTGGGGCATGTTCTAGATCGAACTAGAACTCGAGCTTTTTGCAAAAGCTCGATAGTTCTAGAAACGTTCGAGAACGGTTCTAGCAGCCAAAAAACAGCTAAATCTTAGCTTGGTTTCTGCTGTAATAGTGTAAGTCACTCTGTGAATCAAACTATTATCACATTTCAGTGTATAGTGTGCGTGAACAGCGCCTTCAGATCACTGCTGTTTCTATAATGGCGATCGCCATTTTTTTTTTTTTTTTCTTGTCTTCCTTCCCTAAGCGCGCGCGTCTTGTGGGGCTGGCCAGCATGTCAGCCAATCACAGACACACACACACCTAAGTGGACTTTGAGGCAGAGAAGCAACGGCATGTGTGATAGGATCTGCATGTCACATGTCCCTGCATTATAAAACCGGACATTTTCTTCACGATCGCCATTATCTGCCTTCTGCGTCTTTGGTGTCAGACATCACTGTCGCAGTTCCGTCCTTTGTCCTATCGCCGATACAGCTGTATGCGCTGCATACACAGCGTTAGACAGCTTAGGGAGAGCACATTCTAGCAGTCCTTTTAAGGGCTCGTACCGGCAGGGTCAGAGAGCCATAGGTGACAGGTCCTGCAAACAGCAACAGCGTCTGTGTAGCCCAGGTCAGGGATTTCCTCCCTGCATTTCACCATTAGGAGGGAATAGAAAGGCAGGCTTCCATTCCTCTACCCAGAGCACCACAATCCTGCCACTGTACCCTCTTGTCCTCTGCACACTCCAACTCATTCTAAGTAAGCCATTATACTAGCAAACACTCAGTGTACCTAGTGGCATCCTATCTGTGGCTATTGGACTTTGCTATAGTCCCACTAGTGCAAAGACATTTGCAGAGCACATCTGCCTGCATTGCACACTCCAAGTTTTTTAAACTAAGCAATTTTACTAGCAAACACTCAGTGTACCTAGTGGCATCCTATACGTGGCTATTGGACTTTGCTATAGTCCCACTAGTGCAAAGACATTAGCAGAGCACATCTGCCTGCATTGCACACTCCAAGTTTTTTAAACTCAGCCATTATACTAGCAAACACTCAGTGTACCTAGTGGCATCCTATACGTGGCTATTGGACTTTGCTATAGTCCCACTAGGGCCAAGACATTTGCAGAGCGCATCTGCCTGCGTTGCACACTCCAACAAATTATAACGAAGCCATTATACTAGCAAACACTCAGTGTACCTAGTGGCATCCTATACGTGGCTATTGGACTTTGCTATAGTCCCACTAGTGCCAAGACATTTGCAGCACGTCTGCCTGCGTTGCACACTCCAACGAATTATAACTAAGCCATTATACTAGCACACACTCAGTGTACCTAGTGGCATCCTATACGTGGCTATTGGACTTTGCTATAGTCCCACTAGTGCAAAGACATTAGCAGAGCACATCTGCCTGCATTGCACACTCCAAGTTTTTTAAACTCAGCCATTATACTAGCAAACACTCAGTGTACCTAGTGGCATCCTATACGTGGCTATTGGACTTTGCTATAGTCCCACTAGTGCCAAGACATTTGCAGAGCGCATCTGCCTGCGTTGCACACTCCAACTAATTATAACGAAGCCATTATACTAGCAAACACTCAGTGTACCTAGTGGCATCCTATACGTGGCTATTGGACTTTGCTATAGTCCCACTAGTGCCAAGACATTTGCAGAGCGCATCTGCCTGCGTTGCACACTCCAACAAATTATAACGAAGCCATTATACTAGCAAACACTCAGTGTACCTAGTGGCATCCTATACGTGGCTATTGGACTTTGCTATAGTCCCACTAGTGCCAAGACATTTGCAGAGCGCATCTGCCTGCGTTGCACACTCCAACTAATTATAACGAAGCCATTATACTAGCAAACACTCAGTGTACCTAGTGGCATCCTATACGTGGCTATTGGACTTTGCTATAGTCCCACTAGTGCCAAGACATTTGCAGAGCGCATCTGCCTGCGTTGCACACTCCAACAAATTATAACGAAGCCATTATACTAGCAAACACTCAGTGTACCTAGTGGCATCCTATACGTGGCTATTGGACTTTGCTATAGTCCCACTAGTGCCAAGACATTTTCAGAGTGCATCTGCCTGCGTTGCACACTCCAACTCATTATAACTAAGCCATTATACTAGCAAACACTCAGTGTACCTAGTGGCATCCTATACGTGGCTATTGGACTTTGCTATAGTCCCACTAGTGCCAAGACATTTGCAGAGCGCATCTGCCTGCGTTGCACACTCCAACTCATTATAACTAAGCCATTATACTAGCAAACACTCAGTGTACCTAGTGGCATCCTATACGTGGCTATTGGACTTTGCTATAGTCCCACTAGGGCCAAGACATTTGCAGAGCGCATCTGCCTGCGTTGCACACTCCAACTAATTATAACGAAGCCATTATACTAGCAAACACTCAGTGTACCTAGTGGCATCCTATACGTGGCTATTGGACTTTGCTATAGTCCCACTAGTGCCAAGACATTTGCAGAGCGCATCTGCCTGCGTTGCACACTCCAACTAATTATAACGAAGCCATTATACTAGCACACACTCAGTGTACCTAGTGGCATCCTATACGTGGCTATTGGACTTTGCTATAGTCCCACTAGTGCCAAGACATTTGCAGAGCACATCTGCCTGCATTGCACACTCCAAGTTTTTTAAACTCAGCCATTATACTAGCAAACAGTCAGTGTACCTAGTGGCATCCTAAACGTGGCTATTGTACTTTTGTCAATTCACAGTATTGGAACGTTATTTGCAGCACGTCTGCCTGCATTGCACACTCTAACTTTTTTAAACTCAGCCATTATACTAGCAAACAGTCAGTGTACCTAGTGGCATCCTAAACGTGGTTATTGTACTTTTGTCAATTCACAGTATTGGAACGTTATTTGCAGCACGTCTGCCTGCATTGCACACTCTAACTTTTTTAAACTCAGCCATTATACTAGCAAACACTCACTGTACCTAGTGGCATCCTAAACGTGGCTATTGTACTTTTGTCAATTCACAGTATTGGAACGTTATTTGCAGCACGTCTGCCTGCATTGCACACTCTAAATTTTTTAAACTCAGCCATTATACTAGCAAACACTCACTGTACCTAGTTGTATCCTAAACGTGGCTATTGTACTTTTGTCAATTCACAGTATTGGAACGTTATTTGCAGCACGTCTGCCTGCATTGCACACTCTAACTTTTTTAAACTCAGCCATTATACTAGCAAACACTCACTGTACCTAGTTGTATCCTAAACGTGGCTATTGTACTTTTGTCAATTCACAGTATTGGAACGTTATTTGCAGCACGTCTGCCTGCATTGCACACTCTAACTTTTTTAAACTCAGCCATTATACTACCAAACAGTCAGTGTACCTAGTGGCATCCTAAACGTGGCTATTGTACTTTTGTCAATTCACAGTATTGGAACGTTATTTGCAGCACGTCTGCCTGCATTGCACACTCTAACTTTTTTAAACTCAGCCATTATACTAGCAAACAGTCAGTGTACCTAGTGGCATCCTAAACGTGGCTATTGTACTTTTGTCAATTCACAGTATTGGAACGTTATTTGCAGCACGTCTGCCTGCATTGCACACTCTAACTTTTTTAAACTCAGCCATTATACTAGCAAACAGTCAGTGTACCTAGTGGCATCCTATACGTGGCTATTGTACTTTTGTCAATTCACAGTATTGGAACGTTATTTGCAGCACGTCTGCCTGCATTGCACACTCTAACTTTTTTAAACTCAGCCATTATACTAGCAAACAGTCAGTGTACCTAGTGGCATCCTAAACGTGGCTATTGTACTTTTGTCAATTCACAGTATTGGAACGTTATTTGCAGCACGTCTGCCTGCATTGCACACTCTAACTTTTTTAAACTCAGCCATTATACTAGCAAACAGTCAGTGTACCTAGTGGCATCCTAAACGTGGCTATTGTACTTTTGTCAATTCACAGTATTGGAACGTTATTTGCAGCACGTCTGCCTGCATTGCACACTCTAACTTTTTTAAACTCAGCCATTATACTACCAAACAGTCAGTGTACCTAGTGGCATCCTATACGTGGCTATTGGACTTTGCTATAGTCCCACTAGTGCCAAGACATTTGCAGAGCGCATCTGCCTGCGTTGCACACTCCAACTAATTATAACGAAGCCATTATACTAGCAAACACTCACTGTACCTAGTTGTATCCTAAACGTGGCTATTGTACTTTTGTCAATTCACAGTATTGGAACGTTATTTGCAGCACGTCTGCCTGCATTGCACACTCTATCTTTTTTAAACTCATCCATTATACTAGCAAACACACAGTGTACCTAGTGGCATCCTATACGTGGCTATTGGACTTTGCTATAGTCCCACTAGTGCCAAGACATTTGCAGAGCGCATCTGCCTGCGTTGCACACTCCAACAAATTATAACGAAGCCATTATACTAGCACACACTCAGTGTACCTAGTGGCATCCTATACGTGGCTATTGGACTTTGCTATAGTCCCACTAGTGCAAAGACATTTGCATAGCACGTCTGCCTGCATTGCACACTACAACTTTTTTAAACTAAGCAATTTTACTAGCAAACACTCACTGTACCTAGTTGTATCCTAAACGTGGCTATTGTACTTTTGTCAATTCACACTACTGCAAATCTATGTGCAGCACCTCTGCATGACAACCTCGTGCTCTGTTTTTAATAAGCTATAATGATAGCACAAAATACTGCCATTTTGTGGCATCATAGAACTGGCTGTTGTATTCCATTAGTGCCCCACTGGTGACAAGCTATTTCTAGCACCTCTACATCACACCCTCATGCACATTTTGCTACGCTAATGTTATAGCAAACTCATGGAATTCATTGCTGCATTTCATAATTCGGAGGGATAGAAAGTCAGGCTTCCTTTAGCTTTTCCTTCTGTTCATAGACAGCATCTCCAAGACAAATTTCCCCTCCACGTCTAAGTGTGGAGAGGCAGCTAGTGCGCATGCGTGTGCCGATGTACCCCAGCTGCAGCATAATTACAGTGTTTCGCCTAGTGAGTATGCTCAGCCTTACTGTGCCATTCCTGACGCTAAGTTTTCATTTCGGGATACAGCGCATGCTCCCACACTAAGTGTGAAAAGCCTCTTTGCACAGGTGCTTGCATTCCGTGCTGGGTCTAAGTCCTGTTTTGGGCATAGACACCATGCTAAAGCTGATAGTCTTTTTTCAGAGACTGTATTTCATGCTACTGAGCATGCTCAGGCACTTCCTGCATCAGAGACTAGGTCCGGTAATGAACTCTTTGGCCCTGGCCCTGATGTGGGGGTCCCATATAGACCACAGGGCATCAGGTGTCCTCCCAAATGGCTTGCAGAGGCCCACACCTATGACTTGTCACCGCATTATTGATGCTCAGACGATGACTGGTGAGGTGTTTGGGTCATGGCAGCCATGAGGTCATCATTGAAGTTGCGTTTCCAAATAGGACGCTAGTTATGCCACTCATGACGTGTCACTCTACTTTTGTCTCCAGGAGGTGCATTGTGGTTCACCCTGGTTTGGGGCGGACCCAGGTTATAAAAGGGGCTGGAGCCAACAAGGAGGTGCGCAGTCTTCTATTATGCTCCGAAAGAGCACACCTCCATGTGTTGAACCCATTGCGGCTTTAGGCCAGAGGTAGGCAGGGATCGGGTGGTGGATGCAGGCCACCACCACAGTTGGTAACGCAGAACGGTTAAGACCAGCTCCTGTCCTAACAGTCCTGCTTGTGCAGCCCAGTGGCATTAACAGGCCTGCTGCTGCTGATGCGCCTGCTGTCCACAGGTGTGGCCCCTACGCACACGGTCAGCGTACTCAATGGCCCCTGTGTTGTTAACAGGGAGTTCCTGGGCTGGGTGGGCATGTGGACCCTGTGACGCTAACAGGGCTCACAGTCTCCAGATCCGAATGGCGTCTAACTCGGTTCAGGCTACTATTAGTTTCATAGCCACACAGCTCTGTATCCTCCACCAAACCTTCAAGTTGCCAACCTCTCCTTTTCCAACTGGGAGCACGGTGGACACTGACTGCTGATGGGGATATATACCTTTCTCTTTCTTTTCTTATTAATTTTCGTTATATAGCGGTCACAGATTATATACCACTTTATCCAAATCTGCCAGTCCCACTGTAACAGATGTTGTTTCTTCAGCAAATGTTACAGTTGCTTAACCACCAAATCCACGGACCAAAACTTTTTTCCCCTTTCCAACACACCTGTTCCCCTTTCCAACAGCATCTGTCCTTTTTCAACTCATTTTGGGATATGACCAAAAGTGCAACTGTGCAGGGACACCGTACTCAACGCCATCTCAGCACAGCAGCCATCCCTCGGTCCCTCCGATGTGGACAAGTAAAAGACCATTTCCTCCTATCCATGACAAAGCGTTGAGATTCACTCTGTGCAGCACTGGTGTTTAGTGGACAAGTAGATCTAAGATTGCGTACCACATTCTGCAGATACTCCTGTATACGTGCGTCTATTTCTATGGCAGGAATTAGTTCGCCAAATTTTGTCTTGTACCGGGGATCTAACAGTGTGGCAACCCAGTATTCAGGATTAGTTCAAATTCATACAATCCGAGGGTCATGTAGGTAGTGCAGCAAGAAGGCGCTCATGTGTCTTGTGCATCCAGGAGGACCAAGTCCTTGGTGTGTTGGTGGCAGAGAGGTGAGAATCGTGCATCCTTCCTCTGCCCTCTACCCACAACCTCGCACAACCGAAATGTGAGCAAGCTCTCACTCATCTGCTGAGTCTTCCATGCCCATCGCCAGTTCGTCCTCCATTTCTTCATGGGCTCCTGCACTTTCATCAACACTTTTTGCTGATACTATGCGCCCTTGTTAATCCCTCTCCCTCACCATGACTGCCGCATAGGTGCCGCTGACCATCTGGACCTCGTAGATCTTGTTATCCCTTCCGCATATGACTCCTCCTGTACTTCCTCCCCTTCCTCTTGTCCCAACACCTGACTCAGAATAATAATTACAGTGTGCTCCATCATGTAGATGACCAGAATTGTCACGCTGAGAATGACATTGCCAGTGCTAAACATCTTCGTCGACATTTCAAAACTGTGTAGCAGGGTGCATAGGTCCTTGATCTGACACCACTCCAGCAGCGTGATCTGCACCACCTCTGGATCAAGTTATCCCAGGCTATATGTCTTACCGTATTTCAGCAGGGCTCTGCGGTGCTGCCACACACGCTGCAACATGTGCAGATTCCAATTCCTGCGTGTCGAAACATCGCATTTACGGCGTTTAACTGCCAGACGCTAAGACTTCCGGAGTGATGAAAGTTGTTGAGCTGCTGTGTGCGCACGATGGAAGTGAGCACATAGCGAGCGTGCCCACTGCACAAGGCCATGTAGGCCGTGATGGTGTTTTAAAAATTGCTGGCGAATTCGGTTCAACACGTGAGCCCTAAAAGGCACGTGTGTCACATTGCCCTGAGGATGGCCCGCAGCCAGGTTTGCATCATTGCCGCACACGGCTGTTAAGTCACCAACGTAGTCCGCTCCGTCAATTTGTACTCCGGTTGCCAGGTGACAACGTGTTCCTTTCATGAATAGTGCTGATGATGTGAGAGTAGTCGATGCCAGCGGCGCAGGTGGACGCAGGTTATGCTCACCCACTGGGCTGCATTACCTTGACAGATGCAGAATCTCTGGCTGAATGTAGCTGGTGGGTATCTCACAGATGAAATACCATCATTCAGCTACAACCAATGGGAAGACACCACACCCTTTTTTATGCCCATCCTGTCTGCAGACCACTGCCAGACATAGCTATGAACCTCTGGTTAATTTTACCCCCAGTTCAGTTTTATGATTTTGTGTGCTTGTTACCTGACTACTTTTCCTGCTTGCTGTTTATGTACCTTGTTGGCCGATACGCATTTCAACTCTGCTTGTTTTCTGATTCTTTCCTGGCCGTCCCATTCTGTTCCTGTTCCTCAATTAATGTTTTGACCCTGCCTGACTACTATTCTCTGTAATAGCGGTGTGACTCACATTTCCCATACATTTCAAAGTAAAGCTTTGACCGCCTGATGGCATTGAGCTCTGCTGCCAGCATAGTAAGGAGGTGTGTGGTAGTCCTTGTGCGCAGTTGCAAGGAAGGGTGGCCTGACCACACAGGGTTTGCGCCAAGGTAGAGGACCCACACGAGGTTGAAGAGGCAGAAGCAGTGTATTAACTTCTACATACAGAACAAGGATTGAAACAACTCGTGGGGACGGCAAGACTTGTACAGCAGACCCTTCTCCATCTCTCACCATAGTTTGCCAGTGCCCAGTCAGTGACATGTAATGACCCTGTCTATGCTTACTGGTCCAAGTATCTGTGTTGAAATGCACCCTGTCGCACACAGATTTTCTCAAGGAAGTGGTGATGTTGTGTGCGACATGCTGGTGTAGCGCGGGCATGCTTTTCTTGGAGAAGCAGTGGTGATTGGGCATGTGGTACTGGGGCACAGCGACAGACATAAGGTCTGTAAAATCCTGTGTGTCCACTACGCGTAAAGGCAGCATTTCGGTAGCCAACAGCTTACAGAGGGATAGAGTCAACCACTTAGCTTTGTCATGGGTCGCAGTAAGTGGCCTTTTATTTGACCACATCTGAGGGAAAGAGATCTGGCTGCTGTCTGTAGACGGTGTTGAGTAGGGTGTCCCTGGAAAAATGCAGGTTTGTGAGAAAAGTGCAGGCGGAGACATGATGTTGCCTTCATCTTGCCTTCAGATCTGTTCATCTTGTATCATTTTTAAAAAACACATCAAGCAAGGGTTACTCCAAGCGGAGTCTACCTTTTTTCCCAACATTGGGCACACAGACACCCCATCAGTGGCAGCACTTGTGCCCTAGTTGCAAACAGGATGTTTTGATTTGCATCAAGCACATTCCAAATCCACAAGCATTTACTCTCCCCAGGATGACACAGGGGTAGTAAATTCCTTCTGGATCCATGACTTGTTCATTTTGATGAACGTCAGTGTGTCCACATTGTCACTGGACAGACGCGTGCGCTTATCTGTCAGCACACACCCAGCAGCACTGAAGAAGACACGTTCAGAGACAACGCTGGCAGCTGCACACGACAAAATCTCCAAGGCGTAACTGGAGAGCTCTGTCAATTTTTCTAGATTTGAAGCCCAAAAGGAGCAAGGCTCCATTTGCAAAGTCATTGCATCGATGTTCATTTGGAGATACTCCTGTATCATCCTCTCCATCCGTTGACTATGTGTCAGACTTGTTGTCTCTGGTGGCCTTGCAAAGGAGGGTCTAAAAAAATTATGAAAATATTCCATAAAATTGCTGTTACCAGCACCAGATACGGTCCTACTGGTACGGGTAGACTGTTGAAGATGACGATGCCGTCCCATGTTTGTCAAGTTACAACTGGGAGAATCACTCCCTTCACCTGCACGGTTGTTTGGTGTAAAAGCCGAGCTAAGATCGAGTAACAGCTTATGCATATACTCCAGCATACGTGCGTCCCTTTCTATGGGTGGAATTATGTCACAAAATTTGGACTTGTCCCGGGGATCTAATAGTGTGGCAAGCCAGTAGTCATCATCACTTCTAATTTTGACAATCCGAGGGTCATGTTGGAGGTAGTGCAACAAGAAGGCACTCATGTGTCTTGCGCAGCCATGCGGACCAAGTCCACGCTGTGTTTGTGGCATAGAGGTGCTAACCGTTCTTTCTTCCTCTGACATCTCCCCCCAACCTCTTTCAACTGAATTTTGACCAAGGTCTCCCTCATCCGCTGAGTCTTCCATGTCCATGGACAGTTCGTCCTCCATATCTTCATGTCCTCCTGCACCTTCCTCAACATCTCGCCTGCTACCATGCTCCCTTGTTGATCCCTGTCCCCCATGGTCCCATGCCTGCCGCGTTGGTGATGATGAACGTCTGGACCTTGGTGATGTTGTTGTGTCTTGCGCATATGAATCCTCCTGTAGTTCCTCCCCTTCCTGTTGTCCCACCCCCTGACTCCGAATAGTGTTTAGCGTGTGCTCCAGCATGTAAATGACTGTAATCGTCATGCTGATAATGGCATTGTCAGCGCTAAACATATTCGTCGCCATGTCGAAACTGTGCAGAATGGTGCATAGGTCCTTGATCTGAGATCACTCCATCAGGGTGATCTGCCCCACTTCTGCATCTCGTTGGCCCAGGCTATACATCATGACGTATTGCACCAGGGCTCGCCGGTGCTGCCACAGTCGCTGTAACATGTGGAGAGTTGAATTCCAGCGTGTCGCCACATCGCATTTCAGGCGATGAACCGGCAGGCCGAAAGACTTCTGGAGCGATGCAAGTCGCTCAGCTGCGGCGGTTGAACGGCGGAAGTGAGCACTGCAGACAGTTTACGTGCCCTGGTCAGAAGGCCATCTAGGCCGGGATAGTGTGTTAAAAATTGCTGGACAACAAGGTTCAACACGTGAGCCATACAAGGCACGTGTGTCACCTTGCCCAGGCGAAGGGCCGCACCCAGGTTTGCAGCATTGTCGCACACGGCCTTACCAGGCTGCAGGTTGAGTGGAGACAACCATTTATTAAACTCGGACCGCAGAGCTGACCACAACTCCTCAGCTGTGTGACTCTTATTCCCAAGACATGTCAAGCTAAAGACCGCCTGATGCCGTTGCGCTCTGCTGCCAGCATAGTAATGAGGGGTGCGTGATTCCTTCTGCGCAGTGAGAACGCTGGTGGCCTGACCAGGCAGGCTTGGGGCGGAGGTGGAGGACCCAGATGAGGTGGAGGATGCAGAAGCAGTGGCGGAACTTGGACAGACAGAGGATTGACACACAAGTCGTGGGGACGGCAAGACTTGTGCAGCAGACCCTTCACCAGCTATCAACATAGTTACTTAGTGCCCAGTCAGCGACATGTAACGTCCCTGTCCATGCTTACTGGTCCAAGTATCGGTGGTGAAATGCACCCGTTCACACACAGAGTTTCTCAAGGAAGCGGTGATGTTGTGTGCGACATGCTGGTGTAGCGCGGGCACACCTTTCTTAGAGAAGTAGTGGCGACTAGGCATCTGGTACTGGGGCACAGCGACAGACATAAGGTCTCTAAAATCCTGTGTGTCCACTAGGCGGAAAGGCAGCATTTCGGTAGCCAACAGCTTACAGAGGGATAGAGTCAACCTCTTAGCTTTGTCATGGGTCGGAGGAAGTGGCCTTTTATTTGACCACATCTGAGGGACAGAGATCTGGCTGCTGTGTGTAGACGGTGTTGAGTAGGGTGTCCCTGGAAAAATGCAGGTTTGTGAGGAAAGTGCAGGCGGAGACATGATGTTGCCTTCATCCAACGTCGGTGCTATCGATGTCTGAGAGAGCTGTACACACTCACTTGTTTCCCCTTCCAAACCAACTGACGACCTACCAAGCAAACTGCCTGTTGCGGTTACAGTGGTGGAAGTTTTGCGTGGAAAAACAGGTGTGACAGCTGTCCCCACAGTCCTAGAAGATGAAGAGCGCGCGGATGCACTGGAAGGGGCGGGCGGTGGATGGTTCGCTCCGCTAGGCCGCATTGCAGCACAGTGAGCTTCCCACCGGGACCTATGATATTTATTCATGTGACGATTCATGGAAGAAGTTGTCAAACTGCTGAGGTTTTGACCTCTACTAAGAGAATCATGACAAATTTTACATATCACATGATTTGGGCGATCTTTTTCTATGTCAAAAAAGGAACAGGCTAGGCAAGGCTTAGAGGCCATGCGACCTGTTGATGCACCCCGAATAATGCTCATAGGCAGAGTGGTGGCTGAGGATGCAGTTGTAGACGTGCTACCAGTGCTCCGACTCTGTCCAGGAAGGCGCAAGGTAATTTCGTCGTCGGTTGCATCCTCCTCCACCGCCTCTGTTGACCTCCTCGAGTGCCTGACTGGGGGTTGACAGTAGGTGGGATCTAGAACTTCATCATCAATTGTTGTGTTTGCACTCCCCTCCCCCTCAGACCGAGCCTCTTCTTGCCCTGACCGAATATTTAAGTTGTCATCCCAATCGGGTATCTGCGTCTCATCTTCATCAGTATGTTCCTCATTGCCTATAACCACAGTT
This sequence comes from Anomaloglossus baeobatrachus, assembly GCF_048569485.1. Taxonomy (NCBI): domain Eukaryota; kingdom Metazoa; phylum Chordata; class Amphibia; order Anura; family Aromobatidae; genus Anomaloglossus; species Anomaloglossus baeobatrachus. The sequence continues at coordinate 497,829,056 of NC_134355.1, read as the reverse complement.
GTTGGAAAGGCAGCATTTTGGTAGCCAACAGTTTGCATTTTATGAAAGTCAACCTCCAAGCCATGTCATGCCCTTCTAAAAGCATGTATAACACAGCGAGGGGACTCCAACCACAGTCTCCCTCGTTTCCACTCACTGGGCCACACACACCCCACTTGACTGGCATCGGTTGAGCTCCCTTTTGAAAAAGAAAAAGATGCTTTGCATGAAGCACTCTCAAAAATACGCGTGCCTTTCCCGTCCCCTGGCTGACCCAGGGGAAGAAAAGTTCTCTGAGAGCCATGACTTGTTCATCTTGGTTCTTTTAGAGACACAGCGAGGGGACTCCAACCACAGTCTCCCTCGTTTCCACTAACTGGGCCACACACACCCCACTTGACTGGCATCGGTTGAGCCCCCTTTTGAAAAAGAAAAAGATGCTTTGCATGAAGCACTCTCAAAAATACGCGTGCCTTTCCCGTCCCCTGGCTGACCCAGGGGAAGAAAAGTCCTCTGAGAGCCATGACTTGTTCATCTTGGTTCTTTTAGAGACACAGCGAGGGGACTCCAACCACAGTCTCCCTCGTTTCCACTAACTGGGCCACACACACCCCACTTGACTGGCATCGGTTGAGCCCCCTTTTGAAAAAGAAAAAGATGCTTTGCATGAAGCACTGTCAAAAATACGCGTGCCTTTCCCGTCCCCTGGCTGACCCAGGGGAAGAAAAGTCCTCTGAGAGCCATGATTTGTTCATTTTGGGTCTTTTAGAAACACAGCGAGGGGACTCCAACCACAGTCTCCTTCGTTGCCACTCACTGGGCCACACACACCCCACTTGACTGGCATCGGTTGAGCTCCCTTTTGAAAAAGAAAAAGATGCTTTGCATGAAGCACTCTCAAAAATACGCGTGCCTTTCCCGTCCCCTGGCTGACCCAGGGGAAGAAAAGTCCTCTGAGAGCCATGACTTGTTCATCTTGGTTCTTTTAGAGACACAGCGAGGGGACTCCAACCACAGTCTCCCTCGTTTCCACTCACTGGGCCACACACACCCCACTTGACTGGCATCGGTTGAGCTCCCTTTTGAAAAAGAAAAAGATGCTTTGCATGAAGCACTCTCAAAAATACGCGTGCCTTTCCCGTCCCCTGGCTGACCCAGGGGAAGAAAAGTCCTCTGAGAGCCATGACTTGTTCATCTTGGTTCTTTTAGAGACACAGCGAGGGGACTCCAACCACAGTCTCCCTCGTTTCCACTCACTGGGCCACACACACCCCACTTGACTGGCATCGGTTGAGCTCCCTTTTGAAAAAGAAAAAGATGCTTTGCATGAAGCACTCTCAAAAATACGCGTGCCTTTCCCGTCCCCTGGCTGACCCAGGGGAAGAAAAGTCCTCTGAGAGCCATGACTTGTTCATCTTGGTTCTTTTAGAGACACAGCGAGGGGACTCCAACCACAGTCTCCCTCGTTTCCACTCACTGGGCCACACACACCCCACTTGACTGGCATCGGTTGAGCTCCCTTTTGAAAAAGAAAAAGATGCTTTGCATGAAGCACTCTCAAAAATACGCGTGCCTTTCCCGTCCCCTGGCTGACCCAGGGGAAGAAAAGTCCTCTGAGAGCCATGACTTGTTCATCTTGGTTCTTTTAGAGACACAGCGAGGGGACTCCAACCACAGTCTCCCTCGTTTCCACTCACTGGGCCACACACACCCCACTTGACTGGCATCGGTTGAGCTCCCTTTTGAAAAAGAAAAAGATGCTTTGCATGAAGCACTCTCAAAAATACGCGTGCCTTTCCCGTCCCCTGGCTGACCCAGGGGAAGAAAAGTCCTCTGAGAGCCATGACTTGTTCATCTTGGTTCTTTTAGAGACACAGCGAGGGGACTCCAACCACAGTCTCCCTCGTTTCCACTCACTGGGCCACACACACCCCACTTGACTGGCATCGGTTGAGCTCCCTTTTGAAAAAGAAAAAGATGCTTTGCATGAAGCACTCTCAAAAATACGCGTGCCTTTCCCGTCCCCTGGCTGACCCAGGGGAAGAAAAGTCCTCTGAGAGCCATGACTTGTTCATCTTGGTTCTTTTAGAGACACAGCGAGGGGACTCCAACCACAGTCTCCCTCGTTTCCACTCACTGGGCCACACACACCCCACTTGACTGGCATCGGTTGAGCTCCCTTTTGAAAAAGAAAAAGATGCTTTGCATGAAGCACTCTCAAAAATACGCGTGCCTTTCCCGTCCCCTGGCTGACCCAGGGGAAGAAAAGTCCTCTGAGAGCCATGACTTGTTCATCTTGGTTCTTTTAGAGACACAGCGAGGGGACTCCAACCACAGTCTCCCTCGTTTCCACTCACTGGGCCACACACACCCCACTTGACTGGCATCGGTTGAGCTCCCTTTTGAAAAAGAAAAAGATGCTTTGCATGAAGCACTCTCAAAAATACGCGTGCCTTTCCCGTCCCCTGGCTGACCCAGGGGAAGAAAAGTCCTCTGAGAGCCATGACTTGTTCATCTTGGTTCTTTTAGAGACACAGCGAGGGGACTCCAACCACAGTCTCCCTCGTTTCCACTCACTGGGCCACACACACCCCACTTGACTGGCATCGGTTGAGCTCCCTTTTGAAAAAGAAAAAGATGCTTTGCATGAAGCACTCTCAAAAATACGCGTGCCTTTCCCGTCCCCTGGCTGACCCAGGGGAAGAAAAGTCCTCTGAGAGCCATGACTTGTTCATCTTGGTTCTTTTAGAGACACAGCGAGGGGACTCCAACCACAGTCTCCCTCGTTGCCACTCACTGGGCCACACACACCCCACTTGACTGGCATCGGTTGAGCTCCCTTTTGAAAAAGAAAAAGATGCTTTGCATGAAGCACTCTCAAAAATACGCGTGCCTTTCCCGTCCCCTGGCTGACCCAGGGGAAGAAAAGTCCTCTGAGAGCCATGACTTGTTCATCTTGGTTCTTTTAGAGACACAGCGAGGGGACTCCAACCACAGTCTCCCTGGTTGCCACTCACTGGGCCACACACACCCCACTTGACTGGCATCGGTTGAGCTCCCTTTTGAAAAAGAAAAAGATGCTTTGCATGAAGCACTCTCAAAAATACGCGTGCCTTTCCCGTCCCCTGGCTGACCCAGGGGAAGAAAAGTCCTCTGAGAGCCATGATTTGTTCATTTTGGGTCTTTTAGAAACACAGCGAGGGGACTCCAACCACAGTCTCCTTCGTTGCCACTAACTGGGCCACACACACCCCACTTGACTGGCATCGGTTGAGCCCCCTTTTGAAAAAGAAAAAAATGCTTTGCATGAAGCACTCTCAAAAATACGCGTGCCTTTCCCGTCCCCTGGCTGACCCAGGGGAAGAAAAGTCCTCTGAGAGCCATGACTTGTTCATCTTGGTTCTTTTAGAGACACAGCGAGGGGACTCCAACCACAGTCTCCCTCGTTTCCACTCACTGGGCCACACACACCCCACTTGACTGGCATCGGTTGAGCTCCCTTTTGAAAAAGAAAAAGATGCTTTGCATGAAGCACTCTCAAAAATACGCGTGCCTTTCCCGTCCCCTGGCTGACCCAGGGGAAGAAAAGTCCTCTGAGAGCCATGACTTGTTCATCTTGGTTCTTTTAGAGACACAGCGAGGGGACTCCAACCACAGTCTCCCTCGTTGCCACTCACTGGGCCACACACACCCCACTTGACTGGCATCGGTTGAGCTCCCTTTTGAAAAAGAAAAAGATGCTTTGCATGAAGCACTCTCAAAAATACGCGTGCCTTTCCCGTCCCCTGGCTGACCCAGGGGAAGAAAAGTCCTCTGAGAGCCATGACTTGTTCATCTTGGTTCTTTTAGAGACACAGCGAGGGGACTCCAACCACAGTCTCCCTGGTTGCCACTCACTGGGCCACACACACCCCACTTGACTGGCATCGGTTGAGCTCCCTTTTGAAAAAGAAAAAGATGCTTTGCATGAAGCACTCTCAAAAATACGCGTGCCTTTCCCGTCCCCTGGCTGACCCAGGGGAAGAAAAGTCCTCTGAGAGCCATGATTTGTTCATTTTGGGTCTTTTAGAAACACAGCGAGGGGACTCCAACCACAGTCTCCTTCGTTGCCACTAACTGGGCCACACACACCCCACTTGACTGGCATCGGTTGAGCCCCCTTTTGAAAAAGAAAAAGATGCTTTGCATGAAGCACTCTCAAAAATACGCGTGCCTTTCCCGTCCCCTGGCTGACCCAGGGGAAGAAAAGTCCTCTGAGAGCCATGACTTGTTCATCTTGGTTCTTTTAGAGACACAGCGAGGGGACTCCAACCACAGTCTCCCTCGTTGCCACTCACTGGGCCACACACACCCCACTTGACTGGCATCGGTTGAGCTCCCTTTTGAAAAAGAAAAAGATGCTTTGCATGAAGCACTCTCAAAAATACGCGTGCCTTTCCCGTCCCCTGGCTGACCCAGGGGAAGAAAAGTCCTCTGAGAGCCATGACTTGTTCATCTTGGTTCTTTTAGAGACACAGCGAGGGGACTCCAACCACAGTCTCCCTCGTTTCCACTCACTGGGCCACACACACCCCACTTGACTGGCATCGGTTGAGCTCCCTTTTGAAAAAGAAAAAGATGCTTTGCATGAAGCACTCTCAAAAATACGCGTGCCTTTCCCGTCCCCTGGCTGACCCAGGGGAAGAAAAGTCCTCTGAGAGCCATGACTTTTTCATCTTGGTTCTTTTAGAGACACAGCGAGGGGACTCCAACCACAGTCTCCCTCGTTTCCACTCACTGGGCCACACACACCCCACTTGACTGGCATCGGTTGAGCTCCCTTTTGAAAAAGAAAAAGATGCTTTGCATGAAGCACTCTCAAAAATACGCGTGCCTTTCCCGTCCCCTGGCTGACCCAGGGGAAGAAAAGTCCTCTGAGAGCCATGACTTGTTCATCTTGGTTCTTTTAGAGACACAGCGAGGGGACTCCAACCACAGTCTCCCTCGTTTCCACTCACTGGGCCACACACACCCCACTTGACTGGCATCGGTTGAGCTCCCTTTTGAAAAAGAAAAAGATGCTTTGCATGAAGCACTCTCAAAAATACGCGTGCCTTTCCCGTCCCCTGGCTGACCCAGGGGAAGAAAAGTCCTCTGAGAGCCATGACTTGTTCATCTTGGTTCTTTTAGAGACACAGCGAGGGGACTCCAACCACAGTCTCCCTCGTTTCCACTCACTGGGCCACACACACCCCACTTGACTGGCATCGGTTGAGCTCCCTTTTGAAAAAGAAAAAGATGCTTTGCATGAAGCACTCTCAAAAATACGCGTGCCTTTCCCGTCCCCTGGCTGACCCAGGGGAAGAAAAGTCCTCTGAGAGCCATGTCCACATTGTCAGTGGACAGACACGTGTGCTTATCTGCCAGCAGACCCACAGCAGCACTGAAGACAGGTTCCGAGAGAACGCTGGCTGCAGGACACGACAAGATCCCCAAGACGTACGTGGCGAGCTCAGGCAATTTATCAAGATTGGAAGCCAAGAATGAGCAGGGCTCAAGTTGCACATTAATGGAATCGATGTTTCCTTGCATATACTCATATATCTGTGTGTCGTCCTCTTTTTCCTTGTCCAGCTCTTTTGTTTTCGCATGAGTATATGTCCTTGTCACTTTCCCATGTGTTGTGAGTTGTTTGTGACCTTTTGGACACCTTTGAGGGTGTTTTCTAGGTGTTTTTCTGTGTTTGTGATTGCCTGCCATTGTTTCCTATGCAGTTCGAGTTCGGTTCGTCGAACGTTCGACGAACCGAACTCGAACGGGAGGTCCGTTCGGCGAACCAACCTCGAGCCGAACCGCGACCGGTTCGCTCATCTCTAGTTAGCATATAGCATAACACCGTAGAAAGAGGATACGAAAAGTTGGTAGTTAATGTAATGCAGTTACGCAGCCAAGTCACCGAACTAGCGTAGCTGTTAAGAACTTTGTGTAAAATGCAGCAGGAGAATGATGCAAAAAAATAGCGTAGTCAAACAGTAACATATAGTAGCTGTCAATTCTTGCGTAGGCTAAACTACAATTGCGTAGAGGATTCTTGCTTAAACCCACTGTATCAGCTGTCAGAACTGGTTTAACTGTTTGTGAATATTGGGTACTACTAAAAGATGTATAGCTTTCTGCTTTGGCCATGCTTCTTCAGCACGGGACCACAGATGACCAGAGAAGGACGCATTGAAGACAAGCTTCCTCTGTTTGATATATATTTACTATTTAGGGTGAATATATGGAACCAAAAAAGTATTTATCATCCAGTACTTAGAAAATGGCTGATGCTCACTAGGGCCAACTGTCACTTTTTATCCCAGGGGAGAAGATGGCTGCAGCTCACGCCGCTGCACATGAGAAACCTGTTAATTGTTTAGGCAATTTTTTCAAGATTTTAGCAGCTTATGGGTACATTTTGAAATCACTCCTGGTCCATAATAGGATTAGGGAGTGAAGGGAGCACAAAGACTTTACTAATATAGGACGCAGTGCTTGAGGTGCAGACTTCCCAGAGCACATATAGTTACTGTGCATCATCGCCGACTTTGCCCTATAACTTTGGTGTGCCACCTCCAATTTTCACAGGAATGCTGTCCAAATCTTCAAAAGGTTTCCCTCGATCAGGAAATTCACAATCTTGGGAGGACCATAGCTTTAAAATTTCAAGAGGAACGAGAGTCAATCACTTAAAGCCATTACATGGTTTACGTACATTGCATAGAGCTTTTCTTCTGACACCGCCACAGATTTTTAGTTTTAACATTTGAGTGCCTTCATCAAGTTTAATGGGAATAGTCTTAAAATTCTCCTGATGACATCCTCTGGCTGGGCATCCACTTTATTTTTATAATTTCTACCTAAATGTTTTATAAAATCGTTGCTTCAGAGGTATGTTGTTGCTGGTCACTATTTCCACATCTCACACCATTGACCCCAAAAGCCTCCAATACAATTTATTTTGCAGTTTCTTCTAAGTTCGCCAACACTTCATATGTGGGGAAAATCTACTGTTTGGGCACATGGCATGGATTGGAAGGGAAGGTGTGCCATTTGACTTTCTGAACGTAAAATTGATATGAATCGTTAGCAGATGCCATGTCGTGTTTGGAGAGCCCCTGACATGCCTTAACAGCAGAGCACCCTCACAATTGACTAATTTTTGGAATTAGACCCCTCAAGACATTTATCTAAATGTTTGGTGAGCATCTTTAACCCCCAGGTGCTTCGTAGAATTTATAACGTTGAGTTGTGAAAATGAAAAAATGGACATTACAATTTGTTGTGCAATTTGAATTTAGATTTAGTTAGATTCATTTGTAGGTGCCATGCCACATTGGCAGAGACCCTGAGGTGCCATAACAGCAGAAATCCATCACAAGCAACCACATGTTACAAACTGCTTCCCTTAGTGAATTCATCCAGGGCCTCAGTAAGCATGATAACACTACAGGTATGTCCCAATTTGTTATACTATTGGATGGTGAACAAAAAATAATTACATTTTTATCATTAAATGTTGTTTTAACCCAATATTTCCAATTTGTATGTTACATGTGGTAGGTAAATATGGTCCCATAATGTGTTACACAATTTCTCCTGAATGTGGCAGTAACCCACATGTGACTGTACAGTACTGTTTGGTCGCACCGCAAGGCTCGGGAGGGAAGGAGCGCCATTTGCTTTTTGGAGAACAGATTTTCCTCCAATCTCCTAGACTTACCTGTTTCAGCCTATAAGTGTCACAACAGAAGAAATCCCCTAAATTGACTACATTTTGGAAATTACACCCCTCTCGGAATTATCTATGCATTAGTGACAATTTAATCTCTGTAAAACAACGATGGTGTCAAACGCAGTGAATGTTGCAGAATTCAATATTGCAAATAAGTCCTTGTCTTGCCCAGTACATTTTAGTGCTCATACAATGTTCCAAGCTTTTACTTCTGGAAATCAGCTCCTTGTAAATTAAGCAAACTCTCCTCACTACAACAATGTTAAACATGTGGATGATAAGTTTGGTTTAGGCACATTAGAGAGATGTAGAAGAGAGGGAACATTTGGATTTGGGAGTGCAGATTCCCTGGATTTCTGGTGGGATTCTTTTTGGTACTATAATTGTGTGATCAATTGTATATTTAATGTGCAATTTTTTTCAGCTTTTGAAAGTGTATTTTTTAATTACACACAATTTTTTTGTCCCTTGTTTCATCTGTATAGGGCCTGATAGGGCCTGGAAGGACAGCCGTCGGTGAGTGGGGGCGCCATTGGCGCAGGAGTAGGGTTTTTAATTATTCTTAATATATTTGACATTTTAGCAGTTTTTCTTTATATATAAACTTTTTGTACTTCTAAACCATATTTTTGTAGTTTTCTATAATTGCCCTTTTATAAATAGGCTGACACAATATGCATCTATTCACTGATAAACATACCTTTCTGGAGAAAATCAGACATTCACATTTGTATTTACAATTCCAAAAAGAACCTTTTCCTGAATGTCTTTTCTTTCTCTTCCTTGCAGACATATACCATTGTTCTTAGCAAGTCTTGTGACATAAATGCTTAAAAGGTTCCTAAAATGTGGCCAATTTACTCACTAATACATTTATAACCACAAAGTCTTCCACTTGAAGAAAAATGTTCTGATTTTCCCTGAGCACAAAAGTAAAGAGATGCATTTTGAAAAGACCAGCACTATTGTAGTTTTTAAGGAGTCCCTGGGGTATTAATTAGTGATCTTCATATGACTATACATTACCCATGGCCTCTCTAGTTTAAAATAGATTTCATTTTTACTCAGTATTGATCAGTAGAACTGAAAATCAAGATGATGAAACCGTACTGAACGTAATAGTCATTTTGTGTCCTAAAATATACCCGACACAAAAGATAGTCTGTCCTCTATTTATTTGGAAATGGTTACTTATAATTAAAGATGAGCCTGTCAATCGACTTAAAGTCAATTTTCCTAAAATTCACTGGTCCCCTTGAATTTGAGCAATTTGTGAATTGATATCTAAAGATTGAAAAAAAATGGCTCAGCGACACTTCACATACTGCTGAAGATTGCAGCTGCAAGAGAATGGGTTTCCCTCTAATGCATTTATATCACATGGTCTGTCACAGCCAATCAGAGAAGACTATTACACAGATTATACGAGTTGGGGGCAGAGCAAGCAGTGGCCATTTTAGGATTTTATAGCCTAGGAATAGAAGAACAGAAAACACAGCTCATTATTTATAGGGATAGAGAAAGGTGTAAATCTGATTGTGGTCTACTAGTGCTGTGCTGAAGCACATTGAAAATAAATAAAAGATTAAATAAAAGATTAAAGTGATAGGTTCTGGACCTTCACAGTCAGTGTGATTGTGAATTGCTTGATCTGTCATAGATGACTGTAACAGCTCCTTAATAACATGTACAGGGAAACAAGTGGTTAATTCTGCACTTATGATGCAAGGAAATACCATAAAATAATGTTGAAAATCTGGTTTATTAGATCTACGTATTTGAAGTGTCTTTTTCCTCAGGATCTTAGTCACGCGTATGTTGAATGATGTAACAGCAGTGTCAATAACAAACTTTTTCAAAAAAGCCGCTAAGAAAATGTGCATTAATTTGAAACTGTAGCCTGTCAGAGAAAAGATATTATGTAAAAAATTATGTTTTACAGACATAAAACACATATGATAAGCCAGGTTATAAGGACTTTTTTAAAAAAGACAATTTATAAAAAAAGAGAATTAACATTTGTTTTTCTTTAGGGGTTTGATCTCAAAAATGGTGGTGAGCCATTAGAATGTTTGTATCATTGAGAGCAGTATAGTTAGTGATATTTTTGAAAATAATAAAATACATCTCATAGGATATATTATATTAATGAACTGTAAAGAATTGATAAAAAAAAAAAAATATATGTTGTCTTTATTTATAAAAAGATATTGCTTTTTCACCTATGCATTATCATATATGATGAGTTATTAATGGGATATGTATGATGATTTGATAAAATAGTCAAATAAATAAATTATATGTGTATGTATTTATATTTATGTGACAGTGAGGTTTGTTTAATTAGTGTGTATTGTAATGTGTTTGTAGAGTGAATATATTGGGTAAAGAAACACAGGGTGAGAGTCAACTAGAGAAACCATGCAGGCGTTCCCCAGACTGGGATGAAAAGTATCACCGTGAGATCCAGAAATCCCATTTTTCACAGAGAAACCCTTCATCCCAGTCTGGGGAACTCCCAGATGGAAAGTTAAAGGGAGCAATTCTGGGTGCATATTGCTAATCCCTGCCTAATCGTCCCTGTATACACTAGCATGGATAAAAGGATCTTTAGAAAAAGTAATTCTAAAGATCTTTTATCGCATGCTAATGAGCGAGGCGACTAGTCCCATGGGCTTGCTTCCCCTGCTAGTCGACGCCCCTGTGGGCGTGCTTACATGGTAATGAATGCACAGCGTCAGAGGATGATCTCCCTCACCTCTCTGTTGCCATCACCGCCCGACGCTGGATTTCATCTCAGTGCACATGACCCCGGAGTTTTGGTCATGGGCATTATGAAGCCGGGTGTACACGTCCCGGCTTCAAACTGAAATAGTGCACATGACACACTGAGCCAAAATAAAGCAGCGAACGGTGATGGCAGCAGAGGTGAGTGGGATCATCCTATGATGCTGCGTATTTATTAGCATATTAGTATGTCCACAGGGGCGTACTAACATGCTAATGGGGTCGACTAGCAAGGGAAGCAACGCCCTTGGGACTACGCCCCACGCTCATTAGCATATGGTAAGATCTTTAGAAATACTTTTTCCAAAGATCTCTTTATCTATGCTAGTGTATACAGGGACAGTTAGGCAGGGATTAGCAATATGCACCCACAACTAGGTTACAGGTTCCCTTTAAATGAACAGGCAATCCTGAAATATATTGATGCATTTACTATGGAAGAGGAAAGCGTGTCAGCACAGAATGTAATAGGGCATCACAAATGTTAAGACAGTTGACACACTTTAATCTCAACAATCAACCATATACATTATAAACTTTTCAGTATCTTGAAAATAAAAGAAACATAGGTTGATAATTCAGTAAAAGAAAATAGGGTAAAATGATTTTGAAGAAATCAAGCTGAAGGTGTTATCAAATTTTTGGAAACATACGAGAATTTGAGGCTCGGTTAACAATCCCTATCAGTGCATATGTTAGGGCCAGGTGGAAGGGCAGACCCAGGAGGTGGATCCACTGGGCCGAACTCCTTGATGATGGTAAGGGGTCCGGTAGCTGGAGCACTACAGGTAGCAGGGCAGTCCGTGCACAAGAGTATAATGGAGAAGTCCCTGGGACCACAGAGTCACTGATGGTAGTCCGGGTGACGGAGCTCAGGTTCGGAAGCCGAGATGATGTCAGGCGGAGTCCGGAACCGTTGGAGCGAGATGACGGGTCACCACAGGGGTCAGAGATGGTACGGACTGTCAGGATGGCAGATAGGCAGCGTTCGGGGTGCGGGATTCAGCAGGACCGGATGGCGAGGCAGGATCTGCTCTAGAAGAGAGATACGTAAGTATGGCAAAGAGACACAAGGAGACCTGACTCCTAGCTTGGGAAACACGAAGATCAGGCCCCGCCCACTTGGACATTCAACCCCTTTATACCCTGAACCTGTGTGCTTCATTTCCTGTCAATGGACGCTGGCCCTTTAAGAAAGGGTCAATGACCGCGCGCGCGCCCTAATGCGCATGCGCGCGGCCCGGGTGCCAGAAGCCAGAGCAGGAAGCTGGGAGGAGGAAACAGCAGAGCCGGGCTGGGGCTGAGACGCCGACGGGCGCCGGGAGTGGGGACCAGGACGCCTAGGAAGCGCCGGCAATGGATGCTGGAGAGTGGGGAGCGGCGGAGACCGGACTGAAGAACCGGGGAGCGAGCCAGGGGAGCCGGGGAGCGTGACAGGTGAGCCGGGGAGCAGCGCAGGGGACCCGGGGAGCGTGACGATATCCCTTACCGCATAGATGTCGTCATCGGCAATAGGAGGAGGAGCCGAACTGGCAGCAGCGGAGAAGGGACCAAGGACAACCGGCTTGAGCAGGGAGACGTGGAAGGAGTTGGGTATCCTCATCGTGGCCGGGAGCTGTAGCTTGTAGGAGACCTCATTGATCTTGCTGAGGACTTTAAACGGCCCGATGTAGCGAGGACCCAGCTTGTAGGATGGTATCTTCAATCGGACGTACTTGGAAGCAAGCCAGACTAGATCTCCAGGAGAGAAACACGGAGGGTCCAGACGTCTCTTGTCTGCATGTCTCTTCATCCGCAGGGAAGCACGCCCAAGGGACGCCTTGACAGAGTCCCAAATGGTTGCAAAGTCAGGGGCTACAGCATCAGCAGCAGGGACATCCGAAGAAGGAGATACAGGCAATGGGACGGAGGGCTGAAGTCCGTAAACGACATGAAAGGGAGAGCTGGAGGAGGACTCACTGACGTGGTGGTTATGGGAGAATTCAGCCCAAGGAAGAAGCGTGGACCAGTCGTCGTGATGGGCGTTGACGTAGTGTCGTAAGAAGGAGGTCAAGATTTGATTGACCCTTTCCACTTGGCCATTAGACTGAGGATGGTAGGCAGAAGAAAAGTCCAGAGTCACTCCCAGATGTTTGCAGAGAGCCCTCCAGAAGCGGGAGGTGAACTGAGTTCCTCTGTCGGACACGATGTGTGATGGAAAGCCATGCAAGCGGAAGATGTGTTGTATATAGGCGTCCGCGAGTTCCTGAGCAGAGGGCAGTCCAGCCATAGGGACGAAATGAGCCATTTTGGAGAACCGGTCCACCACGACCCATATGACTGTGTGGCCATATGGCAGGTGTTTGGGCGTTTTGTTCCTGGCACAAGAGGAGCAGGCAGAAACAAAAGCAGCGACGTCCGTGCGAAGGGATGGCCACCAGTAATGACGTACAATCGCACTCCATGTTCTCTTTTGACCAGCATGACCGGCTGTTTTCGAGGCATGGCCCCAGTGTAACACTTTTTGCCTATCAGTCTCAGAGACATAGGTTTTCCCGGGCGGTATCTGGGCCAGGGTGACAGGAGCCACTGGAATGATTTTACTAGGACAGATGATGGGCTGGGATGTCTCCTCCTCCTGCGCCATGGGCATGAAAGACCTGGACAAGGCATCAGCGCGTACATTCTTGGCCGCGGGTCGGGAATGGAGCTGGAAATCGAACCTGGCAAAGAACAAGGACCACCTGGCTTGCCGTGGGTTCAGTCGCTGAGCGGACCGCAGGTATTCCAGGTTCTTGTGGTCTGTGTAAATGATTACGGGGTACACTGCTCCTTCCAGAAGGTAGCGCCATTCCTCCAGAGCCAGTTTTACTGCCAATAGCTCTCGGTCACCGATGGTGTAGTTGCGTTCAGGCGCTGAGAAGCTCTTGGAGAAGAAACCGCAAGTCACCATCTTCCCGGAGGAGGACTTCTGCATGAGCACTGCTCCGGCTCCCGAGGAGGAGGCATCCACCTCCAAGGTGAACTGGCGGTTTAACTCCGGACGGTGGAGCACAGGAGAGGAGGCAAATGCCCGCTTCAGAGAGCCAAACGCGGCGTCGGCCGCAGGTGACCAGTCCTTTGGATTAGCCTCCTTCTTGGTCAAGGCGGAGAGAGGAGCGGTCAGAGCAGAGAAGTGAGGGATGAACTGGCGGTAGTAGTTGGCGAATCCCAGAAAGCGTTGGATTGCCTTCAGTCCAGAAGGAGGAGGCCAGTTGAGAATGGAGGAGACCTTCTTTGGATCCATCTGCAGTCCGGTATCGGAGATGATGTAACCCAGGAAGGGGAGAGAAGACTGCTCAAAGACACACTTCTCATACTTGGCGTACAGACGATTCTCTCTCAGTCTTTGTAGAACCAGCTGCACGTTCTCTCTGTGGGTCTGGAGGTCCGGAGAGAAGACAAGGATATCATCCAGATACACCACCACACAGACGTAAAGAAGGCCCCGGAAAACGTCGTTCACCAATTCTTGAAAGACTGCTGGTGCGTTACACAGGCCGAAGGGCATCACGCAGTATTCATAGTGCCCATCGCGAGTATTGAACGCGGTCTTCCATTCGTCCCCAGAGCGGATGCGGACCAGGTTGTAGGCACCTCGAAGGTCCAATTTGGTGAACACACGAGCTCCTCTAAGCCGGTCAAACAATTCGGGGATGAGCGGCAGAGGGTACTTGTTTTTTACGGTGATTTGGTTCAATCCCTGGTAGTCTATACATGGGCGTAAGTCGCCTTCTTTCTTCTTAACGAAGAAGAAGCCTGCTCCAGCAGGAGAGGAGGACCTCCGAATGAATCCCCTTGCCAGGCTCTCTGTGATGTAAGTAGACATGGCCCTTGTTTCGGCTGGAGACAATGGATATATCCGTCCTCGAGGTGGTGTTGTTCCCGGGAGCAGGTCGATGGCACAATCGTACGGACGATGTGGCGGAAGTACCTCAGATTCCTTTTTATCAAAGACGTCCGCGAAGGACCAATAGGCCGAGGGCAGTCCTGGTAGGTTCTCTGGAACCGGAGGTCGTCGGATGGGTTGTATGGTCTTCAGACAGTTCTCATGGCACGAAGAGCCCCATCGGGTGATTTCACCAGTGCCCCAGCTGACTGATGGCTCGTGTGTCCGTAACCAGGGAAGTCCCAGCAGGATTTGATGGGACATGTGTGGGAGGACGTAGAGAGCAATGTTCTCGGTGTGCAGGGCACCGATACGCAGTTCGACCGGCCTGGTGATCCAGGAGATGGTGTCAGAGAGGGGTCTCCCATCCACAGAGGCAATCACGAGGGGTTTGTCGAGTGGAGTAACAGGCACCTGGTACTTGTCCACCGTGGCCTGCTGGATGAAATTGCCTGCTGCCCCAGAATCGAGGTACGCCTCAGCCGTGAACCGCGTCTCTCCCGTTGTCACTTGCACAGTCCACGTAACCGGGTCTGAGAGAGTCCAAGCACCTAGGGTGGCCTCTCCTACCAACCCTAGGCTTTGGAGTTTCCCGGCCTCTCTGGAAAGGAGCGTAGCAGGTGTGTGCCCTCTCCGCAGTAGAAGCAGAGGCCCTTGGCGAGCCGCACTGCTCGACGTTGTTCAGACTGCCGCACACGGTCGATCTGCATGGGCTCATGGACGGAGACACCAGATGCCGTTGACTGTAGTACGGCGGGCTTCTGCGGAGGAGAGGAATGCCGTACCGGACGTCTCTCACGGGACACCTCTTTGGATCGCTCCTGAAAGCGGATGTCCACTCGAGTCGCTAGGGTAATCAGGGCATCCAGGGTGGATGGTACGTCACGACCAGCCAGCTCATCTTTGATACGACCCGAGAGTCCTTCCCAGAAGGCGGCGGTTAGAGCCTCATTGTTCCACCCGAGTTCCGAAGCCAAGGTGCGAAAACGGATGGCGTATTGACCCACCGTCAGAGTCCCCTGACGTAACCGGAGAAGACATGAGGCAGACGCGGAGGCGCGTCCGGGCTCGTCAAAGGTGCCACGGAATGCCTGCAGGAACTCCTGGATTTTCGTGGTCACAGGATCCTCCTTCTCCCACAAGGGGTTCATCCACGCCGGTGCCTCACCCTCTAGATGGGACATGATGAAGGCGACCTTGGCTTGGTCGGAGGCAAACAAATGCGGCAGCTGCGTGAAATGGAGGGAGCATTGGTTTATGAAACCCCTGCAGGTCTTGGGATCTCCGGCGTACCGGGGTGGTGAAGCCAAACGAAGTCTGGAAGCATCCGAAGAGGCTGCCACGGGGGCTGGAGCCGTGGATTGGCTAGTGGAAGCCCGAGATGCTGAAGACGTAATTGACGCTTGTAGCGTGTTCAGGCGGGCGTCCACCGAAGTCATGAAGTTCAGCATGCGGGTCTGGGTCTCACGCTGGCGTTGGAGTTCCTCCTGCAAGACCGCTAGTGCTTCAGCGGGATCCATGGCCTGATCTTACTGTTAGGGCCAGGTGGAAGGGCAGACCCAGGAGGTGGATCCACTGGGCCGAACTCCTTGATGATGGTAAGGGGTCCGGTAGCTGGAGCACTACAGGTAGCAGGGCAGTCCGTGCACAAGAGTATAATGGAGAAGTCCCTGGGACCACAGAGTCACTGATGGTAGTCCGGGTGATGGAGCTCAGGTTCGGAAGCCGAGATGATGTCAGGCGGAGTCCGGAACCGTTGGAGCGAGATGACGGGTCACCACAGGGGTCAGAGATGGTACGGACTGTCAGGATGGCAGATAGGCAGCGTTCGGGGTGCGGGATTCGGCAGGACCGGATGGCGAGGCAGGATCTGCTCTAGAAGAGAGATACGTAAGTATGGCAAAGAGACACAAGGAGACCTGACTCCTAGCTTGGGAAACACGAAGATCAGGCCCCGCCCACTTGGACATTCAACCCCTTTATACCCTGAACCTGTGTGCTTCATTTCCTGTCAATGGACGCTGGCCCTTTAAGAAAGGGTCAATGACCGCGCGCCCTAATGCGCATGCGCGCGGCCCGGGTGCCAGAAGCCAGAGCAGGAAGCTGGGAGGAGGAAGCAGCAGAGCCAGGCTGGGGCTGAGACGCCGACGGGCGCCGGGAGCGGGGACCAGGACGCCTAGGAAGCGCCGGCAATGGATGCTGGAGAGTGGGGAGTGGCGGAGACCGGACTGAAGAACCGGGGAGTGAGCCAGGGGAGCCGGGGAGCATGACAGGTGAGCCGGGGAGCAGCGCAGGGGACCCGGGGAGCGTGACAGCATATCAGTAAATTAGACATTCCACAAAGTGTTGAACTTGTTCATTGTATTTATAGGTGAAGCCATTAAGTATTCTACTGTTCACACATCAGTAAGAAGTAGAGCTATCCAGGTGAAGTGTCTTGCTTCTTTAAAAGGTCAATAATGGTCTTTGTTGGAATAAGTATATGAACGATCAGCATGGATTTGTATTATTGCAATCAGTCTTTCTGTGAGACATTATATTTAAAGGGAACCTGCAATGTGGAAAAACATTACTAGCCAGCAGATATGGGGTTCATCTGCAGGTTAATAGCATTCTGAACCTGTTCGGCACTTGCACATTAAACCCTGCTTCAGGAGGAAGTAAACGTAAATCCTCTTGGCAGTTTCAGTCAGGGTGTGGTGTCGGCACAGAGTCTGTCAGCACTCTGTGTATTGAGAGTAGCGGCTGAAACCACATATGCACACTGACTGACAGCTGGGTCTTGAGGGGCATAGTAACAGCCATTCCTCTTCAAACACATAGCGGTGACTGAACCTGAGCCGTAACCACTAGAGATTAACGAACCGGTCCCGGTTCGGCTCGAGGTCCCGTTCGAGTTCGCCGAACGGACCTCCCGTTCGAGTTCGGTTCGTCGAACGTTCGACGAACCGAACTCGAACTGCATAGGAAACAATGGCAGGCATTCCCAAACACATAAAAACACCTAGAAAACACCCTCAAAGGTGTCCAAAAGGTGACAAACAACTCACAACACAACACAAACACATGGGAAAGTGACAAGAACATATACTCACGCAAAAACAAAACAGCTGGACAAGGAAAAAGAGGACACACAGATATATGAGTATATGCAAGGAAATATCGATTCCATTATTGTGCAACTTGAGCCCTGCTCATTCTAGGCTTCCAATCTTGATAAATTGCCTGAGCTCGCCAGGAACGCCTTGGGGATCTTGTCATGTCCTGCAGCCAGCGTTCTCTCGGAACCTGTCTTCAGTGCTGCTGGGGGTCTGCTGGCAGATAAGCACACGTGTCTGTCCACTGACAATGTGGACATGGGTCTCAGAGGACTTTTCTTCCCCTGGGTCAGCCAGGGGAGGCGAAAGGCACGCGTATTTTTGAGAGTGCTTCATGCAAAGCATCTTTTTCATCTTGAAAATTGGGTCAACTGATGCCAGTCAAGTGGGGTGTGTGTGGCCCAATTAGTGGCAACGAGGGAGACTGTGGTTGGAGTCCCCTCGCTGTGTTTCTAAAAGAACCAAGATGAACAAGTCATGGCTCTCAGAGGACTTTTCTTCCCCTGGGTCAGCCAGGGGACGGGAAAGGCACGCGTATTTTTGAGAGTGTTTCATGCAAAGCATCTTTTTCATCTTGAAAATTGGGTCAACTGATGCCAGTCAAGTGGGGTGTGTGTGGCCCAATTAGTGGCAACGAGGGAGGCTGTGGTTGGAGTCCCCTCGCTGTGTTTCTAAAAGAACCAAGATGAACAAGTCATGGCTCTCAGAGGACTTTTCTTCCCCTAGGTCAGCCAGGGGAGGCGAAAGGCACGCGTATTTTTGAGAGTGCTTCATGCAAAGCATTTTTTTCATCTTGAAAATTGGGTCAACTGATGCCAGTCAAGTGGGGTGTGTGTGGCCCAATTAGTGGCAACGAGGGAGACTGTGGTTAAAGTCCCCTCGCTGTGTTTCTAAAAGAACCAAGATGAACAAGTCATGGCTCTCAGAGGACTTTTCTTCCCCTGGATCAGCCAGGGGAGGCGAAAGGCACGCGTATTTTTGAGAGTGCTTCATGCAAAGCATCTTTTTCATCTTGAAAATTGGGTCAACTGATGCCAGTCAAGTGGGGTGTGTGTGGCCCAATTAGTGGCAACGAGGGAGACTGTGGTTGGAGTCCCCTCGCTGTGTTTCTAAAAGAACCAATATGAACAAGTCATGGCTCTCAGAGGACTTTTCTTCCCCTGGGTCAGCCAGGGGACGGCAAAGGCACGCGTATTTTTGAGAGTGCTTCATGCAAAGCATCTTTTTCTTTTTCAAAAGGGGGGTCAACTGATGCCAGTCAAGTGGGGTGTGTGTGGCCCAATTAGTGGCAACAAGAGAGACTGTGGTTGGAGTCCCCTCGCTATGTTTTACATGATTTTCGAAGGGCATGACATGCCTACGAGGTTGAGTTTCATCATCTGCAACTTGTTGGCAACAGAAAGGCTGCCTTTACACCCTTTTGAGACCGAGGATTTTCGAGACCTTATGCCCATTGCAGTGCCCCAAGAGCCGATGGCCAGTCGTCACTCCTTCTCCAAGAAAGGCGTGCCCGCGCTACCACAGTAGGTCGCACACAACCTCACCAATTCCTTGAGAAACTCTGTGTGTGACAGGGTGCATTTCAACACAGATACTTGGACCAGTAAGCATGGACAGGGGAGTTACATGTTGCTGACTGGGCACTGGGTAACTATGGTGAGAGATGGAGAAGGGTTTGCTGTACAAGTCTTGCCGTCCCCACGACTTGTGTGTCAATCCTTCCGCTGTATGTACAAGTTCCTCCACTGCTTCTGCCTCCTCAACCTCGTGTGGGTCCTCCACCTTGGCCCAAACCCTGTGTGGTCAGGCCACCCTTCCTTGTAACTGCGCCCAAGGAATCCCACACACCTCCTTACTATGCTGGCAGCAGAGCTCAAGGCCATCAGGCGGTCAAATGTTTACTTTGAAATGTAGGGGAAATGTGAGACACCGCTGAGGAATTGTGGACGGTTAGCTCTGGAGAGTGAGACCGAGTTTCATCAATGGTTGTCTACAGTCAACCAGCAGTCAGGGAAGGTCGGGTGCGACAATGATGCAAACCAGTCTGCGACCCTTCTTCAGGGCAATGTGACACACGTGCCTTGTATGGCTCACGTGTTGAACCTGGTTGCCCAGCAATTTTTAAAATACCATCCCGGCCTACATGGCCTTGTGCAGCGGGCACGCTGCTGTGTGCTCACTTTCATCCTTCTGACCCAGCAGCTCAACAACTGTCATCGCTCCGGAAGTCTTAGGGTCTGGCGTTTAAACGCCGGAAATGCGATGTTCCGACACGCAGGAATTGGAATCTGCACATGTTGCAGCGTGTGTGGCAGCACCGCAGAGCCCTGCTGAAATACGGTATGACGTATACCCTGGGCTAACTTGATCCAGAGGTGGTGCAGATCACGCTGCTGGAGTGGTGTCAGATCAAGGACCTATGCACCCTTCTACACAGTTTACAAATGTCGATGAAGATGTTTAGCACTGGCAATGCCATTCTCAGCGTGACAATTCTGGTCATCTACATGATGGAGCACACTGTAAGCATTATTCGGAGTCAGGTATTGGTCCAAGAGGAAGGTGAGGAAGTACAGGAGGAGTCATATGCAAAAGGGAAAATAAGATCTACAAGGTCCATAAGGTAAGCGGCACCTAGGCAGCAGTTATGGTGGGGGATAGGGACTAACAAGGGCGCATAGTATCAGCAAAAATTGTTGAGGAAGGTGCAGGAGCCATGAAGAAATGGAGGACGAACTTGCGATGGGCATGGAAGACTCAGCAGATGAGTGAGAGCTTGCTCACATTTCGGTTGTGCGAGGTTGGGGGGAGAGGGCAGAGGAAGGAGGCACGATTCTCACCTCTCTGCCACCAACACACCAAGGACTTGGTCCTCCTGGATGCACAAGACACATGAGCGTCTTCTTGCTGCACTACCTACAACATGACCCTCGGATTGTACGAATTCGAAGTAATGCTAACTACTGGGTTGCCACACTGTTAGATCCCCGGTACAAGACAAAATTTGGCGAAATAATTCCTGCCATGTACAGGAGTATCTTCAGAAGGTGGTACGCAATCTTCGATCTGCTTTTCCACTAAACACCAGTGCTGCACAGAGTGAATCTCAACGCTTTGTCATGGATAGGAGGAAATGGTCTTTTACTTGTCCACATCTGAGGGACCGAGGGCTGGCTGTTGTGCTGAGATGCCATTGAGTAGGGTGTCCCTGCAGAGTTGCACTTTTGGTCATATACAAAATGAGTTGAAAAAGGACAGATGCGGGTGAAAAGGGGAACAGGTGTGTTGGAAAGGGGAAAAAAGTTTTGGTCCGTGGGTTTGGGGGTTAAGCAAAAGTAACATTTGATGAAGAAACACCATCTGTTACGGTGGGACTGGCAGATTTGGAGAGGGTGGTATATACTATGTTACCGATATATAACGTAAATTAATAAGAAAAGAAAGAGAAAGGTATATATCCCCATCAGCAGTCAGTGTCCACTGTGCTCCCAGATGGAAAAGGAGAGGTTGGCAACTGGAAGGTTCGGTGGAGGATACAGAGCTGTGTGGCTATGAAACTAATAGTAGCCTGAACCAAGTTAGATGCCACTCGGATCTTGAGACTGGGAGCCCTGTTAGCGTAAGAGGGTCCGCACGCCCACCCAGCCCAGGAACTCCCTGTTAACATCACAGGGGCCATTCAGGACGCTGACCGTGTGCATTGGGGCCACACCTGTGAACAGCAGGCGCATCAGCAGCAGGCCTGTTAATGCCACTGGGCTGCACAAGCAGGACTTGTAGGACAGGAGCTGGTCTTAACCGTTCTGCGTTACCAACTGTGGTGGCGGCCTGCATCGACGCCCTATCCCTGCCTACCTCTGGCCTAAAGCCGCAATGGGTTCAACACATGGAGGTGTGCTCTTTCGGAGCATAATAGAAGACTGCGAACCTCCTTGTTGTCTCCAGCCCCTTTTATAACCTGGGTCCGCCACAAACCAGGGTGGACCACAATGCACCTCCTGGAGACAAAAGCAGAGTGATACGTCATGAGTGGCATAACTAGCGTCCTATTTGGAACCGCAACTTCAATGATGACCTCATGGCTGTCATGACCCAAACACCTCACCAGTCATCGTCTGACCATCAATAATGAGGTGACAAGTCATAGGGGCGGGCCTCTGCAAGCCATTTGGGAGTGGCCTGGCCACATCGTCAGGACACCTGATGCCCTGTGGTCTAAATGGGCCCCCCACATCAGGGGCAGGGCCAAAGAGTTCATTACCGGACCCAGTTTCTGATGCAGTAAGTGCCTGACCATGGTCAGTTGCATGAAATACAGTCTCTGAAAAAAGACTATCAGCTTTAGCATGGTGTCTAGGCACAACACTGGACCGGAGTGCAAGTACCTGTGCAAAGAGGCTTTTCGCACTAAGTGTGGGAGCATGCGCTGTAGCCCGAAATGAAGACTTAGCCTCAGGAATGGCACAGTCAGGCTGAGCATACACTAGGCGAAACACTGGAGTTAGGCTGCGGCTGGGGTAAATCGGCAGACGCATGCGCACTAGCTGCCTCTCCACACTTAGACGTGGAGGAGAAAGCAGCCAGCTGGACAACCCGAGGCACAGGCCTAAATGGCAGCTGATGCCTGGGCGCAACTGAAACCGCAACAGGCTGCTTGCGTTTAAGGCGTCACCGTTTTGTAACAACAAATAACATCAAAAAGAACAGGTGTACTTCTTCCCATGGATAATCTGATATGATCCCTTTTTTCATGGACACGACCATCGCTAACAAATGTAGATGAGGCCAAATCAGCAGCTGCTTCAATGAATCTGAATTGCTCCATAAAGTGGCCTCTCCTCCACCCCAATTTCAAGATCCCAAATACTCCATTCCTCTGTGGTGTCAATCCAATCGCACTTGCTTCCTAACAGCTCTCAAGTTTCCACCAGCCCTGCTGAGTATGGGGTGACAGAGATGGTTGAGTTTGCATAGCTGTTCAGTCGCACTATAGCCTGGGAATCAGAGGTCTGCTCCAAAGCTGCAATGAGTACAGACAAGTAAGTTATTATTTTTATTATTATTGATTTATAGAGCACCATTGATTCCATGGGGCTGTACATGAGAAGGGGGTTACATACAGAATACATATACAAGTAACTATAGACAGACTGGTACAGAGGGAAGAGGGCCCTGCCCTTGCGGGATTACATTCTAAAGGATTTTTGGGAGGAGACAGTAGGAGTTGTTTAGGTTGAGCGTCAAGTACCTATGGTGGTGGTGTCATTGAAGGTTATAGTCATTTCTGAACAGATGAGTTTTCAGATTGAGTTTGAAGCTTGCGTGTGTAGCATATAATCTAACGTGTTGAGGTAGCGAGTTCCATGAGACAGGGGAAATGATCTGCTCAGATAGTCTGAAGCTTTGTGACTGGGATTCACGCCACGATGAAGAAGGTGCTGTGCCTAATCTACACCCTCATTTCCAAAAATTAAATCCTCCTGGTGGAGACAATGGGGAACATGATGAGGAGCACAGATACCTGATTGGAAGGACAACTTTACTATTCGGTCAGGGCAGGAAGAGGTTGTCTCGGAGGACTCAGGACGAGGGGAATGAAAACACACAAGGTTATTGATGAAGTTGGAGACAACACTTACTGTCAAACCAAAGTCAGCCAGTCGATGAGGTCAGCAGAGGAGGTGGAGGAGGATGCTACTGACGACGAGGTTACGTTGCGTCTTCCTGGCCAGAGACAAAGTACTGGAAGCACGTCAACAACTGAATCCTGGACCACAACTTTGACTCTGAGCAGATGTCGTGTTGGCTATGCAGGTCGCATGGGCTGTAAGCCTTTCCTAGCCTGTGAATTTTTGGACATCGCAAAGGATCACCAAAGTCATGTAATCTGTAAGATTTGTCAACAATCTGTAAGTGGAAGGCAAAAACTCACACTTTTGAGTACTTCCTCCATGAAGTATCACATGGATATGAATTGACAGCGTGAAGGAGTATTGCTCAGCTTTAGCAACTATCAACGCAATATGCTTATTTGCCGTTCATTGCATGCATTGTTGCAGACTACACACAAGGGGCTGCTGTTTTTTTGGATCTGCCTTTGGTCACTATAGCAATATAAAATTGCTCTTCGGGTGTGGACTTGGAGATGCTGTCTATGAACAGAAGGAAAAGCTAAAGGTGTGTGTTACAGCAAGGAGCCACCGCGAAAACACTTCGTTCAATTGTGAGGGGAGTTGTGTTGTACTTTGATGATGAGCACTGTAACGTCAGTGAGCAGCATCCTGTGCCACAGACCAACATTGTTACGGTGCTGTCTATACTGTTTACCGTGAGAGGAGCGTAAAGTCTGTATTTCTGGCAACTGGACATCACAGTACCCGGGTACGGTAGGCTGTGCCCAGACAATAATGCGGGCACGCAACACTTTGTTTTATTAGCAAAACACATATCTGTTCTGGGTAGGCCGACTATATAGACAATAAGACTTGCTGCCTCTGCACTGTCAAATTGTCACGTACAGTTTAAATCATAGAGGGACAGCAACACATTTTTGCATTGACTGTTGCTTTTCAAGATTTCCATGACTGTGTTGCAGAGCTGTGTGGATTGCATTCACACTGTTATCATCTGCATTATCTGTGAGGCTTCAGCTAACAAGGGTATTCAGGGGGGGTCATGTGTTTTGTCTATGTTTAGGTAGATAACTTGTAAGCTCTTGTGATGCGCCACTGGTAAGTCGTGTTCGCACACACACACACACACGCACAAACACACAATTACTGCTACACAGAGGGATTAGCAGGTAGTAGGCAACAGAATAGATTGTTCAATTATTTTAATTGTATGCATGGTTCTTATTGTTTGTTTTGGTAAAGTTAAACAATCATTTATCAACCCAACTGCCTAGAGTCCTTTTCCTTTTGCCTGGTTTTGCTGCATACTGGGGAGCCCACCCTGTACACGACTTAAAATGAAGCATAAGTCGCAATGTGAATTTCACTGTGCTACAATGCGGCCTAGCGTGCCTGTGCAACCACCGCCTGCCCCATCAAGTGCATCTGCGTGCTCTTCATCGTCTGTGACTGTGGGGACAGCAGTCACACATGGTTTTTCACACTGAACTTCCACTCCTTAACCCGCAACAGGGAGTGTGATTGGCAGGTCATCACTTGTGTTGGAAGTGGAAACAGAACGTATTGTTGAGCTGTCAGACATCGAGAGAACCATCATTGGATGCAGGCTACATTATATCCACGCCTGCACCTTCGTCACAGATTGCCTGGACTACCTGCAGTTAATAAATGCATTCCAGAAATGGAAAGGAGTGTAGAATGCACATGTGTTGTACCTTGCTTGGCAGCAAAGGAACACTAACTTAGTATTCCAGACAATTTTAGGAAGGCAGAAAAATAGTCAGCTCTTTGTGCAAATTAAATAGCGTGGCAAAAGTGGACAGATGGGTACAGTGGCCGTGTTCTGTGGGTACCAGGACAGTAAAAGAAGCCTCACTTTCTATCCCTCCTAATGATCAAATGCAGCAAGGAATTCCCTGAGTTTGCTATAAAATTAGCATAGCTAAATGTGCAGGAGGGTGTCATGCAGAGGTGCTAGAAATAGCTTGGCACCAGTGGGCCACTAATGGAATACAACAGCCAGTTCTATGATGCCACTAAATGGCAGTATTTTTTGCTATCATTATAGCTTATTAAAAACAGAGCAGGAGGGTGTCATGCAGAGGTGCTAGAAATAGCTTGGCACCAGTGGGCCACTAATGGAATACAACAGCCAGTTCTATGATGCCACTAAATGGCAGTATTTTTTGCTATCATTATAGCTTATTAAAAACAGAGCAGGAGGGTGTCATGCAGAGGTGCTAGAAATAGCTTGGCACCAGTGGGCCACTAATGGAATACAACAGCCAGTTCTATGATGCCACTAAATGGCAGTATTTTTTGCTATCATTATAGCTTATTAAAAACAGAGCAGGAGGGTGTCATGCAGAGGTGCTAGAAATAGCTTGGCACCAGTGGGGCATTAATGGAATACAACAGCCAGTTCTATGATGCCACTAAATCGCAGTATTTTTTGCTATCATTATAGCTTATTAAAAACAGAGCAGGAGGGTGTCATGCAGAGGTGCTGCACATAGATTTGCACCAGTGGGGCACTAAAGGAGTACAACAGCCACTTCTTGTATGCCACTAGGTACACTGAGTGTTTGCTAGTATAATGACTTAGTTATAATGAGTTGGAGTGTGCAATGCAGGCAGACGTGCTGCAAATATCTTTGCACTAGTGGGACTAGACAAAAGTCCAATAGCCACGTTTAGAATGCCACTAGGTACACTGAGTGTTTGCTAGTATAATGGCTTAGTTATAATGAGTTGGAGTGTGCAATGCAGGCAGAGGTGCTGCAAATATCTTTGCACCAGTGGGACTATAGCAAAGTCCAATAGCCACGTTTAGGATGCCACTAGGTACACTGAGTGTTTGCTAGTATAATGGCTTAATTATAATGAGTTTGAGTGTGCAATGCAGGCAGACGTGCTGCAAATATCTTTGCACTAGTGGGACTAGACAAAAGTCCAATAGCCACGTTTAGAATGCCACTAGGTACACTGAGTGTTTGCTAGTATAATGGCTTAGTAACAATGAGTTTGAGTGTGCAATGCAGGCAGACGTGCTGCAAATATCTTTGCACTAGTGGGACTAGACAAAAGTCCAATAGCCACGTTTAGAATGCCACTAGGTACACTGAGTGTTTGCTAGTATAATGGCTTAGTAACAATGAGTTTGAGTGTGCAATGCAGGCAGACGTGCTGCAAATATCTTTGCACTAGTGGGACTATAGCAAAGTCCAATAGCCACGTTTACAATGCCACTAGGTATACTGAGTGTTTGCTAGTATAATGGCTTAGTAACAATGAGTTTGAGTGTGCAATGCAGGCAGACGTGCTGCAAATATCTTTGCACTAGTGGGACTAGACAAAAGTCCAATAGCCACGTTTAGAATGCCACTAGGTACACTGAGTGTTTGCTAGTATAATGACTTGATAACAATGAGTTGCAGTGTGCAATGCAGGCAGAGGTGCTGCAAATGTCTTTGCACTAGTGTGACTAGACAAAAGTCCAATAGCCACGTTTAGAATGCCACTAGGTACACTGAGTGTTTGCTAGTATAATGGCTTAGTTATAATGAGTTGGAGTGTGCAATGCAGGCAGAGGTGCTGCAAATATCTTTGC
This sequence comes from Anomaloglossus baeobatrachus, assembly GCF_048569485.1. Taxonomy (NCBI): domain Eukaryota; kingdom Metazoa; phylum Chordata; class Amphibia; order Anura; family Aromobatidae; genus Anomaloglossus; species Anomaloglossus baeobatrachus. The sequence continues at coordinate 497,802,289 of NC_134355.1, read as the reverse complement.
ACTAGTGGGACTATAGCAAAGTCCAATAGCCACGTTTAGGATGCCACTAGGTACACTGAGTGTTTGCTAGTATAATGGCTTAGTTATAAGGAGTTGGAGTGTGCAATGCAGGCAGAGGTGCTGCAAATATCTTTGCACTAGTGGGACTATAGCAAAGTCCAATAGCCACGTTTAGGATGCCACTAGGTACACTGAGTGCTAGTATAATGGCTTAGTTATAATGAGTTGGAGTGTGCAATGCAGGTGGAGGTGCTGCAAATATCTTTGCACTAGTGGGACTAGACAAAAGTCCAATAGCCACGTTTAGGATGCCACTAGGTACACTGAGTGTTTGCTAGTATAATGGCTTAGTTATAATGAGTTGGAGTGTGCAATGCAGGCAGAGTTGCTGCAAATATCTTTGCACTGGTGGGACTATAGCAAAGTCCAATAGCCACGTTTAGGATGCCACTAGGTACACTGAGTGTTTGCTAGTATAATGGCTTAGTTATAAAGAGTTGGAGTGTGCAGAGAACAGGAGGGTACAGTGCCAGGATTGTGGGACTCTGGGTAGAGGAATGGAAGCCTGCCTTTCTATTCCCTCCTAATGGGGAAATGCAGCGACGAAATCCCTGACCTTAGCTACACAGACGCTGTCTCTGTTTTCAGGACCTGTCACCTATGGCTCTGACCCTGCCGGTACGAGCCCTTAAAAGGACTGATAGAAAGTGCTCTCCCTAAGCTGTCCAGTGCTGTGGATGGAGCGCATACAGCTGTATCGGCGATAGGATTTAGGACGGAGCTGCGCCAGTGATGTCTGACACCAAGGACGCAGAAGGCAGATAATGGCGTGCTGGAGGAAAATGTCCGGTTTTATAATGCAGGGACATGTGACATGGACATCCTATCACACATGCCGTTGCTTCTCTGGCTAAAAGTCCACTTAGCTGTGTGTGTGTCTGGGATTGGCTGACATGCTGGCCCGCCCCACAAGACGCGCGCGCTTAGGGAAGGAAGACAAGGAAAAAAAAAAAAAAAATGGCGATCGCCATTATACAAACAGCAGTGATCTGAAGGCGCTGTTCCCGCACACTATACACTGAAATTTCATAATAGTGTGAGTGACAGAGTGACTTACACTATTACAGCGGAAAGCCAGCTAGGAATTAGCTGTTTTTTTGCTGCTAGAACCGTTCTCGAACGTTTCTAGAACTATCGAGCTTTTGCAAAAAGCTCGAGTTCTAGTTCGATCTAGAACAGGCCCCAAAATCACTCGAGCCTAGAACTGGAGAACCTCGAACCTCGAACCGCGCTCAACTCTAGTAACCACCTCCATGACTGACATCAGAATGATGCCAGGAGGATTAACGTTCACTTCCTCCTGGTAGTGAGGTTTAAGGTGAAGGCACTGGGCAGGTTTAGAATGCTATTAACCTATAGATTAGCCCAATGTCTGCCTGTTAATAGTATTTTTTCACATTAAAGGTTCCCTTTAAGTTAAATGGTTAAGACAGATAACGTGACTGAAGAGGTTGAAGAGGTCCCAGAGTATAGAATAGATCCTGGACAAATAATTAGTAATTCAAGGGCAATCATGAAACATTTTTAATGACTTAAACTGAATCTAAAATTTCATAACTATAAATGTGTTGTAGCTGTTTAGTTCTGATAGAAAGTCAGACTATGGAATCACCAGTGAGTCCAAATTGTGGAACATCACAAGCATTCAGAGGAAGGAATGCACACACGTGTCATGAGTAGTGATGAGCGGACCCTGACTGTAATAGTTCGGATCAGTGTGACTTCATAAGTACCCATGCACTGACCTCGGGCCTGGAGTTCTAAGGAAAGTCCAGGTACTTTTCTGGATCCAGCAATTTGGGTAATTAAAAAAAGAAAGGATAAAGAAAGAAAATAGGGAAAAGCAGGCATGTTATATTCTAACACGTTGCCTTTAAAAGAATAAACAGATGTGTTCCATGCATCACTCCACCATTTGTGCTACTTGGTGCAGATCTCCATAAGCTGTACCTTTAAAAAATGACCATCTATATATAATTGCCTTATTCTGTCTGTCTGTCTGTCTTGCTCCAAAATTCTGTCGTTACCGCGACAAGCTTCTCATTGGCCGCTCGCCTCGGCTCCGCCCTCCCCGCATGGATTGGCCGCTCGCCCAGGCTCCGCCCCCCACACGGATTGGCCTCTCGCCCCGGCCCCCTGCATGCATTGGCAACTCGGCCACGCCCCTCCCCCCTCATGCATTGCACGCCCGCCCTGGCTCCGCCCCCCGCACGCATTCCCCGAACCGACACGGAGCCCCGACTCCCAGGTGAGTGCTGTACCCCCGGGAGCCCACACCAGCGTATGCCGGCAACCCAGCCGACACATACCCTCGCATTGTTGGGGTTGCCGGCGTACGCTGGTGTGGGCTCCCGTGCGTGTGGGGGGCGGGGTACGCTGGTAACCATCGTACACATAGGGTAATATTGTGTAGCATGGTTACCAGCGTACACCGGCTCCCGGTACACATGTGCAGAAGAGGGAAGACAGAAGAAAGAAGACCCCCAATCATACTCACCAGAAGCCGACCGGGAGCAGGTGAGCGCATCAAGGTCCTGCAGCGGTGGAACACACACACACACACACACACACACACACACACATAACAATAGACACACACACACACATAACAACAGACACACACACACATCAGATCACACTCACTCTCACACACACCTCACACAAACATCAGATAGCATCCACACACTCACAACATCCAGTGATATCGCTTACTTCTCGGCGGCGATACTGGGCGTGCAGTGACCTTCCAGGACCTGCCGGAGGATCACATGGCCAGAAGCATTTGGTATCTCCGGATGTTGTGATTGTGTGAGCGCGTATGTGCGATATCGTCAATGCGATCCGGTGTGTGCGTGTATGCGATTGGATGTGTACGTGTATGCGATCGGGTGTGTGCGTGTATGCGATCGGGTGTGTGCGTGTATGCGATCGGGTGTGTGCGTGTCAGGTGTGTGCGTGTCGGCAGAAGACAGAGGAGCACGGCGTGCAGCACAGCTGCTGGGACCGCCCACCGGAGGGCACAGGCAGAAGTGGGGTGTGAGTGTATGCGATCAGATGTGTGCGTGTATACTGTCTGATGTGTGACTGTGGAGCACGATGGGGGGTGCGCAGCATGGGGGATGGAGCACGATGGGGAGTGCGCAGCATGGGGGATGGAGCACGATGGGGGGTGCGCAGCATGGGGGATGGAGCATGATGGGGGGTGCGCAGCATGGGGGATAGAGCACGATGGGGGGGTGCGCAGCATGGGGGATGGAGCACGATGGGGGGTGCGCAGCATGGGGGATGGAGCACGATGGGGAGTGCGCAGCATGGGGGATAAAGCACGATGGGGGGTGCGCAGCATGGGGGATGGAGCACGATGGGGAGTGCGCAGCATGGGGGATGGAGCATGAAGGAGAGTGCGCAGCATGGGGGATGGAACACGATGGGGGGTGCGCAGCATGGGGGATGGAGCACGATAGGGAGTGCGAAGCATGGGGGATGGAGCACGATGGGGAGTGTGCAGCATGGGGAATGGAGCACGATAGGGAGTGCACAGCATGGGGGATGGAGCACGATGGGGAGTGCGCAGCATGGGGGATGGAGCGCGATGGGGGTGCGCAGCATGGGGGATGGAGCGCGATTGAAGGTGCGCAGCATGGGGGATGAAGCGCGATGGGGAGTGCGCAGCATGGGGGATGGAGCGCGATGGGGAGTGTGCAGCATTGGGGATAGAGCACGATGGGGGGTCCGCAGCATGGGGGATGGAGCACGATGGGGAGTGCGTAGCCTGGTGGGATGGAGCCACATGGGGAGTGCGCAGCATGGGGGATGGAGCACGATGGGGGGTGCGCAGCATGGGGGATGGAGCACGATGGGGAGTGCGCAGCATGGGGGATGAAGCACAATGGGGAGTGCGCAGCATGGGGGATGGAGCACGATGGGGAGTGCGCAGCATGGGGGATGGAGCACGATGGGGGGTGCGCAGCATGGGGGATGGAGCACGATGGGGGGTGCGCAGCATGGGGGATGGATAAACGATGGGGGGTGTGCAGCATGGGGGATGGAGCACGATGGGGGGTGCGCAGCATGGGGGATGGAACACGATGGGGGTGCACACCTCCCCCCAAAACACACACACTGCCACACGTGCACCGCACAACACACCACACACACACTTGGAACCACAAACACTGCCCTACACAGACACCCACACACACAGACAACGCCGCACACACACAACACCCAACACACAAACACCACAGCATACACAAATATATGCACATACCGCGCAACACACACACACATTGCACAAAACATACCTCCCCCCAAAACACACACACCCCACACACACACCCACACAAACCGTGCTAGACACACAGCACCACACACACAGAATGCTGCAGACACACAGCGCTCCACAAACAACGCAACTTACACACAGCGCTCCATACAAACAACACCGCTCTCACACACCCCCCCACTCAGACAAAACCCAGAACATTTACAGCGCCCTACACAAACACTTGGTAACTACACACAACAACATCTATATATATAACAAAAATCATACATTAACTACACAATAAATTCTAGAATACCCGATGCGTTAGAATCGGGCCACCTTCTAGTGTGAATATAATTGTCCTGAATTAAAATAGCTGCCCTACACTGTGCCTTTGAATAATTGCCTCATCACTGTGTACCCTGCACAAAATATGACCCCACATTTTCTTTCTTATGGTACATGTCCTCCACACTATCCTCTAACACACTGACCTTCCCTATACTGCCCAATCTCTACTGTGCCTCCTCCTCATACTCCTCATCTCTACGCATATGTTTACCTCCATACTGAGCACTCACAATGTCCCTATACTGTGCCCTCTCAAACCTTTTCCCCATACTGTTTCCTCACACTATTCTCTTCAATATTGTATCCATATAAATTACCCAGCTTTCCATGTTGACTCTTCACATACTCTGTCATGAGTGTCTCTCACAGTTCAGAGATGTGTGATGGTTCTGTGATCTGAGCTTCACTCATTCTTACATGGATCAGCATTTTCTGTTGGCACTTCAGGAGTTAATGTCAGATTTTCCTGCTAGCAGCTCCTAACTAATCACCTTATGTGCAGCCTATATGTGACCCCTCCCATCTACTTGAAGTAATATCCCTATCCTTCAGCTTTTACTGCTACTAGAAACTTCTGATCATAACCACCCAGGTGACTTCAAGTCTCTAGAAGATGCTGGATAACTGCTGCTTTTATTCAATTGTTGGAGCTCTTTTGCTGCAGCTTTCAAGTTTGTGTTGTTTTGTTGTTCCCCTGTCTGTCTATCTAGACATGTGTTGTATTATTTGTAGTGGTGGGACTTGCACTCTTCACAACCTGCTCACTAGCAGGGGGAGTGCAGGGTTAGCTAGAGCATGAGGTATCCTGTTTGGCCACAAGTTAAAAGATCCTGTATAAAGACATTAGTGAGTTAAGGGTATAGCCTCAGGTGATGATCAGAGGTTTTCCAACTCTCCTCTTCCTAGAGCCAGTGCCCGCCATTGCTATAGTGTCCCCCTTTTTTGTTGTGTGTTGTGTAGTGTTCCAGACATCCGTAGGTCTGAGCACAACTGTCAAGCAGTCAATTCAGACACTAACAACTCCAAGTGTGAAATATCCCCCCTGCTTGCAATGTTGTCTTCTTACACCCTCTTACTAACCATATTGTCCCCTCACACATACCCCCTGCTCCCCACACTGTCTCTTCATGTATTACCTTCCCTTATTCCCATACAATTTCTTCACATTCAGCCCCACCCATTCTGTGTTCTTAAATTTCTCCTCCCACTATCCCCTCACAAGAACACCCATTACTGTAAATCATGTTTTTTTCAGCTGCTATGAAGTAATTACAGTACAGATGCTCATTAACCACACTTGCTTGGCGTAGAAAAGTTACATCTGCAGCATCATCAGATGACATGATCATGCTGCTGATGTTGCCCTGATCTGGAGGTACCAACACTCATGAATTCAATTGTACTCACACCTGAAAGACGTAAGTGTAAATGAATGCTGGAATCCAGCATTGTACCTTGAATGAGCCCTGTGTTAGCATGTCAGCTTTCTCAGAAAATGGCTGAATCCCACTGTGGGGGCTGGAAGATGTGTGGCGCCCCTGACCTGGTCAGGCACCACTGTGTACTGCACCCATGCTGGGACAGTACTTCCAGATAATCCTAAAGGCCAGAATGAGGTGTGTACGCACAGACACATAGCAACCAGGTCTCCCACACCATTAGAGGGGACCCTTGGGTAGTCTCCAGAGGGGGGCTAGCCTTCAATTCTTTTCAAGAGGTGTAGCGGAGGGGCTAGGAGTTAAAGTGCAGAGGCTGTCAGGAAAGGAGTGGAGAGAACCAGTCTGGTAGTGTTGAGCGGTGGTTGCTAAGGAAACGCGCGCTCACACTAGTCAGACCCTGTGCGGTGTAGTGACAGTTGGCGGGGGAGAACGGTCACCTGGTCAGTCACAGAGAAGTGTCTGGAGTTACTAGGCATGTACGGTGAACAGGTCCCTAGAGCAGACCCCTTTTTAACGATTTGCTAAACCTGCCGGTGAGGGGAACTACAAGTACCTCACCAACCACATAGAGTCCGAGCTTCAGCAGCAACGCAGGGAGCCATAAGGAGACAGAGCCAGAAGCCATCTCACCTGGTCCATGCTGCCGGCAAATGGTCCAAAATCGGGAGAAAAGGCAGTTGCGACTCCCTGAATAGACCCTCATGGTACTTCAGGTCAGGGTGTTATCCGAACGCAGAAGTGCTAGGAAGGCGAGCTAACCTGTTACCCTCAGACTGGCCCAAAGGAGTCCTGGTTCTTACCTGGTTCATCACAGCAACGCCCGGGTCAGCTCACAACTAGAGTTGAGCGCGGTTCGTGGTTCTCCAGTTCTAGGCTCGAGTGATTTTGGGGCATGTTCTAGATCGAACTAGAACTCGAGCTTTTTGCAAAAGCTCGATAGTTCTAGAAACGTTCGAGAACGGTTCTAGCAGCCAAAAAACAGCTAAATCTTAGCTTGGTTTCTGCTGTAATAGTGTAAGTCACTCTGTGAATCAAACTATTATCACATTTCAGTGTATAGTGTGCGTGAACAGCGCCTTCAGATCACTGCTGTTTCTATAATGGCGATCGCCATTTTTTTTTTTTTTTTTCTTGTCTTCCTTCCCTAAGCGCGCGCGTCTTGTGGGGCTGGCCAGCATGTCAGCCAATCACAGACACACACACACCTAAGTGGACTTTGAGGCAGAGAAGCAACGGCATGTGTGATAGGATCTGCATGTCACATGTCCCTGCATTATAAAACCGGACATTTTCTTCACGATCGCCATTATCTGCCTTCTGCGTCTTTGGTGTCAGACATCACTGTCGCAGTTCCGTCCTTTGTCCTATCGCCGATACAGCTGTATGCGCTGCATACACAGCGTTAGACAGCTTAGGGAGAGCACATTCTAGCAGTCCTTTTAAGGGCTCGTACCGGCAGGGTCAGAGAGCCATAGGTGACAGGTCCTGCAAACAGCAACAGCGTCTGTGTAGCCCAGGTCAGGGATTTCCTCCCTGCATTTCACCATTAGGAGGGAATAGAAAGGCAGGCTTCCATTCCTCTACCCAGAGCACCACAATCCTGCCACTGTACCCTCTTGTCCTCTGCACACTCCAACTCATTCTAACTAAGCCATTATACTAGCAAACACTCAGTGTACCTAGTGGCATCCTATCTGTGGCTATTGGACTTTGCTATAGTCCCACTAGTGCAAAGACATTTGCAGAGCACATCTGCCTGCATTGCACACTCCAAGTTTTTTAAACTAAGCAATTTTACTAGCAAACACTCAGTGTACCTAGTGGCATCCTATACGTGGCTATTGGACTTTGCTATAGTCCCACTAGTGCAAAGACATTAGCAGAGCACATCTGCCTGCATTGCACACTCCAAGTTTTTTAAACTCAGCCATTATACTAGCAAACACTCTGTACCTAGTGGCATCCTATACGTGGCTATTGGACTTTGCTATAGTCCCACTAGGGCCAAGACATTTGCAGAGCGCATCTGCCTGCGTTGCACACTCCAACAAATTATAACGAAGCCATTATACTAGCAAACACTCAGTGTACCTAGTGGCATCCTATACATGGCTATTGGACTTTGCTATAGTCCCACTAGTGCCAAGACATTTGCAGAGCACATCTGCCTGCATTGCACACTCCAAGTTTTTTAAACTAAGCAATTTTACTAGCAAACACTCAGTGTACCTAGTGGCATCCTATACGTGGCTATTGGACTTTGCTATAGTCCCACTAGTGCAAAGACATTAGCAGAGCACATCTGCCTGCATTGCACACTCCAAGTTTTTTAAACTAAGCAATTTTACTAGCAAACACTCAGTGTACCTAGTGGCATCCTATACGTGGCTATTGGACTTTGCTATAGTCCCACTAGGGCCAAGACATTTGCAGAGCGCATCTGCCTGCGTTGCACACTCCAACAAATTATAACGAAGCCATTATACTAGCAAACACTCAGTGTACCTAGTGGCATCCTATACATGGCTATTGGACTTTGCTATAGTCCCACTAGTGCCAAGACATTTGCAGAGCACATCTGCCTGCATTGCACACTCCAAGTTTTTTAAACTAAGCAATTTTACTAGCAAACACTCAGTGTACCTAGTGGCATCCTATACGTGGCTATTGGACTTTGCTATAGTCCCACTAGTGCAAAGACATTAGCAGAGCACATCTGCCTGCATTGCACACTCCAAGTTTTTTAAACTAAGCAATTTTACTAGCAAACACTCAGTGTACCTAGTGGCATCCTATACGTGGCTATTGGACTTTGCTATAGTCCCACTAGTGCAAAGACATTAGCAGAGCACATCTGCCTGCATTGCACACTCCAAGTTTTTTAAACTCAGCCATTATACTAGCAAACACACAGTGTACCTAGTGGCATCCTATACGTGGCTATTGGACTTTGCTATAGTCCCACTAGTGCCAAGACATTTGCAGAGCGCATCTGCCTGCGTTGCACACTCCAACTAATTATAACGAAGCCATTATACTAGCAAACACTCAGTGTACCTAGTGGCATCCTATACGTGGCTATTGGACTTTGCTATAGTCCCACTAGTGCCAAGACATTTGCAGAGCGCATCTGCCTGCGTTGCACACTACAACAAATTATAACGAAGCCATTATACTAGCAAACACTCAGTGTACCTAGTGGCATCCTATACGTGGCTATTGGACTTTGCTATAGTCCCACTAGTGCCAAGACATTTGCAGAGCGCATCTGCCTGCGTTGCACACTCCAACTAATTATAACGAAGCCATTATACTAGCACACACTCAGTGTACCTAGTGGCATCCTATACGTGGCTATTGGACTTTGCTATAGTCCCACTAGGGCCAAGACATTTGCAGAGCACATCTGCCTGCATTGCACACTCCAAGTTTTTTAAACTAAGCAATTTTACTAGCAAACACTCAGTGTACCTAGTGGCATCCTATACGTGGCTATTGGACTTTGCTATAGTCCCACTAGTGCAAAGACATTAGCAGAGCACATCTGCCTGCATTGCACACTCCAAGTTTTTTAAACTCAGCCATTATACTAGCAAACACACAGTGTACCTAGTGGCATCCTATACGTGGCTATTGGACTTTGCTATAGTCCCACTAGTGCCAAGACATTTGCAGAGCACATCTGCCTGCATTGCACACTCCAAGTTTTTTAAACTAAGCAATTTTACTAGCAAACACTCAGTGTACCTAGTGGCATCCTATACGTGGCTATTGGACTTTGCTATAGTCCCACTAGTGCAAAGACATTAGCAGAGCACATCTGCCTGCATTGCACACTCCAAGTTTTTTAAACTAAGCAATTTTACTAGCAAACACTCAGTGTACCTAGTGGCATCCTATACGTGGCTATTGGACTTTGCTATAGTCCCACTAGTGCAAAGACATTAGCAGAGCACATCTGCCTGCATTGCACACTCCAAGTTTTTTAAACTAAGCAATTTTACTAGCAAACACTCAGTGTACCTAGTGGCATCCTATACGTGGCTATTGGACTTTGCTATAGTCCCACTAGTGCAAAGACATTAGCAGAGCACATCTGCCTGCATTGCACACTCCAAGTTTTTTAAACTCAGCCATTATACTAGCAAACACACAGTGTACCTAGTGGCATCCTATACGTGGCTATTGGACTTTGCTATAGTCCCACTAGTGCCAAGACATTTGCAGAGCGCATCTGCCTGCGTTGCACACTCCAACTAATTATAACGAAGCCATTATACTAGCAAACACTCAGTGTACCTAGTGGCATCCTATACGTGGCTATTGGACTTTGCTATAGTCCCACTAGTGCCAAGACATTTGCAGAGCGCATCTGCCTGCGTTGCACACTACAACAAATTATAACGAAGCCATTATACTAGCAAACACTCAGTGTACCTAGTGGCATCCTATACGTGGCTATTGGACTTTGCTATAGTCCCACTAGTGCCAAGACATTTGCAGAGCGCATCTGCCTGCGTTGCACACTCCAACTAATTATAACGAAGCCATTATACTAGCACACACTCAGTGTACCTAGTGGCATCCTATACGTGGCTATTGGACTTTGCTATAGTCCCACTAGGGCCAAGACATTTGCAGAGCACATCTGCCTGCATTGCACACTCCAAGTTTTTTAAACTAAGCAATTTTACTAGCAAACACTCAGTGTACCTAGTGGCATCCTATACGTGGCTATTGGACTTTGCTATAGTCCCACTAGTGCAAAGACATTAGCAGAGCACATCTGCCTGCATTGCACACTCCAAGTTTTTTAAACTCAGCCATTATACTAGCAAACACACAGTGTACCTAGTGGCATCCTATACGTGGCTATTGGACTTTGCTATAGTCCCACTAGTGCCAAGACATTTGCAGAGCGCATCTGCCTGCGTTGCACACTCCAACTAATTATAACGAAGCCATTATACTAGCAAACACTCAGTGTACCTAGTGGCATCCTATACGTGGCTATTGGACTTTGCTATAGTCCCACTAGTGCCAAGACATTTGCAGAGCGCATCTGCCTGCGTTGCACACTCCAACTAATTATAACAAAGCCATTATACTAGCACACACTCAGTGTACCTAGTGGCATCCTATACGTGGCTATTGGACTTTGCTATAGTCCCACTAGTGCCAAGACATTTGCAGAGCGCATCTGCCTGCGTTGCACACTACAACAAATTATAACGAAGCCATTATACTAGCAAACACTCAGTGTACCTAGTGGCATCCTATACGTGGCTATTGGACTTTGCTATAGTCCCACTAGTGCCAAGACATTTGCAGAGCGCATCTGCCTGCGTTGCACACTCCAACTAATTATAACGAAGCCATTATACTAGCACACACTCAGTGTACCTAGTGGCATCCTATACGTGGCTATTGGACTTTGCTATAGTCCCACTAGGGCCAAGACATTTGCAGAGCACATCTGCCTGCATTGCACACTCCAAGTTTTTTAAACTAAGCAATTTTACTAGCAAACACTCAGTGTACCTAGTGGCATCCTATACGTGGCTATTGGACTTTGCTATAGTCCCACTAGTGCAAAGACATTAGCAGAGCACATCTGCCTGCATTGCACACTCCAAGTTTTTTAAACTCAGCCATTATACTAGCAAACACTCAGTGTACCTAGTGGCATCCTATACGTGGCTATTGGACTTTGCTATAGTCCCACTAGTGCAAAGACATTAGCAGAGCACATCTGCCTGCATTGCACACTCCAAGTTTTTTAAACTCAGCCATTATACTAGCAAACACTCAGTGTACCTAGTGGTATCCTATACGTGGCTATTGGACTTTGCTATAGTCCCACTAGTGCCAAGACATTTGCAGAGCGCATCTGCCTGCGTTGCACACTCCAACTAATTATAACGAAGCCATTATACTAGCAAACACTCAGTGTACCTAGTGGCATCCTATACGTGGCTATTGGACTTTGCTATAGTCCCACTAGTGCCAAGACATTTGCAGAGCGCATCTGCCTGCGTTGCACACTCCAACTAATTATAACGAAGCCATTATACTAGCACACACTCAGTGTACCTAGTGGCATCCTATACGTGGCTATTGGACTTTGCTATAGTCCTTCTAGTGCCAAGACATTTGCAGAGCGCATCTGCCTGCGTTGCACACTCCAACTAATTATAACGAAGCCATTATACTAGCACACACTCAGTGTACCTAGTGGCATACTATACGTGGCTATTGGACTTTGCTATAGTCCCTCTAGTGCCAAGACATTTGCAGAGCGCATCTGCCTGCGTTGCACACTCCAACTAATTATAACGAAGCCATTATACTAGCAAACACTCAGTGTACCTAGTGGCATCCTATACGTGGCTATTGGACTTTGCTATAGTCCCACTAGTGCAAAGACATTAGCAGAGCACATCTGCCTGCATTGCACACTCCAAGTTTTTTAAACTCAGCCATTATACTAGCAAACACACAGTGTACCTAGTGGCATCCTATACGTGGCTATTGGACTTTGCTATAGTCCCACTAGTGCCAAGACATTTGCAGAGCGCATCTGCCTGCGTTGCACACTCCAACTAATTATAACGAAGCCATTATACTAGCAAACACTCAGTGTACCTAGTGGCATCCTATACGTGGCTATTGGACTTTGCTATAGTCCCACTAGTGCCAAGACATTTGCAGCACGTCTGCCTGCGTTGCACACTCCAACGAATTATAACTAAGTTACATTGTCAGGGATATTTATTCTTTATTATTCTGCTGTTAATAAAGCTAGACCACCACTGCAATCTTCACCACCTCTCAATTTTTACTACCACATTTTCAGTCCACAATCTTGTCGCAATCAACATGAGTGGCAAAATGACAGATGCTGGTGGAAAGGGGAAGAGGCGTGGTGGAAAACGCAAAAAATGTTTTGTCAGTGGGGAAGGTGGCAAAGCTCCATTATCATCTGCTGAAGATAGACCATCTACTAGCAAAAGTAGGATGTCTGCTACTTATTGTGGACAATCCGATGTGCTCCCTTTTTTACGGACACGAACAAGAGGAACAAAGGTAGATGATGGGCAAAAAAGGAAAATGCTTGAATGGATCTCAAGTGGTCCAACAAGTGCCCTCTCAGCCACTTCAAGTACCGCATCCAAAAAACACCATTCCTCTGAGTTGTCATCCCAATCACACTTGATTTCTCCCAGCTCTGAAGTCTCCATCAGCCCTGCACAGTATGGTGGAACTGAGATGGCTGAGTCTGCAGAGCTGTTCAGTCACACTATAGCCTGGGAATCAGAGGTCTGCTCCCAAGCTACAGTGAGTACAGAACAGGAAATGGTCTGCAGTGATGCCCAGAACCTTTGTGACTCAGATTCAGGCCGTGAGGACCGAGTTTCTGAGCATAATGTTGACCCTTTGTCACAAACTGTAACACCTGTGGTTATAGACAATGAGGAACATACTGATGAAGATGAGACGCAGATACCCGATTGGGATGACAACTTAAATATTCGGTCAGGGCAAGAAGAGGCTCGGTCTGAGGGGGAGGGGAGTGCAAACACAACAATTGATGATGACGTTCTAGATCCCACCTACTGTCAACCCCCAGTCAGGCACTCGAGGAGGTCAACAGAGGCGGTGGAGGAGGATGCAACCGACGACGAAGTTACCTTGCGCCTTCCTGGACAGAGTCGGAGCACTGGTAGCACGTCTACAACTGCATCCTCAGCCACCACTCTGCCTATGAGCATTATTCGGGGTGGATCAACAGGTCGCATGGCCTCTAAGCCTTGCCTAGCCTGGGCCTTTTTTCACATCGAAAAAGATCGCCCAACTCATGTGATATGTAACATTTGTCATGATTCTGTTAGTAGAGGTCAAAACCTCAGCAGTTTGACAACTTCTTCCATGAATCGTCACATGAATAAATATCATAAGTCCCGGTGGGAAGCTCACCGTGCTGCAATGCCGGCTAGCGGAGCGAACCATCCACCGCCCGCCCCTTCCAGTGCATCCGCGCGCTCTTCATCTTCTAGGACTGTGGGGACAGCTGTCACACCTGTTTTTCCACGCAAAACTTCCACCACTGTAACCGCAACAGGCAGTTTGCTTGTAAGGTCGTCAGTTGGTTTGGAAGGGGAAACAAGTGAGTGTGTACAGCTCTCTCAGACATCGATAGCACCAACGTTGGATGAAGGCAACATCATGTCTCCGCCTGCACTTTCCTCACAAACCTGCATTTTTCCAGGGACACCCTACTCAACACCGTCTACACACAGCAGCCAGATCTCTGTCCCTCAGATGTGGTCAAATAAAAGGCCACTTCCCCCGACCCATGACAAAGCTAAGAGGTTGACTCTATCCCTCTGTAAGCTGTTGGCTACCGAAATGCTGCCTTTCCGCCTAGTGGACACACAGGATTTTAGAGACCTTATGTCTGTCGCTGTGCCCCAGTACCAGATGCCTAGTCGCCACTACTTCTCTAAGAAAGGTGTGCCCGCGCTACACCAGCATGTCGCACACAACATCACCGCTTCCTTGAGAAACTCTGTGTGTGAACGGGTGCATTTCACCACCGATACTTGGACCAGTAAGCATGGACAGGGACGTTACATGTCGCTGACTGGGCACTGGGTAACTATGGTGATAGATGGTGAAGGGTCTGCTGCACAAGTCTTGCCGTCCCCACGACTTGTGTGTCAATCCTCTGTCTGTCCAAGTTCCGCCACAGCTTCTGCATCCTCCACCTCATCTGGGTCCTCCACCTCCGCCCCAAGCCTGCCTGGTCAGGCCACCAGCGTTCTCACTGCGCAGAAGGAATCACGCACGCCTCATTACTATGCTGGCAGCCGAGCGCAACGGCATCAGGCGGTCTTTAGCTTGACATGTCTTGGTAATAAGAGTCACACAGCTGAGGAGTTGTGGTCAGCTCTGCGGTCCGAGTTTAATAAATGGTTGTCTCCACTCAACCTGCAGCCTGGTAAGGCCGTGTGCGACAATGCTGCAAACCTGGGTGCGGCCCTTCGCCTGGGCAAGGTGACACACGTACCTTGTATGGCTCACGTGTTGAACCTTGTCGTGCAGCAATTTTTAACACACTATCCCGGCCTAGATGGCCTTCTGAACAGGGCACGAAAACTGTCTGCTCACTTCCGGCGTTCAAGCGCCGCAGCTGAGCGACTTGCATCGCTCCAGAAGTCTTTCGGCCTGCTGGTTCATCGCCTGAAATGCGATGTGGCGACACGCTGGAATTCAACTCTACACATGTTACAGCGACTGTGGCAGCACCGCAGAGCCCTGGTGCAATACGTCATGACGTATAGCCTGGGCCAACGAGATGCAGAGGTGGGGCAGATCACCCTGATGGAGTGGTCTCAGATCAAGGACCTATGCACCCTTCTGCACAGTTTCGACATGGCGACGAATATGTTTAGCTCTGACAATGCCATTATCAGCATGACGATTCCAGTCATTTACATGCTGGAGCACACGCTAAACACTATTCGGAGTCAGGGGGTGGGACAACATGAAGGGGAGGAACTACAGGAGGATTCAAATGTGCAAGGGACAACAACATCACCAAGATCCAGACGTTCATCATCACCAACGCAGCAGGCATGGGACCATGGGGAACAGGGATCGACAAGGGCGCATAGTAGCAGGCGAAATGTTGAGCAAGGTGCAGGAGAACATGAAGAAATGGAGGACGAACTGTCCATGGACATGGAAGACTCAGCGGATGAGGGAGACCTTGGTCAAATTTCAGTTGAAAGAGGTTGGGGGGAGATGTCAGAGGAAGAAAGAACGGTTAGCACCTCTATGCCACAAACACAGCGTGGACTTGGTCCGCATGGCTGCGCAAGACACATGAGTGCCTTCTTGTTGCACTACCTCCAACATGACAGTCGTATTGTCAAAATTAGAAGTGATGATGACTACTGGATTGCCACACTATTAGATCCCCGGTACAAGTCCAAATTTTGTGACATAATTCCAGCCATAGAAAGGGACGCACGTATGCAGGAGTATCAGCAGAAGCTGTTACTCGATCTTAGCTCGGCTTTTCCACTAAACAACCGTGCAGGTGCAGGGAGGGAATCTCCCAGTTGTAACTTGACAAACATGGGACGGTCTCGTCATCTTCACCAGTCTACCCGTACCAGTAGGACCGTATCTGGTGCCGGTAACAGCAATTTTATGGAATCTTTTCATAATTTTTTTAGACCCTCTTTTGCAAGGCCACCAGAGACAACAAGTCTGACACATACTCAACGGCTGGAGAGGATGATACAGGAGTATCTCCAAATGAACATCGATGCCATGACTGTGCAACTGGAGCCTTGCTCCTTTTGGGCTTCAAACATAGAAAAATGGCCAGAGCTCTCCAGTTACGCCTTGGAGATTTTGTCGTGTCCAGCTGCCAGCGTTGTCTCTGAACGTGTATTCAGTGCTGCTGGGTGTGTGCTGACAGATAAGCGCACGCGTCTGTCCAGTGACAATGTGGACAGACTGACGTTCATCAAAATGAACAAGTCATGGATCCAGAAGGAATTTACTACCCCTGTGTCATCCTGGGGAGAGTAAATGCTTGTGGATTTGGAATGTGCTTGATGCAAATCAAAACATCCTGTTTGCAACTAGGGCCCAAGTGCTGCCACTGATGGGGTGGGTGTCTGTGTGGCCCAATTTTTGGAAAAAAGGGAGACTCCGCTTGGAGTAACCCTTGCTTGCTGTGTTTTTAAAAGAAGCCAAGATGAACAGAGCTGGGATCAGGAAAGACTTTGCTACCTACCCCGGTGTCATCCTGGGGACGGATAAGAATGGCGTATTTTTGAATGTGCTTGATGCAAATCTAGCTGTGAAGTGTACAACTGGGGCACAACTGCTGCCACTGAAGGGGTGGGTGTGTGTGGGCCCAATTTTTGGAAAAAAGGGAGACTCCGCTTGGAGTAACCCTTGCTGTGTTTTTAAAAGAAGCCAAGATGAACAGAGCTGGGATCAGGAAAGACTTTGCTACCTACCCCGGTGTCATCCTGGGGACGGATAAGAATGGCGTATTTTTGAATGTGCTTGATGCAAATCAAAACATCCTGTTTGCAACTAGGGCCCAAGTGCTGCCACTGATGGGGTGGGTGTCTGTGTGGCCCAATTTTTGGAAAAAAGGGAGACTCCGCTTGGAGTAACCCTTGCTTGCTGTGTTTTTAAAAGAAGCCAAGATGAACAGAGCTGGGATCAGGAAAGACTTTGCTACCTACCCCGGTGTCATCCTGGGGACGGATAAGAATGGCGTATTTTTGAATGTGCTTGATGCAAATCAAAACATCCTGTTTGCAACTAGGGCCCAAGTGCTGCCACTGATGGGGTGGGTGTCTGTGTGGCCCAATTTTTGGAAAAAAAGGGAGACTCCGCTTGGAGTAACCCTTGCTTACATTGTTTTTAAAAGAAGCCAAGATGAACAAGTCATGGATCAGCAAAGACTTTATCTACGTACCCCGGTGTCATCCTGGGGACGGATAAGAATGGCGTATTTTTGAATGTGCTTGATGCAAATCAAAACATCCTGTTTGCAACTAGGGCCCAAGTGCTGCCACTGATGGGGTGGGTGTCTGTGTGGCCCAATTTTTGGAAAAAAGGGAGACTCCGCTTGGAGTAACCCTTGCTTGCTGTGTTTTTAATTGAAGCCAAGATGAACAGAGCTGGGATCAGGAAAGACTTTGCTACCTACCCCGGTGTCATCCTGGGGACGGATAAGAATGGCGTATTTTTGAATGTGCTTGATGCAAATCAAAACATCCTGTTTGCAACTAGGGCCCAAGTGCTGCCACTGATGGGGTGGGTGTCTGTGTGGCCCAATTTTTGGAAAAAAAGGGAGACTCCGCTTGGAGTAACCCTTGCTTACATTGTTTTTAAAAGAAGCCAAGATGAACAAGTCATGGATCAGCAAAGACTTTATCTACGTACCCCGGTGTCATCCTGGGGACGGATAAGAATGGCGTATTTTTGAATGTGCTTGATGCAAATCAAAACATCCTGTTTGCAACTAGGGCCCAAGTGCTGCCACTGATGGGGTGGGTGTCTGTGTGGCCCAATTTTTGGAAAAAAGGGAGACTCCGCTTGGAGTAACCCTTGCTTGCTGTGTTTTTAAAAGAAGCCAAGATGAACAGAGCTGGGATCAGGAAAGACTTTGCTACCTACCCCGGTGTCATCCTGGGGACGGATAAGAATGGCGTATTTTTGAATGTGCTTGATGCAAATCAAAACATCCTGTTTGCAACTAGGGCCCAAGTGCTGCCACTGATGGGGTGGGTGTCTGTGTGGCCCAATTTTTGGAAAAAAGGGAGACTCCGCTTGGAGTAACCCTTGCTTGCTGTGTTTTTAAAAGAAGCCAAGATGAACAGAGCTGGGATCAGGAAAGACTTTGCTACCTACCCCGGTGTCATCCTGGGGACGGATAAGAATGGCGTATTTTTGAATGTGCTTGATGCAAATCAAAACATCCTGTTTGCAACTAGGGCCCAAGTGCTGCCACTGATGGGGTGGGTGTCTGTGTGGCCCAATTTTTGGAAAAAAAGGGAGACTCCGCTTGGAGTAACCCTTGCTTACATTGTTTTTAAAAGAAGCCAAGATGAACAAGTCATGGATCAGCAAAGACTTTATCTACGTACCCCGGTGTCATCCTGGGGACGGATAAGAATGGCGTATTTTTGAATGTGCTTGATGCAAATCAAAACATCCTGTTTGCAACTAGGGCCCAAGTGCTGCCACTGATGGGGTGGGTGTCTGTGTGGCCCAATTTTTGGAAAAAAGGGAGACTCCGCTTGGAGTAACCCTTGCTTGCTGTGTTTTTAAAAGAAGCCAAGATGAACAGAGCTGGGATCAGGAAAGACTTTGCTACCTACCCCGGTGTCATCCTGGGGACGGATAAGAATGGCGTATTTTTGAATGTGCTTGATGCAAATCTAGCTGTGAAGTGTACAACTGGGGCACAACTGCTGCCACTGAAGGGGTGGGTGTGTGTGGGCCCAATTTTTGGAAAAAAGGGAGACTCCGCTTGGAGTAACCCTTGCTTGCTGTGTTTTTAAAAGAAGCCAAGATGAACAGAGCTGGGATCAGGAAAGACTTTGCTACCTACCCCGGTGTCATCCTGGGGACGGATAAGAATGGCGTATTTTTGAATGTGCTTGATGCAAATCAAAACATCCTGTTTGCAACTAGGGCCCAAGTGCTGCCACTGATGGGGTGGGTGTCTGTGTGGCCCAATTTTTGGAAAAAAAGGGAGACTCCGCTTGGAGTAACCCTTGCTTGCTGTGTTTTTAAAAGAAGCCAAGATGAACAGAGCTGGGATCAGGAAAGACTTTGCTACCTACCCCGGTGTCATCCTGGGGACGGATAAGAATGGCGTATTTTTGAATGTGCTTGATGCAAATGTAGCTGTGAAGTGTACAACTGGGGCACAAGTGCTGCCACTGAAGGGGTGGGTGTGTGTGTGGCCCAATTTTTGGAAAAAAGGGAGACTCCGCTTGGAGTCACCTTGCGGTGTTTTACATGATTTTAGAAGGGCGTGCCATGCCTATATCTGTGTGTCCTCCTCTTTTTCCTTGTCCAGCTGTTTTGTTTTCGCATGAGTATATGTCCTTGTCACTTTCCAATGTGTTTGAGTTGTTTGTCACCTTTAGGACACCTTTGAGGGTGTTTTCTAGGTGTTTTTCTGTGTTTGTGATTGCCTGCCATTGTTTCCTATGCAGTTCGAGTTCGGTTCGTCGAACGTTCGACGAACCGAACTCGAACGGGAGGTCCGTTCGGCGAACCAACCTCGAGCCGAACCGCGACCGGTTCGCTCATCTCTACTCACAACAACAACATCTGTGTGAGTAAAAATCAGCTAAGTGACATTTGGACTTTGCCTGAGTTATTCTGGGACCCGTTATTCTGCAAACCTGAGCCCCTGGAGCCTTCCTCACTGACGGGAGGCCACACCATCTGACTGAAGACCCCATCAACCCCAGACGCTCATAAAATCTGCAGTGGTGGTCATCCCTATCCCTGACCACAAGCCGTGAGTGGCGTCACGACACATACAAAATCTGACATACCTGTTTGCCATATTAAAAGAAGACCCTGTGGCGTCCCTGAAGCTGGATCGATGTCCCTGGGGCATCACAGATGCAGCCTCCTAGGAGGCACCTCGGACTGCTGTATAAAGGTAGTATAATGGCCAACGCCCCACCTCCCCAGATATGCTTTAAGGCACAATAGTAGATCAGCCAAAATTGATCAGCTCCCCATTTGACATTCATTTTTGGCTGCAAACTTAATGGTAAAGCAGGAATTAAAATCAGAGTACAATAGAGTGTTTAAGGACTTATAGTTGAAACCACAAGTTTACATACACTATCTAAAAAGACACATATGCATGTTTTATGTCATTATCAGACTTGAAATCAAAATAAACCTTTCCCTTTTTATGTCAATTGGGAACCAAAATTATTTAAATTTGCCAAATTCCAGAATAATGAGAGAGAATGTTTTAGGGTATTTTTATTACTTTCTGCAAAGTCAAAATTTTACATAAACTTAGGGGTGCTTTAAATGCTGCAACATTGCTAGCGATGTCAAGCGCGATAGCTCCCACCCCCGTCGCTCGTGCGACATTTGGTGTTTGCTGCCGTAGCGAACATTATCGCTACGGCAGCGTCAAACGAACAGACCTGGTCAGCGACGTCGCTGTGACCGCTGAACAATCCCTCCTTCAAGGAGGAGGTGTGTTCGGCATCATAACGACGTCGCTGCGGCGTTACTAAGCGGCCGCCCAATAGCAGACTAGGGGCGGAGATGAGCGGCTGAAACATGCCACCCACCTCCTTCATTTCTCATTGCCTGCGGCCACAGGTAAGGAGATGTTTGTCGCTCCTGCGGTGTCACACATAGCGATGTGTGCTGCCGCAGGAACGACAAACAACATCGTACCTGCAGCAGCAACGATATTAAGGAAAGGAGCGACGTGTCAACGATCACCGTTTTGGAACAATTTTGTGATCGTTGATCGGATGTGCGTCATTAACGACGTGACCCTGACGATATATCGGTGGCGATGTTACAGTGGGTAAAGTACCCCTAAGAGTTCTATGCTTTTAAACGATGTGAAACAGCTTATCCCAACTGTGAAACAAAGGGGTGGTAGTATCATTCTGTGGGATTTTTTTTGCTGCAGGAGGGACTCATGCACTTCACAGAATAGATGGCATCATGAGGAAAAAAAATTATGTGGCAATACTGAAGCAACATCTCAAGATATCAGCCAGGAACTTAAAGCTTGGGGAAAATGGGTCTTCCAACTGGACAATGACCTGAAGCATACTGCCAAACTAGTAACAAAGTGGATTACAAATAACAAAGTCAATGTTTTGGAGTGGTCATCACAAAGCCCTGATCTCAATCTTATTGAATATTATTGGACAAAGCTGCAAAGGCAGGTGTAAGCAAGGCGACGTACAAATAGGGCTCAGATACACCAGTTCTGTCAGGAGGAAGGGGCCTGTGTCTCTGTTTAAAGTGAAAGAGATGAAAGTTTTACCTGTGAATAACTGAGATGTATTTTAACTGGGCATGTCTTTTTCAACCCCGTGTCACATTTCCATTATCAAAGATGTGACTGAGAAAAAAAACGTATAATAGGGTGTTATCCAGGAGAGGAGGGGTGGGTTATATTGTATTTGCTCACCTTAATGGGTAGAAATTTTTGTGGTAGTCAGCTGCTGCAGATCCATGGGCAGCATTTTAAAACCCACAATTTATTTTGCTTATTGATACAGTCAGAGGGAATGCTGATAATTGCATATATGCCTATTGAGCCCAGATGGTGTTATACGGCCCCCTACTGTTTTTTGGACCTTCTGATTCTCTATTGTAAGAAACTTATTACAGTATATTTATATGTCTATGATACTTATCCTGGTCATTTATTGTCCTTTCTGTGTGATTGAATCTCTGGTAATTGTCTATTCTAAGGCATATCTAATAGATATTGAAAAAACTGACATTACACTTTAAGTAACAGAAAATTTATTGTCTGATGGTTTCCCTTTGAACTTTGCAATTATTACTGTACCTTCTTAGGACTCTTGACATGCACTTTGGTACATACAGTCATATGAAAAAGTTTGGGCACCCCTATTAATGTTAACCTTTTTTCTTTAAACAATTTGGGTTTTTGCAACATCTATTTCAGTTTCATATATCTAATACAGTTAGGTCCAGAAATATTTGGACAGTGACACAAGTTTTGTTATTTTAGCTGTTTACAAAAACATGTTCAGAAATACAATTATATATATAATATGGGCTGAAAGTGCACACTCCCAGCTGCAATATGAGAGTTTTCACATCCAAATCGGAGAAAGGGTTTAGGAATCATAGCTCTGTAATGCATAGCCTCCTCTTTTTCAAGGGACCAAAAGTAATTGGACAAGGGACTCTAAGGGCTGCAATTAACTCTGAAGGCATCTCCCTTGTTAACCTGTAATCAATGAAGTAGTTAAAAGGTCTGGGGTTGATTACAGGTGTGTGGTTTTGCATTTGGAAGCTGTTGCTGTGACCAGACAACATGCGGTCTAAGGAACTCTCAATTGAGGTGAAGCAGAACATCCTGAGGCTGAAAAAAAAGAAAAAATCCATCAGAGAGATAGCAGACATGCTTGGAGTAGCAAAATCAACAGTCGGTACATTCTGAGAAAAAAGGAATTGACTGGTGAGCTTGGGAACTCAAAAAGGCCTGGGCGTCCACGGATGACAACAGTGGTGGATGATCGCCGCATACTTTCTTTGGTGAAGAGGAACCCGTTCACAACATCAACTGAAGTCCAGAACACTCTCAGTGAAGTAGGTGTATCTGTCTCTAAGTCAACAGTAAAGAGAAGACTCCATGAAAGTAAATACAAAGGGTTCACATCTAGATGCAAACCATTCATCAATTCCAAAAATAGACAGGCCAGAGTTAAATTTGCTGAAAAACACCTCATGAAGCCAGCTCAGTTCTGGAAAAGTATTCTATGAACAGATGAGACAAAGATCAACCTGTACCAGAATGATGGGAAGAAAAAAGTTTGGAGGAGAAAGGGAACGGCACATGATCCAAGGCACACCACATCCTCTGTAAAACATGGTGGAGGCAACGTGATGGCATGGGCATACATGGCTTTCAATGGCACTGAGTCACTTGTGTTTATTGATGACATAACAGCAGACAAGAGTAGCCGGATGAATTCTGAAGTGTACCGGGATATACTTTCAGCCCAGAGTCAGCCAAATGCCGCAAAGTTGATCGGACGGCGCTTCATAGTACAGATGGACAATGACCCCAAGCATACAGCCAAAGCTACCCAGGAGTTCATGAGTGCAAAAAAGTGGAACATTCTGCAATGGCCAAGTCAATAACCAGATCTTAACCCAATTGAGCATGCATTTCACTTGCTCAAATCCAGACTTAAGACGGAAAGACCCACAAACAAGCAAGACCTGAAGGCTGCGGCTGTAAAGGCCTGGCAAAGCATTAAGAAGGAGGAAACCCAGCGTTTGGTGATGTCCATGGGTTCCAGACTTAAGGCAGTGATTGCCTCCAAAGGATTCGCAACAAAATATTGAAAATAAAAATATTTTGTTTGGGTTTGGTTTATTTGTCCAATTACTTTTGACCTCCTAAAATGTGGAGTGTTTCTAAAGAAATGTGTACAATTCCTACAATTTCTATCAGATATTTTTGTTCAAACCTTCAAATTAAACGTTACAATCTGCACTTGAATTCTGTTGTAGAGATTTCATTTCAAATCCAATGTGGTGGCATGCAGAGCCCAACTCGCGAAAATTGTGTCACTGTCCAAATATTTCTGGACCTAACTGTAACTAGAGATGAGCGAACCGGTCGCGGTTCGGCTCGAGGTCGGTTCGCCGAACGGGGGTCCCGTTCGAGTTCGGTTCGTCGAACGTTCGACGAACCGAACTCGAACCAATAGGCTATAATGGGAGGCAATCACAAACACATAAAAATGCATTATAAATGTACAAACAGTTAATAAACATTGCCATAACACTTACCGGTCCTCGCGATCCCTTCTGCACTCTGTCTCCTGCCGCTATTCCATCCGATGATCGCTGAATCCTCCCGGTGACGGCACTGCCAGCAGAGATGCAGGACCTATCGTGACGTCAAAATAGCCATGTGACCAGTCACGTGGCTATTATCTCATTGGCTACAGACTGGTCACATGACTATGACGCGTCATGTAGGACCTGCGAGTGCATCTCTCCGGTACACGGTGCACATATGTGTATCGCCGTGTACCGGCGACATGCTCTAGCACACGGTCGACTCCCCGTTCCGTTAGGGACCGGCTGACACAGCCGGTCATTAACGGAGATCACCGTTGCCATAGCAACGCAGTTAGCGGTGACGTCACCGCTAACCGCGGCTCCGGGAGCACCGTTGCTATGGTAACGCGTCTGTCAGCGTTACCGCTGTTACCGCTGACAGCCAGCACTGATCACTCATGGAGTGAAGGCTGCACGCTGCTTCCCGATTGTAGTGAGGATTGTAGTGAGGATGAGGTTCCCCAGCCCCAAGTGATGAGCTGGTGAACCTCATCCTCACTACAATCGTCACTACTACTACACTAGTGAGGATTGTAGTGAGGATGAGGTTCCCCAGCCCCAAGTGATGAGCTGGTGAACCTCATCCTCACTACAATCGTCACTACTACTACACTAGTGAGGATTGTAGTGAGGATGAGGTTCCCCAGCCCCAAGTGATGAGCTGGGGAACCTCATCCTCACTACAATCCTCACTACTACTACACTAGAAAGAAAGAAGACAGAAGAGCAGGATCGTGGAGGGCTGACAGGGGGTAATAAAGATGGAGTCTCTAATGTGTCTGTGTATTTATTTCTATTAAAGTATTTTTTCTCTGTGTGGTGTTTTTTTTAACCCTTTATTGGAGATTCTTAATGGCAGGGTCAAACGTGCCTGACATTAAGAATCTCTGGCTTAATACTGGCTAGTAAAACAAAGCCAGTATTAACTCATGATTATCCAACAAGCCACCCGGCTCCAGGGCTGTTGGAAGAGTTGGATACAGCGCCAGATGATGGCGCTTCTATGACAGCGCCATTTTCTGGGACGGCTGCGGACTGAAATCCGCAGCAGAGGCGCCCAGAAACCTCGGGCTAACCTGTGCTGCGGATTCCAATCCCCAGCTGCCTAGTTGTACCCGGCTGGACACAAAAATGGGGCGAAGCCCACGTCATTTGTTTTTTAATTATTTCATGAAATAAGTGAAATAATTAAAAAAAACGGGCTTCCCTATATTTTTGGTTCCCAGCCGGGTACAAATAGGCAACTGGGGGTTGGAGGCAGCCCGTGGCTGCCTGCTGCACATGGCTAGCATACAAAAATAGGGCGAAGCCCACGTCATTTTTTTGGTGGGCAAAAAAATTCTGCATACAGTCCTGGATGGAGAATGCTGAGCCTTGCAGTTCTGCAGCTGCTGTCTGCTCTTCTCCATACAGACAGACAGCAGCTGCAGAACTACAAGGCTCAGCATACTCCATCCAGGACTGTATGCAGAAGTTTTTTGCCCCCTGAAAAAATTATGTGGGCTTCGCCATATTTTTGTATGCTAGCCAGGTACAGCAGGCAGGTACGGCTGCCCCCAACCCCCAGTTGCCTATTTGTACCCGGCTGGGAACCAAAAATAAAGGGAAGCCCTTTTTTTATTATTTCATGAATTTCATGAAATAATCAGAAAACAAATGACGTAGGCTTCGCCCCATTTTTGTGTCCAGCCAGGTACAACTAGGCAGCTGGGGATTGGAATCCGCAGCACAGGTTGGCCTGAGCTTTATGGGCCCCACTGCTGTGAATTGCAGTCTGCAGCCGCCTCAGAAAATGGCATTTTCATAGAAGCGCCATCTTCTGGCGCTGTATCCAACTCTTCCAGCACCTGCCTGCTATACCTGGCTAGCATACAAAAATATGGCGAAGCTCACGTCCTTTTTTTGTAGTTTTTTGGCAAAAAAAATAAAAAATGCTTCCCTGGATTTTCCATTGCCAGTGAAGGTAACACCAAGCAGTGGGGGTTAGCAGCCAGTAGCTGCTTGGATTACCCTTAGCTAGCAATACAAAAAATACAGCGGGAGCCCATATATATTTTTTTTAATTATTTATTTAAATAACTAAAAATAAAATGGGCTTCCCTGTATTTTGATTGCTGGACATCACAGTGCTGTAAAAATAAATCTTTAAAAAAATGACGTAGCGCACCGCGGTATTTTTGATACTCAGCGCAGATAAAGCAAACAGCTATGGGTTGCCACCCCCATCTGCCTGCCATTACCTTGGTTGGCAATCAAAATACAGGGAAGCCCATTAATTTTTTCTATTTAAAAAATAGTTAAAAAAAAAAATGACGTTGGGTCCCCCCATTTTTGATAGCCAGCTAGGGTAAAGCAGACGGCTGTAGCCTGAAAACCACAGCTGGCAGCTTTACCGTGGTTGGGGATCCAATGTGGAGGTCCCCTCAGGCTCTTTTTTATAATTATTTTATAAATATTAATAATTACACAATAAAAGTAGGGTCCCCCCAAATTGGATCACCAGCCAAGGTAAAGTGGACAGCTGTGGTCTGGTATTCTCAGGGTGGGAAGGTCCATAGTTATTGGGCCTTCACAGCCTAAAAATAGCAGGCCGCAGGCACCCCAGACATGGCGCATCCACTAGATGCGCCAATCCTGGCGCTTCACCCCAGCTCATCCCGTGCCCTGGTGCAGTGGCAAACGGGGTAATAAATCGGGTTGATACTAGCTGTAAAGTAACCTGAGATCAAGCCCAGCAGTTTGTGATGTCATGGCGTCTATTAGATACCCAACATCATAAACTGTCAGTACTAACAAAAAAAAAAAATCGACAAAAGAAATTTATTTGAAAAAACAGTCCCCAAAACATTTCCTCTTTCACCAATTTATTGTAAGAAAAAAAATAAAGGGGTCCCACGACGACTCTGGACCGTCTAGAATATGGGGGGAGACACTCAGGGAACTTATCCCCCATTTTCTAGGAGTGCGGACCCTTCATGTGAGGAGTGTGGGTGCAATGAATCTGCACTCACTCTTCTCGGGTCCACAGCAGCAGAGTCCATGTCGTAATGGTGGCTACCAAAGCTGCAATGCCCTGCTCATGAGGTAAGGGCATGCCTAATCAGGAGAACTACTGTAGAGGAAGCTCTGCTCACTGGTATATAGGTGCTCAGAGGTAATAATAGATAAAATTAGTGAGTAACCTCGGCACTCTAAATCTCCCAGACTAAGTCAGTAAGTCACAACGGATAGTAATGCAAAATCACTCTTTATTGGTCCGTATTAAGAAATTTTTTTTTTCATAAGCATATATGTTTTTGGCCAAAACAAGTTGCAAATGACGTTTCGGCCTGAGCCTTCGTCAGATTGGACTTATCTGCATGTAATCATGAAAAATGACAATAATCAGTATCACATAAGAGTGAGAGAACAATAACATAAACTCGAACAATGTAGAGGTACAATTGGGATGCAGCAAAAAAATTGCAACACAGCAAGAAATGAAACACATGATGCAAATGTCATAATACAGTACAAGGACAATATAGTAATGACAAATATGGGGTCAGAGTAGGCTTATACAGCTCTGGTACGAAAGAGATGTCAATCATAAAGTAACATGTGCAGTAGGTGTAGAGCTACACTATGCATGGCAGAGCTAATGGGTAGACCGACCATAGAAAAAGAACGGAGAAAAAGTGGAGAAAAAGTGGAGAAAAAATGGAGAAAAAGTGGAGAAAAAGTGGAGAAAAATTGGAGAAAAAATGGAGAAAAAAATGGAGAAAAAGTGGAGAAAAAGTGGAGAAGAAGTGGAGAAAAAGTGGAGAAAAAATGGACAAAAAAATGGAGAAAAAGTGGAGAAAAAGTGGAGAAAAAGTGGAGAAAAAGTGGAGAAAAAGTGGAGAAAAAAATGGAGAAAAGTGGAGAATAAGTGGAGAAAAAGTGGAGAAAAAGTGGAGAAAAAATGGACAAAAAAATGGAGAAAAAGTGGAGAAAAAGTGGAGAAAAAGTGGCGAAAAAGTGGAGAAAAAGTGGAGAAAAAGTGGAGAAAAAAATGGAGAAAAATGGAGAATAAGTGGAGAAAAAATGGAGAAAAAAATGGAAAAAAAAATTGAGAAAAAGTGGAGAAAAAATGGAGAAAAAGTGGAGAAAAAGTGGAGAAAAAGTGGAGAAAAAATGGAGAAGAGGTGGAGAAAAAATGGAGAAAAAAATGGAGAAAAAAATGGAAAAAAGTGGAGAAAAAAATGGAGAAAAAGGGGAAAAAAAGTGGAGAAAAAGTGGAGAAAAAATGGAGAAAAGGTGGAGAAAAAATGGAGAAAAAATGGAGAAAAAGTGGAGAAAAAGTGGAGAAAAAAATGGAGAAAAAGTGGAGAAAAAGTGGAGAAAAAGTGGAGAAAAAGTGGAGAATAAGTGGAGAATAAGTGGAGAAAAAATGGAGAATAAGTGGAGAAAAAATGGAGAAATAAATGGAGAAAAAGTGGAGAAAAAGTGGAGAAAAAGTGGAGAAAAAGTGGAGAAAAAATGGAGAAAAAATGGAGAAAAAAATGGAGAAAAAGTGGAGAAAAAGTGGAGAAAAAGTGGAGAAAAAGTGGAGAAAAAAATGGAGAAAAAGTGGAGAAAAAGTGGAGAAAAAGTGGAGAAAAAAATGGAGAAAAAGTGGAGAAAAAGTGGAGAAAAAGTGGAGAAAAAATGGAGAAAAAACTGTAGAAAAAGTGGAGAAAAAATGGAGAAAAAGTGGAGAAAAAGTGGAGAAAAAGTGGAGCACCCTTTGGTGCCTTTCATGTGGCACTAAGGGGTGCTTAGCTTTGTATTTAGCTAAAAAAATGAAAAAAAAAATGACGTAGGGTTCCCCCTAGTTTTGTAGCCAGCTAGGGTAAAGCAGACAGCTGCAGCCTGCAGACCACAGCTGGCAACCTCACCTTGGCTGGTAATCCAAAACTGAGGGCACCCCACGCTGTTATTTTAAATTAAATAAATAATTAAAAAAAAAAACACGTAGGGGTCCCCCAAAATTGGATCACCAGCCAAGGTAAAGCAGACCGCTGGGGCCTGATATTCTCAGACTAGGAAGGTCCATGGTTATTGGACTCTCCCCAGCCTAAAAATAGCAGGACGCAGCCGCCCCAGAAGTGGCGCATCCATTAGATGCGCCAATCCTGGTGCTTCGCCCCAGCTCATCCCGCGCCCTGGTGCTGTGGCAAACGGGGTAATATATGGGGTTAATACCAGATGTGTAATGTCACCTGGCATCAAGCCCTGGGGTTGGTGAGGTCAGGCGTCTATCAGATACCCGACATCACCAACCCAGTCAGTAATAAAAAAAAATAGACGACAAACACATTTTTATTTGAAAAAACACTCCCCAAAACATTCCCTCTTTAACCAATTTATTAGAATGAAAAACAAATCCAGGTCTGGTGTAATCCAAGGGGTTGCCATGACGATCCACACTATCCCAGTCAATGAAGAGCAGGATGTTCCCCATTGGCTGGGAGAGCAATGCAATGACCTGAGCTAACATCAATGGGTCAGCCCAGGTCACTGCAGGGCATGACAAGTGCTGCTGTCAGCGAGGTACATTACCTGCGCTGATCACCAGCACACTGACAGCACCTGTCACTGAGTTCAATGACCGGCGCCTTCACACCAAGTATCGCGAGAGGCCCGTGACATCACCGCTAGTCAGTCTCGGGTCGGAAGCGAGAGAAGGTGATGTGACAAGCGGCGGCCATGGAGGACAGTGACAGCGCTGAGGTCGGGACTTCATCACCGCAGGTAAGCCGAGCGGAACCATGTGTGTGTGTGTGTGTGTGTGTGTGTGTGTACATGTGTACATGCCGCGGGCAGGAGGGGGTGGAGCGAGCTGAGCGGGGAAGTGTGGGCTTCCTGCACGTAACTAGGATAAACATCGGGTTGCTAACCAAAGCGCTTTGGTTGGATACCCGATGTTTATCTTGGTTACCAGCTTCTGGCAGGCTGCCAGCGATGGTTCCTGCACACTGTAGCTGTAAAAAGCCCTGCTTTTTGCTGCTAGAACCGTTCTCGAACGTATCTAGAACTATCGAACTTTTGCAAAAAGCTCGAGTTCTAGTTCGATCTCGAACAGCCCCCAAAATCACTCGAGCCTAGAACTGGAGAACCTCGAACCTCGAACCGCGCTCAACTCTACTAATAACTGATGGACTGAGTAATATTTCTGGATTGAAATGAGGTTTATTGTACTAACAGAAAATGTGCAATCCGCATTTAAACAAAATTTGACCGGTGCAAAAGTACATAAAAGTGATATTAATATTTTGTAGATCCTCCTTTTGCAAAAATAACAGCCTCTAGTCGCTTCCTGTAGCTTTTAATGAGTTCCTGGATCCTGGATGAAGGTATATTTGACCATTCCTGTTTACAAAACAATTCCAGTTCAGTTAAGTTTGATGGTCGCCGAGCATGGACAGCACGCTTCAAATCATCTCACAGATTTTCAATGATATTCAGGTCTGGGGACTGGGATGGCCATTCCAGAACATTGTAATTGTTCCTCTGCATGAATTCCTGAGTAGATTTGGAGCAGTGTTTTGGATCATTGTCTTGCTGAAATATTCATCCCCTGCGTAACTTCAACTTCGTCACTGATTCTTGCACATTATTGTCAGGAATCTGCTGATACTGAGGTTACAAATGAGGTTACAATGAGGTTACAAAACCAATTTAGTGCTTTAGTAAGTCAGTAAAAAGTAGTTAGGAGTGTTCAAATAAAGAAATTGATAAGGGTGCCCATACTTTTGCACAAATCAAATTTTGTTTAAATGCGGATTGCATATTTTCTGTTAGTACAATAAACTGTATCCATGTTTAATTTGTATGCACATATACAGAATGTTGTGCTTATTTGTATATTATCATTTAGAGTAAACACTTCTTTATATTAGTGATAAGCGAACACATGGATCTTCGGGTTTGTCAAACCAGCACGGACTAAAAAAACAAAATCGGGTTTGGTAACCAAACTTGACCCCGAACTTGAGTTCAATGAGTTCTTCTGCAGTGAGTTTTCTTATGGTCACAGGTGGGGCACAATGGGAACCTCCGGCGTTGAGCACAGGTAAATGCAGTGGTGTCAACGCTAACAGCTGTGGTTCAGTCAGTGTCTTCCTGAAGCTGCAGTGGACAGTCATGTTCTCTAATGTGTCCGAGCTGTGAATTCAGTATGTAGCAGAGCCTGGATCATTGTGGAACATCGTGGTGTGCAATATATTGCACCTGGGTGTTTTTGGGGTTAATAGACTTTATTCTTTTAAATAAAGGATTTTTGTGTGATTGAGTTTATTTGTTTTTACTTACCGGATTAGTAATGGTGGTCTCAAAGACCCCTCCCTATTACTAATCCAGGGTTTAATTGCAGCTGTGATTTTTGACCAATCACAGCTGTCATTAACCCCTTATGTAGAGCCAATTACCACCACACCAGGGCAATTCTGATGAGCAGTGTAAAGTGCTGGAATTGTTACATGTAATGATTGTGACAATTCTGTGTGGCTGTGTACTGCTATTTGTAGGCTGGGGGCAATAACCGTGGGTCTCCCCAGCCTAAGAATACCAGCCCCAGCATTTGGCTTTATCTTGGCTGAGTATCAAAATTGGTGGTGACCGTAAATGTTTTTAAAAATATTTATTTAAATTATTTTAAAAAGCTGCATTTGTCCACATGGGGTCCTTCCTATTTTGATACACAGCCAATATAATGCACTTATCTGGGGTCTACATCCTGTAGCCATCTACTTTCTCTGCGCTGGGTTTCAATATACGGGGATCCTGCTTAATTTTAAAACTCCATTAGAAGACCCAGAAAGCCTCTGTGATGGCAACTAGTCAGAGATGCTTGCACACAGGCAGCCTGACTGCAGTCAATGACAGATGTTGGAATAGAAGGTGGGTGGAGGAGATAGTGAATATCCATGACATCTAATGAGTAGATTTAGAAGCATTGTGAGAGCTGTGTGCACAGGGACTGGTAAGTATGTCCTGCTTTAACCCTTTTGCTTCCTTTTTTAACATTTGTATTTATCTGGGTGACAAAACTTGAACTGGACCCGGATATACAGGTAAAAGTCTGTGTACAGGTCCAGGTCTCAGACACTTGTTACAAACCCCAAACTTTATAGTTCAGCTTCGCTCTGCCCTAGTCTTTATGCTACTAGTTTTGATTGTATTATATTATCTGCTTAAAAATACACTTAAAAAAGACCCAAACAGTCGAAATGTTGAGTTTATGTATGTATCTGTATTCCTAGCCAGGACTAATGCAACAAACTGGAGCAACACTTTATGCAACTAATTTCTTTGGATTATTGATTGGGTAACAGAGCAAGGGAGGGCTTGTAATTTATCAGGGTAGCTTGCCATACTTAGGGTGCTGCAAAATTTTAGCACCCAAATCACTGCGTTCATAAAAGCATCATGCGCACGTGTCATGCACAATCTTCATAGGTTGTGCAGGGGACGCAGGACACATGCATTTACGCTACAGTGCTATACACAGCGTAAATGCATGCAATTACGCCACGTGCGCACGAGCCCTAAGGGCGGAAGCAATTGCAAGAGGCATAACAGGGGTTAGGATTAAATGTTCCTTTTTTGGACCCCATTCTGTGTAAACCCTATTTCTGTCATCTATCCGGTGGTGTTTAGTCTGCTCGTGGTGAAGTATCAAGTGAGATCTATGCTTTTTCTGTGTGCTTGTTTTTTGCACATTATTGAACTGAACTTTATTATTGTCTGATTTTAAAGTAAAACTATTAAAAGTTATATTTTATTCCTTGCTCTGTTAGCTTGTTCAGTTCAGGACTTGAGGCACTATTTCTCTGCTTGGCAGAATTGCTCTAGTATATGATTATTTATTGGGCTAAATATTTACTTTTTCTCTAATAAATACAGTACTATGATTTTACATGGTAGATTTTTCAGTGATTTTTTTTTTAATCGATTAGCAGCTGCAATTCTCTTTAAATAGGTCCTTCATGCGATTTGTATTCTATAGCCACTATGAAATAGGATAGTTGTGTTGGCTTCCAATATAGAGTTAGAATAATTTTATCTCTTCTAAATTCAAATTAAATTACTGGATAATTCAGTATGTCTATTATTAAACCCTTTAGAATCCAGCATTATGTGCACAGTATTTAGTTATAAACACATAACTGCTACTTGTTCATTAATATAATTTATCAGACAGATATACTTTGTATATTGTCCCAGTATGCATTACGGACAATACTGAAAAAGGTTAATTTATATTTATTCACTTAATCTTGCATTTAACTTGCCACTCATAATACAGAATAAATCACAATCAAACTAGTTTTCTCACCCAAAATCTGCAACATTTACCTTTCACTAATAAAAACGGATGATTTACACACTGCTCTCAAGGAGTTAATGGATTAAACACTTTTAGAAAATATCTTAAAGTTTTAAGCTTTAATTTGGTAATTAATATAGTGCTTAGAAAAAAAAAACATAGAGACAAATGATGTGTCATAGAAAACAAGTAAAACAGTTCTAAAATAATCTCTAGAAATAACAAAAAAATACATAAGTGTTTACAATATGAGGAACACATAGATTTGGGTGACCCTGACAAATATGAACACAATACAGGTATTTAAACCGGTTTTTATATTCTCCGGCTCTGGGTCAGATTTCCTGAAATGCTTGTCAGTTTACTGGTCATATTACTTGCCTACTGCTGACAAAGAGATAAAAAGGGGTTGAATACTATGAATATTAATTGTTCTTTTTCATTCCTCAACTTAGAAGAGATAAACATTACAGTTCAATTTGGAATGAATAAGGAAAAGTCTACCTGCTCATCTTATGAAGTGTGTATAAACGATGCTAAGGGAATGTCTGCACGCTGCGTTCTTGAGTCGACAAAAAAAAATGTACCCTCTGACAGACTTTGACAACTTTGACAAAACGCATGCGTTGTGGATGCGTTTTCAATGCATTTAGATGCGTCTTGGATGCATTTTTGACAGTCTGATCTGACGGCGATTCAGCTTTTCTACATCCCTGTCCTGTAAACAGGACCATTGAGCATGACTGGCCATTGACAGCAGACAAAGACAGAGCCGCGCAATGAGAATGAGCTCAGGTGAACCTCTGATGTCAGTGCTGTGACACTGGCAGTGGTGTGGGGCCCACATTTGTGATGTCAGAGGTTCACCTGATTTCATTGCCATCGCACGACTCTTGGTCTGTGTACTGTCATGAACTCGGGTGAACCTCTGATGTCAGTGCTGCGACAAAGGCAGAGGTTCACCGGAGTTCAATCTCATCACACGGCTCTATCTGTGTTGCAACCTGATTTGCAGTCACAGATGAACGACTCTAGCTGTACCCGGAAATCACCTGAGTGACGGCACCACAGATCGTGCGGCTCACTTCAGTCACTCAGGTGATATGTTGTCACAGGTGGACTCCAGCTGTGGCAGCAGCTAACCTGAGTGACATCACTTCTGATAGCGTGACTCACTTCAGTTGCTGCATGGAGTTCACAGTAAGCAGTCATTCTCTATGGCTGCTCATTGTGAGTGTCAAATATAGCAGTCCTGGAAGCGTAGTGGGACCTCGTGTGGATTATGTTGGACCTGGAGGGGTGTTTGGGGGGTTAATAAAGTGGTGAAAGAGGGTGTTTCATATTGATGTAATGGGGAGAGCCTAATTAACAATTTGCAATTCACGCATAATCATCACAATAATTCAATTGCATTTTTGTATATTATTTTGACGTTTGATAATTCTGGACAGATTTGCATTACTCCTTTTAGAAAGGATATTGCTATGAATACTGGCATCATCATGTCATGCCAATCATGTCATCAAAAATACACCGAAAGAAGAGTTTACACATATTAAACAGAATACATTGGCTAATTGTAATTTGCAAGAGGATTTTAAAAAAAAATGGATACCAGACTGCAACAAAGGGTTACCCCTTTTGGACGAGAAAGAGAGGGATGGATGTGTTTCTTAAAATTGATAGGTCTCTCACGTTCAAAGAAAAATCAAAGAATTTAAAATCCCCTGTAATTAATTTGCCATTCATTACAACTTTTAAGCCCTCGGTCTCACTATGTAAAAAACAATATTAAAGCGGATTTACCTATTCTATTCCAGGATAATAGATTAAAATGATTACTGTCTAATCCTGTTAATTTTATTTTTAAAAAGGCACCCTCTTTGGGAGATATGTTATCTCTGAGTTTGTTTCTACTAGATAAGACCAAAACTGAAACATAGCTACATACAAAAGTTTTTTTCCGATGTGAACATCAGGTTTGCACCTGTTGCAATACTTTTTGTTCTGTGAAAACCGGTAGAGTCTATAACATTAAGAATTATATCAACTGCAATTCTACTTTTGTTATTTACTTACTTGTAACACCTACTTGTGTTAATTGTAATTTACAGTATGTCGGCTGTACCTCAGGACCTCTGAAGAACAGGATCTGCCGTCATTTATCCAATGCGACACAAAAACAGCAAGGGAAGTGTTCTTCAGCTTCCCCTCACTTTTATTTCGTACACAATGGCAGTACTGATTCATGCAAAGTGATGGGGATTGAGAGAATTTGCATGCCCCCTAAGGGTGGAGATCAGAGACGGATCTTGTTAAACAGAGAATCTTGGTGGATTTTTTTTGCTGCAAACTAGAATACCTGATGGTCTGAATTGTAGGTTGGATTTAATCTATCGCTATAATAATGGGGTAGACCATTTCCAATGATTTGCAGTGATTGGTTTGCCGTTCTAGGTGGAGTAGCAGGATGTGAGTTAAGACGCCAAGTATTTGTGCTGTTTTGTATGTGATGATTAAGAACACCATTGTCCAAAACATGAGAGATGTGAAAAAAATAACCGCAACATCAGCTGCTGTGCCGGATGAACTTTATTCAATTTTCAGTGCAGAGTAAAATCAGCGGCGGGAGGAGACCTGGATACCGGCCCCTCACTGAGGACAACAGCCGTTTCGCCTGTAATTAGGCTTCTACGGGTCCACATGCGAGTGCAGCAAGGCCCTCCTTAAATAGGAGAGTGTATCCAGGTGCCATCACCGCACATACATACAAAAAGGAATGTTAAACAATTTATATAAACAAACAACAGTTAAAAACTGTGTGTCAATAGTACACACTATAATTAAAAGCAAACATTTGGACAAACCAGAGTTTACAATTTTTTGGAACAGAGGGAAATATAATCATAACATGATGCGAGATTTTATTCATACTATTATACATGATTTCTTTTACATTTATCAATTTTATGCGCACAAATTCTGTTCATCATAAAAAGTTTTTTACTAAAACAAAATATTCCTCTATATATGTGCACATCACACAAAAAAAATGATCAAGAAAATCATCTCTACCTCACAAAAATACGGCCAGATCATTCCGGTCATTAAGTCCGAAACATGTTTGCCTTATTTTGAGATATATCTGCGCATTTTTTTTACCATGTCATTTTCCTATGGTTTTAATAAAATTTGTAGGATTTTTTACATTGTTGGATGCTGGAATTCTCCTCTTTTTTTCTCCATTTATTATGAATATATACAAGTTCTTTGATGTCCTTCACTAAGGAGAGTGGGAAGCTGACTTGTTTGCCTTTGGCTATTTTTTCTACCTAACAATTTAGGTGGTGCATATGTAAAGAAATACAAACTGGTAATGTGGTTTTCTGTCCTGATAATGTAGATTTAATCTCTGAAATGCATTGACTTAATAAAATCATCATCCAGAAATACTGTTATTTGGCTTATAGTACGGCAGTGTGGCTTTAACCCCATCTTTTCTACAACTATGTTTTCTGCCTTGGGGCTGAAGCAGACATTTTTCACATGATCTACAGTGGTTGTTGCCATTTTCAACCTAATAAGGTGAGCCTTATTTTAACCCCTTCACGACCATGGATGGAAAGATCCGTCCTTGTGCCCTGGGCCTTAACGACCAAGGACGGATCTTTCCGTCATGGCGGAATTGCGGCACCGGTGCCTCCGGTGACTGCAATATGTTAACACAAACCGCAGATTCGGGGAGGAGGGGACCTGTTCCTGACCTCAGGAGGGGTGGTGCCTCCTCCCCGGATCTACAGAGGCTGTGATTGGCTGACGAACGCCGCTCAACCAATCACAGCCACTGTAATGTTCCAGCCATTTAAAGTGACTGAAACATTGAAATCCAGCCCTGGCCAGTGCAGCTGTAGCACTGGCCATTGGCTGGAGCTGGGTGACCTCACTGGATCACCCTCCCCCAGCTCCAGTAGCTCTGATTGGAGAGATCGGCCTTGTGACCGATCTCTCCAATAACAGTGGACCTGTTGCCGGTGACCGCCCCCATCAGCTTCACTTCCCTGCAGCACGCCAGCACAGTGAGTGTACACAGTGCAATGACAGGGCGACAAGCTCCGGTCCCATGCTGTTATGAGACCGGAGCATGGGACCCGGACGTTGGCGCGCTGCCATTGCACTGTATGAAACCGGCGAAAAGCCTCCCGATCCGTGGCCGCTGCCCTCCACGATCTGCCACCTGTCTCCCCAATCTCCTGCCCACACCCCCACCCCTCGTATCTGCTGCCCGGCCCCTCACCCCTCGTGATCGGTGCCCGCCCCCTCACCTCCGTGATGTGCTGCATGAACCCTGTCCTCCTCCATCTGCCATAGTGCCACCGCTCCCACCGATCTGCTACCCGGCCCCTCCCCCTCGTGATCGGTGCCCGTCACCTCCCCTCCGTGATGTGCTGCGCGATCCCTATCCTCCTCCATCTGCCATAGTGCCACCGCTCCCTCCGATCTGCTGCCCGGCCCCTCCCCCTCATGGTCGGTGCCCGACCCCTCCCCTCCGTGATGTGCTGCTCGCCCCCTCGCCTCCGTGATGTGCTGCTCGCCCCCTCCGTGATGTGCTGCTCGCCCCCTCCCTTCCGTGATGTGCTGCACGCTCCCCCAACCTCTCACCCCCGTGGTCGGCTACTCGCCCCCTCCCCTGTCACCCCCGTGATGTGTGCTCCCTCCCATGTCACCCCCATGATGTGTGCTCCCTCCCCTGTCACCCCCGTGATGTGTGCTCCCTCCCCTGTCACCCCCGTGATGTGTGCTCCCTCCCCTGTCACCCCCGTGATGTGTGCTCCCTTCCCTGTCACCCCCGTGATGTGTGCTCCCTCACCTGTCACCCCGTGATGTGTGCTCCCTCACCTGTCACCCCCGTGATGTGTGCTCCCTCACCTGTCACCCCCGTGATGTGTGCTCCCTCACCTGTCACCGCCGTGATCTGTGCTCCCACACCTGTCACCGCCCTGATCTGTGCTCCCTCACCTGTCACCGCCGTGATCTGTGCTCCCTCACCTGTCACTGCCGTGATCTGTGCTCCCTCACCTTTCACCGCTGTGATCTGTGCTCCCTCACCTGTCACCGCCGTGATCTGTGCTCCCTCATCTGTCACCCCCATGATCTGTGCTCCCTCACCTGTCACTACTATGATCTGTGCTCCCTCACCTGTCACCCCCGTGATCTGTGCTCCCTCACCTGTCACCCCCGTGATCTGTGCTCCCTCACCTGTCACCCCCGTGATCTGTGCTCGGTCACCTGTCACCCCGTGATCTGTGCTCCCTCACCTGTCACCCCCGTGATCTGTGCTCCCTCACCTGTCACCCCCGTCATCTGTGCTCCCTCACCTGTCACCCCCGTGATCTGTGCTCCCTCACCTGTCACCCCCGTGATCTGTGCTCCCTCACCTGTTACCCCCGCGATCTGCTGTCCGCTCTCCCTCCACCTCTCACCCCCGTGATCTGTGCTCTGCTCACCTGTCTCCCCCGTGATCTGCGCTCCCTCACCTCCCACCCCCGTGATCTGTGCTCCCTCACCTCTCACCCCCGTGATCAGTGCTCTGCTCACTTGTCTCCCCCGTGATCTGCGCTGCGCTCCCTCTCCCACCTCTCACCCTCCCCGATCTGCTGTCTCCTTCATCTCCTGTGATTCTGCTGCCTAGATCCATCCTGTAAGGTAACTATGCCCAATCTCACCTCCCACTCCCCTTCCCTCCCATCCTCTGCCGCTCCTGCATCCACTGCGCCCTCTCCCATCTGCCCCCACTCTATCCCAGCTGCCGCCATCTCACATTCACAGATGCTCCCTTTATATGCCGCTGCCCCCCATCTGCCGCCGCCCAATCTGCCGCCCCCCAATCTGCCGCTGTTCTGATCCATCCTGTAAGTATTGTTCGTGGCTCTTTTCTAACTATCCCCAATCGCATCTCCCACTCCCTCCTCCCCCCTCCTCCCCCACCTGCCTGCCGCCAAGTGCTGATCAGCTACGTGATTGGCTGATCAGGTACGTAATTGTTGCTCTAGTTTTTGCTTTTTTTTTGTGCACCCCAAATAAAAAAAAACAAAACAAAACATGTACAATTAGGTACCTGATCAGCAATCGTCCTGCAGTCGTACTCGATTTGGATAGGACTTCTTTTTTCCATCCCACCTAGTCCCCCCCCTTTTTTGCAGAACATTTGTGCGTGCGCCCTATTTTTTTTTCTATGCCATGGGGGTCTAGTTTCCAAAATGGGGTCAAATGTGGGGGAGCTCCATTGTTTTGGCACCTCAGGAAGTCTCCAAACACAACATAGAATACGCTAATTATCCCAGACAATTTTGCGTTTGAAAAGTCAAATGATGCTCCTTGCATTGTGAGCCCTGCTGTGCAACCAAACATTTGATTTCCACCACATATAAGGTGTCTGTGTACTCAGGAGAAATTCCACAATACATTTTTGTCCCACTAGTGCAAATCTATGTGCAGCACCTCTGCATTGCACACTCAAACTCATTGTTACTAAGCCATTATACTAGCAAACACTGAGGAAACTTAGTGGCATCCTAAAAGTGGCTGTTGGACTTCATTATTGTCCCACTAGTGCAAATCTATGTGCAGCACCTCTGCATTGCACACTCAAACTCATTGTTACTAAGCCATTATACCAGCAAACACTGAGGAAACTTAGTGGCATCCTAAAAGTGGCTGTTGGACTTCATTATTGTCCCACTGGTGCAAATCTATGTGCAGCACCTCTGCATTGCACACTCAAACTCATTGTTACTAAGCCATTATACTAGCAAACTATGCTGCCAGTTTAAGGGCCGTAGTTGCATTGTCAGGGATAATTATTGTTGTTTATTCTGCTGTTAATAAAGCTAGACCACCGTTGAAATCTACACCACCTCTCAATTTTTACTACCACATTTTAAGTGCACAATCTTGTCGCAATCAAAATGAGTGGCAAAATGACAGATGCTGGTGGAAAGGGGAAAAGGCGTGTTGGAAAAGAAGGTGGCAAAACTCAATTAACATCTGCTGAAGATAGACCATCTTCCAGCAAAAGTAAGATGTCTACTACTTACCGTGGACAATCCGATGTGCTCCCTTTTTTACGGACACGAACAACTGGAACAAAGGTAGATGATGGCCAAAAAAGGAAAATGCTTGAACGGATCTCAAGTGGTCCAACAAGTGCCCTCTCCACCACCTCAACTACCGCAT
The DNA here is from genome assembly GCF_048569485.1 of Anomaloglossus baeobatrachus. Classification (NCBI taxonomy): domain Eukaryota; kingdom Metazoa; phylum Chordata; class Amphibia; order Anura; family Aromobatidae; genus Anomaloglossus; species Anomaloglossus baeobatrachus. The sequence continues at coordinate 497,761,443 of NC_134355.1, read as the reverse complement.
CCAAAAAAACCAGTCCTCTGAGTTGTCAGCCCAATCACACTTGCTTTCTCCCAGCTCTGAAGTCTCCATCCGCCCTGCACAGTATGGTGGAACTGAGATGGCTGAGTCTGCAGAGCTGTTCAGTCACACTACAGCCTGGGAATCAGAGGTCTGCTCCCAAGCTACAGTGAATACAGACCAGGAAATGGTCTGCAGTGATGCCCAGAACCTTTGTGACTCTGATTCAGGCCATGAGGACAAAGTTTCTGAGCATAATGTTGACCCTTCTTCACAAACTGTAACACCTGTTGTTATAGACAATGAGGAACATACTGATGACGATGAGACGCAGATACCAGATTGGGATAACAACTTAAATATTCAGTCAGGGCAAGGAGAGGCTCGGTCTGAGGGTGAGGGGAGTGCAAATACATCAATTGATGAGGAAGTTCTAGATCCCACCTACTGTCAACCCACAGTCAGGCACTCGAGGAGGTCAACAGAGGCGGTGGAGGAGGATGCAACCGACGACGAAGTTACCTTGCGCCTTCCTGGACAGAGTCGGAGCACTGATAGCACGTCTACAACTGCATCCTCAGCCACCACTCTGCCTCTGAGCACTAGTCGGGGTGGATCATCAGGTCGCATGCCCTCTAAGCCTTGCCTAGCCTGGTCCTTTTTTGACATAGCAAAAGATCACCCAAATTATGTGATGTGTAAAATTTGTCGTGATTCTGTTAGTAGAGGGCAAAACCTCATCAGTTTGACAACTTCTTCCATAAATCATCACATGAAGAAATATCATATGTCCCAGTGGGAAGCTCACCGTGCTGCAATGCGGGTTAGCGGAGCGAACCATCCACCGCCTGCCCCTTCCAGTGCATCTGCGCGCTCTTAATCTTCTAGAACTGTGGGGACAGCTGTCACACCAGGTTTTCCACGCACAACTTCCACCACTGTAACCGCAACAGGCAGTTTGCTTGGTAGGTCGTCAGTTGGTTTGGATGGGTAAACAAGTGCGTGTGTACAGCTCTCTCAGACATCGATAGCACCAACGTTGGATGAAGGCAACATCATGTCTACGCCTGCACTTTCCTCACAAACCTGCATTTTTCCAGAGACACCCTACTCAACACCGTCTACACACAGCAGCCAGATCTCTGTCCCTCAGATGTGGACAAATAAAAGGCCATTTCCTGCGACCCATGACAAAGCTAAGAGGTTGACTTTATCCCTCTGTAAGCTCTTGGCTACCGAAATGCTGCCTTTCCGCCTGGTGGACACACAGGATTTTAGAGACCTTATGTCTGTCGCTGTGCCCCAGTACCAGATGCCCAGTCGCCACTACTTCTCCAAGAAAGGTGTGCCTGCGCTACACCAGCATGTCGCACACAACATCACCGCTTCCTTGAGAAACTCTGTGTGTGAACGGGTGCATTTCACCACCAATACTTGGAACAGTAAGCATGGACAGGGATGTTACATGTCGCTGACTGGGCACTGGGTAACTATGGTGATAGATGGTGAAGGGTCTGCTGCACAAGTCTTGCCCTCCCCACGATTTGTGTGTCAATCCTCTGTCTCTCCAAGTTCCGCCACTGCTTCTGCCTCCTCCACCTCATCTGGGTCCTCCACCTCCACCCCAAGCCTGCCTGGTCAGGCCACCAGCGTTCTCCCTGCGCAGAAGGAATCACGCACCCCTCATTACTATGCAGGCAGCAGAGCGCGATGGCATCAGGCGGTCTTTAGCTTGACATGTCTTGGAAATAGGAGTCACACAGTGGCTGAGTTGTGGGCAGCTCTGGAGACTGAGTTTAATAAATGGTTTTCTCCACTCAACCTGCAGCCTGGTAAGGCTGTGTGCAACAATTCTGCAAACCTGGGTGCGGCCCTTCACCTGGGTAAGGTGAGACACGTGCGTTGTATGGCTCACGTGTTGAACCTTGTTGTCCAGCAATTTTTAACACACTATCCCGGCCTAGATGGCCTTCTGACCAGGGCACGAAAAACTGTCTGCTCACTTCCGCCGTTCAACCGCCGCAGCTGAGCGACTTGCATCGCTCCAGAAGTCTTTCGGCCTGCCGGTTCATCGCCTGAAATGCGATGTGCCGACAGGCTGGAATTCGACTGTCCACATGTTTCTGCGACTGTGGCAGCACCGCCGAGCCCTGGTGCAATACGTCATGACGTATAGCCTGGGCCAACGAGATGCAGAGGTAGGGCAGATCACCCTGATGGAGTGGTCTCAGATCAAGGACCTATGCACCCTTCTGCACAGTTTCAACATGGCGACGAATATGTTTAGCGCTGACAATGCCATTATCAGCATGACAATTCCAGTCATTTACATGCTGGAGCACACGCTAAACACTATTCGGAGTCAGGGGGTGGGACAACAGGAAGGGGAGGAACTACAGGAGGATTCATATGCGCAAGACACAACAACATCACCAAGGTCCAGACGTTCATCATCACCAATGCCGCAGGCATGGGACCATGGGGGACAGGGATCAAGAAGTGCGCATGGTAGCAGGCGAAATGTTGAGGAAGGTGCAATAGAACATGAAGAAATTGAGGACGAACTGTCCATGGACATGGAAGACTCAGCGGATGAGGGAGACCTTGGTCAAATTTCAGTTGAAAGAGGTTGGGGGGAGATGTCAGAGGAAGAAAGAACGGTTAGCACCTCTATGCCACAATCACAGCGTGGACTTGGTCCGCATGGCTGCGCAAGACACATGAGTGCCATCTTGCTGCACTACCTCCAACATGACCCTCGTATTGTCAAAATTAGAAGTGATGATGACTACTGGCTTGCCACACTATTAGATCCCCGGTACAAGTTCAAATTTTGGGACATAATTCCAGCCATAGAAAGGGACACACGTTTGCAGGAGTATCAGCAGAAGCTATTACTCGATCTTAGCTCCGCTTTTCCACCAAACAACCGTGCAGGTGCATGGAGTGAATCTCCCAGTTGTAACTTGACAAACATGGGACGGTCTCGTCATCTTCAACAGTCTACCCGTACCAGTAGCACCGTATCTGGTGCTGGTAACAGCAATTTTATTGAATATTTTCATAATTTTTTTAGACCCTCCTTTGCAAGGCCACCAGAGACAACAAGTCTGACACATAGTCAACGGCTGGAGAGGATGATACAGGAGTATCTCCAAATGAACATCGATGCCATAACTTTGCAAATGGAGCCTTGCTCATTTTGGGATTCAAATCTTCAAAAATGGCCAGAGCTCTCACCTTACGCCTTGGAGATTTTGTCGTGTCCAGCTGCCAGCATTGTCTCTGAACGTGTCTTCAGTGCTGCTGGGTGTGTGCTGACAGATAAGTGCACGCGTCTGTCCTGTGACAATGTGGACAGACTAACGTTCATCAAAATGAACAAGTCATGGATCCACAAGGAATTTACTACCCCTGTGTCATCCTGGGGAGAGTAAATGCTTGTGTATTTTGAATGTGCTTGATGCAAATCTAGCTGTGAAGTGTTCAACTAGGGCACAAGTGCTGCCACTGATGGGGTGTCTGTGTGGCCCAATTTTTGGAAAAAAGGGAGACTCCGCTTGGAGTAACCCTTGCTGTGTTTTTAAAAATGATCCAAGATGCACAGCGCTGGGATCAGGAAAGACTTTGCTACCTACCCCGGTGTCATCCTGTGGACGGTTAAGTATGGCGTATTTTTGAATGTGCTTGATGCAAATCTAGCTGTGAAGTGTACAACTGGGGCACAATGCTGCCACTGAAGGGGTGGGTGTGTGTGGGGCCCAATTTTTGGAAAAAAGGGAGACTCTGCTTGGAGTAACCCTTGCTTACTGTGTGATTTTAAAAGGAGCCAAGATGAACAAAGCTGGGATCAAGAAAGACTTAGCTACATACCCCGGTGTAATCCTTTGGACGGTTAAGTATGGCGTATTTTTGAATGTGCTTGATGCAAATCTAGCTGTGAAGTGTACAACTGGGGCACAATGCTGCCACTGAAGGGGTGGGTTTGTGTGGGGCCCAATTTTTGGAAAAAAGGGAGACTCCGCTTGGAGTAACCCTTGCTTGCTGGGTTTTTTAAAAGGAGCCAAGATGAACAGAGCTGGGATCAGGAAAGACTTAGCTACCTACCCCGGTGTCATCCTGGGGACGGTTAAGTATGGCGTATTTTTTAATGTGCTTGATGCAAATCTAGCTGTGAAGTGTACAACTGGGGCACAAGTGCTGCCACTGAAGGGGTGGGTGTGTGTGGGGCCCAATTTTTGGAAAAAAAGGGAGACTCCGCTTGGAGTAAGCCTTGCTTACTGTGTGTTTTTAAAAGGAGCCAAGAGGAACAGAGCTGGGATCAAGAAAGACTTAGCTAAAAACCCTAGTGTCATCCTGGGGACGGGTAAGTATGGCGTATTTTTGAATGTGCTTGATGCAAATCTAGCTGTGAAGTATACAACTGGGGCACAATGCTGCCACTGAAGGGGTGGGTGTGTGTGGGGCCCAATTTTTGGAAAAAAGGGAGACTCCGCTTAGAGTAACCCTTGCTTGCTGGGTTTTTTAAAAGGAGCCAAGATGAACAGAGCTGGGATCAGGAAAGACTTAGCTACCTACCCCGGTGTAATCCTGGGGACGGTTAACTATGGTGTATTTTTTAATGTGCTTGATGCAAATCTAGCTGTGAAGTGTACAACTGGGGCACAAGTGCTGCCACTGAAGGGGTGGGTGTGTGTGGGGCCCAATTTTTGGAAAAAAGGGAGACTCCGCTTGGAGTAACACTTGCTTACATTGTTTTTATAAATGATCCAAGATGCACAGAGCTGGGATCAGGAAAGACTTTGCTACCTACCCCGGTGTCATCCTGTAGACGGTAATGTATGGCGTATTTTTGAATGTGCTTGATGCAAATCTAGCTGTGAAGTGTACAACTGGGGCACAAGTGCTGCCACTGAATGGGTGGGTGTGTGTGGGGCCCAATTTTTGGAAAAAAGGGAGACTCTGCTTGGAGTAACCCTTGCTTGCTGTGTTTTTTAAAAGGAGCCAAGATGAACAGAGCTGGGATCAGGAAAGACTTTGCTACCTACCCCGGTGTCATCCTGGGGACGGTTAAGTATGGTGTTTTTTTGAATGTGCTTGATGCAAATCTAGCTGTGAAGTGTACAACTGGGGCACAAGTGCTGCCACTGAAGGGGTGGGTGTGTGTGTGGCCCAATTTTTGGAAAAAAGTGAGACTCCGCTTGGAGTCACCTTGCGGTGTTTTACATGATTTTAGAATGGCATGCCATGCCTATATCTGTGTCTCCTCCTCTTTTTCCTTGTCCAGCTCTTTTGTTTTCGCATGAGTATATGTCCTTGTCACTTTCCCATGTGTTTTTGTTGTGTTGTGAGTTGTTTGTCACCTTTTGGACACCTTTGAGGGTGTTTTCTAGGTGTTTTTATGTGTTTGTGATTGCCTGCCATTGTTTCCTATGCGGTTCGAGTTCGGTTCGTGGAACGTTCACCGAACTGAACTCGTACGAGATGCCTGTTCGGCGAACCGAACTCGAGCTGAACCGCGACCGGTTCGCTCATCTCTACTCGGGAGGGCAGTGTTGACACAGTAATCCCCTCCTGGAGAGTCTTAGTATTATGAGAACTCTGTTGGAAATAGCTATCTATATGGATTACACAAGACTTGGCAAACTCAAGAGAAGGTGGAGTTTCATACACTAAGAACGCTTCTCTTACCCTCTTGGATGCACACTGAAAAAATGTTTTAAAGGGCAGGGTTCTTCCACTGAGTATCAGTGGACTACCACCAGAATTCAGTGCAATAATCCTCTACTGACCAAATTCCCTGCTGCAGTGAATGGATTTTAAACTCAGCTAAAGATATCTTATCAGGGTCATCATAGATAAGTCCAAGTGCAGAGAAAAATCCATCCACCTATACAAACACAGGTGACTCAGGGGTGAAGGAAAAAAAAACATGCTTGTGGGTCTCCAGTCAGGAGAGTGACCACAATATCCACCCACTGGTCCTCACTAGAAGAGGTGTCGGAACAAAAACATAAATACCATTTGCATGCTTCCATGAAGGAAACAAACCAGCTGCATGCCCTAGAAAATCTTTCCAGAAGTGGCAGCTTGGGTTCAACAACCAACACAAATTGAGCTGGAGTGGCAGACTGTACTGGTTGCTTTGCTGCCCCCCTTAAATTTCACCACCTGAAAGGAGAGGGACTGCAACTACCTAGATAGTGTAGCAACTGGGTACATGCCAAAAATTTAAGTAGGGGCTGAAAATAATGTCACGATGAATAAGGAGAGCATAGGCCTGGGGCTACTAGACTGACCCTCAGACTATGGAGTACTACGGTATCCCTTATCCCATAGTTACCTCAGAAGGTGAGGATGTCTGAGTTGCTAACCTGACCCCTGCATTCTAATCAGCCTTGATCCTAGGAGGAGGGCCTGTAACTGATGGGGGATAAACCAACAGAGATAGACAAATATAAGGGAAACCAAAACTCTATTTTACAGCACACTCAACCAAAGATATACGAAAATAAGAGGTAAGGAGGAAAATAGGTGCAGGGTTGACACAACAAGATTAGAGGAATCCACACCACCCCCAAACACCACACAATATAATCACCAGCAGGACTGGAGCACAACAGCATACAGAGCCATGTAGCAAATCCATAGTCGGTGTGGGAAGACAGATTCCACCATCCTAAAAAGCTGGGGAGTTAACTGTGATAGGTTTCCAACAATATGTGATCTCAGAGGTAACATGCAGGCTATCAGAGTTTAACTCTTGCTAGCCTGACCATTAATGAACACACAGCTAGTTGATGCCCAAGCCTGCCTGTGTAACTAAGAGCCACCAAAGAAACGATAGTGTGGAGTGTCAGAATCTGTAGTGTAAACAGGGACTGATGCCACCATGACACATGTTGAGTTTTGAGCAAACCTCTGTGGGACAAGTACCGCTGCCACTACCCTCAGGAACAGGTCTCTCTGGCTGATGGTGATGAAATGCCTTAACCAAAAGCTCTGCATGGATATAAGAGGGCTGATATTAAAAAATAAATTAATTAAATTAATTAAAAAAGACAGATTGGGGCCTCATATTTTGATACACAGCCAAGATAAGCACATAGCTGGGAGGCTGCAGCCTGTAGTCATCTGCTTTATCTGTGCGGGGTATCTATATATGTGGGACCCTATGTCAATTATTTTTTTTACCAATCCATTAGGTGACCCTGAGAATGTGTGTGATTTCAAGCAGTCACACATGCTGCTACACAGGATGAAGTCGCGGTCAGATTGCAACCAATCAGAGATGCTGGAACTGTCGGTAAGCAGGGGAAGCTGTGAATATGTATGAAGTAGTTTGACAGTCACACAAAAGACTCGGTAAGTAAAACGCCCCTGCTTCATTCCTTATTTTCTTTCTTTTTCAGACTACCTAGCCCTTACTAACACTTGCCCCCATAGCCTTTTTGTTTTGCTATTCAGCGAACATCGGAAAAGTTGGCGAACACGAGCCAAACCTTCAAAGATTTGCCCATCTCTAGTCAAAAGAAGCCAATTTTTTTAGAAATGTGGAGACACCAAGTTGAGTCTCTAAGTTGTGTGTTGTCTGTAGTGACAGAGGTCTCAGAGCACCAGGCCTAAATCTGACACTATTCTACTTGTTACTGATCAAAGTTAAAGCTAGAAATGCTGGAACAGGCCTTGTTCCAGATCCTGCCCCATGCATCCATGCTGTGCCATTGTACTATTTGTACTCTGGGGCATTTGATGCCACTTATTATGATGTGTGCCCCTAATTTTTAGAAATGTGGAGACTAGAGATGAGCGAACCGGTCCCGGTTCGGCTCGAGGCGGTTCGCCGAACGGGGGGTCTGGCTCGAGTTCGGCTCGTCGAACGTTCGACGAACCGAACTCGAGCCCATAGGAAACAATGGCAGGCAATCACAAACACAGTAAAACACCTAGAAAACACCCTGAAAGGTGTCCAAAAGGTGACAAACAACTCACAACATAACACAAACACATGGGAAAGTGACAAGGACATATACTCATGTGAAAACAAAACAGCTGGACAAGGAAAAAGAGGGAGACACACAGATATATGAGTATATGCAAAGAAACATCGATTCCATTATTGTGCAACTTGAGCCCTGCTCATTTTAGGCTTCCAATCTGGATAAATTGCCTGAGCTCGCCACGTACGCCTTGAGGATCTTGTCGTGTCCTGCAGCCAGCGTTCTCTCGGAACCTGTCTTCAGTGCTGCTGGGGGTCTGCTGGCAGATAAGCACACGTGTCTGTCCACTGACAATGTGGACCTGGCTCTCAGAGGACTTTTCTTCCCCTGGGTCAGCCAGGGGAGGCGAAAGGCACGCGTATTTTTGAGAGTGCTTCATGCAAAGCATCTTTTTCTTTGTCAAAAGGGGGGCTCAACCGATGCCAGTCAAGTGGGGTGTGTGTGGCCCAGTTAGTGGCAACGAGGGAGACTGTGGTTGGAGTCCCCTCGCTGTGTCTCTAAAAGAACCAAGATGAACAAGTCATGGCTCTCAGAGGACTTTTCTTCCCCTGGGTCAGCCAGGGGACGGGAAAGGCACGCGTATTTTTGAGAGTGCTTCATGCAAAGCATCTTTTTCTTTTTCAAAAGGGGGCTCAACCGATGCCAGTCAAGTGGGGTGTGTGTGGCCCAGTTAGTGGCAACGAGGGAGACTGTGGTTGGAGTCCCCTCGCTGTGTCTCTAAAAGAACCAAGATGAACAAGTCATGGCTCTCAGAGGACTTTTCTTCCCCTGGGTCAGCCAGGGGACGGGAAAGGCACGCGTATTTTTGAGAGTGCTTCATGCAAAGCATCTTTTTCTTTTTCAAAAGGGGGCTCAACCGATGCCAGTCAAGTGGGGTGTGTGTGGCCCAGTTAGTGGCAACGAGGGAGACTGTGGTTGGAGTCCCCTCGCTGTGTCTCTAAAAGAACCAAGATGAACAAGTCATGGCTCTCAGAGGACTTTTCTTCCCCTGGGTCAGCCAGGGGACGGGAAAGGCACGCGTATTTTTGAGAGTGCTTCATGCAAAGCATCTTTTTCTTTTTCAAAAGGGGGCTCAACCGATGCCAGTCAAGTGGGGTGTGTGTGGCCCAGTTAGTGGCAACGAGGGAGACTGTGGTTGGAGTCCCCTCGCTGTGTCTCTAAAAGAACCAAGATGAACAAGTCATGGCTCTCAGAGGACTTTTCTTCCCCTGGGTCAGCCAGGGGACGGGAAAGGCACGCGTATTTTTGAGAGTGCTTCATGCAAAGCATCTTTTTCTTTGTCAAAAGGGGGGGTCAACCGATGCCAGTCAAGTGGGGTGTGTGTGGCCCAGTTAGTGGCAACGAGGGAGACTGTGGTTGGAGTCCCCCTCGCTGTGTCTCTAAAAGAACCAAGATGAACAAGTCATGGCTCTCAGAGGACTTTTCTTCCCCTGGGTCAGCCAGGGGACGGGAAAGGCACGCGTATTTTTGAGAGTGCTTCATGCAAAGCATCTTTTTCTTTGTCAAAAGGGGGGGTCAACCGATGCCAGTCAAGTGGGGTGTGTGTGGCCCAGTTAGTGGCAACGAGGGAGACTGTGGTTGGAGTCCCCTCGCTGTGTCTCTAAAAGAACCAAGATGAACAAGTCATGGCTCTCAGAGGACTTTTCTTCCCCTGGGTCAGCCAGGGGACGGGAAAGGCACGCGTATTTTTGAGAGTGCTTCATGCAAAGCATCTTTTTCTTTGTCAAAAGGGGGGGTCAACCGATGCCAGTCAAGTGGGGTGTGTGTGGCCCAGTTAGTGGCAACGAGGGAGACTGTGGTTGGAGTCCCCTCGCTGTGTTTTACATGCTTTTAGAAGGGCATGAAATGGCTTGGAGGTTGACTTTCATCATATGCAAACTGTTGGCTACCAAAATGCTGCCTTTCCAACAACTGTGGTTATAGGCAATGAGGAACATACTGATGAAGATGAGACGCAGATACCCGATTGGGATGACAACTTAAATATTCGGTCAGGGCAAGAAGAAACTCGGTCTGAGGGGTAGGGGAGTGCAAACACAACAATTGATGATTAAGTTCTAGATCACACCTACTGTCAACCCACAGTCAGACACTCGAGGAGGTCAACAGAGGCGGTGGAGGAGGATGCAACCGACGTCGAAGTAACCTGGCGCCTTCCTGGACACAGTCGGAGCACTGGTAGCACGTCTACAACTGCATCCTCAGCCACCACTCTGCCTCTGAGCATTATTCGGGGTGGATCAACAGGTCGCATGGCCTCTAAGCCTTGCCTAGCCAGGTCCTTTTTTGACATAGAAAAAGATCGCCCAAATTATGTGATCTGTAAAATTTGTCATGGTTCTCTTAGTAGAGGTCAAAACCTCAGCAGTTTGACAACTTCTTCCATGAATCGTCACATGAATAAATATCATATGGCCCGATGGGAAGCTCACCGTGCTGCAATGCGGCCTAGCGGAGCGAACCATCCACCGCCTGCCCCTTCCAGTGCATCCGCGCGCTCGTCATCTTCTAGGACTGTGGGGACAGCTGTCACACCTGTTTTTCCACCCACAACTTCCACCACTGTAACCGCAACAGGCAGTTTGCTTGGTAGGTCATCAGTTGGTTTGGAAGGGGAAACAAGTGAGTGTGTACAGCTCTCTCAGACATCGATAGCACCAACTTTGGATGAAGGCAACATCATGTCTCCGCCTGCACTTTCCTCACAAAGCTGCATTTTTCCAGGGACACCCGACTCAACACCGTCTACACACAGCAGCCAGATCTCTGTCCCTCAGATGTGGTCAAATAAAAGGCCACTTCCTGCGACCCATGACAAAGCGAAGAGGTTGACTCTATCCCTCTGTAAGCTGTTGACTACAGAAATGCTGCCTTTCCGCCTAGTGGACACACAGGATTTTAGAGACCTTATGTCTGTCGCTGTGCCCCAGTACCAGATGCCTAGTCGCCACTACTTCTCTAAGAAAGGTGTGCCCGCGCTACACCAGCATGTCGCACACAACATCACCGCTTCCTTGAGAAACTCTGTGTGTGAACGGGTGCATTTCACCACCGATACTTGGACCAGTAAGCATGGACAGGGACGTTACATGTCGCTGACTGGCCACTGGGTAACTATGGTGATAGATGGTGAAGGGTCTGCTGCACAAGTCTTGCCGTCCCCACGACTTGTGTGTCAATCCTCTGTCTGTCCAAGTTCCGCCACTGCTTCTGCATCCTCCACCTCATCTGGGTCCTCCACCTCCGCCCCAAGCCTGCCTGGTCAGGCCACCAGCGTTCTCACTGCGCAGAAGGAATCACGCACCCCTCATTACTATGCTGGTAGCAGAGCGCAACGGCATCAGGCGGTCTTTAGCTTGACATGTCTTTGAAATAGGAGTCACACAGCGACTGAGTTGTGGGCAGCTCTGGAGACTGATTTTGATAAATGGTTGTCTCCACTCAACCTGCAGCCTGGTAAGGCCGTGTGCGACAATGCTGCAAACCTGGGTGCGGCCCTTCGCCTGGGCAAGGTGACACACGTGCCTTGTATGGCTCACGTGTTTAACCTTGTTGTCCAGCAATTTTTAACACACTATCCCGGCCTAGATGGCCTTCTGACCAGGGCACGGAAACTGTCTGCAGTGCTCACTTCCGCCGTTCAACCGCCGCACCTGAGCGACTTGCATCGCTCCAGAAGTCTTTCGGCCTGCCGGTTCATCGCCTGAAATGCGATGTGGCGACACGCTGGAATTCAACTCTCCACATGTTACAGCGACTGTGGCAGCACCGGCGAGCCCTGGTGCAATACGTCATGATGTATAGCCTGGGCCAACGAGATGCAGAAGTGGGGCAGATCACCCTGATGGAGTGATCTCAGATCAAGGACCTATGCACCCTTCTGCACAGTTTCGACATGGCGACGAATATGTTTAGCGCTGACAATGCCATTATCAGCATGACGATTACAGTCATTTACATGCTGGAGCACACGCTAAACACTATTCGTAGTCAGGGGGTGGGACAACAGGAAGGGGAGGAACTACAGGAGGATTCATATGCGCAAGACACAACAACATCACCAAGGTCCAGACGTTCATCATCACCAACGCGGCAGGCATGGGACCATGGGGGACAGGGATCAACAAGGGCGCATGGTAGCAGGTGAGATGTTGAGGAAGGTGCAGGAGGACATGAAGATATGGAGGACGAACTGTCCATGGACATGGAAGACTCAGCAGATGAGGGGGACCTTGGTCAAATTTCAGTTGAAAGAGGTTGGGGGGAGATGACAGAGGAAGAAAGAACGGTTAGCACCTCTATGCCACAAACACAGCGTGGACTTGGTGCGCATGGCTGCGCAAGACACATGAGTGCCTTCTTGTTGCACTACCTCCAACATGACCCTCGTATTGTCAAAATTAGAAGTGATGATGACTACTGGCTTGCCACACTATTAGATCCCCGGGACAAGTCCAAATTTTGTGACATAATTCCACCCATAGAAAGGGACGCACGTATGCAGGAGTATCAGCAGAAGCTGTTACTCGATCTTAGCTCGGCTTTTCCACCAAACAACCGTGCAGGTGAAGGGAGTGATTCTCCCAGTTGTAACTTGACAAACATGGGACGGCCTCGTCATCTTCAACAGTCTACCCGTACCAGTAGGACCGTATCTGGTGCTGGTAACAGCAATTTTATGGAATCTTTTCATAATTTTTTTAGACCCTCCTTTGCAAGGCCACCAGAGACAACAAGTCTGACACATAGTCAACGGATGGAGAGGATGATACAGGAGTATCTCCAAATGAACATCGATACAATGACTTTGCAAATGGAGCCTTGCTCCTTTTGTGCTTCAAATCTAGAAAAATGTCAAGAGCTCTCCAGTTACGCCTCGAAGATTTTGTCGTGTCCAGCTGCCAGCGTTGTCTCTGAACGTGTCTTCAGTGCTGCTGGGTGTGTGCTGACAGATAAGCGCACGCGTCTGTCCAGTGACAATGTGGACAGACTGACGTTCATCAAAATGAACAAGTCATGGATCCAGAAGGAATTTACTACCCCTGTGTCATCCTGGGGAGAGTAAATGCTTGTGGATTTGGAATGTGCTTGATGCAAATCAAAACATCCTGTTTGCAACTAGGGCACAAGTGCTGCCACTGATGGGGTGTCTGTGTGGGGCCCAATTTTTGGAAAAAAAGGGAGACTCCGCTTGGAGTAACCCTTGCTTGCTGTGTTTTTTAAAAATGATACAAGATGAACAGATCTGAAGGCAAGATGAAGCCAACATCATGTCTCCGCCTGCACTTTTCTCACAAACCTGCATTTTTCCAGGGACACCCTACTCAACACCGTCTACAGACAGCAGCCAGATCTCTGTCCCTCAGATGTGGTCAAATAAAAGGCCACTTACTGCGACCCATGACAAAGCTAAGTGGTTGACTCTATCCCTCTGTAAGCTGTTGGCTACCGAAATGCTGCCTTTACGCGTAGTGGACACACAGGATTTTACAGACCTTATGTCTGTCGCTGTGCCCCAGTACCAGATGCCCAATCACCACTGCTTCTCCAAGAAAAGCATGCCCGCGCTACACCGGCATGTCGCACACAACATCACCACTTCCTTGAGAAAATCTGTGTGCGACAGGGTGCATTTCAACACAGATACTTGGACCAGTAAGCATAGACAGGGTCATTACATGTCACTGACTGGGCACTGGCAAACTATGGTGAGAGATGGAGAAGGGTCTGCTGTACAAGTCTTGCCGTCCCCACGAGTTGTTTCAATCCTTGTTCTGTATGTAGAAGTTAATACACTGCTTCTGCCTCTTCAACCTCGTGTGGGTCCTCTACCTTTGCGCAAACCCTGTGTGGTCAGGCCACCCTTCCTTGCAACTGCGCACAAGGACTACCACACACCTCCTTACTATGCTGGCAGCAGAGCTCAATGCCATCAGGCGGTCAAAGTTTTACTTTGAAATGTATGGGAAATGTGAGTCACACCGCTATTACAGAGAATAGTAGTCAGGCAGGGTCAAAACATTAATTGAGGAACAGGAACAGAATGGGACGGCCAGGACTTAATCAGAAAACAAGCAGAGGTGAAATGCGTATCGGCCAACAAGGTACATAAACAGCAAGCAGGAAAAGTAGTCAGGTAACAAGCACACAAAATCATAAAACTGAACTGGGGGTAAAATTAACCAGAGGTTCATAGCTATGTCTGGCAGTGGTCTGCAGACAGGATGGGCATAAAAAAGGGTGTGGTGTCTTCCCATTGGTTGTAGCTGAATGATGGTATTTCATCTGTGAGATACCCACCAGCTACATTCAGCCAGAGATTCTGCATCTGTCAAGGTAATGCAGCCCAGTGGGTGAGCATAACCTGCGTCCACCTGCGCCGCTGGCATCGACTACTCTCCCATCATCAGCACTATTCATGAAAGGAACACGTTGTCACCTGGCGACCGGAGTACAAATTGACGGAGCGGACTCCGTTGGTGACTTAACAGCCGTGTGCGGCAATGATGCAAACCTGGCTGCGGGCCATCCTCAGGGCAATGTGACACACGTGCCTTTTATGGCTCACGTGTTGATCCGAATTCTCCAGCAATTTTTAAAACACCATCACGGCCTACATGGCCTTGTGCAGCGGGCACGCTCGCTATGTGCTCACTTCCATCGTGCGCACACAGCAGCTCAACAACTTTCATCACTACGGAAGTCTTAGGGTCTGGCAGTTAAACGCCGGAAATGCGATGTTCCGACACGCAGGAATTGGAATCTGCACATGTTGCAGCGTGTGTGGCAGCACCGCAGAGCCCTGCTGAAATACGGTAAGACATATAGCCTGGGATAAGTTGATCCAGAGGTGGTGCAGATCACGCTGCTGGAGTGGTGTCAGATCAAGGACCTATGCACCCTGCTACACAGTTTTGAAATGTCGACGAAGATGTTTAGCACTGGCAATGTCATTCTCAGCGTGACAATTCTGGTCATCTACATGATGGAGCACACTGTAATTATTATTCGGAGTCAGGTGTTGGGACAAGAGGAAGGGGAGGAAGTACAGGAGGAGTCATATGCGGAAGGGATAACAAGATCTACGAGGTCCAGATGGTCAGCGGCACCTATGCGGCAGTCATGGTGAGGGAGAGGGATTAACAAGGGCGCATAGTATCAGCAAAAAGTGTTGATGAAAGTGCAGGAGCCCATGAAGAAATGGAGGACGAACTGGCGATGGGCATGGAAGACTCAGCAGATGAGTGAGAGCTTGCTCACATTTCGGTTGTGCGAGGTTGTGGGTAGAGGGCAGAGGAAGGATGCACGATTCTCACCTCTCTGCCACCAACACACCAAGGACTTGGTCCTCCTGGATGCACAAGACACATGAGCGCCTTCTTGCTGCACTACCTACATGACCCTCGGATTGTATGAATTTGAAGTAATCCTGAATACTGGGTTGCCACACTGTTAGATCCCCGGTACAAGACAAAATTTGGCGAACTAATTCCTGCCATAGAAATAGACGCACGTATACAGGAGTATCTGCAGAATGTGGTACGCAATCTTAGATCTACTTTTCCACTAAACACCAGTGCTGCACAGAGTGAATCTCAACACTTTGTCATGGATAGGAGGAAATGGTCTTTTACTTGTCCACATCGGAGGGACCGAGGGATGGCTGCTGTGCTGAGATGGCGTTGAGTACGGTGTCCCTGCACAGTTGCACTTTTGGTCATATCCCAAAATGAGTTGAAAAAGGACAGATGCTGTTGGAAAGGGGAACAGGTGTGTTGGAAAGGGGAAAAAAATTTTGGTCCGTGGATTTGGTGGTTAAACAACTGTAACATTTGCTGAAGAAACAACATCTGTTACAGTGGGACTGGCAGATTTGGATAAAGTGGTATATAATCTGTGACCGCTATATAACAAAAATTAATAAGAAAAGAAAGAGAAAGGTATATATCACCTTCAGCAGTCAGTGTCCACCGTGCTCCCAGTTGGAAAAGGAGAGGTTGGCAACTTGAAGGTTTGGTGGAGGATACAGAGCTGTGTGGCTATGAAACTAATAGTAGCCTGAACCGAGTTAGACGCCATTCGGATCTGGAGACTGTGAGCCCTGTTAGCGTCACAGGGTCCACATGCCCACCCAGCCCAGGAACTCCCTGTTAACAACACAGGGGCCATTGAGTACGCTGACCGTGTGCGTAGGGGCCACACCTGTGGACAGCAGGCGCATCAGCAGCAGCAGGCCTGTTAATGCCACTGGGCTGCACAAGCAGGACTGTTAGGACAGGAGCTGGTCTTAACCGTTCTGCGTTACCAACTGTGGTGGTGGCCTGCATCCACCACCCTATCCCTGCCTACCTCTGGCCTAAAGCCGCAATGGGTTCAACACATGGAGGTGTGCTCTTTCGGAGCATAATAGAAGACTGCGCACCTCCTTGTTGGCTCCAGCCCCTTTTATAACCTGGGTCCGCCCCAAACCAGGGTGAACCACAATGCACCTCCTGGAGACAAAAGCAGAGTGACACGTCATGAGTGGCATAACTAGCGTCCTATTTGGAAACGCAACTTCAATGATGACCTCATGGCTGCCATGACCCAAACACCTCACCAGTCATCGTCTGACCATCAATAATGCGGTGACAAGTCATAGGTGTGGGCCTCTGCAAGCCATTTGGGAGGACACCTGATGCCCTGTGGTCTATATGGGACCCCCACATCAGGGCCAGGGCCAAAGAGTTCATTACCGGACCTAGTCTCTGATGCAGGAAGTGCCTGAGCATGCTCAGTAGCATGAAATACAGTCTCTGAAAAAAGACTATCAGCTTTAGCATGGTGTCTAGGCACAAAACAGGACTTAGACCCGGCACAGAATGCAAGCACCTGTGCAAAGAGGCTTTTCACACTTAGTGTGGGAGCATGCGCTGTATCCCGAAATGAAGACTTAGCGTCAGGAATGGCACAGTCAGGCTGAGCATACTCACTAGGCGAAACACTGTAATTATGCTGCAGCTGGGGTACATCGGCACACGCATGCGCACTAGCTGCCTCTCCACACTTAGACGTGGAGGGGAAATTTGTCTTGGAGATGCTGTCTATGAACAGAAGGAAAAGCTAAAGGAAGCCTGACTTTCTATCCCTCCGAATTATGAAATGCAGCAATGAATTCCATGAGTTTGCTATAACATTAGCGTAGCTAAATGTGCATGAGGGTGTGATGTAGAGGTGCTAGAAATAGCTTGTCACCAGTGGGGCACTAATGGAATACAACAGCCAGTTCTATGATGCCACAAAATGGCAGTATTTTGTGCTATCATTATAGCTTATTAAAAACAGAGCACGAGGTTGTCATGCAGAGGTGCTGCACATAGATTTGCAGTAGTGTGAATAGACAAAAGTACAATAGCCACGTTTAGGATACAACTAGGTACAGTGAGTGTTTGCTAGTATAATGGCTGAGTTTAAAAAAGTTTGAGTGTGCAATGCAGGCAGATGTCCTGCAAATATCGTTCCAATACTGTGAATTGACAAAAGTACAATAGCCACGTTTAGGATACAACTAGGTACAGTGAGTGTTTGCTAGTATAATGGCTGAGTTTAAAAAAGTTTGAGTGTGCAATGCAGGCAGACGTGCTGCAAATAACGTTCCAATACTGTGAATAGACAAAAGTACAATAGCCACGTTTAGGATACAACTAGGTACACTGAGTGTTTGCTACTATAAATGGCTGAGTTTAAAAAAGTTTGAGTGTGCAATGCAGGCAGACGTGCTGCAAATAACGTTCCAATACTGTGAATTGACAAAAGTACAATAGCCACGTTTAGGATACAACTAGGTACAGTGAGTGTTTGCTAGTATAATGGCTGAGTTTAAAAAAGTTTGAGTGTGCAATGCAGGCAGACGTGCTGCAAATAACGTTCCAATACTGTGAATTGACAAAAGTACAATAGCCACGTTTAGGATACAACTAGGTACAGTGAGTGTTTGCTAGTATAATGGCTGAGTTTAAAAAAGTTAGAGTGTGCAATGCAGGCAGACGTGCTGCAAATAACGTTCCAATACTGTGAATTGACAAAAGTACAATAGCCACGTTTAGGATACAACTAGGTACAGTGAGTGTTTGCTAGTATAATGGCTGAGTTTAAAAAAGTTTGAGTGTGCAATGCAGGCAGACGTGCTGCAAATAACGTTCCAATACTGTGAATAGACAAAAGTACAATAGCCACGTTTAGGATACAACTAGGTACACTGAGTGTTTGCTACTATAAATGGCTGAGTTTAAAAAAGTTTGAGTGTGCAATGCAGGCAGACGTGCTGCAAATAACGTTCCAATACTGTGAATTGACAAAAGTACAATAGCCACGTTTAGGATACAACTAGGTACACTGAGTGTTTGCTACTATAAATGGCTGAGTTTAAAAAAGTTTGAGTGTGCAATGCAGGCAGACGTGCTGCAAATAACGTTCCAATACTGTGAATTGACAAAAGTACAATAGCCACGTTTAGGATACAACTAGGTACAGTGAGTGTTTGCTAGTATAATGGCTGAGTTTAAAAAAGTTAGAGTGTGCAATGCAGGCAGACGTGCTGCAAATATCGTTCCAATACTGTGAATAGACAAAAGTAAAATAGCCACGTTTAGGATACAACTAGGTACACTGAGTGTTTGCTAGTAGAATGGCTTAGTAACAATGAGTTGTAGTGTGCAATGCAGGCAGACGTGCTCTGCAAATGTCTTTGCACTAGTGGGACTATAGCAAAGTCCAATAGCCACGTTTAGGATGCCACTAGGTACACTGAGTGTTTGCTAGTAAAATTGCTTAGTTTAAAAAAGTTGGAGTGTGCAATGCAGGCAGATGTGCTCTGCTAATATCTTTGCACTAGTGGGACTATAGCAAAGTCCAATAGCCACGTATAGGATGCCACTAGGTACACTGAGTGTTTGCTAGTATAATGGCTTAGTTAAAATGAGTTTGAGTGTGCAATGCAGGCAGACGCGCTATGCAAATGTCTTTGCACTAGTGGGACTATAGCAAAGTCCAATAGCCACGTATAGGATGCCACTAGGTACACTGAGTGTTTGCTAGTATAATGGCTTGGTTTTAATGAGTTGGAGTGTGCAATGCAGGCAGACGCGCTCTGCAAATGTCTTTGCACTAGTGGGACTATAGCAAAGTCCAATAGCCACGTATAGGATGCCACTAGGTACACTGAGTGTTTGCTAGTATAATGGCTTAGTTAAAATGAGTTTGAGTGTGCAATGCAGGCAGACGCGCTATGCAAATGTCTTTGCACTAGTGGGACTATAGCAAAGTCCAATAGCCACGTATAGGATGCCACTAGGTACACTGAGTGTTTGCTAGTATAATGGCTTGGTTTTAATGAGTTGGAGTGTGCAATGCAGGCAGACGCGCTCTGCAAATGTCTTTGCACTAGTGGGACTATAGCAAAGTCCAATAGCCACGTATAGGATGCCACTAGGTACACTGAGTGTTTGCTAGTATAATGGCTTGGTTAGAATGAGTTGTAGTGTGCAATGCAGGCAGATGTGCTCTGCTAATGTCTTTGCACTAGTGGGACTATAGCAAAGTCCAATAGCCACGTATAGGATGCCACTAGGTACACTGAGTGTTTGCTAGTATAATGGCTTAGTTAAAATGAGTTTGAGTGTGCAATGCAGGCAGACGCGCTATGCAAATGTCTTTGCACTAGTGGGACTATAGCAAAGTCCAATAGCCACGTATAGGATGCCACTAGGTACACTGAGTGTTTGCTAGTATAATGGCTTGGTTAGAATGAGTTGTAGTGTGCAATGCAGGCAGATGTGCTCTGCTAATGTCTTTGCACTAGTGGGACTATAGCAAAGTCCAATAGCCACGTATAGGATGCCACTAGGTACACTGAGTGTTTGCTAGTATAATGGCTTAGTTAAAATGAGTTTGAGTGTGCAATGCCGGCAGACGCGCTATGCAAATGTCTTTGCACTAGTGGGACTATAGCAAAGTCCAATAGCCACGTATAGGATGCCACTAGGTACACTGAGTGTTTGCTAGTATAATGGCTTGGTTTTAATGAGTTGGAGTGTGCAATGCAGGCAGACGCGCTCTGCAAATGTCTTTGCACTAGTGGGACTATAGCAAAGTCCAATAGCCACGTATAGGATGCCACTAGGTACACTGAGTGTTTGCTAGTATAATGGCTTGGTTAGAATGAGTTGTAGTGTGCAATGCAGGCAGACGCGCTCTGCAAATGTCTTTGCACTAGTGGGACTATAGCAAAGTCCAATAGCCACGTATAGGATGCCACTAGGTACACTGAGTGTTTGCTAGTATAATGGCTTGGTTAGAATGAGTTGTAGTGTGCAATGCAGGCAGACGCGCTCTGCAAATGTCTTTGCACTAGTGGGACTATAGCAAAGTCCAATAGCCACGTATAGGATGCCACTAGGTACACTGAGTGTTTGCTAGTATAATGGCTTGGTTAGAATGAGTTGTAGTGTGCAATGCAGGCAGACGCGCTCTGCAAATGTCTTTGCACTAGTGGGACTATAGCAAAGTCCAATAGCCACGTATAGGATGCCACTAGGTACACTGAGTGTTTGCTAGTATAATGGCTTAGTTATCAGTTGGAGTGTGCAGAGGACAAGAGGGTACAGTGGCAGGATTGTGGTGCTCTGGGTAGAGGAATGGAAGCCTGCCTTTCTATTCCCTCCTAATGGTGAAATGCAGGTAGGAAATCCCTGACCTGGGCTACACAGACGCTGTTGCTGTTTGCAGGACCTGTCACCTATGGCTCTCTGACCCTGCCGGTTGGAGCCCTTAAAAGGACTGCTATAAAGTGCTCTCCCTAAGCTGTCTAACGCTGTGTATGCAGCGCATACAGCTGTATCGGCTATAGGACTCAGGAAGACGGAGCTGCGACAGTGATGTCTGACACCAAAGACGCAGAAGGCAGATAATGGCGTCCGTGAAGAAAATGTCCGGTTTTATAATGCAGGGACATGTGACATGCAGATCCTATCACACATGCCGTTGCTTCTCTGGCTCAAAGTCCACTTAGCTGTGTGTGTGTCTGGGATTGGCTGACATGCTGGCCCGCCCCACAAGACGCGCGCGCTTAGGGAAGGAAGACAAGAAAAAAAAAAAAAAAAAAATGGCGATCGCCATTATAGAAACAGCAGTGATCTGAAGGCGCTGTTCACGCACACTATACACTGAAATGTGATAATAGTTTGATTCACAGAGTGACTTACACTATTACAGCAGAAACCAAGCTATGATTTAGCTGTTTTTTGGCTGCTAGAACCGTTCTCGAACGTTTCTAGAACTACCGAGCTTTTGCAAAAAGCTCGAGTTCTAGTTCGATCTAGAACATGCCCCAAAATCACTCGAGCCGCGAACTGGAGAACCACGAACCACGAACCGCGCTCAACTCTAGTGGAGACTTCAAGTTGGGTCTCCAAGTTGTGTGCTGTCTGTAGTGGCAGGGGTCTCAGAGTACCAGGCAAACACCTGTCACTCATCCACCTCAATATTTCTTATGTTAAATGGAATTTGTCACCATTTTTACCTTTTTTAACTGTTAATGTGGGCAAACAGGTTATAAAATGCAGAAAAAAGCCATACCTGTTTACCTTATACCAGATTCCTTGTTGTTGGTTTTCCAGGCTATGGGGCGGATGCTGCCTGGAAGATAACTCCGCCTTCAAGAGCTTATTTTAAATAAAAGTGGCATTACAAGTGTGATGTGCAATGGCCACTCTCTGCTTTCACTGCAGCGCTACATGTGATTATGGCCCCTTTCACACATCCGATTTTTGCTATCGGTCACAATCCGTTTTCCCAACGGATCAATGGATCCGTCGCAGATTCTTGAAAAACTGATGCGACGGATCCCTGTAAAAATCAGATCCGTCTTATCAGTTTTTTCAGGTCAAAGGTTATTTGCTATTGAAAACCCAGTCTTGGACAGGAGAGAGAGAGAGAGAGAGAGAGAGAGAGAGAGAGAGAGAGAAAATTTACACCCCATCTGAGCATGCTCAATAAAAAAACAGATCCGTCACCAGATTCCGTCATTTGATGGATTATGATGGATCCTGCACCCATAGGCTTCGATTCCTCCAAACCACGGATGGCAATGGATCCATCGCTGTACGTTTTTTCTACGTACATAAAAAAACTTTACTGTGGACGTCATCTCCGTCTGATGGGCACACATTTTTCGACGGATCCGTCGAATGACAGATGAAATGTGAGGGCATCCGTCGCAATCATCACTAATACAAGTCAATGACAAAGAAAAGGATGCAGCACTGGATCCGTTTTTTCAAAATTTAATGGATTGTGACTGATGGCAAAAAAACAGATGTGTGAAAGAGGCCTAAAACTGACACTTTTGGAGGTGCCTCTCACCTTCAGCTTCCATCTCACAGGCAGTGTTGCAACATTGTTGCGATGAAGCAGAGCTCGAGAAGTTCCAAAAAAATGTGTTTGGAAAAAGCTTCATTCTATTTCTCCTGTTCTGTGTCAGTTACTTGTCTGTCACTGGTAACATCCCTTTTATCTAAAATAATATCTGAAGGTGGAGTTATCTTCCAGGCAGCATCTGCCCCATAGCCTGGAAGAGCTCATTTACAGTACAGACCAAAAGTTTGGACACAACCTCTCATTCAATGAGTTTTCTTTAGTTTCATGACTCTGAAAATTGTAGATTCACATTGAAGGAATCAAAACTATGAATTAAAATATGTGGAATGAAATACTTAAAAAAGTGTGAAACAACTGAAAATATGTCTTATATTCTAGGTTCTTCAAAGTAGCCACCGTTTGCTTTCATTACTGCTTTGCACACTCTTAGCATTCTCTTGATGAGCTTCAAGTGCTAGTGTCCGGAAATGGTTTTCCAACACTCTTGAAGGAGTTTCCAGAGACGCTTAGCACTTGTTGGCCCCTTTGCCTTCACTCTGCGGTCCAGCTCACCCCAAACCATCTCAATTGGGTTCAGGTCTGGTGACTGTGAAGACCAGGTCATCTGGCGTAGCACCCCATCACTCTCCTTCTTAGCCAAATAGCCCTTACACAGCCTGGAGGTGTGTTTGGGGTCATTGTCCTGTTGAAAAATAAATGATGGTCTAACTAAATGCAAACCAGATAGAATAACACGCCACTGCAACATGCTGTGGTAGGCATGCTGGTTCTGTATGCCTTCAATTTTGAATAAATCCACAACAGTGTCACCAGCAAAGCACCCCCACACCATCACACCTCCTCCTTCATGCTTCACGGTATGAACTAGCCATTTAGAGCCCATCTGTTTACCTTTTCTACAAAGACATGGTGGTTGGATCCAAACATCTAAAATTTGGACTCATCAGACCAAAGCACAGATTTACACTGGTCTAATGTCCATTCCTTGTGTTCTTTAGCCCAAAAAAGTCTCTTCTGCTTGTTGCCTGTCCTTAGCAGTGGTTGCCTAGCAGCTATTTTACCATGACGGCCTGCTGCACAAAGTCTCCTCTTAACAGTTGTTCTAGAGATGAGAAGGTGTGTCCAAACTTTTGGTCTGTACTGTATATAAAGTGATAAAAGACGATTTATGCACAACAAGGCGTCTGAGATGAGGTAGACAGGTATGACATTTTTCAGCAGTCTATAACTTGTATGCCACAATTAACAGTTTAAAAGGGTCACAGATTCCCTTTACCAGTCTAGGAATCTAATGGCTGTGCCACAACAGTGTCTGCACTATAAAATGGTTTAAGGTTTTTTTGGCAGTTATTAGGTCCCCTAATGGAGTCATCTATGCCTTTTGTTTTTGCCTCTCATTGCATTTAATGGGATTTGGATACGTTTGTTGAGCCATTTGGTGAACCGTTTGGCGAACACATGTGAATTCAGTGAACACAAACCAAATTGAATGTTGTGAGGTTCGCTAATCTCCACTCCTGACACAATGAAGCCAATGTGAAGATGTGCAAACTACTGTGATTGTATTGTATATAAACCAAACACTTCAGAACACACTACACCTCTATCTATATTGTGCTTAGAAATATGTACATTTTAAAGATGGCCTTACTACAATTATTTTCCTATAGACTGAATCATTCCTTAATGATTTTAGAAGCAATTGCTGGTTTGAGAGTTTAGGCACAATCCCTTGCATAGCTTTTGTTCAACATTGGGAAGAAAACTGATCTTTTACAGTCCTTTGGCCATGTGTAGGTCCTCAAGATCTTCTGGCATATTGTTGTCAGTGCAGTTCTTGGGACTGACTGGTTTGATCAGCTCTACAGGGATCCATTCGTTGCTTTGTTTGGCAGCCGCCTCAGCCCCAGTCCAAATACTTTCCAACAGCTTTGGTTCTGGATTCTACCAGTTTCTTTCTCTTTATAGTTTTTCATAGTTTTAAAGTATGCTAAAAAACATTTCTACACTTGATTCATATTGACAAATAATTTCTTGTTATGGCCCTTTTTATAGGCATCTTCCAGGTTCATACTTTGGATATTCAGGAAGTTGTTCTTGTCTTTCTGGCTTCTCTTTGAAAGTCAGCATTAAATCATCTTACCTCATTAAACCTGCCTTTAGCCTTGGCTCCGCCCCTCTTACAAGTGATGTGGAAAGTGGTTGCAGTTAACCAAATCCTACCACTCATCGATCTCTTATACAGTATATGCTCTTCATCATGGTTCCTTTGATTTCTGTCTATATTTCATCTGGTCTCCATTCTTCCTGCCTGAGCAGCTGGAATCTGTTACTTCAATTTCATACTGTGCAGAAATCATACTGACATCCAAATTCCTCTGCATGGCTGCATGCTTGATTTTGTACATGATATGTCAGCATTATTTATTAGTACTACAGGGAGGAATTATCAGTATTCTAACAATAATATTTTTGTCAACATGAGCTTGATATCTAAAACTTTAATGCAGTAATGGTGGTGCCCCCACAGATTAGACTGTTTATTTCTTCGCTGTCAGATGGTCTGCGTGTTAAATGTAATTTTTAACCTTTTTAAGAAACATGATTATTCATCTATAAAGCAATGTTTTAGTGCTATTCCATGGGTCCTATAAAGAGCATTTTAATGGAAAACATGACATGCTCTTTCCTGCAAGTTTAAGAATGGTGAGAATTTGTTGTTAGAGATGGGTTGACCTGTTGAAGTTTGTATTTAGCGTGTTTCGCCGGACTTTGGGTAGGGCCAGAGTCACACTTGTGAGTGGCTCTAGTGTAACTCACGCGAGTCTCACATTGCTTCACCCGGCACGGCCTGACACTCTCCAGACAGGAACGTCTCAGTTGCATAGAAATACATGCAACCGACCCACTCCTGTTAGGAGAGTGTGCGACTGTGCCGGGTGATGCAATGTGAGACTCGCGCGAGATATGTGCGAGGCACTCGTAAATGTGACTCTGGCCTAAAGTTATGTTCTGGATGAAGACATGACTGGAATCCTATTGGAAGTCAATGATTGGGCAGTTTGGCTCTCAGCCCACAAACACCCAGCCATAAACAGACCACTTCCAAGGACTGGAGGGATGGATTTTTTTTTTACACACTACATCCAATAATGTTGTCTTTAGCGCAAGTGAGAGACATTCAGACACTGCAAGAAGCTCAGACTTGGCCGAGCACCTAGCATACCTGAGCACAGCGATACCCAGTCGAGTGTTTAGCATACATATAGAACCCGATCTCTGAACACTGATTTTTTGGTAATGTCCTTATATGCAGTACAAACACCAAACTTTACTGTTCAGGTCCACTCATCTCTCCTCATCTCAGATTTACATCAATAGGGTGTGCCTCTACATAGGCTGATGAGGCTGTGAAGGGAAAATACCCCAGTGACAAGAGTACATACTAGTAACATTCAGTTAAAGTATTTATAGGTTTTCAGGAAGAATAACAGACTCATGGCCCAACAACATGTTTTAGAAAGATGTTCCATCATTTATTTTAAATGAGGAATTGAAGTAATAACTAATACATATTCTGTATATTAGGAGAGTTGTTTCTTTTTAAGGTAGGAATGGAAAAAAGTGGTACAGAATTTAATTTAAACAAAGAAAAATCTCTATTTCATTAAAGAAAACCCTAATTTTGTTGTGAATACTTTGATATATATGATTGCCAATAAATAACCCATTAAAAGAATTAATGAGCATTCCCAACCCATTGTGCCTAGTTGACAAATGTTGCTGAATAAGTTGTATGCCATATAACATTTACAGTACAATAAGGAGAGACTTTTGACCTAATAGTCTCTGTTGTGGACTAATGTTTAAATCATGATGGAATAAATCCCTCTGGCAAAATAACTGTCTCAATACTGAACCTGTTCCTTTCACGCTCTGGTAAACGTGAATCATTGTGTCAGAGATTAAAGACGCTTGTAACAAGGTAGAAGATCAGAGGTTACTAAAACTCCACTCTCTGATTTTTGCAGGTTTATGCTTCAGTCAGAAATGGGACTCTATGGTGTCAGTTATACGTGAAATGCAGAAGTGAAGGCCCATCTCCGTCTCCTGCAGAGATTACAAGAATAGGGAAGAAAAACAAAATTTTCAGGATTTTTCCATTTTTGTGAAAATTTGATCTTTAATTGTGTTGCATAAGTTGTTATTTTACATGTATGTGACTGACTACAACTAACTAATTGACTCAAAACATTACTTGTATCATTTACTTTCTAACCATAAAATATAAAAATTTTGAGTTTTTTCACATGAATTTGTATTTTAAAGAGGATTTTCACTTCTATTTGACCCTCTTTAGTAAGTCCTAACTCTTCTTTAATACCTTCCTGAAATGGCAATTTTCAGTTATTGCATTTTTGTTTATTCTCCATCTTCCAGGTGCCACACCTATATTTATTTTTATGGCCATACAGCCATATGAACAATTTTTTTTTGCACAACGAATGAGTGGGATCATCCTTTTTATCGTGTGATTTGGGAAGGGGGGAAAAAAATCCAAAATTGCAAAAAAAAACAATTCCGGAATTGTTTTCTGAGGGTTCGTTTACAGTGTTCACTGTATGGTAAAAATAACTCAGCAATATGGATCTCCAGGTCAGGAGGAATGCGGTGTTATTAAAAATGCATTTTTTTTCTTGTTTTAGTAGTGAATCAAATTCTGAAATTTATATAAAAACATTTTTGCTTCTGTCGTCATTTTCTGAGACCCATAATATTTTAATTTTTGGTCGAAGAGGCTGTGTGAGGGCCTGTTTTTTTTGCCTCCTGAGCAGACATTGTTATTGATACCATCTTGAAGTATCAACAATATTTTAATTGCCTAATATCTTATTTTTTTATTTCTGTCTTGCAGCGACCATATAAATACAATTCTGGAGTTTCTACTTTTTTGCTCATCCGATGAGGTTAACTGAATATTTTGATAGATTTGACATTTACAGACATGGTAAAACAAAATATGTGTTATATTGCTTTGTTTTTAATTGGGGGGTGATTTGAACTTTTAAATACTTTTTAATTGTTTTCATACTTTTTAAAACTTTTTTTTTTAAGTTTCATGTATTTGTTGGTTACCTAAGGGGACTTGAACCTATGAGTGTTTGATCGCTTGTACTATACACAACAATACTACATTACTGCCGTGTTCACCCAATAATACAGCCAACTATGAGCACCAGCTACAGGTTGGCATTCACAGGAGTTCAGTTTTGAAAGGCATGGAGGTCTTCAGTAGACTCCCAGCCATCATGGCAACTTATCAGCATCCAAGGATCATGTCATGGGGGATATTGGGTGCATATGTGTCATTCAGGGATGCAGGGTACTCAGATCCGGGCCCATGGGTCACTTCTGAGGGTATCACGGTGGCGTGACCCAGTCTGTTATCCCAGGCACCACAACAAAAGGGTGATTATATACAGGGGAGATTTTGGTAGTCTATGTTCTGTGACGCCACCCACAGGTTGTAGTGAAGATGGACACCACCGCTGCAGTTATGGGGGTACCCGGGGGCCGATGGTGATGCAGTGAGATGTTAACCCCTCCGTGGGTAAGGATGGTGGCCTCGGGACCCGTTGGGCTTTGTAGTGCAGGGAGATGGGCGGCCGTCTGAGAGCTGCGTGCCCGGTTGGACTGGGGATGTTGTTACTCACAATTCGCTTTGCAAGAAAACTCACACAGAGTCAGGAGTTAACCAGAAATTGCCGGTGTCCGTAGCCTTTGGTACGAAGGGTGTTCGGATCTCACACCCCGTACAGCAGGGCCCTTTCTCTCTCTGTCCACTACTATAGGAAGCCTCCTCAACTCCTCGGCTTGGAACGGGGAGCCCACTCCCCAGCGACAATCCGGAGCCTGATTACTATGCCGGCGGGCCACTACCCTGCCCCGGCCACCTTGGCTCCAGCTTGCTCCACACTCCACAGCAGCCGGGAGCTTCCACACCTACTAAGTTTGCTCTGCTCCCTCTCCTCTCACTCTCTGCACAAGCCCCTCCCCTGCTGCTCAGTTTAGCTCTTACACTGGGGGGAGGGGTGTGTCTGTAGATCTGTACCAGTGTGGGATCAAATTACCAAGGAGGATTAGATGTATCCGTGACTCCCTGGTTTTTACAGGGTGTCACACATATAATCATGGGCTTCCATTCTGGTGCACTTCATATTGCATGGGGGGAGGGGCGGCTAATGTTCAACCTTCATACTGTATGGGGGCTGTGATAAACTTCATACTATGTTAGAGACTGTGATTGACATTATACTGTGTAAAGGGGATGTGCTAAATATTATACTGTGTGGGGGATGTGGTGGATATCATACCTTGTGTTGGGATTGTTGTAGACATCATACTATGTTAGGGGTGTGGGGATCATTATACTGTGTAAGGGGATGTAGAAACCATCATCCTGTAATAGGTGGGGGCTTTCATGACCATGGAAGGAGTATAATAGTATGTGAGAAGATTAAGGGTCTTAAGTAGGTGCAAAATAACTGTGTTAGTTCCACAACACATATTTCTCTCAATGTCACTGCGTCTTAAAAAGATGACAAATAAGCTTTTCTGTGATTGTGCCTATGTGCCATGATAGAACTTTTATATGGTGAGAGTATAGTAGCATATCAGTTTTAGTACAATGTTTTTGGGTATTGATCAGTATGGTGGTGTTATCACTACAGACAATAATACATGATATGACAAAAAATGACAATAGCATTGAACAGGGTAATGTAAAAAAAACCCCAAAAAACATAGTATTGAATTGTACAATATGATATTTAAAGCTACGTATCATTGCACAATTTAAGGATGCAATCTGGTGATGTCATACCTCATGGACTGAACTGGTGACCTTCTCTTCTGTGGCCTGATGCCCTCCCTGTTCAGCCACAGCTTAGTCAGCTCCTGGGTAAGTGATGAATTGTTGTTTACTTTCACCGTTGCTTCTTTTTCTTATGGTGTACAGTTGTCATCTATTTTCTATTGTTCATTGTCTCTTTCCAATCGCATTCTGGAGGTTGCAATATATACTCTCCTTTTCCAGCCATTCATTTCTGGTTATATTCATTCCAGGTGGATTTCCTCTAAGGAAATCCAGCCATATTGTTTTTGTGATTACCTGTTTAGACAGAGACAAGGGTTAGATTTGCTCTGTGTTTTGTTTTGTCTTTATGTACACCTACCTTCTGTTTATTTGTTATGTTATAGGATGTAACCCTTCCTACCACTTATTGTATTACTTTTTTACTAGTGCACTTGTTTTATGTTACCTCACTTTTGGGCTTCATCTTTCAGTTTGCTTGCCCTATTGTGGTTCTTCTGCTTGGCAACCGCCCACTAGTTAGAATTTCCAGATCCTCATATTTGGGGTTTACCTTGGAAGAAAACAACAGTTGAATGTCTACTGTTTGTCAGGGAGATATCCTTCCATGCTCCTTATCCTTTCACAATTTTTGTACCAGTTTAGCTTACTTGTGGTTTACCTTTGCCACTGCCCCCCTTCCTCTCCCCTTGAAGGCAGTTTTTGCTGTCTCCCTTCTGATCCCTCAGGATGTACAAGAAAACTCTTTATGGCCTTTTAGGGACCCAAATCCGAAGTGCTGCTGTTAGCTATTCGGCTAGGGTCTGTAGTGTGTACAACAACCAGTTAAGGGTGGCTGCGGATTCGCCATTTTATGTTTTCCATTGGTATATGTGATTTATATTCATAACCCTTCATAAGCAGCAATGAAATCCCATTTCAACTGCTGTTTATTGGTTATGTGCCTAAAAGTTTTTGAAATGAGTGGACCCATTCAGGCTGTAGTTAAAAGTTTGGTTTCAAATACGAACTTGACCCAAGACCCCATAAAAACTGTTGAGAAATTTTGTACCTATTGCTGACTGGCAGTAAACTATGGATATTTGTTCTGAGAATTATCTTAAAACGAGATTCAATAGGTCACTCCCAGTCAGCAGTAGAGATGAGCGAACCGGTCGCGGTTCGGCTCGAGGTCGGTTCGCCGAACGGAGCTCCCGTTCAAGTTTGGTTCGTCGAACGTTCGATGAACCGAACTCGAACTGCATAGGAAACAATGGCAGGCAATCACAAACACATAAAAACACCTAGAAAACACCCTCAAAGGTGTCCAAAAGATGACAAACAACTCACAACACAACACAAACACATGGGAAAAATACAAGGACATATACTCATGCGAAAACAAAAGAGCTGGACAAGGAAAAAGAGGACGAGACACAGATATAGGCATGACATGCCCTTCTAAAATCATGTAAAACACCGCAAGGTGACTCCAAGCGGAGTCTCCCTTTTTTCCAAAAATTGGGCCACACAGACACCCCTTCAGTGGCAGCACTTGTGCCCCAGTTGTACACTTCACAGCTAGATTTGCATCAAGCACATTCAAAAATACGCTATTCTTAACCGTCCCCAGGATGACACCGGGGTAGGTAGCAAAGTCCTTGCTGAACCATGACTTGTTCATCTTGGCTTCTTTTAAAAACAATATAAGCAAGGGTTACTCCAAGCGGAGTCTCACTTTTTTCCAAAAATTGTGCCCCACACACACCCACCTATTCAGTGGCAGCACTTGTGCCCTAGTTGTACACTTCACAGCTAGATTTGCATCAAGCACATTAAAAAATACGCCATACTTAACCGTCCCCAGGATGACACCGGGGTAGGTAGCAAAGTCTTTGCTGAACCATGACTTGTTCATCTTGGCTTCTTTTAAAAACAATGTAAGCAAGGTTTGCTCCAAGCGGAGTCTCCCTTTTTTCCAAAAATTATGCCCCACACACACCCACCCCTTCAGTGGCAGCAGTTGTGCCCCAGTTGTACACTTCACAGCTAGATTTGCATCAAGCACATTCAAAAATACGCTATTCTTAACCGTCCCCAGGATGACACCGGGGTAGGTAGCAAAGTTTTCCTGATCCCAGCTCTGTTCATCTTGGCTTCTTTTAAAAACAATGTAAGCAAGGTTTGCTCCAAGCGGAGTCTCCCTTTTTTCCAAAAATTGTGCCCCACACACACCCACCCCTTCAGTGGCAGCAGTTGTGCCCTAGTTGTACACTTCCCAGCTAGATTTGCATCAAGCACTTTCAAAAATACGCTATTCTTAACCGTCCCTAGGATGACACCGGGGTAGGTAGCAAAGTCTTTCCTGATCCCAGCTCTGTTCATCTTGGCTTCTTTTAAAAACAATGTAAGCAAGGGTTACTCAAAGCGGAGTCTCCCTTTTTTTCCAAAAATTGTGCCCCCCACACACACCCACCCATTCAGTGGCAGCACTTGTGCCCTAGTTGTACACTTCACAGCTAGATGTGCATCAAGCACATTCAAAAATACGCCATACTTAACCGTCCCCAGGTAGACACCGGGGTAGGTAGCAAAGTCTTTGCTGAACCATGACTTGTTCATCTTCGCTTCTTTTAAAAACAATGTAAGCAAGGGTTACTCCAAGCGGAGTCTCCCTTTTTTCCAAAAATTGGGCCCCACACACACCCACCCCTTCAGTGGCAGCAGTTGTGCCCTAGTTGTATACTTCACAGCTAGATTTGCATCAAGCACATTCAAAAATACGCCATACTTAACCGTCCCCAGGATGACACCGGGGTAGGTAGCAAAGTCTTTGCTGAACCATGACTTGTTCATCTTGGCTTCTTTTAAAAACAATGTAAGCAAGGGTTACTCCAAGCGGAGTCTCCCTTTTCTCCAAAAATTGTGCCCCACACACACCCACCCCTTTAGTGGAAGCAGTTGTGCCCCAGTTGTACACTTCACAGCTAGATTTGCATCAAGCACATTCAAAAATACGCTATTCTTAACCGTCCCCAGGATGACACCGGGGTAGGTAGCAAAGTTTTCCTGATCCCAGCTCTGTTCATCTTGGCTTCTTTTAAAAACAATGTAAGCAAGGGTTGCTCCAAGCGGAGTCTCCCTTTTTTCCAAAAATTGTGCCCCACACACACCCACCTATTCAGTGGCAGCACTTGTGCCCTAGTTGTACACTTCACAGCTAGATTTGCATCAAGCACATTAAAAAATACGCCATATTTAACCGTCCCCAGGATGACACCGGGGTAGGTAGCAAAGTCTTTGCTGAACCATGACTTGTTCATCTTGGCTTCTTTTAAAAACAATGTAAGCAAGGGTTACTCCAAGCGGAGTCTCCCTTTTCTCCAAAAATTGTGCCCCACACACACCCACCCCTTTAGTGGAAGCAGTTGTGCCCCAGTTGTACACTTCACAGCTAGATTTGCATCAAGCACATTCAAAAATACGCTATTCTTAACCGTCCCCAGTATGACACCGGGGTAGGTAGCAAAGTCTTTCCTGATCCCAGCTCTGTTCATCTTGGCTTCTTTTAAAAACAATGTAAGCAAGGGTTACTCCAAGCGGAGTCTCCCTTTTTTCCAAAAATTGTGCCCCACACACACCCACCCATTCAGTGGCAGCACTTGTGCACTAGTTGTATACTTCACAGCTAGATTTGCATCAAGCACATTCAAAAATACGCTATTCTTAACCCTCCCCAGGATGACCCCGGGGTACGTAGCAAAGTCTTTCCTGATCCCAGCTCTGTTCATCTTGGCTTTTTTTAAAAACAATGTAAGCATGGGTTACTCCAAGCGGAGTCTCCCTTTTTTCCAAAAATTGTGCCCCACACACACTCACCTATTCAGTGGCAGCACTTGTGCCCTAGTTGTACACTTCACAGCTAGATTTGCATCAAGCACATTCAAAAATACGCCATACTTAACCGTCCCCAGGATGACACCGGGGTAGGTAGCAAAGTCTTTGCTGAACCATGACTTGTTCATCTTGGCTTCTTTTAAAAACAATGTAAGCAAAGGTTACTCCAAGCGGAGTCTCCCTTTTCTCCAAAAATTGTGCCCCACACACACCCACCCCTTTAGTGGAAGCAGTTGTGCCCCAGTTGTACACTTCACAGCTAGATTTGCATCAAGCACATTCAAAAATACGCTATTCTTAACCGTCCCTAGGATGACACCGGGGTAGGTAGCAAAGTTTTCCTGATCCCAGCTCTGTTCATCTTGGCTTCTTTTAAAAACAATGTAAGCAAGGGTTGCTCCAAGCGGAGTCTCCCTTTTTTCCAAAAATTGTGCCCCACACACACCCACCCCTTCAGTGGCAGCAGTTGTGCCCTAGTTGTACACTTCCCAGCTAGATTTGCATCAAGCACTTTCAAAAATACGCTATTCTTAACCGTCCCCAGGATGACACCAGGGTAGGTAGCAAAGTCTTTCCTGATCCCAGCTCTGTTCATCTTGGCTTCTTTTAAAAACAATGTAAGCAAGGGTTACTCAAAGCGGAGTCTCCCTTTTTTTCCAAAAATTGTGCCCCCCACACACACCCACCCATTCAGTGGCAGCACTTGTGCCCTAGTTGTACACTTCACAGCTAGATTTGCATCAAGCACATTCAAAAATACGCCATACTTAACCGTCCCCAGGATGACACCGGGGTAGGTAGCAAAGTCTTTGCTGAACCATGACTTGTTCATCTTGGCTTCTTTTAAAAACAATGTAATCAAGGGTTACTCCAAGCGGAGTCTCCCTTTTTTCCAAAAATTGGGCCCCACACACACCCACCCCTTCAGTGGCAGCAGTTGTGCCCTAGTTGTACACTTCACAGCTAGATTTGCATCAAGCACATTCAAAAATACGCTATTCTTAACCGTCCCCAGGATGACCCCGGGTTAGGTAGCAAAGTCTTTGCTGAACCATGACTTGTTCATCTTGGCTTCTTTTAAAAACAATGTAAGCAAGGGTTACTCCAAGCGGAGTCTCCCTTTTTTCCAAAAATTGTGCCCCACACACACCCACCCATTCAGTGGCAGCACTTGTGCCCTAGTTGTACACTTCACAGCTAGATTTGCATCAAGCACATTCAAAAATACGCTATTCTTAACCGTCCCCAGGATGACACCGGGGTAGGTAGCAAAGTCTTTCCTGATCTCAGCTCTGTTCATCTTGGCTTCTTTTAAAAACAATGTAAGCATGGGTTACTCCAAGCGGAGTCTCACTTTTTTCCAAAAATTGTGCTTCACACACACCCACCTATTCAGTGGCAGCACTTGTGCCCTAGTTGTACACTTCACAGCTAGATTTGCATCAAGCACATTCAAAAATACGCCATACTTAACCGTCCCCAGGATGACACCGGGGTAGGTAGCAAAGTCTTTGCTGAACCATGACTTGTTCATCTTGGCTTCTTTTAAAAACAATGTAAGCAAGGGTTACTCCAAGCTGAGTCTCCCTTTTTTCCAAAAATTGTGCCCCACACACACCCACCCCTTTAGTGGAAGCAGATGTGCCCCAGTTGTACACTTCACAGCTAGATTTGCATCAAGCACATTCAAAAATACGCTATTCTTAACCGTCCCCAGGATGACACCGGGGTAGGTAGCAAAGTCTTTCCTGATCCCAGCTCTGTTCATCTTGGCTTCTTTTAAAAACAATGTAAGCATGGGTTACTCCAAGCGGAGTCTCCCTTTTTTCCAAAAATTGTGCCCCACACACACCCACCCATTCAGTGGCAGCACTTGTGCCCTAGTTGTACACTTCACAGCTAGATTTGCATCAAGCACATTCAAAAATACGCCATACTTAACCGTCCCCAGGATGACACCGGGGTAGGTAGCAAAGTCTTTGCTGAACCATGACTTGTTCATCTTGGCTTCTTTTAAAAACAATGTAAGCAAGGGTTACTCCAAGCGGAGTCTCACTTTTTTCCAAAAATTGTGCCCCACACACACCCACCCATTCAGTGGCAGCACTTGTGCCCTAGTTGTACACTTCACAGCTAGATTTGCATCAAGCACATTCAAAAATACGCTATTCTTAACCGTCCCCAGGATGACACCGGGGTAGGTAGCAAAGTCTTTCCTGATCCCAGCTCTGTTCATCTTGGCTTCTTTTAAAAACAATGTAAGCAAGGCTTACTCCAAGCGGAGTCTCCCTTTTTTCCAAAAATTGTGCCCCCCACACACACCCACCCATTCAGTGGCAGCACTTGTGCCCTAGTTGTATACTTCACAGCTAGATTTGCATCAAGCACATTCAAAAATACGCTATTCTTAACCCTCCCCAGGATGACCCCGGGGTACGTAGCAAAGTCTTTCCTGATCCCAGCTCTGTTCATCTTGGCTTCTTTTAAAAACAATGTAAGCATGGGTTACTCCAAGCGGAGTCTCCCTTTTTTCCAAAAATTGTGCCCCACACACCCACCCATTCAGTGGCAGCACTTGTGCCCTAGTTGTACACTTCACAGCTAGATTTGCATCAAGCACATTCAAAAATACGCTATTCTTAACCGTCCCCAGGATGACACCGGGGTAGGTAGCAAAGTCTTTCCTGATCCCAGCTCTGTTCATCTTGGCTTCTTTTAAAAACAATGTAAGCAAGGGTTACTCCAAGCGGAGTCTCACTTTTTTCCAAAAATTGTGCCCCACACACACACCCATACAGTGGCAGCACTTGTGCCCTAGTTTTACACTTCACAGCTAGATTTGCATCAAGCACATTCAAAAATACACCATACTTAACCGTCCCCAGGATGACACCGGGGTAGGTAGCAAAGTCTTTGCTGAACCATGACTTGTTCATCTTGGCTTCTTTTAAAAACAATGTAAGCAAGGGTTACTCCAAGCGGAGTCTCCCTTTTTTCCAAAAATTGTGTTGCACACACACCCACCCATTCAGTGGCAACACTTGTGCCCTAGTTGTACACTTCACAGCTAGATTTGCATCAAGCACATTCAAAAATACGCTATTCTTAACTGTCCCCAGGATGACACCGGGATAGGTAGCAAAGTCTTTCCTGATCCCAGCTTTGTTCATCTTGGCTTCTTTTAAAAACAATGTAAGCAAGGGTTACTCCAAGCGGAGTCTCCCTTTTTTCAAAAAATTGTGCCTTACACACACTCACCCATTCAGTGGCAGCACTTGTGCCCTAGTTGTACACTTCACAGCTAGATTTGCATCAAACACATTCAAAAATACGCTATTCTTAACCATCCCCAGGATGACACCGGGGTAGGTAGCAAAGTCTTTGCTGAACCATGACTTGTTTATCTTGGCTTCTTTTAAAAACAATGTAAGCAAGGGTTATTCCAAGCGGAGTCTCCCTTTTTTCCAAAAATTGTGCCCCACACACACCCACCCCTTCAGTGGTAGCAGTTGTGCCCCAGTTGTACACTTCACAGCTAGATTTGCAGCAAGCACATTCAAAAATACGCTATTCTTAACCGTCCCCAGGATGACCCCGGGTTAGGTAGCAAAGTTTTTCCTGATCCCAGCTCTGTTCATCTTGGCTTCTTTTAAAACAATGTAAGCAAGGGTTACTCCAAGCGGAGTCTCCCTTTTTTCAAAAAATTGTGCCCCACACACACCCACCCATTCACTGGCAGCACTTGTGCCCTAGTTGTACACTTCACAGCTAGATTTCCATCAAGCACATTCAAAAATACGCTATTCTTAACCGTCCCAGGATGACACCGGGGTAGGTAGCAAATTCTTTCCTGATCCCAGCTCTGTTCATCTTGGCTTCTTTTAAAAACAATGTAAGCAAGGG
Source organism: Anomaloglossus baeobatrachus (assembly GCF_048569485.1). Taxonomy (NCBI): domain Eukaryota; kingdom Metazoa; phylum Chordata; class Amphibia; order Anura; family Aromobatidae; genus Anomaloglossus; species Anomaloglossus baeobatrachus. Next base: position 497,724,378 of record NC_134355.1, on the reverse strand, counting down.
TTACTCCAAGCGGAGTCTCCCTTTTTTCCAAAAATTGTACCCCACACACACCCACCCATTCAGTGGCAGCACTTGTGCCCTAGTTGTACACTTCACATCTATATTTGCATCAAGCACATTCAAAAATACGCCATACTTAACCGTCCCCAGGAAGACACCGGGGTAGGTACCAAAGTCTTTGCTGAACCATGACTTGTTCATCTTGGCTTCTTTTAAAAACAATGTAAGCAAGGGTTACTCCAAGCTGAGTCTCCCTTTTTTCCAAAAATTGTGCCCCACACACACCCACCCCTTTAGTGGAAGCAGTTGTGCCCCAGTTGTACACTTCACAGCTAGATTTGCATAAAGCACATTCAAAAATACGCTATTCTTAACCGTCCCCAGGATGACACCGGGGTAGGTAGCAAAGTTTTCCTGATCCCAGCTCTGTTCATCTTGGCTTCTTTTAAAAACAATGTAAGCAAGGGTTACTCAAAGCGGAGTCTCCCTATTTTCCAAAAATTGTGCCCCCCACACACACCCACCCATTCAGTGGCAGCACTTGTGCCCTAGTTGTACACTTCACAGCTAGATTTGCATCAAGCACATTCAAAAATACGCTATTCTTAACCGTCCCAAGGATGACACCGGGGTAGGAAGCAAAGTCTTTGCTGAACCATGACTTGTTCATCTTGGCTTCTTTTAAAAACAATGTAATCAAGGGTTACTCCAAGCGGAGTCTCCCTTTTTTCCAAAAATTGTGCCCCACACACATCCACCCATTCAGTGGCAGCAGTTGTGCCCTAGTTGTACACTTCACAGCTAGATTTGCATCAAGCACATTCAAAAATACGCTATTCTTAACCGTCCCCAGGATGACACCGGGGTAGGTAGCAAAGTCTTTCCTGATCCCAGCTCTGTTCATCTTGGCTTCTTTTAAAAACAATGTAAGCAAGGGTTACTCCAAGCGGAGTCTCCCTTTTTTCCAAAAATTGTGCCCCACACACACCCACCCATTCAGTGGCAGCACTTGTGCCCTAGTTGTATACTTCACAGATAGATTTGCATCAAGCACATTCAAAAATACGCTATTCTTAACCCTCCCCAGGATGACCCCGGGGTACGTAGCAAAGTCTTTCCTGATCCCAGCTCTGTTCATCTTGGCTTCTTTTAAAAACAATGTAAGCATGGGTTACTCCAAGCGGAGTCTCCCTTTTTTCCAAAAATTGTGCCCCACACACACCCACCCATTCAGTGGCAGCACTTGTGCCCTAGTTGTACACTTCACAGCTAGATTTGCATCAAGCACATTCAAAAATACGCTATTCTTAACCGTCCCCAGGATGACACCGGGGTAGGTAGCAAAGTCTTTCCTGATCCCAGCTCTGTTCATCTTGGCTTCTTTTAAAAACAATGTAAGCAAGGGTTACTCCAAGCGGAGTCTCCCTTTTTTCCAAAAATTGTGCCCCACACACACCCACCCATTCAGTGGCAGCACTTGTGCCCTAGTTGTATACTTCACAGCTAGATTTGCATCAAGCACATTCAAAAATACGCTATTCTTAACCCTCCCCAGGATGACCCCGGGGTACGTAGCAAAGTCTTTCCTGATCCCAGCTCTGTTCATCTTGGCTTCTTTTAAAAACAATGTAAGCATGGGTTACTCCAAGCGGAGTCTCCCTTTTTTCCAAAAATTGTGCCCCACACACCCACCCATTCAGTGGCAGCACTTGTGCCCTAGTTGTACACTTCACAGCTAGATTTGCATCAAGCACATTCAAAAATACGCTATTCTTAACCGTCCCCAGGATGACACCGGGGTAGGTAGCAAAGTCTTTCCTGATCCCAGCTCTGTTCATCTTGGCTTCTTTTAAAAACAATGTAAGCAAGGGTTACTCCAAGCGGAGTCTCACTTTTTTCCAAAAATTGTGCCCCACACACACACCCATACAGTGGCAGCACTTGTGCCCTAGTTGTACACTTCACAGCTAGATTTGCATCAAGCACATTCAAAAATACACCATACTTAACCGTCCCCAGGATGACACCGGGGTAGGTAGCAAAGTCTTTGCTGAACCATGACTTGTTCATCTTGGCTTCTTTTAAAAACAATGTAAGCAAGGGTTATTCCAAGCGGAGTCTCCCTTTTTTCCAAAAATTGTGCCCCACACACACCCACCCCTTTAGTGGCAGCAGTTGTGCCCCAGTTGTACACTTCACAGCTAGATTTGCAGCAAGCACATTCAAAAATACGCTATTCTTAACCGTCCCCAGGATGACCCCGGGTTAGGTAGCAAAGTTTTTCCTGATCCCAGCTCTGTTCATCTTGGCTTCTTTTAAAAACAATGTAAGCAAGGGTTACTCCAAGCGGAGTCTCCCTTTTTTCAAAAAATTGTGCCCCACACACACCCACCCATTCAGTGGCAGCACTTGTGCCCTAGTTGTACACTTCACAGCTAGATTTGCATCAAGCACATTCAAAAATACGCTATTCTTAACCGTCCCCAGGATGACACCGGGGTAGGTAGCAAATTCTTTCCTGATCCCAGCTCTGTTCATCTTGGCTTCTTTTAAAAACAATGTAAGCAAGGGTTACTCCAAGCGGAGTCTCCCTTTTTTCCAAAAATTGTGTTCCACACACACCCACCCATTCAGTGGCAACACTTGTGCCCTAGTTGTACACTTCACAGCTAGATTTGCATCAAGCACATTCAAAAATACGCTATTCTTAACCGTCCCCAGGATGACACCGGGATAGGTAGCAAAGTCTTTCCTGATCCCAGCTTTGTTCATCTTGGCTTCTTTTAAAAACAATGTAAGCAAGGGTTACTCCAAGCAGAGTCTCCCTTTTTTCAAAAAATTGTGCCTTACACACACTCACCCATTCAGTGGCAGCACTTGTGCCCTAGTTGTACACTTCACAGCTAGATTTGCATCAAACACATTCAAAAATACGCTATTCTTAACCATCCCCAGGATGACACCGGGGTAGGTAGCAAAGTCTTTGCTGAACCATGACTTGTTCATCTTGGCTCCTTTTAAAAAACACAGCAAGCAAGGGTTACTCCAAGCGGAGTCTGCCTTTTTTTCCAAAAATTGGGCCCCACACACCCACCCCTTCAGTGGCAGCACTTCTGCCCCAGTTGTACACTTCACAGCTAGATTTGCATCAAGCACATTCAAAAATACGCCATACATTCTCATGGCCCCAAGATAAGCTGCTAAGTTATTCACCACACGATCTCCGCGCTCCCACAACGGCGTGGACCACTTCAGCGCTCTCCCTGTGAGCAGGGACTGGACGAAGGCTACCTTCGCCTTCTCGGTAGCGTAAAGAGTCACGGACAGCTCTAAGTAGGTGGTAACCTGGTTTATAAAACCACGGCACTCAGAGCTGTTGCCGCTAAAGCGCTCTGGAAGCGCAAGGCGAGGAGACCTTCCGCCCAATAGCACAGCCTGGGTAGCCGCCTGGGTGGCGACTGTCGTCAGAGTAGTCTTATCGGAGGAAGACTGCTCCACTGCTGCCAATCGTGACTCCAACTGCTGCACATAACGCAGCAACTGCTGCTGCTCTTCAGCCATAGCCAGACCTTTGGCGCGACCGTAATGTTACGAGGGGGACCCGGGGAAGCGTGCCAAGATGGGAAATGGACTGCTTCCGCCGGTCAAGGTCCACTGTGCGGTGTAAGGGACCGCTGCTATGGTGGGTGAAGAGTGAGCGGGTTGCTGCTAGCGATCGTCTGGAATGTCACAGACGATCTATGTACACCGGTCTGCCCTAACCCGTGTGGGTTGTATGGCAGGGATCACACGGCTCGGTGTACCTGTTGCACGGGGAAGCACAGAGGTGCCCACGCACGTGTGCAAGTGGAAGTCACGAGAATATGGCACGAGGGTAGCACAGAGGTGCCCACGCACGTGTGCTTTCAATAACCAGGTGAGTCCAATGGAGACTTGAGGAGCTCACCTGGGACAGGAACACGGCCTGTTGACGTGGGTACTGCCGGAGCAGCAAGGCAGGAACACGGCCTGCAAACGAGGTACTGCCGGAGCAGCAAGGGCCAAGCCCACAAGAGACAGTAATGCCTGACCAGTGGCGTGGCAGCACGCTGCCAGACATCCAAACATAGAAGGACGGTCGCGCGCCGCCATGATGGCAGGGGGAGCTTTTAAGGAGGTGCAGCTCCACCCGAGGGCGGGCGCGAGGCGGAGATGACGGACTTGACCCAATCAGGGTCCACGACGTCCCAGCCTGGCCAGTCAGGATTCACCACGTCACCAGCCTTGTCATCAAGCCGTGTGACGTCAGTGAGCGAATCAGGACCCACCACGCATTGCACATGCTCACCCTCCTGCCTCTGGGAAATAGAGGCGGGATCCTCGGTCTCACAATGTGGAGAGATAACGGGAATCTCACTGCTTCCCTGAGCAGTAAACCTCTGCACATTGCGCAGCCTCGCAGACCTTCGGGGCCGCTGAGCAGGAGAGTCTGCGGCAGGCCAGGAATGGGAGACCGCTTCACTCCTTGTAACAGGAGAACCACTAGGTGTCACCCTTCTGCTGCCTCTCTGAGAAGGTATCTCCTGCACACTGCGCAGTCTGGCAGACCTTCGGCGCTGCTGAGCAGGAGTGCTCGTGGCAGGCAAGGAATGGGAGACTGCCTCAGTCCTTGCCTCAGGAGAGCCACGAGATGTAACATTACCCCCCCGTCTAGGCCCCCCCCCCTGTCCGTGCTCGAAGGCCGCTATCAAACCCGGGGCGCGGATATGATCCTCCAACTCCCAGGATCTATGCTCCGGACCACGGCCGGCCCACTCCACGAGGTAGTACCTCTTGCCCTGTATGACTTTTGTCTCCACAAGTTTTGCCACCTCAGGGTCGTCGGACGGGGAGTCGGTTTGAGCCGGCAGGGACCCCGAGAATTTATTAAGTCGTACGGGTTTCAGGAGGGACACGTGAAAGGTGTTGGCTATAGCCCAGCGTGGAGGGAGCTGGAGTCGATATGCCACTGGGTTTACCTGCTGTAGTACTTTAAACGGACCCAGATACCTAGGGGCGAATTTGGCTGCCTGTACCCGTAGGTTAACATTCTTAGAGGACAGCCATACTAGGTCACCAGGGGCGAAGGATGGTGCAGGGCGGCGGTGAACATCAGCCGTTGTCACCATCCGGTCTTTAGCCCTTTTAAGAGCCTCTTGGGTGTCATCCCAGATCTCCCGGGCCTTGGTCGCCCAATCCTCCACTCTAGTATCGGGTGACGTAATGGGCATCGGAACCGGGATTCTGGGATGTTGTCCGTTATTGAGTAGGAACGGAGTCTGGCCAGAGGATTCATGGACCGAATTGTTAATGGCAAATTCGGCCCAAGGAAGGAGGTTAGCCCAGTTGTCGTGGTGCGCGGATATAAAATGGCGGAGGTAAGTTACCAAGGTCTGATTAGTCCTCTCCACTAGTCCATTGGTCTCGGGATGGTATGCGGAGGAGATGTTCAGCTCTATCTGCAGGAGCTTACAGAGCTCTCTCCAGAAGCGAGACGCGAACTGGGGACCCCGGTCGCTCACCACCTTGTCAGGCATGCCATGCAACCTAAATACATGCCGAATGAACAAGGTGGCGAGAGCACGTGACGTCGGGAGTCGTGGGAGAGGCACCAAGTGGACCATTTTAGAGAAGTGGTCCGTGATGACCCATACGACCCTGTGCCCTGCTGACTTGGGCAGATCTCCCAGGAAGTCCATCCCTACCACTTCCCAGGGACGATCCGGCACTGGCAGTGGGTGAAGAAGACCTGCCGGTCTCTGCCGGGACGGCTTATTCCGAGCACACGACATACAGGCTCCCACATATTCCTGTATGTCCTGGGGTAGTCTCGGCCACCAATAATGCCTGGTCACCAGGTCTCTGGTCCTTTTGACCCCGAAGTGACCCCCGACCTTGGAAGCATGGGCCCACGATAGCACCTCGTTCCGTAGTTCAGGGGGAACGAGGGTTTTGCCAGGTGGCACCTGGTCCAAAGAAGTGGGAGTGACCATCCTCAAGCTGTCCGGGGGTAGTATAAGACGAGGCTTCTCCTCGTCCTCCTCCAACACAACCATACAACGTGACAAGGCATCGGCCCGTACGTTCTTCTCACCGGCCAGGTGGCGGATAATAAAGCGGAACCGGGAGAAGAATAAAGACCAACGGGCCTGCCTTGGGTTCAGGCGTTGTGCTGTCTGGAGGTATGTGAGGTTTTTGTGGTCAGAAAAAACCTCAAATGGATGCTTCGCACCCTCCAGGAGATGCCGCCATTCCTGGAATGCTAGTTTCATCGCCAGTAACTCCCTATCCCCTATGGAGTAGTTCCTCTCGGCCGGAGAAAAGGTCTTGGAGAAAAAGAAACACGGATGTTTCCTTCCTCGTTCGTTTTTCTGGTACAGGACTGCACCTGCACCGACCGAAGAGGCGTCTACCTCCAGTAGGAAGGGTTTGGAGATGTCTGGACGATGAAGGATGGGAGCTCTGGATAAGTGAGTTTTGAGAGTGTGAAATGCCTCTACCGTTTCCCGTGTCCATGCTTTGGGATTAGCGCCCTTGCGGGTAAGGGCAATGATGGGTGCTGCCACCGTCGAGAAGTTGGGAATGAACTGGCGATAATAATTGATAAACCCCAAGAATCGCTGGATCGCCTTCAGCGAGCGGGGCTCAGGCCAGTTCATCACTGTCTCCAACTTCCCCGGATCCATTGCTAACCCCTGACTGGACACTATGTACCCCAGAAACGGCAAGGATTCCTGTTGAAAAATGCACTTTTCCAGCTTAGCATATAACGAATGGGTGCGGAGCCTCTTAAGTACTCGGATGACATCCCTCCGATGGGTGGTAAGATCGGGGGAGAAGATAAGAATGTCATCCAGGTATGCAACCACGGAAAGATACAAATCCCGGAAAATGTCATTCACAAAGTCTTGAAATACGGCGGGGGCATTGCAGAGTCCGAAGGGCATTACTAGATACTCGTAGTGACCATCCCTGGTGTTAAAGGCGGTCTTCCACTCATCGCCTTTTCGGACTCGCACTAGATTATACGCCCCGCGTAGATCCAGCTTTGTGAAGACCTTTGCCCCGCGGAATCGATCAAATAGCTCAGTAATGAGGGGCAAAGGGTATTTGTTCTTGATTGTGATTGCATTTAATCCCCTGTAATCGATACAGGGGCGCAGATCCCCTTCCTTCTTCTGCACAAAAAAGAACCCTGCACCAGCCGGTGAAATAGACTTGCGAATGAACCCCTTCGCCAGGCTGTCCTGAATATATTTGGACATAGCCTCCGTCTTTGGAGCAGAGAGTGGATACACTCTGCCCCTAGGGGGCTCGGAGCCTGGCTTCAGGTCTATTCGGCAATAATATGGCCGGTGGGGAGGAAGAGTATCTGCGGCCCTTTTGGAAAAGACATCCCTGTAGGCCTCATAAGCTGTCGGTAAACCCGGCCCCTCAGTATTCCCTGAGGACCCAACCGACCTAATGGTAGCGGGTGGTTCGGTAGTCACGAGGTGCTCTCTACAGGATCCTGCCCAGGATGAGATCTCCCCTGTTGCCCAGTTGAGTATAGGAGCATGCTGTCTCAACCAGGGAAGACCCAGTAGGATCTCATCCGTCCCCCCTGGAAGCACCAGGAAGGACACCTGCTCATGGTGTCCCGGTGGTACATCCATCCTGAGAGGGATGGTGATCTGGGTGATAGGATCGAGTAGTATGGACCCGTCGACTACCCGGACCCTGAGTGGCTTGGGCAACAGAACCAGGGGAACTGAGTATCGGGTTGCCAGGGAGGTCGAGATGAAATTGCCTTCAGCGCCTGAGTCCAAGCAAGCCAGGGCAGAGAAGAGAGTAGTGCCGAACTGCAACTGGGCGCTGATAGTCAACCTAGAGGGAGAAGTAGCGTCTAGAGTCCCCCCTCTGATAGAAACTAGACGCTGTCTTTTCCCGACGGTTTGGGACATAGGGTAGCTATGTGTCCCCTCTGCCCACAGGAAAAGCAGATGACACAAGACCGAGAACCTGGGGCAGAGGAGACCACCTTGGACACTTCCATTGACTCCACGGAGTCGCCTACAGGACTGGCTGGGGGACCTGTCTGATGGAAGACGGGAGTCAGACGCTTTTTAGGCCGAGAAGACGTGGGTGCTGAAGAGACCTCGAGCCTTCGCTCCGCCTGGCGGATGTCTATGCGAGAGGCAACCTGAATCAAGGACTCTAAAGTGGCAGGCACCTCACGTGTGGCCAGTGCGTCTTTGACAAACCCTGCCAGGCCCTCCCAAAACACAGGGACAAGGACCTTATCCGGCCAGTCAAGCTCTGCGGCCAGTGTCCTAAAGTGTACAGCAAAGTCCCCGACTGAAGCAGACCCTTGCCGAAGTCGTAGGAGGCGCAGCGCGGAATCGTGGGTGACTTGAGGCCCGAGGAACACCATTCTCATGGCCCCAAGATAAGCTGCTAAGTTATTCACCACACGATCTCCGCGCTCCCACAACGGCGTGGACCACTTCAGCGCTCTCCCTGTGAGCAGGGACTGGACGAAGGCTACCTTCGCCTTCTCGGTAGCGTAAAGAGTCGCGGACAGCTCTAAGTAGGTGGTAACCTGGTTTATAAACCCACGGCACTCAGAGCTGTTGCCGCTAAAGCGCTCTGGAAGCGCAAGGCGAGGAGACCTTCCGCCCAATAGCCCAGCCTGGGTAGCCGCCTGGGTAGCGACTGTCGTCAGAGTAGTCTTATCGGAGGAAGACTGCTCCACTGCTGCCAATCGTGACTCCAACTGCTGCACATAACGCAGCAACTGCTGCTGCTCTTCAGCCATAGCCAGACCTTTGGCGCGACCGTTATGTTACGAGGGGGACCCGGGGAAGCGTGCCAAGATGGGAAATGGACTGCTTCCGCCGGTCAAGGTCCACTGTGCGGTGTAAGGGACCGCCGCTATGGTGGGTGAAGAGTGAGCGGGTTGCTGCTAGCGATCGTCTGGAATGTCACAGACGATCTATGTACACCGATCTGCCCTAACCCCTGAGGGTTGTATGGCACAGATCTCACGGCTCGGTGTACCTGTTGCACGGGGAAGCACAGAGGTGCCCACGCACGTGTGCCAGTGGAAGTCACGAGAATATGGCACGAGGGTAGCACAGAGGTGCCCACGCACGTGTGCTTTCAATAACCAGGTGAGTCCAATGGAGACTTGAGGAGCTCACCTGGGACAGGAACACGGCCTGTTGACGGGGGTACTGCCGGAGCAGCAAGGGCCAAGCCCACAAGAGACAGTAATGCCTGAGCAGTGGCGTGGCAGCACGCTGCCAGACATCCAAACATAGAAGGACGGTCGCGCGCCGCCATGATGGCAGGGGGAGCTTTTAAGGAGGTGCAGCTCCACCCGAGGGCGGGCGCGAGGCGGAGATGACGGACTTGACCCAATCAGGGTCCACGACGTCCCAGCCTGGCCAGTCAGGATTCACCACGTCACCAGCCTTGTCATCAAGCCGTGTGACGTCAGTGAGCGAATCAGGACCAACCACGCATTGCACATGCTCACCCTCCTGCCTCTGGGAAATAGAGGCGGAATCCTCGGTCTCACAATGTGCAGAGATAACGGGAATCTCACTGCTTCCCTGAGCAGTAAACCTCTGCACATTGCGCAGCCTCGCAGACCTTTGGGGCCGCTGAGCAGGAGAGTCTGCGGCAGGCCAGGAATGGGAGACCGCTTCACTCCTTGTAACAGGAGAACCACTAGGTGTCACCCTTCTGCTGCCTCTCTGAGAAGGTATCTCCTGCACACTGCGCAGTCTGGCAGACCTTCGGCGCTGCTGAGCAGGAGTGCTCGTGGCAGGCAAGGAATGGGAGACTGCCTCAGTCCTTGCCTCAGGAGAGCCACGAGATGTAACACTTACTGGTCCAAGTATCGGTGGTGAAATGCACCCGTTCACACACAGAGTTTCTCAAGGAAGCGGTGATGTTGTGTGCGACATGCTGGTGTAGCGCGGGCACACCTTTCTTAGAGAAGTAGTGGCGACTAGGCATCTGGTACTGGGGCACAGCGACAGACATAAGGTCTCTAAAATCCTGTGTGTCCACTAGGCGGAAAGGCAGCATTTCGGTAGCCAAGAGCTTACAGAGGGATAGAGTCAAACTCTTAGCTTTGTCATGGGTCGCAGGAAATGGCCTTTTATTTGACCACATCTGAGGGACAGAGATCTGGCTGCTGTGTGTAGATGGTGTTGAGTAGGGTGTCCCTGAAAAAATGCAGGTTTGTGAGGAAAGTGCAGGCGGAGACATGATGTTGCCTTCATCCAACGTTGGTGCTATCGATGTCTGAGAGAGCTGTACACACGCACTTGTTTCCCCTTCCAAACCAATTGACGACCTACCAAGCAAACTGCCTGTTGCGCTTACAGTGGTGGAAGTTGTGCGTGGAAAACCAGGTGTGACAGCTGTCCCCACAGTCCTAAAAGATGAAGAGCGCGCGGATGCACTGGAAGGGGCAGGCCGTGGATGGTTCGCTCCGCTAGGCCGCATTGCAGCACGGTGAGCTTCCCACCGGGACCTATGATATTTATTCATGTGACGATTCATGGAAGAAGTTGTGAAACTGCTGAGGTTTTGACCTCTACTAACAGAATCACGACAAGTTTTACACATCACATAATTTGGGCGATCTTTTTCTATGTCAAAAAAGGACCAGGCTAGGCAAGGCTTAGAGGGCATGCGACCTGCTGAGCCCCCCCGACTAGTGCTCAGAGGCAGAGTGATGGCTGATGATGCAGTTGTAGACATGCTACCAGTGCTCCGACTCTGTCCAGGAAGGCGCAAGGTAACTTCGTCGTCGGTTGCATCCTCCTCTACCGACTCTGTTGACCTTCTCGAGTGCCTGACTGGGGGTTGACAGTAGGTGGGATCTAGAACTTCATCATCAATTGTTGTGTTTGCACTCCCCTCCCCCTCAGACCGAGCCTCTTCTTGCCCTGACCGAATATTTCAGTTGTCATCCCAATCTGGTATCTGCGTCTCATCGTCATCAGTATGTTCCTCATTGTCTATAACCACAGGTGTTACAGTTTGTGACAAAGGGTCAACATTATTCTCAGAAACTTGGTCCTCACGGCCTGAATCAGAGTCACAAAGGTTCTGGGCATCACTGCAGACCATTTCCTGGTCTGTACTCACTGTAGCTTGGGAGCAGACTTCTGATTCCCAGGCTATAGTGTGACTGAACAGCTCTCCAGACTCAGCCATCTCAGTTCCACCATACTGTGCAGGGCTGATGGAGACTTCAGAGCTGGGAGAAAGCAAGTTTGATTGGGATGACAACTCAGAGGACTGGTGTTTTTTGGATGCGGTACTTGAAGTGGCTGAGAGGGCACTTTTGGACCACTTGAGATCCATTCAAGCATTTTCCTTTTTTGGCCATCATCTACCTTTGTTCCTGTTGTTCGTGTCCGTAAAAAAGGGAGCACATCGAATTGTCCACGGTAAGTAGTAGACATCTTACTATTGCTGGTAGATGGTCTATCTTCAGCAGATGATAATGGAGCTTTGCCACCTTCCCCACGGACAAACCCTTTTTTTCCTTTTCCACCACGCCTCTTCCCCTTTCCACCAGCATCTGTCATTTTGCCACTCATGTTGATTGCGACAAGATTGTGCACTGAAAATGTGGTAGTAAAAATTGAGAGGTGGTGTAGATTGCAGCGGTGGTCTAGCTTTATTAACAGCAGAATAATAAAGAATAAATATCCCTGACAATGCTACTACGGCCCTTAAACTGGCAGCATAAATTGCTAGTTTAATGGCTTAGTTATAATGAGTTGGAGTGTGCAATGCAGGCAGACGTGCTGCAAATATCTGTGCACTACTGGGACTATACAGAAGTCCAATAGCCACGTTTAGGATGCCACTAGGTTCAATCAGTGTTTGCTAGTATAATGGCTTAGTTATAATGCGTTGGAGTGTGCAATGCAGGCAGACGTGCTGCAAATATCTGTGCACTACTGGGACTATACAGAAGTCCAACAGCTACGTTTAGGATGCCACTAGGTTCACTCAGTGTTTGCTAGTATAATGGCTTAGTTATAATGAGTTGGAGTGTGCAATGCAGGCAGACGTGCTGCAAATATCTGTGCACTACTGGGACTATACAGAAGTCCAATAGCCACGTTTAGGATGCCACTAAGTTCACTCAGTGTTTGCTAGTATAATGTCTTAGTTATAATGAGTTGGAGTGTGCAATGCAGGCAGACGTGCTGCAAATATCTTTGCACTACTGGGACTATACAGAAGTCCAATAACCACGTTTAGGATGCCACTAGGTTCACTCAGAGTTTGCTAGTATAATGGCTTAGTTATAATGAGTTTGAGTGTGCAATGCAGGCAGACGTGCTGCAAATATCTGTGCACTACTGGGACTATACAGAAGTCCAATAGCCACGTTTAGGATGCCACTAAGTTCACTCAGTGTTTGCTAGTATAATGGCTTAGTTATAATGAGTTGGAGTGTGCAATGCAGGCAGACGTGCTGCAAATATCTTTGCACTACTGGGACTATACAGAAGTCCAATAGCCACGTTTAGGATGCCACTAGGTTCACTCAGTGTTTGCTAGTATAATGGCTTAGTTATAATGAGTTGGAGTGTGCAATGCAGGCAGACGTGCTGCAAATATCTTTGCACTACTGGGACTATACAGAAGTCCAATAGCCACGTTTAGGATGCCACTAAGTTCACTCAGTGTTTGCTAGTATAATGGCTTAGTTATAATGAGTTGGAGTGTGCAATGCAGGCAGACGTGCTGCAAATATCTGTGCACTACTGGGACTATACAGAAGTCCAATAGCCACATTTAGGATGCCACTAAGTTCACTGAGTGTTTGCTAGTATAATGGCTTAGTAACAATGAGTTGGAGTGTGCAAAGGGCAGGAGGGTACAGTGGCAGGTTTGTGGGTCTCTGGGTAGAGGAAAGGAAGCCTGCCTTTCTATCCCTCCTAATGGGGAAATGCAGCGAGGAAATCCCTTACCTTAGCTACACAGTCGCTGTCATCTTCTGTAGCTGTTAAACTCTGTTTTCAGGACCTGTCACCTATGGCTCTGACCCTGCCGGTATGAGCCCTTAAAAGGACTGATAGAAAGTGCTATCCCTAAGCTTTCCAGCGCTGTGTATGGAGCGTAATACAGCTGTATCGGCGATAGGAGCTGCGCCAGTGATGTCTGACACCAAGAACGCAGAAGAGATAATGGCGTCCGGACGGGCAGATACTCGTTTTTATAATGCAGGGACATGTGACATGGACATCCTATCACCCTAAAAGTCCACTTAGCTGTGTGTGTGTCTGGGATTGGCTGACATGTTGGCCCTCCCCACTACACGCGCGTGCTTAGGGAAGGAAGACAAGGAAAAAAAAAAAAATGGTGATCGCCATTATACTTACAGCAGTGATCTGAATGCGCTGTTCCCGCACACTATACACTGAAATGTCATAATAGTGTGAGTCACAGAGTGACTTACACTATTACAGCGGAAAGCTAGCTAGGAATTAGCTGTTTTTTTTGCTTCTAGAACCGTTCTCGAACGTATTTAGAACTATCGAGCTTTTGCAAAAAAGCTTGAGTTCTAGTTTGATCTAGAACAGCCCCCAAAATCACTCGAGCCGCGAACTGGAGAACCACGAACCACGAACCGCGCTCAACTCTAGTCAGCAGCAGACCCAGAATAACTCACGAGTGTGAAAAATTCCTAGCTGCCCCTGATTAGCAGGGACCTAGGAAGTCTTGTTCTGAGAATTTTCTCATAACAAAGCTCCATATTAATTAATGGACATCTTGGGATGTTACTCCAATGGATTATGTTGGGTATTCCAGTGTTACGTATCGTCATTAGAAGAATCAGCTTGAGTTTACTAAAAGCATAAAAAGTTGACAGTAGAAAATTGAAAACATGTGATTTAGAGAGAAGAAACAAAAGTCATTGGATTAAACTTTGATGAGTGCAAATGGGTCAAGAAGAAATAAGAGAAAAAGTGGCTAACGAACAGAGAGTTGAAGGAACTGTCAAGTTTGGTAGAGGAAGCCTGATGATATGGCTTTGGTTCTAATCGAAAGGCATTGAATTCTTGACCAGTATCAATTGTCATCTCAATGCTAAGCTATATGTGAGTGTCCTATAAGATGAGTTACCTCATACTCCCAAGTACTGTGGGTATGAAAAGGAGAACATAGTTTTACAGCATGACAATGACCCAAAGCATACGTTGAGATTGGCAAACAAATTGTTTAATGACAATGATGGTTTAATGACAATGAGGTGCTGGAATGGCCCACCCAAACCACAACCCAATCAAACACTTGAGAGTGGACCAGTGTGTTCACCAGTATGTACCAACACTGGGTATGTGTGGAAGAGACCTGGGATAACATTTGATCAAGACATGCTTGAATAAGGACACAAGCATGCCCAGAAGGATTCAGGTAATGTTAAATGCCAAAGGTGGATTTACAAAATAATACAAATTAAAATTTAGATTAGATTTTTTGGAACAAAACTGTGCCAATGCACTGACATAAAAATCTGCATTACTAATCATATGCTAAATAGTTACAAGTCAAATCCAAGATGATTGTCTAAAAAATGAAGGTAGCCTAATTTTTGACACTGTAGTTTATGGTAGGATATATAGCCTGAAAGTCAAAAGTTCAAAACATTGTTACCCTATTGCTCAACAGTGTAAACAAAAATATAAACTCAATGGAAGCCCCGAAAATCTCTGCACCAATTGACCATTAGGGATAATAGATCACAAAATGCCCACAAACTGACGGCAAAACTATTGTTTCTCTGTAAATTATGAAAGCAATGGGTTTCCAGATGTAACATGTTATTAATCAGCAAATTACTTGATGGCAGTCCTGGTGTACGCAACCAAGTTCCCCAAACCTTAAAGGACTTTGCAAACACATTCCTTTTTTTTATAAATTCCTTCTTCAAAATGAGTTATGTTATTTATTTGGTTGATAACTTCCTTTAGTGCAGGAGGAGAAGAGTTCACTCTGAAGCTACTCATTTCCTGGCAATGAAAAACAAATATGAGAAATTCCTAAATTAGTTGTATACAAAGCATTGGTTCACCCTGAAAAGATATATTATATATTTAATCAATCATCTCTAAAATCCCTTGTCAGGATGAACCCAATAAGGAACATTCATTCCCACAATATAAGAATAAGACATGCCTTTGAATAACTGCATCTTGGGCAAATATAGTCTGTCCTATCTCTAATTTTACAAAGTTAAACAGGTGTTTTATATTTCTATGTATAAGGTATACCATATTTTTTGGACTAGAAGACACACATTTCCCCAAAGATTTTTGGCAGAAAGGGGGGTGTATGTCAAATAGTTTGGATGAACCTGGTTGTGGCTGGTGAGGTGAGCAGTGAAGGAGGAGTGAGTCCCAGTATGCAGCAACAGGAAACAGGAGTCGGTGCTATGGCTTACAATGGTCCTGCTAGTAAAGGAAATTAATATTTGCAGCTCTCCACACCCATAATCCCTCCCTTCAGGTGGGTACGATTCTGGGAGTCAGGAGCAGTGAATATTCATTTTCTTTAATAGCAAACACACTGTTAGACCCAGTACTGGCTCCTGCCTCCAGTGACCCTACTACTGCCTCCTGTGACCCACTTCTATGGAGCTTAGTGATCGGTTGTGCCTGCTATTGAATAAAATTATTATTCACTGATCTCCACACCAATATTTCCAGGTGTGGATAGAAAGGAAAATACCAGCAGCTGATGTTGACATGTAACTGGATCAATAAATTAGGTACAATGCACTCTCAAGGGTTAATTTTCATATAATTTATTCCAAAATAGTTTTAAACACGTGACGTTTCAGCCACTAGGTGGCCTTCATCAGACAACTGGTATCATAAACTGACCAAAATTGGAGTGTCAAGTCAACGGGCACGCAGCATAGCAGTAGATACCATTGCCTTGATACTCAAATTTTGTCCAGTTTATGATAACAGTTGTCTGATGAAGGCCACCTAGTGGCTGAAACGTCACATTTTTAAAACTATTTTGGAATAAATTATATGAAAATTAACCCTTGAGAGTGCCTTGTTCCTATTTGATTGACTTAGGGTTTGGAAACTAACAAGTGCACCTCGATATACCTCCACTATATTGGCTGCACCTTATCCTTTTATAAGACATGTAACTAGAGGCACATGACATTACTATCATACACTGCTCCACTTACACGCTGAAGTAACTTGCCAGCGTCATACGAGGACACCATACACCAGGGGAACAGAGGCATGGTGGGTATAATAGGTTACTTTTTTTATATGTGCATCGTGATGGGAGACATTAACACAAGGATGGTAGCATGATGGTAGACATATATATGATGATGGGGTCATATATACTAGGATGAGGGGTATATACCATAATGAGCCTGGTATGGGGAACATAAATGTCAGGATGGGGATCTTGTTTATTAGGATGGACCAAGGATAAGGGCCATATATACAAGGATGGGGATCATATTTACTAAGAGGTGGGATATATTTACCAGGAGGAGGGCCATATATACATGGACGGGCCTATAATTGGCATAATAAATGCCAGCATTGGACAAGGAAAATATATACCAGTATTTAGAACATATATACCAGGAAGGGTCACACATGTACTTGGAAGAGGCCCAGGATGGGGAACATTAGTACAGAATTGGCGGACAGTACCTCATAATAGTGTCAGCAGCAGATCTCCTCTATGACACTGCATTATGGCCACCTTCTTTTCTTCAAATGTTTTCTTCCTATTTTTCTCCTCTAAAACATAGGTGTGTCTTTTGGTCAAGTGCGTCTTATAGTCCGAAAAATATGGTAATTACTTCAGTATATTAGCTTCTGAAAGGGAAAGTCAGGGTGATAAATTTAAAACTTCAAAATGATTATTTGTAATCTCTCCCACATCCTTTTCCTATTTGTTTTTAGTCAATAATGGGGAATTAGAAAGCTATACTGATAACAAACATTGGTATAAGCTTGAAATTGAAACTTATACCACTTTACCCTCACTTACTAGGTCTATAAGCCTGTTGGTATCAACAAGTAAGTTCTTACATTTTATTTGTATACTAGAAGCATATCTTATTAAAGATATTAGTAAAACTTGTTATTGAGTACCGTATATGAGATTCTCCTTACAATTGTTCAAAATGTTTTATGCAGTTCACATTTTGTTTTTTTATAGTAAGGAGTGTATATCCTTGTCTTACCATCTGTCCACATTAATTTACCTCTCAAAAATAGGAGTTGTGACAAAGAGTAGTGAACACCATACAGTCCTTCTACCCCACTGAATTCTTCCCCATTCCATATTTTATAAATCATGGCAATCATTAGACCTAGAGGAACTCCACCCAATGGTTTGACAGCCGCCACAAAATGAATTGATACCTGTCATGGAATTACATGTTCTACTACACATCACTGGTTTCCTGGGGATCAGTCTGTACTCAACCTCTTAAATCCTGTATTTCGGAGGCCAAGTAATAAAGTCATGCATTTGGCAAAGCTAAACAGCCATCCACCTTATCCCTTTGCATGTATTCAAGCTTAATTCTAGCTTTTTGTTGTATTCATAAGTGTGCTCTGATTTGGCTATGTAGTTGTGGAAGTATCACATTGGTATTTATATTGGAGTGTTATGGACAATATACAATGATTGAAGCATGAGAACCTTTTGTCCTTTGCTGACCATTAACATCTGGAGATGACACCAAGCATTTATTTTTGCATTCAACTTATCTAGAAGTGATAATAAAATAACAATCATGTGAAGGTCCAATTTTCACAAACTGTCAGAGTGGAGAAGGTAAAGAACAAAGGATGAGCAAACTCGAACTGTAAAGTAAAAACTACCTCTCGCCACTTGTCACTAAGGTCTATGCCCTTAATTGTTTTGGTAAAAACTACCTCTCGCCAATTCTCACAGGGGTCTGTGCCCTTAATTTTTGGTAAAAAATAACTGTCACAACTCTTCACCAGAGTCTTTGCCCTTAATTTTTGGTAAAAACTACCTCTCGCCACTTCTCACCAGGGTCCGTGGCCTTAATTTTGAGTCAAACCTACCTCTTGCCACTTTTCAGCAGGGTCTGTGCCCTTATTTGTTGGTATAAACTACATATGCCACTTCTCACCAGGTTATGTGACATTCATTTTTGTTAAAAACTACCTCTCACCGCTTCTTACTAGATTATGTGACCTTAGTTTAAAAAAAAAACAAAAAACCTCTTGTCACTTTGCACCAGGGTCTGTGCAATTAATTTTTGGCAAAAAATTATCTCTTGCCACATCTCACCAGGGTATGTGGCCTTAATATTTTTGAAAAACTACCTCTTGATACTTCTCACCAGGGTATATGACCTTAATTTTTGGTAAAAACGACCTCTCGCCATCTATCACCAGGGTATATGGCGATAATAGTTTTGAAAAACTACCTCTCACTACTTTTCACCAGGTTCTGTGCTACCTCTTGCCCCTTGTCACCAGGGTATGTGACCTTAGTTTTTAACAAACTTCTACATGTCGCCAGTCTGTAGCCAGGTCTGTGAAATTAGTTTAGAAAAATAAAATAAAATAGTCACTGTGCACTAGGTATTGCAGGCTTTATTTGTCACAACTCTGCAACTGCACTGCAGCAAGCACAGTGTTGTAGAGCTTAGAAAACCATCTATTTTACAGCACTGTGCAAGAGTGTTCAATCTCTGACAAGCTAGGTGGTGCGAGTCAACCGGGAAAAGAAACATTTTATGGGCCTTTTAAAAAAAGGTTTTCTTGCTTTCTTATTTCTTCTTGAGGTATACAATTACATAATCATACATTCCAATTAAAGAGGTAGTTAACTACTAAGGTTTCCAAGCCACATCAATTTAACATTGAGAAACAAAACTTTTCACAAATACCTTGTGTTGGCAATGGTGCCTGTGAGTGGTGCTATTGCGGTCCGCTTATCCCCATCGCGTAACCCCTGGGCCCTATGACCTCTGATGTCTGGTGATGTCACATCAACTTCCAGTTGACCTGACATCCCCCAAGCGGATCCCAATCTCCCTGAGTGACTGGGCTGTGGGTAGCGTTTCACTGCTCGTCACAGCCTAGAATCGCTCCTGCCTACATCACCAGACATCAGAGGACAGAGCCTGGGGGTCATCCGATGGGGATGAATGGACTGCAATAGCGTCACTCAAAGGCATTAGTGCCAACACAAGGTATGTGAGAGAAACCTTGTTTCTTAACGTTATATCGATGTGGCCAGTAATGATAACTAGTGAACAACCGCTTTAACTTTAAACAATATAATTTTAAGCAACATGGTTTTATAATTATTTGTGCATCTATGTGCAAGAACCTGTGCTATTGAATATACTGTACATCCTAAAAATTTGTCTTTAACCTCAAAGATTTAGTTGCAGTGGAGCCCTAGTTCCATTCTAGTTAAATAAATGAGATAAGACTGCATATGTGAACCATACCGGAACTGAACTAATGTGAGCATTGCAGAATTCATCAACTAACAATCAACATCTTATCATCCAGTGAAGGAGAAAAAGGTTCTTAAATTGATGCAAATACAGGTAAGAAAGAAAAGCCTGATGGATAAACAATATCAAAAATTATAAAAATATTGATAGCGTTAATTCCACAATAATCATTGGTGGATGAATAGATTAATATCAGTCATTAAGTGTAACATAATATTTCTTTTAAGATTTAAACTATATGGCATATGTATTTAACTTAAAAATTCACCAGGCTTTTCCATGCATAAGCATTTTCTCGTCCCTCCCAGAGCATTTTTTTAAAAATATTTTTCTATTACATATGTTTTTAGAGTGCTTAAATTGTCGTGATGCAGATTGATAACATTTTTATATGCTTGAGAGATATTTTTTACCTATTTGGAAATCTTAATGTTATATTTTTGTTCTTGAGCATAATATATACCTGGTGTTTTGTGGATCCTATATACTTTAGGTCACACTTGGTACATTCTATGACATAAATTACGATAGAGGCTCTGCAGTTGATAAAGGATTTTATGTCATGCTGATCTCTATTTTTTTACTCTGTGAATGTAGTGCATTATCGTGCAAATTGACACATTTTGCAAATTTTGTAACTGCACATACAGAACCCTTTAATATTTAACTAATTGCTGTTTTATTTTGGTACATGCAAAGCCCGCTTTACACACTACGATATATCTTACGATGTGTCGGCGGGGTCACGTCGTAAGTGATGCACATCTGGCATTGTAAGGTACATTGCAGTGTGTAACAGCTACGTGTGATTGCGATTGAACGGTAAAACGTTCATCGCACGCACGTCATTCACTCCTCATGAATTGAATGTCAGGTTGTTCATCGCACCCGGGGTAGCACAGATCGCAGTGTGTGACACCCCATGAACGATAAACAGATCTTACCTGCATCCTGCGGCTCCCGGCCAGCAATGCGGAAGGAAGGAGGTGGGCGGGATGTTTACGTCCCGCTCATCTCCGCCCCTCCACTTTCATTGGCCGGCTGCCGCGTGACGTCGATGTGACGCCAAATGTCCCTCCCACTCCAGGAAGTGGACGTTTGCCGCCCACATCAAGGTCGTATGGACAGATAAGCACGTTTGACGGGGGTGAATCGTCTGTGCAGCACATTCAACAAATTGAATGTGCCGCACATATGATGGGGGCGGTTGTGATCACATACGATATCGTATGCAGAATCGTAACGTGTAAAGCAGGCTTTAATGCTCAAAGAGAGATTATTCCCTGGCGAGTTGACGCGTCAGGAAACTACTCTAATTTCCATCAATAAATAGTTTGAGTTCACAATGGCAGATTGTTATAGAATATTTTTTGCTATTATTATTATAGAATTGTTTACTATTTTGTAAAACTTAAGTGATTGGCTGTTCTTTGTTACTTTTTAGATTATTTATGATTGGTGCAGCAATTTTATCTTTATTAAGTACTATTTTGTTTGCGATCTTCAACATCCAGCCCCTTGATTTCAATCTGTATCTTACATTTTGGATTTTCTTCAAAGGGATAGTGTCTGTATAACAATTACGTTTGGCTTGCATTAGTTCACCTACAGGAATAGAGTGGATAATTTGAGGGGGATGGTGGCTGTTTGTGTGGAGAATCATGTTGCCAGCAACCAATTTTCTATTTGTAGTAGTTTTAATATTGGAGAAGATATGTTTAGCTTAGAAAAAAGACGTCTCAGAGGAAAGCTCATTTTTATGTATAATCACGTGTGGTCAATATAAAGGACTGGCACATGACTTATTCCTTCCAAAGACAATACTAAGGACCGGGGGGCATACACTGCGAGTGGAAGAAAAGAGATTCCGGCAGCTAAATAGGAAAGGGTTCTTTACAGATAGAGCAGTCAGACTGTGGAATTCCCTACCACAAGAGGTAGTAATGGCAGATACTATAACGGCTTTTAAAAAAGGGCTGGAAGATTTCTTCAGTACACACAACATTGTTGGTTATAAATGACTTATGGACAAAATGTAGAACTGGTGGAAGAAGGTTGAACTAGATGGACCTAGGTCTTTTTTCAACCTTAGTAACTATGTAACTATGTAACTATGAGAAGGGGTCACCCATTAATTTCAAGTCCAAAAATTCAGTAGCAGTTTTGTTGTTCTCAACCTTAAATTTTAAATTCTGGTAATTGATTTTCAAATAATTGGTGACATAGATTCATTGGATGCCCAAACAATAAGGACATTAACAATGAATCTGTCATACTAATTCATGTCTGTTGCAAAAGAATTGTCAACATTGAACACGTAATTCTCTCCATCAACTCATTGTTAAATTGGCTATAATATATAAGAGCTCACCTTGTTGTGGTTATAGGGCTAACATGCATTGGACAATACATAAGCTAAGTTTCTTTTTTTTTTTTTTTTCTTTCAAATATTCGTATAGGAATAATGAAATACTACAGTTCCTTTATTCAATGTTAGCATTACAGAGTGTAACTGTATGTATTTTTGTAATTATATTGTGTTTTCAGCTGGCTCCAGTTCAAACTTATTGGATGTGCGGGTCAGTCTTTTTGACATATTTGTAGTGCATTTCTTTCTGACTGAACACTCCGCTCTATAACCAAGGTGTGTTCATCTTGGTTTTTAGCTGGATCCTTTCTGCCCATACATGTAGGCTCTTAACCCAGATGGTGGCATTTCAAGTTAGGGTCCCAATATATAAGATATCACTTGTCGTGGTTAACGGGATCACATGCATTGCAAAATACATAAGCTAAGTATCTCTTTTTTCAAATATTCCCATCCTTTATTCAATGTTAGCAATTTAGAGTTCAACTGTGTGTATTTTTGTAGTTATAGTGTTTTTTCAGTTTGCACCTTTTCACACCTCTTGGATGTGTGGGTCAGTCTTTAGGACATTTTTGCTTCTTTGTACTATTACAATTCAGATTCTAAATACATAATTAGACTTTTGGAAGTTTATGTTCATTGGGTATGGCCAGAATTAAGTTAGAAGTTTGTTTTTGCATTTGAACTTGATTCAAAATGACCCTGGACCCTTAACCGCATATAAGTGCATACAGTGCACTTTTGTACTTTTTATAATGGTTTTTGTCCATGGGATGCACTTCCACACTATCCCAGGTGAACTCATTTATGTTCCTGTATCAGTACTAGCTTTGTACCAATTTTAAAGGGAATTTTTGTGCCTTTTCTTCCTCTCATCATTATCTATATTCTGATCCTATGATATTTATAGACATTTTATATGTTATTTCTTGACCCCTGTGTATTTCTTGTTCACAATAAAATTATTTTATATGCATGAAATAGGATTTGTGCTCTATTTATTATATTAAATTGCACCTTAAGTCCTTTTTTTCTTAAGTTTTCATCCTTATTTGGTGGGGCGTGCCAACACAGCCTACAGAGAGCTGTCTTAGTGTCCTTTCCATTACAGATTTATTTATATAAGTAAATACAGACCCAAAGTTCTGTGTTGTAAAATTACTGTAAAATTGTCATGGTAGGATCTAGAGGGCTTCAAAAGAAAGCAAAATGGGGACCGTTTCCCAGCAAACAAATGTGGATAGGGAAAAAATAGAAATACAATTACTTGTTCCACCTATTTTTGAAAACCAGTACGGGCTGCAACCCTCAGCTGTCTGCTTTACCTTGGCTGGATATCAAAAATAGAAGACATGCCATGCCGTTTTTTAAAATTATTTAAATAAATAATTTTAAAAAATGGCATGGGCTCCGTCCTATTTTATAACCTGTCAAAGTAAAGCAGACAGCTGGGAGCTGGTATTATTAAGCTGGAAAGGTCCATGTTTATTTGGCCTCTCCCAGCCTAAAAATATCAGCCAGCAACTGCCCCAGAAGTGGCAGATCTATCAACTGTCCCAATTTTTGCTATTTGCCTTGCTCTTCCGGATTGTCCTGGTGTGGTGGCAATCAGGGAAATAATATTGGGTTGATGTCAGCTTGAATTGGCAGCTGGCATCAAACACAGGGGTTACTAATGGATAGGCATCTATCAGACACCTCAATGTATTACTTAAAAAGAACTCCTGTAAGTTCCAATGTAATCCAATGGTGTAATGTCTCATTTAATCAATAGATACCTATGGAGCTTTTCTGATTTTCGCGCTGGGGTGATTTTTCACGTTATAGTTTTATATCAGACCTTCAAAAACACCATTTTTGGTTACCATCGGTTACCTTCCATCGTCACCTCACTTGATAGACATCATTTAGAGATTAGAAAGGATTAAAAAAGGTATAGGCACTGCAAACTCCATCAATCGCTTAAACAGACTGATTGGACACCTGTTATAGCTAGCTAGCATATGGCTCTGGGGTTGTGGTCTATAGAGCAAGAGAAAAAAAGCTATTACATTTTATATATTTAATCCAAAAATAAGCACTGTTTATAAAAACATAAAAAAGACTTTACAAAAAAGGACAAAAAAATACAGTATACAATAACAAAAAAAGAATGAATAGCCAAAGAAAATTATTAAACCTGTGTCCCAGCAATTGAATCAGGACTTAGAGGAGGCTGTTACTGTACTCCGTAGAAAAGACAGACAGGACACAACATTTGGTATTTTCCTTTTATTAGGTTAAAGTTACAACCAATAAAACATATACATTTATAAGCACAATATGACTGTAGAATCATGGGGCCGGTCCGGTAACGCCCCCGAAATGCGCGTTGGATCTTGCTCAGTCCAGTGCTGTGAAGTAGACGTAACTGTCTGTTTGCTCTCCACCGACTACGGGACCTGTCGGTTCACTGGCAGGTGAACGCCCAAGCAGGTGCACAGAGGAGCCTATAACCCAGGACAATACAGCCCTGTTTTATTTCAGTAACCTTTAATCGGCATCCTGTACTCTGGATTTGAGGATTTTGTACACTGAGAATCAGCATCAACTTTTCCTCTCCAGACAGGAGAAAAAATGACTCCACGCAAGGACCACATCTCACGGAGCACTCTCTGTTAGCATCGATGTCAGGTAACATACACTGGGGATCTGTAACGGGCCCCCGGTGCACTGATCTATTTACCGCTAGACTCCTTGTCAGGAGCGCGGTACATTCAACCCTAACCAGGGATCGTGAATGAGTGCAGCGTGGCTGTTAGTGAAAATCCAACAAACAGTAAAGTATTAACCTCGGTGCAGGCACCCTTAAGCAGGAAGATTGCCTTTATACACGGGCTGGTACGGTCGTAGTACCTCCTTGGAAAAACTTTCTGCAGTTATTAACTATTTATTCCTTGAGAAATCCACCTTCTTTTTAATTGGACTAATAACATCAGTAACTTTTAATAATAATCGTGGTTGCCACCGGCCGGGGCCCCACGATTTTACAGTCATATTGTGCTTATTAATGTGTACAGTTAGGTCCAGAAATATTTGGACAGTGACACAATTTTCGCGAGTTGGGCTCTGCATGCCACCACATTGGATTTGAAATGAAACCTCTACAACAGAATTCAAGTGCAGATTGTAACATTTAATTTGAAGGTTTGAACAAAAATATCTGATAGAAATTGTAGGAATTGTACACATTTCTTTACAAACACTCCACATTTTAGGAGGTCAAAAGTAATTGGACAAATTAACCAAATCCAAAAAAAAAAATTTGATTTTCAATATTTTGTTGCGAATCCTTTGGAGGCAATCACTGCCTTAAGTCTGGAACCCATGGACATCACCAAACGCTGGGTTTCCTCCTTCCTAATGCTTTGCCAGGCCTTTACAGCCGCAGCCTTCAGGTCTTGCTTGTTTGTGGGTCTTTCCGTCTTAAGTCTGGATTTGACCAAGGGAAATGCATGCTCAATTGAGTTAAGATCTGGTGATTGACTTGGCCATTGCAGAATGTTCCACTTTTTTGCACTCATGAACTCCTGGGTAGCTTTGGCTGTATGCTTGGGGTCATTGTCCATCTGTACTATGAAGCACCGTCCGATCAACTTTGCGGCATTTGGCTAAATCTGGGCTGAAAGTATATCCCGGTACACTTCAGAATTCATCCGGCTACTCTTGTCTGCTGTTATGTCATCAATAAACACAAGTGACCCAGTGCCATTGAAAGCCATGCATGCCCATGCCATCACGTTGCCTCCACCATGTTTTACAGAGGATGTGGTGTGCCTTGGATCATGTGCCGTTCCCTTTCTTCTCCAAACTTTTTTCTTCCCATCATTCTGGTACAGGTTGATTTTGGTCTCATCTGTCCATAGAATACTTTTCCAGAACTGAGCTGGCTTCATGAGGTGTTTTTCAGCAATTTTAACTCTGGCCTGTCTATTTTTGGAATTGATGAATGGTTTGCATCTAGATGTGAACCCTTTGTATTTACTTTCAAGGGGTCTTCTCTTTACTGTTGACTTAGAGACAGATACACCTACTTCACTGAGAGTGTTCTGGACTTCAGTTGATGTTGTGAACGGGTTCTTCTTCCCCAAAGAAAGTATGCGGCGATCATCCACCACTGTTGTCATCCGTGGATGCCCAGGCCTTTTTGAGTTCCCAAGCTCACCAGTCAATTCCTTTTTTCTCAGAATGTACCCGACTGTTGATTTTGCTACTCCAAGCATGTCTGCTATCTCTCTGATGGATTTTTTTCTTTTTTTTCAGCCTCAGGATGTTCTGCTTCACCTCAATTGAGAGTTCCTTAGACCGCATGTTGTCTGGTCACAGCAAAAGCTTCCAAATGCAAAACCACACACCTGTAATCAACCCCAGACCTTTTAACTACTTCATTGAGTACAGGTTAACGAGGGAGATGCCTTCAGAGTTAATTGCAGCCCTTAGAGTCCCTTGTCCAATTACTTTTGGTCCCTTTAAAAAGAGGAGGCTATGCATTACAGAGCTATGATTCCTAAACCCTTTCTCCGATTTGGATGTGAAAACTCTCATATTGCAGCTGGGAGTGTGCACTTTCAGCCCATATTATATATATAATTGTATTTCTGAACATGTTTTTGTAAACAGCTAAAATAACAAAACTTGTGTCACTGTCCAATTATTTCTGGACCTAATTGTATGTTTTGTCCATTGTCATCTACTATTTGTAGAAAGTAATCTTGTTCATATTGTTAGGGATTAGGAGTATTGGTAATAATAAAATATTAAAATAATCCTCACTCTTATTTTTCAGCGCTGGTTTGTGAGATATTCCAATTATGGAAAAAATCTCAACTTTATTTCACTAAACATTTTCAGGCAACTTTTGGGGCGGTTTTTGCCTAAAAACCAGCTGCAGAATTATAAGCAAGCCTTTTGGGTCAAGCGCTTACTATTGTCTTAGGACAACTTTTTAATCCATAAAGTTACAACCATGTACCTCCAGTTGGTGAGCTCACGTGGTAGCTATTTGTGGGATGTGCTTGGCAGAATTTTATGAGATTCCAAACTTGCAGGATATTTTCACCACTGGATATCCCAGTCAGGAAATATTGCAATCTTGTCTCTTACCATGATTTTACCTTTCTATAGATATGAAACATGATATGTGTATTGTCATCAAGCTGCCTGATATGTTTTTGGAGCTCATAGACATGTCTCACAATTATGAAAAATATGCTGTTCTTCCCTTCTTGTCATGGAGCTGAAAATGTGTATTGCATAAATATTGGATTGTTACAAACTCCAATATTCATATCTGGACATTAGGCAGAAAGTGTCAACCAAGATGTATTGATGAGAACGCGCTGATCCGGTTTGAAAGGCAGTTCTCGTCGTTTGCGTAAATGAATCCCAGACTTGCTGTCTTTCCAAAGCTTTCCTCTGCAGTACTTACCTGTCCACACAAGGAGGTACTAGTTGAATAGGGGGTCATATTTTACATTACATGTTGAGATGGGTGAACCCGCAGGTGTTAAGGTTTGGCGAGTTTGGCCAGAGTGAAAAAAAAATCTGGTTCTAGGATCAAACTTGAACACAAATCTCTGATTGGATGCGACTCATCCCGATTGCCGTAGCGGTGGCAATCAGGGTAATATAACGTGTTAATGACAGCTGTAGTTTTTCAATAATAAAAGCTGCTAGTAAGCCCTGGATCAGTAATGGGGAGGGGTCTATGAGACCTCCAATTACTAATTGTGTAATCGCCAATTTATTAGGCCCCAAAACACCCAGGTCTGACATAATCCCCATCTTGGCATCCCACGATAATCCCGGCTACATACTGAAATCACAGCACACAAACACATTAGAAAACATGACCACCCACTGCGGCTTCAGGCAGAAACTGACTGAACGGAGACTGAGCATTGACGTTAATGAGTTTACCTGCGGTCACAACTAGAGGTTCCCCCAGTACCCCACCTGCAACCGCAGGTAAATTCACCTAAGGTGAACTCATTGAAATCAATGAGGCCTGCATCTCCCTCCCGAAAATTGTGGTTTTCTTTCCCAAGAGATGCAGATTCGGTGCTGGAAGGTGTACA
This sequence comes from Anomaloglossus baeobatrachus, assembly GCF_048569485.1. NCBI lineage: Eukaryota > Metazoa > Chordata > Amphibia > Anura > Aromobatidae > Anomaloglossus > Anomaloglossus baeobatrachus. The sequence continues at coordinate 497,696,348 of NC_134355.1, read as the reverse complement.
CCAAATTCCTGCACCAATGTATCTCCTGACATAAAAACACATAAAAATGCAATGCAACTTTGATTAAAATCGAATGGATATTTGATGCGTTTTTTTGCCAGGAGATGCAGTATAGGTGCAAGAATTTGATGTATGAATTGCAGCACCAAATATGCATCTCTTGGCAAAAAAAATGTGGTTTTCTTCCAGGAGAAGCAGGTTTCATTGAGTTCTTCTGGCAAAAATACTTTGCCAGCAGATGCAGATTTGGTGCAGGAATTGGGTGTATAAATTTCAGTACCAAATCTCTATCTGTTGGCAGAAAACCACACAAAAACTATTGTTTTGATGTTGTTTTGGTGCAGTTTTCTGCCAGGAGATGCAAATTTGGTGTAGAAAATCTGGTGCAGAAATCTCTGCACCAAGTCTGCATCTGCTGGCAGAAAACGTTTATGCCAGAAGATGCTGGTTTCATTGATTTCACCTGAGGTAAGGTCACTAGAAATGAGCCACCACCCTAGTGTTTGAGTTCGGTTCGTCGAACTTGGGGTGTGTTTGTCGAACGTTCGTCGAACACTTTTGAACACCTAAGAACACCATTGAAAACAATGGCAAGCAAAAAAACACATACAAACATGCACAAACACAAACGCACACACACATATTATGCTCACCTAAACTTCCGTTCTATCGCTGGCCTCCTGGGACTTGAAGTTCGTCATTTTAAGGTGTATATCGGGTAACCATCATGACCGATGTCGGAACTTTCGCTGCCAGAGCATTAATGTCAAAGGCAGGAGCCACTTGCCTCTGATTGGCCAGCACGCAGCCTTTGAGTAGTGTCTCACAGAGGAAGTTCCTCCCTCATCGCAATGGTTATCCGATACACATCCTGTAGCGGCGAACTACGTGTATCGGGTAGCCATCGCGATGAGGGAGGAACTTCCTCTGTCAGACGCTGCTCAAAGGCAGTGCGCTGGCCAATCAGAGGCAAGCGGCTCCTGCCTTTTAATGTCAGCGCTCTGGCAGCGTAAGTTCCGGCATCGGTTATGATGGTTACCCGATACACATCTTGTACCAGCGAACTGCAAGTCCCAGGAGGCCGGCGATGGAATGGAAGGTAAGGTGAGCATAATATGTGTGTGTGCATGTATGTTTGTGTATGTTTGTTTGTGTGTGTTTGTGCATGTGTGGAATGGCACAATAGGGGACCAGGATTGGACATTTAACAAGTTGTGGAAGGAATTGTCTGCATTGCAATGATTTCCTTTGGGAAAGCTTGCGTTGCTAAACTAGTAACTTGGTTAACAAGCATACTCCCAGAACGGATTGTTCTCATTAACCAAGGTTCCACTGTATTAACATTGAATGACAGTATTACTGTGAAAAGCCAGTTATCCTTTTGGTGATCAAACCGTTATCGGACATAACCTCGAACTGTCGAACTTGAAGCTAATTGTTTGCGTTCGTTGAACGTCTTGAACATCGCATAAAACAGGTCGAATTTGAGATTGGCAAACAGTTCGATTCAAAAAACGCTCATCTCTAAAGGTCGCTTAGTTAAATGAGCTTACCTGAGATACGTTTACCTGCGGTCACAGGTCGGGTACTTTTGGAACCTCCAGCTGTGACCGCTGGTAAACTCAGTGACATCACTGCTCACAGCTGCAGATCAGTCAGTGTCTGCCTGAAGCTGCAGCGTGTGGTTTTCTATTGTGCCCACGCGCTGCAACTTCAGTATGTAGTAGAGCTGGGATCGATATGGGATGTTATAGTGTGGATTATGTCGGACTTCGATGTTTTTGGGTTTAGTAAATTGGAGAAAGCGGGGTTTTTTTAATAAGGGACTTTTGTGTGTTTGTGTTTATATTTTTTTTTTACTTAGAAGGTTAGTAATTTCATAGACCCCCCTACCCATTACTAATCCAGGGTTTAGTGGTATCTGTGATTTTTGACAAATCACAGCTGTTATTAACCCCATATATTACCCCGATTGCCACCACTCCATGGCAATCGGGATAAGCCAGGTAACACACCGAAATTGTCACATCTAATGGATACAACAATTCTGGGAAAAAAACTGTAAAGTTTTATAATGAAACAAAATATGGAGTAGATGTAGTAGATCAGATGGCACGCAAATACAGCACAAGAACAGGTACTAGGAGATGGCCTGTTCACGCATTTGAAAATACCTTAGACTTAGCGGGTATAAATGCTTGGATATTATACAAGGAGATGACCACTGGACAAATGTCAAGCAAGGCATTTTTGCAAAAGCTTGTCACAGAGTTGAGTGGTTCGTATGTTTTATCTAGGGGAAAGGGTGGCATGTCCCAAGTTGCTACATCTTCAAATGTGATGTCTCAAAAATAATGTTGCCAGATAAAAGCAAAATGCAAAAATAATCGATCTGTTGAAAATTGTATGACTTGCCATAAGTCTTTGTGTGGGCAATATACATTTTCATGAAATTCATGAAATAATTAAAAAAAGGACTTCCTTATATTTTTAGTTCCCAGCCGGGTACAAATAGGCAGCTGGGGGTTGGGGGCAGCCATACCTGCCTGCTGTACCTGGCTAGCATACAAAAAATATGGCGACGCTCACGTTGTTTTTTTAGTTTTTTGGCAAAAAAAATAAAAAATGCTTCCCTGGATTTTCCATTGCCAGTGAAGGTAACACCAAGCAGTGGAGGTCAGCAGGCAGTAGCGGCTTGCATTACCCTTAGCTAGCAATACAAAAAATGCAGCGGGAGCCCATATATATTTTTTTTTAATTATTTATTTAAATAACTAAAAAAAATGGGCTTCCCTGTATTTTGATTGCTGGACATCACACTGCTGTAAAAATAAATCATTAAAAAAAATGACGCAGCACTCCACGGTATTTTTGATTCTCAGCGCACATAAAGCAGACAGCTACGGGTTGCCACCCCCATCTGCCTGGCATTACCTTGGTGGCAATCAAAATACAGGGAAGCCCATTAATTTTTTTTATTTAAAAAAATAGAAAAAAAAATAATATACGTGGGGTCCCCCCATTTTTGATAGCCAGCTAGGGTAAAGCAGACGGCTGTAGCCTGAAAACCACAGCTTGCAGCTTTACCGTGGTTGGTGATCCAAGTGGAGGTCACTCCAGGCTCTTTTTTTATAAATATTTTATAAACATTAATAATTGCAAAAAAAATCAGGGTCCCCCCAAATTGGATCACCAGCCATGGTAAAGCGGACAGCTGTGGTCTGGTATTCTCTGGGTGGGAAGGTCCATAGTTATTGGCCCTTCACAGCCTAAAAATAGCAGGCCACAGACGCTCCAGAAGTGGCGCATCCACTAGATGCGCCAATCCTGGTGCTGCACCCCAGCTCATCCTGTGCCCTGGTGCAGTGGCAAACGGGGTAATAAATGGGGTTAATACTAGCTGTAAGGTCACCTGACATCAAGCCCAGCAGTTTGTGATGTCATGGCGTCTATCAGATACCCGACATCACAAACTGTCAGTACTAACAAAAAAAATAGACAGAAAAGAAATGTATTTGAATAAACACTCCCCAAAACATTCCCTCTTTCAATCAATTTATTGTAAGGAAAAAAAAATAAGGGGGTCCCACGACGACTCTGGACCATCTAGAATATGGGGGAACATGCTCAGGGAACGTATCCCCCATTTTCTAGGAGTGCAGACCCTCCATGTGAGGAGTGTGGGTGCAATGAATCTGCACCCACTCTCCCCGGGTCCACAGCAGCAAAGTCCATGTCGTAAGTGTTGCTACCAAAGCTGCAATGCCCTGCTCATGAGGTAAGGGCATGCCTAATCAGGAGAACTATTCTACATTTCCAAATATTAGTATTTGCTGATATTATTGCTATTCCACCTACTATATATTGGGGATAGGATCTTGGAGATGGAATACCCCTTTAAGTCCAGTTATTCAGCTGAATGAATACTAAACAACAGAGCTCGCTATTTAGAGATGTTTTCTTGTGGCGTATAATGGACTCTCATGTTTGGTAGTCGTTCAGCAGGGCAACTATAAAATCAATTACCTCCATTTGGAAATGTAGTATAGCTCTCCTGAACAACTATATTCCTTATCTCATGAGCAGGGCATTGCAGTAGCTTACAGATGTACGTTTACCACCACTCACTGTGTCTGAACACAGGAAGGTGAGCTGACAGCCGCTCTGTGCATGCGGCAGCGTCTATTGTGAAGGAGGGGGCCGCAGGGGATCAACGCTGCACAGGTACCGTGGGACACCGGGGAACACCGATGGGGTTATAGGGGGTGACCTGGCAGGGCCTGGGGAGGAGTTTTCTGTCGCATGTGTCATGGCACATGCGACAGAAATCAGAGGAGTAGGGTGAATGCGGCCGGCGCGCTGCTTTGCGCGTGGCCATCTTGGATTTCTGGGAGGGGGGGCACTTTGGCGACACAGGGGGACCGGAGGAGACCGGGGAGGAGATTTATCTTCCATCTGACATGTTTGTTTATGTCAGATGGGAGATAAATAATTTTATGTAAGATGGGAGATAAATAATTTTTTACCGGCGCTGTCATTTACTGTAACGTGATCATCGGTATACGGTGTATACCTGTGATCACGTGAGCGGGGACTGGAAAAACCGTCTCGAATCATGATTTCCAGGATTTCAGCTACCCCCTGAAACCCCACAGATTTTCTGACGTTGGGGGGCACTATTTACTTATTTCTGACTGCTGTTTATAAACGGCAGATCAGAATATGGCTACTGTTACGGGGGGACCGGCAGATTAGGACCAGGGGTATATATCCCAATCGCCAGTCGGGGCCCACCGTGCTCTAGATGGTAATGGAGCTGCTGCACCCTGTGGGTTAGGCGGAGACTATAGAGCTGGATGGCTCTGAGATAACTCAAGGAACCGGTCACGTGTGTAGGGACATGTCAGACCGGACGACAACCCAGTTAGCATTTCGGTGGAGCGGACACTACTCCGACCACGTGTGTAACAACACGTCAGGCCGGATGGTAACCAGTTAACGTTGACTGAGAAGACCGCTGCGACAGCGCCCTGTCGGCCACGTGTGTAAGACATGTGAGGCCGAGTGGTCCTCCGATTAGTGTTTCTGGCCACCAATCGACTGGCTACGTGTGTAAAGGACACGTCAGACCAGGTAGTCACACCAGTAGCATTTGACTGGGAAGCCGAGGAAGATAATGGGGTTCACACACCCAATCCAGGAACACCCTGTTAATTTCACAGGGGTTCTGGTGTGCGCTCTCCGTGCGCGTAGAGGCCACAACAAGACAGGTGGCGCAGCAGGTACATTGTCCGTGTGCGTAGAGAGCACTCTCGGACAGGTGACGCAACAGGTATTCTGTCTGTGTGCATAGGAGGCACAACTGAACAGGTGACAAAGCAGCCGCAGACCAGTTAACGCCACTGGACTGCTCTAACACAACAGGAACGGTAGCAAGGAAGCACGGCGCCTGACCCTCATGTGCTGAGCCACGAATCTTGGCGTGACAGGCACTGTTCGCCTAGCCCTACCTATCGCTTCCAACAAGGCTTATGCCACCACGAACTCTAAATGAAGACTGCGCACCTCCATTTTGTCTCCAGCCCCTTTTATAACCTGGGTCCGCCCCAAACCCAGGGTGGAACCACCAAGGTCCAATAGCAGAGTGCCATGTCATCAGTGACATCACATGCGACCTATCCGGAACTGTCATGTCATTGATGACCTCATGGCAGCCACGCCCCAAACACTTCACCAGTCATCGTCTGAGGACCAATGGTGAGGTGCCAGATCATAGAGGCGGGCCTCTGCGAGCCAGTCCGGAGTTGCCACGTCATCAGGACACCTGACACCCTCTGCCCTATCAGGGCCTGCTACCTCATGGACATGCTCAGTGAGGTCCTTACCGGACCTAGCCTCTGATGCACTAAGTGCCTGAGCATGCTCAGTAGCCTGAGCAACAGGCTCAGAAAGCAGACTATCAGTTTGAGCATGCTCAGTAGGCACATCCCAGAACTTAGACACAGCACGAAGTCCAAGTACCTGTGCAAAGAGGCTGTTAGGGTTAATTGTGCGAGCATGCTCAGTAGCCTGAACTGAGGACTTAGTCTCAGACATAACACAATCAGGCTGAGCATGCTCACTAGGCAAAACACCGGGCTTAGACTCTGGCTGGGGTAAATCGGTGCACGCATGCGCACTAGCCGCTTCTCCACACTTAGACGTGGTGGAAGGAGCAGCCAACTGGATGACCCGAGGCACGGCCAAGAACGGCAGCCGGCGCCTGGGCGCAACAGGAACCACAGCAGGCTGCTTGCGGCTATGGCGGCGCCGGTTCATAACAGCTACATTCACACGACTGATCCGTTTTGCGGTCTGCAAAAAGCGGACATTTTTTTCACGGGTACATCCGTGTGGCATCCGTTTCCGTTCCGTATACTGTCCGTATGTCATCCGTTTGTCATCCTTGTGCCTTCCGTTTTTTTTTGCGTTCTGCAATAAAACTGAAGGAGGGAAAATACATAAATTTATCCAGGATCCATAGCTTCAAACTACATGAGGCGGTCACATGTTCACTCCAGTGCCATTTTCTACTGCTTTTCACAGCGTAGAGCGCTCTGATGATTTTCCTGTGCTTGTTCACTTCATATGAAACTTTTCTGTCATTATAATGGCAGAAAGACACATAATGTCCCACTCTCCTGCATTTTGTAATTTTGCATCCTTTGGTGCCTTTCATGTGGCACTAAGGGATGTTTAGCCCTGTATTTAGCCAAAAAAACAATGAAAAAAATGACGTGGGGTTCCCCCTGTTTTTATAGCCAGCTAGGGTAAAGCAGATGGCTGCAGACTGCAGACCACAGCTGGCAGCTTCACCTTGGCTGGTAATCCAAAACTGAGGGCACCCCGCGCTGTTATTTTAAATTAAATAAATAATTAAAAAAAAAACAAAACGTTGGCATCTCTCCAAAATTGGCTCTCCAGCCTAGGTAAAGCGGACAGCTGGGGTCTGATATTCTCAAACTAGGTTGGTCCATGGTTATTGGACTCTCCCCAGCCTAAAAATAGCAGGCCGCAGCCACCCCAGAAGTGGTGCATCCATTAAATGCGCCAATCCTGGTGCTTCACCCTAGCTCATCCTGTTGCCCTGGTGCGGTGGCAAACGGGGTAATATATGGGGGTAATATATGGGGTTAATACCAGATGTGTAATGTCACCTGGCATCAAGCCCTGGGGTTCGTGATGTCAGGCATCTATCAGATACCCGACATCACTAACCCAGTCAGCAATAAAAAAGAATAGACGACAAACACATTTTTATTTGAAAAAACACTCCTCAAAACATTCCCTCTTTCACCAATTTATTAGAAAGAAAAACAAATCCAGGTCTGGTGGAATTTAAGGGGTTCCCATGACGATCCATACCAGAATGTTCCATATTGACTGGGAGAGCAATGCAGTGACCTGACCTAACATCAATAGGTCAGCCCAGGTCCCTGCAGGGCATGACACGTGCTGCTGTCAGGAGGATAGCGAGGTACATTACCTGCGGTGATTGCTGCATTCCTTATAGCAGAGCTGTGACTGAGTTCAATGACCGCCGCCTTCACAAAACAAGTATCGCGTGAGCCTGTAACGTCACCACTAGTCACAGTCTCGGGTCGGCAGCGAGAGGAGATGTAACAAGCGGCGGCCATGGAGGATAGTGACAGCGCTGACGTCAGGAGGGCAGGACCTCAACACAGCAGGTAAGGCTAGGTTCACATTTCCGTTGTTTTGCATCAGTCACATGCGTTGCTTGACGTTTGTGACTGATGTGTTGTACAACGGATGACAAGAATAGAATTCATTGTCGGACTTCGTTGTAAAAGAGAGGAATTGGGTGTATAAATTTCAGTACCAAATCTCTATCTGTTGGCAGAAAACCACACAAAAACTATTGTTTTGATGTTGTTTTGGTGCAGTTTTCTGCCAGGAGATGCAAATTTGGTGTAGAAAATCTGGTGCAGAAATCTCTGCACCAAGTCTGCATCTGCTGGCAGAAAACGTTTATGCCAGAAGATGCTGGTTTCATTGATTTCACCTGAGGTAAGGTCACTAGAAATGAGCCACCACCCTAGTGTTTGAGTTCGGTTCGTCGAACTTGGGGTGTGTTTGTCGAACGTTCGTCGAACACTTTTGAACACCTAAGAACACCATTGAAAACAATGGCAAGCAAAAAAACACATACAAACATGCACAAACACAAACGCACACACACATATTATGCTCACCTAAACTTCCGTTCTATCGCTGGCCTCCTGGGACTTGAAGTTCGTCATTTTAAGGTGTATATCGGGTAACCATCATGACCGATGTCGGAACTTTCGCTGCCAGAGCATTAATGTCAAAGGCAGGAGCCACTTGCCTCTGATTGGCCAGCACGCAGCCTTTGAGTAGTGTCTCACAGAGGAAGTTCCTCCCTCATCGCAATGGTTATCCGATACACATCCTGTAGCGGCGAACTACGTGTATCGGGTAGCCATCGCGATGAGGGAGGAACTTCCTCTGTCAGACGCTGCTCAAAGGCAGTGCGCTGGCCAATCAGAGGCAAGCGGCTCCTGCCTTTTAATGTCAGCGCTCTGGCAGCGTAAGTTCCGGCATCGGTTATGATGGTTACCCGATACACATCTTGTACCAGCGAACTGCAAGTCCCAGGAGGCCGGCGATGGAATGGAAGGTAAGGTGAGCATAATATGTGTGTGTGCATGTATGTTTGTGTATGTTTGTTTGTGTGTGTTTGTGCATGTGTGGAATGGCACAATAGGGGACCAGGATTGGACATTTAACAAGTTGTGGAAGGAATTGTCTGCATTGCAATGATTTCCTTTGGGAAAGCTTGCGTTGCTAAACTAGTAACTTGGTTAACAAGCATACTCCCAGAATGGATTGTTCTCATTAACCAAGGTTCCACTGTATTAACATTGAATGACAGTATTACTGTGAAAAGCCAGTTATCCTTTTGGTGATCAAACCGTTATCGGACATAACCTCGAACTGTCGAACTTGAAGCTAATTGTTTGCGTTCGTTGAACGTCTTGAACATCGCATAAAACAGGTCGAATTTGAGATTGGCAAACAGTTCGATTCAAAAAACGCTCATCTCTAAAGGTCGCTTAGTTAAATGAGCTTACCTGAGATACGTTTACCTGCGGTCACAGGTCGGGTACTTTTGGAACCTCCAGCTGTGACCGCTGGTAAACTCAGTGACATCACTGCTCACAGCTGCAGATCAGTCAGTGTCTGCCTGAAGCTGCAGCGTGTGGTTTTCTATTGTGCCCACGCGCTGCAACTTCAGTATGTAGTAGAGCTGGGATCGATATGGGATGTTATAGTGTGGATTATGTCGGACTTCGATGTTTTTGGGTTTAGTAAATTGGAGAAAGCGGGGTTTTTTTAATAAGGGACTTTTGTGTGTTTGTGTTTATATTTTTTTTTTACTTAGAAGGTTAGTAATTTCATAGACCCCCCTACCCATTACTAATCCAGGGTTTAGTGGTATCTGTGATTTTTGACAAATCACAGCTGTTATTAACCCCATATATTACCCCGATTGCCACCACTCCATGGCAATCGGGATAAGCCAGGTAACACACCGAAATTGTCACATCTAATGGATGCAACAATTCTGGGAAAAAAACTGTAAAGTTTTATAATGAAACAAAATATGGAGTAGATGTAGTAGATCAGATGGCACGCAAATACAGCACAAGAACAGGTACTAGGAGATGGCCTGTTCACGCATTTGAAAATACCTTAGACTTAGCGGGTATAAATGCTTGGATATTATACAAGGAGATGACCACTGGACAAATGTCAAGCAAGGCATTTTTGCAAAAGCTTGTCACAGAGTTGAGTGGTTCGTATGTTTTATCTAGGGGAAAGGGTGGCATGTCCCAAGTTGCTACATCTTCAAATGTGATGTCTCAAAAATAATGTTGCCAGATAAAAGCAAAATGCAAAAATAATCGATCTGTTGAAAATTGTATGACTTGCCATAAGTCTTTGTGTGGGCAATATACATTTTCATGAAATTCATGAAATAATTAAAAAAAGGACTTCCTTATATTTTTAGTTCCCAGCCGGGTACAAATAGGCAGCTGGGGGTTGGGGGCAGCCATACCTGCCTGCTGTACCTGGCTAGCATACAAAAAATATGGCGACGCTCACGTTGTTTTTTTAGTTTTTTGGCAAAAAAAATAAAAAATGCTTCCCTGGATTTTCCATTGCCAGTGAAGGTAACACCAAGCAGTGGAGGTCAGCAGGCAGTAGCGGCTTGCATTACCCTTAGCTAGCAATACAAAAAATGCAGCGGGAGCCCATATATATTTTTTTTTAATTATTTATTTAAATAACTAAAAAAAATGGGCTTCCCTGTATTTTGATTGCTGGACATCACACTGCTGTAAAAATAAATCATTAAAAAAAATGACGCAGCACTCCACGGTATTTTTGATTCTCAGCGCACATAAAGCAGACAGCTACGGGTTGCCACCCCCATCTGCCTGGCATTACCTTGGTGGCAATCAAAATACAGGGAAGCCCATTAATTTTTTTTATTTAAAAAAATAGAAAAAAAAATAATATACGTGGGGTCCCCCCATTTTTGATAGCCAGCTAGGGTAAAGCAGACGGCTGTAGCCTGAAAACCACAGCTTGCAGCTTTACCGTGGTTGGTGATCCAAGTGGAGGTCACTCCAGGCTCTTTTTTTATAAATATTTTATAAACATTAATAATTGCAAAAAAAATCAGGGCCCCCCCAAATTGGATCACCAGCCATGGTAAAGCGGACAGCTGTGGTCTGGTATTCTCTGGGTGGGAAGGTCCATAGTTATTGGCCCTTCACAGCCTAAAAATAGCAGGCCACAGACGCTCCAGAAGTGGCGCATCCACTAGATGCGCCAATCCTGGTGCTGCACCCCAGCTCATCCTGTGCCCTGGTGCAGTGGCAAACGGGGTAATAAATGGGGTTAATACTAGCTGTAAGGTCACCTGACATCAAGCCCAGCAGTTTGTGATGTCATGGCGTCTATCAGATACCCGACATCACAAACTGTCAGTACTAACAAAAAAAATAGACAGAAAAGAAATGTATTTGAATAAACACTCCCCAAAACATTCCCTCTTTCAATCAATTTATTGTAAGGAAAAAAAAATAAGGGGGTCCCACGACGACTCTGGACCATCTAGAATATGGGGGAACATGCTCAGGGAACGTATCCCCCATTTTCTAGGAGTGCAGACCCTCCATGTGAGGAGTGTGGGTGCAATGAATCTGCACCCACTCTCCCCGGGTCCACAGCAGCAAAGTCCATGTCGTAAGTGTTGCTACCAAAGCTGCAATGCCCTGCTCATGAGGTAAGGGCATGCCTAATCAGGAGAACTATTCTACATTTCCAAATATTAGTATTTGCTGATATTATTGCTATTCCACCTACTATATATTGGGGATAGGATCTTGGAGATGGAATACCCCTTTAAGTCCAGTTATTCAGCTGAATGAATACTAAACAACAGAGCTCGCTATTTAGAGATGTTTTCTTGTGGCGTATAATGGACTCTCATGTTTGGTAGTCGTTCAGCAGGGCAACTATAAAATCAATTACCTCCATTTGGAAATGTAGTATAGCTCTCCTGAACAACTATATTCCTTATCTCATGAGCAGGGCATTGCAGTAGCTTACAGATGTACGTTTACCACCACTCACTGTGTCTGAACACAGGAAGGTGAGCTGACAGCCGCTCTGTGCATGCGGCAGCGTCTATTGTGAAGGAGGGGGCCGCAGGGGATCAACGCTGCACAGGTACCGTGGGACACCGGGGAACACCGATGGGGTTATAGGGGGTGACCTGGCAGGGCCTGGGGAGGAGTTTTCTGTCGCATGTGTCATGGCACATGCGACAGAAATCAGAGGAGTAGGGTGAATGCGGCCGGCGCGCTGCTTTGCGCGTGGCCATCTTGGATTTCCGGGAGGGGGGGCACTTTGGCGACACAGGGGGACCGGAGGAGACCGGGGAGGAGATTTATCTTCCATCTGACATGTTTGTTTATGTCAGATGGGAGATAAATAATTTTATGTAAGATGGGAGATAAATAATTTTTTACCGGCGCTGTCATTTACTGTAACGTGATCATCGGTATACGGTGTATACCTGTGATCACGTGAGCGGGGACTGGAAAAACCGTCTCGAATCATGATTTCCAGGATTTCAGCTACCCCCTGAAACCCCACAGATTTTCTGACGTTGGGGGGCACTATTTACTTATTTCTGACTGCTGTTTATAAACGGCAGATCAGAATATGGCTACTGTTACGGGGGGACCGGCAGATTAGGACCAGGGGTATATATCCCAATCGCCAGTCGGGGCCCACCGTGCTCTAGATGGTAATGGAGCTGCTGCACCCTGTGGGTTAGGCGGAGACTATAGAGCTGGATGGCTCTGAGATAACTCAAGGAACCGGTCACGTGTGTAGGGACATGTCAGACCGGACGACAACCCAGTTAGCATTTCGGTGGAGCGGACACTACTCCGACCACGTGTGTAACAACACGTCAGGCCGGATGGTAACCAGTTAACGTTGACTGAGAAGACCGCTGCGACAGCGCCCTGTCGGCCACGTGTGTAAGACATGTGAGGCCGAGTGGTCCTCCGATTAGTGTTTCTGGCCACCAATCGACTGGCTACGTGTGTAAAGGACACGTCAGACCAGGTAGTCACACCAGTAGCATTTGACTGGGAAGCCGAGGAAGATAATGGGGTTCACACACCCAATCCAGGAACACCCTGTTAATTTCACAGGGGTTCTGGTGTGCGCTCTCCGTGCGCGTAGAGGCCACAACAAGACAGGTGGCGCAGCAGGTACATTGTCCGTGTGCGTAGAGAGCACTCTCGGACAGGTGACGCAACAGGTATTCTGTCTGTGTGCATAGGAGGCACAACTGAACAGGTGACAAAGCAGCCGCAGACCAGTTAACGCCACTGGACTGCTCTAACACAACAGGAACGGTAGCAAGGAAGCACGGCGCCTGACCCTCATGTGCTGAGCCACGAATCTTGGCGTGACAGGCACTGTTCGCCTAGCCCTACCTATCGCTTCCAACAAGGCTTATGCCACCACGAACTCTAAATGAAGACTGCGCACCTCCATTTTGTCTCCAGCCCCTTTTATAACCTGGGTCCGCCCCAAACCCAGGGTGGAACCACCAAGGTCCAATAGCAGAGTGCCATGTCATCAGTGACATCACATGCGACCTATCCGGAACTGTCATGTCATTGATGACCTCATGGCAGCCACGCCCCAAACACTTCACCAGTCATCGTCTGAGGACCAATGGTGAGGTGCCAGATCATAGAGGCGGGCCTCTGCGAGCCAGTCCGGAGTTGCCACGTCATCAGGACACCTGACACCCTCTGCCCTATCAGGGCCTGCTACCTCATGGACATGCTCAGTGAGGTCCTTACCGGACCTAGCCTCTGATGCACTAAGTGCCTGAGCATGCTCAGTAGCCTGAGCAACAGGCTCAGAAAGCAGACTATCAGTTTGAGCATGCTCAGTAGGCACATCCCAGAACTTAGACACAGCACGAAGTCCAAGTACCTGTGCAAAGAGGCTGTTAGGGTTAATTGTGCGAGCATGCTCAGTAGCCTGAACTGAGGACTTAGTCTCAGACATAACACAATCAGGCTGAGCATGCTCACTAGGCAAAACACCGGGCTTAGACTCTGGCTGGGGTAAATCGGTGCACGCATGCGCACTAGCCGCTTCTCCACACTTAGACGTGGTGGAAGGAGCAGCCAACTGGATGACCCGAGGCACGGCCAAGAACGGCAGCCGGCGCCTGGGCGCAACAGGAACCACAGCAGGCTGCTTGCGGCTATGGCGGCGCCGGTTCATAACAGCTACATTCACACGACTGATCCGTTTTGCGGTCTGCAAAAAGCGGACATTTTTTTCACGGGTACATCCGTGTGGCATCCGTTTCCGTTCCGTATACTGTCCGTATGTCATCCGTTTGTCATCCTTGTGCCTTCCGTTTTTTTTTGCGTTCTGCAATAAAACTGAAGGAGGGAAAATACATAAATTTATCCAGGATCCATAGCTTCAAACTACATGAGGCGGTCACATGTTCACTCCAGTGCCATTTTCTACTGCTTTTCACAGCGTAGAGCGCTCTGATGATTTTCCTGTGCTTGTTCACTTCATATGAAACTTTTCTGTCATTATAATGGCAGAAAGACACATAATGTCCCACTCTCCTGCATTTTGTAATTTTGCATCCTTTGGTGCCTTTCATGTGGCACTAAGGGATGTTTAGCCCTGTATTTAGCCAAAAAAACAATGAAAAAAATGACGTGGGGTTCCCCCTGTTTTTATAGCCAGCTAGGGTAAAGCAGATGGCTGCAGACTGCAGACCACAGCTGGCAGCTTCACCTTGGCTGGTAATCCAAAACTGAGGGCACCCCGCGCTGTTATTTTAAATTAAATAAATAATTAAAAAAAAAACAAAACGTTGGCATCTCTCCAAAATTGGCTCTCCAGCCTAGGTAAAGCGGACAGCTGGGGTCTGATATTCTCAAACTAGGTTGGTCCATGGTTATTGGACTCTCCCCAGCCTAAAAATAGCAGGCCGCAGCCACCCCAGAAGTGGTGCATCCATTAAATGCGCCAATCCTGGTGCTTCACCCTAGCTCATCCTGTTGCCCTGGTGCGGTGGCAAACGGGGTAATATATGGGGGTAATATATGGGGTTAATACCAGATGTGTAATGTCACCTGGCATCAAGCCCTGGGGTTCGTGATGTCAGGCATCTATCAGATACCCGACATCACTAACCCAGTCAGCAATAAAAAAGAATAGACGACAAACACATTTTTATTTGAAAAAACACTCCTCAAAACATTCCCTCTTTCACCAATTTATTAGAAAGAAAAACAAATCCAGGTCTGGTGGAATTTAAGGGGTTCCCATGACGATCCATACCAGAATGTTCCATATTGACTGGGAGAGCAATGCAGTGACCTGACCTAACATCAATAGGTCAGCCCAGGTCCCTGCAGGGCATGACACGTGCTGCTGTCAGGAGGATAGCGAGGTACATTACCTGCGGTGATTGCTGCATTCCTTATAGCAGAGCTGTGACTGAGTTCAATGACCGCCGCCTTCACAAAACAAGTATCGCGTGAGCCTGTAACGTCACCACTAGTCACAGTCTCGGGTCGGCAGCGAGAGGAGATGTAACAAGCGGCGGCCATGGAGGATAGTGACAGCGCTGACGTCAGGAGGGCAGGACCTCATCACAGCAGGTAAGGCTAGGTTCACATTTCCGTTGTTTTGCATCAGTCACATGCGTTGCTTGACGTTTGTGACTGATGTGTTGTACAACGGATGACAAGAATAGAATTCATTGTCGGACTTCGTTGTAAAAGAGAGAACGATCAGCTGATCACTCTCATTAGTCAACCGGCTTTTGAGAACAAACAGGTGATCTCCCGGCGGCCGGCTAATGATCAGCTGATCGCTCACAGCAGTCGGCCGCCGAGAATGTGTGTGGACGGCGGAGTGCAGGGTGGGTGAAGCCGAGCAGGGCCATGTGTGCGGGCGGCGGAGTGCGAGGTGGGTGGAGCCGAGTGAGGCCATGTGTGCGGGCGGCGGATTGTGAGGTGGGTGGAGCCGAGTGGGGCTATGTGTGCAGGCGGCAGAGTGCGAGGTGGGTGGAGCCGAGCGGGGCAATGTGTGCGGGCGGCGGAGTGCGGGGTGGGTGGAGCTGAGCGGGGCTATGTGTGCGGGCGGTGGAGTACGAGGTGGGTGGAGCCGAGCGGGGCCATGTGTGCGAGCGGCAGAGTGCGAGGTGGGTGGAGCTGAGCGGGGCCATATGTGCGAGCGGCAGAGTGCATGGTGGGTGGAGCCGAGTGGGGCTATGTGTGTGGGAGGCGGAGTGCGAGGTGGGTGGAGCCGAGCGGGTCCATGTGTGCGAGTGGCGGAGTGCAAGGTGAGTGGAGCCGAGCGGGGCCATGTGTGCGGGTGGCAGAGTGCGAGATGGGTGGAGCCGAGAAGAGCAATGTGTGTGGGTGGTGGAGTGCCAGGTGGGTGGAGCTGAGTGGGGCCATGAGTGCGGGCGGCAGAGTGTGAGGTGGGTGGAGCCAAGCGGGGCCATGTGTGCGGGCAGCGGAGTGCGAGGTGGGTGAAGCCGAGCTGGGCCATGTGGCGCTGAGGACGCCAGTGTCGGGGACTGCATTGCTGGGGACAGGTGAGTGTGTGTACATGCCGAGTGCAGGAGGAGGCGGACCTGAACGGGGAAGTGTCGGCTCCCTGCACACGTAGCCTGGGTAAATATCAGGTTACTAAGCAAAGCGCTTTGCTTGGATACCTGATATTTACCTTGGTTACCAGCTTACTGCAGGCTGCCAGCGATGGCTCCCTGCACACAGTAGCTGTAAAAAGCCACGCTTTTGGTGATCGAACCGTTCTTGAACGTAACTCGAACTGTTGAGCTTTTAGCAAAAAGCTCGAGCTTGAACACCCCCCAAAATCACTCTAACATGAAATTCTCGAACCTCGAACATCGCTCATCTCCAGTCCTAATGGTTTCTCTGAAGCCCTGATTTGTCTTACTACATTGAGTCTGATATTCCCAGGAAGACAAATTTAGCAGTTTTTTTCCTATACATTACCATTCTTAGGGCTCATTCAGACCAGTGATATTAAATGAGCCAGTACATATGTCCAATTTTTTGGAATCACTCGGTCTGAAGAAAAAATCGGACATTTGCAATAAATTGCAGCATGCATGACTTGTCATCGAGAATCACACACGGGGCGAGCTACCGTGCGATGCATCGTCGGGATCACGGTTTTCTTGACGCACATCTGGCATTGTTTGCGACGTCATTTCGTGTGACACCTCCTAGCGACGCTGAATCGGTCACAAATCGTGAGTCGTGTACACTTCACTTATTTTTAAAAAATCGTTTATTTTTCATAGCACCGGTTGTTCATTGTTCCCGGGGCAGCACACATCGCTCCGTGTGACACCCCGGGAACGATGAACACAGCTTACCTGCATCCCGCGGCACCCGCTGGCTATCCGGAAGGAAAGAGGTGGGTGGGATGTTTACGTCCCGCTCATGTACGCCCCTCCACTTCTATTGGCCGGCGGCCGTGTGACGTCGCTGTGACGCCGAACGTCTCTCACCTTTCAGGAACAGGATGTTCGCTGCCCACAGCGAGGTTGCTCAGCAGCTAAGTACATGTGACGGCAGTATAACAACTTTGTGTGACACAGGCAGCGATTTGCCTGTGACGCACAAACGACAGGGGTAGGTACGATAGCTCGTGCGATCGCACGATAGATCGTACCGTGTGATGCCCACATAAAGGTCCGATTTTCACAGAATGAAACAGTGGAAAAGATGGATAAACCTTTTTTTTCGCTCCACCTCCAAGAACAATGGATCAAACTCTAATCAAACTCTCATGAAACTTTAATCATGTTCTGATTAGTATATTTGGAAAGTTTTTTTCAGATGAAGACAATAATGTTAGGTAAACCTAACCCTATAGTTATGGCTTCAACAATTAATTACTCAACTGACCTAATAATGCAATTTGCACTTGCCTAGTACTGCTGTTAGACTGTTTAACACTAAGTAGGTAAAATCTTGATTAGCAAACAGATACTTGTAATTGATTATTAATAGCTGCACTCCATTAAGATTTTTTTCAACAAAATTGTATCTGAATGATAGCTAAATTTGTGGAATTTCTTTTGTCATTGAACAACTTAACAAACAAAAAAAACAAAGATTATTCTTTATTACATTAAATCCTAATCATTTTGTCTCAAATATTCAAAAACTTTTGGTTTTTGTTTTTTTTTTAATATTGTCAAAGTAGGAGTGTTTAAGCCTCGTGACCTCTAAGTAATTATTTAAAGCTCTAACTCTGTTTGTTTCATATCATGTATAAAAATATTCATGACTAAGATCAGAAAAAATGTGTTTTTTAAACTTAGCAGCAAACTCAGTTCCCTGACACCCTGACAAACCATATTCACCAGAGAAATAGCATAATATTATCCTTTGAAGTGTTTGTACCCCTGGTTGTCAATTAGCTAAAGAAACTGTCATTCTTTCTTCCAGCATCTTTTTTTGATCGAATATTTTCACGAGAAACATTTGTCAGAAATGTCACTTTTCCAGAGCTGTTTTTGTGTACCAGAAAATATCCAGTTAAATCTATTATTTCAATATCTAATGCATATTTAGGCCAAGAACATATGTTGGTTCAGGAATCATCCTGCTGACAAATAGAAAACACTGCAGGCAAAAAAAATAACTTTGATTTTGCAAATCAGATGTATTTTTCTTCTCTTAAAGGAATTTTCTGATTTTGGCCTTGTAAATAAGTAATCATCTATATGTACACCTTTGATATGATAACATATCTCTACATGAAAGAACAAATGCTTCTTGCTTGTAGATTACATTCAACATCTTCCTTACCACCAGTCAAATAATTTGTTAGTGTTTCTGGAAAGAAGAGTTTATACAGAACAACATTTTACAGTTATTTTGTTTGAGGCATGATGAATACCTAACTTCACAGAAAAATTAACATAAACTACCGTGAAAAATTTTAGGATGGTGTGTAAAAATGCTGAAAAGTAAAAATGCTTAAAAAATGTACTAAAATGCAACTTTTATCTTAACAAAATTGAAAGGGATTGAAGAAAAAAGAATTTAAAAACAAATCTATCTTTGGTGTGACCACCCTTTGCCTTAACATCATTAAAGCATCAATGTCTTCTAGGTACAGTTGCACATAGTTTTTGAAGAAACTCAGCATGAAGGTTTTTCCAAATATCTTGGATAACCAACTTCAAAACTTCTGTGGATGTAGGCTTGTGCAAATCTTTCATGTGCATGTAATTCCAGACAGACTGATTATACTGAGATCAAGGCTCTGTGGAGGTCACATCATCAATTTCAGGGCTCCTTTTTCATTGTTGTGCTTTATAATTTTTGCTACATATTTAGGCTTTTTGTCCTGCTGCAGAGTACATTTGGAGCCAATAAGATGACTCCTTGATGGTGTTAAGGACAGCAACAAATGGGCAATATTGAGAGCTATCGACACAGTGGTTGGCTAAGTACACAATGCAGTAGATGAAAGACATAACATGCTTCCTTCCTTTTGAAATTGAAAGTTGTCCAGTAGTGCTGTTATATCAAAATTGACATCAACCAGTGTAACCCAGGGAAATTGGAACTGGGGTGCAGAAGAATGGCAGTAGGTTATCTAGATTGATGAGTCAAAATTTTACATATTTTGCTGTACCAAAAATTAGTTTGTTCACTAAAGACCTCTAAAGTACAATAATGAGTTTCTGCAGACAACAGTGAAGCATGAAATAGGTTTCTTGCAAGTTTGGGGTTGTAGTTCAGGAAATTGAGTTAGGGGTTTTGTCATGATAAATGGAGACTTCAATGCCGAGAAAGACAGGCAGATAATTATCCAACATGAAACACCATCAATGACCTCACACAAAGCCAATATCATATAGAACTAACTGTAATTTTAAGAAGGACAAGTAATACTGGGGATGATGATATGACACCTACAGAGCCCTGATCTCACCACCATCAAGTCTGCACAGGATTACATGAATACCAAAAAGGGAAAACTCCGGGTGTACTGAGCTGCTTGGGAAGAAACCACACATGATTCAGATGAATAAAAATGGATTGTGGTTTTACCAATACGTTTCTAGGACGAACAGACCTCTTCCTCAGGGAAACCATAAAAAAACTTTATTGTTGTTTCCTAAGGAGATGTCTTTCTGACCAAGAAATTCATTTGGAATAAGCTACAGTCCATTCCTCTTCATCTGAATCCCCTGAATTCTTCACCAGCAGAACAACACACAAAGATTTTTCCTATTTTGTTATATATTGATATTGGTTTACCTAGTACTAGCAGCTTGAATTTTGTTATTTAAGGCTATTTAATTGCTGCTCACAGCATCCCAAGGTGAATTCAAAATAAGCAATAAAACTGCATGCTATTTAGGTAATACCCTACTTGAGCTTTTTTGTCAGTCCCTAGTTTATGGGAATACATGAATTTTTACAAGTTTCATTCACAAAAGTTTGTGGTTAGTTCTCCAAGATAGTGTGAACAACCTCGCTGCCCAGTTCCTTCAGAAACTTTGTGCTTGTGTACCTAGTAAAATGTGTTTCCATACTGTTTTGACTACAGTGGATGGTCATACAAAATATTGATTGTATTTAACCTTTATTTACTGACTATGTATATTATTAAGTGATGACTATCAACACTTATTTTTTTAAATTATTTTCACTTTTCTGTGTCTTTTCCACATCAGCCTAAAATATTTGCACAATACTGTATAGGAAAGGTAAAGTGGTGCTTTAGCATGAAAAAAGTTGTTTAACCCCTTAACGACCGCGGGCAGTAAAATTACGTCCTAAATGACATAATGTTACTGCCCGCGGTCCTCCGGCGGCAGCATGCTGCGATCGGCACACATCTCAGCTGATTTTCACAGCTGAGATGTGTGCCTGCTAGGCACGAGCAGAATCGTTATCTGCTCGTGCCAATTAACCCCTTATATGGCGCTGTCAATACATGACAGCGCCATTATAAGCGCGATTGTGGTAATGTTTTCTTTACCGCCCGATACCGGAAGTCACGTGACGCGATCACGTGACTCCCGATAGTTGTCATGGTAGCACAGGGTCATGTGATGACTCCTGTTCTACACCTGACTTGGTTTCACTTTCGCTGTGCCCGGGGCACAGCAAAAGAGAAAGACAGCGTATCTGCTGTTTACAGCCTTGTAGCTGTGATCAGCAGATACTGCAGAGCAATCGGAATGCTGATCGCAATAGCCCCCTAGGGGGACTAGTAAAATAAAAAAAAAAGTTAAAAAAAAGTTTTACAAAATTAAAAAAAAACAAAAAAACTTAAAAGTTCAAATCACCCCCCATTCGCCCCATTGAAAATTAAAGAGTTAAAAAAATAAAAAATATACACACATTTGGTATCGCCGCGTTCAGAAACGCCCGATCTATCAAAATATAAAATCAATGAATCTGATCAGTAAACGGCGTAGCTGCAAAAATTTCCAAACGCCAAAACGATGTTTTTTTGTCGCCACAACTTTTGCGCAAAATGCAATAAGAGGCGATCAAAACGTAGCATCTGCGCAAATATGGTACCGTTAAAAACGTCAGCTCGAGACGCAAAAAATAAGCCTATGGGGAGATAAGGTATGCACACCAGTGACTATGGAAGGGGAATACATGGAATAGCAGAAACTGCTGTGTGAATACTGACATGAAAAATTCAATAGCTATTTGTAAGAATGAAATGTGAAAAATGGAACCTGCATTACTGCCATGAATATATGAATAAAGAGAAATTTAGCTACTGAATTGATCAATGCAGAAGAGCCCCAACACTACGCCAAAGTATTTCTCTACGTTGGGGTCCCTAGCTTGTGTGTGTCCTCTCATGCAGTTAAAAAACTTACCGTGTATGGGACGCTGAGACCCAGGCTATATATGCGTATAATGTGGATTGGCAATAGGTGTGTATGGGGAGGGTTCACAAACGAAAAACTACTAACATTAAGGAATAACGTTTGGAACTCCATTCTATGTCTGAACTGGGTGCAAAAAACCTAAAAAACATCACTATGGGGAGATAAGGTATGCACACCAGTGACTATGGAAGGGGAATACATGGAATAGCAGAAACTGCTGTGTGAATACTGACATGAAAAATTCAATAGCTATTTGTAAGAATGAAATGTGAAAAATGGAACCTGCAATACTGCCATGAATATATGAATAAAGAGAAATTTAGCTACTGAATTGATCAATGCAGAAGAGCCCCAACACTACGCCAAAGTATTTCTCTACGTTGGGGTCCCTAGCTTGTGTGTGTCCTCTCATGCAGTTAAAAAACTTACCGTGTATGGGACGCTGAGACCCAGGCTATATATGCGTATAATGTGGATTGGCAATAGGTGTGTATGGGGAGGGTTCACAAACGAAAAACTACTAACATTAAGGAATAACGTTTGGAACTCCATTCTATGTCTGAACTGGGTGCAAAAAACCTAAAAAACATCATCATTTTGCACCCAGTTCAGACATAGAATGGAGTTCCAAACGTTATTCCTTAATGTTAGTAGTTTTTCGTTTGTGAACCCTCCCCATACACACCTATTGCCAATCCACATTATACGCATATATAGCCTGGGTCTCAGCGTCCCATACACGGTAAGTTTTTTAACTGCATGAGAGGACACACACAAGCTAGGGACCCCAACGTAGAGAAATACTTTGGCGTAGTGTTGGGGCTCTTCTGCATTGATCAATTCAGTAGCTAAATTTCTCTTTATTCATATATTCATGGCAGTAATGCAGGTTCCATTTTTCACATTTCATTCTTACAAATAGCTATTGAATTTTTCATGTCAGTATTCACACAGCAGTTTCTGCTATTCCATGTATTCCCCTTCCATAGTCACTGGTGTGCATACCTTATCTCCCCATAGTGATGTTTTTTAGGTTTTTTGCACCCAGTTCAGACATAGAATGGAGTTCCAAACGTTATTCCTTAATGCAAAAAATAAGCCGTCATTGAGCCATAGATCCTGAAAAATGAGAACGCTACGGGTCACGGAATATGGCGTAAAACGTGCGCCACTTTTTTCGGACAAACTTCCGATTTTTTTTAACCCCTTATATAAAAGTAAACCTATACATGTTTGGTGTCTACGAACTCGCACTGACCTGAGGCATAACACCCACACATCAGTTTTACCATATAGTGAACACAGTGAATAAAATATCTCAAAAACCATAGTGCTATCGCACTTTTTTTGCAATTTTTCAGCATTTGGAATTTTGTTGCCATTTTCTAGTACACTATATGGTACAACTGATGGTTTCATTTAAAAGTACAGCTCGTTCCGCAAACAATGAACCCTCACATGACCATATTGACTGAAAAATAAAAAAGTTACGTCTCTCAGAAAAAGAATGGCGAAAAAAAAAACGGAAAGCGAAAAATCGGCCGGTCGTGAAGGGGTTAATCTGTTGAAAGTAAATATAGCTGTTGAGCAATAAAGACTGATCTTGATATTGCCAATACAGCACTGATTTCAATGCAAGCAGACCTGCTGATTGATTCACTTCATAAATTACTTCAACTCCTTTCCCCATTGTGGCTGATGCAGGGGCAGAGAAAGGAGATGGCTAATTAAATGGGGCAGACAGACAGACCCTTCACATGTCACTGAAGTACAAAGAATGGGAGGAAACTATTTTTCCTTAAAAATGCCCCTGACAGTATCGGGGATGGCTGCAGATCTAAATTTTGGGGCAGCTCTCTTAATTAAAGCGTATTAGTAAGCTATAGCTAGTATAATATATCATTTTTATTCTAACAAGCTGATTGATGCATTTTTTTCCCCAAATAATTGCATATTAATA
Source organism: Anomaloglossus baeobatrachus (assembly GCF_048569485.1). Taxonomy (NCBI): domain Eukaryota; kingdom Metazoa; phylum Chordata; class Amphibia; order Anura; family Aromobatidae; genus Anomaloglossus; species Anomaloglossus baeobatrachus. Next base: position 497,672,799 of record NC_134355.1, on the reverse strand, counting down.
CCAAGTCTTTTAAATAAAAAGCAGGGCATAAATGTTAAACAGGGCATAAACTGATCACTTACATGAAACCTAAATTGTTCCCATTTATAACATGAATATAAAAAAACAGACAAACACACTATGTAGTGTTTTTTCAGCTCTTGAGAGAATTCTATTTTAGGAACAAGAAGAAAATTAAGATCAACCTTCATTATCGCTAAAAACATTGACTTAACCTCTGTCTGATACTTTTACTTATCACTTTGTAGCTTGGTTCACTATGCTACAAAGATAGAATTAGACTCTTGATTAGTGACTAAAATACAACAACACATGCAATGGTTATTTCAGTAAACATAGCAGACGATGTATCCTGCAGCTAGTAAAGCATGATGTATAGTATTCTAAAAAATGTGAATGCATTTAACCACAAACAATCACAAAAATTTGTACATGGTATGTGTCATTTCATTGTTTGCTATAATATAAAGTATGACTTGTTACATAAATTGTACTGTCCTGATTTTTTTGTGATTTCCTATAATTGCAATTTCATTGCTTTTTTGTGTAATAAAAACTTATTGCCCACAAAGCTCCCTCCTTCACTGTGCATTGACATACTCCTTGAATTTTCCGACATAAACTTGGTGCCAGATGTCATAAAAAAATCTGGGCCATGCGCATTATGATGACAGAAGCCTAGTAGTGTGTAATAAATTATTTTTACTTGGAATCGATTTGATCATTTTTGCTTCTTACAGTTTCCCTAACATCATGTTTGAGAAAAGGGCTGTGACGACAAAGCATCAATCTTGCCACTTAAATAGGGGTGAACTCTTCTTAAAAGTGCCAGATGTATTGTTGCTTTGTTCAAAAATTAGGAAATTTGGAGACATTAGCAATTGTTTCATGTCAGACTGTTTGGTGCCCCTTTCTGTATTATTATTATTATTATTTATTATTATAGCGCCATTTATTTCATGGCGTTTTACAAGTGAAAGAGGGTATACGTAAAACAATCATTAACAGTACAAATCAGACTGGTATAGGAGGAGAGAGAACCCTGCCCGCGAGGGCTCACAGTCTACAGGGAATGAGTGATGGTACAATAGGTGAGGACTGTATGGTAAATTGTGGAATATCTGCTGATTACGGGTTGCAATAGCACCCTGCAGTGTACCAGTCTACATTTGGAAGACAATTATGAAGTCTAATTGAATCAGCATAAAATAAGTGAACAGTCATGATTGTCTTCCCCCAACACTGTAAGGCACAATACCCTGAAATTGAAACTGAAGGACTACACCTGTAAAAGGCATAATTCTACAGGACTTCAGCCTTTAGTCCATGGAAGCAACTGGAGGGTTTCAGGACTGCTCCTCAGCCAAACATTGAACCCACAGATTTGCTGAGGAACCATAGTTGAGACATCCATTTAGCATGCTATATTCCTTGCTGTGCTTGGTTGACTTATAAGCTAGATGTTACCTCCTTTCTAAGGGTGGGCACCAAAAGCAAGATTTTACTGGCTGTGGTAGTTGTCCCTGGATGCCCTGAAGCCACAAAGATACTAATTACTAGTGGGCCTCTGGAAGGATGAGACTCTGTCACTTGTACCATCGTGTGTTCTTTCTGAGAAAAACCTGTATGCTATTGACTGTTGATAACCTAATACAGACTTACCAGAGTATGTTACCTTCACACTCTGTTATCGGTGTAGTTTTCTGCTCAAGGGAAAGGAATATGGGAGTTCAGTCATTTAAGTCTCTCCTGACATACAGTACCCTGTACATTTATGGCTCAAATTTGAAGTAGGTGTATGGAGCATGTGTAAATGCTGAGCTGTCACAATTCTTAGCAGATAATCTCTGTGTTATTCAGGCATCATTTGCCTCTAATAGGGGTGGGTGGAGCTTGCCTCTATCTACTGCTGTCAGCCTAATAATGCCACTGTCAATGCCATGCCATACCCTTATCAGCCTTTTAGCCTTACAAGGTGCCTATGTGTTACTATGAAACCTAAGATTCTGCTGAGAAGCACCCATATCAGTTGTATTGAAGTAATAATAGTATTAGTTTAAGGGATCGGATGATTGAAGATTCAAGTCTGCTAAGAGTAATAAAATAAAAATAAAAAATACAACAAAAAAACATGAAAACTTGAATCAATTAACATTATGTATAAAAAAATATCAAATATGTTTATAATTTTATATCACTGCATTCATAAAACTACAGCTTGATAAAAAAAATAATTTGAAATTGCAGTATTGGGTTATTTAGTCCCAAAAGAGCTGTAAAAAATGCAATTACAAGTTCTTAAAATGTATTTATCCTAAAATGTTCTCAAGAAAAACATCAGCCTGCCCTGCAAATATTAGCTCTTTTAAAAGCTCCAAATATTGTAAAAAAAACAAAAACAATTATGAGTTTAAAAACATAGAGACAAAGAAAGAATTTTTTTTTTTTTACAAATATAATCATTTTATGATGTCTCGTTCATTTTACCCTAAAATGAATGCTGTAAAAATAAACTAAAAAGCACTGCAGGAATTGCATTTTTTTTTCTCAATTTCACTTCACGTGGATTTTTTTTTCATTTTTATGTACATTGTATCCTAAAGACTTCTTTACATGCAGCGACATCGCTAGCAATGTTGCTAGCGAAAGCACCCGCCCCCGTCGTTTGTGCGTCACGGGCAAATTGTTGTCCGTGGCGAACACTATCGCTAGGATGCGTAAAACGGACTTAGCTTCCTAGCGACATCGCTGTGGGTGGCGAACAACCTCTTTTTTAAGGGGGAAGTCCGTGCGCCGTCACAACAATGTCACAAAGCGGCCCGCCAATATAATCGAAAGGGCGGAGACCAGCCACATTAACGACACGTCCATCTCATTGCCGGAAGACGCAGGAACGCTGTTGTTCGTCGTTCCCGGGGTGTCACATGAACGACGTGTCAATGATTAATGATTAGGTGAGTATTTTTGATTGTTAGCGGTCGCTCGCAACAACATCACTAACGAGGTCGGATGTGCATCAACAATTCCGTGTCCCCAGCGACATCTCTTCAGCGATGTCGCTGCGTGTAACAGGGCTTTAAAATCAATGGTTTTGGGGAGAGCTAGGGAAGTTCAAGGTTTTTGATTTATAGTTTAAAGAGAGATAACACAAAAGAACACAATGTTATTATGACCCAATTGTGATTAATGTCTATCTCATGTTTATGTTATGATATGTAAAAAAAAAATAAAAATTATTGGTAAAAAAAAAAAAAAATCAATGGTGTTTTTCAAAAGTTCAACATATCTTAAGAAAAATCAAGCTCTCATACATCTATTGATTAAAAAAAATGTTATGTCTACTTAAGGAAAGGGAGAACAAAATTAATATTCAAAACTAAAAACTGGTAACATATTATTATTCTTTGGTGCATACAAATATTACTTTTTTAATTATCTGAGGAACTCACATTTGTGCAAGATATCCAGAATAAAAACTAAACAGACACAACTTGGCATCCCTACATTTTTACCTTGCTTGATTTTCTTGGAAAAAAGTAAATCGTCTGTTATTCTGAATGTATAGAGAGTACTCATGAGTAGAAATGAGCCAGCCTCTAGAGGCTCGAATTCGGTTTGGTTCGTCGAACGGAGGCCGCGTTTGAGTTCGGTTCGGCGAGCCGTTCGCCGAACCTCAGGAACCCCATTGAAAACAATGGGAGGCAATCACAGACACATAAAAACACATTATAAATGTACACATACAGTTAATAAACATTGCCATTACACTTTTTGGTCCCCGCAACGCGTCCTGCACTATGTGTCTCCTGCCGCTTTTTCTTCTGATAATCGCTGCGTCCTCCCGGTAACCAGCACTGATGATAGGACCTTCTGTGACGTCAAAATAGCCATGTGACCAGTCACGTGTCTATTATCTCATTGGCTAACGACTGGTCACATGACTATGACGTCATGCTAGGTCCTGTCAGTGCATCTCTCCGGTAAGCGATGCTTCTTTGAGCATGTCCTTTTACCGGCGAGATGCTCTGGCACATGATGGACGTCTCCATCCATGCATGTCGGCGCTCTTTACAGAGTCAGCCCACATGCAGGGACTAGCTGTCACAGCTGATAAATAGCGGCACCTGGAATCACGTGATCGGAGCACCGTTGCTATGGTAACCAGTCTGTCAGCGGTGACGTCACCGCTTACAGCCATCAGCGTCTGATCACTCACAGAGTGAAAAGACTGCACGGGAAGCAGCAGCATCTTCCTCCCATGCAGTGCTGTCTGATGTAGCAGAGCTGCATGGGTTGAAGGAGAAAGAAGACAGAAGAGCAGGATCGTTGAGGGCTGACAGGGAGTAATATACATGGAGTCTCTAAGTGCGTCTGTATTTCTATTAAAGTATTTTTTATCTGTGTGGTGAATTTTTTTTAATGGCCTGGTCAAACTTGCCTGACATTAGGAATCTCTGGCTTAATACTAGCTAATAAAACAAAGCGAGTGTTTACTCAATATTACCCAGCAAGCCACCCGGCTTCAGGGCAGCTGGAAGAGTTGGATACAGCGCCAGATGATGGGTCTTCTATGAAAGCGCCATTTTCTGGGGCGGTTGCAGACTGCAATGCACAGCTGAGGCGCCCAGAAAGCTCGGGCTAACCTGTGCTTCGGATTTCAATCCCCAGCTGCCTAGTTGTACCTGGCTGGACACAGAAATGAAGCGAAGCCCTCGTCGTTTTTTTTTTTTAATTATCTCATGAAATTCATGAAATAATTAAAAAAAGGGCAAATCTTTGATTTGATGTTTTTCTTTGTGCCTGACGGTCCTGAGGAAGGGAGCCAAGTCTCCAGAAACATGTAGACCTATGCAAATAATAAAGATACATTATTCTGACATCTGAACAGTGATCATTGGTGCGACATTGAAATACCCCTTTCAACTCTTCTCTGTTACTCTCCTGCATTTTGTAATTTTGCAACCTTTGGTGCCTTTCATGTGGCACTAAGGGGTGCTTAGTCTTGTATTTAGCAAAAAAAAAAAAAAATAAAAAAAATGATGTGGGGTTCACCCTATTTTTGATAGCCAGCTAGGGTAAAGCAGACGGCTGCAGCCTGCAGACCACAACTGGCAGCTTCACCTTGGCTGGTAATCCAGAATTGAGGGCTCCCCACACTGTTATTTTAAATTAAATAAATAATTAAAAAAAAAACACATAGGGGTCCCCCCAAAATTGGATCACCAGCCAAGGTAAAGTAGACAGCTGGGGTCTGATATTCTCAGACTAGGGAAGTCCGTGGTTATTGGACTCTCCCCAGCCTAGAAATAGCAGGCCGCAGCCGTCCCAGAAGTCGCGCATCCATTAAATGCGCCAATCCTGGTGCTTCGCCCCAGCTCATCCGTTGCCCTGGTGCGGTGGCAAACGGAGTAATATATGGGTTAACACCAGATGTGTAATGTCACCTGGCATCAAGCCCTGGGGTTCGTGATGTCAAGCGTCTATCAGATACACAACATCACCAACCCAGTCAGTAATAAAAAAAATAGACGACAAACACATTTTTATTTGAAAAAACACTCCCCAAAACATTCCCTCTTTCACAAATTCTTAGAAAGAAAAACAAATCCAGGTCTGGTGTAATCCAAGGGGTTCCCATGATGATCCATACCATAGTCAAAGTCCCAGTCAATGAAGAAAAGAATGTTCCATATTGACTGGGAGAGCAATGCAGTGACCTGAGCTAACATCAATAAGTCAGCCAAGGTCACTGCAGGACATGACAAGTGTTGCTGTCAGGAGGATAGCGAGGTACATTACCTGCGGTGATCACTGCACTCCTGATAGCAGCGCTGTCACTGCAGGGCATGACGAGTGCTGCTGTCAGGAGGATAGCAGGTACATTACCTGCGGTGATCACTGCACTCCTGATAGCAGCGCTGTCACTGAGTTCAATGACCGCCGCCTTCATAAACCAAGTATCGCGGGAGCCTGTGATGTCACCGCTAGTGACAGTCTTGGGTTGGCAGCGAGAGGAGATGTGACAAGCGGCGGCCAAGGAGGACAGTGACAGCGCTGACATTGGGAGGGCAGGGCTTCTTCACCGCTGGTAAGGCTAGGTTCACATTTCCGTTGTTTTGCATCAGTCACATGCGTTGCTTGATGTTTGTGACTGATGCATTGTACAACGAATGACAAGAATAGAATTCATTGTCGTACTCCGTTGTAAAAGAGAGAACGATCAGCTGATCATTCACAATTGCTGGCTGGCTTTTGAGAACGAACAGATAATCTCCCAGCGGCCGGCTAATGAGAGCGATTAGCTGATCATTCACAATAGCCGGCTGCCGAGAATGTGTGCGGACAGCGGAGTGCGAGCTGGGTGGAGCCGAGTGGGGCCATGTGTGCAGACGGCGAAGTGCAGGGTGGGTGGAGCCGAGCGGGGCCATGTGTGCGGGTGGCGGAGTGCAAGGTGGGTGGAGCCGAGTGGGGCCATGTGTGCGTGCGACGGAGTGCGAGGTGGGTGGAGCCGAGTTGGGCCATGTGTGCGGGCGGCGGAGTGCATGGTGGGTGGAGCCGAGCGGGGCCATGTGTGCAGGCGGTGGAGTGCGAGGTGGGTGGAGCCGAGCGGGGCCATGTGTGCGGGTGGTGGAGTGCGAGGTGGGTGGAGCTGGGGCCATGTGACGCGGAGGACATCAGTGCCGGGGACTGCATGGGTGGGGACAGGTGAGTGAGAGTGTGAGTGTGAGTGTGTGTGTGTGTACCTGCCAAGTGCAGGAGGGGGCGGACCTGAATGGGGAAGTGTCGGCCTCCTGCACACGTAGCCTGGGTAAATATCGGGTTACTGAGCAAAGCGCTTTGCTTGGATACCCGATATTTACCTTTGTTACCAGCTTACCGCAGGCTGCAGCGATGGCTCCCTGCACACTGTAGCTGTAAAAAGCCATGCTTTTGATGATCAAACCGTTCTCGAACGTAACTCGAACTGTCGAGCTTTTAGCAAAAAGCTCGAGTTCAAGTTTGATCTCGAGCACCCCCAAAATCACTCGAACATGAAATTGGCGAATCTTGAACCTCGAATATCGCTCAACTCTACTCATAAGCTAGTACTAAAATGCTCAAATGCTTATTACTCGAATCGAGCAGGTTTGCTGTTGAGACGGGCTAGACAAGAGAAACAAGTATAATGGAAGTCAAGGGGAAACTCAAGCATTTTTCCAGAATATCCTAACAGGAGAGTTACGGAATTTACAAATAGCTGAAAATAATAAAAACAGAGTTTAAATGGAAGAGGATCAGCATGGGTAAGATACCTGGTTGCATCTCTGATTCCAATGTTGCTGTTGGGAACTAAATGTTTTAAAAACTGATGTGGGGAACCCCTACTTTTGATAACCAGCCAAGGTAAAACAGACTGCTGGAAGCTGATATTAAAATGCTGGGAAGTCCATGGTTATTTGGTCCTTCCCAGCCTACAAATATCAGCTTGCAGCCACCCAGGAATTGACACATCATATTAGAAGCGATGGCAATTGAGGTAATATTTTTTGCGGTTGATGTCAGCTGTCTAATATCAGCTAGCATGAAGCTGAAAGGTTAGTATTGGAGCATTGTCTATCTGACAGCCCCATTAATAACCCAGTAATCCTTTAAAAAATACACACAGGAAAAATAGTTTATTTGAATAAAGACTACCCTACACTATCCTTCATTCAAAAATTTATCAAAAATGTTCCCATGCAATTTGGTCGTAGTTCATGATACCCAAATGCAGCTCAGCGATGATAACTGTGAGTAGCATTAAAGTACAGCTATTAACATGTGGCAGGTAGTGATGACAACTCTCATCAGTGACGCTGGGTCTCGCAGAGTGCAGTGTTGAGCCAGTGTCATTACTACCCTGTGCCTGTGAAACTTTTTTCCTGTGTGTGTTTTTTGGAAGGGATTATTGGGTTAGTAATTGGGAAGTCTGATTGACACCTCTCCATTACCAATCCCTCACCTTGATGCCAAATGACATTAACCCTAGAACGCGCAACGATAGAACTCTACCATAGAAAGCAAGTAACCTAGCAGGCCTGCGAGGCTCCAGGTATGCGTTCTAGGGTTAAATAGCTGACATCAACCCCAAAAAATATTATCCCGATTGCTACCACACCAAGGCAATCAAGAAAAGTCGGGCAAAGCACCTGAATTAGCTTATCTAATGAAGCGCCAATTCTGAGGTAGCTGTGTGCTGATTTTTTAGGCTGGGAAAGGCTAAACAACCATGGACTTTCCCAGCTTGATAATACCAGCACGCAGTTTTCTGTTTTACCTTGGCTGGTTAGCAAAAATAAGTGAGACCCTAAGTAATTTATGTATTTATTTATTTATTTTTTATTTATGTATATACAAGTAGAGATGAGCGAACCAGTCGCGGTTCGGCTCGAGGTTGGTTCGCCGAACGGACCTCCCGTTCGAGTTCGGTTCGTCGAACGTTCGACGAACCGAACTCGAACTGCATAGGAAACAATGGCAGGCAATCACAAACACAGAAAAACACCTAGAAAACACCCTCAAAGGTGTCCAAAAGGTCACAAACAACTCACAACACATGGGAAAGTGACAAGGACATATACTCATGCGAAAACAAAAGAGCTGGACAAGGAAAAAGAGGAGGACACACAGATATATGAGTATATGCAAGGAAACATCGATTCCATTAATGTGCAACTTGAGCCCTGCTCATTCTTGGCTTCCAATCTTGATAAATTGCCTGAGCTCGCCACGTACGTCTTGGGGATCTTGTCGTGTCCTGCAGCCAGCGTTCTCTCGGAACCTGTCTTCAGTGCTGCTGTGGGTCTGCTGGCAGATAAGCACACGTGTCTGTCCACTGACAATGTGGACATGGCTCTCAGAGGACTTTTCTTCCCCTGGGTCAGCCAGGGGACGGGAAAGCCACGCGTATTTTTGAGAGTGCTTCATGCAAAGCATCTTTTTCTTTTTCAAAAGGGAGCTCAACCGATGCCAGTCAAGTGGGGTGTGTGTGGCCCAGTGAGTGGCAACCAGGGAGACTGTGGTTGGAGTCCCCTCGCTGTGTCTCTAAAAGAACCAAGATGAACAAGTCATGGCTCTCAGAGGACTTTTCTTCCCCTGGGTCAGCCAGGGGACGGGAAAGGCATGCGTATTTTTGAGAGTGCTTCATGCAAAGCATCTTTTTCTTTTTCAAAAGGGAGCTCAACCGATGCCAGTCAAGTGGGGTGTGTGTGGCCCAGTGAGTGGAAACGAGGGAGACTGTGGTTGGAGTCCCCTCGCTGTGTCTCTAAAAGAACCAAGATGAACAAGTCATGGCTCTCAGAGGACTTTTCTTCCCCTGGGTCAGCCAGGGGACGGGAAAGGCACGCGTATTTTTGAGAGTGCTTCATGCAAAGCATCTTTTTCTTTTTCAAAAGGGAGCTCAACCGATGCCAGTCAAGTGGGGTGTGTGTGGCCCAGTGAGTGGAAACGAGGGAGACTGTGGTTGGAGTCCTCTCGCTGTGTCTCTAAAAGAACCAAGATGAACAAGTCATGGCTCTCAGAGGACTTTTCTTCCCCTGGGTCAGCCAGGGGACGGGAAAGGCACGCGTATTTTTGAGAGTGCTTCATGCAAAGCATCTTTTTCTTTTTCAAAAGGGAGCTCAACCGATGCCAGTCAAGTGGGGTGTGTGTGGCCCAGTGAGTGGAAACGAGGGAGACTGTGGTTGGAGTCCCCTCGCTGTGTCTCTAAAAGAACCAAGATGAACAAGTCATGGCTCTCAGAGGACTTTTCTTCCCCTGGGTCAGCCAGGGGACGGGAAAGGCACGCGTATTTTTGAGAGTGCTTCATGCAAAGCATCTTTTTCTTTTTCAAAAGGGAGCTCAACCGATGACAGTCAAGTGGGGTGTGTGTGGCCCAGTGAGTGGCAACGAGGGAGACTGTGGTTGGAGTCCCCTCGCTGTGTCTCTAAAAGAACCAAGATGAACAAGTCATGGCTCTCAGAGGACTTTTCTTCCCCTGGGTCAGCCAGGGGACGGGAAAGGCACGCGTATTTTTGAGAGTGCTTCATGCAAAGCATCTTTTTCTTTTTCAAAAGGGAGCTCAACCGATGCCAGTCAAGTGGGGTGTGTGTGGCCCAGTGAGTGGAAACGAGGGAGACTGTGGTTGGAGTCCCCTCGCTGTGTCTCTAAAAGAACCAAGATGAACAAGTCATGGCTCTCAGAGGACTTTTCTTCCCCTGGGTCAGCCAGGGGACGGGAAAGGCACGCGTATTTTTGAGAGTGCTTCATGCAAAGCATCTTTTTCTTTTTCAAAAGGGAGCTCAACCGATGCCAGTCAAGTGGGGTGTGTGTGGCCCAGTGAGTGGAAACGAGGGAGACTGTGGTTGGAGTCCCCTCGCTGTATCTCTAAAAGAACCAAGATGAACAAGTCATGGCTCTCAGAGGACTTTTCTTCCCCTGGGTCAGCCAGGGGACGGGAAAGGCACGCGTATTTTTGAGAGTGCTTCATGCAAAGCATCTTTTTCTTTTTCAAAAGGGGGCTCAACCGATGCCAGTCAAGTGGGGTGTGTGTGGCCCAGTTAGTGGCAACGAAGGAGACTGTGGTTGGAGTCCCCTCGCTGTGTTTCTAAAAGACCCAAAATGAACAAATCATGGCTCTCAGAGGACTTTTCTTCCCCTGGGTCAGCCAGGGGACGGGAAAGGCACGCGTATTTTTGAGAGTGCTTCATGCAAAGCATCTTTTTCTTTTTCAAAAGGGAGCTCAACCGATGCCAGTCAAGTGGGGTGTGTGTGGCCCAGTGAGTGGAAACGAGGGAGACTGTGGTTGGAGTCCCCTCGCTGTGTCTCTAAAAGAACCAAGATGAACAAGTCATGGCTCTCAGAGGACTTTTCTTCCCCTGGGTCAGCCAGGGGACGGGAAAGGCACGCGTATTTTTGAGAGTGCTTCATGCAAAGCATCTTTTTCTTTTTCAAAAGGGAGCTCAACCGATGCCAGTCAAGTGGGGTGTGTGTGGCCCAGTGAGTGGCAACCAGGGAGACTGTGGTTGGAGTCCCCTCGCTGTGTCTCTAAAAGAACCAAGATGAACAAGTCATGGCTCTCAGAGGACTTTTCTTCCCCTGGGTCAGCCAGGGGACGGGAAAGGCACGCGTATTTTTGAGAGTGCTTCATGCAAAGCATCTTTTTCTTTTTCAAAAGGGAGCTCAACCGATGCCAGTCAAGTGGGGTGTGTGTGGCCCAGTGAGTGGAAACGAGGGAGACTGTGGTTGGAGTCCCCTCGCTGTGTCTCTAAAAGAACCAAGATGAACAAGTCATGGCTCTCAGAGGACTTTTCTTCCCCTGGGTCAGCCAGGGGACGGGAAAGGCACGCGTATTTTTGAGAGTGCTTCATGCAAAGCATCTTTTTCTTTTTCAAAAGGGAGCTCAACCGATGCCAGTCAAGTGGGGTGTGTGTGGCCCAGTGAGTGGAAACGAGGGAGACTGTGGTTGGAGTCCCCTCGCTGTGTCTCTAAAAGAACCAAGATGAACAAGTCATGGCTCTCAGAGGACTTTTCTTCCCCTGGGTCAGCCAGGGGACGGGAAAGGCACGCGTATTTTTGAGAGTGCTTCATGCAAAGCATCTTTTTCTTTTTCAAAAGGGAGCTCAACCGATGCCAGTCAAGTGGGGTGTGTGTGGCCCAGTGAGTGGAAACGAGGGAGACTGTGGTTGGAGTCCCCTCGCTGTGTCTCTAAAAGAACCAAGATGAACAAGTCATGGCTCTCAGAGGACTTTTCTTCCCCTGGGTCAGCCAGGGGACGGGAAAGGCACGCGTATTTTTGAGAGTGCTTCATGCAAAGCATCTTTTTCTTTTTCAAAAGGGAGCTCAACCGATGCCAGTCAAGTGGGGTGTGTGTGGCCCAGTGAGTGGCAACGAGGGAGACTGTGGTTGGAGTCCCCTCGCTGTGTCTCTAAAAGAACCAAGATGAACAAGTCATGGCTCTCAGAGGACTTTTCTTCCCCTGGGTCAGCCAGGGGACGGGAAAGGCACGCGTATTTTTGAGAGTGCTTCATGCAAAGCATCTTTTTCTTTTTCAAAAGGGAGCTCAACCGATGCCAGTCAAGTGGGGTGTGTGTGGCCCAGTGAGTGGAAACGAGGGAGACTGTGGTTGGAGTCCCCTCGCTGTGTCTCTAAAAGAACCAAGATGAACAAGTCATGGCTCTCAGAGGACTTTTCTTCCCCTGGGTCAGCCAGGGGACGGGAAAGGCACGCGTATTTTTGAGAGTGCTTCATGCAAAGCATCTTTTTCTTTTTCAAAAGGGAGCTCAACCGATGCCAGTCAAGTGGGGTGTGTGTCGCCCAGTGAGTGGAAACGAGGGAGACTGTGGTTGGAGTCCCCTCGCTGTGTCTCTAAAAGAACCAAGATGAACAAGTCATGGCTCTCAGAGGACTTTTCTTCCCCTGGGTCAGCCAGGGGACGGGAAAGGCACGCGTATTTTTGAGAGTGCTTCATGCAAAGCATCTTTTTCTTTTTCAAAAGGGGGCTCAACCGATGCCAGTCAAGTGGGGTGTGTGTGGCCCAGTTAGTGGCAACGAAGGAGACTGTGGTTGGAGTCCCCTCGCTGTGTTTCTAAAAGACCCAAAATGAACAAATCATGGCTCTCAGAGGACTTTTCTTCCCCTGGGTCAGCCAGGGGACGGGAAAGGCACGCGTATTTTTGAGAGTGCTTCATGCAAAGCATCTTTTTCTTTTTCAAAAGGGAGCTCAACCGATGCCAGTCAAGTGGGGTGTGTGTGGCCCAGTGAGTGGAAACGAGGGAGACTGTGGTTGGAGTCCCCTCGCTGTGTCTCTAAAAGAACCAAGATGAACAAGTCATGGCTCTCAGAGGACTTTTCTTCCCCTGGGTCAGCCAGGGGACGGGAAAGGCACGCGTATTTTTGAGAGTGCTTCATGCAAAGCATCTTTTTCTTTTTCAAAAGGGGGCTCAACCGATGCCAGTCAAGTGGGGTGTGTGTGGCCCAGTTAGTGGAAACGAGGGAGACTGTGGTTGGAGTCCCCTCGCTGTGTCTCTAAAAGAACCAAGATGAACAAGTCATGGCTCTCAGAGGACTTTTCTTCCCCTGGGTCAGCCAGGGGACGGGAAAGGCACGCGTATTTTTGAGAGTGCTTCATGCAAAGCATCTTTTTCTTTTTCAAAAGGGAGCTCAACCGATGCAAGTCAAGTGGGGTGTGTGTGGCCCAGTGAGTGGCAACCAGGGAGACTGTGGTTGGAGTCCCCTCGCTGTGTCTCTAAAAGAACCAAGATGAACAAGTCATGGCTCTCAGAGGACTTTTCTTCCCCTGGGTCAGCCAGGGGACGGGAAAGGCACGCGTATTTTTGAGAGTGCTTCATGCAAAGCATCTTTTTCTTTTTCAAAAGGGAGCTCAACCGATGCCAGTCAAGTGGGGTGTGTGTGGCCCAGTGAGTGGCAACGAGGGAGACTGTGGTTGGAGTCCCCTCGCTGTGTCTCTAAAAGAACCAAGATGAACAAGTCATGGCTCTCAGAGGACTTTTCTTCCCCTGGGTCAGCCAGGGGACGGGAAAGGCACGCGTATTTTTGAGAGTGCTTCATGCAAAGCATCTTTTTCTTTTTCAAAAGGGAGCTCAACCGATGCCAGTCAAGTGGGGTGTGTGTGGCCCAGTGAGTGGAAACGAGGGAGACTGTGGTTGGAGTCCCCTCGCTGTGTTATACATGCTTTTAGAAGGGCATGACATGGCTTGGAGGTTGACTTTCATAAAATGCAAACTGTTGGCTACCAAAATGCTGCCTTTCCAACAACTGTGGTTATAGGCAATGAGGAACATACTGATGAAGATGAGACGCAGATACCCGATTGGGATGACAACTTAAATATTCGGTCAGGGCAAGAAGAGGCTCGGTCTGAGGGGGAGGGGAGTGCAAACACAACAATTGATGATGAAGTTCTAGATCCCACCTACTGTCAACCCCCAGTCAGGCACTCGAGGAGGTCAACAGAGGCGGTGGAGGAGGATGCAACCGACGACGAAATTACCTTGCGCCTTCCTGGACAGAGTCGGAGCACTGGTAGCACGTCTACAACTGCATCCTCAGCCACCACTCTGCCTATGAGCATTATTCGGGGTGCATCAACAGGTCGCATGGCCTCTAAGCCTTGCCTAGCCTGTTCCTTTTTTGACATAGAAAAAGATCGCCCAAATCATGTGATATGTAAAATTTGTCATGATTCTCTTAGTAGAGGTCAAAACCTCAGCAGTTTGACAACTTCTTCCATGAATCGTCACATGAATAAATATCATAGGTCCCGGTGGGAAGCTCACTGTGCTGCAATGCGGCCTAGCGGAGCGAACCATCCACCGCCCGCCCCTTCCAGTGCATCCGCGCGCTCTTCATCTTCTAGGACTGTGGGGACAGCTGTCACACCTGTTTTTCCACGCAAAACTTCCACCACTGTAACTGCAACAGGCAGTTTGCTTGGTAGGTCGTCAGTTGGTTTGGAAGGGGAAACAAGTGAGTGTGTACAGCTCTCTCAGACATCGATAGCACCTACGTTGGATGAAGGCAACATCATGTCTCCGCCTGCACTTTCCTCACAAACCTGCATTTTTCCAGGGACACCCTACTCAACACCGTCTACACACAGCAGCCAGATCTCTGTCCCTCAGATGTGGTCAAATAAAAGGCCACTTCCTCCGACCCATGACAAAGCTAAGAGGTTGACTCTATCCCTCTGTAAGCTGTTGGCTACCGAAATGCTGCCTTTCCGCCTAGTGGACACACAGGATTTTAGAGACCTTATGTCTGTCGCTGTGCCCCAGTACCAGATGCCTAGTCGCCACTACTTCTCTAAGAAAGGTGTGCCCGCGCTACACCAGCATGTCGCACACAACATCACCGCTTCCTTGAGAAACTCTGTGTGTGAACGGGTGCATTTCACCACCGATACTTGGACCAGTAAGCATGGACAGGGACGTTACATGTCGCTGACTGGGCACTGGGTAACTATGTTGATAGATGGTGAAGGGTCTGCTGCACAAGTCTTGCCGTCCCCACGACTTGTGTGTCAATCCTCTGTCTGTCCAAGTTCCGCCACTGCTTCTGTATCCTCCACCTCATCTGGGTCCTCCACCTCCGCCCCAAGCCTGCCTGGTCAGGCCACCAGCGTTCTCACTGCGCAGAAGGAATCACGCACCCCTCATTACTATGCTGGCAGCAGAGCGCAACGGCATCAGGCGGTCTTTAGCTTGACATGTCTTGGGAATAAGAGTCACACAGCTGAGGAGTTGTGGTCAGCTCTGCGGTCCGAGTTTAATAAATGGTTGTCTCCACTCAACCTGCAGCCTGGTAAGGCCGTGTGCGACAATGCTGCAAACCTGGGTGCGGCCCTTCGCCTGGGCAAGGTGACACACGTGCCTTGTATGGCTCACGTGTTGAACCTTGTTGTCCAGCAATTTTTAACACACTATCCCGGCCTAGATGGCCTTCTGACCAGGGCACGTAAACTGTCTGCAGTGCTCACTTCCGCCGTTCAACCGCCGCAGCTGAGCGACTTGCATCGCTCCAGAAGTCTTTCGGCCTGCCGGTTCATCGCCTGAAATGCGATGTGGCGACACGCTGGAATTCAACTCTCCACATGTTACAGCGACTGTGGCAGCACCGGCGAGCCCTGGTGCAATACGTCATGATGTATAGCCTGGGCCAACGAGATGCAGAAGTGGGGCAGATCACCCTGATGGAGTGATCTCAGATCAAGGACCTATGCACCGTTCTGCACAGTTTCGACATGGCGACGAATATGTTTAGCGCTGACAATGCCATTATCAGCATGACGATTACAGTCATTTACATGCTGGAGCACACGCTAAACACTATTCGGAGTCAGGGGGTGGGACAACAGGAAGGGGAGGAACTACAGGAGGATTCATATGCGCAAGACACAACAACATCACCAAGGTCCAGACGTTCATCATCACCAACGCGGCAGGCATGGGACCATGGGGGACAGGGATCAACAAGGGAGCATGGTAGCAGGCGAGATGTTGAGGAAGGTGCAGGAGGACATGAAGATATGGAGGACGAACTGTCCATGGACATGGAAGACTCAGCGGATGAGGGAGACCTTGGTCAAAATTCAGTTGAAAGAGGTTGGGGGGAGATGTCAGAGGAAGAAAGAACGGTTAGCACCTCTATGCCACAAACACAGCGTGGACTTGGTCCGCATGGCTGCGCAAGACACATGAGTGCCTTCTTGTTGCACTACCTCCAACATGACCCTCGGATTGTCAAAATTAGAAGTGATGATGACTACTGGCTTGCCACACTATTAGATCCCCGGGACAAGTCCAAATTTTGTGACATAATTCCACCCATAGAAAGGGACGCACGTATGCTGGAGTATCAGCATAAGCTGTTACTCGATCTTAGCTCGGCTTTTACACCAAACAACCGTGCAGGTGAAGGGAGTGATTCTCCCAGTTGTAACTTGACAAACATGGGACGGCATCGTCATCTTCAACAGTCTACCCGTACCAGTAGGACCGTATCTGGTGCTGGTAACAGCAATTTTATGGAATATTTTCATAATTTTTTTAGACCCTCCTTTGCAAGGCCACCAGAGACAACAAGTCTGACACATAGTCAACGGATGGAGAGGATGATACAGGAGTATCTCCAAATGAACATCGATGCAATGACTTTGCAAATGGAGCCTTGCTCCTTTTGGGCTTCAAATCTAGAAAAATTGACAGAGCTCTCCAGTTACGCCTTGGAGATTTTGTCGTGTGCAGCTGCCAGCGTTGTCTCTGAACGTGTCTTCTTCAGTGCTGCTGGGTGTGTGCTGACAGATAAGCGCACGCGTCTGTCCAGTGACAATGTGGACACACTGACGTTCATCAAAATGAACAAGTCATGGATCCAGAAGGAATTTACTACCCCTGTGTCATCCTGGGGAGAGTAAATGCTTGTGGATTTGGAATGTGCTTGATGCAAATCAAAACATCCTGTTTGCAACTAGGGCACAAGTGCTGCCACTGATGGGGTGTCTGTGTGCCCAATGTTGGGAAAAAAGGTAGACTCCGCTTGGAGTAACCCTTGCTTGATGTGTTTTTTAAAAATGATACAAGATGAACAGATCTGAAGGCAAGATGAAGGCAACATCATGTCTCCGCATGCACTTTTCTCACAAACCTGCATTTTTCCAGGGACACCCTACTCAACACCGTCTACAGACAGCAGCCAGATCTCTTTCCCTCAGATGTGGTCAAATAAAAGGCCACTTACTGCGACCCATGACAAAGCTAAGTGGTTGACTCTATCCCTCTGTAAGCTGTTGGCTACCGAAATGCTGCCTTTACGCGTAGTGGACACACAGGATTTTACAGACCTTATGTCTGTCGCTGTGCCCCAGTACCACATGCCCAATCACCACTGCTTCTCCAAGAAAAGCATGCCCGCGCTACACCAGCATGTCGCACACAACATCACCACTTCCTTGAGAAAATCTGTGTGCGACAGGGTGCATTTCAACACAGATACTTGGACCAGTAAGCATAGACAGGGTCATTACATGTCACTGACTGGGCACTGGCAAACTATGGTGAGAGATGGAGAAGGGTCTGCTGTACAAGTCTTGCCGTCCCCACGAGTTGTTTCAATCCTTGTTCTGTATGTAGAAGTTAATACACTGCTTCTGCCTCTTCAACCTCGTGTGGGTCCTCTACCTTGGCGCAAACCCTGTGTGGTCAGGCCACCCTTCCTTGCAACTGCGCACAAGGACTACCACACACCTCCTTACTATGCTGGCAGCAGAGCTCAATGCCATCAGGCGGTCAAAGCTTTACTTTGAAATGTATGGGAAATGTGAGTCACACCGCTATTACAGAGAATAGTAGTCAGGCAGGGTCAAAACATTAATTGAGGAACAGGAACAGAATGGGACGGCCAGGAAAGAATCAGAAAACAAGCAGAGTTGAAATGCGTATCGGCCAACAAGGTACATAAACAGCAAGCAGGAAAAGTAGTCAGGTAACAAGCACACAAAATCATAAAACTGAACTGGGGGTAAAATTAACCAGAGGTTCATAGCTATGTCTGGCAGTGGTCTGCAGACAGGATGGGCATAAAAAAGGGTGTGGTGTCTTCCCATTGGTTGTAGCTGAATGATGGTTTTTCATCTGTGAGATACCCACCAGCTACATTCAGCCAGAGATTCTGCATCTGTCAAGGTAATGCAGCCCAGTGGGTGAGCATAACCTGCGTCCACCTGCGCCGCTGGCATCGACTACTCTCACATCATCAGCACTATTCATGAAAGGAACACGTTGTCACCTGGCAACCGGATTACAAATTGACGGAGCGGACTACGTTGGTGACTTAACAGCCGTGTGCGGCAATGATGCAAACCTGGCTGCGGGCCATCCTCAGGGCAATGTGACACACGTGCCTTTTAGGGCTCACGTGTTGAACCGAATTCGCCAGCAATTTTTAAAACACCATCACGGCCTACATGGCCTTGTGCAGTGGGCACGCTCGCTATGTGCTCACTTCCATCGTGCGCACACAGCAGCTCAACAACTTTCATCACTCCGGAAGTCTTAGGGTCTGGCAGTTAAACGCCGTAAATGCGATGTTTCGACACGCAGGAATTGGAATCTGCACATGTTGCAGCGTGTGTGGCAGCACCGCAGAGCCCTGCTGAAATACGGTAAGACATATAGCCTGGGATAACTTGATCCAGAGGTGGTGCAGATCACGCTGCTGGAGTGGTGTCAGATCAAGGACCTATGCACCCTGCTACACAGTTTTGAAATGTCGACGAAGATGTTTAGCACTGGCAATGTCATTCTCAGCGTGACAATTCTGGTCATCTACATGATGGAGCACACTGTAATTATTATTCTGAGTCAGGTGTTGGGACAAGAGGAAGGGGAGGAAGTACAGGAGGAGTCATATGCGGAAGGGATAACAAGATCTACGAGGTCCAGATGGTCAGCGGCACCTATGCGGCATTCATGGTGAGGGAGAGAGATTAACAAGGGCGCATAGTATCAGCAAAAAGTGTTGATGAAAGTGCAGGAGCCCATGAAGAAATGGAGGACGAACTGGCGATGGGCATGGAAGACTCAGCAGATGAGTGAGAGCTTGCTCACATTTCGGTTGTGCGAGGTTGTGGGTAGAGGGCAGAGGAAGGATGCACGATTCTCACCTCTCTGCCACCAACACACCAAGGACTTGGTCCTCCTGGATGCACAAGACACATGAGCGCCTTCTTGCTGCTCTACCTACATGACCCTCGGATTGTATGAATTTGAACTAATCCTGAATACTGGGTTGCCACACTGTTAGATCCCCGGTACAAGACAAAATTTGGCGAACTAATTCCTGCCATAGAAATAGACGCACGTATACAGGAGTATCTGCAGAATGTGGTACGCAATCTTAGATCTACTTGTCCACTAAACACCAGTGCTGCACAGAGTGAATCTCAACGCTTTGTCATGGATAGGAGGAAATGGTCTTTTACTTGTCCACATCGGAGGGACCGAGGGATGGCTGCTGTGCTGAGATGGCGTTGAGTACGGTGTCCCTGCACAGTTGCACTTTTGGTCATATCCCAAAATGAGTTGAAAAAGGACAGATGCTGTTGGAAAGGGGAACAGGTGTGTTGGAAAGGGGAAAAAAGTTTTGGTCCGTGGATTTGGTGGTTAAGCAACTGTAACATTTGCTGAAGAAACAACATCTGTTACAGTGGGACTGGCAGATTTGGATAAAGTGGTATATAATCTGTGACCGCTATATAACGAAAATTAATAAGAAAAGAAAGAGAAAGGTATATATCCCCATCAGCAGTCAGTGTCCACCGTGCTCCCAGTTGGAAAAGGAGAGGTTGGCAACTTGAAGGTTTGGTGGAGGATACAGAGCTGTGTGGCTATGAAACTAATAGTAGCCTGAACCGAGTTAGACGCCATTCGGATCTGGAGACTGTGAGCCCTGTTAGCGTCACAGGGTCCACATGCCCACCCAGCCCAGGAACTCCCTGTTAACAACACAGGGGCCATTGAGTACGCTGACCGTGTGCGTAGGGGCCACACCTGTGGACAGCAGGCGCATCAGCAGCAGCAGGCCTGTTAATGCCACTGGGCTGCACAAGCAGGACTGTTAGGACAGGAGCTGGTCTTAACCGTTCTGCGTTACCAACTGTGGTGGTGGCCTGCATCCACCACCCGATCCCTGCCTACCTCTGGCCTAAAGCCGCAATGGGTTCAACACATGGAGGTGTGCTCTTTCGGAGCATAATAGAAGACTGCGCACCTCCTTGTTGGCTCCAGCCCCTTTTATAACCTGGGTCCGCCCCAAACCAGGGTGAACCACAATGCACCTCCTGGAGACAAAAGTAGAGTGACACGTCATGAGTGGCATAACTAGCGTCCTATTTGGAAACGCAACTTCAATGATGACCTCATGGCTGCCATGACCCAAACACCTCACCAGTCATCGTCTGAGCATCAATAATGCGGTGACAAGTCATAGGTGTGGGCCTCTGCAAGCCATTTGGGAGGACACCTGATGCCCTGTGGTCTATATGGGACCCCCACATCAGGGCCAGGGCCAAAGAGTTCATTACCGGACCTAGTCTCTGATGCAGGAAGTGCCTGAGCATGCTCAGTAGCATGAAATACAGTCTCTGAAAAAAGACTATCAGCTTTAGCATGGTGTCTATGCCCAAAACAGGACTTAGACCCGGCACGGAATGCAAGCACCTGTGCAAAGAGGCTTTTCACACTTAGTGTGGGAGCATGCGCTGTATCCCGAAATGAAAACTTAGCGTCAGGAATGGCACAGTCAGGCTGAGCATACTCAGTAGGCGAAACACTGTAATTATGCTGCAGCTGGGGTACATCGGCACACGCATGCGCACTAGCTGCCTCTCCACACTTAGACGTGGAGGGGAAATTTGTCTTGGAGATGCTGTCTATGAACAGAAGGAAAAGCTAAAGGAAGCCTGACTTTCTATCCCTCCGAATTATGAAATGCAGCAATGAATTCCATGAGTTTGCTATAACATTAGCGTAGCAAAATGTGCATGAGGGTGTGATGTAGAGGTGCTAGAAATAGCTTGTCACCAGTGGGGCACTAATGGAATACAACAGCCAGTTCTATGATGCCACAAAATGGCAGTATTTTGTGCTATCATTATAGCTTATTAAAAACAGAGCACGAGGTTGTCATGCAGAGGTGCTGCACATAGATTTGCAGTAGTGTGAATTGACAAAAGTACAATAGCCACGTTTAGGATACAACTAGGTACAGTGAGTGTTTGCTAGTAAAATTGCTTAGTTTAAAAAAGTTGTAGTGTGCAATGCAGGCAGACGTGCTATGCAAATGTCTTTGCACTAGTGGGACTATAGCAAAGTCCAATAGCCACGTATAGGATGCCACTAGGTACACTGAGTGTGTGCTAGTATAATGGCTTCGTTATAATTTGTTGGAGTGTGCAACGCAGGCAGATGCGCTCTGCAAATGTCTTGGCACTAGTGGGACTATAGCAAAGTCCAATAGCCACGTATAGGATGCCACTAGCTACACTGTGTGTTTGCTAGTATAATGGATGAGTTTAAAAAAGATAGAGTGTGCAATGCAGGCAGACGTGCTGCAAATAACGTTCCAATACTGTGAATTGACAAAAGTACAATAGCCACGTTTAGGATACAACTAGGTACAGTGAGTGTTTGCTAGTATAATGGCTTCGTTATAATTAGTTGGAGTGTGCAACGCAGGCAGATGCGCTCTGCAAATGTCTTGGCACTAGTGGGACTATAGCAAAGTCCAATAGCCACGTATAGGATGCCACTAGGTACACTGACTGTTTGGTAGTATAATGGCTGAGTTTAAAAAAGTTAGAGTGTGCAATGCAGGCAGACGTGCTGCAAATAACGTTCCAATACTGTGAATTGACAAAAGTACAATAGCCACGTTTAGGATGCCACTAGGTACACTGACTGTTTGCTAGTATAATGGCTGAGTTTAAAAAAGTTAGAGTGTGCAATGCAGGCAGACGTGCTGCAAATAACGTTCCAATACTGTGAATTGACAAAAGTACAATAGCCACGTTTAGGATGCCACTAGGTACACTGACTGTTTGCTAGTATAATGGCTGAGTTTAAAAAAGTTAGAGTGTGCAATGCAGGCAGACGTGCTGCAAATAACGTTCCAATACTGTGAATTGACAAAAGTACAATAGCCACGTATAGGATGCCACTAGGTACACTTACTGTTTGCTAGTATAATGGCTGAGTTTAAAAAAGTTAGAGTGTGCAATGCAGGCAGACGTGCTGCAAATAACGTTCCAATACTGTGAATTGACAAAAGTACAATAGCCACGTTTAGGATACAACTAGGTACAGTGAGTGTTTGCTAGTATAATGGCTGAGTTTAAAAAAGTTAGAGTGTGCAATGCAGGCAGACGTGCTGCAAATAACGTTCCAATACTGTGAATTGACAAAAGTACAATAGCCACGTTTAGGATACAACTAGGTACAGTGAGTGTTTGCTAGTATAATGGCTGAGTTTAAAAAAGTTAGAGTGTGCAATGCAGGCAGACGTGCTGCAAAAAACGTTCCAATACTGTGAATTGACAAAAGTACAATAGCCACGTTTAGGATGCCACTAGGTACAGTGAGTGTTTGCTAGTATAATGGCTGAGTTTAAAAAAGTTAGAGTGTGCAATGCAGGCAGACGTGCTGCAAATAACGTTCCAATACTGTGAATTGACAAAAGTACAATAGCCACGTTTAGGATGCCACTAGGTACACTGACTGTTTGCTAGTATAATGGCTGAGTTTAAAAAAGTTAGAGTGTGCAATGCAGGCAGACGTGCTGCAAATAACGTTCCAATACTGTGAATTGACAAAAGTACAATAGCCACGTTTAGGATGCCACTAGGTACACTGACTGTTTGCTAGTATAATGGCTGAGTTTAAAAAACTTGGAGTGTGCAATGCAGGCAGATGTGCTCTGCAAATGTCTTGGCACTAGTGGGACTATAGCAAAGTCCAATAGCCACGTATAGGATGCCACTAGGTACACTGAGTGTTTGCTAGTATAATGGCTTAGTTATAATGAGTTGGAGTGTGCAACGCAGGCAGATGCGCTCTGCAAATGTCTTGGAACTAGTGGGACTATAGCAAAGTCCAATAGCCACGTATAGGATGCCACTAGGTACACTGAGTGTTTGCTAGTATAATGGCTTCGTTATAATTTGTTGGAGTGTGCAACGCAGGCAGATGCGCTCTGCAAATGTCTTGGCACTAGTGGGACTATAGCAAAGTCCAATAGCCACGTATAGGATGCCACTAGGTACACTGAGTGTTTGCTAGTATAATGGCTTCGTTATAATTAGTTGGAGTGTGCAACGCAGGCAGATGCGCTCTGCAAATGTCTTGGCACTAGTGGGACTATAGCAAAGTCCAATAGCCACGTATAGGATGCCACTAGGTACACTGAGTGTTTGCTAGTATAATGGCTGAGTTTAAAAAACTTGGAGTGGGCAATGCAGGCAGATGTGCTCTGCTAATGTCTTTGCACTAGTGGGACTATAGCAAAGTCCAATAGCCACGTATAGGATGCCACTAGGTACACTGAGTGTTTGCTAGTATAATTGCTTAGTTTAAAAAAGTTGGAGTGTGCAATGCAGGCAGATGTGCTCTGCAAATGTCTTTGCACTAGTGGGACTATAGCAAAGTCCAATAGCCACGTATAGGATGCCACTAGGTACACTGAGTGTGTGCTAGTATAATGGCTTTGTTATAATTAGTTGGAGTGTGCAACGCAGGCAGATGCGCTCTGCAAATGTCTTGGCACTAGTGGGACTATAGCAAAGTCCAATAGCCACGTATAGGATGCCACTAGGTACACTGAGTGTTTGCTAGTATAATGGCTTCGTTATAATTTGTTGGAGTGTGCAACGCAGGCAGATGCGCTCTGCAAATGTCTTGGCACAAGTGGGACTATAGCAAAGTCCAATAGCCACGTATAGGATGCCACTAGGTACACTGAGTGTTTGCTAGTATAATGGCTTCGTTATAATTAGTTGGAGTGTGCAACGCAGGCAGATGCGCTCTGCAAATGTCTTGGCCCTAGTGGGACTATAGCAAAGTCCAATAGCCACGTATAGGATGCCACTAGGTACACTGTGTGTTTGCTAGTATAATGGCTGAGTTTAAAAAACTTGGAGTGTGCAATGCAGGCAGATGTGCTCTGCTAATGTCTTTGCACTAGTGGGACTATAGCAAAGTCCAATAGCCACGTATAGGATGCCACTAGGTACACTGAGTGTGTGCTAGTATAATGGCTTAGTTATAATTCTGTCACGGCCAGGTGTACGGGCAGGCCCAGGAGGTGGATCCACTGGACCGAACTCCTAGATGGTAGGAAAGAGTCCGGCAGCTGGAACACTAGAAACAACAGAACAGTCCTTGCACACGGGAATAGCGGAGAAGTCCCTGGGACCACGGAGTTACGGGTGGTAGTCCGGGTGACGCAGCTCAGGTTCGGAAGCCGAGATGATGTCAGGCGGGGTCCGGAACCTTGGGAGCAAGATGACGGGTCACCGCAGGGATCCGAGATGGTGCGGACTGTCAGGATGGCAGATGGACAGCGTTCGGGGTTCAGGATACGGCAGACTGGATGGCGAGGCAAGCACGGCTCTACAAAGAGAGATAGGTGAGTACATGCACTGAAACACCAGGAGACCTGACTCCTAGCTTAGGGAACACGAAGATCAGGCCCCGCCCCCTTGGACAATACACCCCTTTATACCCTGTACCTGATTAGCCTCATTACCTGTTAATGGACGCTGGCCCTTTAAGAAAGGGTCAGTGACCGCGCGCGCGCCCTAATGCGCATGCGCGCAGCCCGGGTGCCAGAAGCCAGGGAAGGAGGCTGAGAAGAGGACGCAGGGGAGCCGGCCAGGGCCTGGGAAGCCGTCGGGCGCCGCGATCGGGGACCAGGGGGCCTGGGAAGGACGAGGACCGGAGGCTGGAGAGCGGGGAGCGTGGCAGGTGAGCCGGGGAGCGGGGCTGAGGACCCGGGGAGCGGAGCAGAGGACCCGGGGAGGGGAGCCAAGGACCCGGGGAGCGTGACAGTACCCCCCCCCCACGCCCCCCTCCCCGCAACCGGGACATGAAGGCACGGATCAGAGGAGTGCCCACGTTCTCCCTGGGCTCCCAGGACCTATCCTCAGGACCATACCCTTCCCAGTCCACCAGGAAGAACTGTCGACCTCGTACGGTCTTCATGGCCACGATATCCCTTACCGCATAGATGTCGTCATCGGCAATAGGTGGAGGAGCCGGACTGGCAGCAGCGGAGAAGGGACCAAGGACAACCGGCTTGAGCAGGGAGACGTGGAACGAGTTGGGTATCCTCATCGTGGCCGGGAGCTGCAGCTTGTAGGAGACCTCATTGATCTTGCTGAGGACCTTAAACGGCCCGATGTAGCGAGGACCCAGCTTGTAGGAAGGTATCTTCAATCGGATGTACTGGGAAGCAAGCCAGACCAGGTCACCAGGAGAGAAACACGGAGGGTCCAGACGCCTCTTGTCAGCGTGTTTCTTCATCCGCTGGGAAGCGCGTCCAAGGGACGCCTTGACAGAGTCCCAAATGGTAGCGAAGTCACGGGCTACAGTATCAGCCGCAGGGACATCCGAAGAAGGGGATATAGGCAATGGAACGGAGGGCTGAAGTCCGTAAACGACATGGAAGGGAGATTTGGAGGACGACTCACTGATATGGTGGTTATGTGAGAATTCAGCCCAAGGCAGAAGCGTGGACCAGTCGTCGTGATGGGCGTTGACATAGTGACGTAAAAAAGAGGTCAAGATTTGATTGACCCTCTCCACTTGGCCATTAGACTGAGGATGGTAAGCAGAAGAAAAGTCCAGAGTCACTCCCAGATGCTTGCAGAGCGCCCTCCAGAAGCGGGAGGTGAACTGAGTTCCTCTGTCGGACACGATGTGGGATGGAAAGCCATGCAAGCGGAAGATGTGATGTATATAGGCTTCCGCGAGTTCCTGAGCAGAGGGCAGTCCGGCCATAGGGACGAAGTGAGCCATTTTGGAGAACCGGTCCACCACGACCCATATGACTGTGTGTCCGGAGGATAATGGCAAGTCCGTAATAAAATCCATCGCTATATGTTGCCACGGAACTGAGGGTATAGGCAGAGGCAGAAGACGGCCATAGGGCAGGTGTTTGGGCGTCTTGTTCCTGGCACAAGAGGAGCAGGCAGAGACATAAGCAGCGACGTCCGTGCGAAGGGATGGCCACCAGTAATGGCGTACAATCGCACCCCATGTTCTCTTCTGGCCTGCATGACCGGCTGTTTTGGAGGCATGACCCCAGTGTAACACTTTTTGCCTGTCAGTTTCAGAGACGTAGGTCTTTCCGGGCGGTATCTGGGCCAGAGTGACAGGGGCCACCGGAATAATCTTGCTAGGAGGGATGATAGGTTGGGTAGTCTCTTCCTCCTGCTCCATGGGCACGAAAGACCTAGACAAGGCATCCGCGCGTACATTCTTGTCCGCGGGTCTGAAATGGAGCTGGAAGTCAAACCTGGCAAAGAATAAGGACCACCTGGCTTGCCGTGGGTTCAGTCGCTGGGCGGACCGCAGGTATTCCAGGTTCTTGTGGTCCGTGTAGATAATCACGGGGTACACTGCTCCTTCCAGGAGGTAGCGCCACTCCTCCAGAGCCAGTTTGACCGCCAATAGTTCTCGGTCACCGATGGTGTAATTACGTTCCGACGCTGAGAAGCTCTTGGAGAAGAAACCGCAAGTCACCATCTTGCCGGAGGAGGATTTCTGCATGAGCACTGCTCCAGCTCCCGAGGAGGAGGCATCCACTTCCAAGGTGAACTGGCGGTTTAACTCCGGACGGTGGAGTACAGGAGCGGAGGCAAATGCTCGCTTCAGGGAGCAAAACGCGGCGTCGGCCGCAGGTGACCAGTCCTTTGGATTAGCCTCCTTTTTGGTCAAAGCGGAGAGAGGAGCAGTCAGGGCAGAGAAGCGAGGGATAAACTGGCGGTAGTAGTTGGCGAATCCCAGGAACCGTTGGATTGCCTTCAGTCCAGAAGGAGGAGGCCAGTTGAGTATGGAGGAGACCTTCTTTGGATCCATCTGCAGTCCAGTGCCCGAGATGATGTATCCCAGGAAAGGGAGAGAAGATTGCTCAAAGACGCACTTCTCATATTTGGCGTAAAGACGATTCTCCCTCAGTCTTTGCAGAACCAGCTGTACGTTCTCTCTATGGGTCTGGAGGTCCGGAGAGAAGATAAGGATGTCATCCAGATAAACTACGACACAGACGTAGAGGAGGTCCCGGAATATGTCGTTCACCAATTCTTGGAAGACTGCTGGTGCGTTACACAGGCCGAAGGGCATCACGCAGTATTCATAGTGCCCATCGCGAGTATTAAACGCGGTCTTCCATTCGTCCCCAGAGCGGATACGAACTAGGTTGTAGGCACCCCGAAGATCCAGCTTGGTGAACACACGGGCTCCTCTGAGCCGATCGAACAATTCGGGGATGAGCGGCAGAGGATATTTGTTTTTGACGGTGATCTGATTCAGACCCCGGTAGTCGATGCATGGGCGTAGGTCACCCTCTTTCTTCTTCACGAAGAAGAAGCCTGCTCCCGCAGGAGAGGAGGATCTCCGGATGAATCCTTTTGCCAGGCTCTCTGTGATGTAGGTAGACATGGCCCTGGTTTCGGCCGGAGACAACGGATATATCCGTCCTCGAGGCGGTGTTGTTCCTGGGAGCAGGTCGATGGCACAATCGTAGGGACGGTGTGGCGGAAGTACCTCAGACTCCTTCTTGTCAAAAACGTCTGCGAAGGACCAATAGGCCGAGGGCAGTTCCGGTAGGTTCTCTGGAACCGGAGGTCGTCGGATGGGTTGTATGGACTTCAGACACTTCTCATGACAAGCAGAACCCCATCGGGTGATTTCGCCAGTACCCCAGCTGACTGATGGTTCGTGTGTCCGCAACCAGGGAAGTCCCAGCAGGATGTGATGGGACATGTGTGGAAGGACGTAGAGAGTTATGTTCTCGGTGTGCAGGGCACCGATACGCAGTTCGACCGGTCTGGTGACCCAGGAGATGGTGTCAGAGAGGGGTCTCCCATCCACAGAGGCAATCACTAGGGGCTTCTCGAGTGGAGTAACAGGCAGCTGGTACTTGTCCACCGTGGCCTGCTGGATGAAATTGCCTGCTGCTCCAGAGTCGAGGTATGCCTCAGCCGTGAAGCGCGTCTCTCCCGTTGACACTTGCACAGTCCACATAACCGGGTCTGAGAGAGTCCCAGCACCTAGGGTGGCCTCTCCTACCAACCCTAGGCTTTGGAGTTTCCCGGCCTTTCCGGACAGGAGCGTAGGAGGTGAGTGTCCTCTCCGCAGTAAAAGCAGAGGCCCTTGGCGAGCCGCTCTGCTCGACGTTGTTCAGATTGCCGTACACGGTCGATCTGCATGGGCTCGTGGACGGGAATCCCAGCTGTTGATGACTGCGATACGGAGGACTTCTGTGGAGGAGGGGAATGCCGTACCGGACGTCTCTCCCGAGACAGCTCTTTGGAGCGCTCCTGAAAACGAATGTCCACTCGAGTTGCTAGGGCAATCAGGGCATCTAGGGTGGAGGGCACGTCACGACCCGCCAACTCATCTTTGATGCGACTCGAGAGTCCTTCCCAGAAGGCGGCTGTTAGGGCCTCATTATTCCACCCGAGTTCAGAAGCCAACGTGCGGAAACGGATGGCGTATTGGCCCACCGTCAGTGTTCCTTGACGTAAGCGGAGGAGAGATGAAGCAGACGCAGAGGCGCGTCCCGGCTCGTCAAAGGTGCTGCGGAAGGCCTGCAGGAACTCTTGAAGATCCTTGGTCATAGGGTCCTCCTTCTCCCACAACGGGTTCATCCACGCCAGTGCCTCGCCCTCCAAGTGAGACATGATGAAGGCGACCTTGGCTTGATCGGAGGCAAACAGATGTGGCAGCTGCGTGAAGTGGAGGGAGCATTGGTTTATAAACCCCCTGCAGGTCTTGGGATCTCCGGCGTACCGGGGTGGTGAGGCCAAACGCAGTCTGGAAGCATCCGAAGAAGCGGCCACGGGAGCGGGGGACGTGGCTTGACTAGTGGCGGCTTGGGATGTTGTAGACGTGACTGCCGCTTGTAGCGTGGTCAGGCGGGTGTCCACGGAAGTCATGAAGTTTAGCATGCGGGTCTGGACTTCACGCTGGCGTTGGAGTTCCTCTTGCAAGGCCGCTAGTGCTGCAGCGGGATCCATGGCCTGATCTTACTGTCACGGCCAGGTGTACGGGCAGGCCCAGGAGGTGGATCCACTGGACCGAACTCCTAGATGGTAGGAAAGAGTCCGGCAGCTGGAACACTAGAAACAACAGAACAGTCCTTGCACACGGGAATAGCGGAGAAGTCCCTGGGACCACGGAGTTACGGGTGGTAGTCCGGGTGACGCAGCTCAGGTTCGGAAGCCGAGATGATGTCAGGCGGGGTCCGGAACCTTGGGAGCAAGATGACGGGTCACCGCAGGGATCCGAGATGGTGCGGACTGTCAGGATGGCAGATGGACAGCGTTCGGGGTTCAGGATACGGCAGACTGGATGGCGAGGCAAGCACGGCTCTACAAAGAGAGATAGGTGAGTACATGCACTGAAACACCAGGAGACCTGACTCCTAGCTTAGGGAACACGAAGATCAGGCCCCGCCCCCTTGGACAATACACCCCTTTATACCCTGTACCTGATTAGCCTCATTACCTGTTAATGGACGCTGGCCCTTTAAGAAAGGGTCAGTGACCGCGCGCGCGCCCTAATGCGCATGCGCGCAGCCCGGGTGCCAGAAGCCAGGGAAGGAGGCTGAGAAGAGGACGCAGGGGAGCCGGCCAGGGCCTGGGAAGCCGTCGGGCGCCGCGATCGGGGACCAGGGGGCCTGGGAAGGACGAGGACCGGAGGCTGGAGAGCGGGGAGCGTGGCAGGTGAGCCGGGGAGCGGGGCTGAGGACCCGGGGAGCGGAGCAGAGGACCCGGGGAGGGGAGCCAAGGACCCGGGGAGCGTGACAAATTCGTTGGAGTGTGCAACGCAGGCAGACGTGCTGCAAATGTCTTGGCACTAGTGGGACTATAGCAAAGTCCAATAGCCACGTATAGGATGCCACTAGGTACACTGAGTGTGTGCTAGTATAATGGCTTCGTTATAATTAGTTGGAGTGTGCAACGCAGGCAGATGCGCTCTGCAAATGTCTTGGCACTAGTGGGACTATAGCAAAGTCCAATAGCCACGTATAGGATGCCACTAGGTACACTGAGTGTTTGCTAGTATAATGGCTTCGTTATAATTAGTTGGAGTGTGCAACGCAGGCAGATGCGCTCTGCAAATGTCTTGGCACTAGTGGGACTATAGCAAAGTCCAATAGCCACGTATAGGATGCCACTAGGTACACTGTGTGTTTGCTAGTATAATGGCTGAGTTTAAAAAACTTGGAGTGTGCAATGCAGGCAGATGTGCTCTGCTAATGTCTTTGCACTAGTGGGACTATAGCAAAGTCCAATAGCCACGTATAGGATGCCACTAGGTACACTGAGTGTTTGCTAGTAAAATTGCTTAGTTTAAAAAACTTGGAGTGTGCAATGCAGGCAGATGTGCTCTGCAAATGTCTTGGCACTAGTGGGACTATAGCAAAGTCCAATAGCCACGTATAGGATGCCACTAGGTACACTGAGTGTTTGCTAGTATAATGGCTTCGTTATAATTTGTTGGAGTGTGCAACGCAGGCAGATGCGCTCTGCAAATGTCTTGGCACTAGTGGGACTATAGCAAAGTCCAATAGCCACATATAGGATGCCACTAGGTACACTGAGTGTTTGCTAGTATAATGGCTGAGTTTAAAAAACTTGGAGTGTGCAATGCAGGCAGATGTGCTCTGCTAATGTCTTTGCACTAGTGGGACTATAGCAAAGTCCAATAGCCACGTATAGGATGCCACTAGGTACACTGAGTGTTTGCTAGTAAAATTGCTTAGTTTAAAAAACTTGGAGTGTGCAATGCAGGCAGATGTGCTCTGCAAATGTCTTGGCCCTAGTGGGACTATAGCAAAGTCCAATAGCCACGTATAGGATGCCACTAGGTACACTGAGTGTGTGCTAGTATAATGGCTTCGTTATAATTAGTTGGAGTGTGCAACGCAGGCAGATGCGCTCTGCAAATGTCTTGGCACTAGTGGGACTATAGCAAAGTCCAATAGCCACGTATAGGATGCCACTAGGTACACTGAGTGTTTGCTAGTATAATGGCTTCGTTATAATTAGTTGGAGTGTGCAACGCAGGCAGATGCGCTCTGCAAATGTCTTGGCACTAGTGGGACTATAGCAAAGTCCAATAGCCACGTATAGGATGCCACTAGGTACACTGTGTGTTTGCTAGTATAATGGCTGAGTTTAAAAAACTTGGAGTGTGCAATGCAGGCAGATGTGCTCTGCTAATGTCTTTGCACTAGTGGGACTATAGCAAAGTCCAATAGCCACGTATAGGATGCCACTAGGTACACTGAGTGTTTGCTAGTATAATGGCTTCGTTATAATTAGTTGGAGTGTGCAACGCAGGCAGATGCGCTCTGCAAATGTCTTGGCACTAGTGGGACTATAGCAAAGTCCAATAGCCACGTATAGGATGCCACTAGGTACACTGAGTGTTTGCTAGTATAATGGCTGAGTTTAAAAAACTTGGAGTGTGCAATGCAGGCAGATGTGCTCTGCTAATGTCTTTGCACTAGTGGGACTATAGCAAAGTCCAATAGCCACGTATAGGATGCCACTAGGTACACTGAGTGTTTGCTAGTAAAATTGCTTAGTTTAAAAAACTTGGAGTGTGCAATGCAGGCAGATGTGCTCTGCAAATGTCTTGGCCCTAGTGGGACTATAGCAAAGTCCAATAGCCACGTATAGGATGCCACTAGGTACACTGAGTGTGTGCTAGTATAATGGCTTCGTTATAATTAGTTGGAGTGTGCAACGCAGGCAGATGCACTCTGCAAATGTCTTGGCACTAGTGGGACTATAGCAAAGTCCAATAGCCACGAATAGGATGCCACTAGGTACACTGAGTGTTTGCTAGTATAATGGCTTCGTTATAATTTGTTGTAGTGTGCAACGCAGGCAGATGCGCTCTGCAAATGTCTTGGCACTAGTGGGACTATAGCAAAGTCCAATAGCCACGTATAGGATGCCACTAGGTACACTGAGTGTGTGCTAGTATAATGGCTTCGTTATAATTAGTTGGAATGTGCAATGCAGGCAGATGTGCTCTGCAAATGTCTTGGCACTAGTGGGACTATAGCAAAGTCCAGTAGCCACGTATAGGATGCCACTAGGTACACTGAGTGTTTGCTAGTATAATGGCTTCGTTATAATTTGTTGGAGTGTGCAACGCAGGCAGATGCGCTCTGCAAATGTCTTGGCACTAGTGGGACTATAGCAAAGTCCAATAGCCACGTATAGGATGCCACTAGGTACACTGAGTGTTTGCTAGTATAATGGCTGAGTTTAAAAAACTTGGAGTGTGCAATGCAGGCAGATGTGCTCTGCTAATGTCTTTGCACTAGTGGGACTATAGCAAAGTCCAATAGCCACGTATAGGATGCCACTAGGTACACTGAGTGTTTGCTAGTAAAATTGCTTAGTTTAAAAAACTTGGAGTGTGCAATGCAGGCAGATGTGCTCTGCAAATGTCTTGGCCCTAGTGGGACTATAGCAAAGTCCAATAGCCACGTATAGGATGCCACTAGGTACACTGAGTGTGTGCTAGTATAATGGCTTCGTTATAATTAGTTGGAGTGTGCAACGCAGGCAGATGCGCTCTGCAAATGTCTTGGCACTAGTGGGACTATAGCAAAGTCCAATAGCCACGTATAGGATGCCACTAGGTACACTGAGTGTTTGCTAGTATAATGGCTTCGTTATAATTTGTTGTAGTGTGCAACGCAGGCAGATGCGCTCTGCAAATGTCTTGGCACTAGTGGGACTATAGCAAAGTCCAATAGCTACGTATAGGATGCCACTAGGTACACTGAGTGTGTGCTAGTATAATGGCTTCGTTATAATTAGTTGGAGTGTGCAACGCAGGCAGATGCGCTCTGCAAATGTCTTGGCACTAGTGGGACTATAGCAAAGTCCAATAGCCACGTATAGGATGCCACTAGGTACACTGAGTGTTTGCTAGTATAATGGCTTCGTTATAATTAGTTGGAGTGTGCAACGCAGGCAGATGCGCTCTGCAAATGTCTTGGCACTAGTGGGACTATAGCAAAGTCCAATAGCCACGTATAGGATGCCACTAGGTACACTGTGTGTTTGCTAGTATAATGGCTGAGTTTAAAAAACTTGGAGTGTGCAATGCAGGCAGATGTGCTCTGCTAATGTCTTTGCGCTAGTGGGACTATAGCAAAGTCCAATAGCCACGTATAGGATGCCACTAGGTACACTGAGTGTTTGCTAGTAAAATTGCTTAGTTTAAAAAACTTGGAGTGTGCAATGCAGGCAGATGTGCTCTGCAAATGTCTTTGCACTAGTGGGACTATAGCAAAGTCCAATAGCCACAGATAGGATGCCACTAGGTACACTGAGTGTTTGCTAGTATAATGGCTTAGTTAGAATGAGTTGGAGTGTGCAGAGGACAAGAGGGTACAGTGGCAGGATTGTGGTGCTCTGGGTAGAGGAATGGAAGCCTGCCTTTCTATTCCCTCCTAATGGTGAAATGCAGGGAGGAAATCCCTGACCTGGGCTACACAGACGCTGTTGCTGTTTGCAGGACCTGTCACCTATGGCTCTCTGACCCTGCCGGTACGAGCCCTTAAAAGGACTGCTAGAATGTGCTCTCCCTAAGCTGTCTAACGCTGTGTATGCAGCGCATACAGCTGTATCGGCGATAGGACAAAGGACGGAACTGCGACAGTGATGTCTGACACCAAAGACGCAGAAGGCAGATAATGGCGATCGTGAAGAAAATGTCCGGTTTTATAATGCAGGGACATGTGACATGCAGATCCTATCACACATGCCGTTGCTTCTCTGCCTCAAAGTCCACTTAGGTGTGTGTGTGTCTGTGATTGGCTGACATGCTGGCCAGCCCCACAAGACGCGCGCGCTTAGGGAAGGAAGACAAGAAAAAAAAAAAAAAAAATGGCGATCGCCATTATAGAAACAGCAGTGATCTGAAGGCGCTGTTCACGCACACTATACACTGAAATGTGATAATAGTTTGATTCACAGAGTGACTTACACTATTACAGCAGAAACCAAGCTAAGATTTAGCTGTTTTTTGGCTGCTAGAACCGTTCTCGAACGTTTCTAGAACTATCGAGCTTTTGCAAAAAGCTCGAGTTCTAGTTCGATCTAGAACATGCCCCAAAATCACTCGAGCCTAGAACTGGAGAACCACGAACCACGAACCGCGCTCAACTCTATATACAAGTCCAGCAAACTACACACGCAAGGAACTATTTAGATACTGTATATGACAGATAGATACAGTTTGTGCCTTCCATTTGTAGTTTACTTTACTTGTTAATAAAAAAATCAATAAGTAAATTAAAAAAAACAAAACGGTTTGGGTACCCCCTATTTTTCATAGCTAACAAAGGTAAAGCAGACAACTAGGAGATGATATTATCAGTCTTGAAGGTCCCTGGTTATTAAGCCCTTCTAAGCCTAAAAACAGCAGCTAGTAGCAACTACAGAAGTAGCAAATAACATTACATGTGCTAATTCTGGCAGTTCACTTTGGCTCTTCAATATTGACCTTGTGCTGTGGCAATTGGCATTGATGGTTGTATGGGATGATGTCAGCTGTGTAGTGTCAGCTTGCATCAAGCCATGGTGTTGGTAATGAAGCGGAGTCTATCAGACACCCCTATTACTAACTCTGTATATTAAAAGAAATACATCCACAGGTGTGTCTGTAATAAAATTAGGTGTTGCCAATAAACCCATCAGAAGCTTCCAAAGACATGACATCATCATACGGACTGCTCCATAGTGTTTAAAGGCATAATACTCTTAGTGTATGTAAACTTCTGACTTTGCAGAATATAATAAAAATGCATTAAAACATTCTCTCTCTCGCTCTCTCTTTATTTCTCTCTCTCTCTCATTATTCTGGCATTTAGCAAATATCAATAATTTTAGTAATCCTAACTGACCTAAAATGGAAAAGGTTTATTATGATTTCATGTCAGATACTGAGAAAAACATGCATATGTGTCCTTTTAGATACTGTTAACTAACTTAGGTTAGCTTCAAGTTTTATCTGTTTATACATAAAGCATTTTTGGAAATGCAGCCAGCGTTCGAGCGCAGAAAACGAACAAAACCAAACATTACTGAGTTTAGAGGAAGGATCTCAGGGTTACCGAGCCTGAACAAACAAGCTAAGGCTCATACTGAATTTGAATTTGGCAAACCTTTATCAAACAGGTTCACTCATCTCTACAGTCATGGCCAAAAGTTTTGAGAATGCTACAAATATTAATTTTTACAAAGTCTACTGCTTAAGTTTTTCTAATGGCAATTTGCATATACTCCAGAATGTCATAAAGAGTGATCAGCTTAACAGCAATTACTTGCAAAGTCAATATTGGCTAAGAAAATGAACTTTAACCCCCAAAACACATTTCAACATCATTGCATTCCTGCCTTAAAAGGAGTAGCTAACATTGTTTTAGTGATTGTTCCATTAACACAGGTGTAGGTGTTGATGAGGACAGGGCTGGCAATCAATCAGTCATGATTAAGTAAGAATGACACCACTGGACACTTTAAAAGGAGGCTGGTGCTTGGTATCATTGTTTCTCTTCAGTTAACCATGGTTATCTCTAAAGAAACACGTGCAGCCATCATTGCTCTGCACAAAAATTGCCTCACAGGGAAGAGTATCTCAGCTACAAAGATTGCACCTCAGTCAACAATCTATCGCATCATCAAGAACTTCAAGGAGAGAGCTTCCATTGTTGCCAAAAAGGCTCCAGGGCGCCCAAGAAGGACCAGCAAATGCCAGGACCGTATCTTAAAACTGTTTCAGCTGTGGGATCGGACTACCAGCAGTACCGAGCTAGCTCAACAATGGCAGCAGGCTGATGTGAGTGTTTCTGCACGCACTGTGAGGCGGAGACTGCTTGAGCAAGGCCTGGTTTCAAGGAGGGCAGCAAAGAAGCCACTTCTCTCCAGAAAAAACATCAGGGACCAACTGATATTCTGCAAAAGGTACAGGGAGTGGACTGCTGAGGACTGGGGTAAAGTCATTTTTTCAGATGAATCCCCTTTTTGATTGTTTGGGACATCTGGGAAACAGCTTATTAGGAGAAGAAGAGGTGAGCGCTACCACCAGTCTTGTCTCATGCAAACTGTTAAGCATCCTGAAACAATTCATGTGTGGGGTTGCTTCTCAGCCAAGGGAATTGGCTCACTCACAGTCTGCCTAAAAACACAGCCATGAATAAAGAATGGTACCAGAATGTCCTCCAAGAGCAACTTCTCCCAACTGCCAAGAGCAGTTTGGAGCCCAACAATGCCTTTTCCAGCATGATGGAGCACCTTACCATAAAGCAAAGGTGATCCCTAAATGGCTCATGGAACAAAACATAGAGAATTTGGGTCCATGGCTTGGAAACTCCCCAGATCTTAATCCCATTGAGAACTTGTGGGCAATCATCAAGAGACGGGTGGACAAACAAAAACCAACAAATTCTGGCAACATGCAAGCATTGCTTATGCAAGAATGGACAGCTATCAGTCAGGATTTGACCCAGAAGTTGATTGAGAGCATGCCAGGGAGAATTGCAGAGGTCCTGAAGAAGAAGGGTCAACACTGCAAATATTGACTTGCTGAATAAACTCATTCTAACTGTCAATATAACCTTTTGGTACTCATAATATGATTGCAATTATATTTCTGTATGTGATGTAAACATCAGACAAACACTATTAAAAACCAGAGGGCAACAGATCATGTGAAAATATAATTTTGGTGTCATTCTCAAAACTTTTGGCCATGACTGTATATATTAGTACATCAATTCAAGGGAATATACATATTAAAACCATTTGAAAGAGAAAATAGAGAAATGTGTAAGGTATGAAAAACAGACAGCACAAAATAGAAACATTGCTGTCTGAATGAAACCATCAGATTGGCTGAAATATTAAATGGAGAGGTATACACATATAAAAATAATGCATGGTATCGTGATCTATATTGTAAAAAGGTAAACATGTGTCGGGGGCTCACAACGAAAGTAACCGATTAAAGCCTATTTCTAAAGGTGACATTAAAGCTTTGTTTTCTATAAAGCCAAAATAAAGATTCCAGTCAGAAAGTTGGATTTTGAGCTCAAGCCATTTCCCAAACTGAGTCAACTGTCAGTTGAATCAGCGATGACTATAATGATGATGATTCTATGGTGGACGAAACCTGGGAAATATATTAAGGGGCCATCAGTAGACATGAGATATCAAAAGAGCTTGCTTAAGTGATACTCTACGTGATGTTGGTGAAAGAGTCTCAATAACATGTATCAGCTCTTATTATGGTGTAGACAACTTGGGTGTGGGAGTCATTTCCCACATTGCATTCATATGATTCTTGGCAGTTTGCAGGTTTTGTAGGAGGAGACATTTATGTTGTTATAATCTAACAAAGGAATGGCAATTGAATAGCTATACTTTTAGACTCTAGGTTTATAAGCAAAATAAGAAACTTTTTTTTGTCTGGCTTTTGAATGGATGTCCAAATTGTCTTATTGCCAGGTCCTTTTGTGCTTTGTGCTTGGAAAAACTTTAACAGAGCATATGCCTGTCAACCACATGGCTGACCTGTATATCTATTGTATGCAAAGCCAACAGTCCAAGGCATGGGTCAGCATTGGACCTATAACAAGTAGTTGAGGCACCGTCATTAGCAGCTACAATATATTTGAAAATATGGACCAAATGTTTAATCTAGTAATGTCTTGGAACGTTTTTGAATTTTTTTTAAGTTTTGGCTGCCTTAACACCTTCACGACTGCGGGCAGTAAAGTTATGTTCTATTTTTACGTGACTTAATAACCAGGGATGTAACTTTACAGCCTAAAGTTCATTTGATTGCCGTGGCCTTAGCAATGGCTTTCAAATGATGTCCTCTGCTGTTTCGCCACCCCACATCGACGATCGTTGTGATTGCCTGTTCAAATCTGAACTGCCAACCACATCGTTCACACTGGTTTCGGCTAAAACAATGCCTGAACCAGTGCAATCCTGTGAGAGCCTGCTATGATGTGCTGCAGCAGCTGCAGCAGATCATAGCTGGAGCTCAAACATGGCGCCCGACCAGCCCCTGCAGCACTGATTGGAGCAATCGTGCTATAATGCGCAATCTCTCCAATCAGCGTGCAGTGGGGCTGTCTGATCTGCAGGTGACCGCCCTCCCCAGTCCTGTGTTGGTCTGGGAAGCCCTCCCCCAACATGTCTGCAGTGTGCACCGGCTGGTACTTTTAGTACCATGCCGACACTGCTGCTGCCGCCGCTGCTGATGCTACCGTTTCTGCTCCCACTGTAAGTATTGTGTGCTCCCCTTGTAGCCCCTGTTGCTCCCGCAATGGCCCCTACCTGTGCCGATGTGCTTCCCCGCCACGATCTTCCCCCCCATTTCTACTCTGCTCCCATTTTCCTGCCTCTGCTTCTCCGGTCTCTCCCTTCCCCTTCCCATCTTATCTCCCTCTCCCCATCTGCTCTCCCTCTCCGATGTCCCCTACCTGCCTCCACCGGGTCGTCCGAGGTCTTCACTGGCCCGATCACATCTGCCTCCATCGCTGCCTTCCTGGGTCCTTCCTGGGTCTTCTGATGAGCTGTCCAACTTCATGCCTGCTGCTCTTGTAAGAAGCTGTCCACTTTCTGCCTTCTATTCCTCCTGCAGTTCCTCTGGTCAGGGATCCTCCTGCAAATCTTCTGGGTACTGTGAGTATAATTTTTTTTTTTTATCCCCTGTCCGTGTTTACACCCTATTTGTCCATGTGTCCCGCCGAGTGCTGATCAGTGATGCAGATAACGTATCTGCATCCGTGGTCAATTTTCGGAGGAAGTTTTTTTTTTGGTCTGTATCTTGCGTTGTTTTTTTGCATCTCATCTGTAGGTGCGTCCTGCAGCGGCCGAGCGCTGATCAGGGATTCGGGTAACGGATCAACATCCTTGCTGAATTTTTGGCATGGTTTTTTTTTTCTGTATCCCCAACGCTTTTTGTATCTCATCTGACCATGCGTCCTGCAGCGGCCGATCAGTGCATGGTGTCTGTGCGTTTGCAAAGTCAAATGGCACCCCTTTTCTTCCAAGCTCTGCTGTGCGCCCAAACAATTGATTTCCCACGACATATGAGGTATCTGCGTACTCAGTAAAAATTGCAAAATAGGTTTTATGGTGCAGTTTTTCCTGATACCGTTGTAAGAAAAAAATCTACCTGGTTGAAGCAAATATTTTGTGGTAAAAAAAATTAATAAATCATTTTCACGGTTCAACATTATCAACTTCTGTAGAGCCCTTGGGGGTAGAAGGGGCACACCAAACATCTAGATAAATTCTCTGAGGGGTCTAGTTCCAAAATGGGGTCACTTGTGGGGGAACTCCACTGTTTAGGCGCCATAAGGTTTCTCCAAACGTGACATGGCATCCGCTAATGATTCCAACCAATTTTGCTGTGAAATGGTGCTCCTTTTCTTCTGAGCCCCACCGTGCACCCAAACAATTACTTTCCACCACATATGAGGTATCTGTGTACTCAGGAAAAATTGCACAATACATTTTATAGTGCATTTTTTCCTGATACCCTTGTGGAAAAAAAGCTATTAGGATCAAGTAACAGTTTTGTGGTAAAAAAAAAAAATGTATTCATGGCTCAACATTATTAACTTCTGTGGAGCCCCTTGGGGCTCACTAAACATCTAGATAAATTCCTTGAGGGGTCTAGTTTTAAAAATAGGGTCACTTGTGGGGGAGCTCTATTGTTTAGGCACCTCCGGGGGTCTTCAAATGTAACATCATGTCAGCTAATGATTCCAACCAATTTTGCTGTCAAATGGTGCTCCTTTTCTTCTGAGCCCTGCTGTGCGCCCAAACAATTACTTTCCACCACATATGAGTAATCCGTGTATTCAGGAGAAATTGTACAACACGTTTAATGGTGCATTTTTTCCTGATACCTTTGTGAAAAAAAAGCTACCTAGTTGAAGCAACAGTTTTGTGGTAATTTTCTTTTTCTTTTCATTGCTCAAGGTTATAAACTTCTGTGAAGCCCCCAAGGGTTCAAAGTGCTCACCAAACATCTAAAAAAGTTATCTGAGGGCTCTAGTTTCCAAAATGGGGTCACTTGTGGGGGAGCCCCTTGTTTAGGCACCTCAAGGGGTCTCCAAACCCGACATGGTGTCCGCTAATGAGTCCAGCTAATTTTGCGCTCAAAAATTCGAATGGCGCTCCTTCCCTTCCGAGCTCCGCCGTACTCGCCCAAACAATTGATTTTTACCACATATGGGGTATCAGCGTACACAGGAGAAATGACACAATAAATTGCATGGTGCATTTTCTCTTTTCTCCCTTGTGAAAATGCAAAACTTTACGGCTAAAGTAACATTTTTGTGTTAAAAAGTAAAATTTTCATTTTTTCCTTCCACATTGCTTTGGTTCCTGTGAAACACCTGAAGGGTTAAAAAACTTCTTGGATGTGGTTTTGAGCAGTGTGAGGGGTGCAGTTTTTAGAATGGGGTAACTTTTGGGTATTTTCTGTCACCTAGGCCTCTCAAGGTCACCTCAAATGTGATATGGTCCCTAAAAAAAAGATTTTGTAAATTTTGTTGGAAAACTGAGAAATTGCTGATGAAATTTGACCCCTTCTAACTTCCTAATGAAAAAAAAAAATTGTTTCAAAAATTGCACTGATGTAAAGTAGACATGTGGGAAATTTTATTTAGTAACTATTTTGTGTGACATAATTCTCGTATTTATGGCCATACATTTTCAAACTTTGAAAATTGCGAAATTTTCAAAATTTTCGCAAACTTTCTGAAACTTTCACAAATAAACGCAAAACATATCGGCCTATATTTACAACTATCATGAAGTACAATATGTCATGAAAAAACACTGTCAGAATCGCTGGGATCCATTGAAGTGTTACAGAATTATAACCTATCAAAGTGACACTGGTCAGAATTGCAAAAAATGGCTCGGTCATTAGGGTGTTTTAGTGGCCAGGGGTGAAGGGTTAAAAGTATGTAACTTCAAACGTTTAGTAAATTGGCTGCCGGCCATTATTGGTTAACACACATTATCTCCTAACCAGATATATTAAGCCTACTTTGCACAAAGGCTGTAATTGCGCAAAAGAGCCTAGGGAGTCATAGGGCACCTCATAGACATGTCATTTCCAGGTAATTTGAGGGTTTATAGAAATTCATGGTGAAATATATTCAAAGCATACCAGATTTTTGGAAAAAAATTAAGGAAGCTGAAAATGTTACTTTCAAAAGATTCACTTGTCACTAATGACTACATTTTTTTAATATAACCATATATCCTATTAAATGTGATTTTATGAGTTTTAGCTTGTGTGAACTCCTCCACTATAACCATGTTCTGAACTGTCTCCATTCAAGGATAGGTATAACAGGTGATTTTTATTTTTTCTAAAACAAAGATTAATGACTTCCAGGATTACAATTATCATTATATTTTGCTAAAATGAGGATTTTTGATACCTTCACTGATGTGAATCCCTTTTGCAAGATTGGACCATTGCTCGGGACGTTCGAACATAAAAGGATGTTATAGTGTTCTTTTTAATATCACACTCAAATTGAGAGGTAAATCAAACCATGAGTTAAACAATTAGAATGTTTTTTCAATAGTCTGGGGACCATGATAGACAAACAAAGTAACATACAAATTTTATAGGACAGACAATGACACAGGAGTGGATAAGAGTGGTTACTTTAGTAATTAGTTATTTCAGCTACACCTGGTTAACATCTTTACTTTTTGCTTCTCTATTATTTTTGTCATCCTGTTTTATGGCAAGTTTTACTAAATATACTTGGCTAGCATTTGGCCATCCATTTGCTTTATGAGTCTGTCATCTATGTGACATCTTAATAAAGACAACATAATACAACTTTTCTGGTCACCAGCTTGATTCATAGGCAGCCTACTCTGTCACCATAACCCATGGGCTCCTGTGTACGTTACAATTCAAGTACAAGGGTCAAAATGTGAAGGCCAGGGCAACCACTGAGATATGGTAGACAGAGGCATGGGCTATGCCAATCTATTAGAGTTGAGCAAATCTTGTGAAATTCAAATTCACTGGCTTTGACAAATTTACCTGAAAAATTAAATTTCCACACAAATAATTTGACAAATGCCAATATTAAAAATATTTACTCAGAAAATAAACATGAGAAAGAGGAGAGAAAGAACTTCACTGGCCATAAGAGTTTACGATCAGTAGTAGAAAGGACCCTGTTGACCATAAGAGATTACAATCTAGAGGAGAGAACACTGTTGACCATTAGAGCTTACACTCTATACGAGGGAGAGACTTACCTCATTACCATGGAGATTGAAAATATCTTTGCTGTACAAACTGTACTTCATTGGCAAACCTTAATCTATGTTGGCCCTGATACTGACCCCAACTTTAGAAATTATAATAGACCACTGGATGTAATAGCTGCAGAACATTATAGGGAAGCCCACAGAGTCACAAGAAAGACAATAACCTGCTATTGGATTCCTTAATAGTGTGATTCAGGTAAAATATATCTTTGGACCGTGTTAGCCAGTAGAGATAAAAAAATATTTAAAAGAACTGAAGTCCTCAGTGGCTGATACCTTTTAATGGCTAACTGAAAAGATGGTAATAATAGCAAGCTTTTGAGACTACTCATGTCTCTTCTTCAGGCTCAATAGTGTGAGAAATGGTGCAAGGCAAGTTTTTGTGTTTTCGTTTGCAAATGCAAATCAAATCTCCATCAAATCTTAATGTATTTGAATCTATGTAAAACCAAATTTTCAGGATATTTGACTAAAACTCAATCCTTCACAGGTTGATCTGAGCAACTATACTGTCCAAGGAAGTCGAGCTGCCAAGAACTGTGTATCCATGACAGAATGTAATCAAGATGGGTGTTTTGTACCCCACTGCTGATCAAGAGTCCTCCAAAGTTGGACTCACAAAATTCTTAAAAAAATAATGCATCATCAGCAATTAAACTAATGTTGATTAGATTATTTCTTATTTGTAACCCCTTTACCCCAGAGCTTGGTTTTTTTAACTTCATGAATAGGTATTTTTTTTTTTTTAATTCTGATCAGTGTCAATTTGACAGATTAAAACTCTGGAATGTAACAAAAAATTCCAGTGATTCTGAGAGTGTTTTTTTCACAACATATTGTACTTCCTGATAGTGGTAAATTTAAGACAATATTTTTTACATTTATTTGTGAAAATATAGCTGAAACCAGAAGTTAACATACACTATCTAAAAAAAGACATATGTATGTTATTCTTATTTTCTGACATAAAATTAGAATAAATCTTTCTTGTTTCTCGTCCAAAACACATACTGATAGGGACTCTAGATTCTCAGCCCCAATGGGGAAAGTATGACCAATGTATGTAAAGCGGTGTGGAATTAATAGCGCTATATAAATGAATAAATTATTATTATTTTGAAGCATCTGATGGATTTATTGGCATCATCTGAGTTAATCAGTGACACACCTGTGTTATATTTTAATGCACACCTTAAACACATTGCTTTTTTGTGTAGCATCATGGGAAAGGCAAACGAAATCAGCCAAGATCTCAGGAAGAGAATTGTGGACTTGCACAAGTCTGGTGCAATTTCCAGATACCTAAAGGTGCCTTGTTCATTGTGTGGAATGTCCAGCCATCATATCACTTGGGAAGGAGATGGGTTCTGTGTACCAGAGATGAACATGCTTTGGTCAGACATGTGCATATCAACCCAAGAAGCTGGTAAGATTGTGTAACTATTCACAGTGAAACGAGTACTGTATCAACATGGGAGCTATGTTAAGGAAGGCAGCCCAAACATTGCCACTTTCAGGCATATATTTAGAATCAGGGTCAAGAATGGTTCCCCTAGCCTGAGGGCCATTTTAGGATCCTATTTTCCTAGTGATCCTGTCCCACACTGTGACAGCTAACTGTGTCTCAGGCACATTGTGATGCTCAGAAGGGAGAAGGGCACTTGGATTTTGAAATGCAGATTTTGCTGGATTTATTTTTTTGGAAGGGGGGGGAGTTCCAGAACCTTTGTGATACCAATAACGTGGAAGCCCGTATATTTATGTTAAAAGATGACAGACCAGAGTGAAAACATGTTTTTGTAAGTTGAGGTGAATGATATCTGGTGGTGATTTGGGCACAGGACATTTTAGATTAGTCCATGCTTATTTTGTGCTCTATGCTGAGCACCTACATCAGGGTT
This sequence comes from Anomaloglossus baeobatrachus, assembly GCF_048569485.1. Classification (NCBI taxonomy): domain Eukaryota; kingdom Metazoa; phylum Chordata; class Amphibia; order Anura; family Aromobatidae; genus Anomaloglossus; species Anomaloglossus baeobatrachus. Next base: position 497,628,234 of record NC_134355.1, on the reverse strand, counting down.
TCCATCTACATCTCCTAAATACGTGGTTCAGGTAAAACCTTGATTGATTAATTCGCTAATTAGGTAGCAGATTTACTCCTGACTTTGTTTGGTCTCTGTTAAGTGGTGTCCGCCTTTTCAAAAGTTAACAAAAGTGTTAACTACCGCACTTTTGTGCACGTCTAAAAAAAAGTGTAAAAGATTGACACTGCTAGACAAGAGGCCATACAGGAGTTAAAAGTGATTCCTTCTGCCACATTACAGTGAATTTTCCATTGGAAATTTTGTCTGAATCATGTTTTTCAGAGATTTACATATAATTCCCAGTTTAAGCACACAGCGTAGAGAGCAGGATAAATATGAGTGGCGCCGTACTGCAATCTTTGGGAGGCAGAATGAACAAATTAACAGCTGTAGAAGAATTGGCTTTGTTTTTTTATTTTTTATGTAGTTCACCTTTGCACTATATATCATTATATGGCTTTATTCCTCCAGTCAGTATGATTACAGCGATACAAGATTTATATAGTTTTTTGGGGGGGTTTGGCCACTATAACACTAAAAAACGCTTTTTTACAAAATAAAGTTTATTTGCATCACCATATCTGGAAGGATATAGTTTTTTATTTTTATTACAATAGAGTCATGTGAGGGCTTGCTTTTTTGATGAGTTGGAGATTTTATTGGTACCATTTGGGCCAAATATTATTTTTTCTATTTTGCTTTTTGAGAGGCTGAATCATGAAGAACAGTAGAAAAAGAAAGGAAAGGATCCGGCACAACCTCTTCTTAGAATAAAATCATCATAATCTTTATTTGAGAGTATTAAAAATACCATCCGTGAAAACCGAATCAGCATTCACGGATGGTATTTTTAATACTCTCAAATAAAGATTATGATGATTTTATTCTAAGAAGAGGTTGTGCCGGATCCTTTCCTTTCTTTTTCTACTGTTCCAGATCGGTTGGGACCTACCGGTGGATTCCAGGCACCTGCAAGGATCAGCAGCCCGGGTAGCAGGTGAGCTGAAGAAATTCCTCTTTTGAATCATGAAGAAACAGGAATTCACAAGTTGGTTTTTGTTTGGTTCATATGCCGATCACTTTGTCATAAAGGTGATAAGACAGCTTTATTCTTCGAATCAGTTTGATTGCAACAATACCCCATTTATATAACTTTTTATGTTTGCTGCTTTTACACCATAAAAACAAATTTCTAGAAAAAAATAGTCTTTGCATGGCTGTTTTTTGAGCTATAGCTTTTTTATTTTTTTGCTCACGCAGCTGTATGGTGGTTTGTTTTTTACAGCAAAGGATGTCATTTTCAGCTGTATTATTTTAATTTATATATGACTTGTGCTTGTGACCCTCTATAAGAGCTGAATGTGGTTCGTTACACTCTCTCAGAGCTGAATGTGGCTTGCAACCTTCTCTCCGAGATGAATGTGGCTCACAACCCGCTTTCAGAGCTGATTGTGGCTTGCAAAACTCTCTCAGAGCTAAATGTGACTCGTTATCCTCTCTCAGAGATGAATGTGGCTTGCAACTCTTTCTAAGAACTAGATGTGGCATGCAACCCACTCTCAGTGCTGAATGTGGCTTGCAACTCCCTCAGAGCTAAATGTGGATTGCAACCCTCTTTCAGAGCTAAATGTGGCTCGTGACCCTCTCTTAGACATGAATGTGGCTTGTGACCCTCTCTCAAAGTCAAATGTGGCATGTGACTCTCTCTGAGCGCTGGATGTGACTCTTAAGGTCAGAAAGGTTGGGGACCACTGCTATAAACAATAAAATATGTTGAACATTTTTACGCATTTATGCTTTTTGCCTGACTTTTTAACATCAGTTTTCTGATGTGCTGTAAAATGCTTAATTAATCCGCCTTCAAAAGTTTTGTTTTGTCACAAGATTTCAACACATCAAAGAGAAAAAAAAGAAATTTGAGGCATGTTCCACCTCATGCTGTTTATGTGCAAAGCCATTCTCCCCCCAGAGCAATTCTATACATACAGCATACAACGGACCCATACCACAGCCAGATACTTTATTTTATTATAATTCACATAACTGGATACCATCTGTACTTAAGAAATGCTACAGATATTTTATTTAGTCATGTACAGAAAATTTATTGAATTGATGTACGCAATATATACCTTGTCAAAAAAAATATAAGATATTGATGGAATTTAAAAAAGCACAAATTAATTACAAAATCTTCAAGTGCAGCTTTTGAGATCTCATCTATGTCCATGTAATCGTAATGGGAAAGGCTAAATTGTACTGTTTGTTTGTTAAATGAATTTCTAGAACCTGTAATAAAAGTAAACACAAATTACTTTTTAAGCTTGAATTTAAATATATAACATTTTGTATGCTTTATATCCCTGTATTGCTTCCCACTGTTACATCACATGATTGCTTCTGTCATCATAGCTCTATTTCACAATGTGTTTTATAAAAAGTAGTATCTGCCAAAAGCATGTACTTCACAGTATAAATGCCACCCCATCATAGAAAAAAATCTGTTCAGAGGTGACAATACTAAAACATATTGTCTTTTACGTCAGGGTACTCATAAGGGAAGTGTTTGCTTATTGACTTAACTAATGCAAAATATTGCCTTTGTTGCAAACTTTTCTCAGTTGGCATTTATGACCTTAAATTTTATAATTTATTTAGAAGAGTAATGTATAATTGTTGTTTCAAACAAAATATTCTGCTTGTAATATTCTCTGTTTTGCATACATTACTTACCTCTCCATTTACTGTAAAATGTGTAATGGTATCAGTTGTACCATTATATGTAACTGAAACACCCACTGCATTTGTCCCAGGGCCCCAAATATAAACATGTCCAAGATATAAGACATTTTCCGATGAAAGATAATTATTTGATTTTATTTCACATTTGACAGTTTTCTGGGGAAACATAGAGATGTGCATTAGTTTTACTTATAAATTCATTTTAGTATTATATATAGCTACATGAAAACAACATCAATACATTTCTTTCCTTCTAGGACTATATTCATATTTATTATTATAGTGCCATTTATTCCATTGTGTTTTACATGTGACAGGTACAATAATCATGAACAATTCAGGACACAGACTAGTACAGGAGGAGAGAGGCTGAGGATACAGTAGGGGAAAATAGAGCGGGTCAGTGATGCTATAGTGAACTGGAGGCTACTGGAGGCTACTGCAGGGTGTAGGTTTGTCAGAAGAGGTAGGCCTTCAGGTTCCTTTTGATGGTTTCCACTGTAGGCGAGAGTTTGATCTGTTGGGGTAAAGTTCCAGAGTATGGGGTAAGCACGGGAGAAATCTTGTATGCAATTGTGGGAAGAGGAGACTAGAGGGGATAAGAGAAGGAAATCTTGTAAAGATTAGAGGTTGCGTGCAGGTAAGTACAGGGAGAATAGGTAACAGCTGTATGGAGGAAACAGGTTGTGGATGGCTTTGTATGTCATGGTTAGTATTTTGAAATGCAGTATTTGGGCAATGGGAAGCCAGTTAAGAGACTGGGGGAGAGAACAAGCCGGGGAATGGCAGAGGGGTGGGTGAATTAGTTGGTCAGCAGGGTTTAGGACAGATTGTAGGGGTGCGAGAGAACAGCCACAGAGCAGGAGGTTCCAGTAGGCCAGGCAGGAAATAATGAGTGCATGCACTAGTGTTTTTGCAGATTTTTTGGTCAAGGAATGTACAGATTCAGGAAATATGATTTGATGCTTTTTTGCCACAGTTATTTACAAAACATGATTATTTAACCTCTTAAAACTCAGGGTATGACTGGTATATGAGGGTTTATTTTTGCCAGATGAGTTCTACTTTTGAATGACACTATTCATTTTACCATATAGTGTACTGAAAAATGGGGAAAAATTCCAAATGTGGAGAAATTGTGAAAGAAATTAAATTCCACAATAGCTTTTTTTTTTTATTTATCATGTTCAGTATATGGTAAAACTGACCAGGTATTATGGTTTTCCATGTCCGTTTGAGTTCGGAAACTGTTACTTTTGGTAAAAAAAAATTTGCCCAAAAAAGAATTGCACTTTTGTCGCCCTATTCTGAGGCCCGTAGTGTTCTCATTTTCAGGTTCTGGGGCTCAGTGATAGCTTTTTTTTATGTTCCTTGAGCTGACGTTTTTAGTTATACCATTTTTGTGTAGATGCAATATTTTGATCACCTGTTATTGCATTTTAATGCAATGTTGCGGTGACCCCCAAAAATGTAATTTTGGCATTTCAATTTTTTTTTTATCGCTACGCCATGTACCAATCAGATTTATTGAATTTATATTTTGATGAATTTTGCATTTCTGAAATCAGCGATGCCAAATATGTATATTTCTTTATTTTTTTTATTGTTTTATTTTGAATGAGGCAAAAGGGGGTTATTTGAACTTTTTTTAATTTTTTCATATTTTGAAAAACGTTTCTACATTTTTTAATTTGTTTTACTAGTCCCTTCAGCATCACTTTGATCAGGAAAAATGCTGATCTCCTGTGGATCTTGGCACCTTGCTGGCTCTCACAGGAAGTGATTCATGACAGCATTAGGTGTCAAAATTCAATCCCGCACTGTCATGGTAACACATTGGCCCCCTGTGATCCCCTCACCTGGCCACTTATGGTGAAGGGTAACAGAGTTCGAAGCCAGGATGGGTACACCCGGTTTCATTGTGCGTATGACTCAAACTCCGGGGTCATGCGCACTGAGCCGAAATCCCCCGTCGGATGCGATGCTTGCAGAGAGGTGAGTGAGATCATCCTGTGATGCTGCGTATTCATTAGCATGTTAGCACGCTCACAGGGATGTACTAACATGCTAATGGGGGCGACTGGCCGGGGAACTAATGCCCAGGAGACTAGTGCCCTCGCTCATTAGCATATGATAAAACATCTTTATAAATTATTTTTCTAAAGATCTCTTTATCTATGCTAGTATATACAGGTACGGTTAGGCAAGGATTAGCAATATGCACCCAGAACTGCTTGTGGTTCTGGATACACATTGCACCTGACAGGTTCCCTTTAAGCAGCAAGTGGATGATGTTTGGTAAATTGTAATCAACTTGCCTGGTACAGTATTTTGTTGTATATTTTCAATGCAAATTCTACTGAAATAATCTGCAGCATTTTTGTCTCCTAAAGACATATTCTTTGCATTTTATTTAACCAAGAAAACAGGTATATCTCTGCTTAGGAAAGCTTCTTACCTTATCAGCCGTGAAAGTTCCGAGGAAATAACTTTTCATTTCTATTAAATGAGGAAAGGAAAATATTAGCATCCAGTTTACTATATTACAGATCTTGCCTTTGTTTTACGATATTGATTTTTATCTTTTTTTGTTTCACTATAAACATCCTAAACATTTTTCAGAATTGCATTTCTTAAATGTTTACTTTATTATCAAGAAGAACTTACCAATACTTTCTCCATCATCCCAGAAAAGATTGCCTTGTGCTTTTTCAGAATCATCTAAAGCTACCAAAAGTCCAATAAAATTTTTACGGCTGCAATCAGAAAAAACATAATATATTTTTAAAAATATGACTTAATGCTATGTCAGTTCAATAATATTATCACACAGTGCTGATAAGGATCAGGAAAAAAGAATTAACAGTGAAATAGTTGTGAAGACACAACTCTCTACATACACACACATACAGTAACTCAAAACAAATCCCTCTGTCAGTCATCAATATTAACCCTTGCACAAAACTAAATGTTTTTTAATATCATGGTTGAGAAGAGATTCCCGCAAATGACACTAATTTACACCATGGCAATCATGCTGGCATAGGGGCTGTGACAGCATAATTACCGCCAGAAACTTGGTGTAGGTTATGGACAAGCTTTGGCTACATAAAGATAAGGATGGTGCCCACACCGAACCTGGCTGTTTAAACTCCTAAATGCTACAATCAATAGTGAGATCAGTGTTTATGGTGTTGGAAGAGGGCATGCACTCCATCTCCCCCCCAATCAGGACCACCACGATGTGATCACGGGGCCCAAATCATTGCCATTGCAACATGAGGTCAAATGATTTCCTCTGAGTATGCCAGGTTATGGTGACCTAATAGGTGTTCTGTCAATGTAACACTGAAAGGCACAATGTATTGCAAAGCTTGCACATTGCAATATGTTACACCAGGAATCAGAGGGAAAAAAAGCCAAATGTCCCATATAACAACTAAGTATAAAATAAATAAAGTGAAGAAAAACTTGGAAAACTATTTTGTGAAAAATCTGAAAATAAAGAACAAAAAATAAATCTAAACTTTTGTAAAAAAAATATAGAATAATCCAATTTATAAAACTATTACTGTAGGTAACCCAATTTTTGAACACCGTTAAAAAAAAAATATATATATATTTAAATATATATATATATATATATATATATATATATATATATATATATATATATATATATATATATATATATATATATATATCTATATATAGATATATATATATATATATATATATATATATATATATATATATATATATATATATATATATGAAACACTATGTAATTTGATCATAGAGTGGAAAAAAGTGGAATAAAATGGGATGATGGAAAAGTCAAATGTAAATAAAAATAGTATTGTTGAAAATGTGATCCTGTACCACAAAAAACAATATGATATACAGTTGCATCTATTAAAAAAAAAAAAGCTAAAGCTCGCAAAATGCAGGAATGAAAAAACTACTTTTTTATTTTTTTTTAAATCAAATTGCTTTTATTGTGTAAAAGCAGCAAAACATAAACAACAAAAATTTTATATCACTGCATTTTTACTGACCAGAAGAATAAAGCTGTCTCATTTTTATGAGAAAGTGAACAGCTAATAAAAAAAAACAAATCCTGAACTGCTATTTCTGCTTGTTTCTGCCTCACAAAACGCAAAATACAAAGCAATCTGGCCCAAAGTGGTAACACTATCTTACAGGAGCAGCATCGCACTGATGAGGACAAGCGATCAGGTAGTACAGTCATAAAGTCCCCTAGGGGCACTAGTAAAATCAATAAAAATGTAAAAAGAAAAGGTAAAAAAAATAAAAAAATAAAATTGCAAATCACCCCCTTGAAAATAATATAATTAAAAAAAACCAAATATTTGGTATTGCCACATTAAGAAATGCCTGATCTATCAAAATATAAAATCTATTTATGTGATCTATAGACAATGTGGTGAGAAAAACATTCCAAACACCAAAATTACATGTTTTTGTCACCTCAACATTGCATTAAAATGCAACAATAGGCAATCAAAGTAGCATATCTACAGAAACATGATATAATTAGAAACATCAGCTCAAGATGCAAGAAATAAGCTATCATTAAACCCAAATCCAATAAAGGCGAAGTTTATGGGTCTTGAAAAATTGTGGCAAAGCGCTATTCCTTTGTTGGACAAATTTCAAAAAATGTTTTCACCAATTAGAAAAAAATAGTAAAAGTGTACAAGTTTGGTATCTACAAACTCGTACTGACCTGAGGCATCATACTGACATTTCAGTTTTACCATATAATGAACATGGTGAATAAAACAAACCAAAACCATTAGTAGAATTTCAATTTTTTCACTATCAGTAGTGATGGGCGAATAGTGAAATATTCGAGTTTTTACTATTTGACTACGATATTTCGTACTATTTTTGTATTCATCACGAATAACAAATCTAATGCAAGTCAATAGGAAATCAAACAATTTATCGGCGAACCCTTACAGGGTGTCTGTAATAATGCTGAAATTGAATGGGGATGGGGAAGAAGCCTGAATGCATCTCTGAAACACAGATCACGTCTTGGAACAATCTGGTCAGAGTATTACACCACTTTGATGTACAGTCCCCTGCCTATTTGTGATAACCAGCACAGGTAAAGTAGACAGCTGTAGGCTGATGTTCCCAGCTGTGTGCTTTATCTTGGCTGGTTATAAAATATAGTGGCTCCCCATGTCATTTTTTTTTAAGTTATATAAATAATTAATAAAAAAATCAAACAATATGGCTCCTACCCATTTTTGATACCCAGTGTAGATAAAGCAGACTGTTGGGGACTGATATTCTCAGGCTGGGGTTTCCATGGCAATTGGACCCTCGGTAGCCTAAAAATAGCAGAACACAACCACCCCACAGGCACTTCTCACAGCTGGGTCCCTCACCAGTGTGGGAAATATTTCATGGCAATTTTTTTTTTTTTTTACGAATTTTGAATAGAACCTTAAAGTGCTCGAATTTTCAGTGAGCTGAAAATTTTAGAAAATTTGACTCAAACTTGATCCTTGCCAGATTGATCAGTTCATCTCTACTAATTACGTAACCATATTTTATTAACTTATTCAACATACCTTAAGAGTAGAGATGAACCACCCCCCTAATGTTCGAGTTCGGTTCGGTTCGTCAAACGGTGGGTGTGTTTTTCGAACGTTCCAAGAACGTTCGTCGAACACCGTCGAACCCAATTGAAAACAATGGCAGGCAAACACATACAAACACATAGAAAACACCTTCTAAGGTGTCAAAAAGGTGACAAACAACTCAGAAGATACCACAAACACATGGAAAAGTGACAAGTACATATACTCATGCTGAAATAAAAGAGTTTAACGAGTAAAAGGAGGAGCAGACATAGATATAGGAGTATCTGCAAGTGAACATCTATGCCATGTCCAACTTGAGCCTTACTCATTTTGGGCTTCCAATCTGTAAAAATGACCTGAGCTTGCCACTTACACCTTGGGGATCTTGTCGTGTCCCGCAGCCAGCGTTCTCCCGGAACGTGTCTTCAGTGCTGCTGGGTGTGTGCTGACAGATAAGTGCATGCGTCTGTCCAGTGACAATGTGGATAGACTAACGTTCATCAAGATGAACAAATCATGGATCCGCAAGGACTTTTCTATCCATGTGTCATACTGGGGAGACTAAAGGCTTGTGGATTTTTGAATATGCTTCATACAAATAACCATTTTAAGTTTGCAACTGTGGGACAATTGATGTCACTTAAGTGGTGTCTGTGGCCAATTTTTTGGAAAAAATAGAGAGTCTTGTTGGAGTCCCCTTGCTGTGTTTTACATGATTTTAGAAGGGCATGACATGCCTAAGAGGTTGACTTTCAGCACCTGCAAGCTGTTGGCTACAGAAATGCTGCCTTTCCGCCCGGTGGACACAGAGGAATTTTGAGACCTTATGTCCATCGCAGTGCCCCAAGAAAAGATGCCCAGTTGCCACTACTTCTCCAAGAAAGGTGTGCCTGAACTGCACCAGCATGTCGCAAACAACATCACCACTTCCTTGAGAAACTCTGTGTGTGACAGGGTGCATTTCACCACAGATACTTGGAACAGTAAGCATGGACAGGGGCATTACATATCGCTGACTGGGCACTGGGTAACTATGGTGACAGATGAAGAAGGGTCGGCTGTACAAGTCTTGCCGTCCCCACGAGTTGTGCGTCAATCCTCTGTATGTAGAAGTTATTCAATTGTTTCTGCCTCCTCAACCTCATCTTGGTCCTCCACCTCCCACCAATTCCTGTCTGGTATGGACACCTGCATTGTAACTGTGCACAAGGAATCCCACACACCTCCTTACTATGCTGGCAGCAGAGCTCAATGGCATCAGGCGGTCGACTCTTTACTTTGAAATGTATGGTAAATGTGAGTCACACCGCTGAGGTGATGTGGTCAGCTCTGGAGACAGAGTTTCATCAATGGTTGTCTCCAATCAACCTGCAGACAGGGAAGGCCGTGTGCGACAATGCTGTAAACCTGGGTATGGCCCTTCACCGGGGCAATGTGACACATGTGCCTTGTATGGCTCACGTGTTCAACCTGGTTGTCCAGCAATTTTTAAACCACTATCCTGGCCTACATGGGCTTCTGCAGAGGGCACGTTCGCTATGTGCTTACTTCCATCGTTCACACCCCGCAGCTCAACGACTTGCATCGCCCCAGAAGTTTTTCGGCCTGCCGGTTCACTGTCTGAAACGCGATGTGCCGACACGCAGGAATTTGAATCTGCACATGTTGCAGCGACTGTGGCAGCACCGCCGAGCCCTGGTGCAATACGTTATGACGTATAGCCTGGGCCAACGAGATCCAGAGGTGGGGCAGATCACGCTGCTGGAGTGGTCTCAGATCAAGGACCTATGCACTATTATGCACAGTTTCGAAATGGCGACGAAGATGTTTAGCGCTGACGATGCCATTATCAGCATGACAATTCCAGTCATCTACATGCTGGAGCACACTCTAAACTGTATTCGGAGTCAGGTGGTGGGACAAGAGGAAGGGGAGGAAGTACAGGAGCAGTCATTTGCGGAAGGCATAACAAGATTTCCAAGGTCCAGACAGTCAGAAGCACCAAGGCGGCAGGCATGGGACGGTGGGGGAGAGGTATTAATAAGGGCACACGGTAGCAGTCAAACTGTTGAGGAAGGTGCAGGAGCCCAGGAAGAAATGGAGGATGAACTAATAATGGGCATGGAAGAATCAGCAGATGAGGGAGACCTTGCTCACATTTCGGTTGTGTGAAGTTGGAGGGAGAGGGCAGAGGAAGGAATCATGATTTTCACCTTGCCGCCAACAACACATCAAGGACTTGGTCCTCCTGGATGCGCAAGACACATGAGCGCCTTTTTGCTGCACTACCTACAACATGACCCTCGGATTGTCAGAATTCAAAGTAATGCTGACTACTGGGTTACCACACTCTTAGATTCCTGGTACAAGACAAAATTTGGCGAAATAATTCCTGCCATTGAAAGGGACGCACGTATGCATGAGTATCAGCAGAAGCTGGTACGCAATCTTAGATCGGCTTTTCCACTAAATACCAGTGCTGTACAGAGTGAATCTCACATTTCTAACTTGCCAACCATGGAACTGTCGAGTCATCACTCAAACTGTACCAGTAACACCGTATTTGGTGGTAGCAGCAATTTTATTTAATCGTTTCATGATTTTTTTACACCATCCTTTGCAAGGCCAGAAGACACAAGACGTCTGACACATGGTAAACGCCTGGAGAGGATGATACAGGAGTATCTCTAAGTGAACATCGATGTCATGACTGTGGCACTGGAGCCTTGCTCATTTTGGGTTTCCAATCTGGAAAAATGGCCTGAGCTCGCCACTTACGCCTTGGGGATCTTGTCATGTCCCGCAGCCAGCGTTCTCTCGGAACGTGTCTTCAGTGCTGCTGGGTGTGTGCTGACAGATAAGCGCACTCGTCTGTCCATTGATAATGTGAACAGACTAACTTAGTTCATCAAGATGAACAAGTCATGGATCCGCAAGGACTTTTCTACCAATGTGTCATCCTGGGAAGACTAAAAGCTTGTGGATATTTGAATGTGCTTTATGAAAATAACCAGTTTAAGTTTGCAACTGTGGGAAAATTGATGCCCCATAAGTGGTGTCTGTGTACAAACTTGGCGAAATAATTTCTGCCAAAGAGAGGGACGCACGTATGCAGGAGTATCAGCAGAAGCTGTTACACAATCTTAGATTAGCTTTTCCACTAAACACCAGTGGTGCACAGAATGAATCTCACCGCTTTGTCATGGCTAGGAGGAAATGGTCTTTTACTTGTCCACATCTGACTGACCGAGGGCTGGCTGCTGTGCTGAAATGGTGTTGAGTAGGGTGTCCCTGCAGAGTTGCAAATTTGGTTATATACAAAATGAATGGAAAAAGGCCATATGCTGGTGGAAAGGGGAACAGGCGTGTTGAAAAGGGAAATAAAGTTTGTATCCATGGGGTTAGTGGTAAAGCAACAGTAACATCTGCTGAAGAAACACCATCTGTTATGGGAAAACTGGAAGATTAGGATAAGGTGGTATATATCCCAATCGCCAGTCGGGGTCCACCATGCTCCCAGATGGAAAAGGAGATGCTGGCAACCCAAAGGTTAGGTGGAGGATACAGAGCTGGGTGGCTCTGAAACTAACAGGAGCCTGACCCGAGTTAGACGACACTCGAATCAGGAGACTTTGAACCCTGTTAGCGTCACAGGGTCCACACACCCAGCCCAGGAACTCCCTGTTAACAACACATGGGCCCTGGGGCACGTTGTCCATGTGCGTATGGGGCACACCTGTGGACAGCAGGTGCAGCAGCAGCCCAGTTAATACCACTGGACTGCACTAGCAGGACTGGTAGGACAGGAGCTGGCTGTAACCATGCCGCAATACCAAGTGTGATGGCATCCAGCACTGACACCCTATCCCTGCCTACCTCTGTCCTAAAGCCGCAATGGGTTCAACAGGTGTGCTCTGTCTGAGCATAATAGAAGACTGCACAACTCCATGTTGTCTCCAGCCCCTTTTATAACCTGGGTCCGCCCCAACCCAGGGTGGACCCCAATGCACCTCTAGGAGCCAATAGCAGAGTGCCACATCATCAGTGACATAACCAGCGGTCTATCCGGAACCGCCACTTCACTGATGACCTCATGGCAGCCACGACCCAAACACCTCGCCAGTCATCGTCTGACGAAAAATGATGAGGTACCAAGTCATAGGGGCGGGCCTGTGCGGGCCAGTCCGGAGTGGCCACATCATCAGGACACCTGATGCCCTCTGGCCTATCAGGGCCTGCCACCTCACGGACATGGCCAGTGAGGTCCTTACCGGACCTAGCCTCTGATGCACTAAGTGCCTGAGCAGGCTCAGTAGCCTGAATACCAGTCTCATAAAACAGACTTGAGCATTCTCAGTAGGCACAACACAGGACTTAGAAATGGCATGGAGTCCAAGTACTTGTGCAAAGAGGATTTTCGCGCTAAGTGTGGGAGCATGCTCAGTAGCCCGAACTGAGGACATAGCCTCAGGAACGGCACAGTCAAGCTGAGCATGCTCACTAGGCAAAACACTGGACTCAAGGGTACTTTACACGGTGCAATCTCAATAGCGAGATCGCTAGCGAGCGTACCCGCCCCCGTCGGTTTTGCATCATGGGAAAATTCCTGCCCGTGGCGCACAACATCGCTAGGAACATTCACACATACTTATCTACCTAGCGACGTCGCTGTGACCGGTGAACTGCCTCCTTTCTAAGGGGGCGGTTCATTCGGCGTCATAGCGACGTCACACGGCAGCCGTCCAATAGAAGCAGAGGGGCGGAAATGAGCTTGACGTAACATCCCGCCCACCTCCTGCCTTCCTCATTGCCCGTGGACGCAGGTAAGGAGATGTTCCTTGTTTCTGCGGTGTCACACATAGCGGTGTGTGCTTCCGCAGGAACGAGGACAACCTCGTTACTGCACATACAACGATTTTTGGTAAATAAACAACCTCTCCAAAACCAACGATTTTTACCTCTTTTGCGATCGTTGAAGGTCGCTCATACGTGTCACACGCTGCGATGTCGCTAACGATGCCAGATATGCGTCACAAACACCGTGACCCCGACAATATATCGTTAGTGATGTCGCAGCATGTAAATGGCCCTTTAGGCGGTGGCTGGGGGAATTCAGAACACACATGCGCACTAGCCGCCTCTCCACACTTAGACGTGGAGGAGGAAGCAGCCAGCTGGACGACCCGAGGTACGGCCAAAAATGGCAGCCGACGCCTGGGCGCAACTGGAACCACAGCAGGCTGCTTGCGGCTACGGTGGCACCGATTCGTAACACCATCTTCCAGCCAAAATAAGATGTCTACTTCTTCACGTTGATAATCTAAACCCTTTGTTACAGACATGACCATCGCTACAAAATGTAGATGAGGCACCTAAACAGCAGGTGCTTGAATGGATCTCAAGTGCTCTATCAAGTGGCCAGTCCTCCACCTCAACTTCAATATCCCAAATACTCCATTCCTCTGTGGGGGTCACTCTAATCGCACTTGCTTCCTACCAGTTCTCCAGTCTACCCGCCCTGCTGAGTATGGTGTAACAAAGATGGTTGAGTCTGCAGAGCTGTTCAGTCACACAATAGCCTGGGAATCAGAGGTCTGCTCCAAAGCTGCCATGAGTCGAGACAAGGAAATGATGTGCCCTGATGCCCAGAAGCTTTGTGAGTCGAATACAGGCCCAGATGAAGAAGATTCTGAGCATAATGTAGACCCTCATTCACAAACTGTAACTCCTCTTGGTGGAGACAATGTTTAACATGCTGATGAGACTCAGATACCTGATTGGAACGACAACTTTACTATTCGGTCAGGGAAGGAAGAAGTTGGCTCTGAAGAGTCAGGATTAGAGTTAAGCGCGGTTCGCGGTTCGAGGTTCTCCAGTTCGCGGCTCGAGTGATTTTGAAGGGCTGTTCTAGATAGAACTAGAACTCGAGCTTTTTGCTAACGCTCGATAGTTCTAGATACGTTCGAGAACGGTTCTAGCAGCAAAAAGACCAGCTAATTACTAGCTGGCTTTCCGCTGTAATAGTGTAAGTCCCTCTGTGACTCACACTATTATGAAATTTCAGTGTATAGTGTGCGGGAACAGCGCATTCAGATCACTGCTGTATGGATAATGGCGATCGCCATTTTTTTTTTTTTTTCCTTGTCTTCCTTCCCTAAGCGCGCGCGTGTAGTGGGGCGGGCCAGCATGTCAGCCAATCCCAGGCACACACACAGCTAAGTGTACTTTTAGCCAGAGAAGCAACGGCATGTGTGATAGGATGTCCATGTCACATGTCCCTGCATTATAAAAACGAGTATCTGCCCGTCCGGACGCCACTATCTCTTCTGCGTCCTTGGTGTCAGTCACCGCTGGCGCAGCGCATATCTCCGATACTGCTGTGTACGCTCTATACACAGCGCTGTACAGAATAGGGATAGCACTTTCTATCAGTCCTTTTAAGGGCTAATACAGGCAGGGTCAGAGCCATAGGTGACAGGTCCGTGAAAACAGAGATTAACAGCTACACAAGATGACAGCGTCTGCATAGCTAAGGTCAGGGATTTCCTCGCTGCATTTTCCCATTAGGAGGGATAGAAAGGCAGGCTTCCTTTCCTCTACCCAGAGACCCACAACCCTGCCACTGTACCCTCCTGCCCTTTGCACACTCAAACTCATTGTTACTAAGCCATTATACTAGCAAACACTGAGTGAACTTAGTGGCATCCTAAACGTGGCTGTTGGACTTCTGTATTGTCCTACTAGTGCAAAGATATTTGCAGCACGTCTGCCTGCATTGCACACTCAAACTCATTGTTACTAAGCTATTATACTAGCAAACACTGAGTGAACTTAGTGGCATCCTAAACGTGGCTGTTGGATTTCTGTATTGTCCCACTAGTGCAAAGATATTTGCAGCACGTCTACCTGCATTGCACACTCAAACTCACTGTTACTAAGCCATTATACTAGCAAACACTGAGTGAACTTAGTGGCATCCTAAACGTGGCTGTTGAACTTCTGTATTGTCCCATTAGTGCAAAGATATTTGCAGCACGTCTGCCTGCATTGCACACTCAAACTCATTGTTACTAAGCCATTATACTAGCAAACACTGAGTGAACTTAGTGGCATCATAAAAGTGGCTGTTGGACTTCTGTATTGTCCCACTAGTGCAAAGATATTTGCAGCACGTCTGCCTGCATTGCACACTCAAACTCATTGTTACTAAGCCATTATACTAGCAGACACTGCTGCCAGTTTAAGGGCCGTAGTTGCATTGTCAGGGATAATTATTGTTGTTTATTCTGCTGTTAATAAAGCTAGACCACCGCTGAAATCTACACCACCTCTCAATTTTTACTACCACATTTTAAGTGCACAATCTTGTTGCAATCAAAATGAGTGGCAAAATGACAGATGCTGGTGGAAAGGGGAAGAGGAGTGTTGGAAAAGGAAAAAAAGGGTTTGTCCATGGGGAAGGTGGCAAAGCTCCATTAACATCTGCTGAAGATAGACCATCTTCCAGCAAAAGTAAGATGTCTACTACCTACCGTGGACAATCCGATGTGCTCCCTTTTTTACAGACACGAACAACTGGAACAAAGGTAGATGATGGCCAAAAAGGAAAATGCTTGAATGGATCTCAAGTGGTCCAACAAGTGACCTCTCCGCCACCTCAACTACCGCATCCAAAAAACACCAGTCCTTTGAGTTGTCATCCAATCAAACTTGCTTTCTCCCAGCTCTGAAGTCTCCATCCACCCTGCACAGTATGGTGGAACTGAGATGGCTGAGTCTGCAGAGCTGTTCAGTCACACTATAGCCTAGGAATCAGAGGTCTGCTCCCAAGCTACAGTGAGTACAGACCAGGAAATGGTCTGCAGTGATGCCCAGAACCTTTGTGACTCTGATTCAGGCCGTGAGGACCAAGTTTCTGAGCATAATGTTGACCCTTTTTCACAAACTGTAACACCTGTTGTTATAGACAATGAGGAACATACTGATGACGATGAGACGCAGATACCAGATTGGGATGACAACTTAAATATTCGGTCAGGGCAAGAAGAGGCTCGGTCTGAGGGTGAGGGGAGTGCAAACACAACAATTGATGAGGAAGTTCTAGATCCCACCTACTGTCAACCCACAGTCAGGCCCTCGAGGAGGTCAACAGAGACGGTGGAGGAGGATGCAACTGACGACGAAGTTACCTTGCGCCTTCCTGGACAGATAAGGAGTACTGGTAGCACGTCTACAACTGCATCCTCAGCCACCACTGTGCCTCTGAGCACTAGTCGGGTTGGATCAGCAGGTCGCATGCCCTCTAAGCCTTGCCTAGACTGGTCCTTTTTTGACATAGCAAAAGATCGCCCAAATTATGTGATCTGTAAAATTTGTCATGATTCTGTTAGTAGAGGGCAAAACATCAGCAGTTTGACAACTTCTTCCACGAATCGTCACATGAATAAATATCATATGTCCCGGTGGGAAGCTCACCGGGCTGCAATGCGGCCTAGCGGAGCGAACCATCCACCGCCTGCCCCTTCTAGTGCATCCGCGCGCTCTTCATCTTCTAGGACTGTGGGGACAGCTGTCACACCTGGTTTTCCACGCACAACTTCCACCACTGTAACCGCAACAGGCAGTTTGCTTGGTAGGTCGTCAGTTGGTTTGGAAGGGGAAACAAGTACGTGTGTATAGCTCTCTCAGACATCGATAGCACCAACGTTGGATGAAGGCGACATCATGTCTACGCCTACACTTTCCTCACAAAGCTGCATTTTTCCAGGGACACCGTACTCAACACCGTCTACACCCAGCAGCCAGATCTCTGTCCCTCAGATGTGGACAAATAAAAGGCTATTTCCTGCGACCCATGACAAAGCTAAGAGGTTGACGTTATCCCTCTGCAAGCTCTTGGCTACCGAAATGCTGCCTTTCCGCCTGGTGGACACACAGGATTTTAGAGACCTTATGTCTGTCGCTGTGCCCCAGTACCAGATGCCCTGTCGCCACTACTTCTCTAAAAAAGGTGTGCCCGCGCTACACCAGCATGTCGCACACAACATCACCGCTTACTTGAGAAACTCTGTGTGTCAATGGGTGCATTTCACCAACGATACTTGGACCAGTAAGCATGGACAGGGACGTTACATGTCGCTTACTGGGCACTGGGTAACTATGGTGATAGATGGTGAAGGGTCTGCTGCACAAGTCTTGCCGTCGCCACGACTTGTGTTTCAATCCTCTGTCTGTCCAAGTTCCGCCACTGCTTCTGCCTCCTCCACCTCATCTGGGTCCTCCACCTCCGCCCCAAGACTGCCTGGTCAGGCCACCAGTGTTCGCACTGCGCAGAAGGAATCCCGCACCCCTCATTACTATGCTGGCAGCAGAGTGCAACGGCATCAGGCGGTCTTTAGCTTGACATGTCTTGGAAATAGGAGTCACACAGCGGCTGAGTTGTGGACAGCTCTGGAGACTGAGTTTAATAAATGGCTGTCTCCACTCAACCTGCACCCTGGTAAGGCCGTGTGCGACAATGCTGCAAACCTGGGTGCGGCCCTTCGCCTGGGCAAGGTGACACACATGCCTTGTATGGCTCACGTGTTGAACCTTGTTGTCCAGCAATTTTTAACACACTATCCCGGCCTAGATGGCCTTCTGACCAGGGCACGAAAACTGTCTGCTCATTTCCGCCGTTCAACCACCGCAGCTGAGCGACTTGCATCGCTCCAGAAGTCTTTCGGCCTGCCGGTTCATCGCCTGAAATGCGATGTGGCGACACGCTGGAATTCGACTCTCCACATGTTAAAGCGACTGTGGCAGCACCGCCGAGCCCTGGTGCAATACGTCATGATGTATAGCCTGGGCCAACAAGATGCAGAGGTGGGGCAGATCACCCTGATGGAGTGGTCTCAGATCAAGGACCTATGCACCCTTCTGCACAGTTTCGACATGGCGACGAATATGTTTAGCGCTGACAATGGCATTTTCAGCATGACAATTCCAGTCATTTACATGCTGGAGCACACGCTAAACACTATTCGGAGTCAGGGGGTGAGACAACAGGAAGGGGAGGAACTACAGGAGGATTCATATGCGCAAGACACAACAACATCCCCAAGGTCCAGACGTTCATCATCACCAACGCGGCAGGCATGGGACCATGGGGGACAGGGATCAACAAGGGTGCATGGTAGCAGGCCAAATGTTGAGGAAGGTGCAAGAGAATATGAAGAAATGGAGGACGAACTGTCCATGGACATGGAAGACTCAGTGGATGAGGGAGACCTTGGTCAAATTTCTGTTGAAAGAGGTTGGGGGGAGATGTCAGAGGAAGAAAGAACGGTTAGCACCTCTATGCCACAAACACAGCGTGGACTTGGTCCGCATGGCTGCGCAAGACACATGAGCGCCTTCTTGCTGCACTACCTCCAACATGACCCTTGTATTGTCAAAATTAGAAGTGATGATGACTACTGGCTTGCCACACTATTAGATCCCTGGTACAAGTCCAAATTTTGTGACATAATTCCAGCCATAGAAAGGGACGCACGTATGCAGGAGTATCAGCAGAAGCTGTTGCTCGATCTTAGCTCGGCTTTTCCACCAAACAACCGTGCAGGTGCAGGGAGTGAATCTTCCTGTTGTAACTTAACAAACATGGGACGGTCTCGTCATCTTCAACAGTCTACCCGTACCAGTAGCACCGTATCTGGTGCTGGTAACAGCAATTTTATGGAATCTTTTCATAATTTTTTTAGACCGTCCTTTACAAGGCCACCAGAGACAACAAGTCTGACACATAGTCAACGGCTGGATAGGATGATACAGGAGTATCTCCAAATGAACATTGATGTCATGACTTTGCAAATGGAGCCTTGCTCATTTTGGGCTTCAAATCTTGAAAAATGGCCAAAGCTCTCAACTTACGCCTTGGAGATTTTGTCGTGTCCAGCTGCCAGCGTTGTCTCTGAACGTGTCTTCAGTGCTGCTGGGTGTGCGCTGACAGATAAGCGCACGCGTCTGTCCAGTGACAATGTGGACAGACTAACGTTCATCAAAATCAACAAGTCATGGATCTACAAGGAATTTACTACCCCTGTGTCATCCTGGGGAGAGTAAATGCTTGTGGATTTGGAATGTGCTGGATGCAAATCAAAACATCCTGTTTGCAACTAAGGCACAAGTGCTGCCACTGATGGGGTGTCTGTGTGGCCCAATTTTTGGAAAAAAGGGAGACTCCGCTTGGAGTAACCCTTGCTTGCTATGTTTTTTAAAAGGAGCCAAGATGAACAAGTCATGGTTCAGCAAAGACTTTGCTACCTACCCCGGTGTCATCCTGGGGACGGTTAAGGATGGCGTATTTTTGAATGTGCTTGATGCAAATCTAGCTGTGAAGTGTACAACTGGGGCACAACTGCTGCCACTGAAGGGGTGGGTGTGTGTGGGGCCTAATTATTGGAAAAAAGGGAGACTCCGCTTGGAGTAACCCTTGCTTGCCGTGTTTTTAAAAAGGAGCCAAGATGAACAAGTCATGGTTCAGCAAAGACTTTGCTACCTACCCCGGTGTCATCCTGGGGATGGTTAAGAATGGTGTATTTTTGAATGTGCTTGATGCAAATCTAGCTGTGAAGTGTAGAACTGGGGCACAAGTGCTGCTACTGAAGGGGTGGGTGTGTGTGTGGCCCAATTTTTGGAAAAAAGGGAGACTCCGCTTGGAGTCACCTTGCGGTGTTTTACATGATTTTAGAAGGGCGTGCCTTGCCTATATTTGTGTCTCCTCCTCTTTTTCCTTGTCCAGCTCTTTTGTTTTCACATGAGTATATGTCCTTGTCACTTTCCCATGTGTTTGTGTTGTGTTGTGAGTTGTTTGTCACCTTTTGGACACCTTTGAGGGTGTTTTCTAGGTGTTTTTATGTGTTTGTGATTTCCTGCCATTGTTACCTATGCGTTTCGAGTTTGGTTCGTCGAACGTTCGACGAACTGAACTCGAACGAGACCTCCGTTCAACGAACCGAACTCGAACCGAACCACGACCGGTTCTCTCATCTCTAGTCAGGATGAGGGGAGAGAGAACACACAGGGTGATGATGTGGTTGGAGACCCCACTTACTGTCAACCCATAGTCAGTCAGTCAATGAGGGTAGCAGAGGAGGTGAAGAAAGATGCTACTGACGACGAGGTTAGGTTGCGCCTTCCTGGACATGGATGAAGTGCTGGAAGCACGTCAACAAGTGCATCCTCAGCCACAACTCTGCCTCTGAGCAGAAGTCGTGGTGGCTCTGCAGGTTACATGGGCTGTAAGCCTTGCCTAGCCTGGGCCTTTTTTGACATCGCAAAAGATCACCCAACTCATGTCATCTGTAAGATTTGTAACCAATCTGTAAGTAGAGGCCAAAAACTCACTAGTTTGAGTACTTCGTCTCTGAACCGTCACATAGATATGAAGTGATAGGCTGAGGGTGTATTGATGACCTTTATCCACTGTGAATGCAAGATGCTTAGTTGCCGTTCATTGTATGTATTGTTCTTCACATGTAAAAGGGTAAGAGCGTATAAATGACCTTTATTCACTGTAAATGCAAAATGCTTATTTACTGTCTATTGTATGCATTGTTGCTGACCACCCACAAGGGGCCGCTGTTTAGCATCTGCCTTTGACTGTTTGGTCACTATAGCAACAGCAAAACGGTCTTCGGCTGTGGACTTGGAGACCGGAGGAGGGGCTGTATGTGAGCTGAAGGAAAAGCGAAAGGTGTGCGTAACAGAAAGGAGCCGCCGCAGAAACACTTAGGTGGATTGTGAGGAGACTCGTGTTGGAGTTTGGTGAGGACTGTAACGCGTGTGAGCAGCATCCTGTGCCAGAGACCACCATTCTTCAGTTGGTGGCTATACTGATAACTGTGAGAGGATCTTCAAGTCTGTATTCATGGCAGCTAGACACCACAGTACCCGGGTACAGTAGGCTGGGCCCAGGACTGCATGCACGCAACACTTTGTTTTGGTAACAAAACACATATCTGTTCTGCTTAGGCCGACAATATAGACATTAAGACTTGCTGTCTCTGCTCTGTCAGTTTGTCAGTTACAGTTATTTGAAATACTATGTCCCAAGAATAACAAAAGTATTTTAGGAGTGATACCTTTATAGGCTAACCAGAAAAATTATATTAGCAAGCTTTCAGAGCACAAAGGCTCCTTCTTCAGACAAATTACAAATTAATTTGTCATTAGCTTGAAGAAGGAGCCTTTGTGCTCTGAAAGCTTGCTAATATAATTTTTCTGGTTAGCCTATAAAGGTATCACTCCTAAAATACTTTTGTCATTCTTGGGATATAGTATTTCAATTGATTTTTCTGACTAACACGGTACCACAATATTACCCTGTATTGCACATTGTCAGTTACAGTTAAAATCTTAAAGGGACAGCGACACATGTTTGCATTGGCTGTTGCTTTACAAGATTTCCAGGACTGTGTTGCTGAGCTGTGTGGTTTGATACCACTTTTATCATCTGCCTTATCTGTGAGGCTTCAGCAAACAAGAGTATTCAGGGGGGTTAATAGGTTTTGTCTATGTTTAGGTAGATAAGTTGTAAGCTCTTGTGCTGCGCCACTGGAAGGTCGTGTTCGCACACACACACAATTACTCCGGCTACCCAGAGGGATTACCAGGTATTAGGCGACTGTTTAGACAGTCCCTTGGTTAGGCAAAGGTTGGTGAGAAGGCGGTATAAATCGCCATTACAAGTGGCGCAGCATAGGGGTGTAAGCTTTTGGCCTTGTGAATAGATTGTTCTAGTCTTTCTGTTTTATGCATGGTTTTTATCATTTGTTTTGGTAAAATTAAACAATCATTTATCAATCCAACTGCCTAGAGTTTTTTTCCTGGTGTGTGGTTTTGCTGTATACTGGGGAGCCCACCCTGTACACAACATTAAATGAAGAATAAGTCGCAGTGGGAAGGTCACTGTGCTACAATGCAGCCTAGCAGGGTGGTGCAACCACTGTCTGCCCCATCAAGTGCATCTGCGTGCTCTTCATCCTCTGTGACTATGGGGACAGCAGTCACACATGCTTTTGGACGTAGAGCTTCCACCTCTTTACCCGCAACAGACAGTGTGATTGGCAGGTCGTCAGTTGTTTTGGAAGTGGAAACAGCTGCTGGTGTTGAGCACTCAGACATTGAGAGCACCACCTTTGGATGAAGGCAACATTATATCTACGCCTGCACCTTCCTCACAGATTGGCTGGACTAGCAGCAGTTACAAATTGGCTACTAGAGATGGAGAGGTGGGGTAGCTTTCTTGACAGCAGTGGAACATCACTGACAATCACACACACTGATACTATGCTTTAAAGAATTGCCTGCACTTTTTGCAGTTTAAAATTGGCTAGTAGAAATGGAGAGGTGGGGTAGCTTTCTTGACAGCAGTGGTACATCACTGGCTATCATACACACTGATACTATGCCCCAAAGAATTCCCGGGACTACCTGCAGTTAAAAATTGGCTAGTAAAAATGGAGAGGTGGGGTACCTTTCTTGGAAGCAGTGGTATGTTACTGACTATCACACACGCTGATACTATGCCCCAAGGAATTGCCTGAGCTAATTTAGACAGACGCTGTAAAAAACCCTTGCACAGCACTGGCACAGACCTGCTTAGCAAAAATGGCTTTGAACTGCTCTAATCTAGCCCTGAAAAGGGCTGAAATTACAAGTAGTCCCTAATCCCTAAACCGATGTGCAGATTGCACTGTATAAGTGTATAGTGGCCACAGAAGCAGCGGGAGTGGTGACTGACACACATCCGCAGCACTGAGATAATGACGGTGATGGGGAAAATGGATGGGTCTTATAGGGCAAGGACAAGTGACATGAACAGCCAATGAAACATGCCCTTGCTTTTCTGGCCAAAATCCACTTTGCTGTGTGTGTGTCTGTGATTAGCTGACAACCTGGCCCACCCCACTGTACGCGCGGTTAGGAAAAAAAATGGCGTTCGCCATTCTCTCAGCACTCAGCAGCACTAATCTAAACCCCGTCCCCCCCGCACACTATACGCTGAATTTTGATAATATCATTATTAACAGTGACTGACAGTATTACAGTGAAAAGCCAGCTAGTAATTAGCTACGCTTTTGGTGATCGAACCGTTATCGATCGGTAACTCGAACGGTCGAACATTAAGCAAATCATTCGAGTTCGTTGAACGTCTCGAACATCACCCAAAACAACTCGAATTTGAAATTGGCGAACGGTTCGATTCGAACATTGCTCATCTCTACTTAAGAAATAAAACTCTACTTAAATTTACTTGTCAGCACAAATTTGGCGTCTAAATAATACATGGCTGTATTGACACTGTAACAGTAAATTGATACTTTGTAGAAAAAATCAACTTTGTCGTTTTCTGTTATCACCATTTGAAGTGTTGTTCTAATTTGTTTCATGTGCATTGAGGATGCCTGCCCCTGATGTTTGAATGAGAGGTCACTGCTTTTTCAGTAACTTGCCACCTTTGTTAAAATCCTATATTAGCGCTGTCATTGTCTTTGGTAGTGGATGCGCAGATTGAGTTTATAACCTCAATAAAATCTTAAAGAGATTATTGCATATATGTTGTATTTGGCCATGATGGCAATATTTTAGTGTAGCATATTTAAGAACGTATTCTGGGCATTTGCCACCTATGGCAATGACAACATCGATACAGGAGTTTAAACAAAGAAGATATATGTATTATGTGTGAAGATGTGTGAAGATTATGTATTATGTGTGTATTATTACTGTCCTCATTGCTTGGGCACAGTGACAGGACCCATTTAATTAAAGTTCCCAGACTTCTTCAAGTCCTCATTGTACTTACTTTTACAATCAGTTATAGGAAGTGGTTAATGAGAAAAAAGTTAAATATTGTTTTCATGGCACAACAATTCTTATTAATTTTGAGTCAAGTTGGCAGCTATTATATCTATACAATTACAGCACAATCTAAGTGAAAGTCAAACCAAAATAATTAATTATGCGGCAACCTACCCACCTGAAAACAGTATTATTAGCAGGATCTTGCCATGGTATGATATATCCACCTCTAACGTGAAGATTAATGATTTCAAGTGGCGCATTCAGTTTCACTTTTTTACCCCTTTCAGTAACCACATTACCCTATGATGGAAACAGATTTTTATTACTAGATTTTACTGGAATGTATCATACATGTGAATGAAGCAGCGGTTGAGCATTTCTGAAGCTGTTTCTTGCAGAGTCTGTGGAACTGGCAGATAACAGGCTAATTGCTTTTTCTTTGGGGAAAAAAATATTTAAAAAACAAAAAAGAAGACATATATAATATTTTTTTTTCCTTTTATGTGTCCTGAAATGTTTTGTAATTGGTGACTTAGTCTGCAAAATGTATTCTCTTTTGATTTCTTAAAGTAGTTAGCAAGAACAATATTGTAGCATGAAAAACTCTTACCGTATGATAGTCATACCATCGAGCATTTGGTATATAGGCATCTACTTCTATTTGATTCTAGAGCAGAAAAACATATTTGTTATGTTTCAGTAATTGTCAGCAATTACATGCAACCACAAGGATTTCCATTCAAAAAGCTACAATTTTATATCAGAAGATGTAATTCTGCTGCTTATTTGAGTTTATTGATAAATGTATAAAATGTTACATGTTTGTCAATATACAAAATGACTAAATTATACATATTTTATGTTAATCATTGATCAGCCAAATTTTTCCTAAAAATTTAAATTCGTTGGTATGAACTAAAAAGTTGTATTTAACACTGAGGTTTCCTAGGACTATAACCAATCACATAAAATTCATAAAATTCAACTCAATTGTGATTTGCATTGAATTATTTTTATCATCTATAAATAAAGATGAATGTCTATGATTTATATTTGCAACATTTTTGGTCTGATATCTCAATGTAAACATATTGACTACATTCAGTTTCCAAAGTTGGAGCATGAGAATGTGATGTAATCTTCTAAGGTTTCTCTAGTCTTGACCTTACGTTATGTCGGCCAGTATGGAAGAGTTACGGTAGAAGAAGATTTGTTCCAAGAGAGAAAAATTGGGCAGAACAGCGAGTGTATAAGTGTTTCTTAGTTTTGGTTACCAGATATTAGTTAAAAATATGTTTTTTAAAAAACTAACATGACAACTAATAATTAGTATGGCTATTAATTGATCATATTTATTTTTATGAACTAAATTTTGTGTAATGCGATGAACTGTATAGTTTGCTATAAAGTAATACATATTTACCTGTCTTAAAGCTGGACTGATCATGAATGCTGGTCCCCATAAGAACTGCTCATAAATATCCCAAGTTGCTGAATCGTTAGTAAATCTTGTCACAAGGAAGAAAACATTTATTAATTATATCACTTTAATACCGTATGAAAATTATGAGAGCAGCACTTTATAGGTTTAATTAATGAGTAGAAATAAGCAATATTACATGTTAAGCCATATCGCTTTGTAAGTTATAAGAGGCATTTATAAAACATATATCATCAACTAGATAATGAGTATAAGAGAAAGGAAAAAAACGTGGTGAAATTGCAGTCATGTATTACAAATCAAGCCCTTGATGTACTATTATTTTATAGCTATTGATATTTTTTTAATGTAAGACATGTTGTGGTATTGTTAGATTGTTAGACACTTTTTCCATAAATACTTACTCATGCAATAAGGGACGAATAACAGTAGAGCCTTCTGTATGTGCTTCATACATTAATGTGTATAGATACGGCAGGAGTTTATATCTAATATTCAGAACATTTCTGGATATGTCTTTAAATGGTTCATCAAAACTAACAGGATCTTGTCTCTGAAAAATATTAAAGAAAATAAAATATTTAACATTCTTACAATATTTCAACATTTTTAATTCTAAAAACTGTTTAGAAAGTGTGGCACTTTCAGGTTATGAATGAATAAATTGATGTAGACTTTTAGGATTGCTACTTCTAATAGGTGGCCCTAGATTTAAAGTGCTGTCTAGAGATGAGCGAACCGGTCGCGGTTCGGCTCGAGGTTGGTTCGCCGAACGGAGGTCCCGTTCGAGTTCAGTTCGTCGAACGTTCGACGAACCGAACTCGAACCGCATAGGAAACAATGGCAGGCAATCACAAACACATAAAAACACCTAGAAAACACCCTCAAAGGTGTCCAAAAGGTGACAAACAACTCACAACACAACACAAACACATAGGAAAGTGACAAGGACATACACTCATGCGAAAACAAAAGAGCTGGACAAGGAAAAAGAGGAGGAGACACAGATATAGGCATGGCACGCCCTTCTAAAATCATGTTAAACACCGCAAGGTGACTCCAAGCGGAGTCTCCCTTTTTTCCAAAAATTGGGCCACACAGACACCCACCCCTTCAGTGGCAGCACTTGTGCCCCAGTTGTACATTTCACAGCTAGATTTGCATCAAGCACATTCAAAAATACGCCATTCTTAACCGTCCCCAGGATGACTCCGGGGTAGGTAGCAAAGTCTTTGCTGAACCATGACTTGTTCATCTTGGATCATTTTTAAAAAACACAGCAAGCAAGGGTTACTCCAAGTGGAGTCTCCCTTTTTTCAAAAAAGTGGGCCACACAGACACTAACCCCTTCTGTGGCAGCACTTGTGCCCTAGTTGTACACTTCACAGCTAGATTTGCATCAAGCACATTCAAAAATACGCCATCCTTAACCGTCCCCAGGATGACACCGGGGTAGGTAGCAAAGTCTTTGCTAAACCATGACTTGTTCATCTTGGCTCCTTTTAAAAATACACAGCAATCAAGGGTTACTCCAAGCGGAGTCTCCCTTTTTTCAAAAAATTGGGCCATACAGACACCCCATTTGTGGCAGCACTTGTGCCCTAGATGCAAACAGGATGTTTTGATTTGAATCAAGCACATTCAAAAATACGCCATAATTAACTGTCCCCAGGATGACACCGGGGTAGGTAGCAAAGTCTTTCCTGATCCCAGCTCTGTTCATCTTGGATCATTTTTAAAAACAATGTATGTAAGGGTTACTCCAAGCGGAGTCTCCCTTTTTTTCCAAAAATTGTGCCCCACACACACCCACCTATTCAGTGGCAGCACTTGTGCCCCAGTTGTACACTTCACAGCTAGATTTGCATCAAGCACATTCAAAAATACGCCATTCTTAACCGTCCCCAGGATGACTCCGGGGTAGGTAGCAAAGTCTTTCCTGATCCCAGCTCTGTTCATCTTGGATCATTTTTAAAAAACACAGCAAGCAAGGGTTACTCCAAGCGGAGTCTCCCTTTTTTCAAAAAATTGGGCCACACAGACACCCCATCAGTGCTAGCACTTGTGCCCTAGTTGCAAACAGGATGTTTTAATTTGCATCAAGCATATTCAAAAATACGCCATAATTAACTGTCCCCAGGATGACACCGGGGTAGGTAGCAAAGTCTTTCCTGATCCCAGCTCTGTTCATCTTGTATCATTTTTAAAAACAATGTAAGTAAGGGTTACTCCAAGCGGAGTCTCCCTTTTTTCAAAAAATTGGGCCACACAGACACCCCATCAGTGGCAGCACTTGTGCCTTAGTTGCAAACAGGATGTTTTGATTTGCATCAAGCACATTCCAAATCCACAAGCATTTACTCTCCCCAGGATGACACAGGGGTAGTAAATTCCTTGTGGATCCATGACTTGTTCATTTTGATGAACGTTAGTCTGTCCACATTGTCACTGGACAGACGCGTGCGCTTATCTGTCAGCACACACCCAGCAGCACTGAAGACACGTTCAGAGACAACGCTGGCAGCTGGACACGACAAAATCTCCAAGGCGTAAGTGGAGAGCTCTGGCCGTTTTTCAAGATTTGAAGCCCAAAATGAGCAAGGCTCCATTTGCAAAGTCATGGCATCGATGTTCATTTGGAGATACTCCTGTATCATCCTCTCCAGCCGTTGACTATGTGTTAGACTTGTTGTCTCTGTTGGCCTTGCAAAGGAGGGTCTAAAAAATTTATGAAAAGATTCCATAAAATTGCTGTTACCAGCACCAGATACAGTCCTACTGGTACGGGTAGACTGTTGAAGATGACGAGACCGTCCCATGTTTGTCAAGTTACAACTGGGAGATTCACTCCCTGCGCCTGCACGGTTGTTTGGTGGAAAAGCCGAGCTAAGATCGAGTAACAGCTTCTGCTGATACTCCTGCATACATGCGTCCCTTTTTATGGCTGGAATTATGTCACAAACTTTGGACTTGTACCGGGGATCTAATAGTGTGGCAAGCCAGTAGTCATCATCACTTCTAATTTTGACAATACGAGGGTCATGTTGGAGGTAGTGCAGCAAGAAAGCACTCATGTGTCTTGCGCAGCCATGCGGACCAAGTCCACGCTGTTTTTGTGGCATAGAGGTGCTAACCGTTCTTTCTTCCTCTGACATCTCCCCCCAACCTCTTTCAACTGAAATTTGACCAAGGTCTCCCTCATCCACTGAGTCTTCCATGTCCATGGACAGTTCGTCCTCCATTTCTTCATGTTCTCCTGCACCTTCCTCAACATTTCGCCTGCTACCATGCGCCCTTGTTGATCCCTGTCCCCCATGGTCCCATGCCTGCCGCGTTGGTGATGATGAACGTCTGGACCTTGGAGATGTTGTTATGTCTTGCGCATATGAATCCTCCTGTAGTTCCTCCCCTTCCTGTTGTCCCACCCCCTGACTCCGAATAGTGTTTAGTGTGTGCTCCAGCATGGAAATGACTGGAATTGTCATGCTGATAATGGCATTGTCAGTGCTAAACATATTCGTTGCCATGTCGAAACTGTGCAGAAAGGTGCATAGGTCCTTGATCTGAGAACACTCCGTCAGGGTGATCTTCCCCACCTCTGCATCTCATTGGCCCAGGCTATACGTCATGACGTATGGCACCAGGGCTCGGCGGTGCTGCCACAGTCGCTGTAACATGTGGAGAGTCGAATTCCAGCGTGTCGGCACATCGCATTTCAGGCGATGAACCGGCAGGCCGAAAGACATCTGGAGCGATGCAAGTCGCTCAGCTGCGGCGCTTGAACGGCGGAAGTGAGCAGACAGTTTTCGTGCCCTGGTCAGAAGGCCATCTAGGCCGGGATAGTGTGTTAAAAATTGCTGGACAACAAGGTTCAACACGTGAGCCATACAAGGTACGTGTGTCACCTTGCCTAGGCGAAGGGCCGCACCCAGGTTTGCAGCATTGTAGCACACGACCTTACCAGGCTGCAGGTTGAGTGGAGATAACCATTTATTAAACTCGGACCACAGAGCTGACCACAACTCCTCAGCTGTGTGACTCTTATTCCCAAGACATGTCAAGCTAAAGACCGCCTGATGACGTTGCGCTCTGCTGCCAGCATAGTAATGAGGGGTGCGTGATTCCTTCTGCGCAGTGAGAACGCTGGTGGCCTAACCAGGCAGGCTTGGGGCGGAGGTGGAGGACACAGATGAGGTGGAGGAGGCAGAAGCAGTGGCGGAACTTGGACAGACAGAGGATTGACACACAAGTCGTGGGGATGGCAAGACTTGTGCAGCAGACCCTTCACCATCTATCACCATAGTTACCCAGTGCCCAGTCAGCGACATGTAACGTCCCTGTCCATGCTTACTGGTCCAAGTATCGGTGGTACAATGCACCCGTTCACACACAGAGTTTCTCAAGGAAGCGGTGATGTTGTGTGCGACATGCTGGTGTAGCGCGGGCACACCTTTCTTAGAGAAGTAGTGGCGACTGGGCATCTGGTACTGGGGCACAGCGACAGACATAAGGTCTTTAAAATCCTGTGTGTCCACCAGGCAGAAAGGCAGCATTTCGGCAGCCAAGAGCTTACAGAGGGATAAAGTCAACCTCTTAGCTTTGTCATGGGTCGCAGGAAATGGCCTTTTATTTGTCCACATCTGAGGGACAGAGATCTGGCTGCTGTGTGTAGACGGTGTTGAGTAGGGTGTCCCTGAAAAAAAATGCAGGTTTGTGAGGAAAGTGCAGTCAGAGACATGATGTTGCCTTCATCCAACGTTGGTGCTATCGATGTCTGAGAGAGCTGTACACACGCACTTGTTTCCCCTTCCAAACCAACTGACGACCTACCAAGCAAACTGCCTGTTGCGGTTACAGTGGTGGAAGTTGTGCGTGGAAAACCAGGTGTGACAGCTGTCCCCACAGTCCTAGAAGATGAAGAGAACGTGGATGCACTGGAAGGGGCAGGCCCTGGATGGTTCGCTCCGCTAGGCCGTGTTGCAGCACGGTGAGCTTCCCACTGGGACCTATGATATTTATTCATGTGACGATTCATGGAAGAAGTTGTCAAACTGCTGAGGTTTTGATCTCTACTAACAGAAACACGACAAATTTTACACATCACATAATTTGGGCGATCTTTTTCTATGTCAAAAAAGGACCAGGCTAGGCAAGGCTTAGAGGGCATGCGACCTGCTGAGCACCCCCGACTAGTGCTCAGAGGCAGAGTGGTGGCTGATGATGCAGTTGTAGACGTGCTACCAGTGCTCCGACTCTGTCCAGGAAGGCGCAAGGTAACTTCGTCGTCGGTTGCATCCTCCTCCACCGCCTCTGATAACCTCCTCGAGTGCCTGACTGTGGGTTGACAGTAGGTGGGATCTAAAACTTCCTCATCAATTGTTGTGTTTGCACTCCCCTCACCCTCAGACCAAGCCTCTTCTTGCCCTGACCGAATATTTAAGTTGCCATCCCAATCTGGTATCTGCGTCTCATCGTCATCAGTATGTTCCTCATTGTCTATAACCACAGGTGTTACAGTTTGTGACAAAGGGTCAACATTATGCTCAGAAACTTCGTCCTCATGGCCTGAATCAGAGTCACAAAGTTTCTGGGCATCACTGCAGACCATTTCCTGATCTGTACCCACTGTAGCTTGGGAGCAGACCTCTGATTCCCAGGCTATAGTGTGACTGAACAGCTCTGCAGACTCAGCCATCTCACTTCCACCATACTGTGCAGGGCTGATGGAGACTTCAGAGATGGGAGAAAGCAAGTTTGATTGGGATGACAACTTAGAGGACTGGTGTTTTTTGGATGCGGTAGTTGAGGTGGCTGAGAGGGCACTTGTTGGACCACTTGAGATCCATTCAAGCATTTTCCTTTTTTGGCCATCATCATCTACCTTTGTTTCTGTTGTTCGTGTCCGTAAAAAAGGGAGCACATCGGATTGTCCACGGTAAGTAGTAGACATCTTACTTTTGCTGGTAGATGGTCTATCTTCAGCAGATGTTAATGGATCTTTGCCACCTTCCCCACGGACAAACCCTTTTTTTCCTTTTCCAACACGACTCTTCCCCTTTCCACCAGCATCTGTCATTTTGCCACTCATGTTGATTGCGACAAGATTGTGCACTTAAAATTTGGTAGTAAAAATTGAGAGGTGGTGTAGATTGCAGCGGTGGTCTAGTTTTATTAACAGCAGAATAATAAAGAATAATTATCCCTGACAATACAACTACGGCCCTTAAACTGGCAGCATAAATTGCTAGTATAATGGCTTAGTAACAATGAGTTGGAGTGTGCAATGCAGGCAGACGTGCTGCAAATATCTTTGCACTAGTGGGACTATACAGAAGTCCAATAGCCACGTTTAAGATGCCACTAAGTTCACTCAGTGTTTGCTAGTATAATGGCTTAGTAACAATGAGTTGGAGTGTGCAATGCAGGCAGACGTGTTGCAAATATCTTTGCACTAGTGGGACTATACAGAAGTCCAACATCCACGTTTAGGATGCCACTAAGTTCACTCAGTGTTTGCTAGTATAATGGCTTAGTAACAATGAGTTGGAGTTTGCAATGCAGGCAGACGTGCTGAAAATATCTTTGCAACATTGAAACTATACAGAAGTCCAATAGCCACGTTTAGGATGCCACTAAGTTCACTCAGTGTTTGCTAGTATAATGGCTTAGTAACAATGAGTTGGAGTGTGCAATGCAGGCAGACGTGCTGCAAATATCTTTGCACTAGTGGGACTATACAGAAGTCCAATAGCCACGTTTAGGATGCCACTAAGTTCACTCAGTGTTTGCTAGTATAATAACTAAGTAACAATGAGTTGGAGTGTGCAATGCAGGCAGACGTGCTGCAAATATCTTTGCACTAGTGGGACTATACAGAAGTCCAATAGCCACGTTTAGGATGCCACTAAGTTCACTCAGTGTTTGCTAGTATAATGGCTTAGTAACAATGAGTTGGAGTTTGCAATGCAGGCAGACGTGCTGAAAATATCTTTGCAACATTGAAACTATACAGAAGTCCAATAGCCACGTTTAGGATGCCACTAAGTTCACTCAGTGTTTGCTAGTATAATGGCTTAGTAACAATGAGTTGGAGTGTGCAATGCAGGCAGACGTGCTGCAAATATCTTTGCACTAGTGGGACTATACAGAAGTCCAATAGCCACGTTTAGGATGCCACTAAGTTCACTCAGTGTTTGCTAGTATAATAACTAAGTAACAATGAGTTGGAGTGTGCAATGCAGGCAGACGTGCTGCAAATATCTTTGCACTAGTGGGACTATACAGAAGTCCAATAGCCACGTTTAGGATGCCACTAAGTTCACTCAGTGTTTGCTAGTATAATGGCTTAGTAACAATGAGTTGGAGTGTGCAATGCAGGCAGACGTGCTGCAAATATCTTTGCACTAGTGAGACTATACAGAATCCAATAGCCACGTTTAGGATGCCACTAAGTTCACTCAGTGTTTGCTAGTATAATGGCTTAGTAACAATTAGTTTTAGAGTGCAATGCAGGCAGACGTGCTGCAAATATCTTTGCACTACTGGGGCAATACAGCAGTCCAACAGCCACGTTTAGGATGCCACTAAGTTCACTCAGTGTTTGCTAGTATAATGGCTTAGTAACAATGAGTTGGAGTGTGCAATGCAGGCAGACGTGCTGCAAATATCTTTGCACTAGTGGGACTATACAGAAGTCCAATAGCCACAATTAGGATGGTACAAAGTTCACTCAGTGTTTGCTAGTATAATGGCTTAGTAACAATGAGTTGGAGTGTGCAATGCAGGCAGACGTGCTGCAAATATCTTTGCACTAGTGGGGCAATACAGAAGTCCAATAGCCACGTTTAGGATGCCACTAAGTTCACTCAGTGTTTGCTAGTATAATGGCTTAGTAACTATGAGTTGGAGTGTGCAATGCAGGCAGACGTGCTGCAAATATCTTTGCACTACTGGGGCAATACAGCAAACCAACAGCCACGTTTACGATGCCACTAAGTTCACTCAGTGTTTGCTAGTATAATGGCTTAGTAGCAATGAGTTGGAGTGTGCAATGCAGGCAGACGTGCTGCAAATATCTTTGCATTAGTGGGACTATACAGAAGTCCAATAGCCACGTTTAGGATGCCACTAAGTTCACTCAGTGTTTGCTAGTATAATGGCTTAGTAACAATAAGTTGGAGTGTGCAATGCAGGCAGACGTGCTGCAAATATCTTTGCACTAGTGGGACTATACAGAAGTCCAATAGCCACGTTTAGGATGCCACTAAGTTCACTCAGTGTTTGCTAGTATAATGGCTTAGTAACAATGAGTTGGAGTGTGCAATGCAGGCAGACGTGCTGCAAATATCTTTGCACTAGTGGGACTATACAGAAGTCCAATAGCCACGTTTAGGATGGTACTAAGTTCACTCATTGTTTGCTAGTATAATGGCTTAGTAACAATGAGTTGGAGTGTGCAATGCAGGCAGACGTGCTGCAAATATCTTTGCACTAGTGGGACTATACAAAAGTCCAATAGCCACGTTTAGGATGCCACTAATTTCACTTAGTGTTTGCTGGTATAATGCCTTAGTAACAATGAGTTGGTGTGTGCAATGCAGGCAGACGTGCTGCAAATATCTTTTCACTAGTGGGAATATACAGTAGTCCAATAGCCACGTTTAGGATGCCACTAAGTTCACTCAGTGTTTGCTAGTATAATGGCTTAGTAACAATGAGTTTTAGTGTGCAATGCAGGCAGACGTGCTGAAAATATCTTTGCACTAGTGGGACTATACAAAAGTCCAATAGCCACGTTTATGATGCCACTAAGTTCACTCAGTGTTTGCTAGTATAATGGCTTAGTAACAATGAGTTGGAGTGTGCAATGCAGGCAGACATGCTGCAAATATCTTTGCACTAGTGGGACTATACAGAAGTCCAATAGCCACGTTTAGGATGCCACTAAGTTCACTCAGTGTTTGCTAGTATAATGGCTTAGTAACAATGAGTTTTAGTGTGCAATGCAGGCAGACGTGCTGCAAATATCTTTGCACTACTGGGGCAATACAGCAGTCCAACAGCCACGTTTAGGATGCCACTAAGTTCACTCAGTGTTTGCTAATATAATGGCTTAGTAACAATGAGTTGGAGTGTGCAATGCAGGCAGACATGCTGCAAATATCTTTGCACTAGTGGGACTATACAGAAGTCCAATAGCCACGTTTAGGATGGTACTAAGTTCACTCAGTGTTTGCTAGTTTAACGGCTTAGTAACAATGAGTTGATGTGTGCAATGCAGGAAGACGTGCTGCAAATATCTTTGCACTAGTGGGACTATACAGAAGTCCAATAGCCACGTTTAGGATGCCACTAAGTTCACTCAGTGTTTACTAGTACAATGGCTTAGTAACAATGAGTTGGAGTGTGCAATGCAGGCAGACGTGCTGCAAATATCTTTGCACTACTGGGGCAATACAGCAGTCCAACAGCCACGTTTACGATGCCACTAAGTTCACTCAGTGTTTGCTAGTATAATGGCTTAGTAACAATGAGTTGGAGTGTGCAATGCAGGCAGACGTGCTTCAAATATCTTTGCACTAGTGGGACTATACAGAAGTCCAATAGCCACGTTTAGGATGCCACTAAGTTCACTCAGTGTTTGCTAGTATAATGGCTTAGTAACAATGAGTTGGAGTGTGCAATGCAGGCAGACGTGCTGCAAATATCTTTGCATTACTGGGGCAATACAGCAGTCCAACAGCCACGTTTAGGATGCCACTAAGTTCACTCAGTGTTTGCTAGTATAATGGCTTAGTAACAATGAGTTGGAGTGTGCAATGCAGGCAGACGTGCTGCAAATATCTGTCACGCTTCCCGGGTCCTCACCCCCGCTCCCCGGCTCACCTGCCACGCTCCCCGCTCTCCAGCCACCGGATCCCGTCCGTCCCAGGGTCCCTGGACCCCGATCCCGGCGCCCGACAGCTTCCCTGGACCTGGCCGGCTCCCCTGCGTCCTCCTCGCAGCCTCCTTCCCTGGCTTCTGGCACTCGGGCGGCGCGCATGCGCATTAGGGCGCGCGCGCGGTCACTGACCCTTTCTTAAAGGGCCAGCGTCCATTAACAGGAAATGAGGTTGCACAGGTACAGGGTATATAGGGGGTCATTGTCCAAGGGGGCGGGGCCTGATCTTCGTGTTCCCTGAGCTAGGAGTCAGGTCTCCTGGTGTTTATGTGCCTATACTCACCTATCTCTCTTTGTAGAGCCGTACCTGCCGCGCCATCCAGTCTGCCGTGTCCTGAACCCCGCACGCTGTCCGTCTGCCAACTGACAGTCCGTACCATCTCGGATCCCTGCGGTGACCCGTCATCCCGCTCCAGAGGTTCCGGACCCCGCCTACTATCATCTCGGCTTCCGAACCTGAGCTACGTCACCAGTACCACCATCTGTGACTCCGTGGTCCCAGGGACTCCTCCGCTGCCCTCACTTGCACGGACTGTTCTGCCGCCCTTCAGTGCTTCAGCTGCCGGACTCCTTACCACCATCTTAGAGTCCGGTCCAGTGGATCCACCTCCTGGGTCTACCCGACCGCCCGGCCGTGACAGTAAGATCAGGCCATGGATCCCGCTGCAGCACTATTGGCCCTGCAAGAGGAACTCCAACGCCAGCGTGAAGTCCAGACCCGCATGCTGCAATTTATGACCTCCGTGGACACCCGCCTGTACACGTTACAAGCTTCCATGACGCCTGCGGCACCCAGGTCCTCCAATGGACAATCCACGGCTCCCGCACCAGTGGCAGCCTCGTCGGGTGCTTCCCAACTCCGGTTGGCTTCACCACCTCGTTATGCTGGAGATCCCAAGACCTGCAGGGGCTTCATTAACCAGTGTTCCCTTCATTTCACGCAGCTGCCACATCTGTTCGCCTCTGACCAAGCCAAGGTCGCCTTTATAATGTCTCACCTGGAGGGCGAGGCGCTGGCGTGGATGAACCCCTTGTGGGAAAAGGAGGACCCTATGACCAAGGATCTTCAAGAGTTCCTGCAGGCCTTTCGCAGCACTTTTGACGAGCCGGGACGCGCCTCTGCGTCTGCTTCATCCCTTCTCCGCTTGCGTCAAGGAACACTGACGGTGGGCCAATACGCCATTCGTTTCCGCACGTTGGCTTCAGAACTCAGCTGGAATAATGAGGCCCTAACAGCCGCCTTCTGGGAGGGTCTCTCAAGCCGCATCAAAGACGAGTTGGCGGGCCGTGACGTGCCCTCCACCCTAGATGCCCTGATTGCCCTAGCAACTCGAGTAGACATCCGTTTTCAGGAGCGCTCCAAAGAGCTGTCTCGGGAGAGACGTCCAGTCCGGCATCCCTCTCCTCCACAGAAGACCTCCGTACCTCAGTCTTCTACCGCTGGGATTCCCGTCCACGAGCCCATGCAGATTGACCGGATACGGCAGTCCGAACAACGACGAGCAGAGCGGCTCGCTAAGGGCCTCTGCTTTTACTGTGGTGAGGACACACACCTCCTCCGTTCCTGTCCGGAAAGGCCGGGAAACTCCAAAGCCTAGGGTTGGTAGGAGAGGCCACCCTAGGTGCTGGGACTCTCTCTGATCCGGTCACATGGACCGTGCAAGTGACAACGGGAGAGACGCGGTTCACGGCTGAGGCCTACCTCGATTCCGGGGCAGCAGGCAATTTCATCCAGCAAGCCACCGTGGACAAATACCAAGTGCCTGTTATTCCACTCAACAAGCCCCTGGTGATTGCCTCTGTAGATGGGAGACCCCTTTCTGACACCATCTCCTGGACCACCAGGCCGGTTGAACTGCGGATCGGTGCTCTTCACACCGAGACCATCGCCTTCTACGTCCTCCCTCACATGTCCCATCAGATCCTGCTGGGTCTTCCATGGTTACGGGCCCACGAACCATCAGTCAGCTGGGGTACAGGCGACATCACCCGCTGGGGTTCTTCGTGTCATGAGAGATGTCTAAAATCCACACAACCCATCCGACAACCTCTGGTTCCTGAGAACCTACCGGGGCTGCCCTCGGCCTATTGGACCTTTGCGGATGTCTTTGATAAAAAGGAATCCGAGGTACTGCCGCCACATCGTCCATACGATTGTGCCATCGACCTGCTCCCTGGAACAACGCCACCACGAGGACGGATATATCCTTTATCTCCAGCCGAAACAAGGGCTATGTCTGCTTACATCTCAGAGAGCCTGGCAAGGGGATTCATTCGGAGGTCCTCCTCTCCTGCTGGAGCAGGTTTCTTCTTTGTCAAGAAAAAAGAGGGCGATTTACGCCCCTGCATCGACTACCGGGGTCTGAATCAGATCACAGTCAAAAACAAGTACCCTCTGCCGCTCATCCCCGAATTGTTTGACCGACTTAGGGGGGCTCGTGTGTTCACCAAGCTGGACCTTCGGGGTGCTTACAATCTGGTGCGCATCCGCTCTGGTGACGAATGGAAGACCGCGTTCAATACGCGCGATGGACATTATGAGTACTGCGTGATGCCCTTCGGCCTGTGTAATGCTCCTGCCGTCTTCCAAGAACTGGTGAACGACGTGTTCCGAGACCTCCTCTACACCTGTGTGGTAGTATATCTAGATGACATCCTTGTCTTCTCTCCGGACCTCTCAACCCACAGAGAGCACGTACAGCTGGTTCTACGAAGATTGAGAGAGAATCGCCTGTACGCAAAGTATGAGAAGTGTGTCTTTGAGCAGTCTACACTCCCCTTTTTGGGGTACGTCATCTCTGAGACTGGACTGCAGATGGATCCCAAGAAGGTCTCCGCCATTCTCAACTGGCCTCCCCCTTCTGGACTGAAAGCAATCCAACGCTTCCTGGGATTCGCCAACTACTACCGCCAATTCATCCCTCACTTCTCTGCTCTGACTGCTCCACTTTCCGCTTTGACTAAGAAAGAGGCAAATCCAAAGGACTGGTCGCCTGCGGCCGACGCCGCGTTTGGCTCATTGAAGCGAGCTTTTGCTTCCTCTCCTGTACTCCACCGTCCGGAGTTAAACCGCCAGTTCACCTTGGAGGTGGATGCCTCCTCCTCAGGAGCCGGAGCAGTGCTCATGCAGAAATCCTCCTCCGGGAAGATGGTGACTTGCGGATTCTTCTCCAAGGGCTTCTCAGCGTCTGAACGCAACTACACCATCGGGGACCGAGAGCTCTTGGCAGTCAAACTGGCACTGGAGGAATGGCGCTACCTCCTGGAAGGTGCAGTGTATCCCGTGATAATTTACACTGACCACAAGAACTTGGAATACCTGCGGTCCGCTCAGCGACTGAACCCACGGCAAGCCAGGTGGTCTTTATTCTTTGCCAGGTTTGACTTTCAGCTTCACTTCCGACCCGCGGACAAGAATGTACGCGCTGATGCCTTGTCCAGGTCTTTCATGCCCATGGAGCAGGAGGAAGCGACTACCCAACCCATCATCTGTCCTAGCAACATCGTTCCGGTGGCCCCTGTCACTCTAGCCCAGATACCGCCCGGGAAGACCTATGTCTCTGAGACCGACAGGCAAAAAGTGTTACACTGGGGTCATGCATCAAAAACAGCCGGCCATGCAGGCCAGAAGAGAACATGGGGTGCGATTGTACGCCATTACTGGTGGCCATCCCTTCGCACGGACGTCGCTGCTTTTGTCTCTGCCTGCTCCTCCTGTGCCAGGAACAAGACGCCCAACCACTTGCCCCATGGCCGTCTTCTGCCTCTGCCGATACCCTCAGTCCCGTGGCAACACATAGCTATGGACTTTATTACGGACTTGCCATTATCCTCCGGGCACACAGTCATATGGGTCGTGGTTGATCGATTCTCCAAAATGGCCCACTTCGTTCCTATGGCCGGACTGCCCTCAGCTCAGGAACTCGCGGAAGCCTATATACATCACATCTTTCGCTTGCATGGCTTTCCATCCCACATCGTGTCCGACAGAGGAACCCAGTTCACCTCCCGCTTCTGGAGGGCTCTATGCAAACATCTGGGAGTGACTCTGGACTTTTCCTCTGCTTACCATCCTCAGTCTAATGGCCAAGTGGAGAGGGTCAATCAAATCTTGACCTCATACCTACGTCACTATGTCAACGCCCATCACGACGACTGGTCCTCGCTTCTGCCTTGGGCTGAATTCGCCCATAACCACCACGTCAGTGAGTCATCCTCCAAATCACCCTTCCATGTTGTTTACGGACTTCAGCCCGCCGTCCCGCTGCCTATATCCCCTTCATCGGATGTCCCGGCTGCTGATACTGCTGTCCGTGACTTTGCTACCATTTGGGACTCTGTCAAGGCGTCCCTTGGGCGCGCTTCCCAGCGGATGAAGAAACACGCTGACAAGAGACGTCTGGATCCTCCGTGTTTCTCTCCTGGTGACCTGGTCTGGCTTGCTTCCCAGTACATCCGATTGAAGATACCGTCCTACAAGCTGGGTCCTCGCTACATCGGGCCGTTTAAGGTCCTCCGCAAGATCAATGAGGTATCCTACAAGCTACAGCTCCCGGCCACGATGAGGATACCCAACTCATTCCACGTCTCCCTGCTCAAGCCGGTTGTCCTTGGTCCTTTCTCCGCTGCTGCCAGTCCGGCTCCTCCACCTATTGCCGATGATGACATCTATGCGGTAAGGGATATCGTGGCCATGAAGACCGTACGAGGTCGGCAGTTCTTCCTGGTGGACTGGGAGGGGTATGGTCCTGAGGATAGGTCTTGGGAGCCCAGGGAGAACGTGGGCACTCCTCTTATCCGTGCCTTCATGTCCCGGTTGCGGGGAGGGGGGCGTGGGGGGGGGGGGTACTGTCACGCTTCCCGGGTCCTCACCCCCGCTCCCCGGCTCACCTGCCACGCTCCCCGCTCTCCAGCCACCGGATCCCGTCCGTCCCAGGGTCCCTGGACCCCGATCCCGGCGCCCGACAGCTTCCCTGGACCTGGCCGGCTCCCCTGCGTCCTCCTCGCAGCCTCCTTCCCTGGCTTCTGGCACTCGGGCGGCGCGCATGCGCATTAGGGCGCGCGCGCGGTCACTGACCCTTTCTTAAAGGGCCAGCGTCCATTAACAGGAAATGAGGTTGCACAGGTACAGGGTATATAGGGGGTCATTGTCCAAGGGGGCGGGGCCTGATCTTCGTGTTCCCTGAGCTAGGAGTCAGGTCTCCTGGTGTTTATGTGCCTATACTCACCTATCTCTCTTTGTAGAGCCGTACCTGCCGCGCCATCCAGTCTGCCGTGTCCTGAACCCCGCACGCTGTCCGTCTGCCAACTGACAGTCCGTACCATCTCGGATCCCTGCGGTGACCCGTCATCCCGCTCCAGAGGTTCCGGACCCCGCCTACTATCATCTCGGCTTCCGAACCTGAGCTACGTCACCAGTACCACCATCTGTGACTCCGTGGTCCCAGGGACTCCTCCGCTGCCCTCACTTGCACGGACTGTTCTGCCGCCCTTCAGTGCTTCAGCTGCCGGACTCCTTACCACCATCTTAGAGTCCGGTCCAGTGGATCCACCTCCTGGGTCTACCCGACCGCCCGGCCGTGACAATATCTTTGCACTAGTGGGACTATACAGAAGTCCAATAGCCACGTTTAGGATGCCACTAAGTTCACTCAGTGTTTGCTAGTATAATGGCTTAGTAACAATGACTTGGAGTGTGCAATGCAGGCAGACGTGCTGCAAATATCTTTGCACTAGTGGGACTATACAGAAGTCCAATAGCCACGTTTAGGATTCTACTAAGTTAACTCAGTATAATGGCTTAGTAACAATGAGTTGGAGTGTGCAATGCAGGCAGACGTGCTGCAAATATCTTTGCACTAGTGGGACTATACAGAAGTCCAATAGCCACGTTTAGGATGCCACTAAGTTCACTCAGTGTTTGCTATTATAATGGCTTAGTAACAATGAGTTTTAGTTTGTAATGCAGGCAGACATGCTGCAAATATCTTTGCACTACTGGGGCAATACAGCAGTCCAACAGCCTTGTTTAGGATGCCACTAAGTTCACTCAGTGTTTGCTAGTATAATGGCTTAGT
This sequence comes from Anomaloglossus baeobatrachus, assembly GCF_048569485.1. Taxonomy (NCBI): domain Eukaryota; kingdom Metazoa; phylum Chordata; class Amphibia; order Anura; family Aromobatidae; genus Anomaloglossus; species Anomaloglossus baeobatrachus. Next base: position 497,586,561 of record NC_134355.1, on the reverse strand, counting down.
AACAATGAGTTTTAGTGTGCAATGCAGGCAGACGTGCTGCAAATATCTTTGCACTACTGGGGCAATACAGTAGTCCAACAGCCACGTTTAGGATGCCACTAGGTTCACTCAGTGTTTGCTAGTATAATGGCTTAGTAACAATGAGTTTGAGTGTGCAAAGGGCAGGAGGGTACAGTGGCAGGGTTGTGGGTCTCTGGGTAGAGGAAAGGAAGCCTGCTTTTCTATCTCTCCTAATGGGGGAATGCAGCGAGGAAATCCCTGACCTTAGCTACACTGACGCTGTCATCTTGTGTAGCTGTTAAACTCTGTTTTAAACTTTGTCACCTATGGCTCTGACCCTGCCGGTATGAGCCCTTCAAAGGACTGATAGAAAGTGCTATCCCTAGGCTGTCCAGCGCTGTGTATGGAGCGTATACAGCAGTATCGGCGATAGGAGCTGCGCCAGTGATGTCTGACACCAAGGACGCAGAAGGCAGATAATGGCGTGCTGGAGGAGAATGTCCGGTTTTATAATGCAGGGACATGTGACATGGACATCCTATCACACATGCCATTGCTTCTCTGGCTAAAAGTCCACTTAGCTGTGTGTGTGTCTGGGATTGGCTGACATGCTGGCCCGCCCCACTACACGCGCGCGCTTAGGGAAGGAAGACAAGGAAAAAAAAAAAATGGCGATCGCCATTATACAAACAGCAGTGATCTGAATGCGCTGTTCCCGCACACTATACACTGAAATGTCATAACAGTGTGAGTCACAGAGTGACTTACACTATTACAGCGGAAAGCCAGCTAGGAATTAGTTGTTGTTTTTGCTGCTAGAACCATTCTCGAACGTATCTAGAACTATCGAGCTTTAGCAAAAAAGCTCGAGTTCTAGTTCGATCTAGAACAGCCCCAAAATCACTCAAGCCGCGAACTGGAGAACCTCGAACCGCGAACCGCGCTCAACTCTAGTCCTGTCATCTCTGAAGAGGTTATTTTCAGATTTGGTTTCCCAGAGGAGCATTGCTTGACTTATAAGTCTCCTTATACTGCCATGTAAGGCATATTACTCTCCACAAAGAAAAACATTGCCCCATCAGTCAGAGGCCTCTCATTCAGCCAAATCAGAGCTCATGCTTTACACTGAGGAGAGACAGCACCCCAAAACATTGTATCTGAAAATTGAGATTTTAATTTGGCTTGTATCCTAAGTCATATGACAAGATGCATTAAACGGTTGATATTGACTTGACTATTTGACTTCCTGTAAGCGGCATTAGAGTTCAAGCCCCCTTCCTCTTTAAAGATGTAATTTGCATACGGATAAAGAAAAAACATGAATTCTAGCTTTAAATTACATAATTCATATATTAAACATAGAATGTACTAAAAAATGGAAAATAAATTCCAAGTGGGGGGAAATGGTGAAAAAAAACACAAACCCATCATACCACAAGTGGTAGTAATGACTAACACTATACAGTACCTAGTGAAAGTATTCGGCTTCCTTGAATCTGTCAACCTTTTCCCACATTTCAGGCTTCAAACATAAAGATAAAAATTTTAATGTTATGTTGAAGAATCAACAACAAGTGGGACACAATTGTGAAGGTGAACGAAATTTATTACTTATGTTAATTTTTTTTAAAAAATAAATAACAGATATGTGGGGCGTGCAATATTAATCGTCCCCTTTAAGTTAATACTTTGTAGCACCACCTTTTGCTGCGATTACAGCACAAGTCACTTGGGTATGTCTCTATCAGTTTTGCACATCTAGAAACTGAAATTCTTGCCCATTCTTCTTTTACAAACAGCTCAAGCTGAGTGAAGTTGGATGGAGAGCGTTTGTGAACAGTGGTTTTCAGCTCTTTCCACAGATTCTCAATTGGATTCAGGTCTGGACTTTGACTTGGCCATTCAAACACCTGGATATGTTTATTTGTGAACCATTCCATTGTAAATTTTGCTTTATGTTTGGGATCATTGTCTTGTTAGAAGGCAAATCTCCGTCCCAGTCTCAGGTCTTTTGCAGACTCCAACAGGTTTCCTTCAAGAATGGTCCTGTATTTGGCTCCATCCATCTTCACATCAATTTTAACCATCTTCCCTGTCCTTGCTGAAGAAAAGCAGGCCCAAACCATGATGCTGCCACCACCATGTTTGACAGTGGGGATGATGTGTTCAGGGTGAAGAGCTGTGTTGCTTTTACGCCGAACATATCATTTAGCATTGTGCCCAAATAGTTTGATTTTGGTTTCATCTGACCAGAGCACCTTCTTCCACGTGTTTGGTGTGTCTCCCAGGTGGCTTGTGGCAAACTTTAAACATCACCTTTTATGGATATCTTTGAGAAATGATTTTCTCCTTGCCACTCTTCTATAAAAGCCAGATTTGTGCAGTGTACGACTAATTGTTGTCCTATGGACAGACTCTCCCACCTCAGCTGTAGATCTCTGCAGTTCATCCAGAGTGATCATGGGCCTCTTGGCTGCATCTCTGATTAGTCTTCTCCTTGTTTGAGATAAACGTTTGGATGGACGGCCGGGTCTTGGTAGATTTGCAGTGGTATGATACTCCTTCCATTTCAATATGATCGCTTGCGCAGTGCTCCTTGGGATGTTTAAAATGTTGTAAATCTTTTCGCAACCAAATGCAGCTTTAAACTTCTCCACAACAGTATCACGGACCTGCCTGTTGTGTTCCTTGGTCTTCATGATGCTATCTGCCCTTTAATCAGAACATTGAGACTATCACAGAGCAGGTGCATTTATACAGAGACTTGATTACACAGAGATGGCTTATATTTATCATCATCATTTAGGACAACATTGGATCATTCAGAGATTCTCAATGAACTTCTGGAGTGAGTTTGCTGCACTGAAAGTAAAGGGGATGAATAATTTTGCGCGCCTCACTTTTCAGTTATTTATTTTTAAAAAACATGTAAAATAAGCAATAATTTTCATTTAACTTCAAAATTGTGCCCCACTTGTTGTTGATTCTTCACCATAACATTAAATTTTTTACCTTTATGTTTGAGGTCTGAAATGTGTGAAAAGTTTGAAAAATTCAAGGGGGCCGAATACTTTCGCAAGGCACTGTAACAACTTTTAAAAACATAACATTCTTGGATATTAATGATTTAATGACAATATGTATAATTGGTGGAGGAAGGTTGAACTATATGGGCCTAGGTCTTTTTTCAACCAATGTAACTATGTAACTATCTTTTTTTTGTTTACATCATTCAATATGTTTGATTCTTTTTTTGCTCATTATTGATACCATCTTGGAGTTCACGTAATTTGAATACTTTTTATTTTCTTTTTTTATACTCTTTCTTTTTTTTGCTTATAAAATATGATTTACCTAAATGTATATTTTGATAGATTTTAAAATATGATGGTGATTAGTAATGAGAGCGCGCTACCATACTTTTGTAATTTTTTTTTACAGTTTTTTTTAGCTTTTACTTTATTTCATAGTCCACATAAGAAGATTGATCTAGAGATATAGCAGTGAAATTGACTGTACAGTGAAATTAATTTTCTGCGATGAAGACAAGCTACATGACCAAGATGACCAAGATATCATCGATTGTACATTCAGCAGGGCACAACCACCAAGGCAGCTCATTGGCACCCTGCAATTGTATCACAAGGGAGCCGAATGTTTGATAGTACATGAGCACATTAACATCTAGTCCATTTAAAAATGTGTTAAAGAACAGGGTAAATACTATACAACACATTGTATAGCCGAAATCTACTAGGTATGATGTGGGATAAGATCCTCAGCCGGCTCCCTACACATGTACCCTAAAGTACCATACAGTTACATCAGGGTGAGTGAAGGATCTTTTTAGATCCACCGATTCATATAGATCCATTGATATGAAAATGTTTTTAGAAAAATTGCCCAGATTTAGACATATTTTTTTGCATATCAACGTTTGATATACAGTAGGTAATTTGCAGTCTCTGTACATATGAATATACTGACCATATGACCTTTTCCATTATGGTTCCTAGAATAGGGATAGAATGCACCAAGCTGCATCCATCGGGCACACAGTTCATACGTAGTATCGCCAAAGAATCCACAAATGTCTGCACCAGTCTATAAAAATAAAAAAAGCAAAATAGTTAAAGGGATTGCTCTGCACTCTAAGAGCAGCATGATGTAAGGACATAGACCCTGATTCTAGCAATGTACCACATCCTGGGATGCTTGCTGTAATTTTGATCTAATTAATGTTCTCTCTGTTACAGATCTAGAAGTTCTCAGAATGCTGAGCTCTATAGAATTCCATGATATACCAGTGTATATTGGAAGAAAACCTCCAAATAGTGTTGTGAGCAGGGATGCACAGATTAAAATTACTACATGCCATGAGACATATAGTCCTGTATTAATCATCTCCTGCTGATAAAATACTGATTTTATTGAAACTATATCAAGCTGTCAAGGAAGTGACACATCACTGCAATCAAGGTATCTGTGTCTACATTATGCTGCTCTCAGATTTTATAGCAAAAAACCCTGCTGACAGATTCCCTTTACAGTACAACCTTTAAGAGTTTAACCATGATACTAGAAGAATAATAAAAAGTGTTCTTACATAAGATATGCCGAAAAGACTAAATTCCATCATACCTGAAAAATAAGGAGAATATATCATGGATTTTACACAACTTATAAAACTTTTCAATGTAGAAGATATTATAGATTTCTAAAACAGAAACTATTAAATTATCACTTCAGTGACTTTTTTTTAAGTTCCCTGCCCCAGTCTTATACTTACCCTTGATTGCTTCTCCAGTGATTTGAGACTTAAGGGCAGCTCCAGTGTTTCATGGAGCCAGTGGAAAAAAATTATAGATCTCTAAAAACAGAAACTCTTAGATCAACACTCCAGCAAGTTTCTTTAAGTCCCCTGACTTCGTCTTATACTTACTCTTGATCTTCTATCATCGCTTCTCCAGTGATTTGAGACTTAAGGGCAGCTCGAGTGTTTTATGGAGTGAGCCAGTGGTCACAACTCAAAGCATCTCTATGACAGTCAGAACGAGGCCAAAACTGGGAGTTTGTGATGTAACTTCTGATGTCCGACAGGCAGAAGTTACATCACAAGTCAAAAGATGGCGTCATATGACCAGAGCGATATCAGTAAAATATGAAGCTGCCAAAAGGTGAGTATTTGACCAGTGGCAATGATTTTAGATTTAAAGCACCACTTCACTGAAAACAAAACCCTGCTGAAGTGATATTTAAAAGGGGTTTACTCATGAATAAAGTTAACTTTAAAGTTCATTTTAATTAATAGGTCTCAAAATACTAAAAATTTTCACAGTTTAATGTGTTTAAAAAACTGGTCTTGTGCTGAGATAATCTTATATATGTGTCCTTGCTATGTACTGTGTAATGACTGTGTCTGACTGTACAGAGAAATGGTCTGATCATATCATAGTTCATGGGCTGGGGAGGACAGAAAAGAAAGTATACAGATAGCACAGAATGGGATCACAGCTACCGTATTTTTCAATTGGGAGATGCACTTTTTATATTCCAAACTGGGGGTAAATTGGGGGGGCATCTTACAAAACGGATATGGCTTACTGCAGTGGTCAAGTGGGGTCATAGGAGAAAGGCTCATAGGACGCGCTTTGGTGTGTTGTGGCAGGCAGCAGAGCTGCAAGGGTGTCTCAGTGGTGAGTACATTGATCTGCGGTGGGTGGACTGCGAGGGTGTCTTGGCAGCGGGTGCATTGAGCTGACTGCCGGCTCAATTGAATCATCCACGGTTGATGCAAAGAACTTCAAGAAAATGGCCGCAGAGTCCTATCTGCTCACGTGCCGCCTCCGCGGCCATTTTCTTGAAGGCCATCTTGTCAACCGCGAGTGATTCAATAGAGCCAGCAGTCAGCTCCATACACCTGACGCCAAGATACCACATCCTGTGACACCTCCGCAGACTGCCCACCTGCAGATCAATGGTGCCCACTGTGACAACCCCGAGTGTATCCTGTGACCCTGACTCCTATGACCCCACTCTACCACCATCACCTTGATAAGCCATACCCAGTGAATTCAATTGCGGCCACCACTACATTTCTGAGCACATAGTATCAACGACCCTCCTGAGCCACAATATCACTTACTGGCCTCCTGTGACCTTTCTGAGCAGCTCCACCACCGCTGCTCCTCCCTTGAGAGCATTAGGATTAAAACACACTAGGATTATAAGACGGACCCTCATTCTAGCATAAAAAAAATATTTTTTTTATATTTTCCTCCTTTAAATTTAGGGTGCATCTTATAATCTGGTGTGTCTTATAAAACAAAAAATACGGTAATTCTTTTTATGAAGTAAAGCATTTCCCTACTTGTTTTTTAAAAAAATCTTTTAACTCAAAGAAAGAATCAGTTGCTATCTCTTACTGTAATGTTTGTATATTTTTTAAATTCTTCCCCTGCTCAGAAGCTGTGATATGATCAGACCATGTCCCTGTACGGTCAGACACGGCCATTACACAGTACACAGCAGAGGCACATATATAAGATTATCTCAGCACAGGAACATTTTTTTTAACACTGTTAAATTGTGGAAATTATTATTATTCCAAGATCTACTTATTAAAGTGAACTTTGTTTGTGGAACAACCCCTTTAATATAATATGTAGGACATGAAGATAGCTTAGATTTAAAAAAAAAAAATAATAATAATACATATTAGAGAGTTGTTACAAATCAATTTCCTGATATTTAGAAAAAAAGACAATTTTAGCAAAGATCAAAAATTTCAGATTCATTTATTGCACACTTACACTTGCTATATTGTTAAAACTATATATTTGCTGCTTAGAGAAAATCAAATTTGTCTATTTTAATTTTAGTTTCATAACTCAATAGTACACATGAATGTAAGCAACTTTGTAACAAGTATTGTATCAGAGAAATCTGTATCTTTTACATCCTGGATCAATCTTCCACTCTTGGATTACAGGTAAATCAGTTTTCAGTGACAGTAAATTTTCCCATTATTGAGATGGGAAATAACAGTTAGTGCCCTTTACATTCAATGAAAGTGAGGAGCAGAGAAGGGCTAGAGGGTGACAAAGTCTGCAAGTTCCATAGAATCTTAAAATCACTAAATGTGATATCCTTTCTCAGTAATGGGAATATCTATCTTCACTGACTACAGTTTTTACATATGATTTGAAAATTTTGATAACAGCTAATCAGTCCAGATCGAAAAAGAAGCCGATTTCTCTGAAACGATATATTACAAAATTTCATATGTACTATCAATTTATTAAATTAGCCTTATGCTGGACCATAATCAACAATGCATAAAATACTATAAACAATAAACTACTCTGTTCTAAATGATCTTGTATCATGTTAGAGCAATTCATATTTCCATACAATGGCAAAATGGATAAGATGAAACTACTGGCCCCACTGCAAACTCTACCTTGTGACTTGTGTGACAGAGAATTTTAAATACCCTCTGTCACATCAGGTCCAGGATTGATAATTAGTTGGGAACATCCTAAAACTATAGTCAACTCAACAGGGTTTTTAAAGCACCACTCCAACTCAATTATTTATTTTACCACTGGAGTGGTATTTCTAACTAAAGTCCTCTAACCCCCTGTTTTATACTCACCTTTTGTCATCTTCACCTTCTATCAATGTCACTCTGGTCGCTCTTCTCCACTTTGTGACCTGTCCATAGCTCCAATGTTTCATAGAGCACGCAGGAGGTCACTCTTTGTTACATCTCTATGAAAGCCTTGTTCTGGCTTCATTCTGCCTCTCATAGACTTGTATTGCAAGGTTGTGATGGAATTACTGACTTCTGGCCAGTCAGAAGTTACACTCACAAGATGGAGCAGTGGGATCAGAGTGACACTGAAAAAATGTGAATCTGGATTGTGAGAATCAGTCTAGGGCCAAGGACTTTAGGTTAGAAGCTCCACTACAATGGTGGAAAAAAACCCACACAAAAACCCCCCAACACTGGAGTAGTGCTTTAACTGTCCTATTCTCCCTTACAAATCAGGCCACAGAAAGACTGACATATACCTTAATCTTGCATGTGCAAAAAACTATATTGTGTGGTGTATTTACGAGAACAACTATACTAAATTCAACATAACATTGTCTACATCAGCTGCAATATAAGATTATTTACCAATAATTGATTTATCAATTTGATTCCAGGCAGCAGTGTTATCTCCAAGCCAATGTCCTATCCACTGTCCAACTGTTGGATATGTAGAGCGGCCGACAACAATGCCTCTCTTTCCGGTTATATTTCGCAGAACACTGTGAAGAAAAGAGTGTAATAAATAAATATAATTTATATCTTCATATTCTATGCGTGAAGCTAGTAAAAGAAAAAATAGACACAGATCACAGATAAATACTGTCTAGATGTAGAATCTATCTATCTATCATATATCTATCTATAACCTATCTATCTAGCTATCTATCTATCTATCTATCATATATCTATCACCTATCTATCTAAATATTTTTCGCTATCATATATCTATCTATCACCTATCTATCTATCATCTATCTATCTATCTAGCTAGCTATTTAGCTATCATATATCTATCACCTATCTATCTATCATATATCTATCTATCTATCTATCTATCTATCTATCTATCTATCTATCTATCTATCTATCTATATGTGACACTGAAGCCGCAAAAATTCAAATAGTAACAGGTTTATACCTCTAGATAGCTATAAAATAGTTTGCCTAGTTTACTGTTGTTTTACAATTTAGAATGTTAATGCAGTTTTATGCAGGAAAAATAAATGAATGGAATTGCAATAAATTATTAGAAGGAATATCACTGTACTTTCTAATAGTGCTACACTCTTCTGTCTAGGTAAAACAATATACACTTCGGAATTTGCAATTGTACATAGAGTTTCTCTTGTGGTGTAAGTAAACCATTGTTGGAGTACATCAAAATAATAACAGCATCTCTTCTTCATTCATCTGTTTCTCCACTTTGAGGTTATGTGCACACGCTGCGGATTTACCGCAGATTTTACCATGGATTTGCCGCGGATTTGCTGCAGAAAATGTTTCTAACATTTCTGCAGTCATTCCCAGCAAAACCTATGAGTATAAAAAAATGCTGCTTTTTTATACCTGCGGATTTACCCGCAGAATTTCCGCTGCGGAATTAATGTGCATGTCTCTTCTTTTCCGCAGGTACCTGCAGTTTCACCATAGATAATGGTAAAAACCCGCAGGGAACAAACTGTGGAAAAAACCGAGGCAAATCTGTTGCAAATCTGCATCAAACCGCGACAAAACCGCATGCAGATTTCATTGCGATTTAGGTGGTTTTTTTACTGCAGGTGCGGGATTCTATCAGAGGGTCTGGATTTTTATTAAGAAAAAGTCAGTTTCTAGTGCGCACATAGCCTTAATTTGCAGCAACAAAATGGAGCAAAAACACCGTTTTACACTTCATCAGCTATGCCTGCCAACACCCGGGGCTCTATAAACCTTAGAGACCGAACTTGCAGGTATTTTGAGACTGCTGCAGAGTAGATGCCTATTTCAGATTAGTCATATGCCAACATTAATTAGTGGTAGAGGCTTCCACCTTGATGTAGTCTTGAAGGAAGCAATGCATTTGGCAAATAAGTTAATTACTCTTTAAAAATTTGTTGGGGCACGAGGACTTTCTGTGGCTGGTATAGTGCTAGTGTCAAGCAGCCCCTGTAAAGGGAGATTTATTTTAATCTCCTCCATCCTCTAACTATGCTATGATATTGTCAGATCCATTTATTTTCACTTTGCCAATGTTTAATTACACACATTTTATTGTGAGGAATCATGAGGGCTAACAGTCTGAAGTACAGTTGGGTGAATTTAGTTGACTGAAATTGAATTTTACTTGAATTTTACACAAATCTGTATTCTCCAAAGAATTATTTTTGCAATTCACAAAATTCATCAAGATGGTGACCTACTTGCCCCATTTTGATGAATGTTAGAGAGCTGGCAAAAAGTAAAAAAATCTAACAGCCATTTTACCATTTACTTTCCGGCCACCTATGCTGGAAGTTCTCCCCTGCATGATCTTTGATGTATCTTCTTACTCCTACTGCACTTCAAGCCTTTTCATGCTAGCTTGTGATTTGAACTTATGCACCTACTTTAGGCCAGGACTTTCTTCTGCGGATAAGTCTTTGACATTTCTGTGCATATACATGGAAATCTTAGGTCAAGTCGTGACCAAAGGTCTTGGCATAGTGTGAAGATTCCCAAGGTTTCAGTGTGCAGCAGCTGTTAAAGGTGTTAAAGGCACTGTGGACCATACTGGGGACAGTGAGCAGTAGAGGTGAACAGGGTGGTGAGTATTAGTTGTCTCCTGTTTCTACATTTCGTATGTTTAGAGGCCTATTGCAACCCCAGAGCATAGTAAAGGAAATTCAATTTCCCGATAAAATATGGCATTCAACTCTTGTCAGATCTGCTCGTCTCTTTTCTGAGATCACAATGAAATTGGTCAGCAAGACTACACTCAATATTCTGATAACAAATAAAACCGCCTGATCTAATAGAATGGGCGTCACCTAATAGGCTGTGGGCTTGTGACTGTGCATCTGCATGTGTGAACAGTGCTCTATGCAAGCCATCAGTGTGCAGATTTATCATCCAGTAATTGCCCCCTCCATTTTTTGGAAGTGTGTGTGTGATTTGCTCCTCCTGCACCTGTGATGCCTCCACTTAGTGGGGGCTTAGCTGTATCCTGGTAGAGTACAAGTTTGTGGCCTGGGCGATTGACAACTGCTGCCCTTATTTGCTGTAAGTAATAAGGAACAAATAAAAGCTGATACTGTCATATATTATAAAATGACTTTAGTACAAATTATATTTAGTCCTACCACCATTTGAAATGTGACTGTCACAACGTGCAATCACTGAAGGTACCACATGTAATATATTTAAATTATGCTTACCATCATGCATGCATTCAATAATGCTTTCTTGGTTTTAGACAGTTAAAATGTAGACTAGGCAGTTGAAATATGCTCCAACTTTATTACAATAGCTTATGTTGGATGATTCATTTGCCACATTTTAGACACTATATTTTACTTTTGCACTACCTTTTACAATACCTATTAATTGGCTTACTTTGCAATAACTTTTTGGCGAAATTATTTTTGAAGCATTGTGAGTAACAATAAGCTACAAGAATTTCCTGCAAGCCACATACTTTTACCATTGTCAAAAAGCAAATCAAAATAAGTAAGAATACGAGACATACAGAGTAGTTTTCTTGTTGAAAATGCGACAGAATTCTAGTGCATTTAGCTTAGTTAATACCCATGATTTCTGTATTCCAATATCGTACTGTCACTTAGAGTAGAAATTTAATTAGCATGATCTCCACGAATTACACCCCTGTGTAAATTTAGGTTTATGTTGGCAGAAATTACTTTTTAGCTATTACAAGTGGTGTTACAATATAAAATACTGGCTTTATCATCTGATAAATTAGAAACAAATCATGCCATCTACATCTTCATTTTCCTTTGCAATACTTTTCAACTTAATATTCATCTATGGGTAAAATAATGAGGTTAGTTATTGCACTCTCATCATTTTTAAATCTTGGTTGATAATGAAACTTTGGTTCCCTGCCAGATATAACCTACTTTCAATCAAAAAGGGAAGTGACCTTGATATTTTCTTTCATTACAGTTATATTTAAATTAGTAAGGATTTTCAGGTCATGGATACCCATAAAATGCTCTTTCTTCATATTTTTTTTCCCGTTCTTGCTCAATGAAGTGAAAATTAAACATCCCTAATGTATTGTCATTAAGACTTTCATTAACTGCCAAAATACTGTTTTTAGAAAGAAAATTAGTGCTGGAGTCAAGATTGTTTTAGAATTATGAAATTTTATTAATCATCAAAGACTCAATGCATGTTTTCTTATATTGGATTAAGATATATCATCATGCCTTGACTTTAGAAAACATAACTTTTTTATTAACATCAATTAAATGTGGCCAATAAGTCAACAGGTAATTCCACTATATTTGATAGAAATTCTGTTATAATATTAATGTTTCTAATTTTCTAAGAACCTAAGGCAAAATAATTAAGAGATGGATTGTTTTGATTACTTGAAGTAATGAGACAGTAATCAAGAAGCAATTTTACTGGAAAAACGCTGTAGGAACACCGTTGTTTGGTCTAAAGCACTAAAAATAAAATATGATGGGGCATTATGACCATATACTTTTGGTTAAAATAGGATTGTCTTTTTAAAATAGGCTTAAAAGTGCTCTATTTTTCTTAATGATCAAATTAGGTTTGCATGCTTTGAAAGCAATTAATGGGGTTATTTAGCCTCTAAAACTACTACAGAGCTTAGAAATGCTATAATAAATGTTTCACAATTTCGCGTATCCTGACTATTGATGAATTAATATATTCGGCACTATTTTTTACTTGCATGAATATTAAGGTATTTGTAATATTCATTACTTCATCGAGTATTTTGCTCCTGGCCTTGAGAGTTTGGAAATCCCTCTCAGCATGTTTGACGCCTGATTTTTAGCCACTAAACATGTTGGGATTGCTTGCCCAACACAATAATGCCATAGCATTCTTTGCCACTGGCATTACTGTGATTAGGAGATGTAGTAAAAAAAAATGACTTCTGGTCATTAAAGCAAGAAAATTATGCTTATCGAGTTTACATGTCCCACTACTTCCTAGTCCGATTAACCCTTATGAATATTCACTACTTCCTACTCTAAACCTCTATGCCAGCATTGGTTGAAGACCTGTTTCCCCCACCTACCCTTTCTGTCAGTATCTGTTATTAGTGGAGGGTAAAAATGAATAAATAATTGGAAAAAATGATATAGGGTCCCCCATGTTTTGAAACCAAACATAGATGAAGCAGACAACTAAAGGGTACAGCCACCACCTGTGTGCGTTACCTTAGCTGTGTATCAAAATATGAGGAAACCTGGTTGTGTATCAAATTCTTCCTAAGAAGTGCCGCAAGTGCGAAACGTGCGTTTGGTGTGTGGGATGTCATTACATTTTGTCTACTGACCCCCTTTTAGGTATACCATACGTGACTATGGGAGTCTCAATGCTTATCTGTAATTTGTAGTTACTTCAGCAGCACACTAGTGTTTATATTTTGTATACCTTGTTTAATTATTTATATCAGGTATAATTGCATTGCTCCCTTTATTACCTAAGGCTGATATTATCTTTACTTTACAGGGGATTGTTTGACTTGGTATTCCCAACATAATATAACAACTACCCTTTTAAGGGATTCTGTTTTTTGAGACATATAGTATATGTTTGTGATTTTAAACGATTTTATATGCAATAAAATGTCATTGTTATATGCGATTGCATATGTTGTTATAAATAGATCAAATCATAGCCAGAAAAAAGATGGTCATATCTCCAGCACCGGACACTCAGAGGTGGAGATATAGAGAAAACACTATTCATAACTTTCTGGAAACTGAAGGCTCAGTTTCAGGAGTGCAGTTTTTAGAATTGTGTCACTTTTGGGTATTTTCTGTCACCTAGTCCCCTCAAAATTACTTCAATTGTGATGTGGTCCCTAAAAAATGGCTTTTAAAATGTTGTTGGAAAAATGAGAAATTGCTGATAAACCCTCCTAACTTCATACCCCCCAAAAAAAATATTTTTCAAAGATTGTGCTGATGTAAACTAGAAATGTGGGAAATGTTATTTATTATTATTTTTTGTGTGACATAATTCTCTAGTTTAAGGGAATTACAAAATTTTGAAAAGTTTGCTAAATTTCCAATATTTTCACAAATTAACGAAAAATATTGTCTTAAATTTACCACTATCATGAAGTACTACATGTGGCAAAAAAACCTTAGGATCACCACAATCCATTGATGCATTCCAAAGTTATTACCTCACAAAGTGACACTGGTAAGAATTGCAAAAAATGGCTTAGTCAAGAAAGTAAAAATAGGCTAGGGGAAAAGGGGTTAAAAACGCAAGCAGTTTTGGTACAATTTTCTGCCAAAAGTTGTAGATTTGGTGCACAAATATCTGCAATAAATCTGCATTTCCTGTCAGAAAATCGCTGATTTGTTACAGACATTTCTGCACCAAATCTGCATCTCCTTGCAAAAAAAATTTGTTTTTGATGTGGTTTTCTGCCAGAAAATAGAGATTTTGTTCAGAAATTTTCCGCAACAAATTTCTGTAACAAGTCTGCATTTCCAGGCAAAAAAAAACGTGTCAAAACTGCATCCAAGTCACTGAGTTTATCAGAAGTGGGATCACTAAGTTCATTAAGTTCATCTCAGGTCAGTTCACCTGAGGTCACAGCTGGGGTACCGTGGGAGCCCCAGCCATGACCTCAGGTGAAGTCATTGAATTCAATGCCAGATTACTGGCCTAGGCAATGTGTGCACATTGAGTATTTGTTTCCAGACATTTCTGAACCAAATATGAATATCATGGCTGAGAGACACACCAAAACCGCATCAAAAACGCATGCTGTTTTGGTAAGTTTGGTGTGTATACTAAGCAGTGACTAAAACTGTGCAAGACACACACCTGTGTTTTAAAGCCCAAGGTTGCCAAGAGGAATAAAGTTCATGTCCTCCAAGCAGCAGGAGGTCTCTACAGTAGTATGGTGTACTCTACAGTGGGCAGCTTCAGAATGCTAATAGTATGCAGAATAATCCTGTAACTGCAGGTTAATTGACGGGGTTTACCTGACAGGTTCTCGCTTAGGGTGTTTGTTGTGTTTAAGGAAATTAAAGGAGTTAAATAGACATAGTAAAAATGGAGGATTTGAATTGTTTTCAATTGAAAGTGAATTAATTCATATTTATTGGGCAAATTTGGAAAAGCTGGCAAATTTGATTTCAAAATTCATTTTTCTGTAATGAATCATTTAATGCGCCACTCCAGCATTTATTTTTTTCAGTGATGGAGTGGTGCTTTACATGTTAGCCCCAAGTCAACCGTCATATTTTAAACTTTTGACCGCTTCACATTTTACTGATGCCGCTTTGGTCCCACTGTGTTATCTTGTGGCTGTAACTTCTGACTGGCCAGACATCAAAAGTTACATCACAAGCTTCCAATGCATCTTTATGAAAGCCAAAACAAGGCCAGAATGAGGCTTTCATAGAGATGTATTGAGATGTGACTTCTGGTGTGTTCCATGAAACACTGAAGCATGCTTCCAGGTCAGAAATTGACAGAGACTGACAGCAGCAGTGGTAATAGAAGGTTAAGCTACTGGAGGTTGAGTTTAAGACAGGAGTCAGGGGACTTAGATTTGAAGCACCACACCATGTCAGAGGAGTAAATTACATTCCTTCTGAATTTCTGGGTATGAATAAGAAAAATATGGCTCTTTTTTGGTGTTATCATTAAGCCTATTTAGTAGGGATAAGCAGACCCGTGGATGTACAAGTTTGCTGGATTCGGACAGCCCTTAGCTAAATTTTGGTTCGAGACCTGGACTTGACTTGAACTTGACCCAGGATCCTGAACTCCATATAAGCCAATGAAGACCCAAACTTTGTTACTGTAAAGTGACTGTAAAATGGTATTAGTAAGGGCAAGGGACTGCAAAAGGAAACATAATTTGTGTAAGAACAGGACACTTGCCCTACAAACAAATGTGGATTTGATAATACATTTGAAAAAAATGACTTGCGGGTTCCCCTATTTTTGATAAGTAGTGCAGGTAAAACAGACATCTGTGACCTGCAGCACTTTGCTGTCTGCTTTACCTTGACTTACCTCTCAGCTCTTAGAGAGGGTCACGAGCCACATTTTGAGAACGATGCTCCGTAGGATTCAATGGACATCATAAGTCATTACACCAATGCACCGAGACAGTTGTGAGTCAAATTTAGCTCTGTGAAAAAGTCGTAAGCCCCATCCAGCTTCCACAGCACCATAGTAATGACACACAGAGCACACATTACTAATATAATGACAGCCAAAGCTTTTCCACAAATATCACATAAAGGCATTATATCAAAATTCAGGAGTTCCAACAATACAACAGTTACCTATTCTCACATCAAGCACTCCCACATCCAGCTTCAAACATCTACTCTGACAGGTATTATTATCCTGTCTCCAGCCAACCATACTTAATTTATCTTTAAACCCCCAAGGCCAGTATGTAGGAATCCAGATCTTCTCTTCTATGTTGGGCTACCCACATAATAAACCATTTGGAGACTAGATTTTTGATAGAAGTTTTTGCTGCTTCCATTCTATATATGGCTACCCACATAATTAACTATTTGGAGACTAGCTTTTTGCTAGACCTGGTGCTAATGCAACAAGTTGACAGAAAGTCGCGAGCAAAATATCACAGACCTGTGAGCCACATGTAACTCCCGAGTGACAGGTTGAGGACCCCAGCTCCACAAGAATTGATCACCATAGATGAGCAAACTCAAACAGTAAAGTTAGTTAATCGCACTGAAAGCAGACATTAAAAAAAAAACAGTGTTTGAGTTTGTAGTTTTGGTGTTTTATGTATGCTAGCCAGTCGATTAAACATCAGTGTGCTCGGTTACGCTTGGTGCTCAGCTCAGTGTGAGTAACTTGCAGTGTCTAAATGGCTCTCACTGATGGTAAAGAGTGTTATTGGATGTATTGTGTACAAAAAATAAAAAAAATAACAAACCTTGCCCTCACTACCCTGGAAGTGCTCTGTTTATGGCTGGTTGTATATGGGAGGAGAGCCGAACTGCCCAGTCATTAACTTCCAGTGGGTTTCAGGCCCAGTCCTAGTCAGTCCCAAACTGAACTTTAACTAAAGTCCGGCTGAACCCGCCGAACCTGAACTTCAACTGGTCGGCTCATCTCTACTCATCACTACTAATTACATGTTCTCTACGAATGTGTTCCAACACTACAGATAGAGACAATCACCTTGAATGTTCCAACACTACAGATAGAGACAATCACCTTGAGGGTCTGAGAAAGACCTTTTTGAATCAAGGCTACCACGCAAGAACAATTGAAAACCAGATTGCAAGAGCCACCAGAACATAAAGAAACCATCTCCTACATTATAACACTAAAGAAGAAAACAACCGGTTACCTCTTGTACTCACCTATTATCCAAATCTGAAGGCATTAAAAGGAGCTTCAAGGAAACTACAACCATTACTGCAAAAAGATGCCAGATTAAAATCTATTTTTCCAGACCCCCCACTTCTGTGTTTTAGACAGCCCCCAAATCTAAGAAGCATCAATGTCAGAAGCTCCCGGTCCTCTCCAACAACAGGAACATTTCTCTGCAACCAGAAAAAATGTAAGACCTGTCCATTTATATTGCCAATGGACAAGATAAAGATTCCCAGGTCACATCAGGACTACAAGATCTCAGGTACCTTCAGCTGCACCACAACTAATGTGGTGTACTTGATTATATGTACCAAATTTCCAACTTAGGGCCTGTATGTAGGGGAGACAGGACAACAGCTCAGGACAAAGATGAATTCTCATCGCCACACAATAGAGAAAAAAGGAAGGATCTACCTGTGGCCAAACATTTTTGCAACCCAGACAACAGCATCAAGGACATGAAATTGGTGGTATTGAATGGAAATTTCAAGTCCCAGAAAGACAGGAGAGTCTGGGAATACAAACTTATGATGACCTTTGACAAATTCAAAGTAGGAATGAATGTGTCACATGGATTTATGTCTTTTTACACCAATTAAGAACTATGCTCCTCAGACCATGTGGGGACATCACAGCTCTGGACCAGACCCCAATCAGAGGGCAATAAAACTTTCACACTGCTTATCTATGAACTGCTGCAATATTTATGGCCACAACAGTTTGCCCTCTTGCCATAATGCTGTGATAGGAGAGAAAAAGGCGCAATAGGGTCTTACCCGGTTCACAGGGTGAAAAAAGAAAAATGCAATGCACTCACCTGGCAGGGTTGTGCCAGTCACAACCCCTTTGCAGACGTGGATGAGCGCTTAGGTGGTTCAGCAGCGGCCCCATTACAGAGCAAATTTTCAGCGTAAAAAAACTGGGGAAAACGTGTTTTATGCCGCGCTAAGAGACCACAAGCATAAATATAATAATTTGTTCTTTTATTTAGGTCATTCCAACGCGTTTCGGAGACTTATCTGCCTCCTTCCTCAGGGAAAAGAATCTTACAGACAATGAGGATTTGCCAGGCTTTCCCTGAGGAAGGAGGCAGATGAGTCTCCGAAACGCGTTGGAATGACCTAAATAAAAGAACAAACTCTTGCCATAGTGATAGTTCTGCTTCACATAACTTGTCTTATTTACTGCTGCATTCCATGTCCTGTTGTGTATAAATATGTGACTCTTCAGATTTTGTGTTATACTTGGCCTAATGAAGAGACCTGAGTAGTCTTGAAAGCTTGCTATTATTACCATCTTTTCAGTTAGCCATTAAAAGGTATCAACCACTGGGGACTCTCAGTTCTTTTAAACAAACTATTTTTATGTTATCTATGATGCTTTAATTTAATTTGTATCATTTCACTAACATATATTTCTATTTGCTCCTTTGAAAAATTGCCAGAGAGCTCAATAATAACAATGTACCCTACATATTGCTGATTTGTACCAAAGAGCTTTGTTACTGATAGTACATATTAAAATTAATCCACTTACTCATGAGAAGGCTTAGCATGGGACCATCCATATAGATTGTGAACATCATAATGTCTCACTGGGGTACCATCTGAGAGGAATTGTTGACTGTCCATACATATAGTCTTATGATGTAACCCTTCACTTTTTGAATTTAGGGCTAAAAGCAAATGTTATACAGTTAATAGTGACACATTTTACATCTCTGCAAAGCTATAAAATTCTAAAACGAAAAATACTACAGGTTTCATTATACGAACAAGCATAATACAATTAATATTTATGATTTTTTTCATTTCTAATAATAGGCATTTTAAAGATTCTATCTAATTTCATGAAGGTGGTTCATATCACAAATCCATTTCAATGGGTCATTAAACATGCTTATTCAGTATATTTTGTGTATATAAACAGTGGGAAAAATAAGTATTTGATACACTGTCAATTTTGCAAGTTTTTCCACCTACAAAGAATGTTGAGGTTTCCATGGGGACCAAAATCCGTTCTGGAACCATATTTTAAAAACCAGATAACAGGGACCCACCGGATTTCTAGACTGGAACCCAGTAGAAAATCTTTGAAGGGAACTGAAACCCAATGTTGCCCAGCGACAACCCCTAAACATGAATGATCTGGAGAAGATCTGTATGGAGGAGTAGGCAAAAAATCTTGCTGCAGTGTGTTCACACTTGGTCAAAATCTACAGGAAACGTCTGACCTCTGTAAGGCCGGTTTCACACATCCGCCTTTTTGCCGTTTTGCCGGATGCGGCGCTCTCCCGTACAGTTAATACAGTACAGTGACAGCGCAACAAGCGCCGGTCACATGCTGTCATGTGACCGGCGCATGTGACCCGGAAGTTACAGCGCTGTCATTGTACTGTATTAACTGTACGGGAGAGCGCCGCATCCGGCAAAACGGCAAAAAGCCGGATGTGTGAAACCGGCCTAATTGCACACAAAGGTTTCTGTACCAAATAGTGTGCATTGTATGTATGCATTTGTGTGTATATGTAGCTGCACTATTAAAACGTTCTACAAGTTGGAAATTGTACAGAGATCCTATTTGACAGTGTGCAAAAGGCCTAATTGTTAGTCTGTATTAACATAGCAAAATCATTTTTTGAATATATATATATATATATATATAATCCCATACCTGGCATGTAGGGAGGCTTGTTCAGGGTTTGATTTCTACAACCACTTACAGATCCATGCACAAAACTTGCAGGTTCATTCATATCCTGAAAATAGAAAACCTCAATAAAGATATACACTGGAAATCAAAATTAGAGAACACACAATTTCTTAAATGTTAAGGTCATTGTTTAGTCCTATGAGATTATATACTAACATGAGTAAACCAGCAGTATTTTAGGTTTATTTCATAAATTGAATTTATTCTAAAGCACATAATAAAAATGTAAATGAGATAACTGTTAAAGAAAACACAAGGATCAAAATTAGAGAACACTTTCAGATGCCTGCAAGTAATTGGTGTTATAGTGGCACCTGTTACTAATTTCCTTAATTGTCTGACAAATTCTATTTAACTGTCAGCCTAACTTTCCAGTTTGCTCTGACTTTGCAAAAGTGGTGTGCCATGCCAAAGTGACAGAAAGCCGCCTGCACCAGGTTGTCCAGATTAAGGCCAAAGGGATGACCATATTAGCCTCAGCAAGAGAGGTTGGTTGCTTCAAGTCTGTGATTTCAAGAATATTGCATCTTTACAATGTCACAAACTCTTTCAAGTCCCCCAAGAAGGCTGATCGCCGTCAAAAGGCAAATGCAGAGAGGACAGGATAATGCGTAGACTCTCCATGAGTAATCGTTTCAACACTGCAGCTGGAATTGCTTGGTAGTTTAGCACTGAACAGGGTAAGGATCTGTATTGTCATACAGTGTGAAGACGTTTAAGAGCATTTAGACTGAAAGCCCACTCTGCAGTGACCAAGCCTCTCATTAGTAGAAAGAATCAAAAGACTAGACTCACATTTAATGAAAAGCATGTGTGGACAGAGAAGTGGTCGACAGTTCATTTTAGTGATGAAAGAAAATTTAACTTATTTGGGTCTGATGGGAAACATTATGTTCGTTGACAAGCTGTGGAAAAGCTAAACCCTAAAGGGTGCTTTACACGCTGTGACATCGCTAACGATATATCGTTGGGGTCACGTCATTAGTGATGCTTATCCGGCACCATTAGCAACATTGCAGTGTATGACACCAAGGAACGACGATCAACGATCACAAAAGCGTCAAAAATCGTTGATCGTTGACATGTCGCTCCTTTCCATAATATCGTTGCTGCTGCAGATGCGATGTTGTTCATCATTCCTGCGGCATCACACATCGCTAAGTGTGATACCGCAGTAATGACAAACATCTCCTTACCTGCGTCCACCGGCAATGAGGAAGGAAGGAGGTGGGCGGCATGTTCCGGCCGCTCATCTCCTCCCCTCCTTTGCTATTGGGCGGTCGCTTAGTGACGCCGCAGGGACGTCGCTATGATGCCCAACGCACCATCCCCTTGAAGGAGGGATTGTTCGGCGGTCACAGCGATGTCGCTGCAAAGGTATGTGCATGTGACGCTGCCATAGCGATAATTTTCACTACGGCAGCAATCACCACGATCACTACGCACAAACGACGGGGGCAGGTGCTATCGCACACGACATCACTAGCTATCGCTAGTGATGTCGCAGCATGTAAAGCACCCTTAACTGTGTTAAGAAGTCAGTAAAAGGTGGTGGAGGAAGTGTCATGGTTTGGGGAATGTTTTTTGCAGCAGGAGTTGGACCTCTCATACAGCTACATGGCAGAGTGAATGCAAGAGTGTATCAGAACCTTCTTAATCAACACATGGTTCCTTACTTGCATTCTTCACTCAACGAGCCAGCAAGTTGAAAGCAGGACAATGCCCCCTGTCCCACAACAAAACAGGTAAAGCAGTTAATTGAAACAGAAAACTTTGAAATATTGAAATGGCCAGCTCACAGTCCTGATCTAAACCCAATAGAAAACATCTGGGAAATCTTTGGTGACAAAGTTATGGCCAACAAACCCACTACAGTCGAAGAACTGTGAAAAAGACTGGAAGAAGAGTGGACCAAAGTCATACCAGTGCAGTGTGAGAAACTAGTGATGTCCTGTGGCCGCAGATGCACTGAAGTCATTCAAAGCAAAGGCCTGTACACTTCCTACTTATTGATGACTGTTGTTACCTTCAGAAAATGTAGTTATAATATTTCTCTGTGCTACAAACATTACTGTTCTCTAATTATAGTCATCATGTTTTGGGCAAAATAAAGGGTGTATGTTGATAAACTTTATCTCTTTTGTAAAACACTGTTCTAGTGGCATGGTGTACTCCTTACAAAAAGAACTTCAAATGTTGATCAATGTAGATTAGATTATTTTAGAAAAATGCAAATGATCATACATTGTTCTCTAATTTTGATCTCCAGTGTATGTGTTTTGGTCTAAAATTTCTATGACATACTGTAGATCTTACAATTAAAAATTTGAGCAAATCAACAAATGCAAATTATTAAAGGGAACCTGACAGTTAAAACATTTCGCCCAAATCGTGGGCTGCATGTTTCAGGTACTGGCTGTATTATCCCAGCCACGTATGTTTGACTGTAAAATGCTGTGATATACTTTTAATAGCCACTGGGGAAAGAGCCGCACAGCATACTAGTTGAACAGGTGGGTCCCCTACCTGCTGACAGTGACTAACTGGTTACTGTTTACTAGAGTTGAGCGCGGTTCGCGGTTCGAGGTTCTCCAGTTCTAAGCTTGAGTGATTTTTGGGGCTGTTCGAGATCGAACTAGAACACGAACTTTTTGCAAAAGTTCGATAGTTCTAGATATGTTCGAGAACGGTTCTAGCAGCAAAAAGCAGGGCTTTTTACAGCTACAGTGTGCAGGAGCCATCGCTGGCAGCTTGCCAGAAGCTGGTAACCAAGATAAACATCGGGTATCCAAGCAAAACGCTTTGGTTAGTAACCCGATGTTTATCTTAGTTACGTGCAGGAAGCCCACACTTCCCCGCTCAGCTCGCTCTGCCCCCTCCTGCCCGCGGCATGTACACATACATACATACACACACACACACACACACACACACACACACACACAAACACAAACCCCCCCCCCCGCTCGGCTTACCTGCGGTGATGAAGTCCCGCCATCCCGACCTCAGCGCTGTCACTGTCCTCCATGGCCGCCGCTTGTCACATCACCTCTCGCTTCCGACCCGAGACTGACTAGCGGTGACGTCACGGACCTCTCGCGATACTTGAGGGGAAGGCGCCGGTGATTGAAGTCAGTGACAGGGGCTGTCGGCAGTGCTGGAGATCAGCGCAGGTAATGTACCTCGCTGACAGCAGCACTTGTCATCCCCTGCAGTGACCTGGGCTGACCCATTGATGTTAGCTCAGGTCACTGCATTGCTCTCCCAGCCAATAGGGAACATCCTGCTCTTCATTGACTTTGACAGTGTGGATCGTCATGGCAACCCCTTGGATTACAGCAGACCTGGATTTGTTTTTCAATCTAATAAATTGGTTAAAGAGGGAATGTTTTGGGGAGTGTTTTTTCAAATAAAAATGTGTTTGTCGTCTATTTTTTTTTATTACTGACTGGGTTGGTGATGTCGGGTATCTGATAGACGCCTGACCTCACCAACCCCAGGGCTTGATGCCAGGTGACATTACACATCTGGTATTAACCCCATATATTACCCCGTTTGCCACCGCACCAGGGCGCGGGATGAGCTGGGGCGAAGCACCAGGATTGGCGCATCTAATGGATGCGCCACTTCTGGGGCGGCTGCAGCCTGCTATTTTTAGGCTGGGGAGATTCCAATAACCATGGACCTCCCTAGTCTGAGAATATGAGGCCTCAGCTGTCTGCTTTACCTTGGCTGGTGATCCAATTTTGGGGGACCCCTACGTGTTTTTTTTTTAATTATTTATTTAATTTAAAATAACAGTGTGGGGTGCCCTCAGTTTTGGATTACCAGCCAAGGTGAGGTTGCCAGCTGTGGTCTGCAGGCTGCAGCCGTCTGCTTTACCCTAGCTGGCTACAAAACTAGGAGGAACCCTACATCATTTTTTTTTCATTTTTTTGGCTAAATACAAAGATAAGCACCCCTTAGTGCCACATGAAAGGTACCAAAGGGTGCTCCACTTTTTCTCCATTTTTTTCTCCACTTTTTCTCCACTTTTTCTCCTCTTATTCTCCACTTTTTCTCCACTTTTTCTCCACTTTTTCTCCACTTTTTTCTCCACCTTTTCTTCACTTTTTCTCCACTTTTTCTCCACTTTTTCTCCTCTTAATCTCCACTTTTTTTCCACTTTTTCTCCTCTTATGCTCCACTTTTTCTCCACTTTTTCTCCTCTTAATCTCCACTTTTTCTCCACTTTTTCTCCACTTTTTCTCCACTTTTTCTCCACTTTTTCTCCACTTTTTTCTCCACTTTTTCTCCACTTTTTCTCCTCTTATGCTCAACTTTTTCTCCACTTTTTCTCCACTTTTTCTCCACTTTTTTCTCCACTTTTTTCTCCTCTTAATCTCCACTTTTTCTCCACTTTTTCTCCACTTTTTCTCCACTTTTTTCTCCACTTTTTCTCCTCTTATGCTCCACTTTTTCTCCACTTTTTCTTCTCTTAATCTCCACTTTTTCTCCACTTTTTCTCCACTTTTTCTCCACTTTTTTCTCCACTTTTTCTCCACTTTTTCTCCTCTTATGCTTCACTTTTTCTCCACTTTTTCTCCTCTTAATCTCCACTTTTTCTCCACTTTTTCTCCACTTTTTCTCCTCTTATGCTCCACTTTTTCTCCTCTTAATCTCCACTTTTTCTCCACTTTTTCTCCACTTTTTCTCCACTTTTTTCTCCACTTTTTCTCCACTTTTTCTCCTCTTATGCTCCACTTTTTCTCCACTTTTTCTCCACTTTTTCTCCACTTTTTTCTCCACTTTTTCTCCTCTTATGCTCCACTTTTTCTCCACTTTTTCTCCACTTTTTCTCCACTTTTTCTCCACTTTTTCTCCACTTTTTTCTCCACTTTTTCTCCACTTTTTCTCCCCTTATGCTCCACTTTTTCTCCTCTTAATCTCCACTTTTTCTCCACTTTTTCTCCACTTTTTCTCCACTTTTTTCTCCACTTTTTTCTCCACTTTTTCTCCACTTTTTCTCCTCTTAATCTCCACTTTTTCTCCACTTTTTCTCAACTTTTTATCCTCTTATGCTCCACTTTTTCTCCTCTTATGCTCCACTTTTTCTCCTCTTAATCTCCACTTTTTCTCCACTTTTTCTCCACTTTTTCTCAACTTTTTTCTCCACTTTTTCTCCACTTTTTCTCCTCTTATGCTCCACTTTTTCTCCACTTTTTCTCCACTTTTTCTCCACTTTTTTCTCCACTTTTTCTCCTCTTATGCTCCACTTTTTCTCCACTTTTTCTCCATTTTTTTCTCCACTTTTTCTCCACTTTTTCTCCACTTTTTCTCCACTTTTTTCTCCACTTTTTCTCCTCTTATGCTCCACTTTTTCTCCACTTTTTCTCCTCTTAATCTCCACTTTTTCTCCACTTTTTCTCCACTTTTTCTCCACTTTTTCTCCTCTTATGCTCCACTTTTTTTCCATTTTTTCTCCACTTTTTCTCCACTTTTTCTCCTCTTATGCTCCACTTTTTCTCCACTTTTTCTCCACTTTTTCTCCACTTTTTTCTCCACTTTTTCTCCTCTTATGCTCCACTTTTTCTCCACTTTTTCTCCATTTTTTTCTCCACTTTTTTTCCACTTTTTCTCCACTTTTTTCTCCACTTTTTCTCCTCTTATGCTCCACTTTTTCTCCACTTTTTCTCCTCTTAATCTCCACTTTTTCTCCACTTTTTCTCCACTTTTTCTCCACTTTTTCTCCTCTTATGCTCCACTTTTTCTCCACTTTTTCTCCACTTTTTTCTCCACTTTTTTCTCCACTTTTTTCTCCACTTTTTCTCCACTTTTTCTCCTCTTATGCTCCACTTTTTTTCCACTTTTTCTCCACTTTTTTCTCCACTTTTTCTCCTCTTATGCCCCACTTTTTCTCCACTTTTTCTCCTCTTAATCTCCACTTTTTCTCCACTTTTTCTCCACTTTTTCTCCACTTTTTCTCCACTTTTTCTCCACTTATTTTCCACTTTTTCTCCACTTTTTTCTCCACTTTTTCTCCACTTTTTCTCCTCTTATGCTCCACTTTTTCTCCACTTTTTCTCCACTTTTTTCTCCACTTTTTCTCCTCTTATGCTCCACTTTTTCTCCACTTTTTCTCCACTTTTTCTCCTCTTAATCTCCACTTTTTCTCCACTTTTTCTCCACTTTTTCTCCACTTATTTTCCACTTTTTCTCCACTTTTTCTCCACTTTTTCTCCACTTTTTTCTCCACTTTTTCTCCTCTTATGCTCCACTTTTTCTCCACTTTTTCTCCTCTTAATATCCACTTTTTCTCCACTTTTTCTCCACTTTTTCTCCTCTTATGCTCCACTTTTTCTCCACTTTTTCTCCACTTTTTCTCCTCTTATGCTCCACTTTTTCTCCTCTTAATCTCCACTTTTTCTCCACTTTTTCTCCACTTTTTCTCCACTTTTTTCTCCACTTTTTCTCCTCTTATGCTCCACTTTTTCTCCACTTTTTCTCCTCTTAATCACTTTTTCTCCACTTTTTCTCCACTTTTTCTCCACTTATTCTCCACTTATTCTCCACTTTTTCCTCCACTTTTTCTCCACTTTTTCTCCGTTCTTTTTCTATGGTCAGTCTACCCATTAGCTCTGCCATGCATACTGTAGCTCTACACCTACTGCACATGTTACTTTATGATTGACATCTCTTTCGTACCAGAGTTGTCTAAGTCTACTCTGACCCCATATTTGTCATTACTATATTGTCCTTGTACTGTATTATGACAATTGTATCATGTGTTTCATTTCTTGCTGTGTTGCAATTTTTTTGCTGCATCCCAATTGTACCTCTACATTGTTCGAGTTTATGTTATTGTTCTCTCACTCTTATGTGATACTGATTATTGTCATTTTTCATGATTACATGCAGATAAGTCCAATCTGACGAAGGCTCAGGCCGAAACGTCATTTGTAACTTGTTTTGGACAAAAACATATATGCTTATGAAAAACATTTTTTTCTTAATACGGACCAATAAAGAGTGATTTTGCATTACTATCCGTTGTGACTTACTGACTTAGTATGGGAGATTTAGAGTGCCGAGGTTACTCACTAATTTTATCTATTATTACCTCTGAGCACCTATATACCAGTGAGCAGAGCTTCCTCTACAGTAGTTCTCCTGATTAGGCATGCCCTTACCTCATGAGCAGGGCATTGCAGCTTTGGTAGCAACCATTACGACATGGACTCTGCTGCTGTGGACCCGGGGAGAGTGAGTGCAGATTCATTGCACCCACACTCCTCACATGAAGGGTCCGCACTCCTAGAAAATGGGGGATACGTTCCCTG
Source organism: Anomaloglossus baeobatrachus (assembly GCF_048569485.1). Classification (NCBI taxonomy): domain Eukaryota; kingdom Metazoa; phylum Chordata; class Amphibia; order Anura; family Aromobatidae; genus Anomaloglossus; species Anomaloglossus baeobatrachus. The sequence goes on along the minus strand of NC_134355.1, from coordinate 497,559,351 downwards.
AGTGTCTCCCCCCCATATTCTAGACGGTCCAGAGTCGTCGTGGGACCCCTTTATTTTTTTTCTTACAATAAATTGGTGAAAGAGGAAATGTTTTGGGGACTGTTTTTTCAAATAAATTTCTTTTGTCGATTTTTTTTTTTGTTAGTACTGACAGTTTATGATGTTGGGTATCTAATAGACGCCATGACATCACAAACTGCTGGGCTTGATCTCAGGTGACTTTACAGCTAGTATCAACCCGATTTATTACCCCGTTTGCCACTGCACCAGGGCACGGGATGAGCTGGGGTGAAGCGCCAGGATTGGCGCATCTAGTGGATGCGCCACGTCTGGGGTGCCTGCGGCCTGCTATTTTTAGGCTGTGAAGGCCCAATAACTATGGACCTTTCCACCCTGAGAATACCAGACCACAGCTGTCCGCTTTACCTTGGCTGGTGATCCAATTTGGGGGGGACCCTACTTTTATTGTGTAATTATTAATATTTATAAAATAATTATAAAAAAGAGCCTGAGGGGACCTCCACATTGGATCCCCAACCACGGTAAAGCTGCCAGCTGTGGTTTTCAGGCTACAGCCGTCTGCTTTACCCTAGCTGGCTATCAAAAATGGGGGGACCCAATGTCATTTTTTTTTTTAACTATTTTTTAAATAGAAAAAATTAATGGGCTTCCCTGTATTTTGATTGCCAACCAAGGTAACGGCAGGCAGATGGGGGTGGCAACCCATAGCTGTCTGCTTTATCTGCGCTGAGAATCAAAAATACCGCGGAGCGCTATGTCATTTTTTTAAAGATTTATTTTTACAGCACTGTGATGTCCAGCAATCAAAATACAGGGAAGCCCATTTTATTTTTAGTTATTTAAATAAATAATTAAAAAAAATATATATGGGCTCCCGCTGCATTTTTTGTATTGCTAGCTAAGGGTAATCCAAGCAGCTACTGGCTGCTAACCCCCACTGCTTGGTGTTACCTTCACTGGCAATGGAAAATCCAGGGAAGCATTTTTTATTTTTTTTGCCAAAAAACTACAAAAAAAGGACGTGAGCTTCGCCATATTTTTGTATGCTAGCCAGGTATAGCAGGCAGGTGCTGGAAGAGTTGGATACAGCGCTAGAATATGGCGCTTCTATGAAAATGCCATTTTCTGAGGCGGCTGCAGACTGCAATTCGCAGCAGTGGGGCCCAGAAAGCTCAGGCCAACCTGTGCTGCGGATTCCAATCCCCAGCTGCCCAGTTGTACCTGGCTGGACACAAAAATGGGGCGAAGCCTACGTCATTTGTTTTCTAATTATTTCATGAAATTCATGAAATAATAAAAAAAGGGCTTCCCTTTATTTTTGGTTCCCAGCCGGGTACAAATAGGCAACTGGGGGTTGGGGGCAGCCGTACCTGCCTGCTGTACCTGGCTAGCATAGAAAAATATGGCGAAGCCCACATAATTTTTTCAGGGGGCAAAAAACTTCTGCATACAGTCCTGGATGGAGTATGCTGAGCCTTGTAGTTCTGCAGCTGCTGTCTATCTGTATGGAGAAGAGCAGACAGCAGCTGCAGAACTACAAGGCTCAGCATACTCCATCCAGGACTGTATGCAGAATTTTTTTGCCCGCCAAAAAAATATACGTGGGCTTCGCCATATTTTTGTATGCTAGCCAGGTACAGCAGGCAGCCACGGGCTGCCTCCAACCCCCAGTTGCCTATTTGTACCCGGCTGGGAACCAAAAATATAGGGAAGCCCGTTTTTTTTAATTATTTCACTTATTTCATGAAATAATTAAAAAACAAATGACGTGGGCTTCGCCCCATTTTTGTGTCCAGCCGGGTACAACTAGGCAGCTGGGGATTGGAATCCGCAGCACAGGTTAGCCCGAGGTTTCTGGGCGCCTCTACTGCGGATTTCAGTCCGCAGCCGTCCCAGAAAATGGCGCTCTCATAGAAGCGCCATCATCTGGCGCTGTATCCAACTCTTCCAACAGCCCTGGAGCCGGGTGGCTTGTTGGGTAATCATGAGTTAATACTGGCTTTGTTTTACTAGCCAGTATTAAGCCAGAGATTCTTAATGTCAGGCACGTTTGACCCGGCCATTAAGAATCTCCAATAAAGGGTTAAAAAAAACACCACAGAGAAAAAATGCTTTAATAGAAATAAATACACAGACACATTAGAGACTCCATCTTTATTACCCCCTGTCAGCCCTCCACGATCCTGCTCTTCTGTCTTCTTTCTTTCTAGTGTAGTAGTAGTGACGATTGTAGTGAGGATGAGGTTCACCAGCTCATCACTTGGGGCTGGGGAACCTCCATCCTCACTACAATCCTCACTAGTGTAGTAGTAGTGACGATTGTAGTGAGGATGAGGTGCACCAGCTCATCACTTGGGGCTGGGGAACCTCCATCCTCACTACAATCCTCACTACAATCGTGAACCAGCGTGCAGCCTTCACTCCGTGAGTGATCAGTGCTGGCTGTCAGCGGTAACAGCGGTAACGCTGACAGACGCGTTACCATAGCAACGGTGCTCTCGGAGCCGTGGTTAGCTCCGTTGCTATGGCAACGGTGATCTCCGTTAATGACCGGCTGTGTCAGCCGGTCCCTAACGGAACGGGGAGTCGACCGTGTGCTAGAGCATGTCGCCGGTACACGGCGATACACATATGTGCACCGTGTACCGGAGAGATGCACTCGCAGGTCCTACATGACGTGTCATAGTCATGTGACCAGTCTGTAGCCAATGAGATAATAGCCACGTGACTGGTCACATGGCTATTTTGACGTCACGATAGGTCCTGCATCTCTGCTGGCAGTGCAGGTCACCGGGAGGATTAAGCGATCATCTGATGGAATAGCGGCAGGAGACAGAGTGCAGAAGGGATCGCGGGGACCGGTAAGTGTTATGGCAATGTTTATTAACTGTTTGTGTACATTTATAATGCATTTTTATGTGTTTGTGATTGCCTCCCATTCTAGCCTATACGTTCGAGTTCGGTTCGTCGAACGTTCGACGAGCCGAACTCGAACGGGACCCCCGTTCGGCGAACCGGCCTCGAGCCGAACCGGGACCGGTTTGCTCATCTCTACTGTTTACATGTTCATATAGGCAGAAATAGGCAGAAATAATCAGAAATTCAGGGAAGTGGGTAGAGATCAGTCGACAAGGACTATTCTGCCACTTAGGTCAATCCCCATCAGCTATGTAAAGTATGTTTTTCTCTTAAACTGTGAAGCATTTCAGATTCAAACATACTTTCTCTTCAACAGAGTAAAAATATTAAAAAACTAGCAAAATTTGTTATAACCATAAACTATTTTTCCAAAATGAGAATTACTCAGAATTTTTAATTTTGTATTTCAATTTAAATATTGAATAAGATTACAATAATTTAATTCCTTTTTTTCATACTTACAATCCACAGGCCATCAAATCTAATATATTTTTCTCTGAAATCTTTCACTTCTTCTTTCCACCATTCTACTGTGACATTCTTAAAAAAATCTGGGAACGCTACATGAGCTCTGTAAAGCTAAATACATAAAACAAATATTTAGTTAGTATTGCTAATAATACTCTAGTGAGTACTTTAAATACAATTACACACATGTTCATGACTTACTAGCCTTAAAAAAATAGACTAACTTCGGCACACCAAAAAAGAG